>NC_060259.1:111933117-113249448 GCF_921293095.1 Ischnura elegans | reverse complement strand
CAAATCCCCCTGAGCACCCCTCTCGGTGGAGAAGAGCATTAATGAGGACTAGGTGGAGCAGCCGCGGGGGGCTCCTCGGCGAAGCCGTTCCGAGGAGTAACTGGCGTAGGCGAGGGGGGGAGCTTCACTAACCCTCGGGCTGCGAAGCCGTCCCGAAGTTCAAGCGGCGCAGCCGCTGTAGACTCCCCCATCTCAACTCACACTCAACACCTGGGCGGCGAAGCCGCCCTTCAGCGAGGAACGGCGAAGCCGTGTCGAGGAATGAGTGGGTCGCCTCCCTACCCCCTGGCCGGCGAAGCCGGCCCCTAGCTGAGGTGAGATTATTCAAACTTTAAAAGTGTTCGAGCGACCACAAATGTAGACGGCGAAGCCAGAACCGGGGTTTTTAAGGGGCGGAGCCCCTTAACGAGCGCGCGGAGCGTGCGAGTCTCTATTATATACAGCCCTTGAGGTAACTGACTCACTCATGGATACAAATTCCCGACCACTTCCAGAAGTGCTGGAGAGCTGAAATTTGGCACGCGTGCGGGGAACCCGAAATGATCCGGAGGAAAAATCCGAAAACCGGAAGTTTCCGCCACGTGTCGTCGCCAGGACGACAAAATGGCCGAAATCGGGCTTTTTCCGGGGACCGTCTTTCGGTTTTTATTTTACTGCGCGCGAACCGTTCGTGCCACATGGATGTTTAATGCATTTTTTAAAAAGCTGATAAACGTGGGGCACGTAATTACGTAATGTTGTTAATTTCTTTTCAAGAATATTGCAGCCAAAATGGCGTCCAAAAATTCGTTTTTCTATTAAAATTTCATAACTTCCGCTCCCTTCGACTTAATTTAAGGTATAGGATAACGAAAATGATTATTATATATGCTCATAACATAGTCTACGAAATGTAGGTAACGTTTTTCTTTCATCGTCCTTGGTTACTGAGAATAAAATTAAAATATTCCGAAAATCACCTAAAATTACGATTTTCAAAAGATTAACACAAGGTTTTGTCAATTTTAACTCAACCGATTTCTTTCAAACTTTGTAGTTACATACAGCTTTGCATTGTCTTTCAGAAAACATAAACATTTTATAAATGATTCAATGGATTTAACCGCGAAAAAATAAAAATGGCGGGCACTGCTAACATTTTTCAGGGACTGGTTTGCTTTTTATTGTATTACTTTCGAAATATGGATGTCATAGGGCACAATTCTTTTAGACATGACAGTAAATGAATGTGACCATATAGTACCGTCATCTTTTAACCCCCCGAAACCCCCTAAAAAATTAAAATTAGCATATAAGTAGCTTTGTCGGGTACCTTTCGTCACAATTCCGCCGCTTTTCCAATCCTTACCACTCATCGCTACGGAATTGATGTGGACGATTGATGACCACTGGCAGTAAAAACCTATAAACCCCCGGTAAACCCACATAAACCCCCCCCCCAAAAATAAAATTTTCAAAAAAGTCTACTTTTTCGGTACTTTTCGTGACTATTCCACCGCCCCCAACGACTCATCCCCCCGAAATTTATGCGAATGGATGGTGACCGCCAGGAGTACACACATTTAAACCCCCGGTATCCCCGTGAAATCCCCCCCAAATGTAAAATGTGTCATTTAGTCTCCTATTTGGGAACTTCTCGCAAACATTACGCCGCACTACCCGTCCCCTCTGAGCTCTAGATCCGGAATATTTGGTGAGGGCGAGCCACCGTAAACCATACGGGAAAAAATACCAGAACACCCCCGATTACCTCCCGGAACATCGCCGAAAAAAAAATAAAACAAATTTAAACTCGCCTTTCCGAATAGTTTTCGACACAATTTAACCAGTGCCCCTACCACTTATTAAAACCCCCGATAACCCCGTGAAACCTCCCAAAAAATTTCTAATAAATAGCCTCTCCAGGGAAAAGAATCGTAAGACCACTCTTCCGGTCCCCTAGGACTTATCGGCTCGGAATTTATGAGAACTATTAGTGACCACTGGTTTAACACAAGTATAAAACCCCCGGTATTCCGTAGGAACCCCCCGAAAAAAAATGAAAAACTTGCCATTAAGTCTTCTTTTATGGGTACTTGTCGCCACTATTAATCCCCATTGCACTACCTTTTACAATCATCGCTACATGATCACTGTGGACTTTTGGTGACCGCATGCATAACACATTAAAATACCCGAATCCCCCTGGGCACCCCTCTCGGTGGGGAAGACCATTTATAAGGACTAGGCGGAGTTGCCGCGGGGGGGCTCCTCAACCCCAAGGCGGCGAAGCCGCCCCACAACGAGAAACGGGCGTAGGCGAGGGGGAGCTTCAGCAACCCCCGGGCGGCGTAGCCACCCCGATGTTCAAGCGGCGCAACCGCTGTGGACTCCCCCCACCTCTGGGCGGCGAAGCCGCCCCTTAAACGAATAACGGTGAAACAGTTCCGAAATGCCCTCGCCCTCTGGCACACTAAACCCCCAGGCGGCGAAGCCGCCCTTCAGCGAGGAACGGCGGAGCCGTTCCGAGGAATGAGTGGGGCACCTCCCTACCCCCTGGCCGGCGAAGCCGGCCCCTAGCCGTGTTGAGATTATTTGAACTTCAAAAGTCTTCGAACGACCACAAATGTAGACGGCGAAGCCGGAACCGGGGTTTTAAGGGGCGGAGCACCTTAACGAGCGCGCGGAGCGTGCGAGTCCTATCTATATACAGCCCTCGTGGTGACTGACTCACTGATGGATACAAATTCTCGACCACTTCTAGAAGTGCTGGAGAGCTGAAATTTGGCACGCCTGCGGGGAACCCGAAATGATCCGGAGGAAAAATCCGAAAACCGGAAGTATCCACCACGTGTCGTCGCTAGGACGACAAAATTGCCGAAATCGCGCTTTTTCCGGGGACCGTCTTTCGGTTTTTATTTTACTGCGCGCGAACGGTACGTGCTATGTGAATGTTTTATGCACGCTTTGAAAGGTTATAAACGTGAGCACGTAATTATATAATGTTAATAGTATCTTTTAAAGAATTTGACTGCCAAAATGGCGTCCAAAAATTGGTTTTTCGAAAATAATTTCATTCCTTCCGCTCCCGTCGACTTATTTTAAGGTGAATGATAACAAAAATGATTATTATATATGCTTACATAGTGTTTCATTTAACCTAGGCAACAATTTCTCTTTGTCACCTTTGGTTGTCGAGAAAAAAATTAAAATATGCCAAAAATCACCAAAAAGTACAATTTCCAAAGGATTAACACAAGATTTCGTCCAGTTTTACACGACCGATTTCGTTAAGGCTTACTATATACATAAAACTATGCATTTTCTTTCAGAAAATGTAAACATTTTTACAATATTGCCATCAATAAACCAGCAAAAAATTATAAATGGTGGACACTTCCCATTTCTCCCGGGAGTTTGTTTACTATTTATCGTTACACAGGCGAAACATTTCCGTCACACGGAACGTTGTCATATATATTGAAAGCTTATAAATGTCGCCACCTACTTTTGTATTTTTTAAAGTTAATTTCTAAGTAAAACGCTTTCAAAATGGCGTCCAAAAATAGATTTCTCGGAAAATATTTCATATATTCCACTGCCGTTGGCCTTATTTTGTGAGTAGGACAACGAAAATGATTATTATATATGCTCATAACATTGTCTACGAAATGTAGGTAATAATTTTCTTTCGTCGTCCTTGGTTACTTGGAAAAAAATTAAAATATTCCGAAAACCACCGAAAATTACGATTTCCAAAAGATTAACACAAGGTTTTGTCAATTTTAACCCGACCGATTTCTTTCAAACATTGTAGTTACATAGAACTATGCATTTTCTTTCAGAAAACATAAATATTTAATACATAATTTAATCGATATAACCGCGATAAAATAAAAATGGCGGGAACTACTAATTTTTCCGGGGAGAGATTTACTTTTTATTGCATTACTCTCGAAATGTCATGGATGCCATAGGACTGTGGATGTCATAGGGCCTACTTCTTTTAGATATGACCGTAAATGAATGTGACCATATAGTATCGTCATCTTTAAAACCCCCGAAACCACCTAAAAGATTAAAATTTGCATATAAGTAGCATTTTCGGGTACTTTTCGTCACAATTCCGCCGCTTTTCCAATCCTTACGACTCATCGCTACGGAATTGATGTGGACGATTGATGACCGCTGGCAGTAAAAACCTATAAACCCCCGGTAAACCCTCATACACCCCCCAAAAAATAAAATGTTGCATATAAGTCTACTTTTTGGGTACTTTTCGTGCCTATTCCACCGCCCCCAACGACGCATCCCCACGGAATTTATGTGAATGGATGGTGACCGCCAGGAGTACACACATTTAAACCCCCGGTATCCCCTTGAAATCCCCCCCAAACGTAAAATGTGTCATTTAGTCTCCTATTTGGGAACTTCTCGCAAACATTACGCCGCACTACCCGTCCCCTCTGAGCTCTAGATCCGGAATATTTGGTGAGGGCGAGCCACCATAAACCATACGGGAAAAATACCAGAAAACCCCCGATCACCTCCTGGAACATCGCCGAAAAAAAATAAAAATTTTAAAGTCGCCTTTCCGAATAGTTTTCGTCACACTTTAACCGGTACCCCTACCACTCATTAAAAACCCCGATAACCCCGTGAAAACTCCCAAAAAATTCTAATACATCGCCTCTCCAGGTAAAAGAATGGTCAGACCACTGTTCCGGACCCCTAGGACTTATCGGCACGGAATTTATGAGAACGAATTGTGACCACCGGTTTAACACAAGTACAAAACCCCCGGTATTCCGTTGGAACCCCCCGCAAAAAAATGAAAAACTTGCCATTAAGTCTTCTTTAATGGGTACTTGTCGCCACTATTACTCCGCATTGCACTACCCTTTACAATCATCGCTACGTGATCACTGTGGACGATTGGTGACCGCATGCATAACACATTTAAACCCCCAAATCCCCCTGAGCACCCCTCTCGGTGGAGAAGAGCATTAATGAGGACTAGGTGGAGCAGCCGCGGGGGGCTCCTCGGCGAAGCCGTTCCGAGGAGTAACTGGCGTAGGCGAGGGGGAGCTTCACTAACCCTCGGGCTGCGAAGCCGTCCCGAAGTTCAAGCGGCGCAGCCGCTGTAGACTCCCCCATCTCAACTCACACTCAACACCTGGGCGGCGAAGCCGCCCTTCAGCGAGGAACGGCGAAGCCGTGTCGAGGAATGAGTGGGTCGCCTCCCTACCCCCTGGCCGGCGAAGCCGGCCCCTAGCTGAGGTGAGATTATTCAAACTTTAAAAGTGTTCGAGCGACCACAAATGTAGACGGCGAAGCCAGAACCGGGGTTTTTAAGGGGCGGAGCCCCTTAACGAGCGCGCGGAGCGTGCGAGTCTATATTATATACAACCCGATGTGTGACAGATAGCTCACTGACTCATTCACGTATACAAATTCCCGACCACTTCCGGACGTGCTGGAAAGACGAAATTTTCACCGTGGGTGAAGAAAAAATATTCATCGGGGGGAAAAATTCGAAAACTCGAAAAAGTCGTTCGGTTTTCGAGATATATCGATCCGAAATAACATTGGAGCCTTACGGGACTAAAACTTTTTCCATTCAACGCCTACTTATATACGTCACTGGAACATGAAATTTCGCTGACGAAAACTAGATTTTTTGGCCGATTTTTTTATGTGAAACATTTTGCCATATTTTGTTTGTAAGTACTTTTTATATTTTTTTAAAATTTCCAATGCTTTTCTTATGGGCCTATCTTTGAATTTTTTTAAAACCAACTTATAATCGTTGTAGGAATAAGTCCTTAACGTATGAGGTACTAGATTTTTTGGTTGATTTTTTGATGTGCTCGTCTTTGCAATATTTTCATTAAAAGTATTTCTTTTAACAATTTAAAATTTCCAATGCTTTTCTTATGGGCCGAATTTCGGAATTTTTTTCACCGATTTGCAATAATCGTAGGACAATTTCACTTAAATGCAAGATACTAGATTTTTTATTCAATTTTTCGGCTATCTTCATGTATCCAAAAGACGAAAGAATTTCGAGTTATTAACGATTATGTATTTCCATTGAAATTGCGACTCCTACAACGTTTGGTAACTTACAACACATCCGCCGTGAAGTTTGCATTCCCTCAACACACGATTTTAAATTTTTCCGAATTTTTTTTTACCACTTCCCGACGTGGTACGGACACCAAATTCAGGTGATTGACGTCTTTCTCGTGCCCGTACGCGCCGCTACCAGGAGAACGCAGAATATTTAATTTTAACGGGTGACACCGTCGAAAAAGCATGCTTACACTACAGCTGCAGAGCCGAAATTTTTATCCAAGGTTAACGATGCCGCGTTTTACAGAACAAGCACTTTAGGACCCCCGAAAACCCCCTGTGACCCCCCCAAAAAAATAAAAATTACTTAATAAGTCGTATATTTCGTGTACCATTCATCCCAGTTGTATCGTTTTTATTGATTCCGAATGGGAATTGTGTCGGCTATATTTACCCGTCATGTTCAATTATCCTGCCCCAATTACACACCCGCAATAAAACTTCAAACTTTTAAATGTACATTTCTTAACAAAATAGTAGAGTAATAAAAGGGGTTCCAGGACAAGGACACCTAAAACCGATGTTTTTAAACCACTTCCCCATAACGTACGGCTACGAAATTCACATTAGTTATGCCTCATTACAGCGCCTATGCACCGCTATTTGGAAAACACAGAATTGGTAATCTAAATGTGAGTAATACGGGAAAATTCATTGTTCCCCTACAGTTACATCGCTGGTATTTTTACTGTAAGTAGACAAAGACCTTTTATGCAGGAAAACCCCTCGATATATCACGTGGCTTCCAAGAAGACCAGGGGAAAAATTATTTTTTTCTGTGAATAGCATGTTCTTCGGTGTTTTCGCATATTTTAGCAGTAATTCCCTTCTCCTATGACTCATCGCTAAGGAATTTATTTGGATGATTGCGACCGTTGCCAGTATACTCATAAAAACCCCTGGAAATCCCCCGGACCCCCTTCAAAACATCGTCATAAGCTAAAATGCCACAATCACGGCTAGCATGCGTCTACATTCAGCCACATTATCCCCCGGCAGCCTTTGTAAACGATCGGGGAAAGCTGGTAGTACGCATTGCTCTGTGAGGAGTGAAAACCCTGGCGGCGAAGCTGCCCCCTCCCCAGGAACGACGGAGACATTCCAAGGAGTCAGAGGCGCGGAAACCCTCCGAGAACCCTCGGGCGGCAAATCCGCTCCAACACGTGGAGCAGCCGAATGGGTGTCTTACGAGGGGGGAGGGCGCCGATAACCCTTGGGCGGCGAAGCCGCCCAAAGACGAGGAACGGCGAATGCGTTCCAAGGAGTCGACGGTTCGGGGGGACACAGTAAACCTTGGGCGGCGAAGCCGCCCCATCACGCGGAAGGGCGATGCCGTTCCCAGGAGTCGACGCCTCGGGGGGACACGGGTAAATCTTGGGCGGCGAAGGCGCCCCATCACCAGGAAGCTTACGGGGGTAGGGCGCCGATAACCCTTGGGCGGCGAAGCCGCCCACGGACGAGGAACGGCGAAGCCGTTCCGAGGAGTCGACGGCTCGGGGGGACACAGTAAACCTTGGGCGGCGAAGCCGCCCTATCACGTGGAAGGGCGACGCCGTTCCCAGGAGTCGACGCCTCGGGGGAACACGGGTAAATCCTGGGCGGCGAACCCACCCCATTACGAGGAAGCTTACGAGGGAGGGCGCCGATAACCCTTGGGCGGCGAAGCCGCCCTCACGCGAGGAACGGCGCAGCCGTTCCGAGGAGGCGATGGCTCGGGGAAATAGGTAAACCTTGGGAGGCGTGGCCGCCCCATTACGACGAGATAACCCTTGGGCAGTGAAGCCGCCCACAGGCGAGGAACTGCGCAGCTGTTTCGAGCTGTCGAAGGCGCGGGGGAACACTGGTAAACCTTGGAAGGCAAAGCCGCCCCGCCACGAGGAAGGGCGATGCCGTTCCCAGGAGTCCAGGCCTCAGGGGGACTCGGGTAAACCTTGGGCGGCAAAGCCACCCTAACACGATGAACGGCGAAGCCGTTCCGAGGTACTAGCTGGTGTCTGTTGGAGGGCTGCCTCAATATATGGGCGGCGAAGCCGACCCACAACGAGAAACGGCGAAGCCGTTCCGAGGAGTCACGGGTGGGACGGCGAAGCCGTCCGGTGGGGGTGGCGAGGAACGGCGCAGCCGTTCCGAGTTGTCGCAGTCCTGGGGGAACACCGGTAAACCTTGGGCGGCGAAGCCGCCCCGGCACGGGGAAGGGCGATGCCGTTCCCAGGAGTCCACGCCTAGGGAGGACTCGGTTAACCCTTCTGCGGCGGAGCCGCCATCACACGATGAACGGCGAAGCCGTTCCGACGAACCAGCTGCTGTCTGTCGGAGGGCTGCCTAAATATATGGGCGGCGAAGACGGCCCCTTTGGCGAGGAACGGCGAAGCCGTTCCGAGTAGTCGCGGGGTGGACGGCGAAGCCGTCCGGTGGGGGCAGCCGGCGAAGCCGGATGCGGGGGGTTTTAGGGGGCGTAGCCCCCTAACGAGCGCGCGCAGCGCGGCGAGTACCTATATACAGCCCTTGTGGTGACTGACTCATGGATACAAATTCCCGACCACTTCTAGAAGTGCTGGAGAGCTGAAATTTGGCAGGCGTGCGGGGATCCCGAAATGATCCGGAGGAAAAATCCGAAAACCGGACGTTTCCGCCACGTAT
The DNA here is from genome assembly GCF_921293095.1 of Ischnura elegans. Classification (NCBI taxonomy): domain Eukaryota; kingdom Metazoa; phylum Arthropoda; class Insecta; order Odonata; family Coenagrionidae; genus Ischnura; species Ischnura elegans. Next base: position 113,240,694 of record NC_060259.1, on the reverse strand, counting down.
CGTCGCTAGGTCGACAAAATGGCCGAAATCGCGCCTTTTCCGGGGACCGTCTTTCGGTTTTTATTTTACTGCGCGGGAACTGTGCGTGCCACGCGAATCATTAATGCATTTTTTAAAAACTGATAAACGTGGCCATTTGACTGTGTAATGCTCTTAGTTTCATTTTAAGAAACTTGTAGCCAAAATGGCGTTCAAAAATTGGTTTTTCGAAAATAATTTCATACCTTCTGCTCCCCTCGACTTAATTTCAGGTTTATGATAACGAAAATGGTTATTGTATATGCTCATAACATCTTATACGAAATGTAGGTAACAATTTTGTTTCATCATCCTTGGTTACTCAGAAAAAAAGTAAAATAATACGATATTCACCGAAAATTACAATTTCCAAAAGATTAACACAGGAGTTTTTCAGTTTTCACCGGACCGATTTCTTTCAAACTTTGTAGTTACATACAGATATGCATTATCTTTCAGATAGCATAAACATTTAATAAATAATTTAATCGATATAACCGCGAAAAAATAAAAATGCCGCGATCTACTATTTTTTTCCGAGAGATTTACTTTTTATTGTATAACTCTCGAATTATGGATGTCATAGGGGCAATTTCTCTTAGATATGATATAAAATGGATGTGACCATATCACATTAGGGTGGTCCTTATTTTTAAAGTTTTAGAATTTATTTTGGGATACCCCACAGTTTTGTTCCATTTGGTGAGAAAATAAACCATGAAAATTATTTTTGCAATCGGATGCCGGGAAAACGTCCCTTTTCGCACTTAAAGTTTTGAAATTTTGGTATTTTCGGGTGTTTTGCGGACATAAGTGAAGATAATGACACTCTCGGATTATTCTATCACTTTTTTGTCTTCTACAACGACTTGTTAGACAATTGCAGAGAATTACCTCAAATTCCTTTCATCACTGCCCTTTGGTTCCCGGGATATCGCACCGAGAGTGAGCGCGCGCCACCCCAGTGAGACACTTTGGGTGGCAAGCGGGTTGCCTACTCTCAATTTTTGTTGATCATTCTCACTCGTCGTAAAAGCATGAAATTCTTTAGATAAACTTTAAACTTCGTAAATATAACCTTTAATGTTATATTTATCACTGTTTATTACCAAAACGGGCTTAGTAGTAGTGGTTTATTCTCAATATATAAATCTTATATCTCAGTGCTTCTGTCTAAATTCAGAGTATCACTTCTGAGAGCTAACCCCCTGAATAGTCAGTGAAGGTGCTTCTCCTTGAATGTATTTCTTTGCTATCGCATGAGCTCTGGGTTTTAACTTATGACGTTTTATATCTTTGTACCAGAGAAAGGTGGGGTTAGTTGAAAGTTAATTGTTAAGTAGCGGAGGAGAAAGTTAAGTGGCGGAGGAGAGGCCTTAGGTTTGGTAGATTTTTTCCAGTTTTGATGGATCTTCCACCAACAGAGGGAGAAGTAGGTGAGGAACCGAAGGGCTAATGAGGGTAGGATTGCAGGAGGAGAAAGGAAGGTTTTGCGAGGGCACAGGGCACAATAGTAAATGGTACATCATTGGTCCAGGCGTTTACGATTCGGGATAAGGATAATTAATTCCCGGAAATGAATCCCTCCTCTTTTCCGACCCCATATGGAAAACTACAAATCAGGCATGCAGGGCAGGTAATCTCGAGGAGATTACAGGACGCTGTCGCAGATATTATGAAATTTCCGTTGCAGCAATGAGAAAAAAATCGCCAGAGAAAGGACTACATATAACTCATCGAATAACTGAAGCATTTTTGGGCGGTGTTCCTTTGCGAGTGATGTCAATTCGCGCTCCCGGGGATTTGCACCATGTTAGATAAATGTTCAAAGCATTGTATTGCCTATTCCACCACTGGTTTTAACCCCAACGACTCATCCCTACGTAATTTATGTGAATGGATGGTGACCGCCTGGAGTACAAACATATAAACCCCCGGTTTCCCCCTGAAATCCCCCCCAAATGTAAAATATGCCATTAAGTCTCCTATTTGGGAACTTCTCGCAAACATTACGCCGCACTACCCGTCCCCTCTGAGCTCTAAATCCGGTATATTTGGTGAGGGCGGGCCACCGTAAACCATACGAGAAAAAATACCAGAAAACCCCCGATCACCTCATGGAACATCGCCGAAAAAAAATAAAAAAAATTTAAAGCCGCCTTTCCGAGTAGTTTTCGTCACAATTTAACCGGTGCCCCTACTACTTATTAAAACCCCCGATAACCCCGTGAAACCTCCCAAAAACAATTCTAATAAATCGCCTCTCCGGGTAAGAGAATCGTCAGACCACTGTTCCGGACCCCTAGGACTTATCGGCACGGAATTTATGAGAACGATTTGTGACCACTGGTTAAACACAAGTATAAAACCCCCGGTATTCCGTTGGATCCCCAGCAAAAAATGAAAAAGTTGCCATTATGTCTTCTTTTATGGGTACTTGTCGCCACTATTACGCCGCATTACACTATCCTTTACAATCATCGCTACATGATCACTGTAGACGATCGTTGACCGCATGTATAACACATTAAAACCCCAGAAATCCCTTGGGCACCCCTCTCGGTGGAGAAGTCCATTTACGAGGACTAAGCGGAGCAGCCGCGGGGGGGGCTCCCCACCCCCAGTAACTGGCGTAGGCAAGGGGGAGCTTCAGTATCCCTCGGGCGGCGAAGCCGCCCCGATGTTCAAGCGGCGCAGCCACTGTGGGCTCCCTCCACCCCTGGGCGGCGAAGCCGCCCCTTAAACGAATAACAGTGGAACGGTACCGAAATGCTCTTGCCCTCTGGGCGGCTATGCCGACCCCAGACGAGGAATGGCGAAGCCGTTCCGAGTATTAAGCGGGGTAGCCCCGGGGGGGCACACTCAACCCCTGGGCGGCGATGCCGTTCCGAGGAATGAGTGGGGCGATTCCCTAGCCCCTGGCCGGGGAAGCCGGCCCCTAGCTTATTTGGGTGAGATTATTCGAACTAAAATTCTTCCAACCATCACAAATGTACACGGCGAAGCCGGACCCGGGGTTGTTAAGGGGCGGTGCCCCTTAATGAGCGCGCGGAGCGCAGCGAGATCATATAGATAACCATAAATAGCAGGATACTGTTGATGCGTACTTTTCCGCGGCGTCGTCTAGATGATGTCTCCGTGATTCTGGGTTTCACCACGTGAATTTTCTTTTTGACGACAGTTTCTCCGGTATTCCAACCGGCGTCTTCAGGTCGATGTCGGGATTCATTTCTTGGTGACTTAACTGAACTATATAAGTCACCAAGAAATGAATCCCGACATCGACCTGAAAACGCCGGTTGTCATACCGGAGAAACTGTCGTCAAAAAGAAAATCCACGCGGTGAAACCCAGAAACATTGGGACATCATCTAGTACGATACTTCTTAAAATTCACAAAATAAACACATTCCAACTAATATATCCACCGAAGGAATGTGTTTGTCTAATGCTTGGCGCCATGACGGATTCCCCACCTCCCGCATTTTGTAATGCACTTGTTTTAAGTTCCTAATGTCGCCATAGGAGCGCTGTCCCATCGCAGAATATGGCAACGCTTTGGTTTGCCAGTTATGTTCTCTTTTTCTCCAGGGCATGAAAATCGTGGCCGCTACCGCCGATGAGTCCAACGACAGAAGGCTCAAAGCCCAATGCAGCAGAATGCCAAAACCCTTCAAATAAAATAAAACATTACTAACTAAAGTTAGTTTGACTTAGCAAAGTAATTCCCTCGGGGTGCATCACATTTTTGCTATCATTGCTATATTCTACAGAAAACCAATCATTGTTCAAATTTATTGCCCGCTTGCTCAGCGACACGATTGCCTCAAGCACCTGATCGACTTTGCCATACGTCGAGGAACAGGAAAAATTCACATGCCGCATACACAAAAATTGTTATGCGCATAAATGAAGACACCTTAAAATTTCCAACACCCATTTACAGACAACAAATAACAATAAATACCAACTACCAAAGCTATTGGTGGCTAAAACTTAAAAGGCTGCGCATGTGAAAATTTAATATAAAGACCAAATACTCTGGACTATATCGGAAATTTTTGAACCGTAATATTATTCACAAAACAATGTCACGCATATTATAACCAAATAAAAGCGCACGAAAAAAGGGAGCTAATATTTATTGACGTTGTTTCCTCAATTGTTAGTCTCTTTACGGCTCCATTATGGTACTAAAGTAATCCCACGACTTCATATTGACCCAAAAAGAACAAAATTTGCACATACAAGAGCTGCCCTCAGAAAATGTATTCAAATCTCGGTTTAAAAAATACTATAGAGAGCACAACTTGAGTGCGCAGTCACCAATTACAAGGGCCAAAATCGAGATTCCAACTTCAGTATAGCAGCGTTTCCAGCCTTCCCTTCCCCGACTGAAGCGTTCCAGTCCCCCATTACTACCAGATTTTTCTTACCCGGTGTTTCTCTAATTATTTCTTCGAGCTGTTCGTACACCTCATCTACTTCTTCTTCCCTATGATTGCTTGTGGGCATGTAAACTTGAACCACCACAAGGTTGGTGGGTCGTGCCTCAATTTCTACCACAAGAATTCTATCGCTTACCTACTCCATGCCTACCACACGCTTACCCATCTTCCCGTTTAGTACTAAAGCTACCCCTCGCTGACTTTCCTCCCCACCACTATATATAACCCTGTACCCGTCACTCCAGTAGTCCCCACTGTCCTTCCACCTAACTTCGGATAGACCCAAGATATCTATATTCCCTTTCTGCATTTCCCTTTTTATATTTTCTAGTTTACCCGCCCTCATCATTGTCCTCACATTCTACGTCCCTACATTCATCGATGCATTTTTCTTCTCCATCCTTTTGGTCTTCTAGTCCTGCTCCTCGGATGCTGCTGTTGATGCTGAAAAAGATGATGGTGATATGTCTCTGCAAGGATTTCGCATGATAAGGACCCCGAGGACCTTGCCCACCTCGTTGCCACCTAAGACACCCGCCCTTAAGGGCTAGGTCCCGCGATTACATCCGAGGCTAGTTTGATGTAACTCCATGTTTTCAGGGAAGAGATAGTTGGTAGGGTTTCCCACTTCCATTCCAACAGTGTTTTTACGTGACACCATCACGTGGACTACCTTTCGTCTGGCTCCTACCCTTCGACCTATTTGGCATGGGTGGCCCTACCGGGAATAATTGCAATTAATCCCGCCAGCTCTAGGGGTCTAGGGGTCATAGGCACGCGCAAGCCTTTCCACCGCAACAAGGTTGTAGCCCAAGGAAAAGGCAAAACAGGTATAAAGATGCGAAAATTAAAATATCATTAGTTAATTGGTAACATAATATAAGGCAGAAATACTTCAGTGTTGTTGTCCTGGAAGATACTATAGTACTGTCATTTCATTCGTAGGTGATGGCGACAGCAGCGTAACGAAGAAATTGATTGAAGTACTGCCCTACGGTACGACCGCCCAGTAGTTAGAGTGCATGAATCATTTATTTGTAGGTACTTCAACAGGCTGAGGGAAATCGCAAAGAAATCAAACATAATACGGGAAGGGTGCCAGTCGCTTTGCGTCAGAATAGGGAGTCAATATCCTGCGGAAAGGGACACCTTTTCGTTCTTCGGTCGACACTGTAATTTGAGCAAAGCTGATCATTTGAATCCACATCCCCTTGATAGCATTGTAAAATGACATAATGTCAGGAAGCATTTTGTTACCACTTGAGGCATTAATACTTGCGTCATGGATAAGGGTAGAAATAAGTACTACATGGATTTTACTGGAACGTAGGTATTACAACGCGGAAATGTCAGGAGTAACGCCAAAAAGGGGAGGATGTAAGGCAAGGGCGTACCCAGGCTTATAACTAGTGGGGGGCAGGCCATGGTCTAGGGGAGGGGGGGTGGGCAAGACAAGTTGTGACATTTTAGCATGGAAAAGGTGAATGAAACCAATATTTTAAGAAAATTATAATAGCAATTTATTAGTTTACGATAATGTTTCCTAGAAAAGATAATTTTATTTTAGTAACATATTTTATACTAATACTTAACATTTTTAGAGGGTTCAAAGACAATTCTTTGAATACGTTCGTTTCAATTCAGTACTGATTTTGATAAAATAATTTGCTATTTTTGCTTAAAAACTTTGCGAATTTATGCTTCTGGATGAGGGGAGCGGCCCCCCCGGCCCCCCGCTGGGAACGCCCGTGATGTAAGGTTCTTTTTTTTTCTTGGGAGAAATTCAGGAGGAACTTCTGTCTTGTTCTTAATCATCGTCCTTACTATAGCCAATCTTTTTAGACGAAGTTCTATTGCCAAAGGTATGCTGGTTCACCAGCTGTCACTGGTAATATTTCTTCCTCTGCATTCAATGTGCTCTGCTAAGCGTTTGACAATTTCATGAGGTGAATTGGATTCTTTGAAAGAGCATCTGGCTACGTGCCCATATAAATTTTTTTGGTAAAACTTCCAGCATCCACCACAGCAATGACTTCAATGCAATATGTCTTTGGCATTTGGATAGATAGGCACTGCGCAAGAGGACATCGGCCACGAAATTGTATAAATTGCTCAAGGATCGTGATGTACTCTGATGGTGTATTTGCACATTCAAATTTATTGGAAATTTTATGAAAATGAACTCAGTAACTGCGGCTTACTAGTCACTTTTCTTCCATTCTAGTCTAGTGCTGAGGTCTTAAAAACTAATGCACCGTAGAAAAAAATCCGATAGCTCAGTGTAAGGGAAAAAATATGATAGACATCTATGCTCCAAATCCCCCTGGAATCAATTTTGGAAGCTTTATTTTAACCCTAGAGAATAAGGAGACCAATGATATCCGATTATTCATCTTCACGAAAATGCCTAGTATCGCGATCTCTTGCATAATTTCCAGAAACTGAATCAATGTAGATATATGCGATTTTCACTATTACCCATATCTAATACTAACGCGCAAAAAAGAGGCAAAATGGTGATGGTTCTTCATGCACCCTTTTTGCACATGGTGTTATAGGAAGATGGGTCAAAATGTTTTCTTTCCTAATCATCCTAATACATGGAAGAGCATTCTCGATCCAGTTCTTCCAGAAGCTCTTTTTCAGTGACATATGGGCAGTTTGACATTCTACAAATACCGCAGAGAGAATGAAAAAATCTTAGCATAAAGTAGTTGAGTATGCAACAAGTAGTTCGAAATGATAGTCATTACAGTGGTATTTTTACTCAGCTATCAGTATATTTCTAAGAATCAGCGTCCGGAAAAAATCATTATAAATAAAAAACTATAAATAAATGAAATATTACCATACATACAATCGTTCGTCTTGCCTTTTCCTCTCTTCTGTCGGGATTTCACTTTTCGGTGTAGGTATCAATTTTGGTCCTTCGCCAATGACAGATAAATGTTGCTCTTGTACGTGTTTTCACCGTGGCAAAATAAGTACTACTGCAAGCATCGGCGACTTCATCAAGCAACATGCGGGCTAATGAATTTTAGTCGTCTTTCCAATGGATCGGTTGCGAGAATAAAATGTAACACTCACGGTCGCGTCGAGTCAAAATATCGGCTGCATCGAAATTAAGGAACACTTTGAACATTAACGTTACTAAGTGGTAGAATTACAAGAAAATAGACCAGAAAAAACTTCAGTTCGAACGACATCATTTTATTAAAAAAAACATCGGAGAAAAATGGATGGCAATACGACCCTATGCGATGTATTCAGGGTAATTGGCCTTATCAAAGCTGTTTGTGATGTCTGATCCAATAAGCAATCTATGTTGATCTTACCATATAAATTAATAAATATTAAATTTGATTGATAATCAATTTTTGTTCATTAATTATTTGTCATATTTCTCATTAGTGTTCTCCCTATAACGCTTTGATTACTATTTCATCGATTCTGGGAAATATCATAAAAATTATAAAAAAATTGTCAAGTTGTACTTTAAAAAAGTTTCACGAAGTACGCGCATTTCGGTTAGCGTAAATGACTTTTACGGTGCTTTGAATAACACTTAACAATTTTGTGATGTGAAAGTTGAACAGGTCTCCCCTTCGAGGAGAGTCAAATAAGGAGAGAACAATGCAAGTAATCGCCATTCTTTATAGAAGCCACCCGTATTTCCCAGTCTCGTTGAGAGCGTGCGTATTTGGATTCTGCCGAGAAACGTCTACCGAGCGGCTGAGATGGGACTAATGCCACGAGAGAGCAAAAATCAACCTCTGAATCCTGGCCATTCTCAATATCGTCCCTCCACAGTGAAATTTAATGCAGCGTTGGGAGTTTTTTTCGGTCGGAGCGAGGCTCGACCCCCCCCCCCCCTCCTTTCCTTTTTTTCCTTCGTTCAGCGACTACTCCCCTCCACTCAAGGAGGCTTCCCAATCCACTGGCGGTAGCGGCCGAATTGGAACTAAAAACTGGCGACTTTTACATTTGGAATTTTGAATTAGGATAGAGCAGCCTTAGGTATTATTGTAAGAAATAACGAATGGTATTATTTTATTTTTCAAGGATTTATGGATCTTACTAACGATTTCTATCAGATTTTTAAAAACACTTATGCACGCGCATTGGAGTCATTCCGATTGAATATCATACTATGGCTTCGAAGATCGCACTCCTCCTCTAAATGGTCAGATTGAGGAGTAGAAAGAAATAAAATCACATGGTAATTTGCAAGCCATGTTCTCAGTCGCACAGCGTTTCACACGACGGAGAGGGGTTAAGGAGAGGAAGATCTGCATTAACGGATTAAGAGGCAGGACGCCAAGGATGAAGACAATATCGGGCCAAGATCTCCTAACGCTAACCTGAAGATAGCCTTCCCATTTAAGACGGCAATAGGGTAGTTTCCTTCATCGAAGAAAACGAAAGGCTTTGTTTGAGATTCGTTACCCACCATTAGTGTATTAATAATATACAAATTATTTGGTTTTAGAAATCCCAGTTTAGACGAATGTAACGAAACGTAAATTTTAATGTCATTTGAAAAAGGCCAGATTGGCGCCCATATGATGCCACTCCAAGTGACGTCACAGGAACCTAGTTTCTATACGAGTAGATAGGAGTTTTACATCGTCTGAGATTACCAACGCATGCATATAGCACAGAGCTCAGGGAAACATCTGTCGATAATAACCTATTAAAACTGCCTATGGTCGGAAAGTTTCCTTCGTTTGATGAAGTATTAATAATCCTTACTTAAGGCAAGCGCTACCGGCTAGCAGGGTACTCGGCTACATGCTAGCATCCTGCGTCGTATCAGCGCTCAAAGCCTCGCCCCAAGGTCACCTCAAAATGCGGCAGCGGGAACCAGAACGACGTCACACGGAGATTTTCCCGGCATTCATACTTAGCCGTCGCGTTTTCGCGCGCTTGAAATTTTTCACTTTTCATTTAATCGCGAAAAATAGATATCGTCATTTAAAAATCTAAAAGCGTGAAATGCGTACTCCAGGAGTAATAATCTTTCGATTTAGGCAATAAAAAAATAATGGGAAACCACCCTATTACAGCAAAGCTCGTGGACCCTCTTAAGCTTCTTAAAAATTCAGGAACTTAGGAGGAGGTTTGTAAAACTCGTCCGCAGGACAAATGAGTGGGGCTTGATTAGAGGTTTACCTTTTAAAAGTTTTAACTCTTACTTAGAAATAAACGAATTTCGCATGTGCAGACAGAACAACGCTACTAGTTACCTGTCGCACGCAAAGCAAATGGTGCTTTAGAGGGGCAACGGGATATGAGAACTCTTTGCTTCGTGGGCTTTGAGAAATTATATGGTAAGATTAAACTCGCAATATGAAAAAAGGTGAGATTTGCAAAAAGTATACGCCTCAATCGTACTCGACAAATCCGATTCTTAGGCAAAAAACTGGGGTTAATCTTTAGGCTATCTATACAATTTCCCTTAATGGAAAACAATCTCCTCATTCCCACATCCATACACTCCTAAAATCACAGACAACACTAATTGTGCCATAATTTAGAAATTTTCAGAACATAACTTTACTGCATTTTACGGCCGCACCGAGAAAGAATTTCTTCATCGAGAAACAATTGTTTGGTGTATTTTTTTCTACACCGTTTTCTTTTTCTATACGTAAGAAAGCAAGTTCCTGTTGATACAGACATGACGTTTCCAGAATATATCCCCAAGATAAAATTTAAAGTTTCTTCCGAAGAAACACGCAGCTGATAAAGAAACACGTGAAAACCTATAGACTGTGTCTTCGAGAGAGGAAGAATAAAGACCTAAGATGGGTTGCTGCATAATCAGGATTAGAAACGGAGACCCTGGCATACTAGGATAAGGATAGACAACAGGCGATTTATATTTGGATAATTAGGATGATAGGGAGAGTGTGGTGGACGAAAAGCAAAGAAAATAGACGCATTAGAAATCGTTTACAATGATTGAAATCGAGAAAAATTAAACCGTGTACGAGGCGAAAATATTTTAATCCCAAATACACCAATTGTTGGCAAAAATAACATTAGCGGATATAATATATAATTCATGAATTTAAGAATTCACTACTGAGAAAATCTTCATTTCAGCACTGTTTTTTCATCCCGTTGGACTTCAGCCGGTTTCTTGTGCTAGTACTTGTACATACAGCCTGAACGGTAATGCCGAAAGATGGTGGTAGGCAGTCAAAGGTGGGAATTCAAGAGATGAGACAGTTGCCTTCGCTGCGTTAAGTGAATGCTAATGATAGATGCTTGGGATGAGTAAAATGCAGGAATAGTAGTCAGCGGATTGATTTCAAAGCATTTTCATCTGGCTGAAGATTAGGTGTTGATAGACGAAAACATGAACAAGGCGCTGGTGGGTGCAGAACGAGAGACAGGAGGGCCAACGAGAATATCGATCCGCACAGCTCCGACACCAAGGAACCTGGAACAAACTTTGAATGCTGACTGCCACAACCTTGAGCGGGTGGGACGACTTAGCCATCAGGGCTGCGCACATGCTCGAGGACAACGCGGACGTGGTATTAAAGGTAAAGAATATTGCAACTGAGGATTCACCCGTCAGCCACTAAATACGATGCCACTCTACGGCTCGATAGGCATGGGTTGACCAAAGTCGCCACTAGCGACGCTGACGGCACAGCGATTACAATTTTATTAAATAATAATAATAATAATAATCTTTATTGGCCCCGTTGGTTTGGATTACAAACATAAGGCAGGTCAAATTATAAATTAAGATACATACTTCAAAGGTAAATTGGGTACATAATCATGTATAAATTTACAGAAAAAAAAGAAATAACACGGGTTTTGTACTAAATGGATTAACGAGATAGTTTACTTACAATAAATATTCTTCTAAAGAGTAGTAGGGGTTGTGCAATAGGTGTTTTTTTACTCTAATTTTGAAAATGTTTAAGTTGTTAACATTTTTTAAATCTGATGGCAATTTGTTATAAATGGACATGATTGTATGGTATGGACTATGATCTGAAAGATAGAGGTTATTTCTTTTGTAGTGTATCAGTGTTTTGACGGGTGTAATGATTATGCTCTTGATTATTAAGGGAAAATAATTTAGGATGTGATTTAGCAAACGTGGCAGATTCTAAAATTAATATACAGGAAAAAGTCAATATTTTAAATTTCTTAAAGTATGGTTTGCAGGAGGTTTTGTTAGAGACTCTGGCTATAGTTCTAACTGCCCTTTTTTGCAGCTTAAAGATTCTGTCACTGTGACAAGATGTCCCCCAAAATAGAATGCCGTACTTTATCCTTGAATATATATATGCATTATATACTACTAGTAAAATATTGGGAGATACTGTTTCACATAGATTTTTTTTATAAGTAGATGTGTGAATGCAACTGCTTGGATAGGGTTTCGACATGATTTGACCAGTCAAGGATTTCTGTTATGGTTAAACCAAGGAATTGTATCTCTTTGCTGTGTCTGATCTGTGAATTATTTAACTGGATTGATGGATATTCGACCCTTTTTTCATAAGGATGGAAAATTACATACGAAGTTTTAGTGAGATTGAGTAGAAGGTTGTTTTGAGATGTCCAGTTGAACATTACGGTTGTAGCCTGATCAGCTGCAGATTCAATTTGCTTTAGAGAGGGGGCACTGAGTATATGATTAGTGTCATCTGCATAGGTAACTAACTTGCCTATATTCATCATGCTTGGCAAGTCATTGGTGTATAGTAGGAATAACAGAGGGCCAAGAATGGATCCCTGTGGAACACCCATGCTGATGTTTTGAGGTTGGGACTTGTATATGCTTAGATTACCATCTTTTGAGTGGTATTTTAGTTCTACATATTGCTTCCTGTTGGAAGTAAAAGACATTATCCACTCAGATACAACTCCATTTAGTCCAATTTCCATCAGTTTTCTCTGGAGTATCTGATGGTCAACTGAATCAAAAGCCTTTGAAAGGTCATAAAAAAGACCAATAACGATTTCCTTATTGTTAATTGAATTATAAATTGATTGGAGTAAATCAAAAAGAGCTGTGGATGTGGATTTACCCTTTTGGAAGCCATGTTGTACTGGGCTCAGAATATTATATTTTATCAAGTACGAAGTTACACGGAAGTTACACGTAAACCGGGCTGCTAGCCGAAATTTTTATTGGAGATGCACTCTTTATGAAGATGCGGACAGTTTTGGATGCAGATTGAAAAGCGCCATAGTGGCAATGTGAATATGTGGCGAGTGATTGTGGCCTTGCCTGCATATTCCTTCGGGTAAAGACATCAGGATAGGAATAGCGTTGGCAAAGAAGGTGGTCATGAGCAGGAGAGAGCTAATGAGAGGAGCGTAGAGTAAGAATGAAAGCGAAAAGAAGAGGGTGATACGGAGCGTAGAGCAGTGGCGGCGCGTGCGTATACGCATGTTAGCAAGTGCACACCCAAAGACGAATAAATTATAAAAGAAAACTATTCCTTTGCAACGCGAAGGATAAAAGTACTAAAAGTACGTCTGCATATGTAAGAAACATGAGCCTCCGAACGCTACAGCTATCTCCCTTTTGAATTCACCGCTCTACTAGTGTGCGATCCCGTGGCATCATGCCGGGCGCATTTTCGGTCTGTGCGATCGCTTGAGGGAGCTCTGGCGGGACGAGGTAAGCGGGGGGGTATGTGCTGTTCAAAGGGGCGATGGGAGCAGACTCAAAACCATGCGAATGCGCACGCGCATGTTTTTGGTGACTGACTAGCAGGTAGTGTAGTGGTGTAGCCGCCACCTACACTACCTGCGCCCAGGATCCTAGTCCGTCTACAGAGCCATCTGTATAGCCGTTTTCTACACTACTTCCTCATGGGGTGTAAGGAAAAGAAAATGAATTTCAACTACCGTCACTTGTAAAGGTGTGTTGAGAATTTTCATACATGCTAATATTATTTCTGTTCATGCAATTTTAAGGGTAGAGTGTACCAGTGATATGTTTTGCTTGCTATGTATTCTATTACGACGAAATATGACGCTCATGGATTAGGATTAACATAATATAATTAAATCATCCTATATCTGCTCTAATGCACACCCTAGATAAATTACCACCAGCCGCCACTGGCGTAGAACCGACCGATGCGGACACAAGCTGAAAGAGAATATGGGACAAATATTCTCTAAGTTTCGAGCGAACGTAACAGCATTTGCATTTAAAAATATCTATAAGTTTACAAGTGAATAATCGTCCGTATCGTAATAAATACACCAGTATCGGATCATTTTTAAGTAACACAATCAAAACAAGAAAAGATAAAGTGATACAAGCATATCAAAAAGAAAATTTATAACCTAAAAAACAATTTTTTAACAATATGCCATTTGTGTAGTACATTTAATGGTTAGTGGTACTTTTCTGGGGCCAAGAAATGGTCAGGTCTACCGGACGGAAGGGCGACCCTTTTTCGAACCCTTTCTCGGGCTCTCAGAGATAATCCGGGTCCTCCCGAGACGGGCGTCACAGTATGAGGTAACCGCTGCCGATATGACCTTTCGTAGTACATTTTTTACTTTACTAATGCCAGTACTTGGAGGTAAACAATTACAACTATCATACTCATTGCCGTTGAGCGATGAAATGCGTCTTTTGATCGAGGTTCTACGATGAGAAATAAGGATTTTACGAAAAGTGATCAAATTGACGCCCATTGCCTCCGCTGAATTGGCAACGCCGAAATTTTGTGAGTGGAGGGGGAACGCGAAAAGCTCCCCTTTCTCCCCCCACCCCAATTTTTAGCTTGTCCACGTGTTTCAGGTGACGAGGTTCCTCAAAGGTGTTTGGCAGGGTGTGAGCTTTCGCTGACCTTCACTACTTCATTTAATCTTCTGTATCAACATAACTCCATGCGAGCCAAGGGTGTCTGGCAGGGGGTGACCAATCACCAAGGTCACCACAAGCGCATGGAAAAATAAAAGCCTGTAATCGCCATCTACATAATACCCTGTGAGCCACCGCTAGGGTGTTTGGCAGGGGGTGACAAATCACCAACATGCAGCATGCAACAGGACCGCCACATGCACACCGCACGGTCATAGAAATATTAGTGTTTGGCAGTGTGTGAGTTTTCACCGACCTGCACTACTTTATTTATTCTTCTACATCTGCATAACTCCATGCGAGCAGCCTCTCGGGTCATTGGCAGGGGGTGACCAACCACCAGCATGCAGCACGTAAAAGAATCCCCACTAGCGCGCTCCCCAATGGATCAATGGATAAATGAAAGCATATAATCTACATCATTTTTATACGAACACATTCATTCGTAGTTAAAGTAGATTTATATCATTGACGCTATTATCGCGGCTCTTCTATGGCCAAGGGAGACAACAGAATGATGCCAATATCTACCGCTACATATTACTCTGCAGGCCTCCTACAGAGGTGTTTGGCAGGGGATGATCAATCACCAGCATCCAGTAAGCAAGAGGCTACCTTCTGGCTACCTTCGTCGGAAAATAAACTGCCCTTGGATTAACATATCAGTTTTAATCTAGTTGCCAGTCAACGGTCAGACAAAGATTCCTTTCGAGTTGTTCTAAGAGGTTAGTTACACTAAGGACCTGGCAGCTCTTCTCTCTATGCGTTCTAACTTCTATGCTTAAAGCCTATTTCATGAGGATGACAACATTGGTAGTTATTGATCACCCCCTGCCAAACAGCCAGGTGGTGGCTCGCAGGGTATCAAATACATGAAGATGTATTCCGAATGGGGTCTGGGGGATAAGTAGCTAATTTATCTCACTTAGTCGTCACACTCTCCTAGTATCCCTTTAAAAAACCTAAGTTACGATTATCTTGACCTGTCATTTCCCGAATATGTTTCCTCCACCATAGATCATTATTGAGTCTAACTCCTTAATCTTTTGGAGTCTACAGTCTCAAATTTTGTACCTTGAATGAAATATCTTCGTTGCGGGTAGGTTATGTTCAAGAATTCACCACTGCGCAATTTTTCAAATTTAACTTTAACTAGCACGCATCGTAACATGCTTGGGCTGCTGTCAGTTTGTTCGTTAATTCACCCCTATCTTCAGTGCAACGGATTTCCGTGACTTTTACTCGACAGATTGATTTTATACTTTGCTATTATATGAAAAACTAAATTAAAATTCATTAAAAGTAAACTGTTGCCATCTATTCTCCCGCGAAAAAATGAAATTGGCGGAAACTTCCCGTTTTTTTTCGGACAGACCTTTAATATTACTTATGAAAGATATTTTATGCAAACCGTTATTTATGGCATTTTTGAGGTGGGGTTATACTTATTACGTTACGAAAAAAACCAGTACTTGTTCGTTCTACATCATAGAAACTTTGATCATGCTTTTACAAGTACGTGTTTGGGTAACAAATTCATGTTTTCCTTGAATAAATCTGACGTTATTTGAAAACTGCCGTCTAACTGCCACCACACGGTCCAAAAAACGTCACCTATACTTACAAATTATACTACCATGTGCCGTTAGAAATAATAATAGAATTAACAACCATGCGTTAAGTTTTACATAGGTTAGTAAGCTGCACTACAAGTCATGCAATCTTTTTACAAGTTCTATCGCTGCTGTTATAATCTCTTATTGATCGTGGAAAAAATGACATTCGGAATCTGTCTGTTCTACAATCTATCTCTCTTATTTTATTTATATGATCTGATCTTCCGTAGTATGTTGGCGTCCGTAAGATATGGTTAACTTCGTCAGAAAAGACACTGCTCTTGAATTTATGAAAAAGGTTTAGTCTATTTTTCAATCTACGGTCCGACAGAGATTCCTATCCGAGTTTATCTAAGAGGTCAGTTACACTAACAAGACTATCGTAACGACCTTTCACATACCTGGCAGCTCTTCTTTGCACGCGTTCTAACTCTGTTATTAAGCCATTTTCATGAGGGTCCCAAACACTGGCAGCGTATTCCAAATGTGGTCTAACGAGGGAAAAGATGCTAATTTCTCTCACTTTGTCGTCGCACTTTCCTAATATTCTTTTAGCAAAACCCATTTTACGATCAGCTTTACCGGTTATTTCTCGAATATGTTCATTCCACGATAGATCATTATTGAGTCTAACTCCTAGATATTTCACCGATTCAACAGTCTCTAATTGGGTACCCCGAATTATATAGTTACGTTGTAGGGAGTTGTTCTTCTTCCAGAAATTCATTACGACGCATTTTTTTCAAATTTAGTTCTAACTGCCAAGCATCGCACCAAGCTTGGATAGCAGCAAGGTCATTCGTTAGTTCATCAATATCTTTGCTGGAACGGATTTCTCTGTAAACTACAGCGTCGTCTGCAAATAATCGTAACTTACTGTGTACTACTTCGCCAATGTCGTTTATATAAAGAAGGAATTGGAGTGGGCCTATGACACTACCCTGAGGAACGCCAGAAGTGACTCTAACCTCATTGGAGACTGCACCGTCTAATACTACTCTTTGGACGCGGTCGCTCAAAAATTCTCTTATCCAGGAAATGGTATCTTCGTCTAGACCGTAAGATTTCAGTTTTATTATTAACTTTCCGTGGGGCACTTTATCAAATGCCATTTTGAAATCAAGAAAAATCGCGTCTACTGGAATGTTGTCTTCCCCGGAGACTAAAATATCGTGGGCGAAAAGCGCTAACTGAGTTTCCTGAATCCATGTTGAGTTGCCATTAATAAGTTTTGCGGGTCTAGGTGTTTCATTACCGAGCTGACTACGATGTGTTGAAGGACCTTGCATGAGATGGACGTTAAAGATATCGGCCTGTAATTAGATGGCTGTTCCTTGTCTCCACTTTTAAATATTGGTGTTACATTAGCGATTTTCCAGTCATTAGGTACTTCGTGTTGCTTGACGGATTTACTGAATATTAACTGCAAGTAGGGGGCAATTTCTGAGGCTAGTTCTCTATATACGCGAGAAGGTATTTCGTCTGGACCAGGTGATTTATTTGGACTGAGCGATTTCAATATATTTTCTATTCCGAGCGCACTAATGTCAATACCAGGCATCTTATGTATACAGGGATAGTCATCGGTCTCGGGTGAGTTCTCGGAAGGCTCGGTGAACACGCTCTTGAAGTAGGAATTTAATAAATTGGCTTTATCGTAACTGCTTGTCAACACATCTCCATTGTCGTTTCTCAGCGAACATACGGTAGATCGTTTACCTTGAACTTCCCTAACATATGACCAAAATGCTTATGGGTTATCCTGTAACTGCTCTACTAGTGTCTTTCTTTTAAAATTCGTGAATGCATTCCTGAACGCTTCCTCCGTGGCGGCTTTAGTCATCCTATATCTTTTAATTATTAGCTCGCGTTCATTAGCGGATAAATCCAAGTTGACTTTTTTCATTTTAGCATGACACGTTCTCTGTCTCCTGAATGATTTTCTCACTTCCGCGTCGTACCATCTGGTTCGCTGCCTTCTTTTACTGTTTTACTAGGGATGTAGCTATTTATTCCCAAAGTTACGAGTGAAAGAAAGGCTTTCCAAGTATTCTCTACTTCAATACTGATTCATGAAACTCGTGGGAAGCATTTTTCAGAAGACTCTTAAACCCATCAAAATCAGCTCTTTTAAAAATGAAAACTTTACGCTCTTTTTTAAATTTTACAGCGGTATTTAGAGAAAAATTTGCCGTTACTACCCTATGGTCACTTATTCCTTCGACAGTGCCAACGTTTATAACCTGGTGTGGTATATTTGTCGCTAATAAATCAAGAATACTGTCTCCTCTGTTTGGTGCCGATGCTATTTGAAACAATGAATTAGATGTAAAAGTGTGTAATAAAGCCTCGCAGATCACTTTATCCCTCCCACCAGGAATGTAGCTATAAGTCTCCCAATCTATAGAAGGTACGTTGAAATCTCCACCTACAATCAATTTTTTTCCGGATACGTGGATGCTACGCTGTTTATTTGATTTTGAAAATCCAACATTGACGTTATATCTGAGTTAGGTGGTCTGTAATACGAACATAATAAAATAGTTTTGAATTTTGGACATTTAATTAAACACCACACTGATTCAACGCTGGTCTCAGTTACGGTTATCGCTTGGCTGACGATTGAATTCTTTACAGCTATAAAAACTCCGCCCCCAACTCGATTGATTCTATCTTTCCGATAAACAGTGAACGATTTTGGGAAGATCTCATGGTCTGAATCATCATCTGTTAGCCAACTTTCTGTTCCGAAAATGACGTTACACTTCGTACTATGAATTAAATGGTGGAATTCGGGAATCTTATTTCTTAAACTACGGCAATTAACCACAGCCACGATTAAAACTTCGGAACTAGTATTATTGAGATTTGGGAATAATTCTGATTTGCTTTTGTCGAATAGACTATTCACAGGCTCTATACCGCTGATAAATGGAAATGCATGAGTTATTGTCTCACTATTAAAATGACTTGAGCCTTGACTGCCTTTGAAAGTATTGCTCGACTGACGCTTCTCGTGCTTTAAAGTAATACCTGTATTATTGTAAATCGGTAATGCTGATTCTGAAACGCTGATTTTTCTTTCTACTACTCTATTCTCATTTCTGGAAAAAATTTTGTCTGAGAAAAGTTTTGAACTTACCCCTTTATTTTTCAACCCAAAACCAAACCCATTTACTGCAAGTAGGGGGCAACTTCTGAGGCTAGTTCTCTATAAACGCGAGAAGGGATTTTGTCTGCACCAGGTGATTCATTTGGACTGAGCGATTTCAATATACATTCTATTCCGTGCGCACAAATGTTAATAAGCGACATCTTTCGTATGCACAGATTGTAATCTGTCTCGGGTGAGTTCTCAGAGGTCTCTCTGAACACGCTCTTAAAGTAGGAATATAATAGTTGGATTTATTGGAACTGTTTGTCAACACATCTCCATTATCGTTTCTCAGCGAACACACGGTAGATCGTTTTCCTTGAACTTCCCTAACAAAAGACCAAATTTCTTTTGGGTTATCTCGTAACTGCTCTACTAGTGTTTTTATTTTAAAATTCGTGAACGCATTCCTTCGTGCCGGCTTTAGATAACCTACATTTTTTAGTTTACTATTAAGTCGAGATCATTAGGGGATAAATCCGTGCTGACTCTTTTCATCTTAGTATGGCATACTCTCTGTCACCTCAATGAATTTCTCCTTTCTGCGTAATACCATCTCGGTTCGCTACCTTCTTTTTTGTTTTACTAGGGATATAGCTATATATTGCCAAAGTTACGAGCGATATAAAAGCTTTCCAAGTACCCACTACCTTTAACATTACCATTGATTATTGAAACACGGGGAAAGCATTTTTCAGATAACTCTTAAACCAATCAAAATAAGCCTTTTTAAAAATGAAAATTGTGCGATCCGTTTCAAAATTTCCAATGGTATTTAGAGAAAACTTTGCTATTGCTACCTTATGGTCACTTATTCCCTCAACAGTGCTCATGTTTATTACCTGATGAGGTGTATTTGTCGCTAATAAATTAAGAATACTCTCTCCTCTATTTGGTACGGTTGCAATTTGAAATAATGAATCTGAAGTATTAACGACTCTCAAATCACTTTACCCCTTTCTTCAGGAATGAAACCATGCGCTTGTGGTGATCTTGGTGATTGGTCACCCCCTGCCAGACACCCTTGGCTCGCATGGAGTTATGTAGATACAGAAGATTAAATGAAGTAGTGAAGGTCAGCGAAAGCTCACACCCTGCCAAACACCTTTGAGGAACCTCGTCACCTGAAACACGTGGACAAGCTAAAAATTGGGGTGGGGGGAGAAAGGGGAGCTTTTCGCGTTCCCCCTCCACTCACAAAATTTCGGCGTTGCCAATTCAGCGGAGGCAATGGGCGTCAATTTGATCACTTTTCGTAAAATCCTTATTTCTCATCGTAGAACCTCGATCAAAAGACGCATTTCATCGCTCAACGGCAATGAGTATGATAGGTGTAATTGTTTACCTCCAAGTACTGGCATTAGTAAAGTAAAAAATGTACTATGAAAGGTCATATCGGCAGCGGTTACCTCATACTGTGACGCCCGTCTCGGGAGGACCCGGATTATCTCTGAGAGCCCGAGAAAGGGTTCGAAAAAGGGTCGCCCTTCCGTCCGGTAGACCTGACCATTTCTTGGCCCCAGAAAAGTACCACTAACCCATTTAATTACATTAATTTCATATAACTCCCATAACTAACACCGATAAACAGTTTTGAGAAAATATACCGAGCAAAGCATTAAATTACGAGGGTGGATCGATAAGTAGCGCACAATTTTTTTAAACAGAAAGTTTAATGAGTTGGGCAATATAAATATTATAGCATTGAAGATACATATTTTACTTATTTTTCAACACAAGATCCAAGTCCCTCGACACATTTCTCCCATAGTGACACTAGTTTGGAAATATCCTGTTCGTAGAAGTCCGTTTTTTTTAGAATACAGCCATCTCCGCACAGTCGATTTGACTTCATCAGTGTCGAAACGTTGCCCTCCTCCCAGGAATTTCTTCAGATGACCAAACAAATGAAAGTCCGAAGGTGCAAGGTGTGGACTGTAGGGTGGGTGTTGGAGTACCTCCCAGCCAAATTTGTCATTTTTTTCACGAACAGAAGCAGTAATATGGGGACGAGCATTGTCGTGGAGCAGTATCTCATTTGGCCTGTTGCGTGTGTCGCGAATGGCACGATGCAACTTTGACAATGTCTTCCCATATTTTTCAGCAGCGAATGTCACTCGCGTTTAGTCCTTTAACCCCTCAAAAAACGAACTGCACTTCGTTGCTCTTCGCGGGTGGACGATGCTTACACGCGCGCCATCTTAGCCCAGTAGTTCACGCTCCTGCAGCAAGAGCTATACCTTATCTAAATATGGCTGCTCTGGCGCAAACCTTCAAACTAAATGTATGCAAAATTCCAACTCCCCAGCCATAATAACATGGCGGAAAAAATATGTTGTGCGTTACTTATCGATCCATCCTCGTACATTAATTATTGTAAGGCGTGATCAGGTCGTGAACTTCGTAAGGAGGAAGAAGGAGGATCGTGAGAAAAAAAATGTGGATGGGTGAGAGGCAGGCAGGCGATCTAGAAATATTGGAAAGGGAAGGGTGAGATGAAGAGAGAGGAAGTGGAAGTGGACGCAGGCGAGGGGAGGCAGAGAGGCGAGCGCACTACGAGCAAAGGGAATGCCGTGAGGAAATCGGCCTCGGTGGCGATGGGGTGAAGCTCTCGCCTCCCATGCCGCAGGTCGGAGTTCGAGTCCCGCACGGGTAGGAAACCCCTGTCTAGGGCATGTATGGCCATGAGCCAACACTGTTAATTGCTTAATGCCCCGAGGTAAAGGTCTTAATAGATTGTTTAAAGGGGAGAAGGAAATGAATAAAATGTAGAGCGCATACGCGGGAAAGAGCGACAATGAGAACCGAAATCACAGAATCCGAAATCGTTAAATTCCGATCGTGTGATTAATTGCATGTTATATACGTGATGGCTCGTCTGCAGGGTTATTTATCGATGGCTATGTGATCCGAACAGGTAAACTCAATTGAGAACCTCATAAGGATGTTTCCATCTTTTCTGCGAAGGAGATCACCTTCAATACTGTGTCCCACGCAACATTACGAGCAAAGCTGGTTCGGAAAAGTGTAAGCATGTTTGTGATATGCCACGTCTTAATGTGACCAATATGCCACCGTTTCGTCATTAAAAACACCTTCCCTTTGAATAGCAAAACATGGTTTTGCCGTGACATCCTTGTGTTTACTCGGCGAAGAGCTGTACCCTGCGGCCAGCCATCCCCGGCTGATGTCGGCGCCAGCCGCCTCACCTAGGGCCCATCACAGAGAAACGGGTGTCTACACTCCGCGGCACGGCAAAGACAATGTTTGAGCTAAAAAGACCAAACACTAACGTCCCAACACGAGTGATCTAAGTTAACGGAGTACGCCTCGTGAGTGTCCCTTCTTAGAAGACTTCAAAACCTCATGAGGTTCAATTTTTTCAGCAAAGCATGCCAGCTTTAGTTTTATATCCAATAAAAGATTACGTGTATATCTGATAGGCGATGATGTGCCGAGTAGATTTAAAAGTAAAAACTTGACTTTAATCAGCAAATGGGGCTTTGACGAAGAAGTATTTCTTCGTAGATTTTCAATGTGTGAGAAGCAACTTCTAGAAAATGAATTATGTCAAATAATTATTATAACGACCCGTAAGCGCAGATGTTTTTGGGGATAAGGATTTTTGAGTATATGCTGCATATATCATAAGGAATTGCCATGAGAAAATTGCAAATTAAGACCGCCGAAGGTAAAACTATTCCTTCAGAACGGAAAGAGTGTCCACAGGGAATATTTTGAGTGGAAACGGGGTTGATTGTGGACATTCCGAAGCAGAGAACTGGCTCCAAGAATGATGGCAAATACAGTGAGGAGATTTTCCGCCAATCATGGTTTGTCATCTAAAATCACTGGAATCAGCAAGGTACTGATCAAAAGATTAAGGGCCGTATCCAGAAACCATGCTTCAACTTGTAGCGGCGCGCTCCGCTGAATGCTGTATCCAGAAACCTCACTACTCCAAAACGCTCCAAATGGGTGGGGGCAGTGTTGCCACATTTATTTTGGGCTGGATTGATGACGTAGACGAATTTAGCGACATTTTGAGTACCTAATATGCGGGCTTTGGGAGGAACTAAGGGCGACAATTGAATAACGAATATCGCAACGCGACTTTGTTTGCAAGCAAAATGGAAACGGGTTGGAAGTAGAATCTCGGCGTAGGCGAAGAGTTTGATTTTAAAACTAATTTTTGATAGGAAAGTTGTATTGGAGTGCAAGAAAACCGATGCTGTGAGTCTTTCTTTAAAGGTTATGGCATGGAAGAAGGTGGAGGTTGAATTTAATCGGCACGATGGCGTAACGAAGGTAAGCACATTAGTAGGCCATGGTTTGTAAAATTTCAGCAGAAAATCTTTTGTCTTGTTCTTAAAATCTGAATGGAAATTATTGATAAAATTTCTCTTTTTTAGTGGTGTTCATGGAAATATGGTGTCTTAGGAGATGCGGTATCTCACACGGAATTTATTCTCCGTTCCATGGGATTTTCCTCGTCCTTCAAGTTTCTTCTGTGAATCTGGTTCCGTTCATTGTGTGAAAAGTGTCCCTTTAAATCGGCAAAGTTATCATTGAGAACCAGCTGGTACATGCTGATGAATCTGCGTGCTCAGAAATCTCGCGATGTGTACCAAGTGTCTCGACAGTGTCGACCGCCGATGATTGCCGGCTGGCCTCGGCTCTGCCGCCGGGGAAAGCCGGTGGATGCCCTAGGCCCCGCACGCCGAAAATGTACCAAGCTGGGTGGAAAAGAGTAACCTCATCAAGTTTTGTTCAGGACACTCAAGTTTCGGTGCTGACTTGATTGATGATTTTTTAAATAAAATGTTTTCATCTGTTACAATTATTGTTGACAATGCGAAATGAAAGGAAAGTGAGCATTTTTTTTAAATAGTGCCGTCATTAAGTTGTACGGGTCGTTGCTGCCGATGTTTCGCTCTAATTACTTACTTCTTGTGTTCACAATGTGTGAGTAATTTGATTTGTGAATTTAAAGTTAGTGTTTTCGCTCCCGATTTTCTTCGTGTGAACATTTCCTGGACAATTTTATTTGCAATAAGTGTTAATTAGATTTGTGAAGTAACAGTACGTGTCGTGTTGATGTTGATTTTCTTCGTGAGTACTTTTCTTGGACAAGTGTTCTTGTAAAGTGTGATCATTTTATTTGTTGAATTGAAAGTGAGTTTTACGACGTTAATAAATAAAAGTTTGTGAACTCAGTAATTCTTGTGATAGTATTTATTGCTGAATAATCCTTGGTGTCACTAGCGCAATTCGTCATTGTGGTTGACAAATATACTCGTACAACTGTCGATTGTATTGGTGTAGTTGGATATTTTAGACATTGAGGTAATATAGTAGATACATGTATTGTATTGTAACGTCCAAAGATATACGTGACATTCATTATGAGATGAATATCATGTGCTATTGTAAACGGACTGAGAAGCAATATGCCATTTCCATCGACCCTTCCCTTAAACTTTAACTCATCATTTTTGTGACGGCATAAATCATTATAGGTAATTTTTCACGTAATTGAACATGGTTTTCAAAGGCTCGGAAATGACATTACTTAAACTAGCAGTAACTGAGTATGGACGTAGCTGACTGGAAGACGGCTTTGTTGCTTTGAGTATTTTACGCAAATTTTGGATGTCAGAGGCACAAAGCTGGTGATTGCAACTTTATGTGGGCACTTATATATAATATTAGTGGTTTTCAAGGAAAGCCACGGTCTATACCAAAGTTATTAGCTATTAGAATGGCTAAGTCGACGAGGTTTCAGCATAGTTGCGTTGACAATGGTTATTTTTCGTAAAAATGTACTTCAAAAGCATCAAGGTGAGACATTACTATGTCCCTAATTTGTTTTTCTTTAATTATAAATGGTTTTCAAGGCATGACAGGGCCCGTTTAGAAGTTAATTGCAATTAAAACGGTGAAGCCTAAGAGGTTTCATCACGGTATTGTTGACAGTATTTATTGGTAGTTAAATTAGGTAAAATATTTACTCATTAGGATAAAAGCTGGTTATTGAAGCATTATTACTATATTTTTAAGTAATGATAAATAATTATCATGAGCTTATAGCCCTTTAAACATCAATAATTATTAATAATAAATGCGAGACGATAAGCAGACGAAACCCGACGGCCATATTACTTGTAGCGAGTAGCATGCCATGGACCTCACTAGACTTTTGCAGCGGTGAGCGTAGCGGTGCTCGGCCGCTACAGCGGCTACGTCATCATCTGATGACGTATCTAGCAGTATTGAGGTTTCTGGATACGGGCCTAAGCATTGTTTTGAAAACAGCGGCATAAAAACTTGCAATTAACATGGAAGTGTTTAAGTAATATACTCTGGAGTTACACGGATGGTATTACATGCCAGCTTCTGTGCATAAAATACCAATTCATGGAAGTGATATTATATGTGAGGCTCCCTTACACATTGGGGTTCTCTTAGGAGGGCCACAAGAGTCCCGGAATAAAGATATCAGAAAGTATGTTGGGCGCCTATATTGTGCTTAGAAGCGCTCAATTTCTTGAAAATTTCTTCATTATCAATAACTTTACTTTATTGAAAGATTAAAATTCATTTTCTTGTGGCCTGAGGCGAAAAGGGTTGGGGAATTTCCCTGGTTTTTATCATCCCAGTGGGGAAAGTTTGTGCAGAATTAAGTTTGAATTACTTCAAAGTACGTGCAGAGTTATATTAATTCAGAATGAATGTGCATAGAACGTGCTTAGAACATGCAAAGATCGTTTCCCGCTGCACTAACTTTGAACATGTGCAAGGTGAACATTCTCAGCACATTCTTTGAACTAAATTACGGAACTAATTCAAAGATTGTTCATTTTGTACATTATTTTACTGATGTCCGCGGGTTGTACGATCTCAGATGCCAACGGATTCTACAGAACACCTCCCAATTCACATGGAGCTCGAAGATTATTCCATATTTTCCCCCCAAATGTCTACACAAGGTGCGAGCGATGGTCACTTGATTACTCAAGCCTTTATATAATTTAAAATTCACGGAAATTCTGAATTTTAAAAATTTGGCACGCAAAGCAATAAGCTAGGTTTTATAATAGGGAAAAAAACTTTCTTCTTATTATAAGAGCCAAAATGTATATGATGCGATTTAACGGCTCTGCAGACCTTACGGGTGAAAGTAACAAGAGTTCGGGGAAGGTGAAGGAGGGGAGGAGAATGAAGACGGGAGAATCTCAAGTTTGTAAAGAAATAATAACGTTCGCGGAAGCATTCCCCAGGAGTTGTTTTAGCGGCTTCAACTGACACCACCTACTCTGAATTGCAACTCCGTCACTCTTTCGTGAACTCGTGGTGAATGCAGTTGTGAGCTGAGAAGGGACCCCAGGAACTGGAGTGGAAGAGGCAGCTATCAATTGTGACCACTAACGCCGATTTATTCTAGGTGAGTACGTAGTATTTACCATATTACTAAATTTGTTTCATTAGTTTATATTATTATTATTATTACAATTTTTGGTTCTCAGATTAGATGTATGAATTTTGCGAGACTCCACACATAAGCTCACTTGTTGCATATTCGGTTTGTGGTGATCGGAGGATACTCTGAGTGGCGGGAAAGGAGGCGTGACGCTACTTTTCCCGCCCTAGGGTGCGTGGGTCCAAGGGGCATTTCCGAGAATTTGGACCATGCACTGGGGTACACTACCCTTTCCCACTGCGACCCCTTCCCCCTCACGCGCACCCCCGGGAAGTGGACATATAGAGCAGAAATTCTGTCCCGCGTGGACAGTTTTTCTTGGCAGTACAGTGAGTACGTTTGCTGGTGCCTGGGTTGGACGAGTTCGTCGTTCGAGGACTTCTGCGAATCTCCATCCGGGGACTCTTCGGGACCTTGACGCGGGAGCTGCGGTAGTTCTCGAACAACAACTCGTGTGGGAATCGAACCGGGTACAACCAGGTCCACGACCATCAGCACCGCCTCTCCCTACTCGCCGCCACGTAAGTTCTATACCCAAGCATTCCACCTCCGTGCGCGCCAGCCTCAAATCCCCCCCGTGAAAGTGTATGAACGGAATAACAGCGAACAATATAAGCTGAGTTAGTTACTCCCAATGAGCATTTGATTCGCTCTCCCTTCGGGACCTTATCCAGGCAGAAGACCTACTAGTAGGTAGCAGTGTCGTCCCGTCGCGACATTTTGGTGTCAGGTGAAAAATTAATTTATCCAAAATTCATTTTACTTTTCGGGGGCTTACTTTGCAGTGAATAATCTAAAGGAAATTTACTCCGATTTTTTTGTTATTTTCGTTATTTTATTTTATTTTTGTGTGTGTTTTAATTTTGATATTACTTCAGTATGGCCTGGCCACAG
Source organism: Ischnura elegans (assembly GCF_921293095.1). NCBI lineage: Eukaryota > Metazoa > Arthropoda > Insecta > Odonata > Coenagrionidae > Ischnura > Ischnura elegans. Next base: position 113,213,220 of record NC_060259.1, on the reverse strand, counting down.
GACAATTTTCCTTTCGAACGAAACTCGAATCCATTATTTCGGCAGGAGCATAGCTCGGATTTAATTGATTTTTGTCCATCCGTTAATACCATAACCCCAAATGATTCAGAGAATTTACCTCATCCGCCATTCCCTACACCTAACTCCGCAATCCCTCACACTCTTGGGGGACAAGTATATTTTATTCCGTTATTCAGTGGAGATGATGACGTATCGATAGAAACCTTTTTCGAAAAATTAGATTTAATTCGTAATTTAAGTGCTTGGACCGAACATCAAACGCTATGTGTCGCGCGCTTACGCTTGGCAGGTTCCGCTGCTGAATATGTGTCGGCTAATCCACCCGTAGTCAAAAACTTCAGAGATTTTCTTAGGCACTTAAAACAGAGATTTTCTGCCCGCATTTCACCTCTGACACTCCAGTGCTTATTTTCCAGCTGCACTCAGCAGCCTCTGGAAACAGAAGCAAACTACGCAACACGGCTTCGGAAAACTGCAAGGCAATTGCTTGAAACACTCGCGGATCCGTCCTCGGAAGTAGCCACGGCGATGCTAGAAAACAGGCTTCTTTTGCAATTTTTGTCGGGATTACGAGAGGAAATAGGGCGCTTCATACAAGTCAGACAGCCAAAGAGTATGTTAGAGGCCGAAGAGTATGCTCTGCAAGAGGAAGCAAATGTGAAGAGTTACGCCACCAAAAAAATAGACGCTGAGTATGTGCACATGTTGGATAGCTCTCCCTATGATCCTGCCTTCCACATCCCTCCACCCCAAGCTGGGAGAATCACGAGAATACCCTCACTTTCCCTTTCCTTCTCTAGCTTTCCTCAAGTGAAACACATCCCTGAAAGACAAGGTCTTCGCCCACACCCTACTCCTATACCCTCTCCTGTTCATAAACCTGTCGTTCAAGATCGCCCACCAAATGCCAACCGAAGCTGCTATTCTTGCGGAAAGACAGGTCATATTTCTAAATACTGTCGCTCGTAACCTCAACGCTGTTACAATTGCGGGGGAAAAATCACACTTCTCCAAGGAATGTCCACTTCAGTGTTGTGGAATTTGTAAAGAAATCGGCCATCGCCCGCTCGATTGCCCCATCAAAAAGACCTCCGAGAAACCGGGAAATGGGATAACCCCGACCGCGAGGTCGAGGGCGAAGTAATTTTAGCAGTCTCACCAGTATCGGGTATGGCAGTAAGAGTTGAAATATTGGGAAAGCCTTACCGTTTTTTAGTGGACAACATGCAATAAATACTCTACGAATTATGCCTGTAATTTATAATATAAAAGTCATTTATATGTATACATTAGACGTTCTATATTATTTTGAGTCAATGCATTTTATACTGGGAATTAATCATTAATGTATTACTTTCTTTCATCTTATTTGAAACTCAAGGATTTTTCAATGTTTTCTTGTTACAGAAATTGAGTTACCAGCTTCCAAGTAGGCTTACAGTGCTCCAGTCATCATTCCATGGACGTACAGACAGGCAGAGCCAATGGGGGAAGAGGCAATGAAGAAACCCTTCAACATATGCGTGCTTTGCCTATTTGCCTATTGCCGTGGAACAATTTTTACATGGAAACAATTAGTATATATGTTTATTCTTTTCATGCTATGTGTCATCATCATCAATCATTCCTCAATTACTTATATTCGCTTGCTTTCGCATTGTTTCTGTAATATTTGCTATTTAATATGAATGTCATTTTTTATGAATATAAATTTTTACATTATATACCTCTATTATATTATTTTATACCCTCCTTCCCTTCTTCTTGGATTTATTTCCAAAATGAATGTACATAAGATTCTTCCTTCGCCTGTCCCTATTCTGTATAGCACTCAACTTGAAGCAGCTTTGATCATTCTTACGGATTCACATAGCCAGAGGCAGTGCGTCATGCATCCTATCCTATGGATCCTATAATATCCTATTCTATGGATCACCTTTGTTCCTGCTCGCTGTAGGATTTCGCCGGGTGTAGTTCACGATGCGTATCCTAAGAAGCAACTATGAACCTTCACAATGTAGGTTCTGCAAAGAGGTGGTGCTCGAAACATATCCTATAAAGCAACTTTGAACCTTCTCAATGTAGGATCTGGTAAGGGGTAGTGTAAGGTGAATATCCTATGAAGCAACTTTGAACCTTCTCAATGTAGGATCTGGTAAGGGGTAGGGCACGGTGAATATCCTATGGAGCAACTTTGAACCTTCTCTCTAGCCAGGGGTAGTGCACGATGCATATCCTATGAAGCAATTTTGAACCTCCTCAAAGTAGCATCTAGCCAGGGTTAGTGCAAAATGCATGTCATATGAAGCAACTTTGAACCTTCTCAATGTAGTATCTAGCCAGGGGTAGTACACGATGCATATTCTATGAAGCAACTTTGAACCTTCTCGATGTAGCATCAAGCTAGGGGTAGTACACGATGCATATCCTATGAAGCAACTTTGAACTTTCTCGATGTAGCATCTAGCCAGGGTTAGTGCAAAATGCATATCCTATGAAGCAACTTTGAGCCTTCTCAGTGTAGCATCTAGCTAGGGGTAGTGCACAATGCATGTTCTATGAAGCAACATTGAACCTTCTTATCGCACGATCTAGCCATAGATAGTGCAAGATGAATAACCAAAGAACATCCTTTGCACTACTGCAGGAGAATGTTCTTTGAACTCGGATAGTGCGCCATTTGTTGATTCTTTGGACGTTCAAGAAGAACATTCTTTGCACTAAAGTTGCTTCGCTGGAGAATATTCTTTGCATATCTTTTGAACTAACTTTTCCCCACTGGGATATCACTTAAAAATAAATTATGGGGTGTCCCTCCGTGCGAATGAATGCTTAAGCAGTCAAATATTTAATCATATTCCATTTGTAATACTTTAAATTTTATTTTTCCAACTTCGAGAAAGAGATAACGGTAATGGGAATTAGTCCCCATTATATTCAATGAGAGATTCTTACCAGGTTTAGTTTAGTGGAGCAGTAGTTTCCTGATGACACTGTATAGTTGTAATTATTCTCGTATCTTCTTTGCGAATTGCAAACTTTAATTTTAAAATTTACCATGGAAATAGCAGTAAAATAATACTACTAACAGGGCTATTCTGTATCTTGGGGGCGCATTATTGCGCCGCCGCTAATTCCCTCTTTCAAATGGCATCGATTTTGATTCTGCAAATTGCATCGCGTTATATTACGCCGATTTTGGGGGCGTAATATATCGCCCCCGTGAAATCTATAGTCGGTTTGAAAATTAGTGTAGGGCAAGTAATACAAGTCGCGTAACTCATTAAGTTATTTCTAAATATCTAATTATTAGACATAATAATGATTAAAATATCTTTTTTTAAATTATTCCATCGTTATCTAGCGGTCAGCGAAAGCCAATTTTAGGTTTTATGATATTATCTGCAAATCCAAGATCTCCGAGAGCAAGACACAAATGACGGTCGAAAAAAGTTCCGCGCATTGCAGACGACGAAAATTTCTTACAGTATTTATGATCAAGCTCATCAGCAGAGAATGGGATTAAACATGAAAATATCTCTCCTACCTTAATAAATGCCCTTGCGAGCATTCTATCACACAGCACCGCTGCAATTGACAATGCATACTAATATATACTAATAAGTACGTACCGTGATTTCCAACGGAAGAAAGGGGCAAATAAACAGAATGATTGCTCGAAACAAGGAAAAATTTAATTATTCGTCATAAAACTGCATACATTTCATTTCAACATCATTCCTCTTGCGGCATATCACAAATTTACACTGTACCAGTATATTTAGTCCGAGTCATATCAACGCTAAGTTGTTTGAAGTAACATGGAAATGGTATCAAAATGCAAACATGATAACACTTCCATAATCATTGCTCAAGAAATTGGTATTAGAAACCGTAAAGTATGTCACACGAGTTCACAATCACAACACTCGCGATGATTCCTTCCATAGACATTCGCGTAATCTAGAAAACAGCTGTTTTCCTCAACGAATGTATTTATGGCCTAAAATGTGATTTCAAGTGACAAAAATGTTTTATAATTAAATAATTACCCGTGTGGACAACTGTGGATTAACTGTGGACATCGTAGAATTACGGTGAGCAATGAGACAAACGATGTAAACAAGCCGTGGCTGAATATGAACGTACTAGTAAAAATAATTTCGTCACCACTAATCATAAGAGTATAATCATTATAGGCGTAGGTTCGTAGCGGACGAAGTCCTCTTCAAGACAATTATACTTGTAAATTCCGATATATTAAGCTCAAAAATTGGCGATATTCTTCCATCGACGACTGTTGAACCCTTGAATATAGACGCTTATTTACGCTAGAAAATATCCGTTAGAAAAAGAGCAAAATCTCCAAACACAAGCCACATCGTATTTTTAACTTCTTCCCGGGCTGCCGAGTATCCTGCTGCGTTTTCGGAGAGTCTCATTTATTTATTGCAAAGAATCGAGACATATGATTGGACGTGTACAAAACTCCGCCCATGGTAGGGGCCGCTATCGGAATAACGCCAGCCAAATGCTGGCGTTATTGTCGATGCTATAAAGCGACCCCAAATTCCGATTGGGGGCCGCTATTTTGAGATAGTGAATCAGGGGGGCGTAATGTTACGCCAAAAATAGCATCTTCGTCGTGATAGCGCAGCCGCTACATGTTACAGAATAGCCCTGTAAGATGTGGATAAAAACTTGTATGAAATACATTTGAAGTTAGAATAAAAACAATATAGAATATTTTTTATACCAGAAGAACATTGCAAATAATCCAAAAAATAAATGGACATAAACTTATCACTTTATAACATCAAAATAATTTGAAATTTACAATAGACAGAAAAAATCCCTAAAAACGTTTAAATAGGAAGAAATTTACTCTTTTCAACCCTACTTAGTCCGACAGTAAACTATCTGAGTCGGTGACGTCATAACTTTCATTTATCGAAGGCAAGAGAAGATTCATAATTTCGGGTGGGTAAGGGGCATTCTTCGCTTTTGTCAAGAGTCTTTTTGACGTTTTCAGGCGTCCGAAGGTATTAAAAATATGTTCATGAGGTCTTCATTGACCGTAGCAAGTGAAATTTTCCTGTTGTTCCTTTCCCTACAGTCGTCCATGATCACTTTACCTAGTGCCACGAATATCAACACTGAATTCTCGTTGCCGCCGTACGTGTTTTCAGTTAAATGGATGAAACTGCCTTTTGTAATATCTGGGCGCGCCGCTGATCTTAAGATTTGCAATTCTCGGCCAATTACCTTCGATTTCTAGATAGTTATTTTTGTTTGAGTGTCCGCTGAATCTGTACGTGTAAGAGCTCCTGAAATTCGTTCAATAAACGTTTCCAGGGTATTAAATGCTGGTGTGAGCGGGATTGTTGACACACAATTCTGGCTGGATGGCGACTACGCTCGTAGCATATCATCATTCCGGATGAATAAGCAATTCCATGTTTTCTGCCAAAGAGGCGCGAGTTGATTGGGCGTAACATTGCAAAGTCAATAGGTGTAAGTTGTCCGGCAGTGTGAGTGGATGACCACCACGATAACAACCTCACGAGCGGGAAAGCCTCACGAGCAAAATGGATACATGAAAAGGGAAATTCAATGCTAAATTGATTTCGGAATCATTAAAATTGTCCGAGACTAATTATTTCTGATACATTTAACGTCATTCCTGGACGAAATGGATTGCATGACGAAATAACACGAATGCAAATCCTTAATATTCACAGTACGAAATTTCAAGTAACTTAAATACTTTTTGTATTACAATAATTTCTTTCTATCTAGCCACTCTTGTTTGGCGCACCGTTTGAATAATCTCATACTACTTAATTTGCCCAATCATATCAGGATCTTCTTTAGTTTTCTTCCATGAAGTCATTTCTGTAACATTAAAAAAATTTCCGTAGGTAAATTTTTATATCATGATGAAGAATGAATATCTTGCACTTTCCCCGCTTTAATAAATATTTTTCGTCCCCAACCAGCGTTTCAAGACCCCTAGCGTCTTCAAAATGATAGCTAAAGTGATGAATCCGGTCGCCATGAAGAAATAATAATGAGTTTGCAAAGAAGGAAGTTGGCGATTCATTCGCTAACGGAGCTCCCTTCACTATCTGCATTTCCACTTGAATTTTTGTTCACTTTGGCCGATCTCAACCCATTCGCGTTCATTTACAAGATATCAATGCTTTGAAATCGTTCGGGGTCAAGAAACAAGAAATAAAAAAGTGTGGGAAGTGCAAAGTGGGTTATTCATTTATTTTAACATGAAATTCCACCAAGTCAACTCGCCAACGATTAAATACATTGGTGAACTTATTTTAAGGCGGAGTTGTAGGAGTGTGTGGTGTAGAGGAATTGTAAGCTGGTTACTGTTATGCAATGCTTTTCTCTAGTGATCGCGATAAAATTTACGGAAAACGGTGACGGTTACAAATTTCAGGTGATTATTTCCATTTTTAAATGTTGTTGGAAAGGTGAAACCCTGAAGGATCCTTCGATGATTATGATTTGATTGAAGTAGAGTGACCTGTTGTGTAAAGATTTTAAAATTCGTCATTACTCGGGAACGACATTTTATTCCATCCCAAAACTGCCTTCCCGAGAACAGTTTTTGAAAAGTATACGATTTGATACTAATTTTTCTACTTATGGATTACTTGGATCCGTGCAAGTATTTTGCTTTACAGCACGTTCTTGAAATAGGAGTGGTAATTGTTTTATTACTATTTTCCCATGTTCTAAATATAATTCAAGGATGTTTTCGTCGTTGCACTTAAGTAGTTCCATCTGAAGATTGTAAATTGCGCTCCTTCGACGATAGTTAGTGAAGATGATTTAGTAACTCAATGTTACGATTACCGCGCAGGGCTTCACGTGCGGTGGATTTCTATGTAAACTCTTAATGAGGATTTCATTCAGAATGAGAATCGATTGAAATTCATTGTCTCTCATTTAATGACGCTAACCGTTAAAATAACAACTCAGCTCCTACACTTGTCTGATTGCATGAGCGTGCTATGAAACAAATGAACTCCTATTCAACGCTAACAATGGCCACGATGGAAATGTGTCATGGGCCGGAGCTCTGGCCCGAAATGAAGTCCGCTGGCATGGTGTGAATTCTTAAGCGTGAATATAAGCTGCTCGAAGGGGAAAATGACGAAATGTGATGGACCCGTCTAACCCGTCCAGTGTATGTGAAGGAGAAGTTTTAAACAGTCTGCAGGGGTCCGCGTGTAGTATACTCTGAAGTATAGGAGCTAAAAGGTAATCAACTGCATGATGGGTCATCGTCAATGTTTATTCATTTTATATTTGGGGGTAATCTGCCAGTCACCCCAGGCGAAACGGGAGCGTCGATGAAGTGTTGCGGGAGCGTCGGAAGGAGTGTCGTCGAAGTAGCGGGAGAGTGTTGCGGAGGCGTTGAGGAGGTGTCGCGGTAGGGTGCCTTCACAGTTCGGCGTTGCGTTGACGCCGCGGCTAGCGAGACAATCAGAGCCCGTCTTTGAGAATTGATGACGTCACGTCTCCAGCTCGCGGCGTCGTCGCAGAAAAACTGAACCTGTCGGATTTTCTCTGCGTGAAGGCGGCAGTACGCGGACGATTTCTAATTGGTGTTTCTTTATGGGAAGCTTAGGTATACAAATATGCAAGATAAGCTCTAATGAGAGTGACAAATGCTGTTTATTTCATTATTTACTATTATTTTGAAGAGTTAAGCATAGATATTTTGTATCTTTCCTAAACATAGGATAAATGTTAACCTTGTTACAATCACTGAGGAGCATAGATTAGCATGACACATACCCGTCAATTGTATCACAAGCTAAATACAGCGTGAGAGCTCCTTGTTGGTGACTACGGTCGTTTAAATTCCAATTGATATCTAATAATTGTGCCCTCATGATCTACTCAGTTGGAGCTATTTAGATAACATGACTAGGACAATCTGTTTGAACAACAGTTATCATTAATAAATATTCCTGATAACATTCCACGTTACTCATGTTCACTGAGCGTATGTAATTAGCTATTTTTCGAATATTCCGAGTTGGGAAATAAAATTTAAAGATCATAATAATGCATAGGCAAGGCCATCATTACATGCATGATTATCGACATTATGGTCGCCGTATTAACTTCAAATGCTATTTATAGGTAAGAAGAATATTTTAAGAAATGAAATTGCGTAAAAATGCACAAAACAACTTATGTCTTGTGCGTTTGGCTCGAAATCATTTCAGATGATATGCTCCCAGGCCGATTTTTAGGAGCCCACGCTTTTTGCCTTTCATTCGTTTTCGCAACACAGAGCTGTGAAGGGGAAAATTTGCTGAGGGGCGGGAGCTCTCGTGGCGTTGACGCAACGCAGAGCTGTGAAGGGGAAAATTTGCTGGCGGGGCGGGAGCTCTCGTGGCGTCGACGGAACGCAGAGCTGTGAAGGGCAAAATTTGCTGGCGGGGCGGGAGCTCTCGTGGCGTCGACGCAACGCAGAGCTGTGAAGGCACCCGTAGTGTCTGGGGAGCAGATTATGGGCCACAGGGAGCGTCCTCGGGAGCGTTCCGGAAGCGATAGGGGAGTGTCCACAGAGGGTTGTCGGGGGAACGTCAGACGCGCTCCGACGTGGCTCCATAGTCCAAGCGAGAAAGTGTTCGCCACACCAATCGGGAGCTGCTGGGGATGGCTTTGACGCAAGATTATAGGGTTTTAAAGTAGCGCTCCGAACAGAGTAAAATAATTATACCGTTAAGGGAGGTACTTGAAATGGAGTATCGCTCCCTTAACCTACAGGCCTAGCACAAATATTCACGATGAAGAATTCACACCATGCCAGCGGACTTCACTTCGGGCCGGAGCACAGTGGTCGGAACGGCCGGTCTGGCTGGACTAACCGGAAGGGTTCAGTCGACTGCGTTTCAAGATGAAGCAAGGCGAGTTGCATGAGTTGGTTCTTGCTACGAGACAAGTCCGGCCGGCCAGAAAAGTCAATCCACAGGAAAGACTTCGGCGTCCCTTAAGGAAAATGCATTGATGGCTACAATCTACGGCGAAGGTTTCCCGGCGGGTGGATCGGAGATCGTGGTTTCATTTTCGGATTTCCTTCGCGATATCTCCTGCACGATAAAGTGAAAGAAACCGCGGAGGAAATTCGAATAGAACCCATGAATCACAGAGAGCCTATTAAATGCTAAGTACAATTATAACAATGGTTTATTTTATAGCCTCTGCATTAAAGATGACTGGTTTGATGAAGACCTAGTTCACAATATGTGTGAAAAAGAACCAGAGAGGAGACTACATTGGACACGATTCTATTTTTATGTATTGGACAGGTGAACGTTTAACATCAAGCTATGACGCCTTAACATTCACAGACATTGCTAGCTGCTTCTGCAATTGGCCAGTACGTTTGATATTAAGTAGTATACCGAATATTCGTCTTAACAGAAAATAAATAATCAAGTCTCCTTAAATATCAACTGGATTAATCACAAGAAGACTAAGGTAATGCGGTTTTGTAAAATATCGCGAGCGAGGAATGTGAGACTCAAGATAAAAGTAGGTAGGGAAAAACTTGAACAGTTAGAGCAGTTTAACTATTTGGGCAGCACATTAGAGGAAAACGGACACAGTAGCAAGGACATCAGGAAGAGAATTACACTAGCAAAGGAGGCGTTCATGAACAGGAAGGAGCTTCTGAGAGGATCGTTATGTTACAGTTTAAAGAAAAGGTTAGTGAAGAGTTTGATTTGGAGTGTAGCTCTCTACGGGGCGGAAACGTGGACACTGAGGAAAAAAGACGAGAGAAGATTGGAGGCATTCGAGATGTGGGTATGGAGAAGGATGGAGAGGGTGAAATGGACGGAGAGGAAAAGGAACGACGAAGTTCTGGACATGGTGGGTGAGGAGAGGCAGCTTTTAGATGAGATACGGAGGAGACAGAAGGTATGGATGGAGCGAGTACTTAGCGGGGAGGGGATGTTGAAAATGGTGTTGGAGGGTAGAATGCTAGGGAAACGAGGGAGGGGAAGGAAAAGAATAGGATTTTTAGATAGATTGAAAGAGAGTAGGCCTTACATTGAATTAAAGAAGGTAGTGCTGGAAGGAAAGGGAGGCTTCCAGATCACTTCTTGAACACTCCATGGAAACCGATTAAGGTAGGTAAGGTAAAATCACGAGATGGAAATTATTTTTGAAAGAAACTTTCAATTTTAGAATACACTTTTCAAACAGGGCAAACCCCAGTCAAAATATACCTGTACCTTAAATTTGAAGTTATCACCTCAGTATTTTCTCTCGTAAAATGAAGTAGATGTAACGTAAAATTTTCATACATGAGACACACACAAATTTTGAAAATGTACTTTTAATACCCAGAAATTCAAGGTGACGAAGCAGTTTCATACCACTTGTTTGTAGCGAAAAAGAAAACATAGCAAAGAAAGTAATTCTTCCTCTTAAGGAACACAGCCTGAGTTAGAAATGGACAGTTTTAATGTCGTGGAAGCACCCACGAATTAGACAATGAATGACAATCTCCATTTGGCCCACACGCCAAAATTAATTTTTCCATATTTATTGGCCATTTCCACGATTTTGCATGACTTTCTAGATGACATTCAATTCCCTGACTTCAGGGTTTTCCAAATTAGGAGCCACACTGATTGACAATCCCCCAAATCGGGGCTAAAATGAACTGACACCTAAGAAGCCGATGAAACATCAATCAAGGTGGCCAGTCAGTAACAGTTATAAAATTTTCGGGTTTATCCAGGCTTTCTCGAGACATTTTTCACTAAATACGTATCCTGAGTTCCATAACAATATGAAATGCAAGAGTCAAGCCACGAATAATATTGCTCTCGGTTAAACTCTTAATCGATTTAACTCAGTTAACCTCAGATAGTCGATTGGAATAGTTCAGATAAATGTGATATTTACGATAGCAACAATAAAATTGTATCCATACAATATAGAGAATGGCAGTATTTATAACATTAGGGGCACCAACAGCATGAATAGCAGGCATTATAATTTCGGGGTGGCGAGAAGTGTGCATTGTAGGAAGAATCAGTATCAGAAGTGGGATACAATACCAGCAGGACGCAGAGCAGAGAGCGTAATTTTTAGGATGATGAGAAATGAAATCAGAATTTTAAATCGAGCAGAAGCCTGTGTTTATAATGTATGTTAACGTACGGGGAACATCAACCGGTTGAAAACCCAAGAAACGTTTCTGCACTGTGTTTATATCGGTTCCCCGCGTAGTTGACTACACAGACTTCAATGAATGTCACAAATCAGTTACTGACATTTTCCACAATAATTTAACTACAATCAGTCCCCAAAATATTTATATCCCCACCAAATTTTTTACAAAAAATGTTGCCTATCGACTCATTGCGAGCCGTATAAAACATGAATAATTATCTGCATTAATTCTCCCTCAGCCGGACTATTACACGAACGCTTTGCCGTTACTACAGGGTAGTTAGATAATGTCCCTATGTCTGGTATTGCGGAAACTATAAACACGACTCCATATTGTTTAATCAATCATCGGACTAACCATTAAATAACAATGAACCAACCAACATGTACTCATCAACGAAGAAATCAGAGAAGGTAAAATTGATATCGTGATAGTTGAAAAATACTAGTCACGTGAATATAACATACAATACTCCGCATGCACACTGATCCACTAAAAAATATGAAAAACATCACTTAAAGAGTAGAGAATGGATCTGAAATGAAAACACAATTACATACACAGTCGCGCGATTTACGTCCGTAAAATAATGGCTAGACTTTTTCATCCCGATCACAAAATACTGGCGCTTATTTTCCCATTAAATTTCCGGCAGGCGTCTTTATCCGGCACCAGAAGTTTCTCTCGAGGTTCAATCGAAACAGCAGGCGGATGTGGTCACAGGCACGTCCGGCGGACTTCCTGCGCCGGCCATACCCGCCTGGCGCAACCCCTCAAAACAATTGAGCCACGATAATCATGAAAGACGTCTCCCCGCCTACGGCCTTACCTCGGTGGGCCGCCTCAGCACACGATCCGTGAGACCATCAAACAAAGACTACCCAACACCAATATGCTATCCCGAATGACTCAGTGACCGCAATATTCAGCAGAACTAACGGGAATAGTCAACATTATCATGATTACAGCCACACAGCCGTTATTTTCTATTCCAAGCGGCGAAATCATGGACGAAATGGAGCCGGAAGTCGAAATTTGAAAAATCCCACTAGCGCGGATCGCTAATTACTATTCTGAATATAGACCTTGAATAAGTATCTAGACAGAGCATGACGTATTAAAGTGAGATAGGGGTGGGCCACTTCCATTTATAAATACTTCAACTTTTACGATCTGATTTTGGAGTTCTTTTCCACGAATTACGTACATAATTTACTTGGAAAGTAATTCAAGTAAACAAAGAACTAATGTGTAATTACATCTCTCAGGCGAAAATACTCCAGTTTATTTCGATATGCCTAAAAAAGAGAGGGAATGAAAACATGAATGATTTTGAACAGATGCAATGTGTTAAATCAACTCCCAAGAGCCTGACTCTCCTAAATAATTTTTATAATTACACCCCAGCATGTTCTCTCCCGTTTCAATGTTATTGGTTTAGGATATAATATGTAACCTCCAGTGATATCAAATGCATAATAATCATCCATCAGCTATGCTACAACTTCTATTACCCCCCTCTACGGTCTTCGGCAACCAGTCATTACGCCACATACGTATAAAGCTTCTTTGCATAAAAAATTATCATTTCTGATCACAATAGCTACGAGTTGAGTACTTAGAGATGAAAGGCGTTCGGAGGGTGGCTCAGTTCCCACGTTTCAAAAACGCTCTGAGTTGAGGTGGGGAACAATGCTCCACGTGGAGAGCGGAGACACGGAATAACACACATAAGAAAGGATGCAAAGGATTTATAAGCACAATGTAATTTTCCACATAATGATCCAAGTGCCGCCCTGCACTGCGAACCACTAGCACGTTCCTCACAAGCGCATGTCTGCTCCCTTTGAAGGCATCGAGAGTAAGAGGGGGAGGGAAGGGTATGAGGCCCATTGGAAACGCGCTCCTCACAAACAGTCCACCGCTCCAAAATACATTCCCCACACATCTGTTTCTCCCAGCTTCCAATCGTCACTACTGGACGAGCAGAGGGCGAGAAGAGGAAGCGGCTTCGGACCGTTTCCAGGGGATTCAAATCAAAAGAAATAAACGTGATGGAGTGGAATTTTTCTTCTTCGAAAGAAACCGTTAAAATAACTGTGGAAAAATGCAAGTATTTCTTTCAACATCGAGGGGATTACGCACACCGTGATAGTGGTAAAGATGTTAGGCTAGGAGTGTGCTACATGTATTCGAACACCAGTACACGAGCACCAACTGGTGCAAGGGATTCGAATACTAAGACTGTTTCCTGAGTTCTCGGAGAGGAACACGATCACTCAGCCGAACACATGAATACCCGGGAGAATGGCCTCCTACCTGAGGTGGATAGTTCTGGAGGGGAATGTGTGAGCGCTGACGAATACAGCAAGGGCGTCTGCAACAATTCCGTCAACGCACTCATCCAGGCACACATACAGCGAGCTTCGTTGCTCGCGATCCGGGGAGCTCAGCATCCACTACGCATACTCAAATTTCTCGATTTTTTTAAAAATTAACCGTGCCACTTCCTGAAGACTGGACGCTGCCTAGTTGTGATGCTCGGTCAAGTGTTGCCTCATTTCGCAGTTTCTCGTAGACAGTGACTTGCAAGGCTTATCGTATAAACATAAACGATTCCTACTTCGTTTTTTCGCTTAGCATGGTGATTGTTATAGCCGTTATAGCAGAAACAGAGAAGGATTTGAAAAATATTCTGGTTAATATGGGTAGGGTAATGAGTAGATATCAACTGAAAATAAGCACGAAGAAAACCAAGATCTTAGTATGCAGCAGAAGAGAAGAAGTCAAGACCAACATTAACATAGGGAGGCAAAAACTGATAGAAGTGGATGAATTCTGTTATTTGGGAAGCAAGATAACTAGTGACGGGAGAAGCAAGAAAGAAATTATCAGCAGAATAGCCCAGGCGAAGAGAGCATTCCACCAAAAGAGAGACCTGCTTACAGCGGGAAACTTAAATATAGAAGTAAAGAAACAATTTATAAGAACCTACATCTGGAGTATGCTCCTATACGGAAGTGACGCATGGACAATGACCGCAGCGGAGAAAGCAAGGATAGAGGCCTTTGAAATGTGGTGCTACAGAAGAATGATGAAAATCAAATGGATCGACCGAGTTAGTAACGAGGAAGTCCTAAGAAGGGTAGGAGAGAAGAGAAGCCTCATGAAAACCTTAATAAGAAGACGGAACAACCTTATAGGCCACATCTTGAGACATGATGGCCTGATGAAGACATTCGTCGAAGGACAGGTGGAAGGCAAGAATGGAAAAGGAAGACCTCGAACAAAATATATGGAACAAGTAAAGAGAGATGTGAAAGAGAAGAAATACGTAGGAGTGAAAAGATTAGCTGATAGGAGAACTGAGTGGAGAGCTGCGTCAAACCAATCCTAGGATTGTTGACCAGTGATGATGGTGATTGTATATATTATCGGAGAGACACCAATTATATTCCACAAATGACATTACCAAAAATAAGTTGATATGTATCATTGGATATCCTATGACGCTTGTATAAAATAGATCTAAAAATTATTTATATCTGAATCGTGCTGAACAACTAACTGGGTACTAATTCAGATGGTTGAAGGTTTTTCAACATCCAATTTCAATTTTAATCATTTTCAAGTCGCGATGAGATATGATATGAAATTTACTCATATCAATTAATGAATGTATTAATGTCCTTCTAGCATGATTCGAAGGTAATAGTAATCGATAACGATGAAATGAAAAAATATATTATTCTACGAATACACTGGATAGATTTGTTCATGTTTTCTTCTTACCGTTAATTAAATACATTTACGCAGCATAATTCATGCGTTAAATAAAATCACGAAATCGTTTCCGATTCTTCGTTTTAGGATTCAATTCTTTAATCCTGAAGCCGTGATGCTGTGCGATCGGCCGTAAAGAATGGAATGGTCCTCACTAACCGATTGGCGGCAGGAAAACACACGAGAATACTTCTCGAAACTCGTCCATTCCTGAAGAATTCAGCCCAAAATGTAAATCAAAAGTCTGATATAATGACGCTCGAGTAAGCCGAAAAGCAAGTAATAATGGGATTTTAAGCAGATGTATGTACTGCTTCTGTTCAACTAAATATCGGGCGCAAAGTTTACGCTACTTTTTGAGAAGATGCGCGGGAAATAGCTTCCGTGATCACTCGGGATGAGGGTGACTTTTCCACGGAGAAAGCTTCCAGCTAGTGAATCCGAAGAGAAATCCCGCAGACGCCGCGAGCGACTCCGAAGATCACACGATCTCGATGAAGCGGTGGAAATGAGCCCAATCTGATCGGAGCAATAGGAACGAGTGGGGGAAAGTGTGCGAATGAGATGATCCACTCCACTCACGTGACTGACGAACAACAGCAAAAGTCTATCAAACATCCAAGGAATCACGGTAGATTCATAAAGGCATTCCTTTATCTCATGGGGTAGAAGTCAAGGACACTTAGACACAGTTATCGTCGCCCAACGACGTAGCACGACCGCTCCATCACACTCTTAACTGCCGATACCTTTCCTCTGTAGTCATCTAGCATGATAGTAATCTAAACAGAGAATGACCATAAGGTAGAATATGTGTTGAGGTAAGAAGGAAAAAGCGAGAAATCACATAAGGAAGGCACATAAGATATTACCGCGTTAATATAGGTAATGGGGCAGAAATTTCGATTGAGTAATCCGCATCCACAGATTCGAGGAAATAGGTATGAGGGTGAGTGAAGTAAAGTGAGCCCATGAACATCATCATAATGATCCTGAGTGAAATATGAATTTGACACAGCACGCCATATTACTCTCCTTATCTGCTAGCCTTTTCTTACTGACTTATTTCTTATCTTTTACGTAATTATTCACATGTCCCATGTAATTCATACGGTACGCCCCTTACCCTTCTTCCCATCCACCTGTCCTTCGACGATTGTCTTCTCCAGGCCATCATACCTCATGATGTAGCCGACTAAGGCCGTCTTCTTCTCAGGCTTTAAAGAAGACTTCTCTTTTCTCCCACTTTTCTTAGCATTTCCTCATTAGTTATTCGGCCGGACCATTTAATCATAATCATTCTTCGGTCGCCCCACCAATCGAATGCTTCCACTATTGACTTCTCGGCTACTATCAACGTCAAAGCCTCGCTTCCACTCATGTGTAGCCTCTGATCATTTTCCCCTACTTCTATGCTTCTTTTTTCAGCTGTACGAAGATTACTCTATAGGTGGAATGCCCTCTTCGCCAGTGATATTCTGCTTACTGTACCTTTATTGCTTCGACCATCGCCAATTAATCGGCTTCCCAGAAATCACAACTATTTCACCTATTTGAGGTTTTATTTGCCTAGAGTCATTTTTGTTATAGTCTCCACTATTTAGCTGCATACTAATATATTTATTTTCTGGTCATCAGCACTTGGTCATTGTCCTTTATATATTTATCAGTCTTCTTCATGTCCTTCTCTGTCTCAGCCATTACAGCAATGTCCTCAGCAAACAAAACGTAAATATTCCTCCTCCGTGAATATTGAAACGTTAAGCCACAAATCTCTGCTTTGTAAGACCACAATGTCTAAAATATCCTCAGTAAAAACATAAAAATTGGACAATACATTGAAGACAATCCACGTATACGATCCCCGGTCTACCCTATTATTATTAATACAGTATGCTACCGATGAAGGTAGGTTTCCATAGAGTACTAAAGAAGTAATCTGGAAGCCTCCCTTTCATTCCAGCACTGCCTTCTTTAATTCACTGTAAGGCCTACTCCCGTTTACTCTATCTAAAAATCCTACCCTTTTCTTTCTCCTACCTCGTTTACCTATTATTCTACCCTCTAACACCGTTTTCAATATCCCCTCCCCAATAAGTACTCCCTTCATCAATACCTTCTGTCTCCTCCATATCTTATCTAAAAGCTGCATTTCCTCACCCACCACATCCAGCACTTCGTCGCTCCTCCTCCTTTCTGTCCATTTTACCCTCTCCATTCTTCTCCACACCCACATTTCGAATGCGTAGACAGAATTTTTTCTCTAACAAGCGATTGTAATGCTTATTTTTGTAGTTGTATTGAATTTTTTATTTTATTATAATAATTCAAAAAGTATTAAAAGTGTGCCTGGTCCGCTAGTAACAGTAAAATTTTCCTCAAAAGAAATTTAAAGTTTTTTTTATGATTTGCTGTTAATCGTAAGAGAGTTCGCGAAATTAGAATTGGTACGTAGAAAAGAGTTGAAATATGGAACGGTGCGGGCAAGAGGAATTTGAAGAAGGTCAGAATTAGATCGGGTGAACATCGCAGAAACTTTCTTGAGGATGAATAATTCGCACAGGAATGTGCGAGTCTGGTTTTGGGATATGGAGATCAAAAATGATACCAGGAAGATCGGCAATGGAGACGAAACCAGTTCAGGTCGATGAAAAACTTGAACAAATATTCATCCCTACGTGAGTTAATTAATCTTACACAGGCGTTAATAATCCTTTGAAAACAATTTTCATGTATAATAGATAAGTCGTATACATAAATCAATAATACAGAATATAATCTAAAAGACAGAATTCTAGAGGAAACGGGAAGATCTCTCTTTTGCAGTATCAGTAAATAAATAACCTGATTTCCTTTGTTTTCTCACCGAGTTTAACGCGGAGTGTACAAGTCGCTCTCTCGCTTGGATCCCAGAGTAGCGTAGGCACTCAGGCTAAAGACCCCATGATCAACAATACGTGCATAGGTGCGCTCTATCCCTACTACAGGTGTATCCAATGTGTGCTGGTGGTTCACCGCCAAGGATGATGCATCGAACAAACTGTGTGATCGACACGAGAAACACGAAAAAAAGAGGAAGTCCATTTCGCATCCCGGAGAAAATGGGCATCACGCTGACTTCAGGAAATCACGCTGTGCCTCCCAGCAGTCCACATGTAGGATCTAAGGACCCTGTGGAGGACTATGAGTCACCTAGCTAACTCACAAGGTTTTCAAGTCACGTTAACATTTAGAATCAAAACCTATTTTATCTCATCAGAGGACCTGATGAATGTTTTAAGTGACTAAACCCAAAAAAATTGGGTACCTTAAAAACCTCCCCTTTTTGCTGATAACTCAAAGTAATCTCTTCTTCAATGAGAGATTTCCTACTCGCATCACGCGTGAAGTAAAAATTCTGTAGAGGAGCGTTTTTCCTCCAACGGAAACGCCGAAGCATCTCCCACAACTGTAAGTTATGTGCGTTTGCATGAGCGCTAAACAACCACACCAACGTGGACGAATGCATGAATAAAACCTGTTCCAATTTTCTCCAAGCATTCGTACACGTTCCACGGTGATGCCTGGTAGTATATTACGGATAACGATGTACACAACGCTTAGCCTGAAGAAGAGTTTCTCAGGTTTTCCACAGGTTGATGTTTTCCACTACTCTGGGAGGCATTGAAAATCAACCGGTGGAAAACCCAAGAAACCTTTCTGCACCTGATACGCCGGGAAAACCTAAGATCATACAACTCTTAGTCTGTTTACCTTTCGCCAAAAATCACACACGAATTTAAAGCTTCAAATTTGAAAAAAATGCTCCAAAGGCCGTACATAAGAAGAGGGCAAGATGAGAGCAGGTTGGAAGTGTGATGAGAAAGCAGCAGCAGCATTCAGGAAGCATGGCGGTCCTCGTTCAGAAGACCTCGACCTCCTCTAAATTCACGGCCTTGCTCAAATCAACCGCTTCGTCAGTCCTGTCGCCACAATCACAATTGATACCAATGCTAGAGCCGCAGACAAGTGTTTACCCGGTCCGAAGCCAACCATAGGTCGTAAATTCAATATCGCGGCCATCAACACTCAAAACAGGATCGTGGAATTTGAGATGAGACGATGCCAAAATATATTCATCTCAGAGTATCCCTAAAATCGATTCCAGATACTGGCATATGCAAATAGTAGTCGTATATTATTGTATATACGCCTGCAATAGTTTAATCAATTACGAGTAGTATAATTATTGCAATATCATATAACCTAACTCGCTTCTACCATAAAATCCATACATATAGAACCACAAAGTCATGCATATCTACACTCCAATATGGAAACTTGTAATTGTAACATTTTAGAACATGTTAACGAATATAGACACTGGAATTTAAATATTGATTGTAATTCCACTTTTAATTGGTATGCATTTAAATTGAATAAAAAGCTAAGAGGAATTATGTATCAATTTTATCGTCTTACTGAACAGAATGTGCCAAGGCCTTTCTGAAAGCCTTTTAAGACATGGCCTTACTGTGTGGGGAACATGCAGGGCGCTTAATATGAAAAGATTTAAGTCCAACCGTAAAAGGAAATAAAAATTAATAAAGAAAACTGGTTGTGAGGAAAATGGTGGACATTATGATGCATACTTGAAATAAATTGACATTCTACCACTTGAAAACTGAATAAATGTTTTAATGATAGAAAATTATTCAAATAATGAATACAAAAAGAAAGGAATAATAATCCTAACGTAAATTCGAGATTTAGGATATTGAAAGAAAACACATAATTTTCCACGATTATGTACTTTTCCTCCCGACCTAGGTTTTGATGTTTCTACATCACCTTCAAAGTACAAAATAGTCACATATTTCCCGAACTATTTGGTACCTTGAAGATGATGTAATAAAATCTAAACCTAGGTTGGAATGATGACACACAAACAAAAAGACTTGTTCCTTAATAATAATACTGCAATTTATAATTATTAGATTTTAAGAAGATTAAAAACGTTAATTTTCAACAGAGGATCAAAACCTTCGAGAAGAACAGTTCAAAAAATAAGAATTATCGGTACGGATAATAATTAATTACGAATCATGCAAAGCAAAGACGCGTTTAGTGTGCAAAGCTAAAATCTTTAAGGAAGGATTAAGCAATTCCAATAAAAATAATTCCAACCGCTAAGAAAATCGGTTCACTGAAAACCCTTGCGTATGAATGCTGTATCATGTAAATAAAGGTACATAACATGCGCATATAGCAAATATTTAGAAGCAGTCTTTACTTCGAAATTCATTTGTAAAAATTATAATCTAGTTAGACACTAGAAAATCCTTTGTAGATGGGATTCTAAGAATAAAAGAAACCTAAAAAATATTTATGAGCAATTTACAAACGCTTTTGCTACAAGTTGAAAGTAAAATCGACGACAAATGTCTAGCGCAATGAGTGAAAACATCAAAATAGTCATCGTAGGCGTCCTCAAAAAAGACGCTTGATTAGAACAAAATAAATTCTTGGAATACTAACTGAGGAAAATTATATTATTTTTTACATTGTGCAGTTAAATGGGCAACTACCACTATATTGTATTTGAGAGCGGCATTAAGAATGCGAAAGGAAACGGAAATGCCGAATTTCCTTCAGGAAAAGAGAAGGACGGGCTCCACTACATAAAGTCTCCACGTTTTGCAGCGAAAGAGTTCTTAAAACAGGATTAGATGAGATAAGCTCTCCCGTAACATCATTTCAAAATAGAAACTTCTTGGCTGGATAAATTGAAAGAAATACACATGCGATATTCTACGTCATTATCTACAATGTCTCAGGACGCCTTAAAAAATGGAGACTAGTAAAAGGCTGGAAATTTTCATGCACAACTTCTGGAACCACGACATAAACTGCACGCACTACGAAACGAGTAATTTTATCTAAATAATAAAGTTTAATTGTGTTGAGTACCATTACTTTGCACGAACAATTATTGAACGTGATATTCTCACCCTCAATAGGTAAGGTGATTATCAGAGGAGAATTCGTAAATACTGAAGTACTTAAGAATTAACCTTCTCGCCTTGGTTTCCGTGGAGACATGGACCATTGGATTCTTCTTGACCATTGGTACATATATAAATCTTGTGTAAGTAATAATTTTAAATACACTTGTTTACATCCATGCTAAAAATTGCAAGGGTACCATCAAAACACGCAGCAGCAGGTTTACGTCTCATTGATTTATAAAGTACATTAAACCTTACTATGCGTCGATCAAACAAAAAATTACATTTTTCAACAGCATGCAATGTATCTAGAGTAAATTGATAATTTAGTCAATTATTTAATTAGAAGTATGTACTAAACCCAACACGCAAACCGTGAAGAGCACCAACATTTTAAATGCATTCATGGTTTAGTAGTACCAATTAAGTCATAACACGCTAGGGTTCAACATATAAGACGACAAAAAATAAAGGACATAAAAGACATGATGACAAAACACGAGGGAGAGGGATCGCAAAAGGCATACGTTTCCCCGGAGCCAATCTTTACACCTCCATTCATCTTGAATTACACTGTAATAGTAATTAACCGACAATTAAATGAGCTTCAACGGATGGGTTATTAATATATGATGGATGATGTTTAACGGTAGCAGCTCAAAATAAAAGATATAATCTCACGTTGGAGTGAAATTTTCTCACAGAAGAACACGTTTACAGCTTGTGTGGCTTTGGGTGCAGAGACGATGTCCAGCAGCTGAGATAATAGCCTCCATTAAAGAACGGGAGAGGAAGGATGGAGAATAGCTGGGCGTCACTTATAGATCCAGTTCACCGTTTTAGCAGGACCACAGGACGGAATGGAAATACGCTGCTTTCGAGGCCGGGGGCAGAAACAAACGTCGGAGGGTATTCGAGGAGGGACTTACTTCATAGGGGAGGGGGAAGGGTTCACTCGGCACACACACGGCAACTGTGATTATCGCAATATTTCGGGGTTGCGATAATCAAAATAGGGTAGTTTCCTTCATCAAAGAAAACGAGAGGCATTGATTGCGATTCGTTACCCACCATTAGTGTATTCATAATATACAAATTATTTCATTATAGAAATACCGGTTTAGACGAATGGCAATGGTCAAATTTAACCGCATTTGAAATTGGCGCCCATGCGATGCCACTCCACGTGACGTCACAGGGACCTAGTTTCTATACGAGTAGATAGGCGTTTTACATCGTCTGACATTACCAATGCATGCATGAGGCACAGAGCTCAGGGAAACATCTCTTAATAATCACCTATTAAATCTGGCTAAGGTCGGAAAGTTTTCTTCGCTTGATAAGGTATTAATAATCCTTATTTAAGCCAAGCGCTACCAGCTAGCAGGGTTCTCGGCTACCTGCTAGCATCCTGCGTCATATCAGTGCTCAAAGCCTCGCCCCAAGGTCACCTCACTTTGCGGCAGCGTGAACCAGAACGACGTCACACGGAGATTTCCCGGCATTCATACTTAGCCGTCGCGTCTTCGCGTGCTTGAAAATTTTCACTTTTCATTTAATCGCGAAAAATAGATATCGTCATTTAAAAATCTAAAGCGTGAAATACGTACTCCAGGAGTAATAATCTTTCGATTTAGGCAATAAAGAAATAACAGGAAACCACCCTATTGGATCCCGTGACTTGATCCCCGCCTGCATCGTCCTTGGATCATGAGCACTTATCGCCACGCGCTTAAAAAAATACATATAAGCGAAATATATAAATATAGGCGAAAAGGTTAGCGCTAGTTTAATAAATTTTGACAAAAATCCCAAAATAGGATCCAGATAACTGCTAACTGTGTCATTGTAAATAAATATTTATTCCCGCACAATGCTGAAATACGGCCAAAAAAGTATCATTTTCATCAGACCTGCGCTATTGCCATTTTCCGGGACATAAAATTGATTTTTATGAACGAGAAAGTAGAATATAAAACATCACCGTCTTTATGCCAACCTCGAAGTAAGTGTGTAGTCGCATGGTGCACCCTTTGTTTTAATTCTTAGCTTAAGTAATGAATCATATAGTAAAAAATACTTGTCTCTCTGAAAATCGCGTAGGCCTTACAAGTTTTAGCAAAAAACGGCGAATGAACTCCATGATGTAATTCCACGCAAAAATTAGAACATCTCAGCACTTTAGTAGGGAAATAAATTGATCAGAACTAGCAATGCAAGTTGGTTCTCAACGGCTGTTGGACATGAAAGATGGAAGAAGCAGATAAGCATACGGTGAAGGCACTAGAAAGTCAGTGCTTCCGGAAAATGATGATGATTAAATGGATTTTCAAGGTGAGTGACCCTAAGAATGGAGGGGAGCAGAAAACTGAAACGTTTGCCCTTCGGAAATTTCGCACCTCGTGCGCACTCGAATGATTCCCCAACGGTTATTTCCCATGAAATAGAAATCTTCTAAAATGCTCAAATAGAGAACATGCTCTTACCAATACGGAATATTCCAATGAGTTAACCGTCGACGGACCTGGGGAATCGCAATATGACTAAGGGAAATATCGGATGACGACTGAAAGGAGCAGGCGATGAAACATCGACATAAAAGGAGGAATTCTTAAAAAGTTAAAAGATTATCTCACAAGAGACATGAGTGGAGACCTACGGTAGAATACCCCAGAATTTTCGAATAATCGTAAAAAAAAGGATTGGACGAACAAAGAGAACATATTGGTCGCTGTAACCCTAGTTTCAAGAGAGTGCCTAGTTTCTGTGCAGCCAAGTTGTGGGGGTCGAATTTTGAAGGTTGTAGGAGAAAGAGTAGTTTCTAGAGGGAAGGGGGGCAGGTTACAGGGTGAGGGTACCTCGCGCGTCCTCGCTGTCTTCTAGAACGTTGCGGTCGTCAGCATGGAGTCCTCGTTCAGGATGATCTTCTTCTCCTGGGTGTTGACCCCGCGTCCGTCATCGATTGATCTTCAATGGTGTGAGGGGAAAGGGATGTTTTGGCGAGGTTATGCATGAAGGGTTGGCGGCCATACAAAAATTGAAAAACCCTTCGATGCCAAGGACTTAGGGGTGAACGGGGAAGGTCGGGAAGTTCCAGCCTCCCCCCAACGGTCCAGCCTCGCATGTGGTAAAAATGGAGGTGGGCTGAGAATGGTGTTTCAACTCTCAATGGATATAACTGTTGGTTTATGCACGCCTTGGTCCTTAAATTCCTATTGTGAGCAATAGCGAGGGATAATGAGATAGCTTTTCAGTCATCCGTGGCGAGTTCCTGTATTTCCATAACTACCAGAGCGTCTAATAATTTTCCTGTCGTTTCAAAGTGGAGGTTTTCAAATTCGAACTGGCAAGTATGCCCTTCTCTATGGGATACTTAGCCACCATTGACTGACGGTCCCCTTTATTGAAATCGCGTTTGTGTTCTTCTACCCTGGTGGTGAAACTACGACCCGATTTCCCCACAAAGGACACACTGCCCGTCCACATGAGACGATGTACACTCCACTTTTTTGTTTGTTTCTCTTTATTGGGGTTTGACGGTCATCTATCCACATTAATGGCATGTACAACTACACACTATATTTTTAATCGGAATGAATCTTCACAATTCGGTAGGATAAGGGACCAAGAAACGGGTTTATTGTTGCACTATTTGCGTGTATTTTTCTCCGCGGGAAATGGTTTTGTAATTGTGGTCATCGGTTCTCCAGTTTTTTTTGTTTGCTTTTTGTTTAGGAGGGTGTCGTTTAGCGATGTATTATATCCATTGTGGGTCGCTATTGTTTTGATGGTGTTTAGTTCTTGAAGGGGATTTTCCTCGTTCAGAGGAATATTAATTAGCCTATGTAGCATTGATCTAATGCAAAACAGTTTGTGTGTCACGGGATGCTGAGAATCGATCACTCTGTCGGTGCATGTAGGGTTTCTGTACGTTGATAAATGACATTTTATCCCCACCCTTTTAATCCCGAAATCCTGAAAACTGATAGTAATTTTGTCTCCCAATTCAATGGTGGAGTTGATTTTAGAGTGTAAAGAGTGAAGGAAAGTGGAGTTTCCCCGATGTTTACTTGTCTTTCCGTTCCTCCCCAGCAGCATCGGATGCCCTCTACATCTCCGTACCAGTGTATTGTGTTTTTGTCATGGATGGCTTAAGATGAAGACAAGTTGCGGTCAGATTAGGGGAAGCCACTCATTTCAGGAGTGGATGAGAGTGGAAATCATTACGAACCACGCGAGTCCCATGCCGAGAGAGCAACGCAGAGAGTGGCAATTGGCAATGAACCGTTGACCAGCCAAGTGCGCATTCGTGACGTTACCAATCCATCTGAAAAAGGGTCACAGCCGCCTATTTTTCGCAAATAGCTAAAGCAACAGGCAACGGATGAAAAAAAACGAAAAAAAACACGGGTCTCTTAATTTTTGGAAAAAGTTCAAACGTGAAATAAGAACATCGGGGCAAAGTAAACCACGAGTTCGTTTGAACGAGAATATTATGAATATTTTGGTAGGCTTAGAGATATTTGTCCGCCTCAGTTCGACCTTGCATCTATCGAAGTACTACATGTTAAAATGAATTCATATACCTATCCGCTAGACAACATATCGCTCTCAATTTACCGTCCCTGTATCACGGGAACGTATTGTGCAAATATAAAGGGAAGGAGCAGAACGTATGGTCACTCTGGATGCGGAACAATGTTCATACGAATTCGAAATATTTTTGACTCTCTAAAAATATAAGGCAAGCGAGGAGTTGACGGAGCCGAAATGTAAACGCTGCCGAAGACCACAGAGTGAAGGCGTTTAAGACATGGGTCGGAAGAAAATACAGGAACAGATTGAGAACGTCGGAGAAGGAATGAAAAGACGGAGTGAGGGAATGCGAGTGGACGGGAGGGCATTGGACAGAAATAAAAGCAATCTCTCATTAAAGTGGGAAGGTGGGGGGCGATTGAAACACCTTCGGAGTACATCTACCTTTACAGGTTGAATACCGGCTGAATCTCTTGGTAGCCGTCCAATCCCATGTATTAACACCTTAAAATGCTCTATGCTGGCAAAAAATCATTTTCTGTACACTAAGGAGCACCTGCACATGGCATCAACAGTTTCATGTCTTGGTAGTTAACAGAATGGGACAACTATAGCTCTCTCTGCAAACCTCACAATCAAACAGGCTGTGACACTAATAAATTCAGATATAAAGACATGCAATACTCAAAATCTCACCATGAATGACTTCATTGTGTGTTTCCGAAAAACCTGGTGAATTTCTAAAACCACTGCAGTTTGTTCAGAAGAGAATGACATTAGTGTCTCGTTTATGCATCCACGTGGTCCATTAAATCGCTCTACATGGCCCAAAGTAGAAGACTTATGTGAATTGCCATTGAAAAAGACCCAGTGCAAATTGCGACTCATTAACCGTTTCCAGTCAGAAGTTGTAGGTGTTTGCACACGTTGGATGCCATGGAAGTAAACAAGATTGAACTTGCTTTCAGTCAATAGATGTAACCAATCATTCAGCTTTGAACTTTTCACTATTATAAATGCCAAGTAGAATTAAACTTCATTTTTCCCTCCTTGAAGGTATGCAATCTTGGTGTAAAAGAGTCGAAAACATGCCCAACATGCTATTTTTTGACATGTCATAAAACAAATAGTATAAAAATACTACCTTTTTTATTTTTTTAATTGAAAGCAGAACATTTAAAATACCCACTTAGAAATTTTAAAGAAAATAAAAGGTGGCCTTTTTTAGTAATAAATTGTTAAATAATGACTAATTTTTATTGTTTAAACAAGTCCTATTTGTTTATTATTGCTTCAAATTACTTGCAAGTTATGCCAGAATGTGCATAAATGAATTCCCTTCAAAATGAAACTATAACCACTGCTTCACGGTCCATGGTTCCTTAGTAATCAGCATTTATGTGATTTTTCATTTTTTACTCTGAGGCCTGACTCTGCAATGTTCAAAGGATGGTAACCTTATAACGGTTCAGTTCTGAGCTGAAATAAAGTCATCATTATTCATCATAAGGATACTGCTTTCACATATATTAATTTCAGAGAAATCAGTGATGGTCACCTGACACCCCTCTGCCTGATTTGAGATGAAATCCCCCAACTGTACTTTAGAAAATCTTCCAGTTTCATAAAAAAAACGGAAAACCCGTGTTAAATGAAATAGAAATTTCATATCATCACGTCATCCTGCTGATTCAGTAATCTACCCTTTACGATTGTTGAATTTCATTTTTAGCTATTCATAATTATTTACAAGTTCCGGAATAAATGGATATTCAATGTTGGGAGATACCTATTTTCCTTCAATTCCTCTATCCATTACTAAGTGAATAATCGATCAAGAACATGGTGCTGACAGGCAATGGATTGTGGCTTTCCTAGTTTATTTTCAGCAAACTCTGAATAACTGATGACAACGCCATTCTTTCTTCCAGTATTCACATTTGTAGTGTTAGCAACAATCATCTTTACAATTTTCCATAAATTTTTCCATTTGTCTCGATTATAATTTCCATTATCTCCTTATTAAAAATTTTTCTAATTGTAGCATTTTCTTGATTTCTTCTTTTATTGTAACGCCTTCGTTAATAGTGGATCTGTAAATACCCAATTGCGAAGGCATATCCACATTAATCCCATCTTGAAATAGCTGTTTACAAACTGCTGATAATTTGCTGCTTGATCAATTTAAAATTGTGGTTTTGCGGTACTCGTTACATGTGCTTGTGGTCTCCTCTTCTTCGGACTCTTGATATTCACTCTCAGTTTCTGATACACAAGCTGACATTATTGTTGCAGTTGCTGTTGAGGGAGTATATGCCAAAAGCATTTTACTTCTTTTGGATTGATAGATAGATTCATTACTGGCTGACTTCTCAGTAGAATAACCTACTTTTCCTTTACTCTCAATTTGTGGATGATATAACTTTCTAACCTCACTGCACAGCCATTCACCATTATATTTTGTTATGTCAAATACTTCAATCAAAGAATATTATTTTCCTCGCTTTACACATTCATCATAGGTCTTAGCAAATGTTCTAGTTTTGATTGTACTACTTGATTTAATAAAGTTAGGAACTTTAATTTCTTTCGCCACAAACTTATAACTTCTTTCATAATCGTTTTCACTCGTTCCTTCCTTCCTTTGGTAGATGTTCCAAAGGTTAGATAGCGGCCAAAATCTTGGATTTTCAGTGGTATCTTGCTGTTCTTTTCCAGTGACTGTTATTCTTGTGGAGCGGTTCTTCTTTTTTTCTACTTGAGTCTTGATATTGAGTAGGATTATTCACATTGTGGCACAGGAAATCAAATTTTGTACAAAAAGGCATAACCCTAATGCACACATGAGCCGTGGAAGCGGCAATATCCATGTCATTGGTCACAATTTAGAATATTTTAGGTGGGGTGCTCAGCACCCAGCTCCTCAAATATTCAATAAGCTCACAAGTTCCCTGAAATCTATTTCTTCTCCAGCCAATTCAAGAATTTATTATGCAAGTTTATTCTACGTAAACTGAACTAAAATTAAATTATTATTTTTGAGAACTTCTTAAGTATTGTATGAAACTTGGGCTACGATTGTTCAAATATTTTTGACGAGTTTTATGCCATATGACGAGCAGGATTTATTACCATACGTTCACACATCATCCCATCAAAGCGCAAAGATAGAGAGCGAGGCCCCCCAAATGCTTCACTTTCTTATGCAGCGGACGGAGCCGCGCGGGCAGGAGCGCGTGCTAGTCCGGCATTTGACACGATTTACTGCAGCGATTCTCGGTGAGAACATCAGATATCACTCAACTGCTGCGTGATTTGTAGGTCTAATATCTACACTTCATGATTCGCTTACCAAATGGGCACTTGAAGGGCATTGCTCTGTCTTCATGTCAAATGCGGACCATGAAATTAGGAGTAACTCAGATGTCTGAGAACCTACAAAAGGTATTGGAGATTAGCTTATCTGGTGCCAAATGATACGAGAGGCTGCACGAATGGTAACCAAAACGCGTAAAAATGAGAAAAATCGTAAAATGAATGGTCGCATCAACTAGGGGAAATACCGTAAGAACTCCTTTTGAGGTGAAATTTTGGAAACGCCGCCTTTGACGAAAGGATGAGTCTTGATCGCACGTTTGGAGTGTGTTCATGGAGAGAGTGAACACCATCAAGATAGGTCACCGGTCAAACCGATCATTTGATTAGTTTAACGAACTTATAGCAAAAGCTGAAACTGGAATCACGTATGACCTATGAAAACACTTTCCCTGTAAACAATATTAAAGGCGATATGCCATCTCGCGGCGCAAAAAAGAGGCATCTTTAGAGGCCCTACGTACGACGAAGATTGAGCCTTCGGTGAACAACTCAACTAGAAATAGATTCCGACTGAGATGTTAAAAATTAAATTTCTCACGAACGTTACGAGACCAAAATTGCTGCCATTGTTCATTTGATTCACGTCATAACCCATGAAGTGAACCGAATCAGTAAATACTTCTACTAATAATGAAAACATACTGTATGAATGACACAGATAACATTTGGTAGCTAAAAATTTGCTAATTTTACTATTTCATTATTCCTCTTAGCCAGCAAGGAGTTAAATGTTGCAACTTATAATAGAGTTGAAAACAGATAGAAATGAGAACTCAATCCAGTTGCGTCACTGTATTGGCGCAGTCGCTTTCAAATCAATGCGTAGCGAAGTGCACCATGGGGCTCACTCCCTACCACCCCTAACACTTTTAAGGTGGACTGCAGAGTGCCATATACATGCAAGTACAATAGCTATTAATAGCTCAGAATTAAATCTTCCAACTCGGATAAGGAAATGCAATTCAGGTCCCTCAAAAAACAATAACATTATTTATCACTAGAATTCATATTTATGACGCATTAAGAATATATAATTAAGCCCGTAACGACTTACTAATAATGTTTTGCTTCTTTTAATTAGCATTATATCACATACAATTACTTCTTTATTTCACATGGTATCAGATCAAACTTTCTATAACCTGCATACCACTTCATGCATGCCATAAGCATGTACCATTATAACTATACACATAGCACCTCATGGCGCATTTCCTATGAATATTCTCTACCAATCTTACAAAAAATAAGTGTTCTTAAAATTGGAAACTGTAAAGGAACTGAACATCAGTTACTTTAAGAAATTCAATTAAAAATACTGAATTCACGTATTGCTGCTGTTGGACCACCCATTCCTCGGGGCATACTTTCATCAACAATCCATTTCTTTCGATAATTTCGTCCGACATTTTCTGATATTCATCGCATATTTATTATGATTCAAAGGCTTATATGCCGAGATCCTATTGCAGTCGGGTGCGCGATAAATTAAAATTGAATTTGGAAATTCAGTAGCAACAAGAGTAGATACAAACATTATAACTGTTGACCGCACATAAAGGAGGAAAATTTATTGAAGAGGTGCACTTTATTTCAGGGAATTGATCCTTCGAACTTGAGTAATTGATATTAAGATATTACGCCAACTATGCGATATTTCTTGCTTGCTGCCCACGGTTATGCAACGAAAAAATCGGAGACCAAAATCGATTCCACACATAGTTCACACTTCTAGCACTCTCATTTCTGAGAATACGGCGTAATTACCATCGATATAAACGCCTTTGAAAATATTTTAAACGACGAAGACAAAAAAGACACGCAAGAAGTAATGCTCTTAAACGGCATACATGTTCAAGTAAAGCAGGGAATTTTTATTACTGGAAGGAGTGATTCATGAGAATGTAGAGCTATCATTCCAGGCGAGCCATTGCAAGGAAATATCTCATACGGGTGTATACGGCAGCTTTGGGAACCAAATTATTTCATGATTAGTATCCTCTTGTAGTCAACAGCATATGGAAAGTTCACAGTTTGCCACTGCGTTCCATTACTACGGGGGCAGGGGACGGTAATTCTTGCAGGCAGCTGCTCAATTACATTAGCTGGCTGCATACTTTCGGATGGAAACTGTAAATACGATACATCCGTTTCGACTGACTATGCGGTGCACACACATACGGTACACGTTGTGCTAAAAGGTGAAGAAATTGCTCGTGGGTTACGGAGAGCTTGCGAAGTGACAAAAATTCACGAATTTATTTCTCAAGTGGACGGTAAAAAAATGCCAGGATTTGTTGCAACTTAGAACCTGGTATTTCGCCAACACTTAGCAATTACTGCCGAATTAAATCATTAATACATGAAGCTCCTTGTTAGTAACACGTCTGAATGCACGAAGCACGTCCTTAGTTGCGTTGAGTACCAGACGATTTTTTCCTCTATAAGAGCTAATTTGTTCCATAGCCCTAGCTGTGAGACGCATGTAAACTTGGTTCTAACATCTTGGTACCAGAATGCCAACCGCGGATAAGTCATTGTTTAAAATCTACGAGTCAATCGAAACTGCTAGCCTAAAAGGCATCGTTCCTTTCGATCAAGAGTCGAACTTATCATCCCCGGAATCGTTGCCAATGCTAGACCAACTGAGAAACGAAGACATCCTCCACCGAAGACACCTTTGGAGAACAAGTGGTTAATCATTTCGGACCAGTAATCAAGGCGAAATAATATATTTTTCGGATCGATAGAAACAGTATTAACTTTTTCAGTTTCATATGAAAGCTGAGACGGGACAACTTAGTTGGCCACATTATGAGACATGATGGCCCGATGAAAACAATCACAGTATGATAAGTGGATGGGAAGAAGGGTGAGGGACGGCCCCGAATGAGTTACATCGGACAAAGGGTTATAAAAGACATAAAAGAGAAGGAATACGTCACTATGAAAAGGCTAGGAGATAGGAATGGTTAGCTGCGTCAAACCAATCTTAGGATGCTCGATTTATGATGATGAAATCTTTCCGTTTCTGAAAAAATAATTTTACCGTTTATCTACTCCTGAATGAGTTTGAGCAATTTTTATATTCCGATCCATATGTACCTCAAGTTACTACGATTGCAATTGAAAAATGCTACAAAAAAGACCTTAGGTTTTCCCGGTGCATGATGATGCTGAAGTTGTTTCGGGTTTCCCACCGGGTGTGGTTCTCCATCTCTGCCGACGTTTTGATGGCCGTGTCGTCCATCGTCACCAGGGCTTGTCTTCGAGTTTAGCGTTCGAGTTGACTTACATAGTTTGGGCTCCTGATAGTCACGTGAATCGTGATTGCTCCGCCTTGTCACAATTGTTATAATTTTTTTATAGATCCATTTGCTCATTCGAGATTAGTATCCTATCCAAAATGAAGTTATTTTGTCATTTTAAGAGAGGATATACTTATTTCGAAATAAGTTTCACCTCCACGTATTATTACCTGGAATTAGTGATTGGCTTTTGGTACCAGTATTCTTGATGTTAATCTTAGAACTTGAGCGAATGACCGTACCAGTTCTTCCTACGCTATCTGTTCGTTATCGATCACAATTCACTGCAAGAAACCTTTATCGACCCCGACTAATCGTTTTCAATAACCACAAGCTAAAACACTATATGATAATCACAAGCTAAAGCACTCAGCAAGTATTCTAGATATGATGACTTGAGCGTAGACTAAAGCGAATGCTTTCTCGGCGGAACTAGACGGAATTCTGGCGCTCGAACTAACCCGCATCTATAGCTAATGAATTCGGACGATTGATGGGAAAATATGTTGTCACCGAAAAAAATCGCTCAACTCACTCGGAAACTGAGGGGAAAAAATTTTTCGTGTTTTCAACCTTTTGAAAAGTTGATCATCTTATCTCCGGTTCATAATCGCTCGCTGGATAATTAAGGTAGGGGAATTCTGTGAGGTGCGCAAAGTGAGCAAAATTTAATTTGAAGGTTTTTAACCACAACTATACATTTACTCTGACGTGTTACATGTTAATAGAAAGAAGAAGTCATGTAATTTGAAGATAAACAGCATTTTCCTTCTTCTCGCCCCGATTGAGTAACGAACGAAGGCGAAATTACAACTTTATTGGCTACAATGAGATTAGACAAAATTTACAATCATACAGACAAAGCCAGGCATACATCCAGAGGAAGAAATCAGCAATTTTACATCGTACAATTTTAATAAAATAAGTGTTCCTGATGGATACCGCACTTGCACCTTATTGCCGTTGGGAATATTTTGAAAAGTATAGATCCTCTTCCATTCCATACACTCATCCTTATGCACGCACTCTCTGAGATCCATATATTTCCACCGGCACACCCCTAGCCACGGCAAAAATTTTGAGCGCTCTTCTGCAAAAATCGGAGTTTAGAAACAAAATACGAGCGAATAACGCAAGGAAAATGGATAAACTGGATAGAAATATTGATTACATTGTTTAAAAAAGGCCCTTATTAATATGCCAAGTTGACCCATCTCAAATTAAATTTGGGTAAAAAAGTAATACTTTCATAAAAATCGATCGCAGGCATTTTCAAAATGTTCTACTCCCATTTCAGCAATGAAAAATCCTGCCGCAAAAGAAAAAAATACGCATCATAGAAATTCAAATGAAACTTTCACCTGAGATTTAATGGTATTGAGGTTGTTCGTCCGTCAGCAAAATACTATTCCGGCCCAAGAATAATCCTAATAAGCTATAAATAACAAATTCGTAAAATTCATTGATGAAATACAATGTGTATCTCTCCCATCGTCAAACCTCGAAACTTGTAATTATATATCTATGGATGGGCCCGTTTTTTAAGGTTTTAAATGTAACAATAGAGTATATTCAATAATTAAACAATCCCATCACTTTTTGCTACGGTTAAGTCGTTCCCGGGCCAATGAATGGGCTTCGTGAAGGGCAGTCACACGGGAGAAAGAGGAACGACGCACAACGTCCCGCCGAGAACTTCCCTCACTTGTTGGTTACATGTCCATTTGAGGCGTGCCACGAAGACTGCAAACATTTCCATATAATTCAAGCCGTTTTGGAACACCTGAATGCGAACAATGGAACCAAATACGAAATATTCCGAACTACGATTCCCATACGATACCGCAAGGAACCCACTTTGACGACGACTGACTTCACGTCATATCTTATATCAATTTAAAGAAGTTACCACACCGAAACACCATTCCTCTACTTATTATTTATATTTATAGTTATTATTTATTTCTAAATAAATCGTCCACATGCCCTTTAACTATCGGTACGAAGTAATGACATGAAAATTTTAACATGAGCCAACAGTGCAAAAAAATGGATTAGAGTAGAAATATTCTACTCACAGCAAGCTAATTTCATCAATAATATTAGCACTGAGAGTTTCAAGAAAAGGATGCCTTCCTCAACCACCCAAAAACACACCACCGTTTTTAAATTAACAAACACAACCGGCTTCAGCTATTGAACAATCACCAAGAACAGGCGTGTTTTATATGATATCCGTATTCAAATATGATGAAAGAGATGAAACCGGTGGTGCGAATGTTGGTAAATGATACTGTAAAATGCATTAAGTTATAATACGTTCTTTTCTATCAAATATTTCCGCGAGTATGATCCAAATCGTTGAAGGAATTTTGGTACCTGGTTTTCGCCGTATAAAAGATAATACTGTAAGGATTGATCACAAACATAAATCATACGGATGCCTGTATGCTAAAAGTAAAATAATGCGACAAAATTCACCATTCAATTGATGAGGAATGATCACACAATTGGTTTCAAAATAATTGCATCAAATGTAGCGAATATTAGAAATAGCGGGTGGTTTCTTGCACTATAGCTTTTAAGTAAATATGCCAATTGAAAGTAACTCAGAAAAAAGTTTTTTTTGCAGGAAAAGAATATTGGCACATACATGCACAACGGCGAGTCCGCACATCTATGAATGAGTCAGCAAGAAGATGGAAAATAGGAGAAGTTTACTGAGATCAATTTTACTTTTTGGTTAGAGACATTCATCAAAGTATTTCAAACACAATTATGCTTTCAAACAACGGTAGAGCGAATAAGAGGAAAATTGGAAAGTCAACATTGGCGCAGCTATTGGAAATAACACATCGCGAACCAAAAATACATATAAAATCCAGTATAACAGAAGTGTCAACTCGTTCACTAGGACCATTTACAGAAACCACTGGAAGTATGAATAATACAAAATAACTCTCCAATTTTTACAGTTTAATATAGAAACGCCATTATTTCAACGATACAAATGACACTGGCTTGATGTACCCGTCATTAGCAGAAAATGGCACACATGGAACGTATTCCAATTACAACTCCAATTTCCGCAACGACTTTCTAAGCCAGATAATTTTGATCCATCAACCTACAACAATGACACAATATATCAGCAGCCTATAAACACGATGTCGTGTTGACATCCATCTATTCCGCTAACTATCAATCCAACACAAATCGAATTTCAACCCTTTGTTGCGCACTAAATACGACTTCATTACGATCGTATAGTAATACCAACATAGTCATAAATTATACGATAAAATCCTCTAACTTCCCTTAACTCACTAGAATACAAACAAATAATTGACCAAGTACAAAATTCACGGTCAATTTCATAACAACAATGTATAACGGGGGGGAATGGATCATCACTAAACTTGATCATGAGATATGCACACATATTGTAAAATAAATCCTTACTTTTTAATTTCAATTCAACGTGAAAAGAGATAAACAATTTACTTACGTGCCAAGAAGTTCTTTGAGGTTGTACTTGTCTTCGACGGATGGTTGCTTTTCAGTTTCTTTGCCATCTTTTTTCGTCTTCTTAGAGGAATCTTTCTTTCCAAATAAAGGCATCTTCCCGCTGAACTGTAACATCCAAGCAATCCTGCACGCCTCCACTAAACTTTTCGTTTCACTATATTGCCTATTTAGCCCGCGAAGTACACGTAACCCACAGCCGATTCACTTTGAGCAGTCTGCTGTGACACAAACTCCGGATGTTTTTGGTACTTAATATTCAATCGTACGGTAACGACGATTGAAACAAAAAGATATACAACACTTGGTAGCATTCATTGCTGATAGAAACGCTGCCGCGAATAAATATCCATCAGGTCCACTGCATGACTGATAGAAAACCCAAATCACCTGCACAACACGTTACCTCACTTCCAAACCTTAGCAAGTGCATGATGGTGCATGACGTCAATAACTGGACCTGCGCATTAGTGATGACATCTAACTAAAAATATGAATCACGATATGCGGCCTCCTTTCGGATTGAAGAAAAGAGCGGCAGTCTTGGAGGGTGCGTATGGTTAGTTCGAGCTGGCAAATTATGTAATATTACTAGCACCCTTCTGGAAATGCTCTTTTAACTTCCATGCAAGAACCAGAAGTAAACCATTTCATCTAGTGCAGCTTAAACTGCATCATGGGACTATTTCAGTAAGTATTATACTATTAAGAATTAGTGCATGTGCATCACAATATATTTATGACGAAGGTATGTTGCATAAGGTATTTTCATTAGATAGGCTTAAACAAATAGCTAATAAGGAATCTTATTTATGCGTCGCATATCTGTTTCGGCTGCAGAATCTTCTTATAAAATAAGTCGAAAGCTGTAAGTGTATCTGAAAAAAATTGAAATCTTTTGGCCGGGTGTCGTGCGTAAAATTACTTCGTATCGAATTATGAGTGACGCATACGTAAAGAAGTCAGTATTTGTGAGTGGTTGCTTCTTGCGCCGAATCAAGTCAATGCTTTTATGAATTACTGAGAGCCAGTTACTTCAGTCCAAACCTAATGGCTAATGAAGTTCATTGGTTGAGATTCAAATAGGCAATTTGAATATCATGAGCAGCTTACCACATAGCATAAAGTATCTTCAAGATATTAATAGGATTTCTACAATGTTTTGGATATCTTAAATATCGACCTGTTGCCTAGAAAATGTCTTAGATGTTTCTAATATCTACTAGATGTCTAGAATATGTATTTTTAGCGGAGACTCATATTGTATATGCCCAAGGAAATTAGCCAGAAATATCCGAATCTTGAAAAAAAGTGTAACTGCTATGCTTTGTGGTGGATGGATAGATGAAGTCATTGTACGCACGTTCACTAAAAAAGACAAGGCAACTCTTCTGGCAAATGTTTATAAAAGCGAGTTTAAGTTACGATACCTTATTTTCTAATATCTTCTAGATGCCTAAAATATGTCTATTCTATGAAAGTATGGCTACTGCTTAGCCTTCGAAAATGCCGGAATTTTAAATACTGGGAGTAATTTAAGGAAAAGATTATGTAAAGAAACTATGCATATTTTTTTAAATTGTCATAAAAGAGCATGCGTCGAAAATTTAAGCTAAATTTATTATTATTTAATTAATCAAAATTAATGGTGAACTACAAACTGTATCAGATTAGTTACCATCAATAACGAATCCAATTCTGTGGAATAAAAGGTTTGCCAAGATATTCTAGTCTCTTCTTTTTAGTTAATTTACAGCTTATTTTGTTACTATCGCAAAAACATAGCCGTAACCTTTAATGTATCACAGCCTGGTTCAGCCTATATTCATATTCATTCATAGCCCTGGTGGAGGTGTTTAAATACGTTGGCAAAAACTTGCATTAAAAATTCTTCAAGGCCTATACTGCAAGACACGTTGAATCAATTCATTAATAATATTGTAGTCTCCTGAGAGAAATCTATTAGGAAATTGTAACCTCCTTTTTAAACTTCAAATTTGGAATCAGAGGAGGAATATCCTATTAGAAAGAAGCAAAAGGCAGAGAGGCTCCAATATTCAGGAAGAATCCTCAGAAGACACCCTTCCATCACCCCCTGCTCGACAAACAGGCTGTCAGTTGAAAAATAAAATCTTTTTATGCCAAAACATATTAGTATATTCAAGTCATTTATCCTGAATATTCCAAGTAGGTCCAATTTGAATATGAATGTCTAGAAAACATCATCTCAAGATAAATTGTAGATATCAGAAAAGGGGACATTCAAATATCTAAAAATGTCGAGAGGATGTATAGATGTTATTACAAGATATTTTCTAGATATTAGCTGACGATATTCTAGATATTTTATTGACGTTTATAAGATAATTTGTGCTATATGGGTTTTACCCACCGATCGAGTATGTCCTTCAAAAATTCAATCATTTTATTAGAATCCATATTTTTTTAAGATTTAATGTACAAATAGGTCTCAGTAGAGGTAATGATTTTTGCATTTTCAGAAACCTCACCTTTTTAGCTTGTTTTTGTTTTTAGGACGCCTTATCCCATTGTGGTCACAAAATTTGCATTTAGTCTGTAATCTAAATTTCCTTTAATCGACTAAAAGCGAAAATGAGTTACAGGAAGTATTCACCATCAGGATCAACCATTGAGAGCACAATCCAGTGGGCATGCCAACAGACTGAACCAATAGTGATATGTACTTGTTTAGAATCTCCTTCACTCTTTAGCATGTTAGTCAACTTCCCTCATGACACAAGGTATCCATTGGGCTTACAATGGATATCCATTTTAGATATGCCTGACATCCATTAGATATCTAAATGACATCTTTATAGACAAACCATGTTTATACATGAAGTACCCAATGGATATCTACTAAGAATACACTGGATATTCCCAGGATGTTGGTTGTGGATCCAGTGGATTTCCACAATACTTAGAGAATGTGTAGGGATCATCATCATCATTAGTCAACAATCCTAAGATTGCTTTGATGCAGCTCTCCATTTCTCTCTCCTATCCGCTAATCTTTTCATAGCTACATATTCCTTCTCTTTTACATCCTTCATAACCTGTCCTATATAACTCATTCAGCGCCGTCCCTTGCCCTTTTTCCCTTCCACTAGTCCTTCAACGATTGTCTTCATCACACCATCGTGCCTCAAAATGTGGTCAACTAAGTTGTCCCTTCTTCTGCATAAGGTTTTTAGAGGTTTCTCTTTTCTGCCACTATTCTTAGCACTTCCTCGTTACTCACACAGTCAATCCATTTTATCTTCATTATTCTTCGGTAGCACCTTATTTCGAATGCTTCCACTCTTGACTTCTCCGCTGCTGTCAAGCCTTGCTACCGTAGAGAAACATTATTCCACATGTAGCATCTGATGAATTGTTTCCTTACTTCTATGCTGGTATTTTCAGCTGTAAGAAGATTCTTCTTTTTGTAGAAAGCCCTCTTCGCCTGAGCTATTCTACTGTGTATTTCTTTCTTGCTCCGTCCATCGCTGGTAATTCGGCTTCCCAGGTAAGAGAACTCGTTCACCTCTTCAAGCTTATGCTGTCCTAGGTTGATGTTTGCTTTAGCCTCCTCTCTTTTACTGCAAACTAATATCTTAGTCTTATTTTTGTTGATTTTCAGCTGATATATGCCCATTGTCCTTTCCATGTTTGTCAACGTCTTCTTCAAATCTTTCTCTGTTCCGGCTATGACTGCTATGTCGTCAGCAAATCGCAGCATACTAATTTTTTCTCCGTGGATATTGACACCCAAAGCTTTCTGCTTGATTTCGTTGATGACTTTCTCTTTGTAAACATTAAAAATTAAGGGGGAAAGCGCACAACCTTGTCTCACCCCTTTTCTTATTCTTGCTTCTGCACCGTTTGGTCGACATTTGATCACAGCTACTTGGTTTTTATACAAACTATGAATAATTCTACGATATTTGTAGAGTACGCCGATTGCTTTCAAAATTCTAAGCATTGAATTCCATTCCACGTTATCAAAGGCCTTCTCTAAATCGACAAATGCTATGAAGGTTGGTTTGTTTTTCTCCATTCTCTTCTCTATGATCATCCTAAGAGCCAAAATTGCTTCCCTTGTGCCCCTGCTTTTCCTAAATCCGAATTGGTTATCATGAATGATTCTTGTCAGAATCTTCGACGCATGTGTCGTCAGGCTTATGGTCCTAAATTCTTTGCACTCCTCAGCTCTCTTCTTTTTGGGTATGGGAATGATGATGTTCTTCTCGAAGTCACTAGGTAAATCTCCTGTTGAGTACATATCGCAGATAGTTTTATACAGTTGAGTTAAGACCTTTTCTCCTGCATTTTTTATTAACTCTGCTGGAATGTCATCTATTCCTGGGGCCTTATTCTTTCGCAGGTCTCTTACTGCAGCGTCAAATTCCGATCTTAAGATGCTTGCTCCAATGACATCCTTTTTAACTTCACTTTCCTCTTCGAGAACTTCTTAGCTAAGTTTGCTCCCGTTGTATAATTCCTCCAGGTATTCCTTCCATCTCTCAGCTTTGTCTTCGTTTTCAATTAGAATGTTTCCATTCCTGTCCCTTATGCTATTACATTTTGTGTTTCGTTCCTTGAAATGGTTCCTCACTATTCTATAGGCCACTTCCACTTTCCCTTTTACGAGGTTATTTTGTACGTCCTCACATATGTTCCTCATCCACGCTTCTCTGGCTTTCCTCGCTTGGCGGCAAATCTCGTTCCTTATTCTCTTGTAGCAAGCCTATCCTTCCTCAGTATTCGTATTCTTAAACTTTCTCCATTCTTCAATGAGGTCTAAGATTTCATCCGTGATCCATGGCTTTTTCTTAACACATTTACTTCTCCCTAGAACTTCTCTAGCGGCCTCCTGAAATCCACTTTTTATGGTAGTCCAGTAATTCTCAACTGAGTTTTCAGACTGATCTAGTCCTATCTTGCGCTCCACTAATTCTTGAAAGGCCTGTTGATTTTTTGGCTCCTTAAGTTTCTCTAATTGCCAGGTGTTCTTTGCTGATTTCTTGAATTTCAGATGGCATTTCATCATCACTAGATTATGATCACTGTCGATATCTGCCCCCGGGTAGCTTTTACAGTCCTTTATCTGGTTTCTAAACCTCTGCTTCACTAAAATATAGTCTAGTTGAAATCTTCTTTTGTCTCCTGGCATTTTCTATGTGTATTTTCTTCGCCTGTGATTCTTAAATAGAGTGTTGGCAACCACTAATTTGTGTTCTGTGCAGAACTCTAACAGCCTTTCTCCTCTTTCATTTCTATTTCCTAATCCATATTTTCCGGTTATTCTTCCATCCTGGCCTTCGCCGACGACAGCGTTCCAATCACCTAAAACAATAAGGTTTTCTTCACCCCTTACCTTTTTGATTACTTCCTTTATATCATCGTAGACATCTTCAACTTCTTCATCCTCGTAGTCTGTCGTGGGCATGTAGACCTGTACCACTACGGTATCTACCGGCTTAGTCTCTATCTTCACCATAACTATCCTTTCATTGTACTGTAGGAAGCTTTTCACACGCATTCCGGCACTCTTTCTGAGCATTATCCCAACCCCAGCATTACCATTCAGGGATCCTGTGTGTATAATCCTATAGCTTCCACTCCAAAAGTCTCCCTCCTCAGGCCATTTCATTTCGCTGATTCCTAGCACGTCGATATTCAGTCTTTCCATTTCCACTTTAAGGTTTTCTAGCTTACCGCAAGTCCTGAGTGATCTCACGTTCCATGTACCTATCGTCATAACTTTATCACAATTGACCGATGTACCCTCTGGGGTAGTCCCTGTCCGGAGATCCGAATGGGGGACTAGTTTACCTCCGGAATTTTTTACCTGAGAGAATTCCATCATGTCAGACAATTTAAAGTTGGAGTAGCTGCGCCTCCTCGGGATAATAATGTGGTGGTTTCCCCTTGCCTTCCACATCCCAGTACTACAGCCGTTAAAGTAAATGTTACCACGCCTCAAGTGCAATGAGTGTCGCTGTACTGACCATCGTGATCTCCACCTTCACTCATATGAAGAAGAGCTGCTGCCCTCTCCTCCAGGTGATGTGCGGCATAATTGTTGGCGGCCTCTCATCGCCAAGTCACGGTATCTTCACAGGTTTAGTATATCATTTAGATGGCCTATCTCACCCAGGGATAGACCCATACCACCTCGGATTACCGCCGCTTTTTGTCCACGACTGCTTATTCTAGAAGTAAACTTGCTTATATCGCAGCTAACCTAGCTATATCTAGAGGTTGACCCACCATCCGCAACCTGGTGGGCGCACTCAGTGGCTTAAAGCTCAGCCACGAGATGTGTAGGGATATCCAGTGTTAATGGAAAATGTCGGGGATCCCCAACCATGCCAATGACATCCACTGGAAATTGTGTACATCCA
This sequence comes from Ischnura elegans, assembly GCF_921293095.1. Lineage (NCBI taxonomy): Eukaryota > Metazoa > Arthropoda > Insecta > Odonata > Coenagrionidae > Ischnura > Ischnura elegans. Next base: position 113,171,042 of record NC_060259.1, on the reverse strand, counting down.
CTAAATATCTACACCTGAAAAGCTCATTAGGAATTGCATTTGAGGTAATATCCATGTTCAGTGACATAGCTATAATAATAATAATTCTTTATTCCGTTAAAGTCGTGTAGAAATTGGAATGTGTCAATGTTAAAAATAACATTTTACAAAAAATATAATGCACATTGTATTTTTTTGATTGAATGAGAAATTAGTTCCCAGTATAGGTAAATAAATCTGAAGTTGTATAGAATGTTTGTCCGATTAGGAAATCCTTAACTTCTTTCTTGAAATCACCTATTCTAGTAACCTCTTTCTTTTGCATTTGCAGCTGGTTATAAATCTTTGTACTAGCAAAGTGTGGGCCATTTTTTGTGAGACCAGAATTGAAAATATTTGGGTGACATAACTGTTTTCTGATGTAGCTCGAGAGTGGAGGGAAATGTATCAAGTGAGGGAAGTGCATTTGGATTATCATTCACAAATGATGAACACTGCAACATAGAAATAAAAGGAAGTGTTAATCTTTTCAATTATCTGAAATAGGGTTAACTATGTTCTTCCACAGAAATTCCAGAAATTGCTTTGATATACTGTTTTTGCAAGGAGAGGAATCTCTTACAGTTGGATGAATTGCCCCGTAAGATAGTACCATAGGAGTGAAAAGAATGTATTTTCCTGATTTACAGGGACTTAAGGCATTCTAAAGATACTACTGAGGTGAGCCACCTGACCATGAAAAGACTAGTCTTCCTTGCTACTTAATGTGCCCATCCCAGGAGAGGTTGTCACTCATTGTGAAGCTCAAGAAGTTCACATTCATTTCCAATTTATTCCATGGGAAATCTCAGTTTGATTGAATACGCATAACAGTGGAGCGAATTCTTACCAGAGAAAGTCTACAATGAGATCTGGGCAGCAAAATATTGAAAATGTTTATGAGTTCTGCAAGTCCAAAGTGGATTAAATTTCATTCTTCATTCCAAAATAAGAACATTTATCATTGATTTGACAATAGCAAGAAGCTCTCTGGAGCCTTGCAAAATCAATTCATGGTATATGTAATTACCATGCTTACACTCCAGTTTCAAAAAATATAAATGCAACAAAAAATTAGCTTTAATGCCTTTTTCAGTTCGGTCCAGAATTTCTTGGGAAAGCCAAGCCAGGAGCATAATATGGAAAAAATTTGTACTGCAAAATTCTTTTTTGGCCTATTTACATATTAATCACTAGTTTTTGGATTAGTTGTATCAAAGCCTGTTGATCTATGCGATCTAAAAGTGAAATTCATGCATCCTTACGGGCCTGCAAGATCATTTTGCTGGTCTGAAGAGTATACCGTGTTCCTGTAAGTGATATCTTAAGAAATGTGGACATAATTAAAAAGGTATGGTACTCTTTCACACAATTTATTAAAGACGACCGGTTTCGCCGCAGAGGCGACATCTTCAGGTACAGAAATCATTATTTGTGTTGTTATTTTGTTGTTTATTTGGTTGCTATTACTAGTTGGTAGGGTAGGGTTGCGTTGGGGTTGGAGCATTACTCAACTTCAGGGGAACTTCCAAGAGGGGCGAATGGTTGACAAAAATATTCTCATTTGCTAAAATTCCATTCCTAATGTGCTTTCTTATCTCTACCTCCTCCAAGCAGTCCATCCTTCTTCCATTTTTCTCAAGGTGGAGAATTTCAGGGACAAAATCGCTCCTGTGGTCACTCTCCTGTAGGCGCTTTGCAAAATGTGCCATTTCTTAAATGTCTTTTTTGTTCCTCTGTTCTTACTCGAAACGAACGTCCAGTCTGCCCTATGCAACAGGTCTCACAGTCACTGCACTTGAGTCTGTATATGTCACTACTATCATTAATGTCAAATTTGTCTTTGGTATTGCTTAGTTATGCCCTCAAGTTAGATGTGTTATAATATGGAATTTTAAATTCTTCTCTGGGAAAGAGGCTTGTGGTTGCATGTGAAATATGTCTGTAATAATTGAGTTTGCACCATTGTTTCTTATTTTCATTATGATTGGATTATTTGTAGATAAGTTCCTGTGCCCGGAGGGAGCATTTCTTCCTGAACAATTTATTGATGACACTTTTTTCGTATCCGTTTTTCACTGCAATGTGATCGATGGTTTTGATTTCCATTGCAAGGTTCTCAGCTGACATGTTGAGTGCTCTCTTTAACGTTGAATAAAAGGCGGCTAACTTATGAGAGTGGTGGTGGTGGGAGTCGGAGGGGATGACATGGTCGGTGGTAGTCTCTTTCCTGTAGATTATGAAGTCGTAGCCATTCCCTATGGTTGAAATGGTGATATCGAGAAAGTTGATACTATGGTCAGATTCTTTTTCACATGAGAACTTTATGTTTTTGGTTTGTGTATTCAGTTTATTCAAAAATATATCCAGTTACCTCATAGGACCAGTCCATATGGCAAACACATGGTACCAGCAGTGGATAAAATTGGTGTTCACTGAATTGACACTGAAAATTTTCTCTTCAAACTTGTTCATATATAGTTCCGCTAAAAGCAGGGATAGCGAGACCCTATTGCCAAATCATTTTTCTGTGGGTAGAATTTGTTATTTAATTTGAAAAAATTCTCTTCCACTTATGCTCTCAGTAATTTCACAAAATTGTCGAGGAAGGGTGGATCTGCTCCAGCTTTTCTCAGTGTTTCTTCTGCTACTACAACAGCTTCGGAAATGGTATGTTGGTGAATAAATCTTTTACGTCAAAGGACACAGGGGTGTGTTTGGATGGCGGGGGCTCTCTTTGGGTGAGAACTGTGCCATCTTCTCACAGTAATTTACCATAGACATGGGTAAGAGTAAAAAAGAAATAAATAGCTATTTGTCGTCTAGTTGGTAGTCATTCAGGTATGCAGGAAAATGAATGTTTCTCTTTGGTCAGGTAGGCAGTTGTTCATCATTAGACACCAGTGCGTGAGTTGGATAGAGTGCATCTGTTGCACAGGGTGTGGTGGGAGTTGGTGCCTCCATGAAGACAGGTGGTCATGGAGGTGGTGGAGACAGCAGTGGTCTTAGCTCCAGAGTGATGGAATGCTGAGCCAAGGGTAAATCGGTAATGACGTACGCTGGCTTTAGACAGTAATGGTGAAGTTGGTGTCTGTGGTGGGCAATTGGACTTGTAAGGTCTTCCCATTCCACGGCAGGATTTGGAGTGGCCCATCTTGGGTGCTTGAAGGGACCCCTTTGAGGTGTCATTTCACACAAAAATGCGCAAAGATAATGACAAGTCCTGAAAGATGAAAATATCTCATCCACCACAGCAAGCTGGTAGCTTAGAAGTCAGTTTGAGGAAATGTTCCTGAGCCTTAAAGATGAAGGCTATGCACCTGAGTATCTGGATGCTGGAGGGAGTCGGAAACTCTGCCAAAAACCAGGTTTGTGGAGGTCCTCCTTCTATGTGGTGCGAAAACCAAGCTTGCCACCATTGTACAGTGGACGTCCATCTTCTGTCTGCATACTAACAGAAAATTACCCCGTAGATAGCTGTGAATTGTTATCAGATAACATTAAAATCTCAAATTTAGGACCGAATTTGAACATTATGAAGAATGTGCATCTGACTTACCAGTGGGCATGATAGTAGGATAAAATCCATTGATTACATTTGTAGTTAGTTTTTTATTATATTTGGGTATCCATTCCTGTAATTATTTGAAACTTTGAAAGTCAAGGACTACATGAAGTTATTAGGTGTAATGGGTGTTCTTGAATTGAACACCAAAACTTCATAAGCAATGCCATAATGACCAGCCCCCCTTCGAGAAGTATTCGAATTGCATGTAAGTGTGATGTAATTCATTGGGAGTGTCACTTACGACTTACGTGTTGGGACCCTAGGTGATGTGGTAGGTCCCGGATCATGAGGTTCTGGTATTGTTGTTTGGCCACATGGCCCGGAGTTGTATGGTGAGTAATTAGTCTGTGAAAAGTACCATTCGTGATATTGATCATCAAACTTTCGGTGTCATAAATGTGACATTTGGTGACAAGAATGGGATTTAAATATCACTTCGTAGTTAATGTGAAATGGCAAAACCTTTGGAGACAAACTCGTTCATTGGGGAATGGATCCTTTTGATGCAGAAAAGGAATTCTCTTCATATGCTGTGATTTGAACAGTTTTTTGCACTCAATGACATAATGCAGTACTAGTAATCCTCTTTATCAAATTTTGTAGAGCGTCTACCTATACGTTGTTGAAAAATATCCTTTTCAAAAAATTTGTATGAGCAAAAACCTCCTGCGAAGAAGATACACGTGGAAGATGCCAGGAGACCGTAGAAGATTCCAAATCGACTACATTCTAGTGAAACAAAGATTCAGGAACCAGGTGAAGGACTGCAAAAGCTATCCAGGGAGAGATATCGATAGTGACCATAACCTAGTGATGATGAAATGCCACCTTAAATTTAAAAAGTTGAAGAAAGCCGTGAAAAACATATGGCAGGTTGCAAAATTGAGGGAGGTTCAGCATCAACTGGCTTTTAAAGAGGCTGTAGAAAATAAAATAGGGGAGGATACGACCAACAAACCAATGGAAGAGAGTTGGAAAACCATTAGAAGTGGTCGGCAGGCGGCAGCTGAGGAAGTTCTTGGTAAAAGAAGAGTCGTTATGAAAAAACCATGGATCACGCAGGAAGTATTAGATCTCATTGAAGAAAGAAGAAAATACAAGGCTGCGAAAACAGAGAAAGGACAGAATCGTTACAAGAGGATAAGGAACGAAATATGTCGTAAAGCGCGGAAGGATAGAGAAACGTGGATGAAAAGCATTTGCGAAGATGTGCAAAACAATCTTTAACATGGAAAAGTAGAGGCCGCTTATAGGATAGTGAGGAACCACTTTAAGGAAAGGGGCGTAAGATGTAATACCCTTTGGGACAAAAACGGAGAACTATTGATTGAAAACGAAGAAAAAGGGAAGAGATGGAAGAAATATCTGGAAGATTTGTACAAAGGAAGTCGCCTCAGAATGAATGCTATCGAAAACAAGAGGGAAGTGGATGCCGATGATATGGGAGCCCCAATATTAAGATCGGAATTTGATGCGGCTGTAAGAGACCTCAGGATAAATAAAGCGTCTGGCATTGATGACATTCCTGCAGAACTAATCAAAAATTCAGGAGAGAAGACGTTGAACCAGCTATACAAAATCATTAGTGAAATGTATACGACAGGTGAGATGCCAAAGGATTTCGAGAGGAACATTATAATCCCTATTCCTTAGAAGAAAAGAGCGGAGAAGTGCGAAGATTTTAGGACCATAAGCCTTACTACACATGCATCAAAGATACTGACAAGGATCATCTATAGAAGAATAGAACGAAAAGCATAAGAGTACTTGGATGAGGACCAATTTGGATTCAGAAAAAACAAAGGCACAAGGGAAACAATATTGGCCCTAAGACTGCTCATAGAAAAGAGAATTTGGAAGAACAAGCCAACATTCGTTGCGTTTCTGGACTTAGAGAAAGCATTTGACAACGTGGATTGGAGCACAATGCTTTGAATCCTAAAGGAAATTGGGGTTCTTTATATTGACAGAAGAATCATCCACAATTTATACAAAAACCAAGTAGCCGTGATAAAATCAGGGCCCAGCTGTGAAGAAACAAGAATTAAGAAAGGAGTGCGACAAGGCTGTACATTGTCACCCGTAATTTTCAACGTTTACATTGAAAAAGCCATTAATGAAATCAAAGAAAAGGAATTGGGAGTGAATAACCATGGAGAAAAAATTTGCATGCTAAGATTTGCCGATGACATAGCCGTTATAGCAGAAACAGAGAAGGATTTGAAAAATATTCTGGTTAATATGGGTAGGGTAATGAGTAGATATCAACTGAAAATAAGCACGAAGAAAACCAAGATCTTAGTATGCAGCAGAAGAGAAGAACTCAATACCAACATTAAAATTGGGAGGCAAAAACTGATTGAGGTGGATGAATTCTGTTATTTGGGAATCAAGATAACTAATGACGGGAGAAGCAGGAAAGAAATTATCAGCAGAATAGCCCAGGCGAAGAGAGCATTCCACCAAAAGAGAGACCTGCTTACAGCGGGAAACTTAAATATATAAGTAAAGAAACAATTTATAAGAACCTACATCTGGAGTATGCTCCTATACGGAAGTGAGGCATGGACAATGACCGCAGCGGAGAAAGCAAGGATAGAGGCCTTTGAAATGTGGTGCTACAGAAGAATGATGAAAATCAAATGGATCGACCGAGTTAGTAACGAGGAAGTCCTAAGAAGGGTAGGAGAGAAGAGAAGCCTCATGAAAACCTTAATAAGAAGACGGAACAACCTTATAGGCCACATCTTAAGACATGATGGCCTGATGAAGACAATCGTCGAAGGACAGGTGGAAGGCAAGAATGGAAAAGGAAGACCTCGAACAAAATATATGGAACAAGTAAAGAGAGATGTGAAAGAGAAGAAATACGTCCCTGACAAAAATAAACTCCACCATGGTGGGTACAGGAAGGGTGGCATCCTTCATGGTGGGTAGTTACCCTTGCACAACCCACGCCCTACCCACCATTAAGGGTAAGGGAAGGAGAGAAAAATCCTTCGTGTACCCTTCCTTGGAACTCCTTCCCTTATCATCCGTGTACCCTTCCTCTACCCACCATTAAGGGTAAGGGAAGGGGAGAAAAATCCTTCGTGTACCCTTCCTTGGAACTCCTTCCCTTACCATCCGTCAACCCTTCCTCTACCCACCATTAAGGGTAAGGGAAGGAGAGAAAAATCCTTCGTTTACCCTTCCTTGGGACTTAGCATTTATAACTGAAGAAAACATATCCTGAAAATCTCCTTAGCTACTTTCACCTGCTAAAGAGTATTGAGTTCCGTACAAGAACGTAAGCAGTCTTTCAAAGCAAAGATAGACGGGCTACACAACTAATCTTTAAAATTTCCTTAAGGAAAACAATAATATACATATTCAGTGGCGTAGCCAGGGGTGGGGTCCGGAGGGTTCGGACCCTCCGCCCCCCCGAAGTATAAAAACACAATCATTTTCCTTCATAATAGAAATCAAAATATTGAAAAATAATGAATTAAAAAAATATTTCTTTGACTATCGAAGTTTTTTCGATTATGAAAAGTGTTTGAATAAGTTGAATTCCAATACTTACTATCCTGTTTTTCAAAACTTTTCCCACCTGGTTTTGGACCCCCCCCAAACGAAATTCCTGACTACGCCACTGTACACAATAGTTTCTGTAATTGTGTGAAAAAAGCTCATTTAGAAGTTCTTCCATTCACGTTTTAGGATGTAACCTATTTGTGTGGCTGACAATGAGACATCGCTAGAGTGATGTTCAGTATTAGAATGCCGATCTTATTTTCTGAAACGAAATAGGTGTGGTAGAAAAAGGTCACAGCTTTCTTCCACATAGGCCCGGGTGCGATTCTCATCTTAAGATTTTGTAGTATAAGTTCCGTTGAGAAACGCCCCCTGTCATGTACCTCGATAGCCGAGGTTGTTAAATATCTAGTCCGTGATCTTGTAATATGTAGGTCCTGGGTTCAAGACCACGAGAAGGCTAATTTTTTTTATGCCCTATAACTTTAGAAATCACTGTTGCAAGTCATCCCCATTCGTTTAATTTAGTTTATTAGCGATTTTTTTAAATTTTTATGTTAATTTATAGATTTTTAGTTTTTATTTTATCCTACCCTTCCTGTACCCTTCATTGAGGCTGGCCAAACCCTTCCCGTACCCTCCAGGAAGGAGAGGGCGTACCCACCAATGTTCTAAAATACCCTTCGTGTACCCTTGCTGAAGGGTACAGGAGGGTACACTTATCCTTCCTGTACCCTTCATCGAGGCTGGCCAAACCCTTCCCGTACCCTCCAGGAAGGAGAGGGCGTACCCACCAATGTTCTAAAATACCCTTCGTGTACCCTTGCTGAAGGGTACAGGAAGGGTACACCTATCCTTCCTGTACCCTCAATGGAGGGTAAACCTCTCCTTAATGGAGGAGTTTATTTTTATCAGGGGTAGGAGTGAAAAGATTAGCTGATAGGAGAACTGAGTGGAGAGCTGCGTCAAACCAATCCTAGGATTGTTGACCAGTGATGATGATGATGATGATGAAGTTATGTGAACACATACAAGCCGTAGAATAGTACATTACACCTGCAGAAAACATGCCATATTACACCCATAGCAGATTTGTCATATCATTCCTGCTGCAGACTTGCCATATCAATCTTGCTGCAAACTTGCCATATCAAACCTGCAGCAAACTTGCCATATCACACCTGCAGCAAACTTGCCATATCACACCTGCAGCAAACTTGCCATATCAAACCTGCTACTACCCACATAGCATGTAAGCTTACATCAAGCTTGACTTTTCCTTGCTGTGGCGGGCGTTCGAATCGCAGCGCGCCACTGCCGGAAGGCAGCACCGCCTGGAGGGAGACAGGCGGAAGGCCCTTGGCGCCGGCAGGGTTACGGGATCCTGAGGATTTGGCGCCCTGGCACGAGAGTAGCGTCCCGACAGCTTGAGGAGAGAGACCTGCCGATCCCGCGACCGTGATTTTCAATCCGCGAGCATCCGTGCGAAACAATCGCACGTGCGCATGTAATTTTATCCCGAAAATAAACGGGTTGATTCCTAAATTATAGAGGTCGTAGTTATTTCGCCACCTGCCGAGATAACCCTTAAAGACTTCTAAAGTGGTGACCCCGACGTGATCGTATTAGGACCACGTGAGTGATAATTCTAGCGATTGTGTAGGGTATTTATGCGATTGTGTATTATAATATTTGTGTGTCGTGTTCGCGATGGCTGACGGTGATAACCGCGTCGAGCGCATTTCAATGCGCGTGCCTCCGTTTTGGCCCGAAGACCCCGCAGTGTGGTTTGCCCAAGTCGAGGGACAATTTCATCTGAACGGTATCACGCAGGATGCCACGAAATTTTATTACATTATGTCTCAACTGGACCAGAAGTACGCCGCGGAATTGAGGGACATCATTATTTCACCCCCGGCGGAGGGAAAATACGCGCGGCTGAAGGAGGAGCTGATACGCCGTCTCACGGCGTCCCAAGAGCAGCGGATTCGGCAGCTTCTCGAGCACGAGGAGATAGGAGACCGCAAACCATCGCAATTTTTGCGTCATCTCCGATCCCTCGCCGGCACATCGATTCCCGACACCTTTCTCCGGACGCTGTGGCTCAACCGCCTGCCCGCCCATGTCCACACCATCTTAACGGTACAGCAGGACGCCGATTTGAATACCCTCGCTGCCTTGGCGGACAGGGTACATGACGTCACGCCAACGCCTCAAGTAGCCAGCATTTCCACCAACGACGCAGTGCTTAAGAGAGTCGAGGATCTCACCCTACAGGTGGCTACCCTGATGAGCCAGATGGCCCAAATGACCGCCAGCGTGACCGCGCAGATCACCGACCCTTCAGCAAACCGCTCTCGCCGGCGATCCCGAGGCAATTCGCGCAGCCGCTCCCGTGCGAACTCCCGTCCCCCATCTAGCGACGGGCTATGCTGGTATCACGCGAAGTTTGCGGAGAAGGCGCACCGCTGCGAACCCCCTTGCAACTTCGCGGGAAACAAGTAGGGCAGTTGGTAAACGCGGCAACCGACTACCGCCCTGCTGTCAGCCGCCTTTTCATCACGGACACCACCTCTAAATTACAGTATCTTATTGACACGGGATCCGACTTGTGCGTTTTTCCCCGGACGTTACTCAAAGGTCCCCGCCCAAAATCTACGTATCAATTATTCGCTGCGAATGACACGGTCATTGCCACTTACGGCTGGCTTGAGCAACAACTAAATCTTGGCCTTCGCCGGGATTTTGTGTGGAGATTCGTGGTGGCGGACGTGTCGAAGCCGATCATCGGGGCCGATTTCTTAAGGCATAACGGACTCCTGGTGGACATACGTAATCAACGGCTCATCGACTGCACGACTTCTCTCAAGGTAAGCGGCGGCATAGTGCGAAACCCTCTCCCCCACATAAAGGCCGTATGCGTGGGAAATAAATATCACAGTATCCTGGCGGAGTTACCTAATGTGATCCATCCTCGTGGAGCACCGAGGCAGACATCACATACGCACCACACCTGGACCACCTATCTCCTGCAAGGCGAGGCGATTGTCAGCCGACAAACTCCGTTTGGCGAAACGGGAATTTGAGACCATGATACGAGATGGAGTGGCACGCCCCTCGGAGAGCTGTTGGGCATCTCCCCTCCACCTAGTGCCCAAAAAGGGAGATAACTGGCGTCCCTGCGGCGATTTCCGAGCGCTTAACGCACGGACAATCCCCGATCAGTATCCCGTGCCTCACATTGAGGATTTTTCCCATAATCTTCTTGGAAAATCAGTGTTTTCTACAATAGATCTAGTGCGGGCGTATCATCAGATACCCATTACCCCCGAAGATATCCCAAAAACCACCATCAAAACTCCGTTCGGGCTCTTTGAGTTCAATTTCATGACGTTTGGCCTTCGTAACGCTGCACAGACATTTCAGCGATTTATGGATGAGGTGCTACGAGGGTTAGACTTCTGTTATGCATATGTTGATGACATTTTAGTTGCTTCCGCATCCGAGGAAGAACACGAAGAGCACCTCCGCCAACTGCTCACACGCCTCAATGAGTACGGGGTTGTTATTTATCCATCAAAGTGCGTGTTTGCCCAACCTGTGGTAACATTTTTGGGTTACCGTGTTTCTTGTGACCGTTCGACTCCCTTGCCAGAAAAAGTGAAAGTGATCGCAGAGTACCCACTGCCGCAAACGGTAACAGGCCTGAGGCAATTTTTAGGAACTATTAATTTTTACCGGCGTTTCCTCCCAGGCGCTGCTACTCTCCAGGCTCCCTTGAGTGATTTGTTGGGAGGGAAAGTGAAAGGGAAGGACGCAGTGCAATGGACTCCCGAACAAAGGTAAGCCTTCGACGCTTGCAAACAAAGCCTAGCCCAGGCCACTATGCTCGCCCACCCCAACCCCGACCTACCGCTGGCAGTATTTACCGACGCGTCGGACTTCGCCATTGGCGCTGCCCTTCAGCAGCACACAGCGAACGGTTGGCAACCCCTGAGCTTTTTCTCCAGGAAGCTGACGGCGCCACAAAAGAAATACAGTCCGTATGACCGAGAACTTCTAGCCGTGCACGACGCTATTCGCCATTTCCGCCATATGGTTGAAGGGCGAAATTTCATTGTATTTACAGACCACAAGCCACTAATTTTCGCGTTCCACCAAAAACCGGAAAAGTGCTCCCCGAGACAGTTTCGTTACCTTAACTACATAGGTCAGTTCACCAGCGATATTCGCCATATCGCCGGCAGAGACAATATTGTTGCTGACACACTCTCGCGCGTGGAGGCCATATCGCCTGCCGTGTCTTTTGAAGACCTTGCCAAAGAGCAAGAGGCAGATGAAGAACTAACCGCGCTCATGCGAACCGGCTCGTCTTCCCTTGTGTTGAGGAAAGTGCGTGCGCCTGACAGTGATGTGACACTCATGTGCGACTTGTCCACCCCCACTGCCCGCCCCTATGTCCCCGCCCCCCTTCGCAGACGAGTGTTTAACTCCCTCCACAGCCTATCTCACCCGGGAATTAAAGAATCGGCTCGACTCGTCGCTAGTCGGTTTGTTTGGCCCTCAGTGAAGAAGGACTGCAAGGAATGGGCCCGGAATTGCGTGCCATGTCAAAAGAATAAGGTGACGAGGCACGTTAACTCCCCGATAGGTGCTTTTCCTATCCCCAGCCACAGGTTCGAGCATGTACATATGGACCTGGTGGGCCCCCTGCCATACTCCGGTGGTTTTCAATATTGCCTCACCTTGGTCGACCGATACACCCGTTGGCCGGAAGCTATTCCCATTCCTGATATCTCTGCGGAGACGGCAGCCAAAACATTCTTTCGAGAATGGATTTCGCGTTTTGGCACCCCCCGCCGAATCACCACAGATCAAGGCCACCAGTTCGAGAGCCTCCTCTTTCTCCTCCTCGTCTGGATGCACTCACGAAAAATAACAGGACACACTGAAGTGCTATAAAATGATTTCTTAACCGAATTATTCTGAAGTTTGCCTGTAAGGGAATACAGCTCTGCTACATTGTCATTCTAAGACGACGCAACATATTTTGTGGAAGTGCTCATTCATTTCTTCTACCAACTGCTACCAAACATTGCATCTAGAGATTAAAAAGACCAGATCAATGAAGAGTTAACAGCTAATACAAGAATAAGAAAAATTGTGTTTACAGCCAGAAGAAAAATTCACCAAAAAAATTAACACAATTATCATGGTTAGTATGCACATGTAGTACGTGTGCACAAGTGCATATGAAATAACAAAAATCCAATCATACTATAATTGTTTAATATTTCATTGCACATTAATTATCCATACGCACTTCAAAATTATGTTGTACTTGAGTATTTTTATGGCATTTTGAATTCCAAACACCTACGAATGTCTGGCGAGCTCCAGATTTACATCGATTCTGAAACTTTCTTACAAAAACTTAATTGTTCTTTCATTAAAAAAATCATACATTGTTTGAATCAGGATGGCAGCACACAAATTATCATTATTCACTTACCAACTTTGGCTCAAATGAGGGATCTTCACGTATCCTACGGCAGAGTTTGATGAAATCCTCATCTGCTGTCAATGGCAATGGGCTGAAATTCATCTCCTCCACAGCAGCATCCTTTCGCTTTGGGTCACAAGCCAATAAAGCATCTACTTTCCTCTCCAAGTGAGAAAACCCAGGTGCCATTTCTCCCATCCACATGAGGAGCTGGCTATTCTGTAGTTTTAATTTACTGCAGCCTGTAAATACAAAATTGTTATAAATACACTAATACCAATTGATTTGCTTATATTATACTACCTTAACACACTTGGTACTTATATAATCGTCATAAATCATCCTCTCCTTAAAGGCCGTTTTACACGGTACACGGTTTCACCACATTTCAGGGATTTTTGTGGTTAAGTTGGTGAAAAATAGTGTCTGGTAATGGTGAAGTTTATCAAATTCTTTAATTTCATTCACTGGGCTTCAGAAACGTGTTTGTGAGGTATTTTTGTTAAAAATGCCTTTCATGTGTGTATTGTCGGGATGTTAAGGAAACTCCGGGGCATGGTTCAAGTTTTTAGCTTTCCAAAATATCCTGAGTTGAAGAAGAAGTGCATTTGGGCGATAAAAAGAAAACATATCACCTCTACGAAAAACAGTAAGGTATGTACTCTTTCTCGCTGTAATTATTTGGATGTAATTTTAAGTTAGATACTTGGCTTCCGGATGTTGATGCATCACTTCAGTACTGAAAATAGTGACTCAAAATATTGTAGCAGCAATTCATTTGAAAATTCTTGCATTTTAGTTGTCTTTTTTGTATTAATTCATTCGATAAATGTGTGGTTAAAGGAGATACTAGGAATAAGCAGCCAAGTTTATGGAATCGAATATTGTTTCTTAGCTTGCCCTATGTTGTGTTATACGGCGGCTTTCATCATTTCAAATAATCTCATGCTATATAGTTGAAAATAAAAGTAATGTTCAGGTATACAATTATTTACTATATTTACGAGCCTAGTAATTTGATTTCTCATGCAGAAATACCAAAAATTGGAAATGATGTGACCTAGTAAGTAAAATGGTATTTTATTATTTATTAATTTTAGGTGTGTGAGCTTCACATCGCACTTTGTGATATCAGAAAATAATCTGCGGCCTTGGACGAGAAGACGAGGAGAAAATTCTTGTTGAATTGAAGGTGCCCAGATTGGAGGAAGGTACCATTGCTTCACTGTTACCTGTCGTCAAGAAGACAGACATTGTGGCAGAAGTGACATATTAGTGGATGTGGATTTGTTTTGTGCAAGTGAATGCTGTGATAGTGGACGTTCATCGGAGAAAGTATTGAAGATAGGTATTATGTATCGGCCAGTCCTCTTTTTAAATAATTTTCTATTCAAAAGAGAATAAGAGTAATTGTTTCGCCAAATTAGATGTGGGTTAGAAGAGAAAATTGGAAATATTATTGTGATTGACTAAAGAAAATACATAATATCTGTATTGCATTTCTGTGTTTTTTTCTTTCCTGCCTCTTCAAATTTCATGTGGTGGTGACTTCATGCAAAGTAAGTATAACTTCGGATGTGTGATCTAAGAGATATCATATTTTATTTTACAAGTGTTTATGCTGGTGATTTGGCTGGACTTTCATATTTTTAATAGGTTGATACATCTACTGCAGTGACATAGAGACTTTTATACTCATCCCAAATAATTTTTCAAATACTCAAGCGCCTGGTACGGGTACGTTTTAGTAGCTGAGACTGAACTATATGTTAATTATTGCTTGCGTTCTGATGAATTCGATCATAATAATAGCAGATGTGTCAGAAATCCTGTTTCATCGGCAATTTTTATTGAAAAAAATCTTATTTTTGTCAGGCTTTAGGGTAAGATTTTCAATGCTCATGGGCCATGTCATGTCTTATTTAGTGTCAAACTTAGTAAGAATTTACTCTTATTAACATCTCAAGGTTTCCAAGTAGGTGCGATCCACTTATGAATGCTGCATGTTGGGGATGAGTGAATTATCCATGAGAATCTCATTTTTCGCAGTTATTTAAGTGGCCGAGTAAGTTTTGAAGTTCTCAATAGGTAAATAGTACTATATCATGGTAATTATAATTCAGGATATAGTGTTATCTACCTATTGAGAACTTACAATTCATAAAGGCCGTTTTACACGGTACACGGAATTGCGCAGTCTGACGTACGTGTGAAGGCGCAATCAAAATTGCGTCGTGTAAAGCGGTGAATTGCTAGAACACATGCGAGAATGCGTGGATGCGAGACGGCAAAATACCCCCTGTTCTAATTTCGTTCATGCATTCGCGCAATTCCACGCCATTTTAGAAATTAATGCAGCTCTAACCTGCGCAATTCCGTGTACCGTGTAAAACGGTCTTAATGATTCATTAATACATTCTCGCTACGGTTGGTAGCTATCGAGTGTGTTGCGTTCGATACATTTTTCGATCGTGCGAGTTACGATATATCTAATTTTCGACCCAATCGATTGAGATTAGCCTGAGTGCTGTGTTCCTACGCGCTTCGTATCATGTCGTACGTGCTTCATAGCGGACATTCGCATGCTTCGTACACCCTTCGTCGACAGGCCGTTGAGGTGGATTAGGGTATTTACACACATAAACGCCGGGATCGGGAAAACAACAACGAAATATTGGTCGTCCGATACAGAGCTATGATAAAGACGAGACAAGCCGTTGAGCGGGGTGAATGCATCCTTCACGTAGGACGGATCGGGTGTGACTGTCATGGCGCTGCCCTGTAGTGGCGTGGGTCGCCGTGCCTGCCACCTGGCGGTGGCGTCAGTGAGGCAGCTGAACAATTGACGACCGGTCGGCGCTCGATATAGTGGCGCGCGATTCGTATCGTGCCGCCACATCACCCCCTCGGAAGAACCATGCTACCTAGGAGCATAGAAAATGAGAAAAAAAGGTGGGATTAGAAAATGCTTAACACATCTAAAATTCGTAATCCCGCAAATGCTGCGGGAAATGCACGCGGCGTCCAGCCCGCGTTTGCCGCTCCACGTCTCTTTGCGGCGGCGGTTGAGGCTGGATGGTGACGTCGTCCGGTAGGGCTGCTGCGGGGGGCGTTCCCTCGGGTTGTGGATCCGCTGAAGGCGTTACCTCGGTCGATGGATTTGCTGGGCCCTCATCCGGTGCGTCGGAGGCGACCACGTAGGCCGGTTTAAGGCGGTCGATTGCCACTCGGATGTCGCGGCTGCCGTAGCGTAGGACAAAGTGTTTGTCCCCTCTCTGGAGGACCTTGTATGGACCCTCGTATGGCGGCTGCAGAGGTTTGCGTACGGCATCGTTCCGGACGAAGACCTGTGGACAAGTAGACAAATCACGAAAAATAAAAGTCCGCCTTTCAGCGTGGCGGGAACAAGGACGCGGGCTCAGCTTCTGGAAGTGTGCCCTCAGCTGCACCACGAAGTCGGTCGGGTCCTCCACCCTTGGGGATGTCGTCGGGGCGAGGAAGTCTCCTGGCAGGCGCAGTTGGGCGCCGTACACCAGTTCTGCCGATGTCGTTCCAAGGTCCTCTCTCCAGGCCGCTCGGAGTCCCAGGAGGACGGCGGGTAAGACGTCTACCCACCCGTCCGTGGAGTGGCAACGGATGTGGATATGTTCAAATCGGGACGCAGGCAAGGGACATGAACCTACGGGCGAAGACACGTGCCGAGTCACCTTGCAACGTTGGCACTGTAAACATTCTCTTGCCCATTGACGACAGTCCTTTTTCACAGAGGGCCACACGTAACGGGAGGCCACCAGTTTCGACGAGGATTCAACACCGGGATGGGCAAGGTCATGGAGGGAGCGGAACACACGCTTGCGTAAGGAGGTTGGCACATAGGGGTGCGGGGAATTCGCGGATGTGTCACAATACACGCTCACTTGTAAACCCGGGACCGGCACTTTCTCTAGGCGAAGGGAGGAGTTTGAAATGAGAAACTCTTGGAGCTCCGGGTCAGCCTCTTGCGTCGCGGCCAACAGCTGATGACTGATGGCCTGTGAGACCTCGGCGCAACGCGAAAGGGCGTCGGCAACAACATTGTCACAGCCGGACACATGACGAATGTCACAGGTGAACTGGGAGATAAAATCAAGCCAGCGAAATTGCCTGGGCGTACACTTTTCAGGGTTCTGTTTCAGAGCAAAAGTAATCAGCTTGTGATCTGTCAATAGACAGAACTCACGACCCTCTACCATGTGGCGAAAGCGACGAATAGCACAATATATCGCTAAAAGCTCCCTGTCGTATGCACTATATTTAATTTCCGTCGCACTTAACTTCCCCGAATAAAAATTTAGCGGTTTCCAACCGTCTGTGGTGTGCTGTTGGTGCACGGCACCAATAGCATCCGCTGATGCGTCTGTCATAAGGGCAAGGGGGGCATCGTGGTCGGGGTGGGCGAGAAGCGTTGCGCTCGCGAGAGCGTCCTTACACTTTACAAAAGCTCAATCTAATAATGTCGTCCACACTATTTTCACTTTCGCTTTCTTTTTCTCTTTCAACACCTCATTCAGAGGCGCCTGCGTTTCTGCAACATGAGGCATGAAGCGTCGATAAAAGTTAAGCATGCCGAGGAACTGCCGCAGTTCTTGCACCGTAGCGGGCTTCGAATAATTCCTGATTGCGTCCACTTTCTCGGGCAGAGGCTTTGTGCCTTCGCCAGACACCAAATGCCCAAGACAACGCACTTCCTTCGCTCCTAACACACACTTAGCCGGGTTCATGACAATACCATAATCGTCCATCCATGAGAAAACTTGGCGCAAGTGCCGTACGAGCTCTTCTTCGGAAGAAGAAGCGATTAGGATGCCATCAATGTACACATAAGCAAAGTCAAGTCCGCGCAACACCTCGTCCATAAAACGTTGGAACGTTTGCGCCGCGTTCATGAGTCCAAACGTCATCACCGGGAACTCAAAAAGGCCGAATGGCGTAGTAATTGCGGTAATGTCCTCATCGTTCACCGGGATCTGATTGTACGCGCGCACTAAATCGATCGTCGAGAACACGCACTTTCCGGCAAGGGACATCGACAAATCTTCAATGTGGGGCACAGGATATCTATTCGGGATAGTCCTCGCATTCACCGCCCGGTAGTGACCACACGGTCTCCACTCTCCCCCCGTCTTTGGCACCATATGCAGCGGGGACGACCAGGAGCTTTCGGAGCGCCTGGCGATGCCCTTCTGAAGCATGCCATCGAACTCCTTCTTGGCGACGCGGAGCATCGCGGGTGCCAACCGGCGTGGCTTACACGATACGGAAGGGCCTGGTGTGGTACGAATGTGGTGCTCCACAGGGTGCTTGGGTCCTTTGGGTGCCCCCGTGGGACGGGATATTCCCGGAAACTCACGCAACACATTTAAGTGTGTACAATTGCCATCTTGAAATTTAAACTAGTCACTAATACTATATACACAATGTGGCACTGCCCTGCCGTTCACTGAAAGGGACGTTAGTCCGTCGAGCAGCCTGCGGTGGCGGATGTCGACAACGAGTCCGTAAAAAAACAAAAAATTGGCGCCAATAATGGGCTTGTCGACATCAGCAATGATAAAACGCCACTTAAAATCTCGTCGTAGGCTCAAGTTCAGACACAAATCAAACTAACCGTAAGTTTTAATAACGGTCCCATTAGCCGCGAATAATTCGTATGTAGTCACTAGGGGCTTACCTCGAACCCGTGCGCGCGGATAAACGCACAAATCCGACCCCGTATCCACCAGGAACTAAGTTTTCGTAGCGGCGTCGGTAACAAAAAGGCGACAGGGACTAGGGCAACCATCACTTGCCGCCATCAGCGACTGCCCTACGTGTTTTCCGCCGCGTAGTTGCACGGCTCCCGGCACTTACTCGCTCTGGCGCCAAACGTGTCGTGGTACCAGCACCACGTTTGGTGCCGCTGCGAAGATTGGCTGCGGTCTCTCGAATGGCGTCTCCTGGAGCGGGAACGGGGGCGACGCTCGAAGTTGCTCCCAGATCCTAAGGCCTGCGATAAGGAAGATACCGGGCGGGCAAGCTCTTCCATCCTCCTCGTCAGAGCTTCCACTTCCGGCGTCATCAAGGCGCTGGCCACATGCGGTCGGGGACCCACCTCGTGGATTTTGTCGGCTCGGTTGGCGACGCTGCTCAACTCTACCGACTCTTGGGTCGCCAGGATGGTCTGGGTGCTTGGGGGTAACCTGCTCATCCACAACGATCGGATGAATTCGTCCGGTACCGATTCTCCGGCGAGCGTCCGCAGGTGGCGCAGAAGCTGCGAGGGCTTCCAGTCCCCCAACTCCTCGTGCTCCACCAACTGCCGAAGCCGCGTCTCTCGAGATGCGGAGAGGCGATGAAGAATCTCGCCCTTCAACTTTGCATAACGGCCGGCTTCGGGTGGGCACGTTATCACGTCCTCTACTTCAATGGCGTACTTATTATCTAACTGCGCCACGGCATACATGAACATAGTTTTGTCACTGGTTATTCCGGCGAGGCTAAATTGAATTTCCAACTGCGCAAACCACTACGCTGGTCTATCGGGCCAAAAGAGAGGTAGTTTCATGGACACACGATTTACCTGAAGGGCAGAATCAGCGTCGGAAGGTGGAGTCGCCATCTTGGCCACGCGGGGCGAAAACTTTCACTTGACTGAATAATCACTCCGCGGAAAAACGATCACGTCGGCTGGTCACCAGTTGAGGTGGATTAGGGTATTTACACACATAAACGCCGGAATCGGGAAAACAACAACGAAATATTGGTCGTCCAATACAGAGCTATGATAAAGACTAGACAAGCCGTTGAGCGGGGTGAATGCATCCTTCACGTAGGACGGATCGGGTGTGACTGTCATGGCGCTGCCTTGTAGTGGCGTGGGTCGCCGTGCCTGCCACCTGGCGGTGGCGTCAGTGAGGCAGCTGAACAATTGACGACCGGTCGGCGCTCGATATAGTGGCGCGTGATTCGTATCGTGCCGCCACACCGTGAATGGAAATTATCAATTGACTAAAAGCGACGGAGCGGCATAGTATCCCCGTAGTCAATGGGTACTATGTACTATAGGGGAAAAAAGTATCCCGACAAAGTTTGTGCCGCCACTATCGCTCCGCGGGATAGTGGGTTTCCTTTCCAGTGGGTTGTTATTCTTTGGTCGGTGAGGGAAATTCAAACAAGGCAAACCATTTCTTATCTTCGTCGTCTAAATGCGCGACCGACTACCGAGTCTCCCGCAACCCAGAGCATGACTGGCGATGAACTCCGTAGAATTTTAGGCGCATTCGACGGCATCATGTGCGCGCATTGGAAACGCTCCTCTGAATTTTCCATCGCATATCTCATCGAAACGACAAAAATCACTATGGTCCATAGCAAGCTTTCCCTTAACGTAAACAAGGCAGTCAACGAGAATATTCGATGGGCCACGCATTTGAATGCAGTTGGTTTTGAAGAAGTTTTAGCTTTTCCGGAAGGACTGACGTGCACATTGCCAGAACGCGTCGGAGAAGACCTCCACCTGAGAAGTGACCGGCTAGCTCCTAGGTTTACAACCGGAGATGTTGATGCTGACATATAATACATCAAACTGCTGCTGAGATTTCGAATTTAATAAAAGGAGAGACATTGTCCCAAGTGAAGTGTGAATTCATTGGAGTATATTTTTCGTCCACATTAATTTAGATATTTTATTTGACCCTTATCTATTGTCAAAAGTAATTTGACACCAACATAGCATGCATTTTTAATTTCTCAAAATTGGTTTCCCAATACATTAAAAAGAAACAGGTATCAAATTGCAGAAAATAAAGTTTTTTTGCCACTGGCTAGGAAAAAATAAAATGTTAATTTTGTTTTGCGATTTATGGAATTTAACTCGAAAAATTGTGTCTATTAAATTTGTAGCAATCATGTGCATATCATTGAGGAAATTTTCAATCGCAATTGACGCACTAAAACCTTTTAAAGTGGTAATTGTCTAAGGCGTATTTTTCGCGCTGATTCCGAATCTGTGCTTAGATTCTTTCTATCACATTTAGTTTCTTTAGGACAGCTTAATATATGTTTTTGCTTTTACGAAAGTAGTAATTTAATTAATTTATGTATCGTGAGAAAGTGAGTGTGTATGAGAAAGTGTAAATAAAACTTTCCTGCCAAAACATGTCCGACGATGTCATGCGTTCCTATTCTGTCAAACTATGTTTAAAAGTTGTTCTATCTTATCGTTTTGTTCAAAGCAATGATGCCTCAGCTGCAACTTCACACCAGCATATGACCAGCTGTAGGAGTGAGAAGATGTTTGATTTCTCTGAAGATAGTAGAAGATAGACTTTTGTTGCTCGCAAGAAATCACAGCTTATTACAACGTAATCGCTGAGAAGTGGCTTAGCTTTAATCAGAATTTAGGCATAGATAGTGCGTGAACCATCCTAATGACTTTTATTACGTATACGGTGAAATTACTTTTAAGGCTCAAAGGTGGAAAATTACTCCCTTTTTCAGACAGGGCTATAAACTTTATTTTGACTGCCTGTTGGGTGGCCAAGATAAAGAATGGGATCCCCATGTGTTTTGTGGCACCAATGTAGAGCTTCTTACTGGTTGGTCAAAGGGAAAACGTCATAAGGAATTTGCCGTCCCCATAATTTGGCAGATCATTGTTCAGACTGTTATTTTTGTTGAAAAAATGAAAGGAATTACAACGAAGTCATAACACACTGTAAAAAATCCAGACAACTTTGAATCAGCGATACTACCATTCCCTCACTCCGAAAATTTACATGTGCCGAAACCAATCGAGTATATTAATCCTAGAAAATATTCAGAAAGTAATCAAGAACATGATAATGAAGGATTCGGAAACTCGAAGGACCCAAATTTTGGACCGAGTAAATCTGCTGTACCTCATTTTATGACGCAAGAGGATTTAAATTATCTACTTCACGATTTAAATTGTATCCTGAAAGCATGGTAAAATATTAGGATCACGATTTAAGGGTTGAAAATTGTTGGATCCAAATTCGAAACTTTTGATGTCCCGATCTCGCCATGACGAATTTGATTTGGTTTCTTCACCAAAACAGATTTGCTTTTTGCAATGATGTTCTCTCTGTTATGGATACTCTTAATTTCGAATTAAACACAGATTATTAGCGTTTGCTCATTTATTCCTCCTAGGTTATTTTAAACGCTAATCTCTTACATAATGGCAATTAGCTCTCATCAATACTGTTAACTCATGAAACTGAAATGAAAGAGTCTTACGAGAATATGCAGTTACTTTTAGAAAAAAATCACTACCAAAAATATACATGGAAAATTTGTGGCCACTTAAAGTAATTGCAATGTTACTAGGATTACAGCTTGGCTATACGAAATGTTTTGCTTCATCTGCGAATGGGATATCAGGGACAGAAAAAATTGTTGCTTGAAAACTCCGGAACGTAAAGAACTCGTCCCTGGATCCAAAAATGTCCTTTTTGGTTGATCCATAAAAATATTCTTTTTCCTCCTCCTATTAAATAAGGACTTTTTTTAATTTTGTGGAAGCCATGGACAAAAATGGTGCTGGTTTTACTTACTTGAAACAAAAAGTCGCTCAATTAAGTGATATCAAATAAGGAATATGTATTGGGCCACAGATTAGGAATTGAAGGATACAGAATTTCAATAGCATGTGAGATCAATGGAGAAAATCGCGTGGAACGCATTTAAAAATGTATCGGGACATTTTTTAGGAAATGTCATGGCAGAAAATTATCATGATCTGGTGGCTATGTTAATATAATTAAATAGTACCAAAATATGGGCTGCAATATGAATTTTAAAATCTATTTTCTCGACTCAAACCCTGCCTTTTTCCACCAAACCTAAGCGCTTTTAGAGATGGACAAAGAGAGGGTTTCGAACAAGATATTTTACATTTGGAAAAAAAGAACCAAAGAAATTTCAGCAGCATGTTATCAGATTACTGATTTACACTGAATAGGAACTTACCAGATGCTAAATATATAAAAAAAATCCTACGAAAGTACCTATTTTTCACATTTATAAATCACGATTTATTTGTTTAAATATTCTTGAACCCTTATTTAGTTCGGTTGTCCTAAAGAAAGTAGACATGATAGAAAATATCTGAGCCGAGATTTGGAAACAGGACGAAAAGCACCTCAAGGATCATCCAACAACATCTCTAGGTTAGAAAAAAGTTTTTTGTTGACCAGTGTATTTAGGGTAATTCCTGCTGCTCAAAATTGCTCCTCGCTATTGCTGCCTTGCAGATTACGTCTAGCGAATATCTATCCCGTAAATTTTCAGAGACGAGAAAATGAGGAAGTGGAGATGGGCTTTCAGTGAATTATATTACGAGTGCCGGAGTAGGAGCGAAGAAGGAAAGGAAATGAGGGTTAGAGTGAGATAGAGGGTAAAAGTAAGGCACTATTCCTAGGGATATCGAATGCGCCATCATTCTAGAGAGGAGTACGAAATACGTTCGAGCCTCGGTTCGAGGCAGGCAAATTCACCGTCACGACCTTGGTGGCTGAAAAAAGACCGTATTTGAATTACCCTCGTCTCTTTCCAAGGATTATATACTGTTAGAAAGGGACCCATTCTCCTGCGAAGCGATGGTGGCGGCACAAACTTTGTTGGGATACTTTTTTCCCCCATAGTACATACGAATTAGATACGGAGGGTTCTGTGCCGTCTGGGTAATGAGTACATGTTGTACTGCTAAAGTATCTTGTATGCAAATTTAACACAGGAGTGGCATTTTTTGTTGCCTTTACCCCAAATTGTTTCTTCATTTTCATCTTCTGATTTAGAACTTAAACTTAAGTCAATGTCAGTGGAGTCCTTCTGATAGTGATCATGTAAATTCATATTAAAGCTTGGCCATTGCTCAATAAATGATTCCAGGTCTTCCTGGAGCTTACTTTTGCCAATGTTGGGGATCACAGAGCATATTTTGTCCTATGCATGTTCTGGTATTCCATTTGTTCTTAACTCAGAGAATCATACAGGATCAAAGCGTGAAAGATCTTGATAAACTCAGTTTTAATCAGAGAACCTTGCTTCCATACTGACGTTAATTTGGTCAACAATCACATAAAACACATAAACTTTAAAAGTCTCTTCACTGCTGAATGGAGTTTCTACGACCTAATAACTTGTTTCTTCTGTCTTCTGGCCGGCAATTCACTCTCTATGCTGATGTTATTGGAATATTGATCCAAAATTCTTCTATTTTATTAATCAGACTTTTTGACATGAACTTGGCTAAGTTTTTTGCAGCATGGACATTGCCTGAAAACTCTTCTCTTATTCTCTTAAGACGGTCTTGAGCTGATGAAATCAAATTCCAAGCCTGTGCATAATCTAATTTTTTTGTTTGAAGATTTGAAAATAATAAAGAACATCATAGCAGTTAGTAATGTTTCAAACAACAAAAACTGTTGAAGAAGACTGTTTGCTTCATTACTTGTTTTGGAGCTGAATTCTTGGGCATATGCCACGACAGAAATAGAAATGATCAACTCTATGTACAGTGGCGGAAAAAATTAACGCAAAGCTCGTTGGCGTCTGAGAGCGGCCAGTTCAGGAACTACTTGTCTTCCAAAATTTTGCCCTCGTAATGTTCTCATACAACCGGGAGTTTTAAAAGCAATATATCCCATATACCGGGGAAATAATCATGCCCTTCACATTATGACAAGGCGCAAAAGATCCAGCTACGAATTCTTCGCCATATTCTCCGAAGTATGCTTCGCCCTCCATTCACCTAAAATGGAATCTACTCTCGTCGGGACATCATTGGACACAGCCGAGATATTGGGTATTGAGACTGCCTCAGAACCCAATCGTTCCGGTGGTGTAGTGGGTTAAGTATCATCCTTCGAATCAGAGGTTCCACGGATCAAGTCCCCGTGACGGATGATTTGATGCTGCACACATACACACTGAAAACATTTTTCTGATCTTAAAACTTCGCAATACCTATCAATTGGTCCATAGGACGTTGCATGTCTATTGAATTCTTACGCGCTAATTTATTTGTTGAAATTCAACCACCATATTGCATAGCCATTTGGGCAGTTGACTGTGGAGTGAAGTTTGACTACCATTTCCGCGTCGTCCAGCACCGCTTCAAGGCCCCTAACCATTAGCTGCATGTGCGATGTGTCATGGCCTACTACTCCTCCCTCATTTCAAGGGAAAATTCCTCGGAGGTTCTGCAGAGCTGACCGAAGGCAGAACATCAAGCCGCCCAAACTCAGTAGTTCTCAATCGGGTAATTTTGGGCGTCTGCGTATGTATTTCATCTGAAACATTGAAGAAATGGCTAAGTTAACAGACAAACAGTTAACTTACCCTCAAAATTTCCAACAAAAGGAGCATTACGCATACATTTTAAAAATATTTCACCATTATTATGGAATTATGAATGTTATTTCGAATTCATAGAAATATTGGACTTTTCGCGTTTTCCGTTATTTATTTAATCCCTACGTCGAACTTTTGATTACTTTTAGCACTCAACATAGGTTAAGGAATAGAATAAATCTCACAATCAATTATTCGAGGTAATTTCGCGTCAGAAATGTGGTTGTAAGACATTTATGTTAATTTACCGATTTTTCCCTTTGTATTATCAAAAAATATATTTCCAGTAAGCCACGTAATGCTTACAAAAAATTTACCTCATATTCAGCATACATTTTCTTTTTACTTTCTTACGAAGGATTTACTCCCATGATTGCTGCATAATTGAAATGTGCATCAAAGATGGACTTCTGAAGCAGTCTACGTAGAAAAAGAAAAGTAAATGAGTTTAGTTGTGGAAATTAAATATTTTGCGGAAAACAATTCGGACACAAAAACGGAGTATACAAGTAAATGACTGCAAGGTACAGCATGTGTTTTACAGAGAGGAGAAGAATTATGCAGGAATTGATAAAGAAAGCCAGCATCAAAGATCGGATTTGAATAAAAGAAGTATTCACTAGAATTAAACGAAATAAATTCGAGAATCGATTGATTGATCGTGCCTGAACGAGAAATTCACAAGGAAAAATATATCAGTCCATGAGATGTATCAACTTGTAACAAGGAAATATTAAAAATAATTCGATTACCACGGAAATAAATTCAAGATATAATTCATTCCCTTCTATTTACTCAAAAATAGAGTCGAATTCCAATAAGTTCCTTTCCACCCATTCAAATTTCCGAAATCTTTCCTGTTTCCTAAATAACTTTTCAATAAGTTAAAATAATAATACTTTCCTGGTTCTCATTTTCTGTCAGTTTATAAAATTGAAAAACATTTAACGCTTAGTTCAGATACATCTATTGTAATAAAGATCTAATTTTTAATTGATGTTATAAATCAAATATGAGTTCATATGGATCAACTTTGTCATTAAAAGTAAAGTTTTAAAGACGATATGAAGTTCAAAAACTCTATTTACTCCTATGATTTTACTATGAAAGAAATCGTTTACTGACCAAATTAATCAATTTCTTCGGATAACTACATGAAAGAAATTATTGAACCTTAAAATAGCCATAACATATTACGTTACCTAAATTAATTCGGCTTCGAATTTCTTTTCAATTGCAGTATGTTACAAGCTGTTCCAATATGATCCTCGGGAAACTATTATTGGGCGCAGAATATTGAGCAAAGAATTACCATACTGAACTGAAAACAAACAACTGATTTCTCGGAGGTGGCTCAAAAAAGTGCTTTCATTCTGCTTTGAGGAACTCATATGGCAACTGGAAGGAAATCCAGGTGGCAGCACTAAGTTAGGTGTCATGGCCGAATAGGGAGGATCGCCCACTTTAGTACGTTTGTTTGTGTGGAACGATAACCTGCGAATACCCGAGTTTTATGTTCTTATTGAAATCGTCATTATTCTTATTGACAATTGCATCTGGAAGGGAATCCAGGTGACAGCACTAAATTAGGTGTCATGGCCGAATATGGAGGATCGGATGCATTAATTAGTACGCTTGTTCGTGTGAAACGTTAGCCAGCCAGCACTATACCGTTTAGCCAATATCAATGGCATTATGATGAAAAACTTAGAAGGAGAAGTTCATGAGCAACAAAATGTGCGGCGTTTATGATTGCACCGACTAGTGTGAGACAAAAGCTATCTTCTGCATAGATTCCGCAACACCCCTAATTTGGGAAAGAAGTGGGAGCACGTCATGAGAATGGGCAAGAGTGAGCTAGCATGCTAGTTTTATTTAAGAAAAAACAAGAATGGGTCATAGAGAAACATATGAAGGCATGACACCTTCATCGTATCATTTAATGCCTACTTAAAAATTGTTCGCGTAAGTATGGAGGTGTCAGAGGATGAGATGCAGGCGGAAAGAAGGTTGAACAAACTTGTAATAACTATCAATGAATTTTCAGATATCCAATAAGCCAGGAAAGTTAATGTTGGGGAAATGATTCGAATCGCGACAACTGAGAATTATATGAATATTCCCGGCCGACTACCCACCAATGGCCGGGACTAAGTCTGCTTGAGACAAGTAATTTCTCCCAAAGTCGCACAAACCTTTCCGAGGCGATCCCCCCCCCCCACGATCGCCGGGACATCTTCCGCCCGGGGGCCCGTCAAAACCGGGTCGGCCCTTAAAACATCTGTCTCTTTCTCATTTAATAACTAAGCCCTGCTCTTCCGAATACGATGCGGTGCGAAACCCCGACGTTTCTAAGGCCTGCGTGCTTCGTTGGGTTAAAAGATTTCTCGAGTCGCTTTGCCCAAATGGCCAAAATTCCGGGGCCGAGACACGGAGACCCTCGCGCGACCCGTCTCGCCACTTCCCCATCGATCTTCGCTAGCCGGTGAGAGTCGAGTGACTCCACATAGCAGTCAAAACGCCAATGCAAGGGGAATTCCACTCACGACCACACCGACGTCGAATTCCCTTAAGAAGAATAGATTATTGAGGACGGATGGTAGATGCCTATCACATTGTTTGATGATTTTAATAATGATATATCTCTTGTAATAGATGGTTGATAAAATCGTCAAACAATACACACGAAAACGGAAAAAGAAGCGCCAATTTTCTTCTGAAAAGCTTGTATCTCGTGTGACATGCCATTAATAACGCTTGTTTGTATGCTAAAGCCCATTGCAAGAACCAAATACTCCAACAGTGCTTCAACCATGACAGGTTACAGCATTCCACCTCATAGCCCTCAACGAGGGACATCTTGATGTCTCTATTGAACTCCAAAACGTCAGATGTGGAGTTAATTACTTCATCCATTATTCACAACTGAGATTTACCATATACATCAGTATTCGCTTCACAAAATTGCTGAAAACACATCCGTTTCGCACACCGCTAGGCTGTAGCATTAGTAAACAAACCGGCCGATCCTCCACGTCTCATTTCTGAAATTGGCCACCAGATGTCAGCTACTTTGATTCCTGTTGCCAATAGGAATTTTCCCTTGAAGGGGAGAAGAAGCGTAGGCCGTGACACATTGAACATACAGCTGATTGTTAGGGGCCTTGAAGCGGTGCTGGACGACGCGGAAATGGTAGTCAAAATTCACTCCACAGTCAACTGCCCAAATGGCTATGCAATATGGAGGTTGAATTTCAACAAATAAATTAGCGCGTAAGAATTCAATAGCTATGGAACGTCCTATGGACCAATTGATAGGTATTGCGAAGTTTTAAGATCAGAAAAATGTTTACAGTGTGTATGTGTGCAGCATCAAATCATCCGTCACGGGGACTTGATCCGTGGAACCTCTGATTCGAAGGATGATACTTAACCCACTACACCACCGGAACGATTGAGTTCTGAGGCAGTCTCAATACCCAATATCTCGGCTGTGTCCAATGATGTCCCGACGAGAGTAGATTCCATTTTAGGTGAATGGAGGGCGAAGCATACTTCGGAGAATATGGCGAAGAATTCGTAGCTGGATCTTTTGCGCCTTGTCATAATGTGAAGGGCATGATTATTTCCCCGGTATATGGGATATATTGCTTTTAAAACTCCCGGTTGTATGAGAACATTACGAGGGCAAAATTTTGGAAGACAAGTAGTTCCTGAACTGGCCGCTCTCAGACGCCAACGAGCTTTGCGTTAATTTTTTCCGCCACTGTACACAGTTTTAGGTTGTTTTCGTTCATCTTCCACCAATTTCATCCAGTTATGGAAATAGCCAAAGAACTTGGAAGTAGCATCACTCTTTGATCTCCATCTAGTTGCGCCAATAGCACCCAACCTATAACTTGGATGTTGCTCCAAATTAATATTTAGTTTCTTGTGAGATTCCCTTATAAACTTGAGTTTGCTGCAGTAAAAAACAAACCAAATCGAAGCCATCACAACTTGTGATGTGTCTACCATAACCAAGTTTTGGGAATGGGAATAACACCACGTATGTAAGTGGTGTGGGATCTGCTCTTGCAGGCTGGCTTAAATGCCCTTATATTGACCACTCATGTTTGCAGCTCCATCAAATGTGTTGGCAATATAGTTGTTGATATCAAGTCCTGCTTCCCTTATTACTTCGGTCAATGTCTTGAATAAACGTTCTCCTGTTGACGATGACTGCATGCTCTGTAAGCCAATAATTCTTTCTTCTACTTCTGTTCCCAACATGTATCATAAAACAATGACACTTTGGTCAAAACCAGAGACATCTGTAGTTGAGTCCATTAAAACAGGGTACAACATACCTTGCTTTACTTCATCAGCGACAATTGATTTGATCAAACATTTTATAATGTTCATTATTTTATTAATGGTGGTTTTACTCAGAAATGTCACCTGGCTTCCCCTTCCTTTGGCTTTAGAACTATCATCATCTGCTGATTTTATCACAGCTTTACTCATTTGAATGGTTTTTTTTCACATGGTTTTCTAAGTTTCTGTCATAATCGCAGAGAAGGATTGTTTCTAAAAATTTCCATGGTTCAATGAATGGTTATCAAGGGAATGGGCACTTTCTTCTGATGCCCTATAAGCAAGGCCTTGTTTGCCAATAAGTTTTATAACATCTTTAACATCAGACACCACTTGCCTTCGATCAAATACTTTTTTTTTCTTTTTGCAAGCTGTTTTTCAAAAATTTGCTTGTCAATGGTCGATCCCCTGTCGTGCGCCACCTTAGCCTTAACTGATTCTTTGTGAGATACTGAAACCACATGTTGTAGTACAGTTTGTGTCAAATGTTTGTAACGGTCAAACCCCTGGCAGAAAACTGATGAACAATCCGTAAAAACTAAGCATACACTGCAAACCAACTTTTTTGCACTAGTGATGTAAGTCAGCCAGCTGCGTTTAAATATTTGCCATCAATATCTATGGTGAAAATGTTTGTCGTCGTTTGGCGTTTTTGTCACACTGAACAGGATGAAACTGGAAAAACGAAGCAATGTCCAAGTCTGTCCGATTTGGCTTTTTATAGTACTAGTAATTTTCATTGTCCAACATTAACTCTTCATGCGAAAGATCCACAGAGAAAAAATCATTCGCCTTGACCGGGATTCGAACCCGGATCCCCCGATTTCCGGTCGAGTGCTTTAGCCAGTTAAGCTACCGAGGCGTCATTCTTCCCTGTGGATATTTTCGGACACTACCGGACAAGATGTTGCTGGACTGCAGAGCATATGATGCCACAAGCAGTCCAAATCATCCAATCCAATGAATAGGAATTTCTGTTACGGAACTATAACATTAATATATAATTGTAATAATTCTTGCATTCAGATTTGCACAATACCAATGCAGATACACCATATACATTGATGAAAACTAACTAAATACAAATAGCAACTCGCAAAAATTATTCGAATTGGCATTCGAAGTTTTTCCTGCAAGTTTTGGTTTTCGCTCATTATTAATATGGGGTTTTTGTCGAATTCAAGCGCCTATAGTTTGGAATTGGTGATTATAGCATTTACAAATTTCCCCCGCAATGACAATTATTAACTTTTTCGTTGACACCATTATATTACGTACTTATGTAATAATAACGGATTAAAATCGTATTTCGAAACTTGCGCCATAACGACCGGCGGCCATCTTATGTAACATGTGACTTACAGCGCCCACAGCCATCGTCACTTAAGTTTTGTATACATTCGTAGGTACTGTACTTTTGACTTTGTGAATTTAGCTGTGCTGTAAAATCTTATTTTACTAGCAAATTTACGTTGACGTACCTCATGGAAGAGGAAAATGGTCCCTTTTTTGCAGCGGAGACTGGCAAAAAGGGATTGGAAGAATACCGTTTCACGCACCATGAAATCAGCAACGCCGGATAAAGTTTTTTATACCGGATTCCCGGAAAAAGTGGCTCTTAGAAGTACGAAGGGATTTGAGGAAGATCCCTTTGTCAGCATTGACCCATCTACTGTTTACTGACCATTTAAATGTAAGTAAACGGAAATTGTTTCTCTATTCGATAGTAAACCACCGAACTTGTGTGTATCTAGCCTTTCAGGACTAATTTATTTCTCAGTGTAATTAATATTTTGTATGGTCTTTGCGTGATAAAATACAATCCATTCAGACCGATTAAGTTTAAATATCAGTTCTCGCAGTAGAATCCGTTTTTAAGCTGTTCTTTATGGCATTTAAGTATTATTCTCTATCTCAATGAACTCGTATATGAAGGGTTTTTCTTACAAATGAATAACTATTGAGAATACGTCGAAGAATTCTAGTAATTAATGAGCAGTTCAGGACATAGCCATCAATTAACTCTCTCCGATCATTATATCATTTAGGTATTGATTTGTGTCTATAATAAGTAAAATATTCACTAATGCCTTATAGTTGGAAGAGGATGCAGAAAAATACATCTACTGGAAAATGACGTGAGGTCCTTCGAAGATAAAAACAACAGTATGAATGCCGGGATCAGAACATTCCAGTCTCTCCAGACCAGGAAGAAGGAAGTAACTAGGAAGAGAAAAATTCTAGAGCTCCTGCAGGAGCATGAAGAGCCCAAGGAGGTGCAAATGTACCATGTAATCCCCGGAAATGGTAACGAGGAGGTTGATGAAGATAATTCGAATCAATTGATCCACATTCTTCCTGAAGGCATGTTTACAGTATACATAAACTCGTAGGAGTCATTGTCTAAATGTATGAATGCATAAATATACACGAAAATGCACCATGTTATAGGCACCCAACTTGTGTGAATGCACGAGCAGAAATACAATCTCTTCTAATTTGGTTCTTGCATTTGTACACGTTCTGTTCTGGTCCATTCACGCAAACAGACATTCACTTGTACGGGTTGATGTACTCTGTAAACAGGCCTTAATACAAGTGAGGTTCCCACTTCTGTAGAAAAGGAGGTAAAAACTTGAATGAAGTATGGGAGCAAACATGAGCAAAAAAGTGGCTTTTCTTGAACAATTGCAACTTCTCCAATCAAAATGGAAAATAAGTATTTTGCTTTGCCCACCCTTGGTAATAATATTGAATGTGACGTTTGTGACGGTACCTCAAGTGAAAACTTGCATGTATCGTTTTGAGAGAGTGCCTGCAGTTATTCCTCAGACTATCCAGAGCATTAGGCAGTGGCGGCGCGTGCGTATACGCATGTTAGCAAGTGCACACCCAAAGATGAATGAATTTTAAAAGAAAACTATTCCTTTGTAACGATAATGATAAAAATCCTGTCTACATATGTAATAAACATGAGCCTCCGAACGCTACAGCTATCTCCTCTTCGAATTCACCGCTCTACAAGTGCGCGATCCCGTGGCATCGCGCCGGTCCATGGCCTCCGTATTAGAGGTGGCCATGCCGGTCGCATTTTCGGTCTATGCGATCGCTTGAGGGTGCTCTGGCGGGACGAAGTAAGCGGGGGGTATGCACTGTTCAAATGGGTGATGGGAGCAACCTCAAAACGATGCGAGTGCGCACGCGCATATTTTGGTGACTGATTCGCAGGTAGTGTAGTGGTGTAGCCGCCACCTACACTACCTGTGCGTTACCGGCCTTGATCTTAGTCCGCAACGTCAACAGAGTCTTCTGTATGGCCGTTTTCTACACTACTTCCTCATAGGGTGTAACTCATTTTGAAACTTGAAATAATTTACATGCGCGAGGACTTACGGAAAGTCTCTAGTGTTATTGCTCTACTAGGATTCATTGTTGACATTCAAAACACATTCAGTGAAACAAATAAACTACTGAAAATTCTGGTAACAATTCCGATGACAACCACCCATACAAAAAAATCTGTGCTGTGGCTGCACTAAAGCTGCGCTGTAACTGTGCTAAAAGGGCTGTACTGTGACTCTACTTAGACTGAACTTCACAGTACAGTTATAGCACGGTCAGAGTGCAGTTGCCATAGCACAGTTACAGTGGAGTTGTCATAGCACAGTTACAGTGGAGTTATCATAGCACAGTCACAGTGGAGTTGTCATAGCACAGTCATAGTACAGTTGCCTTAGCACAGTCAAAGTGCAGTTGCCATAGCACAGTTTTTACTGTAATACTCTTTCCATGAATCAATAATTGACAGTCTTGATGTGGCTATTGCATTCCCTGTATATCTTATAGAAAACAAGAAGCAGAATTAAATCAAGATAGGCCAATTAGCAGAGATATATAGTTCCCTTGTTAGGTGTTTGAAGATTGGTTGCCTGATCCAATCAGAAAACCGCAAAGAGATAACAGTGGCCAAAATGACTACACTCATTCAAATGTTGACTAGTCTAAGGAAAGATAAACCATATTCCTAGCAGACACTCACTGAATTTGTTACGTTCCATTTCCTTAATATGAACAAAGTTTATGGTACTAAAAGTATAGCTATCGAAGCACTTAGGCTCTATGAGAAAAATTGACAAATCCTTTTCTGCACATCAACGGGCACTCAACATAAAAATCACCAAAATTTACTTCAGTGCTATTTGTCTAGTTGCCACAAATATGCCCAACTCGATAGTTTTTGTAGATGAAGTTTCAGTACTAACGCCGTGGAGCACAATAAATGACAATAAGATATGAAAATAAAAGAAATTTATTAAATACAAATACATTCATGATTATGAATAAACATAAAAATGAAAGTCTTGTTTAGGCATGGCCGCTCAATTCATTTGCCTCTTTGGCTTCCTTCCTGAAATTAAAAGGAAAACACATTACATACTTATATATAATAAAATGTTATGTCAAAATTTGACAGTTTAAGTTTGTCTGAATTTAATTTTAGAGAAGTTGAGTACTTACCCCCAGCAGCAGAGCATAAATAAAGATGTCTTTTTTCAACTCTCTCGTGCTTCGCAAGGAGTAGATTGCGAGTCGTCGGAATCAATCGTGGAAAGTTGATTCATCCCGAACCACACGGATTTCAGCAAAATCGACGATATCACTTCACCCGCAAGAAAAATTCCCGGCTAAGTAGCTAATTTTGATGTAATTGAAGTAAAGTTCACTTCTTCACGTTCTTAGCGTCAATCTTACATCGACGCATCCATCGTACAGCGTAGAATTCAGAGGATGAGAGCACGTAAACAAGGAATGTTACAACCGGTTCAACACCAATGCTGTCTAACAAAGATGGCTGAGTATCAGCGGAAGTTGTTCTTTTGACCATACTTTACCAAAATAATAAGCAAGCTGGAGCTATGCATTGCCGCGGTTTATTTATTTAAATTTTTTATATAATTTACGCATTCATTTTCTCATGGAAATGATAGTTGATCGTAATATGAAATAATATAGGAAATACTTTCTCCCATCAATGACTAGTTTAAGTCCAGCCCTGTCATAGTGCAGTTTGAGCCATAGCACAGTTCCAGTCATGTTACCCAGCCCAGTCACAGTCCACTTTTAGCCACAGTACACTTCCAGTCATGTTTTCTAGCCCTGTCACAGTCCAGTTTGAGCCATAGTACAGCTCCAGTCATGTTACCCAGTCCAGTCTGAGCTCTAGCACAGTGATCCAGCACTGTTACAGTACAGTTCTTCTCAAATTCTAGCTGCCATAGTACAGTCTAGTACAGAAAAGTGTACTGTGACTGTGCTAAACACAGTTTTTAGTCCAGTTACAGTGCAGATTTAGTGCAGTCACAGCACAGATTTTTTTGTATGGGCAGTGAAGCAGAGAGGATTTTTCAACCCTTAAGCATGTTAAAACATTTTTACGTAGCACGATGGACGAGGACAGGCTCACTGCTTCGGCGATGTTGTCAATTGAAGAAAATTTTCTGGATGGTATCGAAGGCTTCAACGACAAGGTGATAGACAAGTTCGCTCAGAAGAAGGAAAGGAGAATGAATTTCATCTACCATCACTTGTAAAGGTGTGTTTAGAATAATTATTTCCATTAGCTTGCTAATATTATTTCTATTCATGCAATTTTAAGGGTAGAATGTACCAGTGAAATTTTTTTGCTCGTAATGTATTCAATTGCGACGAAATATGATGCTCATGGATTAGGATTAACAAAATATAATTAAATCATCCCATATCTGTTCTAATGCACACCCTAGATAACTACCACCAGCCGCCACTGGCATTAGGAAAGAGAAATGTCTTAAATCAGTGTCAAACGCATAATATTGTACATTGATAGAAATTCTACTCTGTGTTGGAGTATTCCATGTTTACGTTACATTATTATTTTCTCATTATCTGATCATATCATTATATCTACTCGACATCTAATGATATGCCTAAAATTAATAAAATTAAATGATTCCCTGCCGGTTTGGCCCACTAATTTTGGCAGTCATAATGCCCCTATTAGTCTTATTTTAAGGTCTGTGTTGGCTGTCATGTAAAAAAGCTTGAGAGATTGAATGTTAAGGGAAATAAACTTCCAAGGAAGTCAGTGATAGTGTTATACTTCTATTGGATATTTATTCATTGTTCTTGGTGATATCTCCAATGAAAATTGTAGAAAGAATGTTTATATGTACAAAAATTTGGCTTTACACATTGTGTGTAGGTTGTACTCTTTTTATGCAATATATGAAACAGTGCAAATTGCGTACAATCTACACAAGTTGTTTGATGTCAAATTTTTTGTGCAATGTACACATTATTTATGCAATTTGTACTCAATTGTATGCGGGAAATCCTGTGTACATTGTGTACAAATAATATGTAAAATTTTAATTGGGGCCATCACATCCGCATGATAGTCAAAATTTAAATTAGCTGTAAAGATAACTCCCTAGTCTAGAATTTTGGTGGTTCTCTCTAGGTATCCATTGTTTATGTTGCAATTAAATGTAATCGGACTTTTGAAATGATGATATGTGACTGGTACACATTTCGTTAAATTAATTCTCATAGAAGTACTTGAACACCGGCAAAATAGATTATTTAAACTGCTCTGTAAACATAAACAGTCATCTAAATATTTGATCCTGCAATATAATTTTTGGTGCCAATAACCATAGTGATCTGATATAGCTATATGTTTGTAGGAGAGGATATTAGGCTTAAGTTCAAGACTCTCTCTCAAGATCTTAACAACAAATGTCTGGATTTAAATAGGTCTGTAATTAGTGGTGTGAGTCTTATCACCTGATTTATGGGTTGGGACTACATTACTACTCCTCATGTTGGATAGATAGATTGAGTGAGGGAGGATATGCTAAAATCTCTTGACAATATTTAAGCACAAAAGGTGGAATACCACATGGGCCTGGTCTCTTTGTTATGCACGATGAATTCAGTTTCTAAAGTACCCATGTGATTGTGTGGTGTTGTTGTAAATAAGTGTGTAATATTTAGTTAAATATAATTGTTTTATCATTACAGCAAACTATCTGGTTTTCATTTCCTTTGTAGACCCTGTAAGACCTGAATCTCACCGATTTATTCTTTATTAAATTTATTCATTGCAAGAGTTCATACATGCATCGGCAAGTGTTCCCATAGCGTTCAAGAACTATGCAAAACACATTAGCATGTTACATTACGTTCATGAACACTCTCGATAGCCTAGACAGGGTGTTCTCAAATCTACGTAAATGCTCCAAAACGATGAAGATGGTCACTCACAGAGCGTTCATGAACGTTTGGAAACATTGACAAACAG
This sequence comes from Ischnura elegans, assembly GCF_921293095.1. Classification (NCBI taxonomy): domain Eukaryota; kingdom Metazoa; phylum Arthropoda; class Insecta; order Odonata; family Coenagrionidae; genus Ischnura; species Ischnura elegans. The sequence goes on along the minus strand of NC_060259.1, from coordinate 113,134,343 downwards.
TCGCAAACAGCTAAATGCTCGGTAAACGCTCTGTAGATGGAACGCACTGGGATAGTGTTCTTTGAGTGTTCTTCGCTGTTCATGATCACCTCCATGGTGCGTTTTTAAACGATCTGAAAACGCTCACATTTTTGCCAGGGTAATCATTCATCAATGGTTACTAAGCAGACACCCATGAAACTTATGAATGAAGAATCATTCCACCTTGTTAAGGTTGTCTATCATGTGAAGGAATCTATTTGGTGTATATTCTTGCAACAATATGCAAAAAAATGGTATTAATATCCGGAAGGGGACGTCCTATGGATATCGGATTTTGGGACATATGGATATTCGACGGATGTCCGAGGGATATCGCCGGATTTTCATCGGATATCCATGGCCCATCCGCAACGTCCGCATTGGATATCCGTTGGATGTCCATGTGTTGTTAGGGTTGTCACCTCTTTTATTATTTTCGCCACGAACTCATCACCTTTGCTTCGATAACTCATGGATGCTCTGCTGGCGATGTGCTGGCTCTAAAATCCTCCGTTTTCCTTCTCTTGGCCCTTTCACTGGACGTCTCAAATTGTATTTTTTTGGGTCGACCAATTTCAATAAACCTGATTAACCTTCAAAAGTAGCAATTTTAATTAACATATTCAATTAAGTAGAATGAATATCACTCTAAATTCATCACAAATTCCACATTATATACTTACTGGATGTAATGGCCCATGCAGCACAAGTGACGCGAAACCCGTGTAAAATCATAATAAAACACGTGTAAAAACTCTTGTATATTCCGTTTCTACTCGTGTAGAACTGGTGTAAATGTGGCGTATTTCTGGTACTATGTCCGCTATTTCTGGTGTTAACACGTGTTATATCCTTATATTATTCCTTAAGTCCCATGTAGTACCACGGTCCCCGATGGCGACGCTACCGTAGCCACACCGAGTTACTTCGAGATTTGGCCGCTAGACGGCAGTACAGGCACTGAAGTCAAATCGATTGGTCGAATATATCGAACTATTGATAGGTCGCTCTTTGCGATATATATTGACTCATCGATAAATCGCTCTTGACAATTACTCGACCCTGAACGATTAGGACGAATAAATAAACATTGTTATTCCACAGATCAAAAAATTAAACTTTAAAGCACTGAAGAAACAAGTGACTTTATACGCAGTCACGCGCACGGGTGCAAAGTTAAATACACCAAAGGATGAAGTTCGCCATGAAAAAATATTTGACTTAGCCGGGATTCGAACCCGGATCTCCCGATTGCCGGTCAGGCGTGCTACCAGTTACACCACCAAGCCATCTGCTCAGAGCGAACTTCGGGATGGGTTTTACCGAACAAGATGTTGACGGCACAAGTCCACAATAACAAAGTTCAATTTTTTCATCCAAAATGTGAAATAAATTCCATGAAGTATCTATAGGGTGAACTTTATAACCTAATAATATATTCTGTTGAATGACAAAGTTTAATTTTTTTCACCCAAAATGATTAGTAAATTCCATAAACTATCACTCGAAACCACCAATGACCCCGAATGCGTAAAATGCGGCAGCTTGTAGTTTACCGGTGAGAACATTTAAAATGGTGCATTTCTAAGGCTGTACCGCGATGTTTTTTCATTGACAGTAGTTCCTTCAGCATTGCTGTAAACAAACGTGACAAGGTGATCCTCTTGAAATGCACCATTTAATGTGATCCGGTGTTTAATACAACAAAAGCAATTAGTAGAATTCACAATCGATGCAACTCTATAAACTTACAATTAGTGGTCAACTAAAATTATCCTGAGTCTAAAAGTTCCTATAGATCTTGACCCTATAGACACTTCCTTTCCTTTAACCATTAAATTAATATCCTAAGAGGTAGATTTTGCTCCCCAGGGGGGGCAACCAATGCATACTTACCCAACTCCCCTGGGATGCCGCTGGCGTCTGACACCTCATGGATGAGGAATGCATAGCAATCCCAAGCATGAGAACTTACACCAAAAAAATCACCCATTAGCGATGGTGATCACTGAAGAAGCCCACCTATTGCTAGGTGACTTATTTCAACCAAGTAAATGGGAAAACCTTTCAAATGCAGATTAACAATTTCATGACACTTCAATTTAAGAAAACATTTATTTGGACACTATTAGGTGAAGGGTGGAATAAAAAAAAGCATATAAAATACAGAATAAACACAGCATACATGAGACTTCATTTGCATCCCCATACCAGCAGCAATCAAGAGACTTAAAATCCCTAGTGAATTACAGTCAGACTGTGAAACTCCATTGTGGAATGAACCTCTCGCTATCAAATACTCACTAGCGTCTACAATCACAAAAAGAGCTTCATTTATAGGGATAAACCAGACCCATGATCCCATACCATCAAATACGGAAAGAGCAATTAAAAGTATTAAACTTTTATGTAAACACGAGGACCATACTATCACCCGCAAAGACAAAGGAAACTGTTTGGTTATATAAGAGCGAAAAGAGTGCCATGACGTGTCAACAATTCAATGAGGATAACGATTGTGAATCTTCAATATATGTACTAGAGACAAATGAAACAAGAGCTCACCAGTTGTTACTTCCTACTGACAGAAAAAAACATGGTTTTATCAAATAGTATGAAAATGCGACGGAGTTATGTCAATATTAACCCTTAATCATCAAGGTTATTTGGCCTCCTTAAGATACAAAAAGATTTCTAACCCAGAGAGACTAAAATGGCTGTTGAGGACTGTGCTGCTGAGTTCTATGAAAGGAGTAGCCTTACTTGCTTCAAGAACAAAATTTTATTTTTTTCTGTAAAACGAATCAAAGGTTGAGCTAAACACAGCCCTCAGCAGAGTTTTTACCTTTAACAAATCTGAAGTTGATCAGTTTTTTTTAATCAAACTTGCAGGAATTTCATAAGAAATATCCTTTAAAGGCTACTAGAATATTTAATATAAATGAAATACAAATATCAATGTTGCAGAAACCTGGAAAGTATTAGCTCCTAATAGCCAATATAATGTGGGCTCTTTAACAACTTGGGAACAATGGTACATTTCATTACGGTAGTATGTGCTTTGACTGGTTCTGAAGGAAATGTCCTGCCTATGTGTATCAATCCCTGGAAGCTAATGTCTCTTCAGCTGGAAAGAGGTGGGCCAGCTGGGGCTATCTACTAATTCTTTGATAACGGACAGGCAAATGAAGAACTCTCCGCAGATTGGCTCAAAAATTTCATAGATAACCAAAAATCAACTATGAAAGATCATGTACAATTGATTTTGGACAACTATAGTAGTCACATCTCTCTAGATAGCTATGAATTCTGTAGAGCTAATCATATTCATGTTGTCTTTATACCCCCAAATACATCACAGCCTTTGGATTTTTTTAATGATTCTCTCAAGAAAGTGTTTAATTTACAGTGTGACAGGCCCTTATGGATTAATCACGTCCAGAAGATTTCGGTGAACATAGGTTTGACCCTGAAACAACTTTCATCCTTGTTGCGATATTCATGAAGTGTACATTAACATCCCAACAATGCAACAATGTGTTTCAGGGTTCAGTGTAGCAGGAATCTTTCCCTTTAAACTGGAAGAGTTCAATGACGTGGACTTCATCTTTGAAAAAGCTATTCAAACACCAATCATCATTGACCCAGAGAATGTTGACGAATCAATGAATGGTGAAACTGATCATTAAGATCATGATTATAAGATCACAGCTTTCTGGGTTTAAACCAAAAGATATTGCTCAAAACATTGATCCAAGAAAACAGCCAGCTTAAATTTATGAGAGCTGTATGAAAATCCTGTAGCTGGTACTTCACGACCTAATTCAACACCCAAGTCTTTCCCGGACCTACTCAGAACCAGTTTCATTTCAAAGAAACCCTAGAATTGATATATCCTCCGCAAAAACCACACAGGGACGGAAAACAAAATATAAGAGGGGACGAAAAGCAACACTCAATAATTAGGACTTCTACTCCTATGAAAGTGGTATTAGAGTGAGTATAGAGGAATAAATACAGGTAAACAAAATTGTAATTAAATTTCAAGCACTAAAATGAAAAATCATAAATTTAAATACATCATAAGGAGTCAACATTGCTCTGGTCTACCATACCATACCATCCGTCTTGTGTTGCTATATCCGATGGGGACCTGCAAGTTCTGGATGACCTGCAGAAAACCTGGGTGTGTGATTCCTGTACATCTCGGCAACGTGCTTCTCGCTCTGACTCCACGCCCTTAAAACCTGGCATAGGGAAATCTTCCGAAGAGCCTCTTGCTGACCTGGTTAAGGAGCTACTTGATAGAGTAAAGCAACTTCAAGAGGGTTACTCGGACATAAAATCGTCTCTCTCCGACATCCAAAAGTGCATCACTGATCATGCGGACGCCCTCAAAGGTATTTTGGCTTCTCTCACTAGCCTTAACCAACGCCTTGACAACCTATCTGAAGACAATATCCAAATTTCAAATCGTGTTTCGAGTCTTCAAGTTCAGTTCAATAGGGCTGAGCAAGAGTGGCTACGAAATGTTGTTGAATTTCGTGGTGTTCCCTTCGTCGATGGTGAAACCCTTGACTCTATCGTCTGTAACGTAGGGCAAGCGCTTGGTGTGGACATCAGTGTGTCTGACCTTGATTATTGCTATCGCCTTAAATTGCATGGCAAAGGGTCTGATTCACCTAACCCAGTGATTCCGTTTTCTTCGGCATTCACTCGCCTCTAAGGTTGTCGCCGCCCATAGTGGGAAGAGAAATATCACTACCAAAGATATAGGCTTCAGCCTCTCTCCTGCGGCCCCAGTGTACGTAAATGAATCCCTTACGCCTTTCAATCGTAAACTGTACTCAGTGGTTTGCGACTTGAAGAAAAATGGCAAAATCAAGTATGTTTGGGTGCGCAATGGAAGGATTTACGCTCGCAAAGAAGACGGTTCCGAGCGCCTCACCATTTCTTCGACGGAGGATACTGATAAACTTTCTTCATTGGTGGATTAGCAACCAACTTGTCAACCCAAGGGCTGCCATCTGGTTCAAAGAGTTTTTCAATCTAACTGCATTAAGATATGTTCTGTTAATTGCCAATCTTTGTACGCCCATATTGACGAATTCAGACTTTACTTTTCCCAATGTTCTTTTGATATCATATGCCTTACTGAAACTTGGCTTAAACCCGACATCCCTGATGTCCTAGTGTCTTTGCCCAACTTCAATCTTCTGAGGCATGATCGTCTCGGTAAAGTGGGAGGTGGTGTTGGACTATTTATTCGCCAGGATCTTCAGGTCTCATTGTCAGTCGTTGCCTCTTCTCCCTCAACTTACTGTTCCCGACCGGAGTATCTTTTTGTCGACATCATCAGCCCAAATACTTTAAAGCTATTATTATGTGTTGTTTATCGTCCTCCCAAAATTGGGTTCATGAGTGTTTTCGAAAACGACCTTCTTCGTTTTCTTCCCACCTACAACAACGTTGTGATAACTGGAGATTTTAACTCTGATCTCCTCCAAGTCGAATCTGATAGTCAGTATATTAGGAATTTTACCTTGTGTAACAATCTTCATTTAGTTCCGTTTACTGCAACTCATCATACGGCAACCAGTCATACTTTACTCGATCTGTTTATTGTTGATGACCCTGATAAGGTGATCTCATACTCTCAAATGCCTGTCCCCTTTTTGTCAGCTCATGATCTCATTCACATTTCCTATCGATTTAAACTCTATACCACACCCCCAAAGCCTTTTTAATTCCGTAAACTCAAAAACATTGACGAATGTATTTTCCAGAATGAACTTGCGGCTTTGGATTGGAGCGATATCTTTAAGTCCGACTGTATTGACCTTAAGTTCGATTGCTTTAATTCTCATTTACTGAAATGTATCAATGCTCTGGCACCTCTAGTGACGTGCTATCCTAAGCGCGTTCACGCACCGTGGTTTAATGAAGAAACCCGTAATCTAATAAGCGAACGTAATCATCTTCGTAGAATATATATTCGCACCAGAAAGCCTGCAGACTTCCAATCATTTAAGGATTATCGCAATATGGTCAAAGCCCACATAACGGAAGTCAAACACCATTACTATGCATCAAAACTCTCGAAACTCGGTGACCAAAAGTCCATATGGCGTGAATTGAGGAACCTCGGATTAGTACGTCAGCGTTCCAATGCCCTGCAAGGTCATATTGACATTGATCAAATAAAACAATTTTTTACCTCTCTTTCGAGTAGTACCAGCGACACTGCAACAGATGCACCGACCATTGACGACCTTCATGTTCCGTTTGATGCCAATAATTTCTTTTTTCAACACATCACTCCGGTTGTTGCCCTGAAGTACCTTAACCCCTTAACGTCCAAGGGACATATATGTCCCAAATGTATGAAATTCTCTCAAATCCAATTGATACGGTCTATAATTGTATGGATTGGAATTATTGAAGAATAGGATCTTGGCTTCAAGTTTTATATTATTTTTTTGAGATCCTTTAGATATTGCACTTTTCACATTGTTATAAACTTTCACTTGAAATGCTGTTTACGAAACGGAAATTTGATATTTTATAAAAAATTAATGATGAGATGAATTGGAAAAGGATTATAAGGGAGCGAGACTTGGTATTCTTTCATGAAAACCAGTATATAGTAACTGAATGGCTAACGATGTTAGCACCCCCTGAACGGTAACTGAGGTTGAACACAATGCTCCACATATGGAGAAGGGTTTTAATTTTTGATTTTTTACTGTTCTGGATATGGAAACTTGTTTGCTGTGTCCCAAATAAGAAGTATTGTTTTCAAGTATTTCGACTGTCGCTGGTATGTATTATTATAAACTCCTCTCGGCATCATATTCGCTGGCAGAAGGGAAACGCCTTGTATTATATATATATATATATATATATATATATATATATATATATATATATATATATATATATATATATATATATATATATATATATATATATATATATATATATATATATATATATATATATATATATACAATGTATTGGAAAATCCGAAATGCACGTGGCACGTAATATAAATAGTTTAAGTTAATGTCAATACACACAGAGACACAAAAAAGAAACACTCACATTGAATAAATAAACTTGTGAAGCTATCGAAGCACTTCCGGCTTCTTCGTCAGCTGAAGAATGAATGGTGAGGAAAGGAGAGGGTTGGAAAAGGGAAAAGAGGGGTAAGGGGAGAGGTGTATGGGGAGGGGTAGTTAGGAATAGGGGTTAGGATGCAACGTTGAGACCCGGGAAGCTATTGGCTTGAAAGTGCTCAGAATTAACAATCATCGCGCCTCCTGTTGTCCATCTTCCCCCCACTCCTCTCTACCAGTTCCCACACATTGTCTTTCACATGATTCCATTTTCAATCAATGCTACAAAGTATCCATTATTGCCTCCCTCCCTCCCACCGACTCCGCCCTCAACCTCCACACCCTCGAATTGGCGTGCATTTGGCACTTTCAAGCCAATAGCTTCCCGGGTCTCAACGTTGCATCCTAACCCCTATTCCTAACTACCCCTCCCCATACACCTCTCCCCTTACCCCTCTTTTCCCTTTTCCAACCCTCTCCTTTCCTCACCATTCATTCTTCAGCTGACGAAGAAGCCGGAAGTGCTTCGATAGCTTCACAAGTTTATTTATTCAATGTGAGTGTTTCTTTTTTGTGTCTCTGTGTGTATTGACATTAACTTAAACTATTTATATATATATATATATATATATATATATATATATATATATATAGTGACGATACACGCCCGGTTGCCGTGCACCGTCGAACTGAGATTACGATCCGAGTTCTTAAGTTTTCGTAGGTTCTGGGGCTTGCGGTCAAGATGGGAACTCACGGCCTTGAACGCAATGGCACAGCAAGGGGATGAATGACCTCGTACACAGCGATTGACTGTCATACAAAAATTTATTCAGAGAAAATAAAACGAACACTTTTGCCCTTAAACACTAATGAGGGATGGAAGGTGATGCTGACTTGGGCGAGACATCAATGGTACACTTGCAAAAAAGAAAAACAATGCAAATATGTCAGACACAAAAAGAAAGAAATCTTACATCTAATAAATTAGGGATGAGATGAATACTGGGGTAAATGAGCAAAAATGGAGAAAAATAACACTGAATATCTCAAAGATTGATATGACACGGGCACTCGTTATCTTGCTCGAGTTGCGACAAAAACCACTGCACTTCAAAGACAATTATGGGTAATGTTCGTTGTTCTAGTTTCAAATGTTACATGCTCCACGTTATGTTCAATCAAAAATGAGTCTGACGTCAACCAGATGGGATGACGCGAACGGGAGAATCGTGATACAATTTAAAATGGTCTTAAGACCGAGAAAGAGTGACGTGAGTTTATGTCAGAAACCACATGGTTATTAGGATGACACACGTGCACACTGGGGACTTTCTTCGCTCAGGGCGCATGGGCTGGCTGGAGCGGGGGAGGATCGGGATTATTTCCCCGTCCCGGGAGAGGGTTTAGAGTACTTAAGTGTCAAAAACGGCGGGTCCGAATCCTGGTCGCTGGGTCACGATGCGTCGATCGCGGGGAACCACGTCCCGCGAATCCTTGGACGATGTCGTGATGTCCTGACGAAAAAGCGAGGACACTTTTCTCGTGCCTCGCTGTACTCCACGCTCTCCTCTCCGGCACGCCTTCCCCCTGGTCGCGTTGCCCGACCTCCAGAATGCCGTAGCCCTCGTCTGCCGCGGCCTCGTCCTATTGCCCCACCTCGGCACTGTCACAGCTGGTCTCAGTCCTCTTTAGCAGAATCAACCACCGCTCTCTCCGGAATCGACCCGAGTTCCCACAATACCGGGCCTTATATACCCATTAAACAACAAAAGACATGCTAAATGATAGCAGACGACACAAGAAAGAAAAAGAAGGTCGCTCATCGCTTGCTGTTGCCGCGCGCCAACATGAATAGGGAAAAAGACGCGGACGCAGAATGCGCCGTGACGAGGCTTTTCGTCACAATATATATGTGCCGGTCCCGCCTCCTTTCCTCTGCTACCCGTTAGGACGAGTGGGAAGCAAAAACGGGACAACACGTAAGAAATTTTTAGGGTTCTGAGATTTCGGGCGACCAGCGCCGTTGGCTTTGCTATTAAGACAGTAAAATTGGTGGGGGGCAGAAGAATCGCTACCTTAAATAAATTTCTTTCCGGTTCTTTTTCTTTTTCTCCTCCTCCCGTAAGAGTTCCCTCTCCCGTTCCTTCTCTTTACGCATATCCTGCAGTAACTTTAATACTGGGTCGACCTGTTTCTGGGGTTCTAAGGGACCTCCCACTTCAACTTTCTCGACCGTTAACTCTAATTCCTCGTTTTCCCCGTCATCGTCTCCGGTCAAATCTACTATCCCCCTATTTTTCATAAACAGATCATCCCTTGAAGAATTGCTCGCCATGTCGTCTATTGCTCCACAGCACTACAATTTATGAACCAACCCCAAAAAAAACAGCATCCACCAAACACCAATAATAATAAAAAATACAGGAAATAACGTCGGCCGATTAATTTCGTTCCAACCATAACACGTACCCAACGCTAAGCAAAAGGATGAGCATTTTGCAACAAAATTAGAATTATTAACGCCGCATTAGCTACTGCTCTTTTCAATTGCTTGTCACCGCGAGCGAGTCCACTCCCATAAAACTTCCCCATTCATTCACTTCTTTAAATTGCAAATAATGAAACCTCGAGTCCTACTGTTCGGGCGCCATTTTATATGTGCCGGTCCCGCCTCCTTTCCTCTGCTACCCGTTAGGACGAGTGGGAAGCAAAAACGGGACAACACGTAAGAAATTTTTAGGGTTTTGAGATTTCGGGCGACCAGCGCCGTTGGCTTTGCTATTAAGACAGTAAAATTGGTGGGGGGCAGAAGAATCGCTACCTTAAATAAATTTCTTTCCGGTTCTTTTTCTTTTAACATAAATGATTTTTAATGAACCGACTACTATACAATGAAATGAAATAACCCCATCGACATTTGAATTACCCCTCCAAAAGAAACACACAAAAAAAATTATACCCTTCAACACAAATAAATTGAAACCCTTAATAAACCATCGAACATACAATAAATCATACAATGAATTTGCGCATATTTCAGTAACGCCTTTGTAGCACAAAAGCCATGTTTTAGTCTTAGAGGCGATTTAAATATTTTACAATGATGAAATCAACACTCGTGAACCAATGAGAAAACAATGAGAAATTGACACCAATCACTTATCGTTCCTCTTCTTCAGACGAGAGATGGGGAGAGAGAGCACGAAACACTCACTGGTTTCTTTTAAGGGACACACTACTTTGGCAAATATCAGTTGCACTAGAAGGGAAATAGGGGCGTATAAGCTTACTCGTTCACTCGGTGGCGGGGATCGAGACCAGAAGCCACTCGGGCCATCAGCCGGCTTATTGTGTCTGCTACACGTGGCCAGTGCTTCTTCCAAAATTCGACCCCTCGGCGATCCGGAACCTTCCTTCCGCTTAATCACAGCCCTCAGCCTTCTCGGGTGCGTTTTAGCCGTAGCGTGCGTCACCTTGTTCTCTCCGTTCTGTTCTCTGCTGACTTGTTCGTTGTTTTTCTGAGACCTGTGCTCTCCCGTGCACGGCCTTTTATCCATTCTTCCCCTACCCAGCGTTCACCGCACTAACGTCGTCTGCAACGCACATGTAAACTGACGACGTTAGCGGGGACTGAGCGAACTAAATTCTTTTTTTTTTCATATCTCACTTGTTGAACGAGGCACAAATTTTGAATTGTAAGACAATACCCTTGATACCAAATTTATCTTACATAGAAAAATATAAATATAATTTAAACCACTTAACAAAACAAAAATACAAATAAGGCGTTTCGCCACAATATATATATATATGGTAATGGTTCAAGCCCCATTACAGTGCATTTCTACTCGGCGCATTTTCTTCCTTACCAGTTTACCTGCTCGTTCCACGACCTTTCCCAAAACCCCACCCCCAGACCATGGCCCGTGGAGGAAGGCGTGGATGAGTAAGAGGGGATGAATGTGTTTTCGCCGATTTTTGTATGGTTGTGTGTGTGAGTGTGTGTGTGTGGGAGGAGGGGAGCTCGGGTTTTCCCTGAGTGAGTGGCGTGTTACTCCTCCCTCTCTTCATTGTGCATTACCCCCACCCCTAGTTGAGGTATGATAAAAGGTGGTGCGCGTAAGAGAACCGAGAGAATTCCTAAGTGACTGTCGGGCGGAGCCTATGCCCAAAAATCAGTGCGACGCACGGCAGGAGGAGACAAGGGGCCCAAGTGTTTCCAGAAAGATTGATCTGGAAGAAGAATTCCCCCCCCCCGTCCGAAGGAGCAAAGGACCAGTTGAAGAGGACGCATTATCTCCGTTCCGGATGCAGTTTCCTCCAACAAGGGAGAAAGGAGTGCAGTAAATGGAACGAGAGAGTGTTGGATCCAACCTGGTCCAGACTCGGACTACGATAAAGTAAGATTGCAGCTATTCCCCCCCCCCCCCAAAGCCCCCTTGTGTCTCCTGCCAACCCAAGTTAAGACAAACATTCACGGAACGCACCCGTTACATTAGTGAAAGTGAAATCAGTCACCACGTACAATTAACGTTCGCACCCCAAATTTACAAGAGACGGGATGGACTATCATTTACCTCCCCAGTCAAGAAATCATTGAATTTGTATCATATTCGTGTTCACCACCGAACTTTACTTTGTTATCATCATTTTCTATATTGATTTTCATCTAGAAACCAAGTTATATTGTTTTTTTATTTTAATTTATCATCGATGTTTCATAAGTGGCTTTCACCAATTCATATTTCATTAGCGTATAAGAGGGTTCCTTTTGTTTTTTTTGTCATATGCAACCTTATTTGTGTGAATTATATTTTGTTTAATTGAAAGTGTTTGAGAGAGGGTTTTTGTTCTGATTCCTCCACGGGTCACCCCATTGAAAATATCCTTCGTCCTTCCTTTCGCCCCGTCTGATTTCCTTCCCGTAAATGCGTGTTGGACGAGTGCATCAGCGCCCGAACGTCACCCATCAGTTTGAATCGGGAACCCCCCACCCGCAATCATCTTCACAGAAGGGGAATATTTTTTTATTTTATGTGAATTACGAGAAGTGAGTGGCATTGTTTTGTCCCGTAGGTCCCATGCGGGAGGGATCTTCGCGGATTTGTATTTTTTTATTTTTGTGCGACGTCTCCCCCCGGTTCTATTGTGGTATCCGGGCGAGTCGGAGGTGGGATGCCACAATATATATATATATATATATATATATATATATATATATATATATATATATATATATATATATATATATATATATATATATATATATGTATGTATGTATATATTTATGCAATATATATATATATATATATATATATATATATTTGAGAAAAAACACTTCTCGGCAATTTTTTTAGGATAGTTCTTGAATTAACGCCCTCATCTGACTCTATCTAGTTGCTCCAGCAATCCAATAAGTATTGGTTTTTAAACGATAGGGACCCTTTTCCACTTCCAAAAAAATTTTCATGCATCTCAAGAAGTGTGAAAATTTTCATATCCACTGAGGTCTTGGCCGAAGGCACTAACTCAGTATGTGCACACTCAAGTAAAAATTTCTCCCTTGAAACTGGGCTGAAACTACCTTGAAACTCACTGCCTTGCTTCTATGCTGAAACTGCATTGAAATTGAAACAAAACCAGTGGAGTTTGGAAGAGGGATGGCAGTGCAGTAGCAGTGCAATAAATGATGTCTCCATGTTTCTGGGTTTCACCGCGTGGATTTTCTTTGTGACATAGTCATCATCTAGGCAACGCCGTGGAAAACTACGCATCAACCAGTGCAATAAAGATCTCCCCAACAACACACATTTGGATAAACATATGTATATATATTGTATTTTAATGGGTCACATACATATATATTTTTGTTATGTATTACATCTGTAGTACATATGTATTATTGAATGTATTTCCTTTGTATTCATACATATGTAAAAGTGGCACATGTTACACGATAAATACATTTGTATTTTTTGTGTATTTTTGAAATTTGGATATATATGTAAATGTGGTCAAAAATACACAAAAATACAAATGTATTTATCGTGTAACACGTACCACTTTTACATATGTATGAATACAGATGAAATACATATGTAAATGTGGTCAAAAATACACAAAATATACATTATGTATATTTCCTGCAATACTTGGGAGGTAGATTTTCGTGGCGTCTTGCGAAATGTTCATAAACATTTTTTCCAGAAATAATATGTTCACAGCAAACGCCAGATTTCCCTATTTTAATGATCATTCATCCATTCGAATTTATACCCAGAAAGCTTAAAAATAAATCATATACTAGTCGATGTGAGCAAGGGTAGTAAAGATGGCGGCTATTTATGTTAATTTGTAAATGCATGCGAAATACAGACGTATTACATATGTAAAATTCAGTTTCTATCCGCGAAATATACACATGGAAAAATGGTTCACAATACATGAAAAATACAAAACATAGTACTTGCACAGATCAAAAGTAAAAGCGAAGTTTGATTTTTTAAACAATATTTTAATGTAACTGTTTAGACAAAAAATTAAATTCTCAATTCCGCGGCTCACTGTCGCTAGGGAAGTGAGTGGGAGTGATACAGTTATAATCTCGTTGACAGTAAACCTCGGCATTTCGTTCGAGACTACGAGAACGTGCTGTTGGAGGAACTCCGGCATCTACGCTAATAAACAAAAGGAAATCCGTTATTAACTAGCTACTGATGTATAGTTAATTTTATATTTGTTTGTATTATTATACTTATTGGAAGAATTGACATAGTGTTTTAATCCTCAATAACCGGTGCGTGTGGATGGTGTGCTCAACCCGAAGCCAAGCTATGTTTTGCTGGAAATGTGCTTCAATCCCACACGTTATTGCGATTCGTGCAAGCCAGCTCCAGCAGTTTCCTGTCACTGGATTATTAAGGTAAGGTATGATTTATCTTTTATTGTATTGTACGCCTACATAGACTACATTAATTATGTTATTTGAGTATATTTGGATACAACTATTGGCGCAATGTGGTCAACACATTGCGCCAATAGAGGTAATTATTTTGTTTATGTTTGGCTATTGTTTTCCTTTTTTGTTGAGTTATGTGTCGAGGAGACTGGTGTCCATTGAAGTTATATGGTAAAACATAGTAATGTCAATCTTGTACGTATAAATTAATAGATTATGCGTCGTATAGTAATTCCGTGCTTCGCGGCTGAAGTTACATTTTTTCTTCTCTTAATTATAAGAGCAGAAAAAATTGTTTAAAGGAATGTTTTCGTTCACGTGTAAGTTGTTTTATCGCTGTTTATTACCACAACCTACTGTATTGTAGTTCTTGCATTCCTAGTTATCCTATGCTTTAGTCATAACATCTTTGACCTTAGACTTATCAGCGTAGCCTTGTCACTAATACCATTGAGTAAGTATATACTTACTCTATGCTAATAGATTCCTCGAGGTTCCGAGCGGTTTTGCCCTCTACTTCTAATTATTTAACGAACAAGAAGTATTGGTCGTGTAATATCGGTTCCCTTAAAGCAAAATGTAATATTTCTTTCATCTTGAAATGCAGTCAATCAAGGTGCATTTCGTCATTATTATTAACACAAGATAAATACGTAATTTTCATGCGAAAGTTTGTCATTATATGTTAGAAAAAGGTGCGTACGGGCCAAATTAATTAATTGTAATTTTCTTTTCATGCTCTTTCGCGCATACCCAGCAGGCGACGATGTAAAAGGCTTGGCCTGGACAAGAGGAGAATGGATTACGGAAAAGACGACGAAGCAAAGCCAGAAGACCAGGTGGAATTGTTAATACCGAGGTAAGCTTTGAGGGAAAATTTTTTTTTAACCATAATGGAGAGGTTTCTTAAAGTTAAGCCTGAAATTATCTATTATGTATGAAATTTATTTGTTTGAAAATTTGATATCACAAGTTCATATTTTTTCTGTGTGAGTCATCCGCTACTAAATCATGGTACTAATATATTAGTATCATGTACTAAATAAGCATACCAATAGATTCACGTTTTCCTAGTTAATTTATATTTAAAAGTAGTCATATGATCTTTTCTCATATTTCTCATTCTTCTTAAGAGAAAGGCTATTAATTTTGTAAAATGAAAGCATATCCCCAAAATATATGATTTCTCAAAGGACAAGGTCAAATCTGTGCTAGGTGGGACCTCGACATAATTGGTAAATGAAAAAATTTAAAACTTATGTCTGGAATCTAGCAGAGAAGCCAAACTTTCATTTGCATTCAGAATACAGAATTAGTACTAAAATTACAGACTTCACAGAATACCGACTGCCTATATGAATTGAAAAAAAAATTGAAAGGCCTTGAGCTCCTATTCAGATCATACAAAAAGATATATTTTTGCATGACTTTTAAACTTGACTTCTTTTTTTCTCCTTTCAGAAAGTGGCTAATTGTGCAGAGTTGGTTTCCTGAATTCAGGTTTCTTCTTGTGCAATGGGTTACAACGCTTGTTCCGTGCTAACATTTTTTTCTATTTTCCAACTCAAACCATTGTTTGTACTTGATTTATCTTTGTGCCATTTGTTTTAACTAAGTTTCACCTACTGTTTGCTGGCCCTTAATGCTTGTTAGCAATATTCATGGCCACACTTGTTATTTGTGTGTATTATTTTATTTTTCTCTTTGAATAAATGTTTTATTATCTGTATGTTCTGGATTCCTTATTCATCCGTTTGATCCATATTGATATTAAGTGGATGTGGGTCAGAAAATCAATATGTATAATTCGTGTACGAGGGCCTGCAGATACATATGTATATTACATGTAAGGATATTCAGATTTCCAATTTGTAATACGCATGTATACATACATCCTGAGGGACTTTTGAGCCACTTTTACGTGAAATATACAGACGTAATACGATTGTATTCCATTGTATACATATGTATAATTCATGTATGGGTATTCAGATTTCCAATTTGTAATACGCACGAATACATACATCCATAGGGACTTTTGAACCACTTCTACGTGAAATATACCGATGTAATACGATCGTATTCCATCTTATACATATGTATTTGGTCACGTATTTTTTGTGTATTATTGATGTAATACAGATATAATACAAATGCCGTGTTATCTGGGCTCCAGCTACTCCAATGAAACTCCCTTGGCCGACTAAACTGAAACTCCCTTGGCTAGCTACGCTGAAACTCCCTTGGCCAGCTAGACTGAAACTCCCTTGTATGCCAGGCTGAAACTCTCTAGTTTGGCTAAATACATTTCCCCTACCCAATCCATTAAAATTACCTTGTCAAATCATATGAAACACAGTAAATTAACAACTTGCGCAACCCATCCAACAGTGGATGATCACATAACAGATTTCTCCCACAATTTTGCATGCATGATGAAAGATAAGGGTGAACAGGTGATTGCGATCAACAATAGTTATAACAGGAACGACCACAACATTTTTCAAGACACAATTTATCAGAACATGAAAATACATAAATAAATTAATAACTGTTAAAAGCACATACAGAAATATTCCAAATGAAAGAAGTCATGGAAGTTAGATGCTCCTGCAATAGAGAAGAAACATGACTGATGAGAGTCACAAACGACTTAACTCAAAATCAAATTAGCAAATTTGCACATAAAAACTCTCCTTTACTTGGCTTATAGTTATATGATGCATTAAGGGGGCGCCCTAGCGTTTGAATTTCCCTAGTTAACGGCTCACGAAGGCCTCTAGCCGCAGCGCCGGGATATGGAGACGGAAGCCGAAGCGCCTCGAGGGAGAGAAGGGGGGGGGGGGAAGGCAACGCCCCTCCCAACTTCACCCGCGACGACTCCGAGGAGAAATTTGATACTCAGGATAAACTTGATACGGGTCGTTGGAACAGGGTTCGCAGTCGGAGTTGATATGTGGCACCTAAGTGGCGGTGAGCCAATTAAAAATTTTAGAAGCCAACTTCTGGTTCCTCTCTCATGCGCTGAAAAAATTGTTGGCGATGATATCTTCATTACGTAAACAGGCATGTCGTCAACATAACACCGCCGACCTCGGTGTCGGCTGGGTAATGTCCTCGCCTGCCAAACAAGAAATCGCGGGTTCGAGTCCCGCCTGGGTAGGTTTCCCCTATCCAGGGCTTGGTTGTTCGTGTAAATAATTGTTAAACTTTTTGAATACTCAATACGAAATGACTCCATTTGAGCTGTATTCGGTGGTTTTGGAATAAAACAAAATTAAAAAAATTAAATATCGACACTATCGAGTCGTCAGTCGAGACGGACGGTCGTGTCTACCGCTCTCCTCAGGCATAGAGTGTATAATGCCGAGCAACTGCTCTAAGTGTGGTCTCTCTGTTAAGCGTAGGTATTTCCTGTGGTACATGCTCCGACTTATATCATCCGGACATCACCAAGAAGATCTGAGGACTCTGGAGGACCTCCAGAAGGTTTGGAGTTGTCGGAAGTGCCAGGATATGATCCGGTCAACACGTGGTGATGATACTCCAATTAGGACCCTATCAACTGTAACACCTAATACACCAGAGATGTCAGCTCCGGAGCTCCGATCCCTGTTCGCAGTGATCAATGAGAAGCTGGATGCTCTGATGGCTGACCAAACTGCACTCTCTCATAAAGTAAGTGAAAACAGTGACATGCTAAGTGGTCTTACAGTGAAGTTACATGCCATCGAGAAAGCATTATCAAATGTCACTGGTTTAGTAAACGAACTTCAAGAAAAAGTGTTTGACCTTGAGGTTAAGTTGAACGGAAACGAACAAGAGAGACTGAAAAATTCGGTAGAGATAAGAGGGGTGCCGCTGACCACTGACGAAGACCTCCAAAGTATTGTCCTAAAAATAAGCACTGCCCTTAATGTGAATATGTCAGCTGAGGATATAGATGGCGTGTTTCGGCCAAGGCCAAGACAAGCTAGCTCAATTAATTCTCGTCCACCTCCAATCATTGTTCGGTTTCTCAGACTGAATAAAAGGGACGAACTGATAACCAAACGTCGGGTTCGGAAAGAACTTAATGTTGATGATATTGGCCTAGCGTCTAATCGTCCTCTTCCCCAACAAACAATCTATATCGACGAGGCCCTCACCCCATTCAATAGAAAACTCTTCGCCATAGCTAGAGACCTCAAAAAGAAGGGAAAAGTGAAATTTGTGTGGGTGAGAAATGGAAATATCCTGGTTAGACAGTCGGAGGGAGCTCCCGTAGTAGTCATATCCACACAAAAAGACCTTGATCGTTTTTTATAGAGAACAGATTACTCCCTCCTCTCACGGATCCTCCTGCAAGTGAAATCCACATGATCAGTCGTGAGCACAGGAGACTTGTGTTTGATCGCAATTCCCCTGTTATATTACCTATAAATTCACACCCTCAGGTAGCAAAAACAACTTCCTCAGGTTTACTAAAATTGTCGCACGTTAACGCGCAGTCACTGCTCGCTCATTTCGAAGAATTTAAACTGTACTATCATACTAATGTTTTTCATGTAATCGGAGTGAGTGAGACGTGGCTAAAACCTTCGGTTACATCAAATGTGGTTTCACTTCCTGACTTAACGTTATACAGGAATGATAGAGAAACGAAACGTGGGGGAGGAGTTGGACTGTATATACATTCATCATTGAAATCAAAACGTGTTGGTCGCTCTACCAACTCCTGTGAGGTTATGCTAGAATTTATCCTTGTTGAAATAATCAACAACCACAGTAAAATGCTGATTGGAGTGGTTTATAATCCACCAAAGTCCTATAACTTGTCTGATTTTGAAAGTATGTTGGCCAGCAAGGTCCCTATGTATGACAATGTGGTAATAATGGGAGACTTTAACATCGACATGTCGACCAGAAATGTACGCAGTGACATCCTTTTAAATATTATCGAGAGCAGCAATCTTAGTATTACCCCCCGGACGCCCACCTGTCACACAAAAACAACAAGTACCACCCTGGATCTAATTCTTGTCGACGATCTCAAAAAAGTGTCGTCCTACGGACAATCACCTGACCCACCTCTCTCTTGTCACGATCAGGTATACATTAACTATAATATGAAAACCCCTGTATTTGAGCCAAAATTAGTCACCTTCAGAGACTAATCGTCCTCTAAATCATTTCATCAGGAAAATGTTTTTGAAGAACTGTCTAACATTAACTGGTGTATTATTGATGAACTTGAAACAATCGACGAAAAAGTTGAGGCGCTTAACTCACTACTTCTAACTGCTTTCAATGTATATGTTCCTCTGAGGACAGTTCGTGTCACCCACCCTCCTACACCATGGTTTACTCTCGACATAAAGGCTAAAATAAAGAAAAGGAATGAATTAAGGGCTTTATACAGACGTTCCAAGAGTCCAACTATTTTTGCTGAATATAAAGAAATTCGAAATAGAGTCAAGGACATGGTCCGTAAAGCCAAAAGGGACTACTGTGAAAACGCCATAAGAAAACGTGCAGATTCAAGAACAATGTGGAAAACTGTTCGCAATCTCGGTGTGATATCATCAAAAAATAGAGCTCCTATAAATATAAACTTAGACATCCTCAACAATTATTACTCATCGGGAGACATTCGTCACGAAAACGTTACTTATGTAACTCCACCCATAGAGAATAACGCCCCGAATGGCCCTAAGAGAAACCAGTTCTATTTCTCTCACGTATCTATCTCCTCAGTTATGAAAGCATGTACAGCTATCACAACTAATGCTAAAGGCTATGATGAACTAAATATTGTAATAAGAAAGAATGCCCTCCCGGCTATTCTTCCTGCTCTTTTAAACATCTTAGATTCATCCCTCCAAACCGCACAATATCCCTGCATTTGGAAGCATTCTCTAATTCATCCAATCCCGAAGTGCGCTGAACCCTCTAATCCATCAGATTATAGACCAATAGGTATCCTATGTACTTTTGCCAAGATATGTGAGCGTGTGGTCTACGAACAACTGAATAAATATATTATTGAAAATGATATACTAATTAATTACCAATCTGGCTTTCGAACTGGATTCAGCACTCTAACTGCCTTGTTAAATATCACTGAGGATATCAGAGGAGCAATGGACAGGCGCGAGGTCACAATACTGGTACTATTTGACCTATCTAAAGCCTTCGACATGGTAAACCACGAAATACTACTCTGTAAGCTTATTAAGTACAATATCTCTTCGAGTACTGTAAAATGGTTTCGGTCTTACTTAAGCAACCGTACTCAATCAGTCATCGGAACAAACAACACCAGATCCAACTGGACATATAACCGCAGAGGGGTAATCCAAGGTTCAGTTTTAAGCCCCCTGCTATTTTCCTTGTTTATAAATGACCTTCCTGAGGTTTTAATGCATTGTAAATACCATCTTTACGCGGACGACTTCCAGATTTATTGTCATACGGCAGTATCAGATCTATCTTCCACCATAACATTAATCAATAATGATATCCAAAGAATAGCTTCCTGGATGAGGAAAAACCAACTGCAACTCAATGAAAAAAAAAACTAAAGCTATTATATTTGGTCCTAGACATCTTATTACTCAAATTGATGAGTCCGCTCTTGGAAAAATTCAATTAGAAAATCGTGTAATACCGTACGAAGAAACGGTAAAAAACCTTGGTATAATATTTGATAAGGAACTCAAGTGGAAAAAACAAGTCCATGTCACAAAACAGAAATGACTGAGCATACTACATCAATTATATAGAACCAAGAACATAGTTCCGCCCAAAATTCGAACCACCTTGGTTCAGTCACTAATTTTTGCTCACCTTGACTACTGCTCCTCTGTGTTTACTAATCTCTGCGAAGAAAGTAACAACAAATTGCAAGTAACAATGAACTCTTCAATGCGCTACATTTATGACCTAAAAAAATGGGATAGGATATCTGATACTTACGTTCGATTACGTTGGTTGAAACTAAAACAGCGTCGTTTATACCATGTGATCCTGCTTGCCTATAAAATTTTATCCACTCGTAATCCCGTTTACCTATCTGCTAGATTTACCTGGAAAAAAGATCTACATGCAGTACCCACTAGGAATCACTCCGTAGATCTTCACATCCCTCAACATAGCACACTTCACGTAACTAAATCCTTCACAATAATCGCCTCTAGAGTATGGAACTCCCTACCATCCAAAATTAGAAATATTAAATCCATACATGCCTTCAAAACCCAGGTGTACGATATCTTAATACATAACCCTAAAATGCTGTCTGTTTAAAACTGATTGAAGTAAAATTAAAACGGTGTTAAATCGAATGGCTCAAACATATGGTTGCAGAAAATTGAGTGTAAAATTGTGTTAAATTAGAGTGTCATACTAATTTGTTATTTACTTTTTTTTTAATACTGTTTGTCTGACACTATTGTTATAATAAATTGTCGCCTTGATTTCTTGTGATGGTTGGTCAGTTACTCCGCAGTATGATGTTTTCCCTTGCGTTGGTGTTGTTTTGCCGAATTGTCTGTGTGCTGACGGCGGTTTACAACGAGTGAATGTTTTGTATTTCTTTTCATTTTTTGTTTTTCTTTATGAATGTGATGTCACCCTGAACTTGTGTAAGCTGTACAATTATCTTCTCAAACATATTCTTGGATCAAACATATTATTGAGTTTAAAATTGTGTTAAATTTGAGTGTTATACCAATCTGTCATTTATCTTATTTGAAAATATTGTTTGTGTGACTTTATTGTCATAATAAATTGTCACCTTAATTTCTTGTAGTGGTTAGTCTGTTATATCGCAGCATGATGTTTCTCCTTTCGTTGGCACTGTTTTTGCCTAATTGTCTGTAAGTTGGCGGCTGTCGGCAACCAGTGAATCTTATGTGTTTCTTTTCATTTTTTTTTCTTTTCTTTTGGGAATGTAATGTCATGCTGAACTTGTGAAAGTTGTGCAATGGTTTTCTCATGGGCCACAGGCCCACGAAATAAACGAATTTATTATTATTATTATAAATATCAGCATTGAACTGTGGTTTATGATGTTATTTTAACGGAATGTAGAGTCCTTTTACGTAATGAAGACATCATCGCATGCAGTTTTCGAAACGGAAGGGAAAAACGGGTGGCAAACGAAAAGTGGAGAGGTTTCTCATTTGATATATACTTACATGAAATATATTCAACTAACATAATTAATTATTAATAAAATGTAACAATATATGTCAGCTAGCATGCTTGAAAATCACACTTGGATGCGAAAAGCAATGGTTACTTAAGTTAGAGCTAGAAATATTTTTTATTAATACCGATGAAGAGAAGCAATAAAACAGAACATGGTGAAAAAACTCCCTGGGAGAGCCGAAACCTGCATTTCAAGACAAAAGTAGTACTTAATTGATAGTTGAACTTTGTGTCATCATTTTTTCTGATATAGCTTTCATCAGAAATCACTTCGCAAACATTTTATATTTTGAAAGTGCAATGGAAAACGCGAAATTATATATGAACCATTATAAATTTAGAAAGGTATTTAAATCATAAGAAAACATCAAGAATAAGTTCACCAGCTCCACAACTAGTTTTCATATGCATTCAAGGGAAAAGTTGACCCCGTGATCATCACTGAATTTTGGCATTGATGCTATGATGCGCGAGGCTGTGTAGTTCAGAAGCCCTTGAAGGTCCACTTAAAATTTTTTTCTTCCACTGATGTCCCCTCTGGGTATGAAGATTTTTTTTTCGTCTAGCCCTTTCATAACTAGGATAAAGCTGATACCCACAGATCTTGGCAGTCTTACGAATAATTTTAGATAGAAATTTTGTTAAATTGCCATCAACAATCAGCGAAATAGCTTCTGCTGGCGTCAGTTCATTTTGAATTGTAGGTATTTTCCTCCATTTCTATAACCTGCCCCCTCCAACTCGGCTGCTACGCCGCTGGTTGGCTGGCCCCAAAATCCACCCACGTTATTCAATTTTTTTAGTTCGTTACAGAGTGGCGCTGCGAGCTCGTCGCGCGTCCAGTATCGCGTTGCTGTTTCATTCATTTCAACGATGAATCAGTGAAGCTCGTCACTTTGAAGATGTCTTATATTGCTAAAAAGCTATTAAATTTGAAGATGGTCCGTGCATCGCGCTTTTGTTATGAGCCTAATAATTCTACAAGATACAGGAAAACCAGGAAGGAAGGCTGAGCTGAAAATAAAAGCTTTTTCAAAGCAGTGGTAAGTACTCAAAATGCGGTGGGTTACCTTTGCTAGTTTTATGGCTCTGTTATCGTTAATTTGGTAATTTTTTTCGTGGTTTTAGTGTCTTAGTGACCTCGTTTTTTAATTGAAAATATGTGATATTCGCTACGAATTAATTAGCGGTGCAAATAGAAAGCGGAAATACTGCAGTATCTGCAATGGCGGCTTTGTTTACCTTTCCATGCATGCCCTTACTCTTGTTTTTAAAGAGGTCGATTCGGCAAAGCATGCGATATTTATCTCTTGCCTTCCTCATTTATTTAGAGAACTTTTTATTGTTATCTTCGCGCTTCTTCAAGGGTTCATGTTTTTCACATAATACCGAAATAATATCATGCCACGTTGCCGTGGAGGCATGGTTCCATCAGTTTTTACTAATTTTGCTATTGTACTTAATTACTATAGTATAACCTGGGTTATTTCTTAGCTCGCTTTCCAATTAATGATTGGCTTTCGATAATTAGTGAAGAATTTAGTGTGAGTACAGAAAAGTGGAGGAAAAATATCGCACCACACGAATATTTACTTACGATGATAGGGAAAACTTGTATTATTTCATTCCTATTAGATACAGTTGTGCAGTGACTTAGTGTTTTTATGATCGTGGTGAAAGTGTAAATGTGTATCCTACTCCAGTTTTAGGACTTATTGACAGTGAAATTATAATGGTAGCTTCCCCAGACGGCACAGGAAGTTTTCGTACCTGAATACGAGGGTGGACCATCAAGATACAAAAATCGCGCTTAGGAAGTTACTAAAAAGGTTTTGTTTCTTTATTTCCTTTAATGACGAAAAAAGATGCAAGAGGACTGGCAAATTCACATGCATCGATAAAATTGTATCTCATCGATAAAATTGTATTCGGTCTGGGACTATTTTCTTTCGCGGGTGGTGCCATCTGGTGCCATCGTGCCATATCCTCTTAGAAAGATCACATGTCTTCACAAGCCGTTGGAGCTCGCATCGTTTACGTAACGTCTCACCACATTTCAGGGATTTTTGTGGTTAAGTTTGTGAAAAATAGAGTTTCTGGTAATGGTGAAGTTTCCCTTATTCTTGAATTTCATTCACTGGGCTTCAGAAACGTGTTTGTGAGATATTTTTGTTAAAAATGCCTTTCGTGTGTGTATTGTCGGGATGTAATGGAAACTCCGGGACATGGTTCAAGATTTTAGCTTTCCAAAAGATCCTGAGTTGAAGAAGAAGTGCATTTGGGCGATAAGAAGAAAACATTTCACCCCTACGAAAAACTGTGAGGTATGTACTCTTTCTCGCTGTAATTATTTGGATGCAATTTTAAGTCAGAAGTGGCTTCGGGATGTTGATGCATCAACATCCCGAACTATTCAGTACTGAAGTACTATTCAGTACTAAAAATGGTGATTCAAAATATTGTAGCAGCAATTCTTATGAAAATTCTTGCATTTTAGTCGTCTTTTTTTTATTAATTCATTCGGTAAACGTGTGGTTAAAGGAGAAACTAGGAATAAGCTGCCAAGTTTATAGGATCGAATATTGCTTCTTAGCTTGCCCTATGGTGTATTACACGTCGGCTTTCATCATTTCAAATTATCTTATGCTATAGTTTATAACAATAAAAATATCAGGCATACAAATATTTACTGTATTTACGAGCCTAGTAATTTGATTTCTCATGCAGAAATACCAAAAATTGGAAATGATTTGACCTAATAAGTTACATGGTATTTTATTATTTATAAATTTTAGGTGTGTGAGCTTCACATCGCACCTTGTGATATCAGAAAATAATCTGTGGCCTTGGACGAGAAGACGAGGAGAAAATTCTTGCTGAATTGAAGGTGCCCAGATTGGAGGAAGGTACCATTGCTTCACTGTTACCTGTCGCCAAGAAGACAGACACTGTGGCAGAAGTGACATATTTGTGGATGTGGATTTGATTTGTGCAAGTTGATACTGTGATAGTGGACGTTCATCGGAGAAAGTATTGTCGAAGATAGTTTTTATGTATCGACCTGTCCCCTTTTAAATAATTTTCTATTCGAAAGAGAATAAGAGTAATTGTTTCGCTAAATTAGATGTGGAATAGAAGAGGAAATTGGAAATATTATTGTGGTTGACAATAGAAAATACATAACATATGTATTGTATTTCTGTGGGTTTTTTCTTTCCTGCCTCGTTAAAATTTCTTGTGGTGGTGACTTCATGCAAAGTAAGTAAAAAAATCGGAGGTGTGATCTAAGAGATACCATGTTTTATTTTACAAGTGTTTATGCTGGTGATTTGGCAAGACTTTCATATTTTTAATAGGTTGATACATTTACTGCAGTGACCTAGAGACTTTTACTCATCCCAAATAATTTTTCAAATACTTTAGCGCCTGATATGGGTAAGTTTTAGTAGTTGAGACTGAACTATACGTTAATTTTTGCTTGCATTTTGATGAATTCGATCATACTAATAGCAGATGTGTCAGCAATCCTGTTTCATCGGCAATTTTTATTTAAAAATTTTATTTCGTCAGGCTTTAGGGTAAGCCTTTTAATGCTCGTGGGCTATGTGATGTCTTATTTAGTGTCAAAATTAATAAGAATTTACTCTTATTAACATCTCAAGGTTTCCATGTAAGTACGAGCCACTTAAGAATGCTGGGGATGCGTGAATTAGCCTTGAGAATCTCATTTCTCGCAGTTATTTAAGTGTCCGAGTAAGTTTTGTAAGTTCTCAATAGGTAAATAGTACTTTATCATGGTAATTAGAATTCATGATATAGTATTATTTACCTATTGAGAACTTACAATTCATAATGATTCATAACATTCTCATCGATTGAGATTAGCCTGAGTGCTGTGTTCCTCCGCGCTTTGTATCCTATCGTACGTGCTTAGTAGCGGACATTCACATGCTGCGTACGCGCTTCGTCGACAGGCCGCGAATGGAAAGTATCCATTGACGAAAAGCGACGAAGCGGCATAGTATCCCCGTAGTCAATGGGTACTATGTACATACGAATTAGATACGGAGGGTTCTGTGCCGTCTGGGTCTGTTATCTGGTGGGATAAGGTTTATGGCGCCCTGACGATAGTTATGCTTGAATCCATGCTCATTTTATGCTGGAATTGATGTTGTGTAGCGTACAATAATTTACATGAACTAACGGTAATCCGCCTACGGATGTTGAAATTTTTACAGGGAACATGACATTATTTCATATTCTTTTTTTACTTTTGTGGATTTGCTGCCATTGCACCCTGTCGATTTCTGTAACAACAATGCCTGTTCGCTGTCCGTTTGAAGTCTGTTGATAGCCTGTTGGAGATTTAGTGAACAGAGTATAAACAGCCTACGAACAATCTCGGGCGACACACAATAGGAACAACTTACGAACAGCCTTCCAACAGTTTGTACTCTGTTTGCAGCTTGTACCTTAACAGGCAGGCAACAAGCATTTCGGGAACAATAGTGAACAAGCTCTTAACAGGCAGGGGCCGGTTGGTTGTACGTTTCACCGCACAGGGAACGAACAGACAACAGTGAACAGGTTCTCAACAGGCAGGGATTGGTTGGCTGTCCGCTTCTACCAACCAGTGGTGGATTTACGGGGGGATCACAGAGGTCGTGACCCCCCCCCCCCCAAATTTTATTAATAAAATTTTTTTTTGTAGTTTTATCGTATTTTTTGCTACTGATTTTTCTCCATTATTAATTTAAACTATTTAAATTGTTCAATTTCATCGGTTGATAAGAATAAAGGTGAAATTTTAAGCTTCAAAATGCACTTTAAAATAGATATTTTAAAAAAGTGAACACACGAGGATGCCCCTCTTTTGACAGACCATTAACCCCCCAAACTTGAATCTGAATCCGCCTCTCCTCTTAACTGGGAACGAAAAGACAACAGTGAACAGGCTCTCAACAGGCAGGGGCCGGTTGGTAGTGTGTTTCACCGCACAGGGAACGAACAGGCAACAGTGAACAGACACTAAACACCCTATCGATATCGGTAAAAATAATGCCTGTTCGCTGTCCGTTTGAAGTCTGTTGATAGCCTGTTGGAGATTTAGTGAACAGAGTATAAACAGCCTACGAACAGTCCAAATTTAATTGAGTACGAGGAAGTTTAATTGATTCCAAAGAAAATATTATCTACTTAAACAGTAATTATATACGTTTGAATTCATTATCACGATAACCACCAACCACGGATGACGGCTAATGAAGTGAGCATGCAAATAATATCAGCTATCTGCACGGCTTATGCACGTAAAATACTTTACTTCGCCAATTACAGGCAGGGGACGGTTGCTTGTTTGTTTCAGCCAAAGAGTATACACTCTGTGGTTTCAGCGGACTGGGAACGAACAGACAACAGTGAACAGGCACTCAACAGGAAAGGCCGGTTCATAGTCCGTTTCACGATACAGGGTACGAACAGAAAACAGCGAACAGGTTTTCAACAGGCACGGAAAGATAGCATGGTGCTGCCACCTGCCTATGGAAGATAGCAAACGCAAACAATGACGCCGATACCGTTATCCGGACAGTTTACGAGCACATGGTCGACTGTATTGTGGTGAAGTTGTTGGTAGTGGAGAAAACAGTTATTTATTTGAGTATTATTTAACCTGTGCTAAATGCCCGCAGTGTTGAATTAAGTAATTCGTGCATCCATTCAGTGATAGTGAAAGTCTTGAAGTGATATTTGTTTTTGAGTGTGTTTATTTAATAATTTATTGTGTGTCTTGAGTTTTTGAGCAATTACTGATATTTGTATGTAATATGTATTATGCGTGTGTGTGTGTTACGTCGCCAATAAGAACCGACAAACATTGTCAGAGGACTGTGTTTCTTATAGGTTTGTTTGTGAGAAGTGAAATCACATCGTGTTCATATATATTCAATAATGGCGTGTTTCTCTTTTAAAATCACACGTATTATATGGGCATAGTGCAGAATCCGAATTGTGTTAATTTAAGGAAGTATTTCTTTGATGAAGACATGTGAAATATTTGTTTGTGTAGTGGTTGTTCTGTTAAAGATTTTTATAACTGATGGAAGATGTGGAAAAGCACAATAAAAGTTTTTCTCGCAATCACTCAAATGAATTTCAGCTTTTAATTCTATGTTTACATAAATTATCTCTTTTCTATTATGTCCAAATTAGCAACAGCGAACAGGTAAGGAACAAAGTATACGCCTAGGGAGAGAACAGAGAAGTAACCGTCTTCTCACAGACAAGGAACAGACTAGGCGTTCCAATTTACATTCTACCAACAGTCGCCTGGCTGTTGTCACTCGGACAAGGAACAGGGAACTAACAGCCTAAAAAAACAGGCAACGAACAGACAGCGAACAGTCCCCCACCTGTTCACTGGCTGTGATCCAACAAGTAAGGAACAGAGAATGGCGCTTCCTTAACAGGCAGTGAACAGACAAGTAACCCTTTTCTCACTGACAAGGAACAGACAAGGCGTTCCACAGTGGTCCGCATCGCGAAAAAGTTGGACAAAAATCAGATTTTCGTTGGATGTCTTTAAAAATTGCTCCTTACATATTTTTAGGCGAGCTATTTTCATTTCTGCAGTTATGTTTACGAAAAAACTATTATTTCATGCGATATCGTGGAATTTTAACTTATTAATTGGCTAATTGTATCGCTGACCGCATAGATAAACGGTAATCATGATAAAATATGAAAATAAATGATAATTAGTTGTATAGAATGAGTTAATGATCTTTCAAATTAGTCAATAAACAAAAAAACGGCTGAAAGTAGGGTATTTGGGTGCATTGACTTACGTTAAAGAGGTGCGATTTCCAGATTTCGTGAGATTCTTCTGAATGGACTAAAAAGTAATTACTAAATAAGTGTCAAAATAGTATTTAAGTGACTCTTTTATTCTCATAAAAGCATGGTTAATTCCTCATAAATGTACAATTATGTATTATAATTGTTCAGCATCAGATTCTTCTGAATCCTACCCATCCTCCTCTTCTCATTCACTTGAAGAATGCTGAGACTCTTGCAAGACCAAGAGATCACGAACCTCCTGCGGAAGATCTTCAAGGCCCCGGCATTTGTTTAGTTCAGTTCCTAATGTGCTAATAAAAGGATCCGATATTAGGATCAGTCTCCGGAAAATACCCTCATTAGTGTGAAGTCGAGATATTTTTCTCGCGTGATGCTCGCGATATATTCTAATGTCTTTATTACGAGATTCCTGGGCCTCCTCCGACAGTTCTCCAATAGGAAGAAGAGCCGACTTAATAACATCTGCACTATGTATTAACACTTTGTGCACAGTGGGTGGCATGTAAAACCAACCATAATGTCTCACAAAATTTTCCACTGTATCCATACAAAACTTTTTAAATTTTACTGAATCAATCAAAAATCCGCAAGACAAAGACCTTAAAATTGTTGAGAATTGAAAGATTAACTCTTCCTCTACTCCTGAAAATTAATTAACTATGTTATTTCATGTGAAAATTACTGCATAAAGCAATAATAAAAAGATGTTATATTGCAACAATGAAAAGAAAGCATTCAAAAATATTGACCCTCGCCAGTAATTTCAGCCGATAGGCGAGAATTTTTGAAGAAGCGCCTAGCTGAGTTTCCATCACTGGATGTACCATATTTTGGCTTCGGCACATCAACTAAAAGGCCCATTCTCTTTTTAAATTCGTAGGTACCTATTAAAAAATAAGACTACTAGAACAATATCCCAGGGGACCCCATATCACCATTAGAATACAAGGAAAATACGAACCTGAGGTGCTTGGGAGGTTGCGAAATACAACATCAGGGAAATCAACAATTTTTTCCAACCAAGTGCAATTCCTCTTCAAAAAAGAAGAGTTTGATCGCGAACTATCTCGCCATCTTCTCTCGTTGGAATAAAAAAAAATTCATCTTTAAAAAATTATTAAGCTCTAGTTTTGCCTCCTCGTCTCCGTGTAATCTGAAACAACTCTCGAGATATGCATTCAAATTCCTTTTCCGAGCATCCATGGTTTTCTCTTTTTTCTCCAGCATTTTTTCGTGCAGTTTACGCCGCGTAAATGCCCATGATATTGTTGACAGTCAACAATAAAAAACACAGGTTTGCAAAAAGCTACACAACAGTCTTCTTTCTAAAAAGTTTAAATATCAAATAGAAGGAAAAATATGAAAAATTAGAGCGGTGCCTCGTCTCAGACCAATTAAAAAAAACGGAAACAAGAAACGGAAATAAATGAAACATAGTATACCTGCTCCATAATCCTTATTTATGTGGTAGTCAGGAACTAATAAATCACTTAATCACAATTTTTTTAGTCATCACAACACTATAACTTATTTGCGAGATCACTGTAAATCACAAAAACTGTAGCCAAAATAGGACTTCGCAATTAGTGATGGATATGTGTTCACATCGACAGAAAAGTTGAAACTGAAGGGTACCAAAATGTTTCGACCGAAATTTGGATGGGGTTAAAAAGAGGAGTAATCTTTGTCAATGGAAATGTGGGTATTCCCCTGGATAACTTGTTGGAGTAGGGTTGGACCCCGTAAAGAAAATGTGATATGTTTGGATTTTGAGCGAAAATACATACTAGCGGCGGACCTGCAATAAAATCCGTCCAAAAGGAAGCGGGTGGAGGGTAAAGACCTCATCTATTAACACGTGCAGCTTCACTTGCAAGCCAGACCGCCCCTAGAAAAGCAATAAACTCAAGTTGGGTGGTGCGCCAAGTGGCAAAATAGCAAAATGATAAAAGATGGCAAAATGTCCCGACTAAAGACCCCTTCCCACTTCCCTGAGGTCCGACACGTGTTCGGGTAACGGGTCTGTTGCCACTTCGGATTGAAAGAAAGGGAAGGCGGTTGTGGGTTTTCCCGGTAGCAGTGCATGTAGCCTGTCGTATTTACTTCAATCTATTACCAAATCGCGATTGAAGTCGTTCTGAGAAGCGATCGGCGAAAATATTTTATCTCCTCTCCCAGCGTCCCAACTGCGCTTAACCTAATTTAAATTGTTCCGAAATTATTCTATTGGTCCACACACAGATAAAGTTTGGATGATTACAAAGTATAAAATAGGTTTTAAAATGCTAAAATTCTTATTTTTGTGATTCTGGCCCATGAAACATTGGGAGACACATTTTACCATGTGCCTACACTGCGCTGATGCTAGCGTGTCGACGCTCACGTCTACCGCGGCTAAGAACATAAATCGTTGTTATTCGCTGACTCGCACAGATTTGCAGCTGATTTCTTTACTTATATCTTTATAATACTGTACTTTATTGTCACCAATAGCCGAATTCGCGCAAATCGACGTCACTTTTTTTATAACTCAACATTTATGCGAATTTATCCGAAAAAAAATTACTCCCCTTCAAATAATTCTACAGCAATCATCAACATCTCTATAAGGTTGAAATATATATTTTATGACAGTGAAATGTCTATATTACTATAGTGCAAAGTTAGTTTACGAATATAATCGGCGGCGTAAAGCCAAAAATAAATCTAAAATGCGTAATTTTCGAAAAAACGGAAAAATCAAGTTTCCATTAGAAATAGTGCTACTTTGACGCAATATATCTAAGCAAGCAACTTTTTTTTATAAAAAAGTAAGCATGAAAGGTGATACCCCAGACATATTACTACATAACTTCTATAGTCTAAGTGAGTTTCAAGAAAGTCGAAAAAATGATTTTTGTCCACCTTTTTCCGGATCCGGACCACTGTGCGTTCCAATTTACATTCTACGAACAGTCGCCTGCCTGTTCTCTCTTGGTCAAGGAACAGGGAACGAACAGCCAACTGAACAGACAACGAACAGGCGTAATTGTTACAGAAATCGACTGGGCAGTTAAGAAACTGTTGTAGTTGTAACCAAAGTGCAACAACAATAATGTGGTCAGGATATTTTTCCTGAAAGGGGGCAGGGGTTACTTGTTCTACTCAAAAAGGAAGTCATGAGATTAGAGTAAATGGTGGTAACATTGAGAATTGAAAGGATGAATTTAGCTCTTGATATTTGCTATCGAAAATTTGGCCCCACCCTTTCATGATGATAATTTTCTCGTGCCTCAAAGCCTCACATTTTTGGTGTGACGTAACCTCATGTAAAGCCATTATTAGAAAACTGTGGGGATCTTTCGTGGTAAAAGTACTGTCATTCCACATTTATAAATGATACGATCTGGGATTTCACCTTATTTTTTATATTTTTTTTAAATTTTGCCTAATTTTTAAAAATTTCTATTTCTAGGTGGTCATTCATCTCCAGATTCTTTGGTGGAAGTGGTACTGCCACAACCTTGGAAAACCCTCAAATCTTCATGAACTTTGAGATTTATTTACATTTTTCTCACTTCCAACCTTTGTCCTTATCCTTTCAGCTCGTCTGTACAGTGTTAATGATAGTGCTTGTGCTTTCATGAATAAATGCATTGAAAATTTAACAACAATCACTTCCTTCAATTACCATTCCCGGCCGTCCCCTTTTCCTTTATATTGGTTACTGTTTCGGTTGATCTTGTGATGTGTATTTCTGTGACTTTCTTGAGTTAAGAATTTAGCCAGGTGTTTTTCAGCCAAGTCTTAATTAGGGTTCCCAAACGTATATGTAACATTTCAGAATAGTCATTAAGTCTTAATCTAATCTTAAATGTGTCATTATGGGAAGCTTTTAGTAGGTAATTAATTTTGGGCCAGTTTTTTTTTCATTGCGGATCTAGTAATTTCTGAATCGGGTATTACCGTATCCTTGTAGTTACCTGCTAAGGATTGCCTGTTTAAGGTGGGCAACTAGGTGGTGTGCATCGACTTTGCTTTTCAGTGACGGTTATCTTGATTATCATGTTGATGCCGATAGATGGTGAACCGTGTTAAACCGTGATGTTATAAATTTTTGGCGTTTGGGACGTAATAACTTCTGTTTTATGTAGTATAGCTAATAAAATACGACTGCTAGCAGACGATAACATCTCATATTCAATTCCTTCTAAAGCCAACGTTTTTTGTACATGGGCTTTCTAGCTGGCTGTCAATGAAATTAAAAGGCTATTTAATTGCGTCTTAGTGTTCAATTCAGTTAAAGGCATTTTAAATTCGTTGTTCCAGCGATCAAGAATCGTATTTGGTTCAATGCAATTTCGTAATGCTGGACGCGCGGACACCCACTAGCACCATCTATCGGCGATTCCCTCGCGCGGAAGCTTTTGGGGCCACCTAGCGGCCGGGAGTTGGAGGGGGCTGTCTATAACATCCGTTTCCCTCGGGTGGGGGTGATCGTGTTCATTTCCGTGATTATCTTCGCTGCCGCATCATTCCCTTGCGAGCGCAGTGTCACAAATGTGGCTAGCGATAGCTCAGCTGCTGTTGCTTTCTCAAACCAGTCACTTTTCTGCTCTTATTGTTAGACCTATCACTAGACCTCTTAAAGTCTTTCTTAGGCCTTTCTTTGCTGCTTTACCCAGACAAACTAGGAATTAGATAGCAATAGTGACATGAAATCGCCTAGGAGGAAAGTAAAGCCAATACGAATACGTTAAACAATAATAGGTTACAAACTGTACAAGGAGTTTCAAGGATATTATTATGCATGTCAGGTGGGTATACCCTTCTCTAACCAACATCGATGTTTTATTTCAAACCTGTCGCTGGTTCTCTTGCATTCGTCCCATTTCTGGAAATACGTATTGAAAAAGTATTTGTTCATGACATTCTGCATTACTTCCTTCGTCTTCAATTCCTGCTCCCAGTTAAACTTATTGAGAAGATATTGAACGGCAAATTTACGTTTTGAGGACAACGAATTTCCACTTCCATTAACAATAACGTCATGTATTTCTTTTCGTGTTACTCATTCGCTCAATTTTTCTTATCCGAAATATCAACAATCTGAATCATCAAAGATGGAAATCGAAATTAGAATATAATACCCTGCATAATACAACACACGAAATCAGTGAGATATTTATCTTCGAAAACATAGGAACCTTTTTATCGTTGCGAGATATCCTCCAGTAGTGGTAGTTCGTCCTCAATGCTGAAATCTCACGCACTATGGAAAATAGACCTTGGTTCCTCGCTTCCGTAGCACAAGCACTGATATCCTTTGACACTTACTAGTAAAAGTTGACTAATTTGCTTTGTAAAATCGTGAAAGGAATGTTTTTCAATCAATTGGGAAGAAGCATTTGTGGAAAACTCCGTGATAGCCACCTCGTAGAAATCACCTGTATCGAAGATAAGCGATCCTCAAAATGGCAAAAACCCTTCATATAACGAGGCAATAAAGCAATTAGCGGCATTTCTACAGACTGACAGCTATGCTTTTAGTAGAAAACTTTTTAAACGCAAGATAAAAATCGTAAGACTGAGGTAGGGTTTACGGTCACAATAGGGGTTATCGCGGTAGGCAGGGTAGTGCCCGCCGCCACTCTTGAGCCCTTTCCAATGTTTGAGCTGATGGGAGCCATGAAAGACCTAGGAGAATGTGGTTAGCAAACTGTGGGTGCATTGCGGTAAGATATGGGTTCTCCAAGAATAAGAAACTATTTCCTTGCAGCCGCGCCCTTTCCGAGCAAGCTTCTGACTTGCCAGCGCAATCGTCGAGTCCGTAACATACATCTCATGAATAAAATCGTAATTTGCACATTAAAAAATCAAAAAATAACACATATGGAATTTATAATGTATGCAAATGTAGAAAACTATAATGTCGTCTCATCTTTAGCGAAAGATTCTCAACTATAACTAATGCTGAACAAATTTCCGCATCTAATCATCGCGTCGGGTGGTTGGACACTCAGGCACATAACTTGATAGGAGAGGTGGGGTGGCAGGTTGGTGCAAGATTTCTCTTTTGAGAATCAAAGTTGATAATTTTTTTGTTATGCGGTGTAAGATCATATGCGTAGCTTTGTGAATAAACATGAAGTTTTTCTTTCACCATGTTATCAAGACGTGAAAAATAAAACATTTTCATCGTTTCATAACAAATAATAGAAACTATCAATAGAAAAGAAAATTTCACTACTACGGAATCTAAGCATATTCATTCTTGCTATGGCATCCTTAAAAATTTCTCATTTTAAAACAAAACGCAACTGTAGACATATACTTCTGACAATTTTATCAAAAGATAAGAAATCATTATTGAGATCATTTTATGTTAATTTGACAGAAGTCTCTGTTTGTTGCACGTCTTCCTTTTCCAATTTTCCAGGCTTCCATTCTTTTCGACGGCGTCGTTTCCCTTGGGGCTTGCTAGACACTTCCATCGCACCACAAAAAAAAAACGCAAAACGAAAGAACGACGATGCGACCTCAAAATCAAGCAGCTAAGAAAACGTATGACCGGCCGGCTGCCGGGGAGGGGAGGGCCTGCGTGCCTCGGATGGGAGGGCCAGGAGGGGAGGCAAAGAAGTGAAGGATGACTTGCCGAAGGAGGAAAGGTGTTTAGGATGACTCGAAACGACTGCGCGTTATCGAAAAACTGGCTGCAAGGTATCACAATTTCCCAAATTGTAGCTTTGATTTACGACGTGTGGCATACGTGCCGCCTTTGCTTGTAGTTGAAGGATTATATTATGCTTTGGCTGGTTGGATTTTCCTTACGTGATTTTGCGCCGTGGTGATAGTCATTGAAAAAAAATCGAAATTCGTGAAATTAAGCGTCAAGTATCTCCTGTAGGAAACCTGGTAAAAGACCCGTCTTTGTCTCAAGGCACAGATTTAAGCTTTATAAATATTCTTAGTCTAGAAACCGCTATGTACTTATAATGAGCGAAGCACAAACTGGTTAATAGAAAGGGTCTGCATCGTCTTCCGCGACCGTGCTAGGGCGCTCCCTTAATGTGAAGCATTCAAATTATAGAAAGCAAAACTTAAATTCTCGTTACTCGGCTCGTTACTTAGGCTATGTGTTAACTCCAAACGAAAACCACGCAAGCTTCCAAAACTATCAGCAGTAACTAATAAGTATAAGCAGTAAATATACATTGCACTATAGCGAAACCCACACGCATTCCTTATGTCTTCGAAAGCCCGCTCGAGCTCACTGAGTCCGGTTCTCCGCATGATGACTAACGGACGGCGCGGCATTGATGACCGGTCGGTGTATTATCCTCCTCGTCCGGGGTATCCATGAGGCAGGAAAAGTGGACGGCAGTCGCCAACACGCTGAAAGAAGAATTCGTTATTGGCTGCATGACCCCCGAAAAAGGAGCTTGAGATACTTAAACGTGCCTGGATTAAAACACGAATTCAATGTCAACGTTCTCATGGCTAAACATGGAAGGAATAAACATGCCATCAGAGAAGTTAAAACGCTTACCTCCAATTATGAATGCAGTCACCACCACCGACCTCGTTCTCCCCTTCACCTTAATTTCGATTAATTCTTGCCGTTAACAACCATCGAAATAGCGGGAAAATATGTATGCCATCAATCTTTTCATGCCAAAACCCACGCTCACCACTCGTCTTTCGCTCCTAGCAACTTGAGAGAAATAACGGCAACCGACAGCTTGACGCGCGGGAAAAGATATACGTGTTGCCAAAAGCTAAATGAAAAGAAATACATTGCCGCTGAAAACAGGGGTCGCGTACATGTCCGGTAGTTGGGTTCCGTATGCTGGCAAAACTTACGATGGGTAGCACACGCGCAGCAAGGGAGAAGCTGTTCAAATTCATGAGGGAGAGGGGATACCCAAATGCTGCAGCAGCTCTGTGGCAGGGCAGTAAAGACATTCGGCAAGAGAGATTCAGTGGAGTTATTAAGTTGGCCTGGCCTTTGAGCCTACCGTCCAGCTCAGTGCCAGTAGAGCTCATGTGCAGCAAGGGAGAAGCAGTTCAAATCCATGAGGGAGAGGGGATACCCAAATGCTGCAGCAGCTCTGTGGCAAGGTAGTAGGAGAGATGCAGTGGTGTCATAAATTCGACCTGGCCTGAGCCTATTGTCCAGTTCAGTATCAGTGGGGCACACATGCAGCAAGGGAGAAGCAGTTCAAATGCAATGGACTTGCAAGGGAGAATGGCATCAGAGTTTCAGTTGAGTTCTCTTTTTCTTGTTGAGGACAAGGCAGTGCAGTGCAGTTACAAGGTTGTTTCAAGGCAGTTTTCACACATTCAGTGGAGTTTCATCCCAGAATCAGCTATTTCAAGGGAGAAATTTTTACTTGAGTAGTACACTCTGTGGCACTAACAACGACAGCTAAATCAAATACCCTTATTACACCTGTTGTTCCTAATTTGTTTGAGTTAATCCCGCCCTATAGAATGATTTTTGTATGTCTTTTGTTTGTTGCATTGAATTGTGGGTAAAAAGAATGTGAATAAGTGAATATAAAATGTTAACTCGTTGGACTAACTGCTAGAGTTTTATTTCTGAAGTGAACCGAAATTTAAAACGTAAAAGTAATGCTAGAGAGGATTCTAGCGTCGTATTCTAACAGGTCATGGGCCAGACACGCTAGTTTGATTCAGTTAGTTCAGAAGTTGGATGCAGTTGCAAGTGAAGTATCCAAGAAATAATTCGTGAAAGACCGACCACATGGGGATGCCGATTTTAGATGGACTTATTGTTAAGATTAAGTCCAGCTTTTGCTACTAAGTTCCCTTTTTCTATGTGCTTTGAGTGAACTGGAGAATTTGACGTATCTTGGGAAGAGGTATTTCTTAGCGGAAATATAATTGCGTCGAGAATGGAGTCAGCACAGGCAGGCCTGGGGGCGGGAACGATGCCTTCAATTAAGAAGCTGATTGGCAGAAGCAACTACAGCAACTGGAAATTTGGCATGGAGATGTTTCTCACAGCGGAGGAACTATGGCCCATTGTAAAAGGTAAAGAAGCAGACCCACGCAAGGACGCGAAAGCCAGATCCAAGATATGCCTGATGGTTGATGAATCCTTATACCCTATGGTTAGAGGTGGTCGTTCGGCAAAAGAAGTATGGGAAAAGCTCCAGAATACTTATGAGGACAAAGGACTCTCCAGAAGATTAAGTTTGTTGCGAAAACTTTTTAGAATCAAGTTAAGTGATTACAGTGCTATGGAGGAATACTTAAATGATGTGTTGTCGTTAACGCAAAAGTTAGACGCCATTGGTGCCGGAATAGACGACGAATTCATCGGAGTAATAATGCTGAATGGTCTAAATGATGAGTACGACCCAATGATTATGGCCATGGAAAGCTCTGGAGTAAAGATAAGCAGTGATTATGTGCGGTCACTACTGATTCAGCAGGACGCCAAACTGAAAGGGTCCGAGGATGCGGCGAAGGAAACTGCGTTTATGTCAAGACCCAAGGTGAAAAGATTCCCTCCCAAACGCTTAGTATGTTATAATTGCAACAAGGAAGGACACAAGGCATTCCAGTGCCCTAATAAAGATACGAGAGTTAGTAGGAATGCGAATAGAGCATGGGAAAAGCAAGGAAAAATAGAGCACAAGGCAAAGAAGGCATCAGGTCTTTATGCTGCGTTAGCTCCCTCCACAACAAGTCCTAGTGATTGGATTATTGATTCCGGTTCCACATCTCACATGACGATGAGGAAGGATTGGATGGAGAAAGAACAGCCAAGTATTCTGGAAGTGACTGTAGCTAGCAAAAACAAAATTTACACCGAGAGCACAGGGACTGTTCCAGTGAGGGTGAATCGTGCCGAAACTGCTGAAATTAAAGATGTTCTTTATGCTCCTGACTTGAGTACAAACCTGCTGTCTGTGAGTAGGATGGTAGAAAAGGGACTAATCGTTACTTTTGACTCTGATGGATGCAAAGTGTATGACAAAGACAATTGTATTATTGAAGGTGATGTTCAATTCACAGGAAGTAATGTGGGCGGCATTTACAAGTTGGACATACTTCCTGAAGTAAAGGTAAATACCGCCTCTGCCTCATCTGGAAACCGAAGACTGTGGCATAGAAGATTGGGACACATGTGCCGAAAGTCCATGGAGCTTTTAGCCAAAGGCCTTGCTATTGGAATGAAATTCATAGGAAGAGATGACGAGCCTTGTATTTCATGCATAAAAGGAAAGCATTCGCGAGCGTCATTCCACGAGAGTAAGACCAGGACGTCCCAAAAGCTACAGCTGGTCCATTCAGATGTTTGTGGGCCCATGAGTGAAGAAAGTTGGGGTGGAGCAAAATACATGTTAACTTTTACTGATGACTTCACAAGAAAGACATTTGTTTACTTTTTAAAGCATAAAAATGAGGTTACTGCCAAGTTTAAAGAGTTCAAAGCCCTAGCGGAAAAGCAGAGTGGAGAAAAACTGAAAGCATTACGAACCGATAATGGTAGGGAATATGTGAATAGAGAAATGGAGACTTTTTTGAAGGACTGTGGCATAGTTCATCAAAGGCCTGTTCCCTACACTCCACAGCAGAATGGCACAGCTGAAAGAGTGAATAGAACTATAGTTGAGAAAGCACGATGCATGCTTCAGGATGCACACTTGGGCAAGAAGTTCTGGGCTGAAGCAGTGAATACAGCTGTATATTTGAAAAATCGCTCACCTACTAAAGCAGTGAAAAACATGACCCCAGAAGAAGCCTGGAGTGGAAAGAAGGCTGACTTGTCTCATTTAAGGATTTTTGGATGCAAAAGCTTTGTTCATGTCCCTGATGAGAAGAGAACTAAGTGGGATGCGAAAAGCAAGGAATTCATCTTCACAGGCTATTGTGAAACCACGAAGAATTACAGACTTTTAGATCGTCAAAATCCAAAGAATATGATAATTGCTAGAAATGTTGTCTTTCTGGAAGAAATGGCTCCTCGAGTACAAGATGAAGATATCATCAGCAGGGATTCAGAAGTTCCTATCCATAGTTTGTTAGATAATGATGTGCTTTGCGATAGGGTCA
Organism: Ischnura elegans; assembly: GCF_921293095.1. NCBI lineage: Eukaryota > Metazoa > Arthropoda > Insecta > Odonata > Coenagrionidae > Ischnura > Ischnura elegans. Next base: position 113,094,125 of record NC_060259.1, on the reverse strand, counting down.
ACCCAGAGGAGGCATTAGAAGGACCTGAAGAGGAAAGAGTAAATGTTCAAGGACATGAGGTGGAGCGCAGGTATCCTGTCAGAGATAGAAAGCCTCGTGATTTCCCTGATTTTGTTACCTATAAAGCATCCTTAGAGTATTTAAATGATGAGCCAGAAACCAGGGAGGAGGCACTTTCTAGAGGCGATGGGAAGCTGTGGGAAAAGAGCGATGAGAGACGAGATTTTGTCATTGAAAGATAATGATGTTTGGACTCTAGTCCCAAGACCTCCTGGCAAAAATATGGTGCGATCAAGGAGGGTTTTTAAACTAAAAAGGGGCTCTGATGGGGAAATTGACCGATATAAGGCTCGGCTGGTGGCTAAAGGTTATACCCAGCGTTTTGGTCAGGACTATTTTGAAACATTCTCTCCAGTGGTTCGAGCAGAGAGCTTGAGAATGATGTTATCCTTGTCAAACCAGTTGGACCTGGACATAGAACACCTTGATGTCTGTACTGCCTTCCTTAATGGTGACTTGAATGAGGAGGTATTTATGGAACAGCCTGAAGGTTTTGTAGATGAAGTTGATGTTGATAAGGTATGTATGCTGAAAAAGGCCATCTATGGATTGAAACAGGCCTCGAGGGCCTGGAATATTAAGCTTGACAGTGTTCTGATTTCTTTGGGGTATGTAAGGTCAAAGTGTGATCCATGCGTATATATTAAATCTAAGGGAACTGATGTCCTAACTGTAGTGGGCATTCATGTGGATGATATTTTTGTCATGTCTAATTGTGATGATGATAAGTGTTTGCTGAAGAAGAGCTTGAAGGACCATTTTGATTGTAGAGACCTTGGCTCTTTGAAATATTTTCTGGGTGTGAGTGTTTTTCGTGATAGAAAGAATAAAAAATTTTTTCTCTCCCAAAAGGCCTATCTGACAAAGGTTCTCTCGAAGTTCGGAATGTTAGAGTGCAACCCGGTAAAAACTCCTTTTGAGAGTGGGCTGTATTAGCAGAGAAATGAGGGTGAGATGCCAAATGTGCCATACCAGAACTTGATTGGGTCCTTGATGTACCTAAGTCTGTGGTCCAGACCTGACATAACACAGGCAGTAAACTATCTCAGCCAGTTCAATAGTTGCTTTGGTGATGAACATTGGGCGTGTGCTAAGAGAGTGCTGAGATACCTCAAAGGGACTCTTGACCACTGTCTTGTGTATTGTAAAAATGATGAGGGACTGTGCGGATACTCAGATGCAGACTGGGATAGCGACTCAGTGGACAGAAAGTCGTACTCTGGGTATGTTTTCACTTTTGGTGGGGGGGTCATCTCCTGGATGTCGAAGAAGCAGAGTTTAGTGGCTCAGTCCTCTACAGAGGCCGAGTATGTTTCTCTGGCAAAGGCTGGGAACGAAGCTATCTATTTGAGAAACTTTTTAGAAGAACTTATTGGTGAAGTTTCTCCTGTGACATTATTTTGTGACAACAAGGCAGCTATTTTTCTGTCAAATAATGCTGCATTTCAAAAGCGAACGAAGCACATTGATATTGTGTACCACCATGTGCGGAATCTTGTGAACACAGGGCAAATTTCGGTGCAACATATGCCGTCAGAGGATATGGTTGCTGACATATTCACAAAATCTTTGCCCTATCCTAGATTTAGAAAGTTTGTTGAATTGCTTGGTGTTATTCAAGTGCGGGATTAAAGGGGGTGTGTTGTTCCTAATTTGTTTGAGTTAATCCCGCCCTATAGAATGATTTTTGTATGTCTTTTGTTTGTTGCATTGAATTGTGGGTAAAAAGAATGTGAATAAGTGAATATAAAATGTTAACTCGTTGGACTAACTGCTAGAGTTTTATTTCTGAAGTGAACCGAAATTTAAAACGTAAAAGTAATGCTAGAGAGGATTCTAGCGTCGTATTCTAACAACACCAAAAGTTATAACAGATTTGTTTGAGGGGGTTATCGAACTAAAACACTATGGTCACTCTTCTTCAACCCTACAAGTCTTCTTTACAAAAGTTCGAGGATACTCGACTTTTTCAATACTCGATCTTCACGCTTGAGGAAACTCACTTTCACGTCTTTCGTTGGCAAAATTTGAGTAAAACTGAGAAATTTTCGGGCAAGTGATGTCTACCTTTTACTTTATTTACCTTATACCTTAAGACAATAGTTTCCACCGCGACAAGATTGTAGCCCAGGGGAAAGGTCGTTATGATAGTATACCTGGGGCCTAACTCCGTAACTTGAAATCTCCTTTCTCCAGAGAAAGTGTTTTCTACCGTAGTTTTCTCTCGACTGTAGTCCGTAACTTGGCGGAGAAAACATCAGTTCCTGACCGCTACCGGAGAAAACTCTTAATTCTCAGTATCGGATAGGAAGAGCAGATAGGTATGAAAAATATTGAATCCGAAGCCGGCGATACCGTGAAGAACCAATAGAAATGCTTTGTTTCAAATAAAAAAACGAGAGGGAAATCAAACGATTCTCACTTGTAATAAGGGCTACTCATTCATCATTAAAGTTAAACTTTCAAATAAAAGAAATTGATGCATTGAAATTATAATTGGTAGTGGATAAATCGATTTTAATCCATCGCAGATATATTTGTTCATTAGTACACACAAAAGAGTATATTATACCATTGAAAAAGGAGAGACTAATGCGTAACACCAAAGCATTTTTATGTTTTAGATGTAGGTAATCTTGTATACAAACGGCCGCTGTATTCATTGATGATATATATGGCATATTTTTTGCACTTCGGATGCTTACTTTCATTGGTGAATGCATGATTTAATTAATTATGGGTTATTAATTTTTGCCTCCGCCTCCTCCTTTCGACTCTCCCTCCATTCACTCTCCCGATCAACCTCCCACTGCTGACATTCTGAATGATTTTCCGCCAATATCCCAAAACACCCCTACGACTGATGGTGGATCCGCACCAACGCCAGGAACAGTTTCACCTCAAGATGGCAAAATTATCACTGGTGCTAAACGAAAAACTTTCGCACGTGACACCTCCGCAAACACGTCCCCCCCTGCTTTCCCCACGAAAAAGAAAGGCTTTACAGACATTCAGTCTCCTCAGAAGAACGTTGTCATGTTGTTACGAACGTTTATTCAGCACTGAGCATATGAATACAGGGAGCTGTAGACAGCACTTAAAACAAATGACACACACAAAGCACAATATCATGACATCTCCCCTTTCAATTTACAAAATTAAACCCAAACAAAAATAACCATTTCAGCGTTAACATTATACTTCACAAAATAATAATCATTTAATTCAAACAAACTTTTCAGACCTTACTATCAGAGTTCACAAATATTTAAATTTAAAGAAAGTAATGCACTTTAACATCGCACAATTTACATTAATGTTAATAATCAAATACAAAATTAATATTCAAATAATAATCAAGATACAATACAATCAATCACAGTACCTCTTCGGTTTTCTCACAATCCTGTCTGATCTAGTTTTGTATTCACTATTAATTACATTGTTGTCATTTGTTTGCATATGGGTTATAGATTGTCTCAAATGGAATGAATTCCTTCGCAACATCCGATCCTCATGATTTTTTATTATGTATAAGACCTTGGTGTTCAATCTTTGGCCACTACCACACCAGGTAACCAGACTCTTATTTTTAATTACAATGTTATCACCTGGTTGAGTGTCTTGCCTGGTTACAGCACCTCTGTCATAATATTCCTTACTTTTGAGCTGGTTTGACCTCAGTTTATTACGTACATCTTTCTGAATCAGTGGCTTTAATAATTTGCTTCTAATAGGCAATTTGGACCTTAGCCTTCGACTCATTAGTAACTGAGCTGTTGATGCACCTAGGCCAGAGAGAGGAGTGTTTCTATATTCCAACAGCGAGAGATGAACATCATCTCCACTTTCATTACATTTTCTTAGCATCATCTTACAGATTTGAACTCCTCTTTCAGCTTGTCCATTTGATTTAGGGTAATGAGGCGAGATTGTCCTTAACCCTATTCCCCAATCATTTGAAAAGTTTCTGAAGTAAAGCGAATTAAAAGGCATATTGTCACAAGTAATTACTCTTGGAATACCATGGTTTGCAAATAGTGGTTTCAAATTTTTTACAATTTTATCTGCTGTACTTACATGACCCTAGCAACAATCATTCAATTCAGTTTGAAAAATAATCAATTACAACTAGATAAGTCTTCCAAATTCAAAATTCAATCTTTTCTAAAGGAAATTTGGGCATTTCATGACCAATCATTGGCTCTTTTACATTTGCAGGTCTAAACTTTTCACATACACTACAGTGTTTCACATATTGTGCTTTGTCTCTGATAATTTTAGGCCAGTATAACACCTGTCTAGGCCTAGCTTTGGTTTTTTCCATTCCCATATGACCCTGATGAAGTAATTCAAGCATGTATTGTCTATATTTAGTTGGCACTATTACCTTTTTATCAAATAACAATAATCCATTATCCTCATGAATGTTATTTCTAATCTTATAATGTTGGCTTAGTTCACTCTCATGATCTTGCCTTCTAGACCTACCAACTTTACAGAAATTCATAACCCTTTTCAAGCACGCATCCACTGCAGTTTCTGCTTTACATTCCATCTTTCTTTTTTCACTCATTTGCAATTGATCACTGACACCAACTACATGTATTAACTCTGCCAAACACGGTTCTTCATGGACATCATCTTTACAATATGACCTTGACAGAGGATCCGCAATGTATGTACATTAATTTACCTGGTAAATACCTTACATCTAACAAGGGGAGACCATGAAACTTGCTCCGCCTTTTTCAATGCCGTATTTTTTATGGCCTTCGGAATGGCGAACTCATCCCTGAACTAGTAGTGGTTCCGTTGAATGGGCCTTAGTTTGGCTGTAATTAATTAATTTTCATGCGGTACTTTTCACAAGCCGCGTATAGTTCCATGATATCGCACCTTACAGCAGACGGGTCAGGTGAGGTAGTGGTAACATTCAAGACTACTACGCGGGGGGGACCAGGGTTCGAGGCTTCGTGATGGTTGTATATTTTGTTGTCTTCATTGTGATCATACGGCGTCAACTTTTTCATTAATTTTAATTGCGACAAGCATAGACATGAGACTATTTTTTATCATCATAATGGCGTTTAGGTATAAGCAGTGTCATTTCAAACGCGGAGAAGTGAAGGCTCCACTTTTTACTCTCCCCAAAAACATACCGAAAGATTAACGGGGGGCTAAAACAGTGGCTATTTTTTCGAAGAAATGACATTTGTTGGTGGGCATCTTGTTATTATATTAGGAGGGCTACGGAAGATTTTGGGAAGCGACGAGCACAAGACACATTTGTGTAATTGTTGCTAGGGTTAAACCTCTAGCGAGCGCGACTGTTTTTTCTACACAACCGGGCGAATGACGTACTTTGCCCATGTTATTTGCATATATGATAACACTCGATTTTTGTTAAAATTAATCTTTATTTGTAGAAATTAGTAAAATCTTGTACATTTATAGGTGATACAGATATAAAGGTACACAGGTGGTACACGGCCGGTCGCGCGGCGTAGTTTATACGCCATGTGTAATTGTTTCCTCTTGCTGATCTTAGTTTTCCTCTGATGGCTTAGTTTTAGAGTCCTTGTCTTCAACAACCACAGAATTCAGTACATGATCTTTCCACTCACATAATACCGTACACTTGAAGTCAATCACTCCAAGTGACTTCACTTTATGACCATTAAACGATTCTAATATTAATGACGTGGGTCTCAATTCCACCTTCATCAAATTATCCCTTTAACAATGTGTCAGTATTCTGTAAGGCAGAACATTCACTTGTGCACCGGTATCTAGTTTAAATTTGACGTTTACACCATTAAAATTAATAATCTCGGACCAGGCATTCTAATTATCTGTACTCAAACTGCTCACAACACTTTCAATTACAAAATCGTTAAGATCGTGTTCAACAATTACGTCTTGGGCAGATAAGTCAACTGATTTTACTTTATAATTATTGTTCAATTTTCTAAATTTACATGCAATTTCAAAATGATTTTGCTATCCAAAATTATTGCAAATTTTACCAAATGCTCGACATTCTCCTTTTTTATGCTTATAATTGCACTTTAGTCACAAATAGACATCATTTACCACTGTCTTAGGTAAGTACTTATCAGTATGCCTCACTGAATCCTTCAACTCTTTAGCTCTCGTCCCCTTCCTGCGGACTGCATCCACGGGTTTGGTTCCTTGCAGGGTCTCAGCCTGATGTTTCCCCATCTCGGCTGCCTTGCAGATCTCGATGCTCTTATCCAGAGATAATTCCGTTATCCGCAGAAGTCTCTCCTGAACGGCCAAACAATGTATTCCGAGAACAATTCGGTCTCTCAGAACACTATCAGTCCAGGGGTGCCGACTTACAAAAAATATTGGGGGGGCCCAAACCGGGGACCTTGCCGCGGTAAATTTTATAAGTAGTGAATTGAAAGAAATTGAAGTTTTTTAAGCATTTTAGAAGAGTCATATGATCAACATTAGAACCCTGATCACTCGAATCTCGATATCTGGACACTCCGGGGAGAATCGACAAGCCTGATAAAATTTTTCCTCACATATGTAACGAATTTTGGGGGGGGCTCGGGCCCCCTCAGGCCCCATGGAGTCGGCGCCACTGTATCAGTCTGATTGCTGTACTAACAGGTTTTGACTAACTTTTTCAAGTCAGTGACAAAGAAGTCAAAGGGCTCACCTTCCTGCTGTTTGCGCGTGTTAAACAGAAATCGTTCAACTACCACGTTCTTTCTTGGATTCGCGTATTTTTCGAATTCATGTAGTACTTCATCGTAATCTGACTTATCTTTTTCTTCCAGATTAAACGTATTAAAGAGCTCAACTCTGTCCTCACCAATTACATTCAGTAAAATGGCAGTCTTAACTTCCTTCGGTTTCGTTTTCAGTCCAGAAGCTAACATATATAACTCCAAGTTCTGCTTAAACTTCCGGAAATTATCACTCACATTGCCCGTTAAGACTAACGGATTAGGAGGCCTCGCTTGCTGCATCCTCGAAACTTTCTTTTTCACTTCACTTTGAACATGTCGTCTGACTAAGTACGATCGAGCACATGGCCCTCATTGAGCACTACCGACTGCGCCATGTCATGTTCTTACGAACGTTTATTCAGCACTGAGCATATGAATACAGGGAGTTGTAGACAGCACTTAAAACAAATGACACACACAAAGCTAAATATCATGACAAACGTCATAACCCCATACTCATCTCAGTTTCTAGCGAAAGTGAGTGAGATCCTTGAAGAGGAATCACCACCCGTCATCCCGGCAAATGTTGTGAAGGACTTTTTGATACTGCCGCAACGACCAATTATCTGTGGCTAAAAGCATGACGGACGATCTTCCGAATTTGGTTCTTGCCTTGAAAAGCATCCATTCCGCCACCACCAAAAGAACCTATCGCGTACGCTTGCAACGACTTTAATCTGTGCTCACTACTAAATAACTCCTAAGTGTGCCTTTTTACGACTGTGATGTTATGTCACTACGTGTCTTACATTATTAAGCTTTCCATTCATTTACGGGTGTGTATATGTATGAATGTGTATTTATATATTTATTTATTTAAACCATCTTTTTAACAATTCGTATTTACGGAATTAGAATGTCAGCACTCACATTCATGACCATAAATACGCGGTCAATCCGTTGTCAGTATAAATGGGCCCAGCTCACCCTGTATGTGCAACAGCATCACCCAGACTTTCTTTTGCTGCAAGAAACCAACACCATCTCTCCCCCAATGGATTCCCTTGCGCAATATGCTTTTTATATTTCTGAAATCACGACCATCAATACGGGAACTGCAATTGCATACAAAAAGAATCTAGCAGTGCAAGTACTTGCGTCTGAGGTCATAGTTCCCGGGTATGCTAATGCCATCATCTTACGTGTTTCGCAGCCCATCCCTTTAACTCTCCTTCTTGTATCGTTCTACGGGCCTCACCACCAAGATCATGCCATTTCTGTGACTCTGAAGGTGCATAATTTCATCGGAGCGGCATCAACGCAATATGGCCACTCAGCTCTTACAGTGGTTGTGGGCGGTGATTTTAACACCACGTTATCACCGCTGTTTGATATAAGTTTGGGCCCTGAGCGTTGCTCTAGATATGCTGCCACTCTTCAGCGTCTAGTACTAGACAATGACCTTATTGACTCTTGGTCAAATCACCATGGCAATAAACCAGGTTTTACACATTTTAGCCGTAGAGGCGAAGGTTCTCAAATTTATCGCATTTACTTATCCGATCATTGCGCTGCTGAAATTTCTAGTGTGGAGTGTATTCCTTCTTTCTCTGACCACCATGCCTTGCTGGTTCGTCTGCGCACTGAATTGCGACGAAATAGGGCGCCGTACTGGCGATGGCTACTTTGTGCATCATATATTCAAGTTTAATTACTGCCATCCAGATAAAGAAAGACTGTTCTACAATTTTGCAATAACTTCATGAAGTTAAATATGTATCAATAAATAATATTTAAAATATTAAAAAATCGGGCAAACGTGCCCCGGTTTCCCCTACCGTTAACAAAAATTTTCGTTTGGATTTTCTGCATCAAGTAACCATTTAAACTTTTCAAAAAAAGATGTTGAACCTTTGAACCTCATCTACTATCTGACCATCAAGGAAATAATTTTGGCCTACATAGATAAATGAGCGTTTGAACAGGGTAAAATTTGCCGTAGGCAAAATATAATTTTTTTTAGATCTTAAGTTTTATACATTGGTTTTAGGTTCTTCTTTAGGTTTAAAACCACATCTGGGGTAGAACAATTTCAATACTTTGAAATGGTAACGATGACGTAAAGGCAGCTACTGAAAATCAACAAATATGGAGAAGGATCATATTTTCAAATCATATTTTCTAGCAATCAGTCTCACTATTGATTTTTGGAGAATCCGCATCTGATTGATCGAATTTTAATTCCGCACCTCCTCAGTAGGTTATCACGTAGTTTAATTTTTTTGCAGTAACGCATTATTAATAGTTAAAATAAATTGTCGGGAACGTTTATTGCAAAGGGAGTAAAACTTAGGGTGGATAAATTTAAGTGTCCTTGAAATTCGGTCAACCTTATTATGGCTTTGGTCTTCTTGTCTTATTAATCCTCATGCCATATTCATCGCATCTCTTGTCTGAAGTATTCACTAGAGCCTGCTGCCCTCTGGCAGACTGGCTGATCAATGCCTAATCGTCCGCGAAAATCCCTGATTTTACATCATTCCTCCCACTTTAACTCCAGCTCCCAACTCGTCCCACGTCTCTCTTACCACCACCTTAGCATATACGCTAGAAAGCAATGGAGGTGGTGTACAGTAGGCCGGCCCTTATTTTTCAGAATTGCGAAAAGTTATGTTTTCCTGGTTTTAAAATGATCCAAATGGTGTTTATATTCACGTGTTAAAATTTGGTTACTTTAAAATAACGGCAACCCGTGCCCCAAGGGCCCTAAGTACTAAGGACCCTCAATTGAGTTTTTTGGGGCCGAAAAAGCGCTATTTCTATGTAAAACGTAAAAGTAAAGTTCTTCAGGGCCGATTTTCTGTTTGTTTTAACCTATCTCTAAGCGTTTAAGAGATATCGTCCGTCGTAATGCAATCCCCCCCTAGGGCGCCACCCCGCACCGCGGCACCGCTGAGGTATGTCCCGCACCACTTACTAGAGACTTCTCCTCAACCCCCTCCCCACCCTCGGCAAAGGCTTTGCTCCTGATGACAAGATTTACATGTTAGTGGTACAGTATTGATTAGGTTGTTCCTCTTGTGTCATGATTAATGTTGTTAAAGCCTATAATGTCAATTTTAACCCTTCAACGCCGTCCTATGTACTGGGTACCGACCCCTTAAACCTTGATTTTTTGCCGCCATTCGGCCGCGAACCATTCCAACAGGCTTTGTTCCAAAGTGCTTTTTATGTACAAAATATTATAAGCATGTGATACAAATGTGTCTATGAATAATAAAGGAATGAAGGGAATGATCAGGGCTTCCAGGGCTCCAACAGTAGATAGAAATATTCAAGGAAGAAGAAACGAGGCAGTTCACGGATGTAGATCACAGTGGATAGATAGAGATAGTTCTTGTGTATAGTGTGCAAAGGATAGGAAGTGCTAAGTGTTTTAGGATGTAAGGAGAAAAGTGGTGAAATAAATACTTTATCATGAACGTGACGTTCATTTTAAGAATATACCAACTAGGAAAGGCATGTAAACAAGACTAAATCCAGGCATTGAACTGGTTGGAACAGAAAGTGAAGAAATACTCGGCTCAAATTTACCGACAGTGAGAGAAGTACTGTGTGTTTTCTCTATCACCTAATGGGTTCGAAATTTGTAAGACTTAGTGCGAGAAAAACCGTGAGAAATGCGTCTCATCCATAGTATAAAACTAGAATTCCTGTTGTTACAGAAAATAAGGCGATTGAAAAGTTAGAAAAATGACGCAAAGAATGGATGAACGTGCAACGGCATAAAGAGAGTGCGAACTACTGTGGATAGGAAGAGAAGAGAATCCTTCGTAACAAAACTTGATGATTTGCTTGACATTGCAAGGAGCGGTACCATTGCATTTTTACGCAGGAAAGTGCAGTTAATCTCTCGGATAAATGTGCTTGGGCTGAAGAAATAAAGTTCTTACGCAAATAAAGAGGAGAACGAAATGCAGCTATTGGTTGAATAGATTTCAATATATTCAAGAAGAAATGAAAAGATGTGGTTCTCCGCTCCTTTTGTTGCATTAGCTCCCATCAGTGACCCGCAGTTCCTACAAAGACTTGTTAATCACGAAAGTGTTAACCTGGACATAGCGAAAGCAGCACAAAAGAGGTTTTCAAACCACTTGTGGTACATGAGTGAGGAGTTGGTATGCCTGTCATTCTTTGACGGATCCATTTCTAGGTGTGTAAAAAACGTGATACGCCGTATATGGTCTTGTGTAGGAAAATATCATCCACCGAAGAAGGCATTCTATAAACGTAAAGACATGACTAAGGTATCTATACCAAATTTTGTCACCACTAATTCGTGAAAGCTATTTAATGTATTGTAAATATGTATTGCATTCTTTGATGTGAACATGCGAGAATGTGATGAACATACAAGAACGATTTGCTAATTATTCGGGGTCATTAAGTGGGAAATGATTGTGCAGCGAGAGGAGTGAAACTAATTCAAGATTTTTAGGCAGTCACGTTGAAGGAAGAGAGCTTTCAAAATTTATTACTAAGTGTGACTTTTCATCGCAATACAACCCTTACGTGCGGAAAGGCACTTTAATTGCCAAATATAGGATGTCAGCGAAAAATTAGAAATACAATGAAAATCTATTTTATTTTGGTTAATGTACCGAAATTCATGGACAGAGTGAAAATAAATTGATCTCTTGGATTGGAAGTATTTTTATGGCAATTAAATTCTTTCTAAGGTAAGCACATTTCTTCAGAGGATGGATCTTGACATCAGGAGCAAAGTCTTTGCCGAGGGAGGGGAGGGGGTTGAGGGGAAGTCTCTAGTAAGTGGTGCGGGACATACCTCAGCGGTGCCGCGGTGCGGGGTGGCGCCCTAGGGGGGGGGGGGGATTGCATTACAACGGACGACATCTCTTAAACGCTTAGAGATAGGTTAAAACAAACAGAAAATCGGCCCTGAAGAACTTTACTTTTACGTTTTACATAGAAATAGCGCTTTTTCGGCCCCAAAAAACTCAATTGAGGGTCCTTAGTACTTAGGGCCCTTGGGGCACGGGTTGCCGTTATTTTAAAGTAACCAAATTTTAACACGTGAATATAAACACCATTTGGATCATTTTGAGACCAGGAAAACATAACTTTTCGCAATTCTGAAAAATAAGGGCCGGCCTAGTGTACAGTCTTGCCTAACTACTCGGCCAATGCTTGCCCGCCCAGTTTCTCCGTCCGCAACCCTCACTTGCGCAGTCTGGGCCGTATAAAGATTACGAATGAGTCGCCTATCCCTCCAATCGACGCCTATTTTCTTGAGAATATCTATGGCTTTATCCAGTCCACTCTATCAAATGCTTTTTCAAAATTCAAGGAGGAGGCAAACACAGGCTGATTATATTCTAGGTTCCTCTCCACCAGCGACCTCATTACCGCAATTGCATCTTCACTTTCCTTCTCTGAATGCAAACTGATCTTCGCCGAAGTAGTCGATTGTCCTCGCCTCCATTCATCCGTTTAATATCCTCATTGCCACTTTCGCCTCGTGCGATATTAGCCTTATTGTCCCATAATCTCAGCACTCTATAGCGTTGTTCTTTTTCATTGACGGAATAAGGATCGTTGTCGCGAAATCCTCCGGCCAAGACCCTTCCTCATAGATCTTGCGTAATAACCTTCTCTTCCAATTCTAACGTAGATTATTCTATAGCTTACATGGGATATTATCCACCCCCACCACTTTCTTAGGCTTCATATCTGGGAGAGCCCCCGCGATTTCCGCGTCTTAGAAGCGGCCTCCTCCTTGACTCTACATTATGCTCCACCACTACCATTTCCTACTTTATGTTAAATCTTTCCTGCCTGTTTCCAATGGCATACAGATCCTCGTCTTACCCCATTCGAATACTCTGAACCTCGGTCTGCTCAGTTAGCATTCTTCGATTTTTAGCCTTAATTTTTGACATGGCTTGTCCTCTTGTGCCGCCAGATAGCGACTTTACAACGCCGTACAATGCGTCTATCTCTCGTTCCTTCTGAATCTTTTCCATGTCCTCGCATAGTCTCTCCTTCTTTTCCACTAATTCTTCCTTGTCCTCTTGGTTTCTCACCGTAATCTATGATAAATTTCCTTAGAATTTTTCCTGTACTATGTCCACATTCTTCCACTTCCTTATCACCGCCATTTATTTTCTGGTTTCCTTCGTTATTCAAGTTTTCTATGTCATACGAATCTCTACTAGTTTCTGGTATTCTCTCCTTATAGTCCCATTAAGACCTTCAACGTTGCGTTTCCTAGCCTTTATTTTTTTCATAAGTCTTTTGAATAATACGTTGCGTTTAGTTCGCCTGAGTTTTTTCGCCATTTCTTAACCTGTTTTACTATTATGTGGTCTATCTGGTGTATCTCCGTATCCCTTGGACTCTTCCTGGTGGACTTTCGCACTTCAGGGAAACTGGACCACGCTTTAGTGATGAATAACTTGTTTCTCCTGCAATATTTTATTGATTTCTCTCCCCGATCGTTTCTCATTTCCAAATCCAAAATCTCCTATTTTGCAGCCCTTCCTCCCTCCCCGATGAGGCGGTATGGTACCCCGTCACTAGTAGACTTTTCATACCACTTGTTATTTCCTCGAGTAGTTCATTTACTTCTTCCTTTGAATGCTGGCGGGCTTGTGGACTTGAACTACTACTAGGTTGGTGGGTCGCGCCGCTGATACAATCAGAATCCATATCTCTTACCGGATTCATAAATACCGTTGTCTTACCCAGCTTCCCGATTAATATTGAAGCTACTCGTACTTTTGAAGTTACATTTCCTCTCCACCGTAACATATAGCCACCACAATATGTAAATATAAGTGGGTTGGGCGGCGGCATTAATTCTACCAGCATTTTTATGGGTTACTATTTCTGCGTCAGATTTTTATTTCTTTTGTTGGTCTGCGGGGTATCTTCTAGATCTGTATTTGTAGCATCTCTGAAGTCGCTATAAATTATATCAATTTGTTCAGTACCATGTACCATGATGCTCGCTGTGGGTAAAAATATTTAGTTATCAATGCCAGCAATAAAATTAGTTCGAATAAGGGTGCAATACCACTTCACCGATCCTTCCTAATGAGAAAAAATGTGTACTTCCTCTTCTTTCATTTTTACTGGAATATAGCTTACTTTTTCATTTGTTAATGCAATTGGTATGGCGGTACTCTGTTAAGAAAAATTTTAATTCCCTTTTCACATGAAATTCCCAGCAGCAGTTTTTCGTGTAAAAACTAACGAAGCATCAACTATCTTTCTTCTTCATAATTACTAACTGTCTTTCTTCTTCATAATTACTAACTGTCTTTCTTCTTCATAATTACTAACTGTCTTAACTAGCTAGTTCAAAAAACTAGCTTCATCTTACGCAATATTTGTATCATTATTGTCGATTTGTGTAATTTCAAAGCGTTTTTTATAAAGCCGTTAAAGCCCCTAGAGTAGTATGGCTGGCCGATCTTCCGTCACCAAGGCCAAGAGCAAGGCGAAGAGCGACCTCCTTGAGGCACGCGTCACCGAACTCGAGAAATTGGTGGCAGAAATACACGCCCGGGTAACGGGTTTTGGGGAAATCCCACGATCCGGGGATCGTAGCGTCTCCTCTACGGCCCTGCGCAATACTAAGCTGGTGTCTCGAGCAAGCTCGGGGGCGGTAGCCTGCACGGAGACCTTGGAGAGGACGGTGCAGTCTTCGGGTCGGGGGATTACTCATAACCTGAGGCCCGAGTGGGTGGTTGTACCCCAAGGGCGGGGGGCGGTGGCACGGCCAAGTCGGGGAGTGTGGGAAGCGGAGGCTAACCCCATCCCTGTTCACAACAGCTTCGCGGTCTTGTCGGAGGACAATTCCGGGGAGCTAATTGGCGAGGTCGTGAAGCAACCCCCTGTCGCGAGGGATACAGTTTCGAGAGGCATCCGGGGAGGGAGGGCGGGGATCGTATTGTTAGGGAGTTCCAACGTCCGGAGGATTTTCCCCCAGTTGGAGAAGAGGACAAGGAGAGACGGAGCGGATCAATGGGTCTCCTCCTGGTGTATTCCAGGAGGCCTTGTATCCCATACTACGGCGGCGGTAAAAGCAGCGGTGAAGGACATGGGCTGTTCTAGACTGCGGGTGGTGGCCCATGTGGCCCACAATGATGCCTCCGAACGCAGACTTGATGAGATATTAAATTCCTTCAGGGATCTAAGCTCGGTAGTGGAACGCGTTGGGAGGGGCACTGGTGTCGATATGCGACTGTCCATCTGCAGCATTGTTCCACGGACGGACTGCGGCCCTCGAGTTTGGGACAGGATTTCCTGGGTCAACAAGAGGCTGTGGGAACTCTGTGTGAGCATTGGGGCAGAGTTCGTGGATCTTCGGCCGGTGCTTAGATCGTGCCGGGCTCCCCTCAATTCGTCTGGGGTGCATTTTTCCAAAGAGGCGTCGGAACGGGTTGCTCGTTGGATTTTTGAGCACTGTAGGTATTTTTTAGACTAGAGGGTAGGTCATCTAGCGGGATTATCAATGATTTAATTAAACGTAGCCTCCGAGGAAATCCGCAATGCGAAAGATACAAGAAAGTAAGCTTAGGAGCGGTAACGCCGGACAACAGCGTCATTATTCCCAAAACGCGTGCTCCAGAGAAAGAAAACATGTCAAATATTATTAGTACTGCCAATAAAATTAACCCGCTGAGTATAAAAAAGCTTGGAAAAGAACCAACCGAAACTCTTACTACAAAATATGAATTTAACCTTGTTGTAGTTAATTACCGTAGCGTAAAAAACAAGCGCGCCAAAATCGAGCATAGTTTTCAGGACGCAGACGTGGTCATGGGGACAGAGAGCTGGCTTACGGAAGATATAAGCGACAGCGAAGTTTTTCCTCCAGAATATAAAATTTACAGATGCGATCGACACAATAGAACAGGTGGCGGAGTTTTTATAGCAGTTAAATCACATATACACAGCGCCGCCCACCAAATATTTGACAACGAAATAGAAATCGTATGGTGTACAATTAAACAACGAAGCAAAAGGAGTATTCATGTTTGCTCTTTTTATAGACCGCCGAACTCCGAAGTCGATATTATGAACATTCTAGAAAATCAAATATCCGCATTTACTCAGAGAGACAGTAAAAGTATAATAGTCATCGGGGGAGATTTTAATCTTCCATCCATAAACTGAGATACTTACACTGTAAAACCGAATTCAAGGAATAGAGAAATCAGCGAGGTATTACTCAACATACTTGCAAATCACTCTCTCGCCCAAGTAGTTGACAAGCCTACGAGAGGAAATAAGATATTAGACCTTTTAGCAGTAAGCCATCCTAAGTTGATAAAACAAGTCGATATTATTGACGGTAAAAGCGATCACAGAGTAATCTTTGAAACGTTGAAAATTGATGTAGTGTCAGCCGTAAAACCAAAACGCAATATTTACTTATTTGATAAATGTAACTTCACTGCTATTTGATAATGCCAAGGAATCAACGAACATATTCCGCAAAAACTAAAATATGATAATAAAGAACTGCGCTGGTACAACAACGATGTCAGATGGGAACTTAGGAAACAGAGAAAACTATAAAACTTGTGCAAAAAGTCCATTACGTCACGTAATAAATCGAAGGAAATTTAAGCTAAAGAAAGTCACGCTGCACAATGCTCAATAACCAAGAAATCAATGCGAACTGCAATGCGAAAGTTTAAGAAAAAAGTACTCGGTGAATTACTCGAAGAAAATCCGAAATCCTTTTGGTCGTACGCGAGAGAGCTTCAGGGAAAGCATTCAACCGTAGATACGTTATTTGATAAAGAAGGTAAACTTGTCACCGTATATATTGAAAAAGCTAACACTTTAAATTCCCACTTCGAAAGTTTATACACTACTGACGATACTCAATTCAATTTAGACATCCCATACACTGAGGAATCGATGGAAGAAATATCTATACAACGTGATGGGATAACTAAACAACTACAATCGATTAAGAATAGTAAATCTCCGGGCCCGGAGGGAATACCCGCGCGTGTCCTCAAGGAGTTAGCTCCACAGATCGCACCTTACTTAGAGATTATATTCAAGAAGTCACTCTCCGAAGGGAAGTTACCGCTAAACTGGAAAATTGCAAACGTTACACCCATATTCAAAAAGGGAAACGGACATGACCCAGGCAACTACCGTCCGATTTCTTTAATATCGATTATAGGCAAGATACTTGAGCATAGCATCGTTAGCAATATCATGACCTTCTTGGATAGACGTAACTTCCTCCATGACTGTCAGCACGGATCCCGAGAAGGAAGATCATGGGAAGCACAGCTCACGCTCTCTCTTCACGACGTTATAAAATCTGGTGAATCGGAAAGACAAGTTGACGCACTATTTCCAGATTTTAAGAAAGCTTTCGACACTGTACCCCACAACAAACTTTTATACAAATTACAGTCATGCGGATTAAACGAGACAGTAGTAAACTGGATACGTGACTTTCTCAGAGATCGTAAACAAAAAGTAGTTCTTGACGGAATTAGCTTTGATGTTGCAGAACTTGCATCAGGTGTTCCACAAGGAAGCGTAATCGGCCCTCTGTTGTTCATTATATACATTAATGATCTCTGCTCCCGCATTAGCAGTAAAATACGTTTATTTGCTGACGACGCTGTCATGTATCGCGAAATTAGTGATCACTCGGACTATGAAATTCTATCATTTGACTTAAACAACGTTCATTTGTGGAGCCAAGAATGGGGACTCGAACTTAATTTGAGCAAATGCATGGCGGTACATTTCTTGCAGAATTCGTCCAACTCTAACCATGTTTATGCAGTGGATGGTATTAACATAAAGGCAACAGACGAAGTGAAGTACCTGGGAGTTACGATAACCTCGAACCTCACGTGGGGAACACATATAAAGCATATTTCCGGCATAGTCCTGAAGAAATTAGGATTCGTCAAGGGTATTGTGGGAAGATTTTCGGATGAGAAAGTAAAAGAAAGGTGCTATTTCGCTCTCGTCCGACCGCACCTTGAATATGGAGCGAGCGTATGGGATCCGGTGCAGAAAGACTTAATCCGCGAACTGAATAAAATACAAAGGAAGGCTGCGCGTTTCGTCAAAAACTGCTACGGGCGTACAGACAGTGTTACCCAGATGTTAAGTGAATTAGGCTGGGAGCCGTTGGAGACTCGGAGGCTACGCGCTAGGCTTAGATTGCTTGAACAATTGAGAATGGATATCTTTAACAGCGACACAGACAACATAATATTAGAGCCATACTATATTTCCAGGTCCGATAGAAGTGATAAATTAAGAGAGATATTTTGCCGAACGGATAGATATGGGAATTCGTTTTTCCCCCGAACCATAAAGGACTTTAATAAACGCTAGTCCCAACTTCGTTTGAGCACTTAATTTTTTTTAGCTGTAAACGGCTGGTGTCCTAACACCCCCTGCCACACGCCTTTTAGGCGGCTTTCGGGGTATTATGTAGATGTAGATGTAGACTCGCACGCTCCGCACGCTCGTTAAGGGACTCCGCCCCTTAAAAACCCCAGTTCCGGCTTCGCCGTCTACATTTGTGTTCGCTCGAAGACTTTTTAAGTTCGAATAATCTCACCTCAGCTAGGGGCCGGCTTCGCCGGCCAGGTGGTAGGGAGGCGCCCCACTCATTCCTCGGAACGGCTTCGCCGTTCCTCGCTGAAGGGCGGCTTCGCCGCCCAGGGGTTCAGTGTGTCCCCACGGGGCTTCCCCGCTTAATACTCGGAACGGCTTCGCCGTTCCTCGTCTAAGGTCGCCATAGCCGCCCAGAGGGTGAAGGCATTTCGGAGCTGTTTTTCGTTTGAGGGGCGGCTTCGCCGCCCAGAGATGGGGGGAGTCCACAGCTTCTGCGCCGCTTGAACATCGGGGCGGCTTCGCCGCCCGAGGGTTACTGAAGCTCCTCCTCGCCTACGCCAGTTACTTCTCGGAACGGATTCGCCGTTCCTCGTTCTGGGGCGGCTTCGCCGCCTTGGGGTTGAGGATTTTTTTGGGTGATGTTCCAGGAGGTGATCGGGGGTTTTCTGGTATTTTTCCCGTATGGTTTACGGTGGCTTGCCCTCACCAAATATTCCGGTCCTAGAGCTCAGAGGGGACGGGAAGTGCGGCGTAATGTTTGAGAGAAGTTCCCAAATGGGAGACTTAATGGCACATTTTACATTTGGGGGGTATTTCAGGGGGATTCCGGGGGTTTATGTGTGTATTCCAGGTGGTCACCATCCGTTCAAATAATTTCCGTGGGGATGAATCGTTGGGGGCGGTGGTATACTCACGAAAAGTACCCAAAAAGTAGAGTAATATGCAAAATTTTATTTTTAGGGGGGTGTATGTGGGTTTACCGGGGGTTTATAGGTTTGTCCTACAAGGGGTCATCAGTCGTCGACATCAATACCGTAGTGATGAGTGGAAAGGCTTGGGATAGTGGCGGAATCGTGTCGAAAAATACCCGAAGAGGCTACTTATATGCAAATTTTAATTTTTAGAGGGTTTCGGGGGGTTTAAATATGACGATACCATATGGTCACATTCATTTGGTGTCATATCTAACAGTAGTGTGCCCTATGAACTCCATATTTCAGGAGTAATACAAAAAAAAGGAAACCAGTCCCCGAAAAAGTGAGTAGTGCCCGCCATTTTTATTTTTTCGCGTTTAAATCCATTAAATGTTTATTACCAGTTCTCAGAGCTCAGAGGGGACGGGTAGTGCGGCGTAATGTTTGCGAGAAGTTCCCAAATAGGAGACTAAATGACACATTTTACGTTTGGGGGGGATTTCAAGGGGATACCGGGGGTTTAAATGTGTGTACTCCTGGCGGTCACCATCCATTCACATAAATTCCGTGGGGATGAGTCGTTGGGGGCGGTGGAATAGTCACGAAAAGTACCCAAAAAGTAGACTTTTATGCAAAATTTTATTTTTTTGGGGGGTGTTTGAGGGTTTACCGGGGGTTTAGGTTTTTACTGCCAGCGGTCATCAATCGTCCACATCAATTCCGTAGCGATGAGTGGTAAGGATTGGAAAAGCGGCGGAATTGTGACGAAAAGTACCCGAAAAGGCTACTTATATGCAAGTTTTAATTTTTTTTGGGTTTCGGGGGGTTTAAAGATGACGATACTATATGGTCACATTCATTTACTGTCATATCTAAAAGAAGTAGGCCCTATGACATCCATAGTCCTATGACATCCATGACATTTCGAGAGTAATACAATAGAAAGTAAATCTCTCCCCGGAAAAATTAGTAGTTCCCGCCATTTTTATTTTTTCGCGGTTATATCGATTAAATTATGTATTAAATATTTATTATTTCTGAAATAAAACGCATAGTTCTATGTAACTACAATGTTTGAAAGAAATCGGTCTGGTTAAAATTGACAAAACCTTGTATTAATCTTTTGGAAATCGTAATTTTCGGTGGTTTTCGGAATATTTTAATTTTTTTCCGAGTAACCAAGGACGACGAAAGAAACTTATTACCTACAATTCGTAGACAATGTTATGAGCATATATAATAATCATTTTCGTTGTCCTACTCACAAAATAAGGCCAACGGCAGTGGAAAATATGAAATATTTTCCGAGAAATCGATTTTTGGACGCCATTTTGAAAGCGTTTTACTTAGAAATTAACTTAAAAAATTACATAAGTAGGTGGCGACATTTATAAGCTTTTAATATATATGACAACGTTCCGTGTGACGGAAATGTTTCGCCTGTGTAACGATAAATAGTAGACAAACTCCCGGGAGAAATGGGAAGTTTCCACCATTTTTAATTTTTTGCTGGTTTATTGATGGCAATATTGTACAAATGTTTACATTTTATGAAAGAAAATTCATAGCTTTATGTATATAGTAAGTATTAACGAAATCGGTCAAGTAAAACTGGACGAAATCTTGTGTTAATCCTTTGGAAATTGTACTTTTTGGTGATTTTTGGCATATTTTAATTTTTTTCTCGACAACCAAAGGTGACAAAGACAAAATGTTGCCAAGGTTAAATTAAAAATTATGTGAGCATATATAATAATCATTTTTGTTATCATTCACCTTAAAATAAGTCGACGGGAGCGGAAGGAATGAAATTATTTTCGAAAAACCAAATTTTGGACGCCATTTTGGCAGTCAAATTCTTTAAAAGATACTAATAACATTATATAATTACGTGCTCACGTTTATTATTTTTCAAAGCGTGCATAAAACATTCACATAGGACGTACCGTTCGCGCGCAGTAAAATAAAAACCGAAAGACGGTCCCCGGAAAAAGCGCGATTTCGGCCATTTTGTCGTCCTAGCGACGACACGTGGTGGAAACATCCGGTTTTCGGATATTTCCTCCGGATCATTTCGGGTTCCCCGCACGCGTGCCAAATTTCAGCTCTCCAGCAATTCTAGAAGTGGTCGGGAATTTGTATCCATCAGTGAGTCAGTCACCACGAGGGCTGTATATAGATGGGACTCGCCGCGCTGCGCGCGCTCGTTAGGGGGCTACGCCCCCTAAAACCCCCCCGCATCCGGCTTCGCCGGCTGCCACCACCGAACGGCTTCGCCGTCCCGCCCGCGACTCCTCGGAAGGGCTTCGCCGTTCCTCGTCCGGTGTCGGCTTCGCCGCCCAGATATCGAGGTAGCCCTCTGACGGAGACCCGCTAGTTCCTCGGAACGGCTTCGCCGTTCATCGTGGGAGGGCGGCTTCGCCGCCCAAGGGTCACCCGAGTCCCCCCGATGGGTCGACTCCTGGGAACGGCATCGCCCTTCCTCGTGTTGGGGCAGCTTCGCCGCCCAAGGTTTACCTGGGTCCCCCCGAGCCGTCGACTCCTCGGAACGGCTTCGCCGTTCCTCGTCTGGGGGCGGCTTCGCCGCCCAAGGGTTATCGGCGCCCCCCCGTAAGCTCTCTGGTGATGGGGCGGCTTCGCCGCCCAAATTAACATATGTCCCCCCGGGACGTCGACTCCTCGGAACGGCTTCGCCGTTCCTTGCCTCTGGGCGGCTTCGCCGCCCAAGGTTTACTGTGTCCCCCCGAGCCGTCGACTCCTCGGAACGGCTTCGCCGTTCCTCGTCTGTGGGCGGCTTCGCCGCCCAAGGGTTATCGGCGCCCTCCCCCCGTAATCTCTCTGGTGATGGGGCGGCTTCGCCGCCCAAATTATCATATGTCCCCCCGGGACGTCGACTCCTCGGAACGGCGTCGCCGTTCCTCGGCTCTGGGCGGCTTCGCCGCCCAAGGTTTACATGTGTGCCCCCGTGACGTCGACTCCTCGGAGCGGCTTCGCCGTTCCTCGCCTGTGGGCGGCTTTGCCGCCCAAGGGTTATCGGCGCCCTCCCCCCTCGTAAGACACCCATTCGGCTGCACCACGTGTTGGAGCGGATTTGCCGCCCGAAGGTTCTCGGAGGTTTTCCGCGCCTCTCACTCCTCGGAATGGCTTCGTCGTTCCTGGGGCGGGGGCAGCCTCGCCGCCAGGGTTTTCACTCCTCACAGAGCAATGCGTACTACCAGCTATCCCCCATCGTTTACAAATGCTACCGGGGGATAATGAGGCAGAATCTTGACGCATGCTAGCCGTGATTGTGGCATTTTAGCTTATGACGATGTTTTGAAGGCGGTCCGGGGGTTAAAAGGTTTTTTTTTGAGTGTACTGGCAACGGTCACAATCATCGAAATAAATTCCTTAGCGATGAGTCATAGGAGAAGGGAATTACTGCTAAAATATGCGAAAACACCGAATAACATGCTATTTACAGAAAAAAAAGAATTTTTACCCCGGTGTTTTAGGAAGCCACTTGAAATTTCGAGGGGTTTTCTTGCATAAAAGGTCTTTATTTACCTACAGTAGAAATTCCAGCGATCTAGCTTTAGGGGAACAATTAATTTTCCCGTAGTGCTCACATTTATATTACCAATTCTGTGTTCTCCACATAGCGGTGCATAGGCGCTGTAATAAGGCATTACTCGTGTGAATTTCGTAGCCGTACTTTATGGGGAAGTGGTTTAAAATAATCGCTTTTAGGTGTCCTTGTCCTGGAAGCCCTTTTTTACATCTACTATTTTGTTAAGAAATGTACATTTAAAAATTTGAAGTTTTATTGCGGGTGTGTAAATGGGGCAGGATAATTTAACATGACGCGTAAATATAGCCGACACAATTCCCAGTCCGAATAAATAAAAACGATACAACTGGGATGAATGGTACACGAAATATACGACTTATTAAGTAATTTTTATTTTTTTGGGGGGTCACAGGGGGTTTTCGGGGGACTTGAAGTGCTTGTTCTGTATAACGCGGCATCGTTTACCTTGGATAAAAATTTCGGCTCTGTAGCTGTAGTGTAAGCATGCTTTTTCGACGGTGTCACCCGTTAAAATTAAATATTATGCGTTCTCCTGGTAGCGGCGCGTAGGGGCACGAGAAAGACGTCAATCACCTGAATTTGGTGTCCGTACCACGTCGGGAAGTGGTAAAAAAAAATTCCGAAAAATTTAAAATCGTGTGTTGAGGGAATGCAAACTTCACGGCGGATGTGTTGTAAGTTACCAAACGTTGTAGGAGTCGCAAATTCAATGAAAATACATAATCGTTAATTACTCGAAGTTCGATTAACATGTTGATATCAAAGGATAGCCAAAAAATTAAGAAAAAAATCCAGTATCTTGCATTAAATTGAATTGGTCCTACGATTATTGCAAATTGGTCAAAAAAATTCCCAAAGTGAGCCCATAAGAAAAGCATTGGAAATTTTAAATTGTTAAAAAAAATACTTTTAAACAAAAAATTGCAAAGGCAACCACACCAAAAAATCAACCAAAAAATCTAGTATCTCATAAGTTAAGGACTTATTCCTACAACGATTATAAGTTGGTTTTAAAAAATTCCAAAGATAGGCCCATAAGAAAAGCATTGGAAATTTAAAGAAATTATAAAAAATACTTTTAATCAAAATATGGGAAAATGTTTCACATCAAAAAATCGGCCAAAAAATCTAGTTTCCGTCAGTGAAATTTCACGTTCCCGTTACGTTTGCAAGTAGGCGAAAAATGGAAAACTTTTTAGTCCCATAAGGCTCCAATGTTAATTCGGATCGATATATCTCGAAAACCGATCGACTTTTTCGAGTTTTCGGACTTTTCCCCCCGATGAATATTTTTTCTCCACGACCCGTAAAAATTTCGTCTTCCCAGCACGTCCGGAAGCGGTCGGGAATTTGTATACGTGAATCAGTGAGGCAGTGAGCTATCTGTCACACATCGGGTTGTATAAAATATAGACTCGCCGCGCTGCGCGCGCTCGTTAGGGGGCTACGCCCCCTAAAACCCCCCGCATCCGGCTTCGCCGGCTGCCCCCGCCGGACGGCTTCGCCGTCCCGCCCGCGACTCCTCGGAACGGCTTCGCCGTTCCTCGCCCGGTGTCGGCTTCGCCGCGTAGATATCGAGGTAGCCCTCTGACGGAGACCCGCTAGTTCCTCGGAACGGCTTCGCCGTTCATCGTGGGAGGGCGGCTTCGCCGCCCAAGGGTCACCCGAGTCCCCCCGAGGGGTCGACTCCTGGGAACGGCATCGCCCTTCCTCGTGTTGGGGCGGCTTCGCCGCCCAAGGTTCACCTGGGTCCCCCCGAGCCGTCGACTCCTCGGAACGGCTTCGCCGTTCCTCGTCTGTGGGCGGCTTCGCCGCCCAAGGGTTATCGGCGCCCTCCCCCCGTAAGCTCTCTGGTAATGGGGCGGCTTCGCCGCCCAAATTAACATATGTCCCCCCGGGACGTCGACTCCTCGGAACGGCTTCGCCGGTCCTTGCCTCTGGGCGGCTTCGCCGCCCAAGGTTTACTGTGTCCCCCCGAGCCGTCGACTCCTCGGAACGGCTTCGCCGTTCCTCGTCTGTGGGCGGCTTTGCCGCCCAAGGGTTATCGGCGCCTTCCCCCCGTAAGCTTCCTGGTGATGGGGCGTCTTCGCCGCCCAAGGTTTACATGTGCCCCCCGTGACGTCGATTCCTCGGGACGGCTTCGCCGTTCCTCGCCTGTGGGCGGCTTTGCCGCCCAAGGGTTATCGGCACCCTCCCCCCTCGTAAGACACCCATTCGGCTGCACCACGTGTTGGAGCGGATTTGCCGCCCGAGGGTTCTCGGGGGTTTTCCGCGCCTCTGACTCCTCGGAATGGCTCCGTCGTTCCTGGGGCGGGGGCAGCTTCGCCGCCAGGGTTTTCACTCCTCACAGAGCAATGCGTACTACCAGCTATCCCCCATCGTTTACAAATGCTACCGGGGGATAATGAGGCAGAATCTTGACGCATGCTAGCCGTGATTGTGGCATTTTAGCTTATGACGATGTTATGAAGGCGGTCCGGGGGTTAACAGGTTTTTTTTTGAGTGTACTGACAACGGTCACAATCATCGAAATAAATTCCTTAGCGATGAGTCATAGGAGAAGGGAATTACTGCTAAAATATGCGAAAACACCGAAGAACATTCTATTTACAGAAAATAAAAGAATTTTTTCCCCGGTGTTATAGGAAGCCACTTGAAATTTCGAGGGGTTTTCTTGCATAAAAGGTCTTTGTTTACCTACAGTAGAAATTCCAGCGATCTAGCTTTAGGGGAACAATTAATTTTCCCGTAATGCTCACATTTATATTACCAATTCTGTGTTCTCCACATAGCGGTGCATAGGCGCTGTAATAAGGCATTACTCGTGTGAATTTCGTAGCCGTACTTTATGGGGAAGTGGTTTAAAAAAATCGCTTTTAGGTGTCATTGTCCTGGAAGCCCTTTTTTACCTCTACTATTTTGTTAAGAAATGTACAATTATAAATTTGAAGTTTTATTGCGGGTGTGTAAATGGGGCAGGATAATTTAACATGACGCGTAAATATAGCCGACACAATTCCCAGTCCGAATAAATAAAAACGATACAACTGGGATGAATGGTACACGAAATATACGACTTATTAAGTAATTTTTATTTTTTTGGGGGGTCACAGGGGGTTTTCGGGGGACTTAAAGTGCTTGTTCTGTATAACGCGGCATCGTTTACCTCGGATAAAAATTTCGGCTCTGTAGCTGTAGTGTAAGCATGCTTTTTCGACGGTGTCACCCGTTAAAATTAAATATTCTGCGTTCTCCTGGTAGCGGCGCGTAGAAGCACGAGAAAGACGTCGATCACCTGAATTTGGTGTCCGTACCACGTCGGGAAGTGGTAAAAAAAAATTCCGAAAAATTTAAAATCGTGTGTTGAGGGAATGCAAACTTCACGGCGGATGTGTTGTAAGTTACCAAACGTTGTAGGAGTCGCAAATTCAATGAAAATACATAATCGTTAATTACTCGAAGTTCGATTAACATGTGGATATCAAAGGATAGCCAAAAAATTAAGAAAAAAATCTAGTATCTTGCAATAAATTGAATTGGTCCTACGATTATTGCAAATCGGTCAAAAAAATTCCCAAAGTGAGCCCATAAGAAAAGCATTGGAAATTTTAAATTGTTAAAAAAAATACTTTTAAACAAAAAATTGCAAAGGCAACCACACCAAAAAATCAACCAAAAAATCCTAGTGTCTCATACGTTAGGGACCTTTTCCTACAACGATTATAAGTTGGTTTTAAAAAAATCCAAAGATAGGCCCATAAGAAAAGCATTGGAAATTTAAAAAAATTATAAAAAATACTTATAAACAAAATATGGCAAAATGTTTCACATCAAAAAATCGGCCAAAAAATCTAGTTTCCGTCAGTGACATTTCATGTTCCCGTGACATTTTTATGTAGGCAAAAAATGGAATATGTTTTAGTCCCATAAGGCTCCAATGTTAATTCGGATCGATATATCTCGAAAACCGATCGACTTTTTCGAGTTTTCGGACTTTTCCCCCCGATGAATATTTTTTCTTCACGACCTGTAAAAATTTCGCCTTCCCAGCACGTCCGGAAGTGGTCGGGAATTTGTATACGTGAATCAGTGAGGCAGTGAGCTATCTGTCACACATCGGGTTGTGTATTTTATAGACTCGCCGCGCTGCGCGCGCTCGTTAGGGGGCTACGCCCCCTAAAACCCCCCCGCATCCGGCTTCGCCGGCTGCCCCCACCGGACGGCTTCGCCGTCCCACCCGCGACTCCACGGAACGGCTTCGCCGTTCCTCGTCCGGGGTCGGATTCGCCGCCCAGATATTGAGGTAGCCCTGTGACGGAGACCCGCTAGTGCCTCGGAACGGCTTCGCCGTTCATCGTGGTAGGGCGGCTTTGCCGCCCAAGGGTTACCCGAGTCCCCCCAACCGTCGACTCCTGGGAACGGCATCGCCATTCCTCGTGATGGGGCGGCTTCGCCGCCCGAGGTTAACCGTGTCCCCCCGAGCCGTCGAGTCCTCGGAACGGCTTCGCCGTTCCTCGTCTGTGGGCGGCTTCGCCGCCCAAGGGTTATCCGAGTCCCCCCGAGGCGTCGACTCCTGGGAACGGCATCGCCCTTCCTTGTAATGGGGCGGCTTTGCCGCCCGAAGTTTACTGTGTCCCCCCGAGCCGTCGACTCCTCGGAACGGCTTCGCCGTTCCTCGTCTATGGGCGGCTTCGCCGCCCAAGGGTTATCGGCGCCCTCCCCCCGTAAGCCTCCTCGTGATGGAGCGGCTTCGCCGCCCAAGGTTTACATGTGTCCCCTCGGGAAGTCGACTCCTCTTTACTTTACTGTGTTTCCCCCCGAGTCATCGACTCCTCGGAACGGCTTCGCCGTTCCTCGCCTCTGGGCGGCTTCGCCGCCCAAGGGTTATCGGCGCTCTCCCCCCGTAAGCTTCCTCGTGATGGGGCGGCTTCACCGCCCAAGACTTACCAGTGTCTCCGCGAGACGTCGACTCCTCGGAACGGCTTCGCCGTTCCTCGACTGTGGGCGGCTTCGGTTATCGGCGCCCTCCCCCCTCGTAAGACACCCATTTGTCTGCTCCACGTGTTGGAGCGGATTTGCCGCCCGAGGGTTCTCGGAGGTTTTCCGCGCCTCTGACTCCTCGGAATGGCTCCGCCGTTCCTGGGGCGGGGGCAGCTTCGCCGCCAGGGTTTTCACTCCTCACAGAGCAATGCGTACTACCAGCTATCCCCCATCGTTTACAAAGGCTACCGGGGGATAATGTGGCAGAATGTAGACGCATGCTAGCCGTGATTGTGGGATTTTAGCTTATGACGATGTTTTGAAGGTGGTCCGGGGGGTTTCCAGGTTTTTTATGAGTGTACTGACAACGGTCGCAATCACCCAAAAAAATTCCTTAGCGATGAGTCATAGGAGAAGGGAATTACTGGTAAAATATGCGAAAACATCGAGGAACATGCTATTTACAGAAAAAAAAGAATTTTTTCCCTGGTCTTATAGGAAGCCACGTGAAATTTCGAGGGGTTTTCTTGCATAAAAGGTCTTTGTTTACCTACAATAAAAATTCCAAAGATCTAGCTTTAGGGGAACAATGAATTTTCCCGTATTACTCACATTTATATTACCAATTCTGTGTTCTCCACATAGCGGTGCATAGGCGCTGTAATAAGGCATAAGTCGTGTGAATTTCGTAGCCGTACATTATGGGGAAGTGGTTTAAAAAAATCGCTTGTAGGTGTCCTTGTCCTGGAAGCCATTTTTTATCTCTACTATTTTGTTAAGAAATGTACATTAAAAAATTTGAAGTTTGATTGCGGGTGTGTTAATGGGGCAGGATAATTGAACATGACGCGTAAATGTAGCCGACACAATTCCCAGTCCGAATAAATAAAAACGATACAACTCGGATGAATGGTACACGAAATATACCACTTATTAAATAATTTTTATTTTTTTGGGGGGGTCCCAGGGGGTTATCGGGGGATTTTTTGTGCTTGTCCCGTATAACGCGGCATCGTTTACCTTCGATAAAAATTTCGGCTCTTTAGCTTTAGCGCAAGCATGGTTTTTCGACGGTGTCACCCGTTTAAATGAAAAATTCTGCGTTCTCCGGGTAGCGGTACGTAGGGTCACAAAAAAGACGTCTTTCACGTTAATTTGGTGTCCGTACATCGTCGGGAAGTGGCGAAAAAAAATTCCGAAAAATTTAAAATTGTGTGTTGAGGGAATGCAAACTTCACGGCGGATGTGTTGTAAGTTACCAAACGTTGTAGGAGTCGCAAATTCAATGAAAATACATAATCGTTAATTACTCGAAGGTTGATTAACATGTGGATATCAAAGGATAGCCAAAAAATTAAGAAAAAAATCTAGTATCTTGCATTAAATTGAATTGGTCCTACGATTACTGCAAATTGGTCAAAAAAATTCCCAAAGTGCATAAGCATTAAGAAAAGCATTGGAAATTTTAAATTGACATTTTTAAGTAGGCCAAAAATGGAATATGTTTTAGTCCCATAAGGCTCCAATGTAAATTCGGATCGATATATCTCGAAAACCGATCGACTTTTTCGAGTTTTCGGACTTTTCGGTCCTTGTCCTGGAACCCCTTTTTTACTCTACTATTTTGTTAAGAAATGTACATTTAAAAATTTGAAGTTTTATTGCGGGTGTGTAATTGGGGCAGGATAATTGAACATGACGGGTGAATTTAGCCGACACAATTCCCATTCGGAATCAATAAAAACGATACAACTGGGATGAATGGTACACGAAATATACGACTTATTAAGTAATTTTTATTTTTTTGGGGGGGTCACAGGGGGTTTTCGGGGGACCTAAAGTGCTTGTTCTGTATAACGCGGCGTCGTTTACCTTGGATAAAAATTTCGGCTCTGTAGCTGTAGTGTAAGCATGCTTTTTCGACGGTGTCACCCGTTAAAATTAATTATTCTGCGTTCTCCTGGTAGCGGCGCGTAGGGGCACGAGAAAGACGTCAATCACCGGAATTTGGTGTCCGTACCACGTCGGGAAGTGGTAAAAAAAAATTCCGAAAAATTTAAAATCGTGTGTTGAGGGAATGCAAACTTCACGGCGGATGTGTTGTAAGTTACCAAACGTTGTAGGAGTCGCAAATTCAATGAAAATACATAATCGTTAATTACTCGAAGTTCGATTAACATGTGGATATCAAAGGATAGCCAAAAAATTAAGAAAAAAATCTAGTATCTTGCATGAAATTGAATTGGTCCTACGATTATTGCAAATCGGTCAAAAAAATTCCCAAAGTGAGCCCATAAGAAAAGCATTGGAAATTTTAAATTGTTAAAAAAAATACTTTTAAACAAAAAATTGCAAAGGCAACCACACCAAAAAATCAACAAAAAAATCTAGTATCTCATTAGTTAAGGACTTATTCCTACAACGATTATAAGTTGGTTTTAAAAAAATCCAAAGATAGGCCCATAAGAAAAGCATTGGAAATTTAAAAAAATTATAAAAAATACTTATAAACAAAATATGGCACAATGTTTCACATCAAAAAATCGGCCAAAAAATCTAGTTTCCGTCAGTGACATTTCATGTTCCTGTGACATTTTTAAAAAGTCAAAAAATGAAATATGTTTTAGTCCCATAAGGCTCCAATGTTAATTCGGATCGATATATCTCGAAAACCGATCGACTTTTTCGAGTTTTCGGACTTTTCCCCCCGATGAATATTTTTTCTCCACGACCCGTAAAAATTTCGTCTTCCCAGCACGTCCGGAAGTGGTCGGGAATTTGTATACGTGAATGAGTGATAAGTGAGCTATCTGTCACACATCGGGTTGTATATAATATAGACTCGCCGCGCTGCGCGCGCTCGTTAGGGGGCTACGCCCCCTATAAACCCCCCCGCATCCGGCTTCGCCGGCTGCCCCCACCGGACGGCTTCGCCGCCCAGATATCGAGGTAGACCTGTGACGGAGACCCGCTAGTTCCTCGGAACGGCTGCGCCGTTCATCGTGCGAGGGCGGCTTCGCCGCCCAAGGGTTACCCGAGTCCCCCCGAGGTGTCGACTCCTGGGAACGGCATCGCCCTTCTTCGTGGTGGGGCGGCTTCGCCGCCCAAGGTTTACCTGAGTCCCCCCGAGCCAACGACTTCTCGGAACGGCTTCGCCGTTCCTCGCCCGTGGTCGGCTTCGCCGCCCAAAGTTTACCTGTGTCCCCCCGAGCCGTAGCCACCTCGGAACGGCTTCGCCGTTCCTCGCCTGTGGGCGACTTCGCCGCCCGAGGGTTATCGGCGACCCGCATCCGGCTTCGCCGGCTGCCCCCACCGGACGGCTTCGCCGTCCCACCCCCGACGTCTCGGAACGGCTTCGCCGTTCCTCGTCAGGGGTCGGCTTCGCCGCCCAGATATCGAGGTAGCCCTGTGACGGAGACCCGCTACTTCCTCGGAACGGCTTCACCGTTCATCGTGGGAGGGCTGCCCCCACCGGACGGCTTCGCCGCCCAGATATCGAGGTAGACCTGTGACGGAGACCCGCTAGTTCCTCGGAACGGCTGCGCCGTTCATCGTGCGAGGGCGGCTTCGCCGCCCAAGGGTTACCCGAGTCCCCCCGAGGTGTCGACTCCTGGGAACGGCATCGCCCTTCTTCGTGGTGGGGCGGCTTCGCCGCCCAAGGTTTACCTGAGTCCCCCCGAGCCAACGACTTCTCGGAACGGCTTCGCCGTTCCTCGCCCGTGGTCGGCTTCGCCGCCCAAAGTTTACCTGTGTCCCCCCGAGCCGTAGCCACCTCGGAACGGCTTCGCCGTTCCTCGCCTGTGGGCGGCTTCGCCGCCCGAGGGTTATCGGCGACCCGCATCCGGCTTCGCCGGCTGCCCCCACCGGACGGCTTCGCCGTCCCACCCCCGACGTCTCGGAACGGCTTCGCCGTTCCTCGTCAGGGGTCGGCTTCGCCGCCCAGATATCGAGGTAGCCCTGTGACGGAGACCCGCTAATTCCTCGGAACGGCTTCACCGTTCATCGTGGGAGGGCGGCTTCGCCGCACAAGTGTTGCCCGAGTCCCCCCGAGGCGTCGGCTCCTGGGAACGGCATCGCCCTTCCCCGTGATGGGGCGGCTTCGCCGCCCAAGGTTTACCTGGGTCCCCCCGCGCCATCGACTTCTCGGAACGGCTGCGCCGTTCCTCGCCTGTGGGCGGTTTCACCGCCCAAGGGTTATCTCGTCGTAATGGGGCGGGTTCGCCTCCCAAGGTTTACCTATTTCCCCGAGCCATCTCCTCCTCGGAACGGGGTCGCTGTTCCTCGCGTGAGGGCGGCTTCGCCGCCCAGGGTTTACCCCTGTTCCCCCGAGGCGTCAAATCCTGGGAACGGCGTCGCCCTTCCGCGTGATAGGGCGGCTTCGCCGCCCAAGGTTTACTGTGTCCCCCCGAGCCGTCGACTCCTCGGAACGGCATCGCCGTTCCTCGTCTGTGGGCGGCTTCGCCGCCCAAGGGTTATCGGCGCCCTCCCCCCGTAACCTTCCTGGTGATGGGGCGCCTTTGCCGCCCAAGGTTTACCCGTGTCACCCCGAGGCGTCGAATCCTGGGAACGGCATCGCCCTTCCGCGTGATGGGGCGGCTTTGCCGCCCAAGGTTTACTGTCTCCACCCGTACCGTCGACTCCTCGGAACGGCTGTGCCGTTCGTAGTCTTTGGGCGGCTTCGCCGCCCAAGCGTTATCGGCGCCCTCCCCCCTCGTAAGACACGCATTCGGCTGCTCCACGTGTTGGAGCGGATTTGCCGCCGCAGGGTTCTCGGAGGTTTTCCGCGCATCTGACTCCTTGGAATGTCTCCGTCGTTCCTGGGGCGGGGTCAGCTTTGCCGCCAGGGTTTTCACTCCTCACAGAGCAATGCGTACTACCAGCCTTCCCCTATCGTTTACAAAGGCTGCCGTGGGATAATGTGGCTGAATGTAGACGCATGCTAGCCGTGATTGTGGCATTTTAGCTTATGACGATGTTTTTAAGGGGGTCCGGGGGGTTTCCAGGTTTTTTTTTATGAATATACTGACAACGGTCGCAATCATCCAAATAAATTCCTTAGCGATGAGTCATAGGAGAAGGGAATTACTGCTAAAATATGCTAAAACACCGAAGAACATGCTATTCACAGAAAAAAAAATAATTTTTTCCCTGGTCTTCTTGGAAGCCACGTGAAATATCGAGGGGTTTTCTTGCATAAAATGTCTTTGTCTACCTACAGTAAAAATTCCAGCGAACTTACTGTAGGGGAACAATGAATTCTCCCGTATTACTCACATTTAGATTACCAATTCTGTGGTCTCCACATAGCGGTGCATAGGCGCTGTAATAAGGCATAACTATTGTGAATTTCGTAGCCGTAACTTATGGGGAAGTGTTTAAAAAAATCGGTTTTAGGTGTCCTTGTCCTGGAACCCCTTTTTTACTCTACTATTTTGTTAAGAAATGTACATTTAAAAATTTGAAGTTTTATTGCGGGTGTGTAATTGGGGCAGGATAATTGAACATGACGGGTGAATTTAGCCGACACAATTCCCATTCGGAATCAATAAAAACGATACAACTGGGATGAATGGTACACGAAATATACGACTTATTAAGTAATTTTTATTTTTTTGGGGGGGTCACAGGGGGTTTTCGGGGGACCTAAAGTGCTTGTTCTGTATAACGCGGCGTCGTTTACCTTGGATAAAAATTTCGGCTCTGTAGCTGTAGTGTAAGCATGCTTTTTCGACGGTGTCACCCGTTAAAATTAATTATTCTGCGTTCTCCTGGTAGCGGCGCGTAGGGGCACGAGAAAGACGTCAATCACCGGAATTTGGTGTCCGTACCACGTCGGGAAGTGGTAAAAAAAAATTCCGAAAAATTTAAAATCGTGTGATGAGGGAATGCAAACTTCACGGCGGATGTGTTGTAAGTTACCAAACGTTGTAGGAGTCGCAAATTCAATGAAAATACATAATCGTTAATTACTCGAAGTTCGATTAACATGTGGATATCAAAGGATAGCCAAAAAATTAAGAAAAAAATCTAGTATCTTGCATGAAATTGAATTGGTCCTACGATTATTGCAAATCGGTCAAAAAAATTCCCAAAGTGAGCCCATAAAAAAAGCATTGGAAATTTTAAATTGTTAAAAAAAATACTTTTAAACAAAAAATTGCAAAGGCAACCACACCAAAAAATCAACAAAAAAATCTAGTATCTCATTAGTTAAGGACTTATTCCTACAACGATTATAAGTTGGTTTTAAAAAAATCCAAAGATAGGCCCATAAGAAAAGCATTGGAAATTTAAAAAAATTATAAAAATACTTATAAACAAAATATGGCAAAATGTTTCACATCTAAAACTCGGCCAAAAAATCTAGTTTCCGTCAGTGACATTTCATGTTCCTGTGACATTTTTAAAAAGTCAAAAAATGAAATATGTTTTAGTCCCATAAGGCTCCAATGTTAATTCGGATCGATATATCTCGAAAACCGATCGACTTTTTCGAGTTTTCGGACTTTTCCCCCCGATGAATATTTTTTCTCCACGACCCGTAAAAATTTCGTCTTCCCAGCACGTCCGGAAGTGGTCGGGAATTTGTATACGTGAATGAGTGATAAGTGAGCTATCTGTCACACATCGGGTTGTATATAATATAGACTCGCCGCGCTGCGCGCGCTCGTTAGGGGGCTACGCCCCCTAAAACCACCCCGCATCCGGCTTCGCCGGCTGCCCCCACCGAACGGCTTCGCCGTCCCGCCCGCGACTCCTCGGAAGGGCTTCGCCGTTCCTCGTCCGGTGTCGGCTTCGCCGCCCAGATATCGAGGTAGCCCTCTGACGGAGACCCGCTAGTTCCTCGGAACGGCTTCGCCGTTCATCGTGGGAGGGCGGCTTCGCCGCCCAAGGGTCACCCGAGTCCCCCCGATGGGTCGACTCCTGGGAACGGCATCGCCCTTCCTCGTGTTGGGGCAGCTTCGCCGCCCAAGGTTTACCTGGGTCCCCCCGAGCCGTCGACTCCTAGGAACGGCTTCGCCGTTCCTCGTCTGGGGGGGGCTTCGCCGCCCAAGGGTTATCGGCGCTCCCCCCGTAAGCTCTCTGGTGATGGGGCGGCTTCGCCGCCCAAATTAACATATGTCCCCCCGGGACGTCGACTCCTCGGAACGGCTTCGCCGTTCCTTGCCTCTGGGCGGCTTCGCCGCCCAAGGTATACTGTGTCCCCCCGAGCCGTCGACTCCTCGGAACGGCTTCGCCGTTCCTCGTCTGTGGGCGGCTTCGCCGCCCAAGGGTTATCGGCGCCCTCCCCCCGTAATCTCTCTGGTGATGGGGCGGCTTCGCCGCCCAAATTATCATATGTCCCCCCGGGACGTCGACTCCTCGGAACGGCGTCGCCGTTCCTCGGCTCTGGGCGGCTTCGCCGCCCAAGGTTTACATGTGTGCCCCCGTGACGTCGACTCCTCGGAGCGGCTTCGCCGTTCCTCGCCTGTGGGCGGCTTTGCCGCCCAAGGGTTATCGGCGCCCTCCCCCCTCGTAAGACACCCATTCGGCTGCACCACGTGTTGGAGCGGATTTGCCGCCCGAGGGTTCTCGGAGGTTTTCCGCGCCTCTCACTCCTCGGAATGGCTTCGTCGTTCCTGGGGCGGGGGCAGCCTCGCCGCCAGGGTTTTCACTCCTCACAGAGCAATGGGTACTACCAGCTATCCCCCATCGTTTACAAATGCTACCGGGGGATAATGAGGCAGAATCTTGACGCATGCTAGCCGTGATTGTGGCATTTTAGCTTATGACGATGTTTTGAAGGCGGTCCGGGGGTTAACAGGTTTTTTTTTGAGTGTACTGGCAACGGTCACAATCATCGAAATAAATTCCTTAGCGATGAGTCATAGGAGAAGGGAATTACTGCTAAAATATGCGAAAACACCGAATAACATGCTATTTACAGAAAAAAAAGAATTTTTACCCCGGTGTTATAGGAAGCCACTTGAAATTTCGAGGGGTTGTCTTGCATAAAAGGTCTTTGTTTACCTACAGTAGAAATTCCAGCGATCTAGCTTTAGGGGAACAATTAATTTTCCCGTAGTGCTCACATTTATATTACCAATTCTGTGTTCTCCACATAGCGGTGCATAGGCGCTGTAATAAGGCATTACTCGTGTGAA
Organism: Ischnura elegans; assembly: GCF_921293095.1. Classification (NCBI taxonomy): domain Eukaryota; kingdom Metazoa; phylum Arthropoda; class Insecta; order Odonata; family Coenagrionidae; genus Ischnura; species Ischnura elegans. The sequence goes on along the minus strand of NC_060259.1, from coordinate 113,058,328 downwards.
TTTCGTAGCCGTACTTTATGGGGAAGTGGTTTAAAATAATCGCTTTTAGGTGTCCTTGTCCTGGAAGCCCTTTTTTACATCTACTATTTTGTTAAGAAATGTACATTTAAAAATTTGAAGTTTTATTGCGGGTGTGTAAATGGGGCAGGATAATTTAACATGACGCGTAAATATAGCCGACACAATTCCCAGTCCGAATAAATAAAAACGATACAACTGGGATGAATGGTACACGAAATATACGACTTATTAAGTAATTTTTATTTTTTTGGGGGGTCACAGGGGGTTTTCGGGGGACTTGAAGTGCTTGTTCTGTATAACGCGGCATCGTTTACCTTGGATAAAAATTTCGGCTCTGTAGCTGTAGTGTAAGCATGCTTTTTCGACGGTGTCACCCGTTAAAATTAAATATTATGCGTTCTCCTGGTAGCGGCGCGTAGGGGCACGAGAAAGACGTCAATCACCTGAATTTGGTGTCCGTACCACGTCGGGAAGTGGTAAAAAAAAATTCCGAAAAATTTAAAATCGTGTGTTGAAGGAATGCAAACTTCACGGCGGATGTGTTGTAAGTTACCAAACGTTGTAGGAGTCGCAAATTCAATGAAAATACATAATCGTTAATTACTCGAAGTTCGATTAACATGTTGATATCAAAGGATAGCCAAAAAATTAAGAAAAAAATCCAGTATCTTGCATTAAATTGAATTGGTCCTACGATTATTGCAAATTGGTCAAAAAAATTCCCAAAGTGAGCCCATAAGAAAAGCATTGGAAAATTTAAATTGTTAAAAAAAATACTTTTAAACAAAAAATTGCAAAGGCAACCACACCAAAAAATCAACCAAAAAATCTAGTATCTCATAAGTTAAGGACTTATTCCTACAACGATTATAAGTTGGTTTTAAAAAATTCCAAAGAGAGGCCCATAAGAAAAGCATTGGAAATTTAAAAAAATTATAAAAAATACTTTTAATCAAAATATGGGAAAATGTTTCACATCAAAAAATCGGCCAAAAAATCTAGTTTCCGTCAGTGAAATTTCACGTTCCCGTTACGTTTGCAAGTAGGCGAAAAATGGAAAAAATTTTAGTCCAATAAGGCTCCAATGTTAATTCGGATCGATATATCTCGAAAACCGATCGACTTTTTCGAGTTTTCGGACTTTTCCCCCCGATGAATATTTTTTCTCCACGACCCGTAAAAATTTCGTCTTCCCAGCACGTCCGGAAGCGGTCGGGAATTTGTATACGTGAATCAGTGAGGCAGTGAGCTATCTGTCACACATCGGGTTGTATATAATATAGACTCGCCGCGCTGCGCGCGCTCGTTAGGGGGCTACGCCCCCTAAAACCCCCCCGCATCCGGCTTCGCCGGCTGCCCCCACCGGACGGCTTCGCCGTCCCGCCCGCGACTCCTCGGAACGGCTTTGCCGTTCCTCGTCCGGTGTCGGCTTCGCCGCCCAGATATCGAGGTAGCCCTGTGACGGAGACACGCTAGTTCCTCGGAACGGCTTCGCCGTTCATCGTGCGAGGGCGGCTTCGCCACCCAAGGGTCACCCGAGTCCCCCCGAGGTGTCGACTCCTGGGAACGGCATCGCCCTTCTTCGTGGTGGGGCGGCTTCGCCGCCCAAGGTAAACCTGGGTCCCCCCGAGCCAACGACTTCTCGGAACGGCTTCGCCGTTCCTCGCCCGTGGTCGGCTTCGCCGCCCAAAGTTTACCTGTGTCCCCCCGAGCCGTAGCCACCTCGGAACGGCTTCGCCGTTCCTCGCCTGTGGGCGGCTTCGCCGCCCGAGGTTTATCGGCGACCCGCATCCGGCTTCGCCGGCTGCCCCCACCGGACGGCTTCGCCGTCCCACCCCCGACGTCTCGGAACGGCTTCGCCGTTCCTCGTCAGGGGTCGGCTTCGCCGCCCAGATATCGAGGTAGCCCTGTGACGGAGACCCGCTAATTCCTCGGAACGGCTTCGCCGTTCATCGTGGGAGGGCGGCTTCGCCGCACAAGTGTTGCCCGAGTCCCCCCGAGGCGTCGGCTCTTGGGAACGGCATCGCCCTTCCCCGTGATGGGGCGGCTTCGCCGCCCAAGGTTTACCTGGGTCCCCCCGCGCCATCGACTTCTCGGAACGGCTGCGCCGTTCCTCGCCTGTGGGCGGTTTCACCGCCCAAGGGTTATCTCGTCGTAATGGGGCGGGTTCGCCTCCCAAGGTTTACCTATTTCCCCGAGCCATCTCCCCGAGCCCTTCCTCGTGTTGGGGTGGCTTCGCCGCCCAAGGTTTACCTGGCTCCCCCCGAGCCGTCGACTCCTCGGAACGGCTTCGCCGTTCCTCGTCAGTGGGCGGCTTCGCCACCCAAGGGTAATCGGCGCCCTCCCCCCGTAAGCTCTCTGGTGATGGGGCGGCTTGGCCGCCCAAATTAACATATGTCCCCCCGAGACGTGGACTCCTCGGAACGGCTTCGCCGTTCCTTGCCTCTGGGCGGCTTCGCCGCCCAAGGTTTACTGTGTCCCCCCGAGCCGTCGACTCCTCGGTACGGCTTCGCCGTTCCTCGTCTGTGGGCGGCTTTGCCGCCCAAGGGTTATCGGCGCCCTCCCCCCGTAAGCTTCCTGGTGATGGGGCGGCTTCGCCGCCCAAGGTTTACATGTGTCCCCCCGGGACGTCGACTCCTCGGAACGGCTTCGCCGTTCCTTACCTCTGGGCGGCTTCGCCGCCCAAGGTTTACATGTGTCCCCCCGTGACGTCGACTCCTCGGAACGGCTTCGCCGTTCCTCGCCTGTGGGCGGCTTTGCCGCCCAAGGGTTATCGGCGCCCTCCCCCCTCGTAAGACACCCATTCGGCTGCACCACGTGTTGGAGCGGATTTGCCGCCCGAGGGTTCTCGGAGGTTTTCCGCGCCTCTGATTCCTCGGAATGGCTCCGTCGTTCCTGGGGCGGTGGCAGCATCGCCGCCAGGGTTTTCACTCTTCACAGAGCAATGCGTACTACCAGCTATCCCCCATCGTTTACAAATGCTACCGGGGGTAATGAGGCAGAATCTTGACGCATGCTAGCCGTGATTGTGGCATTTTAGCTTATGACGATGTTTCGAAGGCGGTCCGGGGGTTAACAGGTTTTTTTTTGAGTGTACTGGCAACGGTCACAATCATCGAAATAAATTCCTTAGCGATGAGTCATAGGAGAAGGGAATTACTGCTAAAATATGCGAAAACACCGAAGAACATGCTATTTACAGAAAAAAAAGAATTTTTACCCCGGTGTTATAGGAAGCCACTTGAAATTTCGAGGGGTTTTCTTGCATGCATCGTGTGTTGAGGGAATGCAAACTTCACGGCGGATGTGTTGTAAGTTACCAAACGTTGTAGGAGTCGCAATTTCAATGGAAATACATAATCGTTAATAACTCGAAATTCTTTCGTCCTTTGCATACATGAAGATAGCCGAAAAATTGAATAAAAAATCTAGTATCTTGCATTTAAGTGAATTTGTCCTACGATTATTGCAAATTGGTGAAAAAAATTCCGAAATTCGGCCCATAAGAAAAGCATTGAAAATTTGAAAAAGTTAAAAAAAATACTTTAAATCAAAATATTGCAAAGAAAACGACACTTAAAAATGAAGCGAAAAATCTAGTATCTCATACGTTAAGGAATTATTCCTACAACGACTTAAAGTTGGTTTAAAAAAAATCCAAAGATAGGCCCTTAAGAAAAGCATTGGAAATTTTAAAAAATTATAAAAAATACTTTAAATCAAAATATGGCAAAATGTTTAACATCAAAAAATCGGCCAAAAAATCTAGTTTCCGTCAATGACATTTCATGTTCCCGTGACATTTTTAAGGAGGCAAATTATGGAATATGTTTTAGTCCCAAAAGGCTCCAATGTTAATTCGGATCGATATATCTCGAAAACCGATCGACTTTTTCGAGTTTTCGGACTTTTCCCCCCGATGAATATTTTTTCTCCACGACCTGTAAAAATTTCGTCTTCCCAGCACGTCCGGAAGTGGTCGGGAATTTGTATACGTGAATGAGTGAATGAATGAGTGTGGTATCTGTCACACATCGGGTTGTATATAATATAGACTCGCCGCGCTGCGCGCGCTCGTTAGGGGGCTACGCCCCCTATAAACCCCCCCGCATCCGGCTTCGCCGGCTGCCCCCACCGGACGGCTTCACCGTCCCACCCCCGACGTCTCGGAACGGCTTCGCCGTTCCTCGTCAGGGGTCGGCTTCGCCGCCCAGATATCGAGGTAGCCCTGTGACGGAGACCCGCTAATTCCTCGGAACGGCTTCACCGTTCATCGTGGGAGGGCTGCCCCCACCGGACGGCTTCGCCGCCCAGATATCGAGGTAGACCTGTGACGGAGACCCGCTAGTTCCTCGGAACGGCTGCGCCGTTCATCGTGCGAGGGCGGCTTCGCCGCCCAAGGGTTACCCGAGTCCCCCCGAGGTGTCGACTCCTGGGAACGGCATCGCCCTTCTTCGTGGTGGGGCGGCTTCGCCGCCCAAGGTTTACCTGAGTCCCCCCGAGCCAACGACTTCTCGGAACGGCTTCGCCGTTCCTCGCCCGTGGTCGGCTTCGCCGCCCAAAGTTTACCTGTGTCCCCCCGAGCCGTAGCCACCTCGGAACGGCTTCGCCGTTCCTCGCCTGTGGGCGGCTTCGCCGCCCGAGGGTTATCGGCGACCCGCATCCGGCTTCGCCGGCTGCCCCCACCGGACGGCTTCGCCGTCCCACCCCCGACGTCTCGGAACGGCTTCGCCGTTCCTCGTCAGGGGTCGGCTTCGCCGCCCAGATATCGAGGTAGCCCTGTGACGGAGACCCGCTAATTCCTCGGAACGGCTTCACCGTTCATCGTGGGAGGGCGGCTTCGCCGCACAAGTGTTGCCCGAGTCCCCCCGAGGCGTCGGCTCCTGGGAACGGCATCGCCCTTCCCCGTGATGGGGCGGCTTCGCCGCCCAAGGTTTACCTGGGTCCCCCCGCGCCATCGACTTCTCGGAACGGCTGCGCCGTTCCTCGCCTGTGGGCGGTTTCACCGCCCAAGGGTTATCTCGTCGTAATGGGGCGGGTTCGCCTCCCAAGGTTTACCTATTTCCCCGAGCCATCTCCTCCTCGGAACGGGGTCGCTGTTCCTCGCGTGAGGGCGGCTTCGCCGCCCAGGGTTTACCCCTGTTCCCCCGAGGCGTCAAATCCTGGGAACGGCGTCGCCCTTCCGCGTGATAGGGCGGCTTCGCCGCCCAAGGTTTACTGTGTCCCCCCGAGCCGTCGACTCCTCGGAACGGCATCGCCGTTCCTCGTCTGTGGGCGGCTTCGCCGCCCAAGGGTTATCGGCGCCCTCCCCCCGTAACCTTCCTGGTGATGGGGCGCCTTTGCCGCCCAAGGTTTACCCGTGTCACCCCGAGGCGTCGAATCCTGGGAACGGCATCGCCCTTCCGCGTGATGGGGCGGCTTTGCCGCCCAAGGTTTACTGTCTCCACCCGTACCGTCGACTCCTCGGAACGGCCGTGCCGTTCGTAGTCTTTGGGCGGCTTCGCCGCCCAAGCGTTATCGGCGCCCTCCCCCCTCGTAAGACACGCATTCGGCTGCTCCACGTGTTGGAGCGGATTTGCCGCCGCAGGGTTCTCGGAGGTTTTCCGCGCATCTGACTCCTTGGAATGTCTCCGTCGTTCCTGGGGCGGGGTCAGCTTTGCCGCCAGGGTTTTCACTCCTCACAGAGCAATGCGTACTACCAGCCTTCCCCTATCGTTTACAAAGGCTGCCGTGGGATAATGTGGCTGAATGTAGACGCATGCTAGCCGTGATTGTGGCATTTTAGCTTATGACGATGTTTTTAAGGGGGTCCGGGGGGTTTCCAGGTTTTTTTTATGAATATACTGACAACGGTCGCAATCATCCAAATAAATTCCTTAGCGATGAGTCATAGGAGAAGGGAATTACTGCTAAAATATGCTTAAACACCGAAGAACATGCTATTCACAGAAAAAAAAAAATTTTTTCCCTGGTCTTCTTGGAAGCCACGTGAAATATCGAGGGGTTTTCTTGCATAAAATGTCTTTGTCTACCTACAGTAAAAATTCCAGCGAACTTACTGTAGGGGAACAATGAATTCTCCCGTATTACTCACATTTAGATTACCAATTCTGTGGTCTCCACATAGCGGTGCATAGGCGCTGTAATAAGGCATAACTATTGTGAATTTCGTAGCCGTACCTTATGGGGAAGTGTTTAAAAAAATCGGTTTTAGGTGTCCTTGTCCTGGAACCCCTTTTTTACTCTACTATTTTGTTAAGAAATGTACATTTAAAAATTTGAAGTTTTATTGCGGGTGTGTAATTGGGGCAGGATAATTGAACATGACGGGTGAATTTAGCCGACACAATTCCCATTCGGAATCAATAAAAACGATACAACTGGGATGAATGGTACACGAAATATACGACTTATTAAGTAATTTTTATTTTTTTGGGGGGGTCACAGGGGGTTTTCGGGGGACCTAAAGTGCTTGTTCTGTATAACGCGGCGTCGTTTACCTTGGATAAAAATTTCGGCTCTGTAGCTGTAGTGTAAGCATGCTTTTTCGACGGTGTCACCCGTTAAAATTAATTATTCTGCGTTCTCCTGGTAGCGGCGCGTAGGGGCACGAGAAAGACGTCAATCACCGGAATTTGGTGTCCGTACCACGTCGGGAAGTGGTAAAAAAAAATTCCGAAAAATTTAAAATCGTGTGATGAGGGAATGCAAACTTCACGGCGGATGTGTTGTAAGTTACCAAACGTTGTAGGAGTCGCAAATTCAATGAAAATACATAATCGTTAATTACTCGAAGTTCGATTAACATGTGGATATCAAAGGATAGCCAAAAAATTAAGAAAAAAATCTAGTATCTTGCATGAAATTGAATTGGTCCTACGATTATTGCAAATCGGTCAAAAAAATTCCCAAAGTGAGCCCATAAAAAAAGCATTGGAAATTTTAAATTGTTAAAAAAAATACTTTTAAACAAAAAATTGCAAAGGCAACCACACCAAAAAATCAACAAAAAAATCTAGTATCTCATTAGTTAAGGACTTATTCCTACAACGATTATAAGTTGGTTTTAAAAAAATCCAAAGATAGGCCCATAAGAAAAGCATTGGAAATTTAAAAAAATTATAAAAAATACTTATAAACAAAATATGGCAAAATGTTTCACATCAAAAAATCGGCCAAAAAATCTAGTTTCCGTCAGTGACATTTCATGTTCCTGTGACATTTTTAAAAAGTCAAAAAATGAAATATGTTTTAGTCCCATAAGGCTCCAATGTTAATTCGGATCGATATATCTCGAAAACCGATCGACTTTTTCGAGTTTTCGGACTTTTCCCCCCGATGAATATTTTTTCTCCACGACCCGTAAAAATTTCGTCTTCCCAGCACGTCCGGAAGTGGTCGGGAATTTGTATACGTGAATGAGTGATAAGTGAGCTATCTGTCACACATCGGGTTGTATATAATATAGACTCGCCGCGCTGCGCGCGCTCGTTAGGGGGCTACGCCCCCTAAAACCCCCCCGCATCCGGCTTCGCCGGCTGCCCCCACCGGACGGCTTCGCCGTCCCGCCCGCGACTCCTCGGAACGGCTTTGCCGTTCCTCGTCCGGTGTCGGCTTCGCCGCCCAGATATCGAGGTAGCCCTCTGACGGAGACCCGCTAGTTCCTCGGAACGGCTTCGCCGTTCGTCGTGGGAGGGCGGCTTCGCCGCCCAAGGGTCACCCGAGTCCCCCCGAGGGGTCGACTCCTGGGAACGGCATCGCCCTTCCTCGTGTTGGGGTGGCTTCGCCGCCCAAGGTTTACCTGGCTCCCCCCGAGCCGTCGACTCCTCGGAACGGCTTCGCCGTTCCTCGTCAGTGGGCGGCTTCGCCACCCAAGGGTAATCGGCGCCCTCCCCCCGTAAGCTCTCTGGTGATGGGGCGGCTTGGCCGCCCAAATTAACATATGTCCCCCCGGGACGTGGACTCCTCGGAACGGCGTCGCCGTTCCTTGCCTCTGGGCGGCTTCGCCGCCCAAGGTTTACTGTGTCCCCCCGAGCCGTCGACTCCTCGGTACGGCTTCGCCGTTCCTCGTCTGTGGGCGGCTTTGCCGCCCAAGGGTTATCGGCGCCCTCCCCCCGTAAGCTTCCTGGTGATGGGGCGGCTTAGCCGCCCAAGGTTTACATGTGTCCCCCCGGGACGTCGACTCCTCGGAACGGCTTCGCCGTTCCTTACCTCTGGGCGGCTTCGCCGCCCAAGGTTTACATGTGTCCCCCCGTGACGTCGACTCCTCGGAACGGCTTCGCCGTTCCTCGCCTGTGGGCGGCTTTGCCGCCCAAGGGTTATCGGCGCCCTCCCCCCTCGTAAGACACCCATTCGGCTGCACCAGCCGAAGCGGATTTGGAGCGGATTTGCCGCCCGAGGGTTCTCGGAGGTTTTCCGCGCCTCTGATTCCTCGGAATGGCTCCGTCGTTCCTGGGGCGGTGGCAGCATCGCCGCCAGGGTTTTCACTCTTCACAGAGCAATGCGTACTACCAGCTATCCCCCATCGTTTACAAATGCTACCGGGGGTAATGAGGCAGAATCTTGACGCATGCTAGCCGTGATTGTGGCATTTTAGCTTATGACGATGTTTCGAAGGCGGTCCGGGGGTTAACAGGTTTTTTTTTGAGTGTACTGGCAACGGTCACAATCATCGAAATAAATTCCTTAGCGATGAGTCATAGGAGAAGGGAATTACTGCTAAAATATGCGAAAACACCGAAGAACATGCTATTTACAGAAAAAAAAGAATTTTTACCCCGGTGTTATAGGAAGCCACTTGAAATTTCGAGGGGTTTTCTTGCATGCATCGTGTGTTGAGGGAATGCAAACTTCACGGCGGATGTGTTGTAAGTTACCAAACGTTGTAGGAGTCGCAATTTCAATGGAAATACATAATCGTTAATAACTCGAAATTCTTTCGTCCTTTGCATACATGAAGATAGCCGAAAAATTGAATAAAAAATCTAGTATCTTGCATTTAAGTGAATTTGTCCTACGATTATTGCAAATTGGTGAAAAAAATTCCGAAATTCGGCCCATAAGAAAAGCATTGAAAATTTGAAAAAGTTAAAAAAAATACTTTAAATCAAAATATTGCAAAGAAAACGACACTTAAAAATGAAAGCGAAAATATCTAGTATCTCATACGTTAAGGAATTATTCCTACCAACGACTTAAAGTTGGTTTTAAAAAAATCCAAAGATAAGGCCCCTTAAGAAAAGCATTGGAAATTTTAAAAAATTATAAAAAATACTTTAAATCAAAATATGGCAAAATGTTTAACATCAAAAAATCGGCCAAAAAATCTAGTTTCCGTCAATGACATTTCACTGTTCCCGTGACCATTTTTAAGGAGGCAAATTATGGAATATGTTTTAGTCCCAAAAGGCTCCAATGTTAATTCGGATCGATATATCTCGAAAACCGATCGACTTTTTCGAGTTTTCGGACTTTTCCTCCCCCCGATGAATATTTTTTTCTCCACGACCCTGTAAAAATTTCGGTCTTCCCCAGCACGTCCCGGAAGTGGTCGGGAATTTGTATACGTGAATGAGTGAATGAATGAGTGTGGTATCTGTCACACATCGGGTTGTATATAATATAGACTCGCCGCGCTGCGCGCGCTCGTTAGGGGGCTACGCCCCCTATAAACCCCCCCGCATCCGGCTTCGCCGGCTGCCCCCACCGGACGGCTTCGCCGCCCAGATATCGAGGTAGACCTGTGACGGAGACCCGCTAGTTCCTCGGAACGGCTGCGCCGTTCATCGTGCGAGGGCGGCTTCGCCGCCCAAGGGTTACCCGAGTCCCCCCGAGGTGTCGGACTCCTGGGAACGGCAATCGCCCTTCTTCGTGGTGGGGGTTTACCTGAGTCCCCCCGAGCCAACGACTTCTCGGAACGGCTTCGCCGTTCCTCGCCCGTGGTCGGCTTCGCCGCCCAAAGTTTACCTGTGTCCCCCCGAGCCGTAGCCACCTCGGAACGGCTTCGCCGTTCCTCGCCTGTGGGCGGCTTCGCCGCCCGAGGGTTATCGGCGACCCGCATCCGGCTTCGCCGGCTGCCCCCACCGGACGGCTTCGCCGTCCCACCCCCGACGTCTCGGAACGGCTTCGCCGTTCCTCGTCAGGGGTCGGCTTCGCCGCCCAGATATCGAGGTAGCCCTGTGACGGAGACCCGCTAATTCCTCGGAACGGCTTCACCGTTCATCGTGGGAGGGCGGCTTCGCCGCACAAGTGTTGCCCGAGTCCCCCCGAGGCGTCGGCTCCTGGGAACGGCATCGCCCTTCCCCGTGATGGGGCGGCTTCGCCGCCCAAGGTTTACCTGGGTCCCCCCGCGCCATCGACTTCTCGGAACGGCTGCGCCGTTCCTCGCCTGTGGGCGGTTTCACCGCCCAAGGGTTATCTCGTCGTAATGGGGCGGGTTCGCCTCCCAAGGTTTACCTATTTCCCCGAGCCATCTCCTCCTCGGAACGGGGTCGCTGTTCCTCGCATGAGGGCGGCTTCGCCGCCCAGGGTTTACCCCTGTTCCCCCGAGGCGTCAAATCCTGGGAACGGCGTCGCCCTTCCGCGTGATAGGGCGGCTTCGCCGCCCAAGGTTTACTGTGTCCCCCCGAGCCGTCGACTCCTCGGAACGGCATCGCCGTTCCTCGTCTGTGGGCGGCTTCGCCGCCCAAGGGTTATCGGCGCCCTCCCCCCGTAACCTTCCTGGTGATGGGGCGCCTTTGCCGCCCAAGGTTTACCCGTGTCACCCCGAGGCGTCGAATCCTGGGAACGGCATCGCCCTTCCGCGTGATGGGGCGGCTTTGCCGCCCAAGGTTTACTGTCTCCACCCGTACCGTCGACTCCTCGGAACGGCCGTGCCGTTCGTAGTCTTTGGGCGGCTTCGCCGCCCAAGCGTTATCGGCGCCCTCCCCCCTCGTAAGACACGCATTCGGCTGCTCCACGTGTTGGAGCGGATTTGCCGCCGCAGGGTTCTCGGAGGTTTTCCGCGCATCTGACTCCTTGGAATGTCTCCGTCGTTCCTGGGGCGGGGTCAGCTTTGCCGCCAGGGTTTTCACTCCTCACAGAGCAATGCGTACTACCAGCCTTCCCCTATCGTTTACAAAGGCTGCCGTGGGATAATGTGGCTGAATGTAGACGCATGCTAGCCGTGATTGTGGCATTTTAGCTTATGACGATGTTTTTAAGGGGGTCCGGGGGGTTTCCAGGTTTTTTTTATGAATATACTGACAACGGTCGCAATCATCCAAATAAATTCCTTAGCGATGAGTCATAGGAGAAGGGAATTACTGCTAAAATATGCTAAAACACCGAAGAACATGCTATTCACAGAAAAAAAATAATTTTTTCCCTGGTCTTCTTGGAAGCCACGTGAAATATCGAGGGGTTTTCTTGCATAAAATGTCTTTGTCTACCTACAGTAAAAATTCCAGCGAACTTACTGTAGGGGAACAATGAATTCTCCCGTATTACTCACATTTAGATTACCAATTCTGTGGTCTCCACATAGCGGTGCATAGGCGCTGTAATAAGGCATAACTATTGTGAATTTCGTAGCCGTACCTTATGGGGAAGTGTTTAAAAAAATCGGTTTTAGGTGTCCTTGTCCTGGAACCCCTATTTTACTCTACTATTTTGTTAAGAAATGTACATTTAAAAATTTGAAGTTTTATTGCGGGTGTGTAATTGGGGCAGGATAATTGAACATGACGGGTGAATTTAGCCGACACAATTCCCATTCGGAATCAATAAAAACGATACAACTGGGATGAATGGTACACGAAATATACGACTTATTAAGTAATTTTTATTTTTTTGGGGGGGTCACAGGGGGTTTTCGGGGGACCTAAAGTGCTTGTTCTGTATAACGCGGCGTCGTTTACCTTGGATAAAAATTTCGGCTCTGTAGCTGTAGTGTAAGCATGCTTTTTCGACGGTGTCACCCGTTAAAATTAATTATTCTGCGTTCTCCTGGTAGCGGCGCGTAGGGGCACGAGAAAGACGTCAATCACCGGAATTTGGTGTCCGTACCACGTCGGGAAGTGGTAAAAAAAAATTCCGAAAAATTTAAAATCGTGTGTTGAGGGAATGCAAACTTCACGGCGGATGTGTTGTAAGTTACCAAACGTTGTAGGAGTCGCAAATTCAATGAAAATACATAATCGTTAATTACTCGAAGTTCGATTAACATGTGGATATCAAAGGATAGCCAAAAAATTAAGAAAAAAATCTAGTATCTTGCATGAAATTGAATTGGTCCTACGATTATTGCAAATCGGTCAAAAAAATTCCCAAAGTGAGCCCATAAAAAAAGCATTGGAAATTTTAAATTGTTAAAAAAAATACTTTTAAACAAAAAATTGCAAAGGCAACCACACCAAAAAATCAACAAAAAAATCTAGTATCTCATTAGTTAAGGACTTATTCCTACAACGATTATAAGTTGGTTTTAAAAAAATCCAAAGATAGGCCCATAAGAAAAGCATTGGAAATTTAAAAAAATTATAAAAAATACTTATAAACAAAATATGGCAAAATGTTTCACATCAAAAAATCGGCCAAAAAATCTAGTTTCCGTCAGTGACATTTCATGTTCCTGTGACATTTTTAAAAAGTCAAAAAATGAAATATGTTTTAGTCCCATAAGGCTCCAATGTTAATTCGGATCGATATATCTCGAAAACCGATCGACTTTTTCGAGTTTTCGGACTTTTCCCCCCGATGAATATTTTTTCTCCACGACCCGTAAAAATTTCGTCTTCCCAACACGTCCGGAAGTGGTCGGGAATTTGTATACGTGAATGAGTGATAAGTGAGCTATCTGTCACACATCGGGTTGTATATAATATAGACTCGCCGCGCTGCGCGCGCTCGTTAGGGGGCTACGCCCCCTAAAACCCCCCCGCATCCGGCTTCGCCGGCTGCCCCCACCGGACGGCTTCGCCGTCCCGCCCGCGACTCCTCGGAACGGCTTTGCCGTTCCTCGTCCGGTGTCGGCTTCGCCGCCCAGATATCGAGGTAGCCCTCTGACGGAGACCCGCTAGTTCCTCGGAACGGCTTCGCCGTTCGTCGTGGGAGGGCGGCTTCGCCGCCCAAGGGTCACCCGAGTCCCCCCGAGGGGTCGACTCCTGGGAACGGCATCGCCCTTCCTCGTGTTGGGGTGGCTTCGCCGCCCAAGGTTTACCTGGCTCCCCCCGAGCCGTCGACTCCTCGGAACGGCTTCGCCGTTCCTCGTCAGTGGGCGGCTTCGCCACCCAAGGGTAATCGGCGCCCTCCCCCCGTAAGCTCTCTGGTGATGGGGCGGCTTGGCCGCCCAAATTAACATATGTCCCCCCGGGACGTGGACTCCTCGGAACGGCGTCGCCGTTCCTTGCCTCTGGGCGGCTTCGCCGCCCAAGGTTTACTGTGTCCCCCCGAGCCGTCGACTCCTCGGTACGGCTTCGCCGTTCCTCGTCTGTGGGCGGCTTTGCCGCCCAAGGGTTATCGGCGCCCTCCCCCCGTAAGCTTCCTGGTGATGGGGCGGCTTAGCCGCCCAAGGTTTACATGTGTCCCCCCGGGACGTCGACTCCTCGGAACGGCTTCGCCGTTCCTTACCTCTGGGCGGCTTCGCCGCCCAAGGTTTACCTGGGTCCCCCCGAGCCGTCGACTCCTCGGAACGGCTTCGCCGTTCCTCGTCTGGGGGCGGCTTCGCCGCGCAAGGGTTATCGGCGCCCCCCCGTAAGCTCTCTGGTGATGGGGCGGCTTCGCCGCCCAAATTAACATATGTCCCCCCGGGACGTCGACTCCTCGGAACGGCTTCGCCGTTCCTTGCCTCTGGGCGGCTTCGCCGCCCAAGGTTTACTGTGTCCCCCCGAGCCGTCGACTCCTCGGAACGGCTTCGCCGTTCCTCGTCTGTGGGCGGCTTCGCCGCCCAAGGGTTATCGGCGCCCTCCCCTCGTAATCTCTCTGGTGATGGGGCGGCTTCGCCGCCCAAATTATCATATGTCCCCCCGGGACGTCGACTCCTCGGAACGGCGTCGCCGTTCCTCGGCTCTGGGCGGCTTCGCCGCCCAAGGTTTACATGTGTGCCCCCGTGACGTCGACTCCTCGGAGCGGCTTCGCCGTTCCTCGCCTGTGGGCGGCTTTGCCGCCCAAGGGTTATCGGCGCCCTCCCCCCTCGTAAGACACCCATTCGGCTGCACCACGTGTTGGAGCGGATTTGCCGCCCGAAGGTTCTCGGAGGTTTTCCGCGCCTCTCACTCCTCGGAATGGCTTCGTCGTTCCTGGGGCGGGGGCAGCCTCGCCGCCAGGGTTTTCACTCCTCACAGAGCAATGCGTACTACCAGCTATCCCCCATCGTTTACAAATGCTACCGGGGGATAATGAGGCAGAATCTTGACGCATGCTAGCCGTGATTGTGGCATTTTAGCTTATGACGATGTTTTGAAGGCGGTCCGGGGGTTAACAGGTTTTTTTTTGAGTGTACTGGCAACGGTCACAATCATCGAAATAAATTCCTTAGCGATGAGTCATAGGAGAAGGGAATTACTGCTAAAATATGCGAAAACACCGAATAACATGCTATTTACAGAAAAAAAAGAATTTTTACCCCGGTGTTTTAGGAAGCCACTTGAAATTTCGAGGGGTTTTCTTGCATAAAAGGTCTTTATTTACCTACAGTAGAAATTCCAGCGATCTAGCTTTAGGGGAACAATTAATTTTCCCGTAGTGCTCACATTTATATTACCAATTCTGTGTTCTCCACATAGCGGTGCATAGGCGCTGTAATAAGGCATTACTCGTGTGAATTTCGTAGCCGTACTTTATGGGGAAGTGGTTTAAAATAATCGCTTTTAGGTGTCCTTGTCCTGGAAGCCCTTTTTTACATCTACTATTTTGTTAAGAAATGTACATTTAAAAATTTGAAGTTTTATTGCGGGTGTGTAAATGGGGCAGGATAATTTAACATGACGCGTAAATATAGCCGACACAATTCCCAGTCCGAATAAATAAAAACGATACAACTGGGATGAATGGTACACGAAATATACGACTTATTAAGTAATTTTTATTTTTTTGGGGGGTCACAGGGGGTTTTCGGGGGACTTGAAGTGCTTGTTCTGTATAACGCGGCATCGTTTACCTTGGATAAAAATTTCGGCTCTGTAGCTGTAGTGTAAGCATGCTTTTTCGACGGTGTCACCCGTTAAAATTAAATATTATGCGTTCTCCTGGTAGCGGCGCGTAGGGGCACGAGAAAGACGTCAATCACCTGAATTTGGTGTCCGTACCACGTCGGGAAGTGGTAAAAAAAAATTCCGAAAAATTTAAAATCGTGTGTTGAGGGAATGCAAACTTCACGGCGGATGTGTTGTAAGTTACCAAACGTTGTAGGAGTCGCAAATTCAATGAAAATACATAATCGTTAATTACTCGAAGTTCGATTAACATGTTGATATCAAAGGATAGCCAAAAAATTAAGAAAAAAATCCAGTATCTTGCATTAAATTGAATTGGTCCTACGATTATTGCAAATTGGTCAAAAAAATTCCCAAAGTGAGCCCATAAGAAAAGCATTGGAAATTTTAAATTGTTAAAAAAAATACTTTTAAACAAAAAATTGCAAAGGCAACCACACCAAAAAATCAACCAAAAAATCTAGTATCTCATAAGTTAAGGACTTATTCCTACAACGATTATAAGTTGGTTTTAAAAAATTCCAAAGATAGGCCCATAAGAAAAGCATTGGAAATTTAAAGAAATTATAAAAAATACTTTTAATCAAAATATGGGAAAATGTTTCACATCAAAAAATCGGCCAAAAAATCTCGTTTCCGTCAGTGAAATTTCACGTTCCCGTTACGTTTGCAAGTAGGCGAAAAATGGAAAACTTTTTAGTCCCATAAGGCTCCAATGTTAATTCGGATCGATATATCTCGAAAACCGATCGACTTTTTCGAGTTTTCGGACTTTTCCCCCCGATGAATATTTTTTCTCCACGACCCGTAAAAATTTCGTCTTCCCAGCACGTCCGGAAGCGGTCGGGAATTTGTATACGTGAATCAGTGAGGCAGTGAGCTATCTGTCACACATCGGGTTGTATATAATATAGACTCGCCGCGCTGCGCGCGCTCGTTAGGGGGCTACGCCCCCTAAAACCCCCCCGCATCCGGCTTCGCCGGCTGCCACCACCGAACGGCTTCGCCGTCCCGCCCGCGACTCCTCGGAAGGGCTTCGCCGTTCCTCGTCCGGTGTCGGCTTCGCCGCCCAGATATCGAGGTAGCCCTCTGACGGAGACCCGCTAGTTCCTCGGAACGGCTTCGCCGTTCATCGTGGGAGGGCGGCTTCGCCGCCCAAGGGTCACCCGAGTCCCCCCGATGGGTCGACTCCTGGGAACGGCATCGCCCTTCCTCGTGTTGGGGCAGCTTCGCCGCCCAAGGTTTACCTGGGTCCCCCCGAGCCGTCGACTCCTCGGAACGGCTTCGCCGTTCCTCGTCTGGGGGCGGCTTCGCCGCCCAAGGGTTATCGGCGCCCCCCCGTAAGCTCTCTGGTGATGGGGCGGCTTCGCCGCCCAAATTAACATATGTCCCCCCGGGACGTCGACTCCTCGGAACGGCTTCGCCGTTCCTTGCCTCTGGGCGGCTTCGCCGCCCAAGGTTTACTGTGTCCCCCCGAGCCGTCGACTCCTCGGAACGGCTTCGCCGTTCCTCGTCTGTGGGCGGCTTCGCCGCCCAAGGGTTATCGGCGCCCTCCCCCCGTAATCTCTCTGGTGATGGGGCGGCTTCGCCGCCCAAATTATCATATGTCCCCCCGGGACGTCGACTCCTCGGAACGGCGTCGCCGTTCCTCGGCTCTGGGCGGCTTCGCCGCCCAAGGTTTACATGTGTGCCCCCGTGACGTCGACTCCTCGGAGCGGCTTCGCCGTTCCTCGCCTGTGGGCGGCTTTGCCGCCCAAGGGTTATCGGCGCCCTCCCCCCTCGTAAGACACCCATTCGGCTGCACCACGTGTTGGAGCGGATTTGCCGCCCGAAGGTTCTCGGAGGTTTTCCGCGCCTCTCACTCCTCGGAATGGCTTCGTCGTTCCTGGGGCGGGGGCAGCCTCGCCGCCAGGGTTTTCACTCCTCACAGAGCAATGCGTACTACCAGCTATCCCCCATCGTTTACAAATGCTACCGGGGGATAATGAGGCAGAATCTTGACGCATGCTAGCCGTGATTGTGGCATTTTAGCTTATGACGATGTTTTGAAGGCGGTCCGGGGGTTAACAGGTTTTTTTTTGAGTGTACTGGCAACGGTCACAATCATCGAAATAAATTCCTTAGCGATGAGTCATAGGAGAAGGGAATTACTGCTAAAATATGCGAAAACACCGAATAACATGCTATTTACAGAAAAAAAAGAATTTTTACCCCGGTGTTTTAGGAAGCCACTTGAAATTTCGAGGGGTTATCTTGCATAAAAGGTCTTTATTTACCTACAGTAGAAATTCCAGCGATCTAGCTTTAGGGGAACAATTAATTTTCCCGTAGTGCTCACATTTATATTACCAATTCTGTGTTCTCCACATAGCGGTGCATAGGCGCTGTAATAAGGCATTACTCGTGTGAATTTCGTAGCCGTACTTTATGGGGAAGTGGTTTAAAATAATCGCTTTTAGGTGTCCTTGTCCTGGAAGCCCTTTTTTACATCTACTATTTTGTTAAGAAATGTACATTTAAAAATTTGAAGTTTTATTGCGGGTGTGTAAATGGGGCAGGATAATTTAACATGACGCGTAAATATAGCCGACACAATTCCCAGTCCGAATAAATAAAAACGATACAACTGGGATGAATGGTACACGAAATATACGACTTATTAAGTAATTTTTATTTTTTTGGGGGGTCACAGGGGGTTTTCGGGGGACTTGAAGTGCTTGTTCTGTATAACGCGGCATCGTTTACCTTGGATAAAAATTTTGGCTCTGTAGCTGTAGTGTAAGCATGCTTTTTCGACGGTGTCACCCGTTAAAATTAAATATTATGCGTTCTCGTGGTAGCGGCGCGTAGGGGCACGAGAAAGACGTCAATCACCTGAATTTGGTGTCCGTACCACGTCGGGAAGTGGTAAAAAAAAATTCCGAAAAATTTAAAATCGTGTGTTGAGGGAATGCAAACTTCACGGCGGATGTGTTGTAAGTTACCAAACGTTGTAGGAGTCGCAAATTCAATGAAAATACATAATCGTTAATTACTCGAAGTTCGATTAACATGTTGATATCAAAGGATAGCCAAAAAATTAAGAAAAAAATCCAGTATCTTGCATTAAATTGAATTGGTCCTACGATTATTGCAAATTGGTCAAAAAAATTCCCAAAGTGAGCCCATAAGGAAAGCATTGGAAATTTTAAATTGTTAAAAAAAATACTTTTAAACAAAAAATTGCAAAGGCAACCACACCAAAAAATCAACCAAAAAATCTAGTATCTCATAAGTTAAGGACTTATTCCTACAACGATTATAAGTTGGTTTTAAAAAATTCCAAAGATAGGCCCATAAGAAAAGCATTGGAAATTTAAAGAAATTATAAAAAATACTTTTAATCAAAATATGGGAAAATGTTTCACATCAAAAAATCGGCCAAAAAATCTCGTTTCCGTCAGTGAAATTTCACGTTCCCGTTACGTTTGCAAGTAGGCGAGAAATGGAAAACTTTTTAGTCCCATAAGGCTCCAATGTTAATTCGGATCGATATATCTCGAAAACCGATCGACTTTTTCGAGTTTTCGGACTTTTCCCCCCGATGAATATTTTTTCTCCACGACCCGTAAAAATTTCGTCTTCCCAGCACGTCCGGAAGCGGTCGGGAATTTGTATACGTGAATCAGTGAGGCAGTGAGCTATCTGTCACACATCGGGTTGTATATAATATAGACTCGCCGCGCTGCGCGCGCTCGTTAGGGGGCTACGCCCCCTATAAACCCCCCCGCATCCGGCTTCGCCGGCTGCCCCCACCGGACGGCTTCGCCGCCCAGATATCGAGGTAGACCTGTGACGGAGACCCGCTAGTTCCTCGGAACGGCTGCGCCGTTCATCGTGCGAGGGCGGCTTCGCCGCCCAAGGGTTACCCGAGTCCCCCCGAGGTGTCGACTCCTGGGAACGGCATCGCCCTTCTTCGTGGTGGGGCGGCTTCGCCGCCCAAGGTTTACCTGAGTCCCCCCGAGCCAACGACTTCTCGGAACGGCTTCGCCGTTCCTCGCCCGTGGTCGGCTTCGCCGCCCAAAGTTTACCTGTGTCCCCCCGAGCCGTAGCCACCTCGGAACGGCTTCGCCGTTCCTCGCCTGTGGGCGGCTTCGCCGCCCGAGGGTTATCGGCGACCCGCATCCGGCTTCGCCGGCTGCCCCCACCGGACGGCTTCACCGTCCCACCCCCGACGTCTCGGAACGGCTTCGCCGATCCTCGTCAGGGGTCGGCTTCGCCGCCCAGATATCGAGGTAGCCCTGTGACGGAGACCCGCTAATTCCTCGGAACGGCTTCACCGTTCATCGTGGGAGGGCGGCTTCGCCGCACAAGTGTTGCCCGAGTCCCCCCGAGGCGTCGGCTCCTGGGAACGGCATCGCCCTTCCCCGTGATGGGGCGGCTTCGCCGCCCAAGGTTTACCTGGGTCCCCCCGCGCCATCGACTTCTCGGAACGGCTGCGCCGTTCCTCGCCTGTGGGCGGTTTCACCGCCCAAGGGTTATCTCGTCGTAATGGGGCGGGTTCGCCTCCCAAGGTTTACCTATTTCCCCGAGCCATCTCCTCCTCGGAACGGGGTCGCTGTTCCTCGCATGAGGGCGGCTTCGCCGCCCAGGGTTTACCCCTGTTCCCCCGAGGCGTCAAATCCTGGGAACGGCGTCGCCCTTCCGCGTGATAGGGCGGCTTCGCCGCCCAAGGTTTACTGTGTCCCCCCGAGCCGTCGACTCCTCGGAACGGCATCGCCGTTCCTCGTCTGTGGGCGGCTTCGCCGCCCAAGGGTTATCGGCGCCCTCCCCCCGTAACCTTCCTGGTGATGGGGCGCCTTTGCCGCCCAAGGTTTACCCGTGTCACCCCGAGGCGTCGAATCCTGGGAACGGCATCGCCCTTCCGCGTGATGGGGCGGCTTTGCCGCCCAAGGTTTACTGTCTCCACCCGTACCGTCGACTCCTCGGAACGGCCGTGCCGTTCGTAGTCTTTGGGCGGCCTCGCCGCCCAAGCGTTATCGGCGCCCTCCCCCCTCGTAAGACACGCATTCGGCTGCTCCACGTGTTGGAGCGGATTTGCCGCCGCAGGGTTCTCGGAGGTTTTCCGCGCATCTGACTCCTTGGAATGTCTCCGTCGTTCCTGGGGCGGGGTCAGCTTTGCCGCCAGGGTTTTCACTCCTCACAGAGCAATGCGTACTACCAGCCTTCCCCTATCGTTTACAAAGGCTGCCGTGGGATAATGTGGCTGAATGTAGACGCATGCTAGCCGTGATTGTGGCATTTTAGCTTATGACGATGTTTTTAAGGGGGTCCGGGGGGTTTCCAGGTTTTTTTTATGAATATACTGACAACGGTCGCAATCATCCAAATAAATTCCTTAGCGATGAGTCATAGGAGAAGGGAATTACTGCTAAAATATGCTAAAACACCGAAGAACATGCTATTCACAGAAAAAAAATAATTTTTTCCCTGGTCTTCTTGGAAGCCACGTGAAATATCGAGGGGTTTTCTTGCATAAAATGTCTTTGTCTACCTACAGTAAAAATTCCAGCGAACTTACTGTAGGGGAACAATGAATTCTCCCGTATTACTCACATTTAGATTACCAATTCTGTGGTCTCCACATAGCGGTGCATAGGCGCTGTAATAAGGCATAACTATTGTGAATTTCGTAGCCGTACCTTATGGGGAAGTGTTTAAAAAAATCGGTTTTAGGTGTCCTTGTCCTGGAACCCCTATTTTACTCTACTATTTTGTTAAGAAATGTACATTTAAAAATTTGAAGTTTTATTGCGGGTGTGTAATTGGGGCAGGATAATTGAACATGACGGGTGAATTTAGCCGACACAATTCCCATTCGGAATCAATAAAAACGATACAACTGGGATGAATGGTACACGAAATATACGACTTATTAAGTAATTTTTATTTTTTTGGGGGGGTCACAGGGGGTTTTCGGGGGACCTAAAGTGCTTGTTCTGTATAACGCGGCGTCGTTTACCTTGGATAAAAATTTCGGCTCTGTAGCTGTAGTGTAAGCATGCTTTTTCGACGGTGTCACCCGTTAAAATTAATTATTCTGCGTTCTCCTGGTAGCGGCGCGTAGGGGCACGAGAAAGACGTCAATCACCGGAATTTGGTGTCCGTACCACGTCGGGAAGTGGTAAAAAAAAATTCCGAAAAATTTAAAATCGTGTGTTGAGGGAATGCAAACTTCACGGCGGATGTGTTGTAAGTTACCAAACGTTGTAGGAGTCGCAAATTCAATGAAAATACATAATCGTTAATTACTCGAAGTTCGATTAACATGTGGATATCAAAGGATAGCCAAAAAATTAAGAAAAAAATCTAGTATCTTGCATGAAATTGAATTGGTCCTACGATTATTGCAAATCGGTCAAAAAAATTCCCAAAGTGAGCCCATAAAAAAAGCATTGGAAATTTTAAATTGTTAAAAAAAATACTTTTAAACAAAAAATTGCAAAGGCAACCACACCAAAAAATCAACAAAAAAATCTAGTATCTCATTAGTTAAGGACTTATTCCTACAACGATTATAAGTTGGTTTTAAAAAAATCCAAAGATAGGCCCATAAGAAAAGCATTGGAAATTTAAAAAAATTATAAAAAATACTTATAAACAAAATATGGCAAAATGTTTCACATCAAAAAATCGGCCAAAAAATCTAGTTTCCGTCAGTGACATTTCATGTTCCTGTGACATTTTTAAAAAGTCAAAAAATGAAATATGTTTTAGTCCCATAAGGCTCCAATGTTAATTCGGATCGATATATCTCGAAAACCGATCGACTTTTTCGAGTTTTCGGACTTTTCCTCCCGATGAATATTTTTTCTCCACGACCCGTAAAAATTTCGTCTTCCCAGCACGTCCGGAAGTGGTCGGGAATTTGTATACGTGAATGAGTGATAAGTGAGCTATCTGTCACACATCGGGTTGTATATAATATAGACTCGCCGCGCTGCGCGCGCTCGTTAGGGGGCTACGCCCCCTAAAACCCCCCCGCATCCGGCTTCGCCGGCTGCCCCCACCGGACGGCTTCGCCGTCCCATCCGCAGCGTCTCGGAACGGCTTCGCCGTTCCTCGTCAGGGGTCGGCTTCGCCGCCCAGATATCGAGGTAGCCCTGTGACGGAGACCCGCTAGTTCCTCGGAACGGCTTCGCCGTTCATCGTGCGAGGGCGGCTTCGCCACCCAAGGGTTACCCGAGTCCCCCCGAGGTGTCGACTCCTGGGAACGGCATCGCCCTTCTTCGTGGTGGGTCGGCTTAGCCGCCCAAGGTTTACCTGGGTCCCCCCGAGCCAACGACTTCTCGGAACGGCTTCGCCGTTCCTCGCCCGTGGTCGGCTTCGCCTGCCAAAGTTTACCTGTGTCCCCCCGAGCCGTAGCCACCTCGGAACGGCTTCGCCGTTCCTCGCCTGTGGGCGGCTTCGCCGCCCGAGGGTTATCGGCGACCCGCATCCGGCTTCGCCGGCTGCCCCCACCGGACGGCTTCGCCGTCCCACCCCCGACGTCTCGGAACGGCTTCGCCGTTCCTCGTCAGGGGTCGGCTTCGCCGCCCAGATATCGAGGTAGCCCTGTGACGGAGACCCTCTAATTCCTCGGAACGGCTTCGCCGTTCATCGTGGGAGGGCGGCTTCGCCGCACAAGTGTTGCCCGAGTCCCCCCGAGGCGTCGGCTCCTGGGAACGGCATCGCCCTTCCCCGTGATGGGGCGGCTTCGCCGCCCAAGGTTTACCTGGGTCCCCCCGCGCCATCGACTTCTCGGAACGGCTGCGCCGTTCCTCGCCTGTGGGCGGTTTCACCGCCCAAGGGTTATCTCGTCGTAATGGGGCGGGTTCGCCTCCCAAGGTTTACCTATTTCCCCGAGCCATCTCCTCCTCGGAACGGGGTCGCTGTTCCTCGCGTGAGGGCGGCTTCGCCGCCCAGGGGTTATCGGGGCCCCCCCTCGTAAGCTTCCTCGTAATGGGGCGGGTTCGCCGCCCAGGGTTTACCCCTGTTCCCCCGAGGCGTCAAATCCTGGGAACGGCGTCGCCCTTCCGCGTGATAGGGCGGCTTCGCCGCCCAAGGTTTACTGTGTCCCCCCGAGCCGTCGACTCCTCGGAACGGCATCGCCGTTCCTCGTCTGTGGGCGGCTTCGCCGCCCAAGGGTTATCGGCGCCCTCCCCCCGTAACCTTCCTGGTGATGGGGCGCCTTTGCCGCCCAAGGTTTACCCGTGTCACCCCGAGGCGTCGAATCCTGGGAACGGCATCGCCCTTCCGCGTGATGGGGCGGCTTTGCCGCCCAAGGTTTACTGTCTCCACCCGTACCGTCGACTCCTCGGAACGGCTGTGCCGTTCGTAGTCTTTGGGCGGCTTCGCCGCCCAAGCGTTATCGGCGCCCTCCCCCCTCGTAAGACACGCATTCGGCTGCTCCACGTGTTGGAGCGGATTTGCCGCCGCAGGGTTCTCGGAGGTTTTCCGCGCATCTGACTCCTTGGAATGTCTCCGTCGTTCCTGGGGCGGGGTCAGCTTTGCCGCCAGGGTTTTCACTCCTCACAGAGCAATGCGTACTACCAGCCTTCCCCTATCGTTTACAAAGGCTGCCGTGGGATAATGTGGCTGAATGTAGACGCATGCTAGCCGTGATTGTGGCATTTTAGCTTATGACGATGTTTTTAAGGGGGTCCGGGGGGTTTCCAGGTTTTTTTTATGAATATACTGACAACGGTCGCAATCATCCAAATAAATTCCTTAGCGATGAGTCATAGGAGAAGGGAATTACTGCTAAAATATGCTAAAACACCGAAGAACATGCTATTCACAGAAAAAAAATAATTTTTTCCCTGGTCTTCTTGGAAGCCACGTGAAATATCGAGGGGTTTTCTTGCATAAAATGTCTTTGTCTACCTACAGTAAAAATTCCAGCGAACTTACTGTAGGGGAACAATGAATTCTCCCGTATTACTCACATTTAGATTACCAATTCTGTGGTCTCCACATAGCGGTGCATAGGCGCTGTAATAAGGCATAACTATTGTGAATTTCGTAGCCGTACCTTATGGGGAAGTGTTTAAAAAAATCGGTTTTAGGTGTCCTTGTCCTGGAACCCCTATTTTACTCTACTATTTTGTTAAGAAATGTACATTTAAAAATTTGAAGTTTTATTGCGGGTGTGTAATTGGGGCAGGATAATTGAACATGACGGGTGAATTTAGCCGACACAATTCCCATTCGGAATCAATAAAAACGATACAACTGGGATGAATGGTACACGAAATATACGACTTATTAAGTAATTTTTATTTTTTTGGGGGGGTCACAGGGGGTTTTCGGGGGACCTAAAGTGCTTGTTCTGTATAACGCGGCATCGTTTACCTTGGATAAAATTTCGGCTCTGTAGCTGTAGTGTAAGCATGCTTTTTCGACGGTGTCACCCGTTAAAATTAATTATTCTGCGTTCTCCTGGTAGCGGCGCGTAGGGGCACGAGAAAGACGTCAATCACCGGAATTTGGTGTCCGTACCACGTCGGGAAGTGGTAAAAAAAAATTCCGAAAAATTTAAAATCGTGTGTTGAGGGAATGCAAACTTCACGGCGGATGTGTTGTAAGTTACCAAACGTTGTAGGAGTCGCAAATTCAATGAAAATACATAATCGTTAATTACTCGAAGTTCGATTAACATGTGGATATCAAAGGATAGCCAAAAAATTAAGAAAAAAATCTAGTATCTTGCATGAAATTGAATTGGTCCTACGATTATTGCAAATCGGTCAAAAAAATTCCCAAAGTGAGCCCATAAGAAAAGCATTGGAAATTTTAAATTGTTAAAAAAAATACTTTTAAACAAAAAATTGCAAAGGCAACCACACCAAAAAATCAACCAAAAAATCTAGTGTCTCATACGTTAGGGACTTATTCCTACAACGATTATAAGTTGGTTTTAAAAAAATCCAAAGATAGGCCCATAAGAAAAGCATTGGAAATTTAAAAAAATTATAAAAAATACTTATAAACAAAATATGGCAAAATGTTTCACATCAAAAAATCGGCCAAAAAATCTAGTTTCCGTCAGTGACATTTCATGTTCCCGTGACATTTTTAAGTAGGCAATAAATGGAATATGTTTTAGTCCCATAAGGCTCCAATGTTAATTCGGATCGATATATCTCGAAAACCGATCGAGTTTTTCGAGTTTTCGGACTTTTCCCCCCGATGAATATTTTTTCTCCACGACCTGTAAAAATTTCGTCTTCCCAGCACGTCCGGAAGTGGTCGGGAATTTGTATACGTGAATCAGTGAGGCAGTGAGCTATCTGTCACACATCGGGTTGTATATAATATAGACGCGCTCGTTAGGGGGCTACGCCCCCTAAAACCCCCCCGCATCCGGCTTCGCCGGCTGCCCCCGCCGAACGGCTTCGCCGTCCCACCCGCGACTCCTCGGAACGGCTTCGCCGTTCCTCACCCGGGGTCGGCTTCGCCGCCCAGATATCGAGGTAGCCCTGTGACGGAGACCCGCTAGTGCCTCGGAATGGCTTCGCCGTTCATCGTGGAAGGGCGGCTTAGCCGCCCAAGGGTTGCCCGAGTCCCCCCGAGGCGTCGACTCCTGGGAACGGCATCGCCCTTAACGTGATGGGGCGGCTTCGCGGCCCGAGGTTTACTGTGTCCCCCCGAGCCGTCGACTCCTCCTAACGGCTTCGCCGTTCCTCGCCTGTGGGCATCTTCGCCGCCCATGGGTTATCCGAGTCCCCCCGAGGCGTCGACTCCTGGGAACGGCATCGCCCTTCCTTGTGATGGGGCGGCTTCGCCGCCCGAGGTTTACTGTGTCCCCCCGAGCCGTCGACTCCTCGGAACGGCTTCGCCGTTCCTCGTGTATGGGCGGCTTCGCCGCCCAAGGGTTATCGGCGTCCTCCCCCCTTAAGCCTCCTCGTGGTGGGGCGGCTTCGCCGCCCAAGGTTTACATGTGTCCCCCCGGGAAGTCGACTCCTCTTTACTTTACTCTGTTTCCCCCCGAGCCATCGACTCCTCGGAACGGCTTCGCCGTTCCTCGCCTGTGGGCGGCTTCGCCGCCCAAGGGTTATCGGCGCCCTCCCCCCGTAAGCTTCCTCGTGATGGGGCGGCTTCGCCGCCCAAGGCTTACCAGTGTCACCCGAGACGTCGACTCCTCGGAACGCCTTCGCCGTTCCTGGACTGTGGGCGGCTTTGCCGCCCAAGGGGTATCGGCGCCCTCCCCCCTCGTAAGACACCCATTCGGCTGCTCCACGTGTTGGAGCGGAATTGCCGCCCGAGGGTTCTCGGAGGTTTTCCGCGCCTCTGACTCCTCGGAATGGTTCCGTCGTTCCTGGGGCGGGGGCAGCATCGCCGCCAAGGTTTTCACTCCTCACAGAGCAATGCGTACTACCAGCTATCCCCCATCGTTTACAAAGGCTACCGGGGGATAATGTGGCAGAATGTAGACGCATGGTAGCCGTGATTGTGGCATTTTAGCTTATGACGATGTTTTGAAGGTGGTCCGGGGGGTTTCCAGGGTTTTTGTATGAGTGTAGTGACAACGGTCACAATCATCCAAAGAAATTCCTTAGCGATGAGTCATAGGAGAAGGGAATTACTGCTAAAATATGCGAAAACACCGAATAACATGCTATTTACAGAAAAAAAAAGAATTTTTACCCCTGTGTTATAGGAAGCCACTTGAAATTTCGAGGGGTTTTCTTGCATAAAAGGTCTTTATTTACCTACAGTAGAAATTCCAGCGATCTAGCTTTAGGGGAACAATTAATTTTCCCGTAGTGCTCACATTTATATTACCAATTCTGTGTTCTCCACATAGCGGTGCATAGGCGCTGTAATAAGGCATTACTCGTGTGAATTTCGTAGCCGTACCTTATGGGGAAGGGGTTTAAAAAAATCGCTTTTAGGTGTCCTTGTCCTGGAAGCCATTTTATACCTCTACGATTTTGTTAAGAAATGTACATTTAAAAATTTGAAGTTTTATTGCGGGTGTGTAAATGGGGCAGGATAATTGAACATGACGCGTAAATATAGCCGACACATTTCCCAGTCCGAATAAATAAAAACGATACAACTCGGATGAATGGTACAAGAAATATACCACTTATTAAATAATTTTTATTTTTTTGGAGTGGTCCCAGGGGGTAATCGGGGGACATTTTGTGCTTGTCCCGTATAACGCGGCATCGTTTACCTTCGATAAAAATTACGGCTCTTTAGCTGTAGTGTAAGCATGGTTTTTCGACGGTGTCACCCGTTTAAATTCAATATTCTGCGTTCTCCGGGTAGCGGCACGTAGGGGCACCAAAAAGACGTCACTCACGTTAATTTGGTGTCCGTGCGACGTCTGGAAGTGGCGAAAAAAAATCCGAGAAAGTTAAAATCATGTGTTGAGGGAATGCAAACTTCACGGCGGATGTGTTGTAAGTTACCAAACGTTGTAGGAGTCGCAAATTCAATGGTAATACATAATCGTTAATTACTCGAAATTCGTTGAATCTATGGATATAAGCATATTCCCAAAAAAATTAAGAAAAAAATCTAGTATCTTGCATTAAATTGAATTGGTCCTACGATTATTGCAAATTGGTCAAAAAAATTCCCAAAGTGAGCCCATAAGAAAAGCATTGGAAATTTTAAATTGTTAAAAAAAATACTTTTAAACAAAAAATTGCAAAGGCGACCACACCAAAAAATCAACCAAAAAATGTAGTGTCTCATACGTTAGGGACTTATTCCTACAACGATTAAAAGTTGGTTTTTAAAAAATCCAAAGATAGGCCCATAAGAAAAGCATTGGAAATTTAAAAATATTATAAAAAATACTTTCAATCAAAATATGGCAAAATGTTTCGCATCAAAAAATCGGATAAAAAATTTAGTTTCCGTCAGTGAAATTTCATGTTCCCGTGACATTTTTAAGTAGGCAAATAATGGAATATGTTTTAGTCCCATAAGGCTCCAATGTTAATTCGGATCGATATATCTCGAAAACCGATCGACTTTTTCGAGTTTTCGGACTTTTCCCACCGACGAATACTTTTTCTCCACGACCTGTAAAAATTTCGTCTTCCCAGCACGTCCGGAAGTGGTCGGGAATTTGTAAACGTGAATCAGTGAGTGGTACGTGAGGTATCTGTCACACATCGGGTTGTATATAATACAGACTCGCCGCGCTGCGCGCGCTCGTTAGGGGGCTACGCCCCCTAAAACCCCCCCGCATCCGGCTTCGCCGGCTGCCCCCACCGGACGGCTTCGCCGTCCCATCCGCAGCGTCTCGGAACGGCTTCGCCGTTCCTCGTCAGGGGTCGGCTTCGCCGCCCAGATATCGAGGTAGCCCTGTGACGGAGACCCGCTAGTTCCTCGGAACGGCTTCGCCGTTCATCGTGCGAGGGCGGCTTCGCCACCCAAGGGTTACCCGAGTCCCCCCGAGGTGTCGACTCCTGGGAACGGCATCGCCCTTCTTCGTGGTGGGGCGGCTTCGCCGCCCAAGGTTTACCTGGGTCCCCCCGAGCCAACGACTTCTCGGAACGGCTTCGCCGTTCCTCGCCCGTGGTCGGCTTCGCCGGCCAAAGTTTACCTGTGTCCCCCCGAGCCGTAGCCACCTCGGAACGGCTTCGCCGTTCCTCGCCTGTGGGCGGCTTCGCCGCCCGAGGGTTATCGGCGACCCGCATCCGGCTTCGCCGGCTGCCCCCACCGGACGGCTTCGCCGTCCCACCCCCGACGTCTCGGAACGGCTTCGCCGTTCCTCGTCAGGGGTCGGCTTCGCCGCCCAGATATCGAGGTAGCCCTGTGACGGAGACCCGCTAATTCCTCGGAACGGCTTCGCCGTTCATCGTGGGAGGGCGGCTTCGCCGCACAAGTGTTGCCCGAGTCCCCCCGAGGCGTCGGCTCCTGGGAACGGCATCGCCCTTCCCCGTGATGGGGCGGCTTCGCCGCCCAAGGTTTACCTGGGTCCCCCCGCGCCATCGACTTCTCGGAACGGCTGCGCCGTTCCTCGCCTGTGGGCGGTTTCACCGCCCAAGGGTTATCTCGTCGTAATGGGGCGGGTTCGCCTCCCAAGGTTTACCTATTTCCCCGAGCCATCTCCTCCTCGGAACGGGGTCGCTGTTCCTCGCGTGAGGGCGGCTTCGCCGCCCAGGGGTTATCGGGGCCCCCCCTCGTAAGCTTCCTCGTAATGGGGCGGGTTCGCCGCCCAGGGTTTACCCCTGTTCCCCCGAGGCGTCAAATCCTGGGAACGGCGTCGCCCTTCCGCGTGATAGGGCGGCTTCGCCGCCCAAGGTTTACTGTGTCCCCCCGAGCCGTCGACTCCTCGGAACGGCATCGCCGTTCCTCGTCTGTGGGCGGCTTCGCCGCCCAAGGGTTATCGGCGCCCTCCCCCCGTAACCTTCCTGGTGATGGGGCGCCTTTGCCGCCCAAGGTTTACCCGTGTCACCCCGAGGCGTCGAATCCTGGGAACGGCATCGCCCTTCCGCGTGATGGGGCGGCTTTGCCGCCCAAGGTTTACTGTCTCCACCCGTACCGTCGACTCCTCGGAACGGCTGCGCCGTTCGTAGTCTTTGGGCGGCTTCGCCGCCCAAGCGTTATCGGCGCCCTCCCCCCTCGTAAGACACGCATTCGGCTGCTCCACGTGTTGGAGCGGATTTGCCGCCGCAGGGTTCTCGGAGGTTTTCCGCGCATCTGACTCCTTGGAATGTCTCCGTCGTTCCTGGGGCGGGGTCAGCTTTGCCGCCAGGGTTTTCACTCCTCACAGAGCAATGCGTACTACCAGCCTTCCCCTATCGTTTACAAAGGCTGCCGTGGGATAATGTGGCTGAATGTAGACGCATGCTAGCCGTGATTGTGGCATTTTAGCTTATGACGATGTTTTTAAGGGGGTCCGGGGGGTTTCCAGGTTTTTTTTATGAATATACTGACAACGGTCGCAATCATCCAAATAAATTCCTTAGCGATGAGTCATAGGAGAAGGGAATTACTGCTAAAATATGCTAAAACACCGAAGAACATGCTATTCACAGAAAAAAAATAATTTTTTCCCTGGTCTTCTTGGAAGCCACGTGAAATATCGAGGGGTTTTCTTGCATAAAATGTCTTTGTCTACCTACAGTAAAAATTCCAGCGAACTTACTGTAGGGGAACAATGAATTCTCCCGTATTACTCACATTTAGATTACCAATTCTGTGGTCTCCACATAGCGGTGCATAGGCGCTGTAATAAGGCATAACTATTGTGAATTTCGTAGCCGTACCTTATGGGGAAGTGTTTAAAAAAATCGGTTTTAGGTGTCCTTGTCCTGGAACCCCTATTTTACTCTACTATTTTGTTAAGAAATGTACATTTAAAAATTTGAAGTTTTATTGCGGGTGTGTAATTGGGGCAGGATAATTGAACATGACGGGTGAATTTAGCCGACACAATTCCCATTCGGAATCAATAAAAACGATACAACTGGGATGAATGGTACACGAAATATACGACTTATTAAGTAATTTTTATTTTTTTGGGGGGGTCACAGGGGGTTTTCGGGGGACCTAAAGTGCTTGTTCTGTATAACGCGGCATCGTTTACCTTGGATAAAAATTTCGGCTCTGTAGCTGTAGTGTAAGCATGCTTTTTCGACGGTGTCACCCGTTAAAATTAATTATTCTGCGTTCTCCTGGTAGCGGCGCGTAGGGGCACGAGAAAGACGTCAATCACCGGAATTTGGTGTCCGTACCACGTCGGGAAGTGGTAAAAAAAAATTCCGAAAAATTTAAAATCGTGTGTTGAGGGAATGCAAACTTCACGGCGGATGTGTTGTAAGTTACCAAACGTTGTAGGAGTCGCAAATTCAATGAAAATACATAATCGTTAATTACTCGAAGTTCGATTAACATGTGGATATCAAAGGATAGCCAAAAAATTAAGAAAAAAATCTAGTATCATGCATTAAATTGAATTGGTCCTACGATTATTGCAAATCGGTCAAAAAAATTCCCAAAGTGAGCCCATAAGAAAAGCATTGGAAATTTTAAATTGTTAAAAAAAATACTTTTAAACAAAAAATTGCAAAGGCAACCACACCAAAAAATCAACCAAAAAATCTAGTGTCTCATACGTTAGGGACTTATTCCTACAACGATTATAAGTTGGTTTTAAAAAAATCCAAAGATAGGCCCATAAGAAAAGCATTGGAAATTTAAAAAAATTATAAAAAATACTTATAAACAAAATATGGCAAAATGTTTCACATCAAAAAATCGGCCAAAAAATCTAGTTTCCGTCAGTGACATTTCATGTTCCCGTGACATTTTTAAGTAGGCAATAAATGGAATATGTTTTAGTCCCATAAGGCTCCAATGTTAATTCGGATCGATATATCTCGAAAACCGATCGAGTTTTTCGAGTTTTCGGACTTTTCCCCCCGATGAATATTTTTTCTCCACGACCTGTAAAAATTTCGTCTTCCCAGCACGTCCGGAAGTGGTCGGGAATTTGTATACGTGAATCAGTGAGGCAGTGAGCTATCTGTCACACATCGGGTTGTATATAATATAGACGCGCTCGTTAGGGGGCTACGCCCCCTAAAACCCCCCCCGCATCCGGCTTCGCCGGCTGCCCCCGCCGAACGGCTTCGCCGTCCCACCCGCGACTCCTCGGAACGGCTTCGCCGTTCCTCACCCGGGGTCGGCTTCGCCGCCCAGATATCGAGGTAGCCCTGTGACGGAGACCCGCTAGTGCCTCGGAATGGCTTCGCCGTTCATCGTGGAAGGGCGGCTTAGCCGCCCAAGGGTTGCCCGAGTCCCCCCGAGGCGTCGACTCCTGGGAACGGCATCGCCCTTAACGTGATGGGGCGGCTTCGCGGCCCGAGGTTTACTGTGTCCCCCCGAGCCGTCGACTCCTCCTAACGGCTTCGCCGTTCCTCGCCTGTGGGCATCTTCGCCGCCCATGGGTTATCCGAGTCCCCCCGAGGCGTCGACTCCTGGGAACGGCATCGCCCTTCCTTGTGATGGGGCGGCTTCGCCGCCCGAGGTTTACTGTGTCCCCCCGAGCCGTCGACTCCTCGGAACGGCTTCGCCGTTCCTCGTGTATGGGCGGCTTCGCCGCCCAAGGGTTATCGGCGTCCTCCCCCCTTAAGCCTCCTCGTGGTGGGGCGGCTTCGCCGCCCAAGGTTTACATGTGTCCCCCCGGGAAGTCGACTCCTCTTTACTTTACTCTGTTTCCCCCCGAGCCATCGACTCCTCGGAACGGCTTCGCCGTTCCTCGCCTGTGGGCGGCTTCGCCGCCCAAGGGTTATCGGCGCCCTCCCCCCGTAAGCTTCCTCGTGATGGGGCGGCTTCGCCGCCCAAGGCTTACCAGTGTCCCCCCGAGACGTCGACTCCTCGGAACGGCTTCGCCGTTCCTGGACTGTGGGCGGCTTTGCCGCCCAAGGGGTATCGGCGCCCTCCCCCCTCGTAAGACACCCATTCGGCTGCTCCACGTGTTGGAGCGGAATTGCCGCCCGAGGGTTCTCGGAGGTTTTCCGCGCCTCTGACTCCTCGGAATGGTTCCGTCGTTCCTGGGGCGGGGGCAGCATCGCCGCCAAGGTTTTCACTCCTCACAGAGCAATGCGTACTACCAGCTATCCCCCATCGTTTACAAAGGCTACCGGGGGATAATGTGGCAGAATGTAGACGCATGGTAGCCGTGATTGTGGCATTTTAGCTTATGACGATGTTTTGAAGGTGGTCCGGGGGGTTTCCAGGGTTTTTGTATGAGTGTAGTGACAACGGTCACAATCATCCAAAGAAATTCCTTAGCGATGAGTCATAGGAGAAGGGAATTACTGCTAAAATATGCGAAAACACCGAATAACATGCTATTTACAGAAAAAAAAAGAATTTTTACCCCCGTGTGTGAGAAAGCCACTTGAAATTTCGAGGGGTTTTCTTGCATAAAAGGTCTTTATTTACCTACAGTAGAAATTCCAGCGATCTAGCTTTAGGGGAACAATTAATTTTCCCGTAGTGCTCACATTTATATTACCAATTCTGTGTTCTCCACATAGCGGTGCATAGGCGCTGTAATAAGGCATTACTCGTGTGAATTTCGTAGCCGTACCTTATGGGGAAGGGGTTTAAAAAAATCGCTTTTAGGTGTCCTTGTCCTGGAAGCCATTTTATACCTCTACGATTTTGTTAAGAAATGTACATTTAAAAATTTGAAGTTTTATTGCGGGTGTGTAAATGGGGCAGGATAATTGAACATGACGCGTAAATATAGCCGACACATTTCCCAGTCCGAATAAATAAAAACGATACAACTCGGATGAATGGTACAAGAAATATACCACTTATTAAATAATTTTTATTTTTTTGGAGTGGTCCCAGGGGGTAATCGGGGGACATTTTGTGCTTGTCCCGTATAACGCGGCATCGTTTACCTTCGATAAAAATTACGGCTCTTTAGCTGTAGTGTAAGCATGGTTTTTCGACGGTGTCACCCGTTTAAATTCAATATTCTGCGTTCTCCGGGTAGCGGCACGTAGGGGCACCAAAAAGACGTCACTCACGTTAATTTGGTGTCCGTGCGACGTCTGGAAGTGGCGAAAAAAAATCCGAGAAAGTTAAAATCATGTGTTGAGGGAATGCAAACTTCACGGCGGATGTGTTGTAAGTTACCAAACGTTGTAGGAGTCGCAAATTCAATGGTAATACATAATCGTTAATTACTCGAAATTCGTTGAATCTATGGATATAAGCATATTCCCAAAAAAATTAAGAAAAAAATCTAGTATCTTGCATTAAATTGAATTGGTCCTACGATTATTGCAAATTGGTCAAAAAAATTCCCAAAGTGAGCCCATAAGAAAAGCATTGGAAATTTTAAATTGTTAAAAAAAATACTTTTAAACAAAAAATTGCAAAGGCGACCACACCAAAAAATCAACCAAAAAATGTAGTGTCTCATACGTTAGGGACTTATTCCTACAACGATTAAAAGTTGGTTTTTAAAAAATCCAAAGATAGGCCCATAAGAAAAGCATTGGAAATTTAAAAATATTATAAAAAATACTTTCAATCAAAATATGGCAAAATGTTTCGCATCAAAAAATCGGATAAAAAATTTAGTTTCCGTCAGTGAAATTTCATGTTCCCGTGACATTTTTAAGTAGGCAAATAATGGAATATGTTTTAGTCCCATAAGGCTCCAATGTTAATTCGGATCGATATATCTCGAAAACCGATCGACTTTTTCGAGTTTTCGGACTTTTCCCACCGACGAATACTTTTTCTCCACGACCTGTAAAAATTTCGTCTTCCCAGCACGTCCGGAAGTGGTCGGGAATTTGTAAACGTGAATCAGTGAGTGGTACGTGAGGTATCTGTCACACATCGGGTTGTATATAATACAGACTCGCCGCGCTGCGCGCGCTCGTTAGGGGGCTACGCCCCCTAAAACCCCCCCGCATCCGGCTTCGCCGGCTGCCCCCACCGGACGGCTTCGCCGTCCCATCCGCAGCGTCTCGGAACGGCTTCGCCGTTCCTCGTCAGGGGTCGGCTTCGCCGCCCAGATATCGAGGTAGCCCTGTGACGGAGACCCGCTAGTTCCTCGGAACGGCTTCGCCGTTCATCGTGCGAGGGCGGCTTCGCCACCCAAGGGTTACCCGAGTCCCCCCGAGGTGTCGACTCCTGGGAACGGCATCGCCCTTCTTCGTGGTGGGGCGGCTTCGCCGCCCAAGGTTTACCTGGGTCCCCCCGAGCCAACGACTTCTCGGAACGGCTTCGCCGTTCCTCGCCCGTGGTCGGCTTCGCCGGCCAAAGTTTACCTGTGTCCCCCCGAGCCGTAGCCACCTCGGAACGGCTTCGCCGTTCCTCGCCTGTGGGCGGCTTCGCCGCCCGAGGGTTATCGGCGACCCGCATCCGGCTTCGCCGGCTGCCCCCACCGGACGGCTTCGCCGTCCCACCCCCGACGTCTCGGAACGGCTTCGCCGTTCCTCGTCAGGGGTCGGCTTCGCCGCCCAGATATCGAGGTAGCCCTGTGACGGAGACCCGCTAATTCCTCGGAACGGCTTCGCCGTTCATCGTGGGAGGGCGGCTTCGCCGCACAAGTGTTGCCCGAGTCCCCCCGAGGCGTCGGCTCCTGGGAACGGCATCGCCCTTCCCCGTGATGGGGCGGCTTCGCCGCCCAAGGTTTACCTGGGTCCCCCCGCGCCATCGACTTCTCGGAACGGCTGCGCCGTTCCTCGCCTGTGGGCGGTTTCACCGCCCAAGGGTTATCTCGTCGTAATGGGGCGGGTTCGCCTCCCAAGGTTTACCTATTTCCCCGAGCCATCTCCTCCTCGGAACGGGGTCGCTGTTCCTCGCGTGAGGGCGGCTTCGCCGCCCAGGGGTTATCGGGGCCCCCCCTCGTAAGCTTCCTCGTAATGGGGCGGGTTCGCCGCCCAGGGTTTACCCCTGTTCCCCCGAGGCGTCAAATCCTGGGAACGGCGTCGCCCTTCCGCGTGATAGGGCGGCTTCGCCGCCCAAGGTTTACTGTGTCCCCCCGAGCCGTCGACTCCTCGGAACGGCATCGCCGTTCCTCGTCTGTGGGCGGCTTCGCCGCCCAAGGGTTATCGGCGCCCTCCCCCCGTAACCTTCCTGGTGATGGGGCGCCTTTGCCGCCCAAGGTTTACCCGTGTCACCCCGAGGCGTCGAATCCTGGGAACGGCATCGCCCTTCCGCGTGATGGGGCGGCTTTGCCGCCCAAGGTTTACTGTCTCCACCCGTACCGTCGACTCCTCGGAACGGCTGCGCCGTTCGTAGTCTTTGGGCGGCTTCGCCGCCCAAGCGTTATCGGCGCCCTCCCCCCTCGTAAGACACGCATTCGGCTGCTCCACGTGTTGGAGCGGATTTGCCGCCGCAGGGTTCTCGGAGGTTTTCCGCGCATCTGACTCCTTGGAATGTCTCCGTCGTTCCTGGGGCGGGGTCAGCTTTGCCGCCAGGGTTTTCACTCCTCACAGAGCAATGCGTACTACCAGCCTTCCCCTATCGTTTACAAAGGCTGCCGTGGGATAATGTGGCTGAATGTAGACGCATGCTAGCCGTGATTGTGGCATTTTAGCTTATGACGATGTTTTTAAGGGGGTCCGGGGGGTTTCCAGGTTTTTTTTATGAATATACTGACAACGGTCGCAATCATCCAAATAAATTCCTTAGCGATGAGTCATAGGAGAAGGGAATTACTGCTAAAATATGCTAAAACACCGAAGAACATGCTATTCACAGAAAAAAAATAATTTTTTCCCTGGTCTTCTTGGAAGCCACGTGAAATATCGAGGGGTTTTCTTGCATAAAATGTCTTTGTCTACCTACAGTAAAAATTCCAGCGAACTTACTGTAGGGGAACAATGAATTCTCCCGTATTACTCACATTTAGATTACCAATTCTGTGGTCTCCACATAGCGGTGCATAGGCGCTGTAATAAGGCATAACTATTGTGAATTTCGTAGCCGTACCTTATGGGGAAGTGTTTAAAAAAATCGGTTTTAGGTGTCCTTGTCCTGGAACCCCTATTTTACTCTACTATTTTGTTAAGAAATGTACATTTAAAAATTTGAAGTTTTATTGCGGGTGTGTAATTGGGGCAGGATAATTGAACATGACGGGTGAATTTAGCCGACACAATTCCCATTCGGAATCAATAAAAACGATACAACTGGGATGAATGGTACACGAAATATACGACTTATTAAGTAATTTTTATTTTTTTGGGGGGGTCACAGGGGGTTTTCGGGGGACCTAAAGTGCTTGTTCTGTATAACGCGGCATCGTTTACCTTGGATAAAAATTTCGGCTCTGTAGCTGTAGTGTAAGCATGCTTTTTCGACGGTGTCACCCGTTAAAATTAATTATTCTGCGTTCTCCTGGTAGCGGCGCGTAGGGGCACGAGAAAGACGTCAATCACCGGAATTTGGTGTCCGTACCACGTCGGGAAGTGGTAAAAAAAAATTCCGAAAAATTTAAAATCGTGTGTTGAGGGAATGCAAACTTCACGGCGGATGTGTTGTAAGTTACCAAACGTTGTAGGAGTCGCAAATTCAATGAAAATACATAATCGTTAATTACTCGAAGTTCGATTAACATGTGGATATCAAAGGATAGCCAAAAAATTAAGAAAAAAATCTAGTATCTTGCATGAAATTGAATTGGTCCTACGATTATTGCAAATCGGTCAAAAAAATTCCCAAAGTGAGCCCATAAGAAAAGCATTGGAAATTTTAAATTGTTAAAAAAAATACTTTTAAACAAAAAATTGCAAAGGCAACCACACCAAAAAATCAACAAAAAAATCTAGTATCTCATTAGTTAAGGACTTATTCCTACAACGATTATAAATTGGTTTTAAAAAAATCCAAAGATAGGCCCATAAGAAAAGCATTGGAAATTTAAAAAAATTATAAAAAATACTTATAAACAAAATATGGCACAATGTTTCACATCAAAAAATCGGCCAAAAAATGTAGTTTCCGTCAGTGACATTTCATGTTCCTGTGACATTTTTAAAAAGTCAAAAAATGAAATATGTTTTAGTCCCATAAGGCTCCAATGTTAATTCGGATCGATATATCTCGAAAACCGATCGACTTTTTCTAGTTTTCGGACTTTTCCCCCCGATGAATATTTTTTCTCCACGACCCGTAAAAATTTCGTCTTCCCAGCACGTCCGGAAGTGGTCGGGAATTTGTATACGTGAATGAGTGATAAGTGAGCTATCTGTCACACATCGGGTTGTATATAATATAGACTCGCCGCGCTGCGCGCGCTCGTTAGGGGGCTACGCCCCCTAAAACCCCCCCGCATCCGGCTTCGCCGGCTGCCCCCACCGGACGGCTTCGCCGTCCCATCCGCAGCGTCTCGGAACGGCTTCGCCGTTCCTCGTCAGGGGTCGGCTTCGCCGCCCAGATATCGAGGTAGCCCTGTGACGGAGACCCGCTAGTTCCTCGGAACGGCTTCGCCGTTCATCGTGCGAGGGCGGCTTCGCCACCCAAGGGTTACCCGAGTCCCCCCGAGGTGTCGACTCCTGGGAACGGCATCGCCCTTCTTCGTGGTGGGGCGGCTTCGCCGCCCAAGGTTTACCTGGGTCCCCCCGAGCCAACGACTTCTCGGAACGGCTTCGCCGTTCCTCGCCCGTGGTCGGCTTCGCCGCCCAAAGTTTACCTGTGTCCCCCCGAGCCGTAGCCACCTCGGAACGGCTTCGCCGTTCCTCGCCTGTGGGCGGCTTCGCCGCCCGAGGGTTATCGGCGACCCGCATCCGGCTTCGCCGGCTGCCCCCACCGGACGGCTTCACCGTCCCACCCCCGACGTCTCGGAACGGCTTCGCCGATCCTCGTCAGGGGTCGGCTTCGCCGCCCAGATATCGAGGTAGCCCTGTGACGGAGACCCGCTAATTCCTCGGAACGGCTTCGCCGTTCATCGTGGGAGGGCGGCTTCGCCGCACAAGTGTTGCCCGAGTCCCCCCGAGGCGTCGGCTCCTGGGAACGGCATCGCCCTTCCCCGTGATGGGGCGGCTTCGCCGCCCAAGGTTTACCTGGGTCCCCCCGCGCCATCGACTTCTCGGAACGGCTGCGCCGTTCCTCGCCTGTGGGCGGTTTCACCGCCCAAGGGTTATCTCGTCGTAATGGGGCGGGTTCGCCTCCCAAGGTTTACCTATTTCCCCGAGCCATCTCCTCCTCGGAACGGGGTCGCTGTTCCTCGCGTGAGGGCGGCTTCGCCGCCCAGGGGTTATCGGGGCCCCCCCTCGTAAGCTTCCTCGTAATGGGGCGGGTTCGCCGCCCAGGGTTTACCCCTGTTCCCCCGAGGCGTCAAATCCTGGGAACGGCGTCGCCCTTCCGCGTGATAGGGCGGCTTCGCCGCCCAAGGTTTACTGTGTCCCCCCGAGCCGTCGACTCCTCGGAACGGCATCGCCGTTCCTCGTCTGTGGGCGGCTTCGCCGCCCAAGGGTTATCGGCGCCCTCCCCCCGTAACCTTCCTGGTGATGGGGCGCCTTTGCCGCCCAAGGTTTACCCGTGTCACCCCGAGGCGTCGAATCCTGGGAACGGCATCGCCCTTCCGCGTGATGGGGCGGCTTTGCCGCCCAAGGTTTACTGTCTCCACCCGTA
Source organism: Ischnura elegans (assembly GCF_921293095.1). NCBI lineage: Eukaryota > Metazoa > Arthropoda > Insecta > Odonata > Coenagrionidae > Ischnura > Ischnura elegans. The sequence goes on along the minus strand of NC_060259.1, from coordinate 113,019,008 downwards.
CCGTCGACTCCTCGGAACGGCTGCGCCGTTCGTAGTCTTTGGGCGGCTTCGCCGCCCAAGCGTTATCGGCGCCCTCCCCCCTCGTAAGACACGCATTCGGCTGCTCCACGTGTTGGAGCGGATTTGCCGCCGCAGGGTTCTCGGAGGTTTTCCGCGCATCTGACTCCTTGGAATGTCTCCGTCGTTCCTGGGGCGGGGTCAGCTTTGCCGCCAGGGTTTTCACTCCTCACAGAGCAATGCGTACTACCAGCCTTCCCCTATCGTTTACAAAGGCTGCCGTGGGATAATGTGGCTGAATGTAGACGCATGCTAGCCGTGATTGTGGCATTTTAGCTTATGACGATGTTTTTAAGGGGGTCCGGGGGGTTTCCAGGTTTTTTTTATGAATATACTGACAACGGTCGCAATCATCCAAATAAATTCCTTAGCGATGAGTCATAGGAGAAGGGAATTACTGCTAAAATATGCTAAAACACCGAAGAACATGCTATTCACAGAAAAAAAATAATTTTTTCCCTGGTCTTCTTGGAAGCCACGTGAAATATCGAGGGGTTTTCTTGCATAAAATGTCTTTGTCTACCTACAGTAAAAATTCCAGCGAACTTACTGTAGGGGAACAATGAATTCTCCCGTATTACTCACATTTAGATTACCAATTCTGTGGTCTCCACATAGCGGTGCATAGGCGCTGTAATAAGGCATAACTATTGTGAATTTCGTAGCCGTACCTTATGGGGAAGTGTTTAAAAAAATCGGTTTTAGGTGTCCTTGTCCTGGAACCCCTTTTTTACTCTACTATTTTGTTAAGAAATGTACATTTAAAAATTTGAAGTTTTATTGCGGGTGTGTAATTGGGGCAGGATAATTGAACATGACGGGTGAATTTAGCCGACACAATTCCCATTCGGAATCAATAAAAACGATACAACTGGGATGAATGGTACACGAAATATACGACTTATTAAGTAATTTTTATTTTTTTGGGGGGGTCACAGGGGGTTTTCGGGGGACCTAAAGTGCTTGTTCTGTATAACGCGGCATCGTTTACCTTGGATAAAAATTTCGGCTCTGTAGCTGTAGTGTAAGCATGCTTTTTCGACGGTGTCACCCGTTAAAATTAATTATTCTGCGTTCTCCTGGTAGCGGCGCGTAGGGGCACGAGAAAGACGTCAATCACCGGAATTTGGTGTCCGTACCACGTCGGGAAGTGGTAAAAAAAAATTCCGAAAAATTTAAAATCGTGTGTTGAGGGAATGCAAACTTCACGGCGGATGTGTTGTAAGTTACCAAACGTTGTAGGAGTCGCAAATTCAATGAAAATACATAATCGTTAATTACTCGAAGTTCGATTAACATGTGGATATCAAAGGATAGCCAAAAAATTAAGAAAAAAATCTAGTATCATGCATTAAATTGAATTGGTCCTACGATTATTGCAAATCGGTCAAAAAAATTCCCAAAGTGAGCCCATAAGAAAAGCATTGGAAATTTTAAATTGTTAAAAAAAATACTTTTAAACAAAAAATTGCAAAGGCAACCACACCAAAAAATCAACCAAAAAATCTAGTGTCTCATACGTTAGGGACTTATTCCTACAACGATTATAAGTTGGTTTTAAAAAAATCCAAAGATAGGCCCATAAGAAAAGCATTGGAAATTTAAAAAAATTATAAAAAATACTTATAAACAAAATATGGCAAAATGTTTCACATCAAAAAATCGGCCAAAAAATCTAGTTTCCGTCAGTGACATTTCATGTTCCCGTGACATTTTTAAGTAGGCAATAAATGGAATATGTTTTAGTCCCATAAGGCTCCAATGTTAATTCGGATCGATATATCTCGAAAACCGATCGAGTTTTTCGAGTTTTCGGACTTTTCCCCCCGATGAATATTTTTTCTCCACGACCTGTAAAAATTTCGTCTTCCCAGCACGTCCGGAAGTGGTCGGGAATTTGTATACGTGAATCAGTGAGGCAGTGAGCTATCTGTCACACATCGGGTTGTATATAATATAGACTCGCCGCGCTGCGCGCGCTCGTTAGGGGGCTACGCCCCCTAAAACCCCCCCGCATCCGGCTTCGCCGGCTGCCCCCACCGGACGGCTTCGCCGTCCCACCCGCGGCGTCTCGGAACGGCTTCGTCGTTCCTCGTCAGGGGTCGGCTTCGCCGCCCAGGTATCGAGGTAGACCTGTGACGGAGACCCGCTAGTTCCTCGGAACGGCTGCGCCGTTCATCGTGCGAGGGCGGCTTCGCCGCCCAAGGGTTACCCGAGTCCCCCCGAGGTGTCGACTCCTGGGAACGGCATCGCCCTTCTGCGTGGTGGGGCGGCTTCGCCGCCCAAGGTTTACCTGGGTCCCCCCGAGCCAGCGACTTCTCGGAACGGCTTCGCCGTTCCTCGCCCGTGGTCGGCTTCACCGCCCAAATTTTACCTGTGTCCCCCCGAGCCGTAGCCTCCTCGGAACGGCTTCGCCGTTCCTCGCCTGTGGGCGGCTTCGCCGCCCAAGGGTTGTTCTATTGCTATTCACAGAAAAAAAATAATTTTTTCCCTGGTCTTCTTGGAAGGCACGTGAAATATCGAGGGGTTTTCTTGCATAAAATGTCTTTGTCTACCTACAGTAAAAATTCCAGCGAACTTAGTGTAGGGGAACAATGAATTCTCTCGTATTACTCACATTTAGATTACCAATTCTGTGTTCTCCACATAGCGGTGCATAGGCGCTGTAATAAGGCATAACTAATGTGAATTTCGTAGCCGCACCTTATGGGGAAGTGGTTAAAAAAAATCGGTTTTAGGTGTCCTTGTCCTGGAACCCCTTTTATTACTCTACTATTTTGTTAAGAAATGTACATTTAAAAATTTGAAGTTTTATTGCGGGTGTGTAATTGGGGCAGGATAATTGAACATGACGGGTGAATATAGCCGACACAATTCCCTTTCGGAATCAATAAAAACGATACAACTGGGATGAATGGTACACGAAATATACGACTTATTATGTAATTTTTATTTTTTTGGGGGGGTCACAGGGGGTTTTCTGGGGACCTAAAGTGCTTTTTCTGTATAACGCGGCATCGTTTACCTTGGATAAAAATTTCGGCTCTGTAGCTGCAGTATAAGCATGCTTTTTCTACGGTGTCACCCGTTAAAATTAATTATTCTGCGTTCTCCTGGTAGCGGCGCGTAGGAGCACGAGAAAGACGTCAATCACCTGAAATTGGTGTCCGTACCACGTCGGAAAGTGGTAAAAAAAAATTCGGAAATATTTAAAATTGTGTGTTGAGGGAATGCAAACTTCACGGCGGATGTGTTGTAAGTTACCAAACGTTGTAGGAGTCGCAATTTCAATGGAAATACGTAATCGTTAATAACTCGAAATTCTTTCGTCTTTTGGATACATGAAGATAGCCAAAAAATTGAGAAAAAAATCTAGTATCTTGTATTTGAAGGAATTTGTCCTACGATTATTGCAAACGGGTGAAAAAAATTCCGAAATTCGGCCCATAAGAAAAGCATTGGAAATTATAAATTGTTAAAAAAAATACTTTTAAACAAAAAATTGCAAAGGCGACCACACCAAAAAATCAAACAAAAAATCTAGTGTCTCATACGTTAGGGACTTATTCCTACAACGATTATAAGTTGGTTTTAAAAAAATCCAAAGATAGGCCCATAAGAAAAGCATTGGAAATTTAAAAAAATTATAAAAAATTCTTTAATCAAAATATGGCAAAATGTTTCGCATCAAAAAATCGGCCAAAAAATCTAGTTTCGGTCAGTGAAATTTCATGTTCCCGTGACATTTTTAAGTAGGCAAATAATGGAATATGTTTTAGTCCCATAAGGCTCCAATGTTAATTCGGATCGATATATCTCGAAAACCGATCGACTTTTTCGAGTTTTCGGACTTTTCCCCCCGATGAATATTTTTTCTCCACCCACGGCGAAAATGTCGTCTTCCCAGCACGTCCGGAAGTGGTCGGGAATTTGTATACGTGAATGAGTGAGTGAATCAGTGAGTGTGCTATCTGTCACACATCGGGTTGAGTGAGTGAATCAGTGAGTGTGCTATCTGTCACACATCGGGTTGTATATAATATAGATTTATCTGTCCTAAAATTAATAATATTTTATAATTATCATTGTGGCGATATTCAGGTCGTATACGGTATGGTGGACGTTGTTGCCAATGTTGGAATGGGCGTGAATACAAATTATGTTCACAAAAAAGTTAATTTTTTTATTTGTATTCGTGAATATTCTTTACTCACATTTCTACCAATTTCATTTATGTTTTCATTATTCTTTCCAATTTTAGGGAGTGGCGCGCAGAAAGGCGATATATGCTTGAGGTATGTAGCCGTATTCCATGGTAGTGGAGTGGAAAAGGTAGGAATTAGGTCATTTATGGGGCTTGGGTGAAGTGCTCAATTCTGTTACAAATGTGGTGGAATTGTCGTGTAACCTCGTTAGAGGCATTGTCATTGTGATGATCATATGCTGTCTGCCTTGCTATCCTTCTCCTTTGTGAGCGAGGCAGATATGATGACCCCACTGTGGTTAGTCTAGTTGGCTACCTATTTTTCATTCCACGAAGACTTTTATTCTCCCCGCGTAATATATTCATGGCAGCCAGCCATTATCTTGGACCTCCATTTTGAAATCAAATTGCTGTATATAGTGCCTTAAAATGAAATCACTCAATTACTTGTGCCTATCTTTTAGGTTTTTCCCGACCCGGGCTATAGAGTAACTATTGGCAGAAATGGGAAAGCAAAAATAGTCCACTCCACAACGAGAAATCCCGAAAAAATGCTGTGAGTGTATTATGAGCCTGTCGGCCATCGGTTTGGGGCAGCCAAGTGTGGACTCCCAGCCGCGGACACATTAAGTGCCGTGAAGCGTGAGTACTTACTATTTTCTGTCATATGGGGTCATCTACGCCAAATCGTAGGATTTTCCTTCCTCATAGGAAAATCTTTCTTTTTTGTAGAAACATTAAATTATGATTTCGCTAGTAGTTGGACCCACCCGCCTCTGTGACGGTGCGGGACTCCCTTCCTATCCTATGTTGTTCCAATAGGCGTCGTCGAGCTCCTATCAAGGCGGCGCCTCCTTCCTTGTCCCACCCCATCCGCGATGCAGAGGTGAAAAGCTTGCGCTTACAGACCTGCCCCAGGGGTGTAACCCTGGGAGTCCGCCCTGGAGTCTCGTTTCACGTGTCATTTGAGGTTGTCACTTATTCAATAGTGATATGTTAATTATTATTTTTCAATTATAAAGATGTGTGCGATTCTGTTTGTGGTGTTTACGTTACTCTACTTAATTTCACAATATTCGTGAAGTTCAATTGTCGAGTGGTACCGATTCCAGCGGTGGCTGCTACCTTCAGTGAGTTGGCAGGAAACGTGCGTGTGTACGCACAGCGGAGGGAGGGAAAAAATACAGTTATCCCCGCAAATCAAGGAAGTACGTTATATTTCAAGACGAATTTATACTCATTACTTTATACAATGTAAAAAGTACAGTTTATTCAATATGACTGGTAAAAGAAAGGGAATAAGGTCTTGGTCGCCGTAAGCAAAAGTCAGTTTTATCCATGTTTGAAATTAATTGGGTGTTTTCATTATTTAAGGTCTGATGCAGCCAATATAAAGACTGCCGCCATTCCCGCGTACGTGCGGCGAATATTGGAGGGGTTGGAGGAGGACTGCGAGGATGTGTGCTAAAATGTACTTTTCATGCGGGGATGTGTTTTTGCTTTTGTATATAAATATGTGACTAGTTGTATTTAATCATGTAATTAGTGTTTCCTTTTGCTTTTACGAATAAATTTGTGATGAGAGAGGATGTAATGTTATTGCGATGGAATACTTGCGTTAAGTTCATTCAGTTAAGTTACTCCCTTTTCGTTAAGACTTAATTGTTTTGCCGAGTGTGGTTATAGATTGAAGACGGAGATCCTTTATGAACGTTGGGTGAGTACTGCTAAGTTCATCAGTGAATACTACCATTGGAAACAACTCAAAAGCGGATCGTAGGCGGTGAGAATCGAGTCGTTGTAAACGAGATTCAACTCGGTAACTAGGTGGAAATCAGATTCAAAGTAGCAAAAATAGGGAAACCAGATTCAAACCTGAAGGGCGGTGAAAATCAGATTCATAGTAAAATTCCTGCGTAGGTTTCCGCGGCGATGATCATGGTGCGTATGGGTTTCCGGGCGCTCCAGCCGCGTTCGTCGGTTTTGGGTGACGACGGTTTCGAGAGCCATCCTGCTCCCGTCTTCAGGTCGAAGTGGAGAAGCTTAATTTTCCGCCGAGTTATATAGGCAGGCCCCTGGGCGTTGATTGGCCAGGACCCTCTTCCATGTCTTATCGATCGGGTAGCCGTGGTCTCTATTGAAGTTCTTCGTTTTGTATATCTCCAGGGCTTCTCTTATTTGCCGTGGGTAGTAACGGCTCTCCTTTACCAGTATTCTTGCCTTGTCGAACTCAATGGTATGTCCCGGCTCACTCCATGCGTGTTCTCCGATGGCCGACAAGTTGAACTGCTTCTGTCTCATGGCTCGGGCGTGTTCCTTCATCCTTGTGGCCATCCCTCGACACGTCTCTCCTACATATGATTTCCCACATGAGCAGGGCACTTGGTAGACACCCTCGTATAGCTCCTGTGGGATTTGGTCTTTCGGCCCGGGCACAGCGTCATGGATCTTGGCCACACAGTTGAATCGGGTGACCACGTCATGTTTTTTGAGAATTCTGGCGATCCTCTCCGAAGTCCCCGCGATATACGGGATAGTCAAAAGCGGATCGTAGGCGGTGAGAATCGAGTCGTTGTAAACGAGATTCAACTCGGTAACTAGGTGGAAATCATTCTGCCTCCAGCTCCTGACCGGAACGGACGCATCCCTTGCGCGCTCCCCAGGGCCACCTGACTACCTGCTCTTGCTACCTGCGCTTGCTGCTGCTTGCTTGGGTCTTGCTGCTTGTGCAATATAGTGCAGTGACATATATTGTCGTAGCTTATTTGTTTATTAGCGTAGGATATTTAACTTAGTCTTAGTTTTATTATAGGGGTGCAATATTAATTGTTAGTTGGTGCGGGTTTTGTGTGTGGTGTGTGAGAGTGAGTGAATATCCTGATTTTGTTTGATCCCGGTTCCTGCGACGTGTGATTATCGAGTATCTGCTAGTAGTGATAAGTAGAAAACTTACGTATATCTCAAATTTTTCTCTTCCCTTTAGTATTATTTATTGCATAGTTATTTGCACGTTATCTTTATTTGTGTCGCTGCGCCTTTACTAATCTGGTGTTACGGTCGTTAAGTAGAATATATATTTGGCTGCTTTAGATTTAATTTTTCTATCGGAATAGTGTCTTAATATTATTTAAGTAATTTTGTGATAGTTGCCCTCTTTCTTTTACATCAGGTGTGTAATCCTAACTCTTAATTCTTATTATAGGCTAACGATATATATACATATTGTTTTAATATATTTTTTTCTGTTATAAAGCTCTTCATATATTATTTGTTTTACCGTTGTTTTGAGGTCTATTTTGACTGTTAGGATTTTTATTGTAATTTTCGTAGCGCAGCACTCTCATTGTGATCTTGAAAACTCTCGTTCCGTTCTCCAGTAGTGGTCATTTTAGCACATATCTCCCCTTGAAACACAGGTAGTTTCTTCCGTCCCTCTTGTTGTTAGTCATTGACTCACCCCTTCACTCCTAGCCCTCTCAAAACAACACCTGCGTCCTTGAAGAGCTAGGCACACCTACCCCCCTGCTATCAATCCCTTTTGCTAATCCGTTTCTTCCACTTTCGGTTAACTCGAGTGACTATTTAGAGGGTAGGAGGTTGACCTTTTTCTTCTTCAGTTATTTTCCATTGCATTTTCGAGTGCGGTTTTGATATTTTTGCCTTGTTAGCGTTTTTCATGTGTTAGGATATAATTTCACCAAACGCATTGCAACTGATCACACTTTTATCTCAAGGACTCATATACTCTTTTTTACTTATTTATCCAAAGTCTATTTATACTTATTTATTTAAAGTCTATTTACGCGTATTTATATATTGTTGTTAGTACTTTTATTACTTATTTACCCTTATTTATACATTTTTGTTAGTCTATCACCCTTTTTATAGCTTTGCTCTTTCGTGGGGATCATATTGCGGGGAATTTATATTTTAGCTAGTTAGTTTCGTCTTTGCTCTCTTGTTGATTATTATCGTTAATCTATTTGTCCCACGTTAAGTTATATCTTAATTTCGTTAATTAGTCTTCTTTGAAACTATATAGTTTTCTAGTTTTAAACCCATTAATCGACTTAATCCATATCCAGGTAACTACATTCCCTTATTTACGTTTAAAAAGAGACAAGTTAGTAAGTTTATTGGTTTGTTTTACTCTCTCTCAAATATCTATTAAGCGTAAATATCTATTAAAAAGAGACAAGCTAGTAAGTTTATCGGTTTGTTTTACTCTCTCAAATATCTATTAAGCGTATCTCCCGTCAGGTAAGCTTTTCTGAAATCCAAAGTTGCGATAGTGATAGGATGCCTTCGAATAGGTCACCCGTTGCCGGAGTTGAAAACGCCGGTGAATGCGAGGCTCTCGGAGACCGCATTACCGCGTTGGAGACGATGGTGCGGGAACTTCGGGCCCAGTTTGAAAGGGTGGCTGATACCGCTGAGGGGAATGGTCCGAGGGGTGGTTCTTCGAAAGGTCGCCGTGCCACAGGGGCTGCACGGGTTCGCCCGATTGCAAATAGCGGCTGGTCGATCGAGAGCCTTCCTCGAGGTCCATCTCTCGATGAGGGGGTCACGTCACCCCGTAAATCTGAGTTTTGGAGGGTCGTGTCTCGGAGGGACGGTGGTAGTGTCACTCTAAGACGGGGTTTGGGGGATGCTGAGGCAAATCCCGTCCCCGTCTCGAACAGGTACCAGTTGCTGTCGGATGGAAACTCCGAGGTGCCTGACGTGCCTACTCCTACCCCGAAACCGGCACCTAGGAAGGAGCATCAGAGTGGGAAGGGGGGGATCATAGTGTTAGGGAGTAGCAATGTCCGTCGTGTGATGGTCCCGTTACGGGAGAGGGCAGACCGCGAGGGTGTAAGCGACCGTGTAACGTCATGGTGCATCCCTGGTGGCGGTGTTCCTCAGGTGACGCAGGCGGTTGGTGCGGCGGTACGGGGCACGAAGTGCTCCAGACTGTGGGTCGTGGCTCATGTCGGCGTCAATGATGCCACCTTCCGTGGATCTGAGGAAATTCTAGATTCCCTCCGGGATCTGAATTCCGAAGTGAAGCGGGTGGGTGGGACCATTGGAGTCGGCATTGAGCTTTCGATTTGTAGTCTTGTCCCGAGGATCGATCGTGGTTCTCTGGTTTGGAGCCGAGTGGAAGGCATAAACCAGAGGCTGCGTCGTTTCTGCACGGACATCGGAGCCTCCTTCGTGGACCTTAGGCCGGCAATCCGATCGTGTCGGATCCCTCTGAACCGTTCGGGAGTCCATTACACGGCCGAGTCGGCTAGTCGTGTAGCGAGTAGCATATTTGAGCACTGTAGGTCTTTTTTAGAGTAGAGAGTAGGGCAGAGTGTAGATATATTAGTGGGTTGAAAAATAAAGGGGTAAGTTCAAAACTTTTCACAGACAAAGATTCTTCCAGAAATGAGAATAGAGAAGTAGAGAGAAAAATCAGCGTTTCAGGTATTACATTTAAGCACGAGAAGCGTCAGACGAGCAACACGTTCAAAGGCAGTCAAGGCTCAAGTCATTTTGATAGTGTGACAATAAGACATGCATTTCCATTTATCAGCGGTATAGAGCCTGTGAATAGTCTATTCGACAAAAGCAAATCAGAATTATTCCCGAATCGCAATATTACTACTTCCGAAGTTTTAATCGTGGCTGTGGTTAATTGCCGTAGTTTAAGAAATAAGATTCCCGAATTCCACCATTTAATTCATAGTACGAAGTGTAACGTCATTTTTGGAACAGAAAGTTGGCTAACAGATGATGATTCAGACAATGAGATCTTCCCAAAATCGTTTACTGTTTATCGGAAAGATAGAATTAATCGAGTTGGGGGCGGAGTTTTTATAGCTGTAAAGAATTCAATCGTCAGCCAAGCGATAACCGTAACTGAGACCAGCGTTGAATCTGTGTGGTGTTAAATTAAATGTCCAAAATTCAAAACTATTTTATTATGTTCGTATTACAGACCACCTAACTCAGATATAACGTCAATGTTGGATTTTCAAAATCAAATAAACAGCGTAGCATCCAAGTATCCTGAAAGAAACTTGATTGTGGGTGGAGATTTCAACGTACCTTCTATAGATTGGGAAACTTATAGCTTCATTCCTGGTGGGAGGGATAAAGTGATCTGCGAGGCTTTATTACACACTTTCACATCTAATTCATTGTATCAAATAGCATCCGCACCAAACAGAGGAGAAAATATTCTTGATTTATTAGCGACAAATATACCACATCAGGTAATAAACGTTGGCACTGTCGAAGGAATAAGTGACCATAGGGTAGTAACTGCAAAGTTTTCTCTAAATACCGCTGTAAACTTTAAAAAAGAGCGTAAAGTTTTCATTTTTAAAAGAGCTAATTTTGATGGGTTTAAGAGTCATATGAAAAATGCTTTCCCCGAGTTTCAAGAATCAGTATTAAAGTTAAATGTAGAGAATACTTGGAAAGCTTTTCTTTCGCTCGTAACTTCGGGAATAAATAGCTACATCCCTAGTAAAATAGTAAAAGAAGGCAGCGAACCGAGATGGTACGACGCGGAAGTGAGAAAATCATTGAGGCGACAGAGAGCGTGTCATGCTAAAATGAAAAAAGTCAGCACGGATTTATACGCTAATGAACGCGAGCTAATAATTAAAAAATATAGGATGACTAAAGCCGCCACGAAGGAAGCGTTAAGGAATGCGTTCACGAATTTTAAAAGAAAAACACTAGTAGAGCAGTTACAGGATAACCCAAAAGCATTTTGGTCAGATGTTAGGGAAGTTCAAGGTAAACGATCTACCGTATGTTCGCTGAGAAACGACAATGGAGATGTGTTGACAAGCAGTTACGATAAATCCAATTTATTAAATTCCTACTTTAAGAGCGTGTTCACGGAGCCTTCTGAAAACTCACCCGAGACCGATGACAATCCCTGTCTACATAAGATGCCAGCTATTGACATTAGTACGCTCGGAATAGAAAATATATTAAAATCGCTTAGTCCAAATAAATCACCTGGTCCAGACGAAATCCCTTCTCGCGTATATAAAGAACTAGCCTCAGAACTTGCCCCCTACTTGCAGTTAATATTCAGTAAATCCATCAAGCAACACGAAGTACCTAATGACTGGAAAATCGCTAATGTAACGCCTATATTTAAAAGTGGAGACAAGGAACAGCCATCTAATTACAGGCCGATATCTTTAACGTCCATCTCTTGCAAAGTCCTTGAACACATCGTAGTCAGCTCGGTAATGAAACACCTAGACGCGCAAAACTTATTAATGGGAAATCAACATGGATTCAGGAAAAGCAGATCGTGCGAAACTCAGTTAGCGCTTTTCGCCCACGATATTTTAGTCTCCGGGGAAGACAACATTCCAGTAGACGCGATTTTTCTTGATTTCAAAAAGGCATTTGATAAAGTACCCCACGGAAAGTTAATAATAAAACTGAAATCTTATGGTATAGACGAAGATGTCATTTCCTGGATTAGAGAATTTTTGAGCGACCGCGTCCAAAGAGTAGTATTAGACGGTGCAGTCTCCAATGAGGTTAGAGTGACTTCTGGCGTTCCTCAGGGTAGTGTCATTGGCCCACTCCTATTCCTTCTTTATATAAACGACATTGGCGAAGTAGTGCAGAGTAAGTTACGATTATTTGCAGACGACGCTGTAGTTTACAGAGAAATCCGTTCCAGCAAAGATATAGATGAACTAACGAATGACCTTGCTGCTATCCAAGCTTGGTGCGATGCTTGGCAGTTAGAATTAAATTTGGAAAAATGCGTCGTAATGAATTTCTGGAAGAAGGATAACTCCCTACAGCGTAACTATGTCATTCGGGGCACGCAGTTAAAGGCAGTTGAATCTGTGAAACATCTAGGGGTTAGACTCAATAATGATCTATCGTGGAATAAACATATTCGAGAAATAACCGGTCAAGCTAATCGTAAAATGGGTTTTGTTAAAAGAATATTAGGAAAGTGCGACGACAAAGTGAGAGAAATTAGCTACTTTTCCCTCGTTAGACCACATTTGGAATACGCTGCCAGTGTTTGGGACCCTCATGAAAAAGGCTTAATAACAGAGTTAGAACGCGTGCAAAGAAGAGCTGCCAGGTATGTGAAAGGTCGTTACGATAGTCTTGTTAGTGTAACTGACCTCTTAGATAAACTCGGATGGGAATCTCTGTCGGACTTTAAATTGTACTGTAGATTGGACTGTAGATTGGTTTTAAATTGGACTGTAGATTGAAAAATAGACTAAACCTTTTAGATAAATTCAAGAGCAGTGTCTTTTCTGACGAAGTTAACCATATCTTGCGGACGCCAACGTACTACGGAAGATCAGATCATATAAATAAAATAAGAGAGATACATTGCAGAACAGACAGATTCCGAATGTCATTTTTTCCACGATCAATAAGAGATTATAACGGCAGCAATAGAACGCGTAAATAGATTGCATGACTTGTAGTGTAGCCTACTAACCTATGTAAAACTTACTGCATGTTTCTGAATTTCTATTCTATATTCTATTTCTAACAGCATATAGTAGTATAGTTTGTTATTATACGGGACGTTTCTTGGACGGTGTGGTGTGCATGTGGGAGTCCAAATGCATGCTGCATGCTGGTGATTGATCACCCCCTGCCAAACACCCTAGAGGTGGCTCGCAGGGTAATTTGTAGATGTAGATGTCAGTTTCGCTGCTGGTGTCATCGAATCCTCCTCAGTGGTGTGGCGTTCCATAGGTGGCCGGGCGTGAAGCTTGGCGACATTCGCCTGCTAACTTTCGTATCTTACGATATAGGTCCATATATGCTGCGTATGAAATTTGGACAAAACTATAACTTTATTTTTGGTGAAAGAATTGTAACTTTATCTCGATTACAAGGGGAGTTATGAATTTTTAATAGCCGCACCTCGTCAGGCTTTCCTTACTGGCAGAAAGTCTACGCAGAAAGCTCCCGCCTCCTAAGGAGTTCGTTTCGCCATCAGATAGGTTGGCGAGGTGAGGGTTTTGTTTTGACGAGGAAGAGATTTTCCGTGAGGGAAGATGTTTTCGCTTCAAGAGACAATATAAATCTTATTAATGGTCATCGCATCGTTGAACGATCAACATATCGAATGAAATACATTTCGCGTAGTGTGCTTCAGAACTTCAGATAGGAAATACCTCACTTTGGTGAAGTGTAAATGCTATTTACAACACCAAGTGCCGGAATATTACAATAAAAAGGGAATGCGAGATTGGATCTCTACACTGAACAACAATGCACTGTTTGCCTTTCGCTAACGGTCATAGCCTCTTCACCACAGTTGGTAAATAGATCTTAAAAGTATTTGGTAATAAATTCTTAAGCGCGCAGCTTCAAACGAACACAAAGAGGTATGGATCAGCAGTAGCATTTTTGGGAATAGGGATGGTCGGTGACCTTGATTTGTTTGCTCGATAGCGGGATGAGTAATGGCCCATTCTGTTACCACGTCGAAAATGGAAAGGTTTCTTTCGGCTGTACCAGTTTTCTACTTCGGGTCTTACGTATGGGACCGGGGATCATCTAATGCGTTTTTGTCTTTCCTTGAGACCTTATTCTGGTCATAGTTGTGATAATCGTCGTCTCGTATATAACAAGACGCATTGTCGTTTGAGGAAAGTTTTGTTTTAAGCGTTAGCATTTAGTTGAGGTTCTTAAAAGTAAAACAAATAGCGGCTGCAATTGGGCACGGGTTCACTGATAGCTTAAATTCTTGCCTCATTATATGAATGAATCCCTTCTCCCAGGGGCCGAAAAACTAAATATCCAAAGATATATTTTACGCGGTGAGCATTTATATAGCAATATCGAATGGAGTATTTTTGGCATATTCCAATTGTAAGTTGTTGCGGCACTAGAAAAATATGGCGATTCAAAACTATCCGCCCTCCCCTTTTTCGGAATTAAACCTCCTATTATGCAGTTTTGTGAACCGAAACTGCAAGCAAAATTTGCTTCGTAGGCCTCATGGGGAATCCTAATCCGTAGGCTAAAATATGTTATCGCGTTAGAATCTTGAGTTATCCATTCATTAATTGTTATAAAACATTTGATTCTATGTATATTAGATATTGATTGCTTTTCGTACTCAATTTAACAGATAAAAACCTATTTTTTTGTCTTTGATAACAAGTTATTCATTTAAATACAGATTTTCAACACTAATACAGGATTTGTTATAATCATGCAACATAAAGTAGGTTCGAAGATTTTCGCGGCGTTGATCAGATTATCTCTGCATTCTCTTCGGGTTTCCACCGTGTCCGTTGGCTTTTGTCGAAACTGTTCTCGCCAAAAGGCAACGGACGCGGTGGAAACCCAAAGAGAAGGCAGAGATCATGCAACATAAAGTTTTAAGTCCAAACTTCGAACTGCAACCGACCTCTTGACGAGCCTTTCCGGAGGTACTTCCTCTGAGTGGCTGAAATGTCTTCTATCAATGATTTTCCCGAGGTGTAACCCTCATTTTCCTCCATTGTTGGGGACTTATATCCCGACGAGTAAAAACTAGTGATGTGTTTATAGAAGGTTAAAAAAATTCCATCTGATGTAAAAACATTTCGACGGAGTCGACGTACAAGTAGCCCTCTGACGCGAGAATGTAGGAAAACAAAATTGTGCAATATATATAATTATATTACCTTTGCTAATCCAAGTACATCTCACCGTATGAAAGTTAATCACAACCAAGTTGATTTTGATCAATCAATTAGAAGGTAAACGAAGAAGATTTGATTATTTCCAAAGCAGAAAAAAGGAACAGTGTGCTAATCCGTAATAAGGTCTTATGCATCGCCAAATGTGATGATGTGTTGGAGGATACCTCATTCGTGATTCTCCCCCGTGATCCAACGGATAGATTCCAAAAAAGTGTTAAAAAAGCTTTATCTTCCTGCTGTAATTTTATAAATTAGCCCCTAAATTAAATATCATCTTTAGGCAATTGCCTGGTTTTTCACCAAGATATAATATTAATAGCCACATCATTTTGCCATAGAAACTTCAACACCTCATACGTCACCATCCAACCCCAAGCTAGTTTCATTTGACGTAAAAAATCTATTTACTTCTGTACCTGTACAAACAACTTTGTTACTTATTGAGAGACCACAACATTAAAAACAGTGTGTCTTGTGAACTTTATTGTCTAATGGAACAGCGTACCAGCCAAAATTATTTTTTGTACAATAAGAATATTTATCACCAAACAGACGGCCTTGCGATGTGGTCCCCCCTTTCACCTGTAATAGCCGAAATATTTACGGACAATTCAAAACGCCAATTATTTGATTTGGGAATTCTATCTCATCTAACATATACTGGTACCGCTATGTTGACTACATCATTTGCCGCTGGACCGGAATTGTCAGACAATTAGATAATGTTCTAAATCTTTTAAATCCTCGACATCCTAATATTACCTTCGTAGTAGAAATAGAATCCAAAAAGCACCTAAACTTTCTCGATCTCTCCATATCCATAGTTGATGACAAACATGAATTTGGTATATACAGAAATCCTTGTTATAGTGATACAATCATTCCGAGTTACTGATGCCATCCAACCTCCCAAAAGTTATCCTCCTTTCATTCTATGTTACATAGATTGGTCAATCTACCTTTAAATGCAGTCAACTTTATTGTGAACTTTCCACGATGAAATCAATTGCAATTTCAAATGGCTACAGCTTAAATACTTAAACTAAAATCCTTCAGAGAAAGTTGAAAACGCGAGCTATTTCACAGCTTTGCTCCCTTCCCCCATCACAGAGAATTCTAAAAATTGGTGCCGGTCATTTTTTGTGGGAGACCTTTCCAATAGGCTTGCAAATAAATTCCCCAAAAATAAATTCAATGTTTCTTTTTACAACCCTTGCACTCTCGGTGAAGTTCTGTGTCGTAACAAAGACAAAATAGAACCCATCCATCAATCCGGCATTTACAAAGTTAATTGTGAATCATGCAACTTGAGTTTCATTGGTCGAACAGGCAGAAGTTTTATTATCCGAATGAAAGAACATAGAAGGTGCAGGAAACTGGGATGAAACGTCACTTCTCGCCAAACATTTGGTACAGACTTTTCATTCTTGTCATTTTCAACCAGAATTTTCTCCACCCCTTCAGTAACGGCACAAGGCTTGATGTTTTAGAGCAGTTTGAAATACTACAAATTTATACAAATATTCTTATTAGATATTAGATGTTCCCGTGGACATACCCCGTTTAGACGGTCTAAGGCTCCGCTTGGCGGTGTCATAAAACGTCCGTTTTCGCAGTAAAATCCTGGGGGCGAGGGATCGGAGAGTAAAGAAGGTATTAGTCTCAGCTGGTATCTTTCTGGTAGGTCTTTTGTATGATTCCCGGGAAAACAAGTCACTTTTTCGAAGTTTGAACGCTTTTAATAGAAGCATGGTCTTCGATCGTATCCAAAGAAAACGAAATGAACTTCATTGAAACGTGCACTCACCTCGGCTAAAATACTTCCACTGTCTTCACCACAGACCATTTGAGAATCGGTGTCTTGAATAAAAACATAAAAACGGTGAATGCTGAGCGTTAAAACCCATACAGTTTCAATAACATTACCGCGTCGCGGCTAATCCAACTCCCGACGCGCGCAGACGAACCCTGCCGCGCGATCGATAAATCAATGTAATTTTCGGCGTCGCAAACTTATTTCCAAGATAACTGCATAAACACCTCAAACAATCTTCAAAGAATGCTCTCATATAAGTAACTTTGCGTGCCTTTGCCGTAAAATCATTTGAAACTCTACCTCAATGTAGAACTTTGACGCAAAACAGTATCCGCCATTTTGTAACTGCACGGTAAGAATTGATTGATGATATTCTTAAAGATTACGGAAATTTAAAGAAAGAACATTAATGCCAACAGATTATGTGGTTTTTTATTCTGCATGAATCCACCTACAACTTCACCTTCTACTTACTTTGGAAGATTTTCAGAGAAAATTGAAGACGGGCGTTTTTATGGAACGTTGCTCACATTTAAGCCTGTGTATCTCAGAATCGGGTAGGATCTTTGTCAAATGAAGTGCATATCCTTAAATTTCAATCAGTTTTGAGTACACATGCGAAGTTTCAAGTTTATAACTCAAAAAAAGTCATTTTGTAATTTTGTCCGGCTTTTTCCGATTTCCGCCCACTGTGCGATATCCAACGGTCAAATTTGAATCAAAATATTTGCATTTAAATTTGATGCAACTAACGCGCACCCTGTCCCACGGTCAAAATTTCATCCAACTGGCTTTTGGTACTATCATTTGTACAAAACACCGTTTTGTCCAAATGGATAGGGCAGGTTCTAAATTTTCATCCAATGGGATGAAACCAACCATTCACAGGGCCCTTGACAAAAAAGCATCGCCAAGCGCTGACACAGAGGCCACATAGGTTAAGCCGGTGTTCCATGGTCAAATTTGCATCAAAATATTTGTACAAAAATTTTGATGCAAATTGCAAATATTTTGATGCAACTGGACGGGGGTGTCCCACGATGCATATCATTTGGACGAAAAGGAAAAGGAAAAAGACGATATTTATATAAACAAATTTGGAAGATTATGGAAGTGAAGGATTCTGTCTTTATTAGCAGGCAAAATTGTCTGAACAGGCCTCTTGAACATTGAAGAGGCGAAAAAAGGAAAACAGAAGGAATGCTGAACTTGGCCTTGGCTGGAAAGGGGTATGAAAGCGTTGGAATAAGCATGCTAAACATGATGGAGAAGGAGTTGGTCGCCGTTGTTCCCGTATATTATCGATAATAATTGACGATAAGTGAGGATATTTGCATGCCCCTTATTAGCAAGGCTGAGGGCAGAATAAAACGGCAGGATACAAACCTGAGGCAGTTTATTCCCGCGGTGAAAATATTATTAATAATTAGATGGATATTGTGGTTGAGAAGATGTTATGAAAAGTGCTGCAAACGTGCATTTAAATCACATTTTCCTCTCCTAAACTAGCAGTTGATAAAGACCAATTTTTGCTCATTTTTACTTTTAGGACCACACCAGGCGATGAAATAGACGATCACGAACGTATATATACCTACATTTGAAATAACGTTTTGTGAATTCCCTTCGCGGTATGGTGACATTATAAATTCAAAACTAAACCATTTAGTATCCAATACAGTACCAATGAAAAAACTCAACCGGTTTCGATATTTTCAGGTATTTATCTAGAGGTTTACGATAACGCTAATGACCTGAAAAGAAGGAAACCGGTTGGGTTTTTAATGCATACTGTGTGGAATACAACAAAGTTTGCAAATGAGCATTTTAATTAATAAAATATATATTATGGACAAAAAAATAAACTTTGTTGTATTCCACACAGTATGCATTAAAAACCCAACCGGTTTCCTTCTTTTCAGATCTTTAGCGTTAATTGTATTGTATTCGATCGCTTCTCAGAACGACTTCAATCGCGTTTTGGTAATCTATTGAAGTAAATACGATAGACTACATGCACTGCTAATGGGAAAATCCACTACCGGCTTCCCTTTCTTTCAATCCGAAGTGGCAAGAGACCCGTTTCCCGAACACATGCCGGACCTTAGGGACGTGGGAAGTGGTCCTTAGTCGGGACCTTTTGTTATCTTAACTTGGTGCACCACCCAACTTGAGTTTATTGCTTTCCTAGGGGCGGTCTTACCTGCAATTGAAGCTACACGTGTTAATAGATGAGGTCTTTACCCTCCACCCGCCTCCTTTTGGACGGGTTGTATTGCAGGTCCGCCGCTAGCATGCATTTTCGCACAAAATCTAAACATTTCACATTCTCTTTACGGGGTCCAACCCTAACCCTACAAGTTATCTGGGGGAATGGCCACATTTCCATGGCTCCTCTTTTTAACTCCGTCCAAATAGCGGTCAAAACATTTTGGTACCCTTCAGTTTCTCCTTTTCTGTCGATGTGAACGTATACCCATTACTAATTGAGAAGTCCTATTTTGGCCACAGTTTTTGTGTTTAACAGTGATCTCACAAAGAAGCTATAGTGTTGTGATAACTAAAAAAATGTGATTCAGTGATTTATTAGTTCCTGACAACCACATAAATAAGGATTATTGAGCAGGTATACTATGTTTCATTTATTTTCGTCTCTAGTTTCCGTTTTTTAAATTGGTCTGAGACGAGGCACGAACTATTTTTCATATTTTCCCTTCTATTTTACATTTAGACTTTGTAGAAAGAAGACTGTTGTGTAGCTTTTTACATACCTGTGTAATTATTGTTGACTGTCAAAAATTTCATGGACATTTACGCGGCGAGAACTGCACGGAAAAATGCTGGAGAAAAAAGAGAAAACCATAGTTGCTCGAAAAAGGAATTTGAATGCATATCTAGGGGGTTGTTTCAGATTACACGGAAATGAAAGGAAAAACTTGAGCTTATTAATTTTTTGAACATGGAATTTTTTTATTCCGAAGAGAGAAGATGGCGAGCTAGTTCACGATCAATCTCTTTTTTTTTAGAGGAATGGCAACTGGTTGGACAAAATTGTTGATTTCCCTTATGTATTTCGCAACCTTCCAAGCACCTCGGGTTCGTATTTTCCTAGTATTTTAATGGTGACATGGGGTCCCCTGGGATATTGTTCTAGTAGTCTTATTTTTTAACAGGTACTTCCGATATACAAAGGGGTAGGCCAAGTAAACAATTCACTGACGTTACTACGCGCTCCAAAATTAGGAAAACGAAGCTGCTTGAAGTCAAGTAATTTGCAGGAGTAGAAGAAGAGTTAATCTTTCAATTCTCAACAATTTTGAGATATCTGTCTTGCGGATTTTTGATTGATCCGGTAAATTTTAATAAGTTCTGCTCAGATACAGCGTAAATTTTGTGAGACATTATGGATGGTTTTACATGCCACCCACGGAGCACAAAGTATTAATACATGGTGCAGATTTAATCGAGTCGGCTCATCTTCCTATTGAAGAACTATCGGAGGAGGCCCAGGAATCTCGCAATAAAGATATTAGAAAATACCACGAGCATTACGCGAGAAAAATATCTCGAATTCATACGAATGAGGATATTTTCCGGTGACTGATCCTGACATCGAACCCTTTTATTAGCACATTAGGAACTGACTGAACAAATGTCGGGGCCTTAAAGATCTTTCGTAGGAGGTTCGTGACCTCTTGGTCTTGCAAGAGTCTCAAAATTCTGCGAGCGAATGCGAAGAGAGGGATGGGTGGGATTGAGAAGAATCTGATGATGAATAATTATAATACATAATCCGTAAAGTTATAAATCATTAACCATTCTTATATGAGAATAAAACAGTCACTTAAATACTATTTTGACATTTATTTAAAAATTACTTTTAGTCCATACAGAAGAACCTCACGAAATCTGGAAATCGCACCTCTTTAAGTCAATGAACCCAGCAACCCTACTTTTAGCCTTTTTTGTTTATTGACTAATTTCAAAGATCATTAACTCATACTTCATAACTAATTATAATTTATTTTCATGTTTTATCATTATTTGCGTTCGTCTATGCAGTCAGCGTTACAATTAGCCAGTCAATAAGTTAAAGTTCCACGTATCACCTAAAATAATATTTTTTCGTGAAAATAACTGCAGAAATGAAAATAGCATGCCAAAAAAAGTGTAGAGGGCAATTTTCAAAGACATCCAACGAAAATCTGATTTTTGTCCAACTTTTTCGCGATCCGGGCCACTGTGCGCCGCCTCTCCTCCTCCTATCGAAGGAAGGGAAGCCGATGTAAACATCGTTTTCCCTTCCTTCAATACTTGGAGGACTGACAGAGTTAAGAAGAGGGGGAGCGGGAAGGAAAGGGCATAGGCGAGGTGACCTTGAAGTGATCCCTCTCGCCTCTGGCTAGCTACTCTCGTGCCATCTTCATGCTTTTTGAGAGTTAAAACTGTCGATACTATTTCCTCCTATGCCGTGAGCCCTCTAGAATATACTTACTCTATGGTATGACCTACATTTTAAATAAAGGAAATTCACTCATCTTGCTGCTCTGAGTACCAAATCACAGCAAAAAGAAGATCCCTAACCCAGCAAATAGCGTCGCATGGAGGTCTGCACAGAACGGAATCAAAACACAACAAGGGGATGAATAAGAGTCGAGGACCCTGAACACCCCACACAAGTGGAATGAGAGCTCTTACCACGGAAGGAAGGAGTGGTCGGCGCCACCAAAGAGATATGTTGTGCCTTTTCTTCGGAGGAACCCCAAGCCCCTTTTTACTTTTTACCTATCTTGCCCCCTATTTCTCACCCCTCATACCAAGGCTATTACGTTTTTTGGTCATCCGTATCTTTCATTTGTCACAGCACATCAAAGGTGATGAAGAAGCATGCCATTCATTGCCTACCTTCTATATGGAGACCACAGCTGCAACCTCGTTGAACGAAGTGAACTTAAAACGTAACAAATGAGGACATCTTCCGAAACTACTGCCGAAGAGAAGCGTGTTTTTTTGGATAAATTTAGTGATGAGCTATCATGTGGTTCCGAGTTTTAGGGACTATTGTTCCTCTGATCCTGACATGCAGGTGCCGTATATTGCCAATATAGTTGACAATATAATGTCTCGAAGACGTTTTGTAATCGTGAGCAATGCTTTGCGTTATGAAAATAATAAAGAAATGCTTCTAGGGCAGGAGTGTTGCCGAAGAGTTGTGCGACGAAGGGTAGTTAGGGTCAGTGGCGTCCAGTAAGTTTTGCATACGTAAATTTTCCTCAGGGGCAGTGTCTAGTAAATGTATCTACCCCACGAGAAACCACACGGCATACAAAACGTAAGGCATTTTCCCTTCTGTCAGGGAACATGATGCCGAGAGCAGGTTATAATACTGCATGCAAGCGTCAGTCAGAATACTGAAAAAATACCTACTTTTAAGTTGGGACGGAGCAAGCAACACATTACTTCTAACCTTCCATTTCCAGAGCAGTCACAAAGCAAAAATTAAAACCCATCTCCATGTGGGGTAGGTATTGCATTCAACCTCAGTTACCGTTTATGTGGTGCTAATATCGGTAGCCATTCAATTATGAATCAATTTACGTGAAATAATACCAATTGCCGCTCCCTCATGGTCCACGTGTCCCATGGCATAAAAACACTAATTTTGTCAAAACTAAAGCACAACTTCGAAGTTGTTTTGCACTAACTCCATTGGCTAGATACACTTAAAGGATAAACCGAAAGCTCCGTTATCATTGATCTTCTTATTTATTTGTCATAAAATATCAAATTCCCGCTTCGTAAACAGCATTTCAAGTGAAAGTTCTTAACAATGTGGAAACAACAATATCTAAAGTATATCGTAAAAAGCATTGAAAACTAGAAGCCAATAGCCTATTCTTCAACAGAACAAATTCTTATAATCATTAACCTTCTCAGTTAATTTTGAGTGAATTTCAAAATTTAGGGACATATATGTCCCTGTTGAAATAAAGTGAAATCTGTTATTCAGCTGAACTTCTTTAATGGTGGTTACAGAGTGCAGGCCAACTTCACAAGGCACGGTTCGGCATAAGAGTGTGTGAGTATGCCGGGCGCGACGATACTCCTGCTCGGCCCAGCGCATGCGCACTAGACCTCTCCCTCCCCCTCCATCGCCACCTGGAGGGAATTCAAAAAGCCTAAACATACCGCCCGCCTCGGCAATGTCGAAATAATTACCTTAAAATTTATAGCCGCCCGCCGTGACAAAAATTTCGGGGCAGCCAACTTACAGAATCAAAGAAAACATACAAAAAATGAATATGGCTTACCACCGAAACAAGTAATTTAACAATAAATATTTAGTTAGGCAATATACATATCTTATTGACAGGGCGCAGAATAAAACCCTTTGAAGTTTTTAGTTTTGCGACTCTAACTAAACCATCATTTCCAGGACATACTTCCGCTACTCTCGCCATTTGCCACTTAGTTGGGGGTAACAAAGAATCCTTTACGACAACTAATGCCCCAACAGTCAAGTTAGGCGAAGTTTGTCGCCATTTGGGAAGATTTTGAAGTTGATGGAGATATTCCCTTGACCATCTAGTCCAAAAGTTATCCCTCATTTGAATTAAGAGTTTATATTTCTTAGTCAAGTCTCTTCCGTTGGTGAATGTTGGTTGTTCTGGCAAGGCAACCAGAGGTTCCCCAATCAGAAAATGCCCGGGAGTTAACGGCGTTAAATCATCTACCGAATTGCTCAAAGGCGAGAGTGGCCGAGAATTAAGGCATGATTCAATTTGGCAGAGTAGCGTAGTCATCTCCTCAAATGTAAGGATTTGGTCGCCAATTACGCGACGTAAATGAAATTTAGTAGATTTTATCGCTGCCTCCCATAAGCCTCCGAAGTGCGGCGCGTACGGTGGGATAAAGGTCCACTGCGTCCCCGTGTTGCTCAGCTGACAGCCGACTTCTTTATAGAAGGATGAGGATTGCTGGAACATTGTCTTCAATTCTTGCGCAGCTCCTCGGAAGGTTGAGGCGTTGTCGCTGTAGAGAAAATAACAAGCACCTCTTCGCGAAACAAATCTGCGAAAAGCAAGGAGAAAAGTGTTAGTGGTAAGATCAGATACACATTCAAGGTGAACGGCCTTCGTTACCATACAGATAAAAAGACAAATATATCTTTTATATGCTTTGTGCCCCCGGCCCTTAGTAGCCCTCAGGAGGAATGGACCAGCATAGTCCAGTCCAGTAGATAAGAATGGTCTTTGGGGTTTAACCCTTTCTTCTGGAAGATCACCCATGCGTTGCACCAGAGTCTCTCCACGAAACCGGGCGCAGGTCACACAGGTCCGGATTTCTCGCTTCACCACCACGCGGCTGCGGATGATCCAGTACCGTTGCGCTAGGTACGCTGCTGTAGCTTGCAGTCCGCCATGAAGGGTGACTGCGTGTGCGTGGCGCACCAGCAGCACGGTGAAATGGTGATCCTTTGGAATGATGATGGGATGTTTCTCGTCATAGTCCAGCACTGCATTTCTTAGCCGACCACCCACGCGAAGTAGTCCATCCGCATCGCAAAACGGTCTAAGAGGTAGCAGGGGTGAGGACCTTTTCAGGGAATTCCCAGACGTCAAGGCTGCAAGTTCGTCTCGGAATGCTGTGGACTGCATGCTCCTGATTACCGCAGTCAGAGCTTGGGCACGCTCCTCGGGGGAGACAAACCCCGAGCGTTTGTGGCTTTTATCCCTGAAATTGTGTAACCATCTTAGGCACAGAGACATGGCGTTTAGCAGGCGCAGGTATGATGAAAATCTTTGTAATACATCACCTGAGTTATGAAGGGAAGTTGCAGAGTGGTTTACGGCCATCCGCATCTCCGAATCCTCAGCACCTGATGATTCGGGTTTCCCACAGCTCCACCCCTCTTCCCGGCCGGCAAGCCATTGTGGTCCACTCCACCAGAGAGAGGAGTCCATCAGTTCGTCAGGGCTGATCCCACGGGTTGCGGCATCAGCTGGGTTGAGCTTGGTGTTGACGTAGCTCCACTGGGCCCCCGGAAGCGACGTCTGGATCTCCGCGACGTGATGAGCCACGAAGGTCTTCCACCTTGAGGGGTGGCCACGGATCCAGGCCAAAGAAACTGCTGAATCTGTCCAGCAGAATACTGGCACAGACACGAACTGAAGGCCCTCCACTATTTTCACCAGGAAGCGAGTTAAAAGTACAGCTGCACACAATTCAAGGCGAGGCACACTAACAAGCTTTAACGGGGCGATTTTCGTTTTAGCGGCCAACAGGCTAACATAGCCATCCTCCCCCTCCCCAGCAACACGCAAATACACTGCTGCTGCGTATGCCCTCTCAGAGGCATCGCAGAAACCATGGAGAGAAATGAAAGACACATTCGCCTCTTTAGTACCTACCCATCTAGGGATACTGATTTGCTCTAACTTGGATAGTGAAGACCTAAAACTCTGCCAACGTTCAGTAAGTTCCAAAGATAGAACTTCATCCCATCCTACCTTGGACAGCCACAAGTCTTGCAATATAATTTTGGCCACAATTAGTACAGGCGCCATCCAACCTAATGGATCAAAAAATCGGGCTATCTCCGAAAGCACAGTTCTCTTAGTCACTACTGCCTCTCGGCCGGTCGGATGAGCAACCCTCGCACTAAATGTATCTAAAACTGGTGACCATCTTACTCCCAAGGTAGCAACCACTTCTGAGTCAGAAAATACTTTCGTCGGATTTTCATCATCCGAACAAAGACTGGGTTCGTTAGATGCCCACTTACTTAATGGAAATCCTCCCCTCGCTAGTAATTCAATTAACTGTCTCTTAACGTCCATAGCATCAATTACATTAGCTGCACCACAAAGAATGTCATCCACGTAAGAATGCCGTGCCACTGCTTTAGCTCCCAAAGGGAATGAATGACCTTCGTCAAGTACCAATTGCCGGAGTACTCTGATAGCTAGGAAGGGGGCTGGAGCCGTACCGTAAGTAACCGTAGTCAGCTTATAATCTGAGATTATTTCGGAAGGATCCTTACGCCAAATAACACGTTGAAAGTCTGAGTCGTCCTCATGCAATCGAATTTGGCGGAACATTTTCACTATGTCCGAAGTAAAAGCCACTCGAAAAAAACGCCAACGCGTTAGAATCAACCACAAATCCGGTTGCTGACGAGGTCCACTCAACAATAAATCATTTAAAGAATTACCAGAGGCACTCTTAAAAGATGCATTAAATACAATTCGAACTTTACGCGTTTTGTCATTTTCTTTCGAAACAGCATGGTGTGGCAAGTAATATAATTGATCGCTCGCACTAGTAAGTTCCATGTGACCTAGATTTAAGTATTCCGTCATAAATGCGACATACTTCTCCCTCAAAACAGGTTGACTTCTGAGTCGATTCTCGTTTTTCAAAAATAATTTCATAGCTGACTCCCGAGAAGGATACAATTTCAGCGAAGTGTTTGGCCGGAATGGCATACGTACTACATATCTCCCATCAGAGTCCCTGCGATGAGTCGTTTTAAAATGATTTTCACAATAAGAATCCTCTTCTGACGGCGGTGTTACCGTGGAAACTTCCTCAAGGGACCAAAATTTCTGAATCTCATCCATCACCCTTTCATATGCTTGCACATGCATAGCGGTAGCACAGTCATTTTGAAATTGCATATCCTTCGCACGCGAAACAGGTCCCATTAACACCCATCCAAAAGGAGTTAAACGAGCAGTAGGACTTCCTACAGGCCCTTCGCGAACTGCACTTAAAAGTATTTCCCCGCAGACATCGGCGCCCAAGATGAGGTCAACTGATGAAGGAATGGCATGAGTTGATTCCGCAAAGGTCAACCCCTCCAGATGAGACCATGGGTGCAATTTTGCATAGTGGGAGGGCGTAAGAGCGGTTAGCCTTTTAAGCACCAAGGCTTGAAGATCTAGTTTAAAGTTTCTGTCGAAGGAGGATGTAACTGTCACGTTTACCATGCTCAAAGCAGTACCCACTTCATGACCTTGTATGCCCATGATCGGAACGCTGACCTTAGATCCCCGAAGTCCCAGAGTTTGCGCCAACCATTCCGTAACAAAAGACGTATCAGACCCAGTGTCTATGAGTCCTCTCACTGTGATACATTTTCCCGTAAGTGATTCAACCTGGGCATAAAAAGTCGCTAAGAGAACCACTCGACTTGAAGAGCTTGCTCGACATAACGCTGCGCCGGGGGAAGTCGAAGGGGAAATCGTGGGCGACTTTAATGGTATGGCATCAGCCGATTGAGGATTATCCGCGAGTCTCGGAAATGCTTCATGCAGTAGCGTATGGTGCTTGCTGCCACACGCTAGACATCGACCTGATGATCGACACCTACTCGCTTCGTGATTACGAGAAAGGCAATAGGGTGGTTTCCTATTATTTTTTTATTGCCTAAATCGAAAGATTATTACTCCTGGAGTACGTATTTCGCGCTTTTAGATTTTTAAATGACGATATCTATTTTTCGCGATTAAATGAAAAGTGGAAAATTTCAAGCGCGCAAAAACGCGACGCTTAAGTAGGAAAGTCCGTGCGACGCATTTCTGGTTCCCCCTCTCTCCTTGTGAAGTGACCTTGATCGAGGCTCTGAGCGCTGATAGGACGCAGGATGCTAGCGGATAGCTGAGTACCTTGCTGAATGGTAGCGCTTGGCTTAAAAAAGGTTTATTAATACCTTATCAAACGAAGAAAACTTTCCGACCTTAGCCAGTTTTAATAGGTGATTATTAAGACATGTTTCCCTGAGCTCTGTGCCTCATGCATGCATTGGTAACCTCAGACGATGTATAACTCCTATCCTCTCGTGCAGAAACTAGGTCCCTGTGACGTCACGCGGAGTGGAATCGCATGGGCGCCAATCTGGCCTTTTTCAAATGAGGATAAAATTTGACCCTTGCCATTCGTCTAAACCGGTATTTCTAAAACCAAATAATTTGTGTATTATGAATACACTAATGGTGGGTAACGAATCGCAATCAATGCCTATCGTTTTCTTTGATGAAGGAAACTACCCTATTTAGGCAAAGAGAAAGCTTGATGACTTCTTCTCTTCGTTCCTCAGGTTTAAGAGCCTTAAAACCTAAGCAATAGCTCAAAAAATGACCCCTTGAACAGAGCGGACAAGCGGCATTATTTCTTCTCGAAGACTTTGACGACACTGCATTCAACATTTTACTCGACTGACTCGGTGATTTCACTGAGTTATTTCGACCCCTTTTTGACTCTGAATTTGAAGCCGAATTGGAAGAAGCTACTTCTCTTGAAGCGTCCAAGGCACGAATTCGGTTTTCAAGGAAATCAGACAAACTCACAAAGGACGGCACCGCACTCATTTCTGAGTGAGATAATTCCCACTGGAACCGTGTAGAAGAATCGAGTTTACTGACTAAAAGGAATACGAACCATTCGTCCCATGCTTGAACTGGCTTTTGAAGGCTTTCAAATACCCTAATAGTTTGGCGAAATTGATCTAGGACTCGCTTCAGTTCAAAAGAAGTCGCCTTTTGCATGTTTGGGAGTTCAAACAAACTCTTCATATGAAAATTTGAAAGAACTCTAGCGCTACCATACCGCTTCTCTAAGTCATTCCACGCCCCTTGGTAATTCGCCCCAGAGATAGGCAAATTTTGTATTACTTCAGCGGCAGGCCCACGTAGGTGGGTTTTAAGATATAAAAGTTTGTGCACATTTGATAAGTCTGGCGCCTCGTCCACTAGCTTTTGGAATTGCTCTTTAAAACTTTCCCATTCTAACAGGTCACCAGAAAAAAACAGGTAATTCTATTTTCGGAAGATTAGAATTAACTGAGGCGCTACGTGATACTTCATTTTCACATGAATTCGATCGTTTTAATTGAGACACGTAATCAGATATGTTAGACAGAGCGTCGATATAAAACTCCTCCACACGCGAAAAGTGATCATTTTTCACGTACTCTGTCTTAGCGGCTTCGGCTTGTTCCAAAACTACGTAGTGGCCCGAAAGAAATGCATTCCAATACGAATCAAGCAAGTCCTTACGTTTCTCGAGTAAGTTAGCGGTTAGCCTGTCCTTGCCCAATTTCATCGTATTTGACCAAAAACGAGAAATAAGTTCACTTTTACTCATTTGAGTTTGCACGAGGCTTTCTAGATCCTTCGACATATTTCAAAGTGAATGATTGAACACGAAATAAGACGATCGAAGGAATAAAAGTTTCAACAGTCAATCTCACCAAAAACCAGATGAAGATGAAGCAGGCCGTGTAGAGCAGAAACTTCTTCAAAGTCCTAGGGAAGCACACACCCTGGCAGATGGAGTCGTAGAAAAACCATCACTATTGAAGAAAAATTGTCGAACCACGTGGCTTCTAGAAATTTCCACCTAAAATAAAAGTCCATTAAGTGCCGAAAAAAAGGAGAAAAATTTCACAATACTGCACGTATTAAACGCTGGAATCGTAGTAAAACCGGAATAGATCCGGCCCGAAGGACCAAATTTTATGTTGAAATAAAGTGAAGTCTGTTATTCAGCTGAACTTCTTTAATAGTGGTTACAGAGTGCAGGCCAACTTCACAAGGCACGGTTCGGCATAAGAGTGTGTGAGTATGCCGGGCGCGACGATACTCCTGCTCGGCCCAGCGCATGCGCACTAGACCTCTCCCTCCCCCTCCATCGCCACCTGGAGGGAATTCAAAAAGCCTAAACAGTCCCTTGGACGTTAAAGGGTTAAAAAAGTTAAATTAACATAAGTTTTTAATTTGACTTTAGTAATTTAAGCGAAAGAACTAGGCCGCAAATCGAGGGTCCCTGTTTTAATCCCAGTCAGGGCGAATGATTTTTTCCTCTCAAGATTTTTTCACTTGTCTACAAATAGATTTTTCTGAGAGGTTTCTGGACCCTTATAGAATGGACTACATGCTTTTGAAATAAGGTCTTACCTGCCACTAACATGTGTTTTTGGAGAAAATATGATGAACGGAGTTAGAATGAGTGGCTGATGAATATATGCCGGTCAGAAGATCCAGTGATGAATTTCTGATAAAATGGATTTTGGTTAGCAAAATAAAGGCAAAAGAAAGAAATTAAAGTCAAACAAGAACCAATAGGGTGGTTTCCTTCATCAAAGAAAACGAAAGGCATTGATTGCGATTCGTTACCCACCATTAGTGTATTCATAATATACAAATTATTTTGTTTTAGAAATACCGGGTTAGACGAATGGCAATGGTCCATTTTTATCCTCATTTGAAAAGGGCCAGATTGGCGCCCATGCGATGCCACTCCACGTGACGTCACAGGGACCTAGTTTCTATAGGAGAAGATAGGAGTTATACATCGTCTGAGGTTACCAATGCATGCATGAGGCGCAGATCTCAGGAAACATGTCTTAACAATCACTTATTAAAACTGGCTAAGGTCGGAAAGTTTTCCTCGTTTGATAAGTTATTAATAATCCTTATTTAAGCCAAGCGCTACCAGCCAGCAGGGTGCTAGGCTACCCGCTAGCAGCCTGCGTCGTATCAGCGCTAAGCCTCGCCTCAAGGTCACCTCGCAGGGCGGAAACGGGAACCAGAAATACGTCACGCGGAGAGACTTCCATCATTCATACTTAAGCGTCGCGTTTTCGCGCGCTTGAAATTTTTCACTTTACATTTAATCGCGAAAAATAGATATTGTCATTTAAAAATCTAAAAGCGTGAAATTCGTACTCCAGGAGTAATAATTTTTCGATTCAGGCAATAAAAAAATAATTGGAAACCACCCTATTGTAGACATCCTTTTTTATTGTAACATTTTCAGCACAATTTAGCGAAATTATGCTAAATACCCTCAATAACCTTGAAAGATATGGCATGCATGAAGAGGTAGATGGTATTTCAATTATCATTCGTCTTTTTACCGAGTTGATGTGCTGAGCGAAATTCGAAATAGCACCATCATTTTCTCCTAATGTGCAAAGTATAAGCAAGAGTGTAAGTGCCGCTGTGTGATAATTTACACATATGCAAGTATAATCCAATATCTTTTTGTCGTAGAAGTAAATAATGAAGCTTGCTACTTTTGAAAACATGTAGTCCCATTTTTGCTGGTTAAATTTTCTAAGGTTATTATCCCAGGAAACAAAGAAACATAGTCAGCGTTTAACCTCTCAAATGTTGCAAGCATTTGATTAAATCCCATCCGAGCGGCCAGGTGAGATTTAAATGGCTACGCCTTTTTGGCATGTTCTCTTTCAATAATTTATAACTTTTTTAATACACAATCAGTATCGTTGAATTTTTTTGTGCGTACGAAACTTGCGTAATACAATGCGCTACTGTGTCATAATTTTTCACACAATTTGAATAAATATTTACTGTTTTATCTATCTCGTTCTGTGAACATAATGGATAAGTTTCCACAATTTAAAATTTTGCTTTCATTATAACCAGCGAGATCTTTAGCATGTCATACATTAATTTAAAATAATTACGTGATTGTAATGACTGCTCTGAATTTTCCCCACCTCTCGCCGACTTCCGTTCGTCGCTCGCTAGAAGCGACCGCTCACCTCAAGGGGTGGGGGTGATGGGTCGGCATGCACGAGGCGACGACGGTTGGACGGGAGGCGCGTGGAGGAGGCGGCAGTCGGTTTGTAGAGCGGAATAAAGCATGTCGTAGAATGTACTACTGACTCCTTAATTCATCATCCCGTTCCCTTGATGCGTCTCCGACGAACTCCCAATAGTCAATCGACTTACACTGGTGTCAGAAGTGGGATGGATATCAATTGATCGGAGGGCACCAAAATCGCGGGTGGTGAATTACGTTACGACATGGCGGGTCGCGTGAGTGTGGGAGGCCGAGAGGTAGAGCTGCAGCAGATGTGTGAAGAGTTTAGAAAAAAGCTGGGACTCCTTTCGGAGGAAAACGCAAAGTTGAAGGAACGACTTTCCTAGTTTGGCAGTGCGTCGTCTTCATCTCCAAGACGAAGTTTCGCGCTCCTCTCCACAATTGACGCTTTCTCGGGGCGACCTGGGGAATGCGTGGAAGCCTTTTTCGACCGCGTCGAGCAGGTGGCTGATCTAAGTGCATGGAAGGAGGAGGAGACGCTCAAGGCGGCGAAGATTCGGCTGACTGAAGACGCAGCGGAGTTCAGCCGTGCGAAGGAGGAGTGCCGCGATGCAGACACGTTCGCTACCTTGAAGGAGCACCTGGTAGGGAGGTACAAATAGAAACGTAACGCTCGTTTCTACCTTCAGCTCTTATCCACGATCAGCATGGGGCATAATGAAGACATAGAAGCCTTTGCTGTCCAAGTGCGCGTTGCTAATGCGCGCGCACCTACGATACGACAGGGGACGCCGGTCGGAGGGAGGCTATGCGCTATGAAGCCGACCAGAGAAGACTGGACGCGTTCCTTAGGGGACTTCCAGGGGAGTTAGGGAGGCTAAGTCGATTGGCCATGCCTGAGACCATGGACGCTGCCGTGGAGACTGCTGTCCGGATTCGGGAGGTTGAAAGGACGCCGCGGCCGCCATCACCGGCTAGGAGGGTGTTCCGGGCGCCGCGAGATGCCGCTTGCTTCAACTGCGGGCGACCCGGCCACTTCGCGCGCGAGTGTGAGAGCGGTCGCCGTTGCTACGCGTGCGGAGGCGCCAACCATCTAGCCAAGGACTGCGGCAGTGAGAGCCAGCACCGCAGAGGACCTTTAAACGACCGAGGATCTGGCGGCGCCGTCCCCGGTGGATCCCTGTAAGTAAGACCATTCCCCGAATCGATTCGACGGCGGCGGGAGTGACGGTGTGTGGGGTTCCCTCTAGGATATTGATAGACACGGGGCCCAAATTTCCATTATTTCTCGCGATGTGTGCGGATTGAGTGGCTTGAGGAAGCCCTCGTGTAGGATAAGGGGAATTACGGAAGACAGGTTTGGAATTATGGTGAAAAGACGATACCTTTTAATTTTGACGGTGGTTGCTATGTTGCTTAAATGCAGGTGGTGGACTCAGTTGGGGGATATCAGGGTATCATGGGGTTCAATTTTTTACGTAAATTTCACATTGTTGTAGATGTGGTAAGAAAGACATTGAGGTTAGGTGAGCGGGTAATTCCTTTGATAGGCTGTGATGTGCGACTAAAAAAATCGTTTACGAGAGTTTCACGAGCGAGCAAAAGGCCACGTGACGCAATAGTCGAGATCCCAGTGATTTTGGCTCAATCAGAGGTAATACCCGCGAAGTGCGAAAGATTGTTGAGGATAAGAGTGACCGATGATGGGGTCAAGGAGGGCGATATGTTTTTAACGGAACCCGGGGATCTAGAGATAGAAAATTGTGCCATCGCCCCTAGTTTTAGGAAGATTTCTGTGGAGGGGAAACACTTTTACAAGTAGCTAATTTCGGAGAAGGGACGCTTACTCTGACAAAAGGGACCAAGGGGGTACACTATGTAGGGTGGATGGAGTACAAATACAGGAAATTGCTGATGACGAGGCCGTTCTAGTGAGAACCGTTGAAGGCGTCAAAAGAGTGGACTTTGAGAATAAACTGTGCCACTTGAAGGGGCGGATGAGGGAGGAATTACTTGCCTTATTGCGAGAACTCGAGGGAATATTTTGTGAAACCAACCTACCCCCGGCGACGGA
Organism: Ischnura elegans; assembly: GCF_921293095.1. Lineage (NCBI taxonomy): Eukaryota > Metazoa > Arthropoda > Insecta > Odonata > Coenagrionidae > Ischnura > Ischnura elegans. Next base: position 112,985,595 of record NC_060259.1, on the reverse strand, counting down.
TATTATTTCTCACTAAATACCGACTGGAATCTCTGCCCCAATTTATCGACGCCCCTATATTTTGCCACGTCATCAAAAGCCCAAAAGGTTGAGACATTTATTGAGGGGCAATTAAAGGCGGGGGTGATAGTACCGAGTGAAAGCCCATGGGCCTCTCCTGTGATAATTGTGCCAAAAATCTGCCGACGGGGCTCCTTAATTCCGGTTCTGTGTAGATTTCAGGGCGCTTAATGCAGTAACGACGCCCGATTTTTACCCGCTCCCCAACATCACCGAAACTTTAGACTATTTAGGCAATTGTAGATATTTTTCGACATTAGACCAAACATTGGGGTATTATCAGATTCCAATCCACCCGGAATCACAAGAAAAAACAGCATTCATCGTATACAATGGCCATTACGAATATACTAGTATGCCATTCGGCCTTAGGAAAGCCCCTAGTTCGTTCCAAAGATTGATGGACTGCGTGTTGCGTGGATTGAAGCAATCGCACTGCCTTGTGTATTTAGATGACGTCATCATCTTTGGAGCGAACATGGAGGAACTCGTTTCTCGGCTAAGAGAGGTATTTTTGAAATTGAGAAAGGCCAAACTATCCTTGAAATTAGAAATATGCTATTTCACGTTAGAAGAAGTCAAATACCTAGGACTCGTTATCGGTGAAGAGGGTGTGAAGCCTGATCCTAGCTAGATAGAAGCCGTAGTTAATTTCCCGACTCCCACCTGCGTTAAGGAAGAGCAATCCTTCCTTGGCTTGGCCAACTATTATCGGCGGTTTGTCAATGATAATGCAGTCATTGCGCGCCCGCTGGCGCGCATGATGAAAAAGGGGGTTGCTTTCTTGTGGACGCCGGAATGCGATGAGGCGATGAGAGCGCCAACAAAGGCTTTGACCACTAGCCCTGTGTTGGCCTATCCAAATTTTGATGAACCTTTTATCATTTCGACAGACGCCTCCAACTTTGCAGTTGGGGAGGTGTCATCGCAGGAAATTGGAGGCGTAGAGAGGCCTGTCGCGTACGCATCCCGGCAGCTACTCGCAGCCGAAATGAATTATTCAACTACCGAAAATGAGTTATTATCCGTGGTTTGGGCTGTGACTCACTTCCGGTGTTATATATTTGGTCGAAAATTCAAACTTATTACGGACCACGCGGGCTTAAAATGGTTGTTTCGGCTAAAGGACCCCAATGGACGCCTTATGCGGTGGACCTTGAAGCTATCCGAGTACGACTATACAGTGGAATACAAGCCAGGGAAGTTGCACTCGAACGCAGACGCTCTGAGTAGGAAGGTAAGAAGGATAGAGATTTTAGAAGAGCATGACTTGAGAGTTGCGCAGGCAAAGGATGAAGAGTTCTCAAGGCTGATGAGTGAACCAGGGTTTGAGATGCTTGAGGGCCTACTTTGTAAGATCGATCGAGGAGAGAGCAAAGTAGTTGCTCCGAGAGAGGCACGCGTACAAATTCTTAAACAGAATCATGCCCATCCGGTGTCAGGTCATTTGGGATTTAAGGCTACGAGCGCACGCGTAGGAGACCAGTACTGGTGGCCTGGTTGGAAAAAGGCCTGCGAGGGGTACGTTAAGGGTTGCGTGATGGGTCAGCAAAGGAGCCCTCATGATAGAGGCAAAGCCCCTTTATACCCTCTGCCCATGGATGATGGACAATTTGAATTTATTGCGTTGGACATTGTTGGGCCCTTGGCGCGGACTGATGTAGGAAATAAATATGTATTATCGATAATCGACCATTTTTTGCGGTACCTTGTAATGATACCCTTGCAGGATCAGATGGCAGAAACGGTGGCAGTGGCTCTAGTGAGGGATTGGATACTTAAATTTGGTGTGCCAAGTAGTCTCCTCACCGATCAGGGATGTAATATTACATCCGACTTATTCAAAAGGGTTGCCGAACTTTTAAAAATTTCCAAGTTGAGAACTTCCCCTTTTCACCCTCAAAGCAACGGGAGAGTGTAACGAGTGCATCAAACAGTCGCCCAAATCCTTTTCCATTACGTGAACTCTTAAGTCAAGTAATTTGGATTAGTGGCTAGATTACGCTGTATCGGCATATAATAGCAGCTGGCACTCAAGCATTAAGTTCTCTCCGTATGAGGTAATTTTCGGAAGGAAAATGAGGGGTTTGTTTCAGTGTGCAGTGCAGCATCGCCCTATTTTGGACGACACTTACGCTGCCACTTTAAACGAAAGGTTGCTTAAAATGTGGGGAAAATGTTATAAAAATAGTAAGGAGGCTCATCGGAAACAAGCGAGGTCTGCGAAGGTCACCAAGCAGAGACATTATCCGGTGAATGACCTCGTTTACTTGAGTGACCCGACGGTGAGTAGTGGGGGGTAAAGAAATTTCACAAACCTTGGAAAGGACCTTACAAGGTAATTTAAATGCTGCCACCCGCTAATTTGAAATTGCAACTGCAGCACCGCACAGTGGTATTCACCGTGATCTCGTTAAGCCCCATCCCACCCACTTGTCACTTCCGCCCCCTCCCACTGGGGAGAGAAAGAGGGGAAGACCACGGAAAAGTGCGCTGGAAAATATAGAGGGAAGTTCGAGGGAATGGAGTGATATCGACGGTGAAGTTTGCCCCCGACGCACCGACGCTTTTCTTTTAGCAGAGGAAGGCGAAGACTCCATCCCAGGCATCCCTTTCCGTTCTCGCTCTGACCCCCCCTCATCGCCGGGCCCCGGAGACAGCACGTCGCCAGCCGGCTCAGATGATAGCGAAGAAGAGAGAAGATACAGCCCCACTAAGAGATAAAATATAGCCCCACTGCCCTCCCAAACCCCCTTGTGGTGGCCACCCTGAAGAACAAGACGCTCTCGGCGAGCGCACACCCTGCCCCTTGCCACCGCCCCTCCCGCCCAGATCCCCGTATGCGTTGAGATCCCGAGGACCACCTAATTTTCCCTCGGTATCAACCGAGGACCAGGAAGAGGAGGAGGGAGAGAGGAGCGATTCCCCCATAGAAGTTATAATTTGCGCCCCCGCAAGTAGTGTAAGAAGAAGATGGTGTGCTTTAAGCTGTTAATTGTGTTATTAGCCTGTTGGTTGGGATCCATCACGGCATACTTGTGGCGTTATGGCTTAAGATTGACATGTGATGGGGGTATCGAATTGGGGTAGGGGTGTAAAGTGATTGATTGTGATGGTTATTTTATCTCGTGAAGAATATTGGACTAATGTGTTCATTTGAAATGGCTTTTTGTGTGTATTCCTTTGTATTTTAATTGCAGAAGGAATTGTGGTGATGGTCTGAGAGAGTAATTTTGTGAATTTTGGATAGGGGATTATATGGGATTAAGGGTATATATGAGATTCATTTTCTTAATATTTTGTATTGGGGGTGTTCTGTGGGTTTCGTGGGTTCATCGACAAGTGCCTGATAAAGGCGGGTTATTGATTAGTTATTGATTGGGATTAAAGATATTTAAGTGTGTGTAAACTGTAATTTAATTATCCGCCCGCGGAGATTGTACTCACTGTATCACTTTGTATTCTTTCGTGAATTCTATTATTTGTGCTGGCTGGACTTCCAAATGACATTTAAAGATTCTTTCATGACTTATAGAAAAATTTCCAGTGTGTCAATTTTTCTCTTTGGGGGGGGGAGGGAGAGTGATGTGATGACTGCTCTGCATTTTCCCCACCTCTCGCCGACTTCCGTTCGTCGCTCGCTGTTGATGACTCGAAGTCCCACTGTATGAGCGACCGCTCACCTGTGGGGTGGGGGTGATGTGTCGGCATGCACGAGGCGACGACGGTTGGACGGGAGGCGCGTGGAGGAGGCGGCAGTCGGTTTGTGGAGCGGAATAAAGCATGTCGCAGAATGTACTACCGACTCCTTAATTCATCATCCCGTTCCCTTAATGCGTCTCCGACGAACTCCCAATAGTTAACGATTTACATGATATAGTTTAGTGATAAACGGTTAAAAATTTCATAACCGATTGGATATTTTCGATAGGATTACCCGTTTCGCCTACATGAAAATTCATAACTTCACCCATTTCTTTGACTTCGTTCCATTATTACCGAATCAGTTCATATAGGTACTTACGTTCTGTTGCTTCAAACGTCAATACGGAAATATTCAAATGATTTTACCTTAGTAATTTCGCTTTGTGTGACATGTTTCGAAGCAATGCAAGCATAATCCCACTGCACATTGTTCACACCAGTACACGCTGTCCCTTCTTTTTCCAGTCTTGGCACAAACTGCACACCTCATTTGGTCCTTTGATTTCTTCCCAGCTGCAGGAATTCTCCATGGGAAATGTCTTTCAGTGAGTCTTAGTTCTAAATTGTCTTGGAGTGACGTCCTTGTACAAACTGGATCCGTATGGAGTTACATATTTCAAAAATATTCCCTGGACCAGCTGCACGCGAAATGATAAGAGGGCCAACTTTTGATACGTGTTTTCCCTGTGAAAACATATTAATTTAGGACTGCGGCATTCAATATTCTCCTAAATAACTTCATACACCACTTGTTATGGCGTTTTCTTTCCATTACGAACGAATTCCATAACAGGTCCTTCAGACCCACCCCACACATGAATTTATTGTAATCTAACACTCAGACAGACTTCCTTGTCTCTTTTTTACCTATCAATACTATTCCCATTTCGTCATTGTGGAATGACAAGGTCATGAATACGATTTGTTTTCCTTCTATTTGAGAGCAAAAACAGACCCAGAATGTTTCCCACATATTTCGTCCCTCTACAGTTTCATCTCCTTCAGGTATTTTGGGACATCCTTTCGGTTCAACCGCAACTTCTCAACACAGCCAGTCTTGTATTTGCTTTTAAGTAGTCTTTCAAGAGCAGGAGAACTATAAAAATTGTACGTTCAAATACAGCGTCCTTGATATGGCAGTGTTTCAGCCGTATTGCGTCAATTTCAGAGTGATCGTTGATATAATTTTCTCCATCACTTGCCGAACTTACACTTTTGTCTGAATCACTTGCTAGTAATTCTTTAATATTTTGTCAATTGGAAATTGTAATTATTTTCTACTGATTTAAGTAATTGTACGGTTCCCCAGTTATAAAAATAACCACGCACAGGGAGTACACCCGACGAGAATTACACACACTGCCTGAAAGAACACCACACAGCATGAATGGATCAAGTGGACTGAAACGCGTGGTTTCGAAGCTCTATCAAGAGATTATCTCGAAAGGGCTCTAGAGCACACTGACTGTTTAGAAGGACTCTTATGTTATATTCGTTGATTACTGTCTACAAAAGAAGAAAAAAATAAATTCAGAGCGAAGTCCATGGCCCCTTCGCTTAGCACGCCTAGGACTAACGAGGCGAACCAAACACACTTGGGGCTCGAGGTGATGACACGCTAGGGAAAATCAGGGGGAGGACAGAGAGCTTTAAATGCTAAAGCAGCTGGCCCTTCTTGACGTCTCACAAACAGAATAGGCCGCAGTTTTCAAGGTAGCACAGTTGAAGAAAGGCGCTCATTTTAAGGACAAATTAATTAACTCGCCGATTTTAAACAGAATTTCATCGATAAAAGATGTTGAAGATATAAAGTCACTATGAATATTTTATTGGACAAAAAAACAGATAAATTTATTTTAATTTTAAATACAATATCTGGCGATAAATAAAATATCGACAATATCTAAAATTTTTAGATGAAGAAGATCAGGAAGCGTACTGGGTAAGCATGACGGCGTTGAGGGGGTTAACACTCCCTTACTCGGCTCCAGAAGTACCGCTCATGCATTCCGAAATTGACTTTTCGGCAAAAATTCTTTTTTGTAGTTAGATAAGTTATCTAGAAGTTATTATTGAATTACATTTCAAATTTTAATTTAAAAAACGTTTATTTACTTCATCTTAATAGAAGGGCATAGTGTTAGGTATGAAACTGTATAAAATACCAATTGAGGACACATAACTGTATTTCGAGACTTTCGAGAGTCTGATGGAAGTGGTACCAGTGCTACCGACTCGTCTTGAATTCTACCCAACGGTCTCGTCACGCGGCAACACTAATGAGCACAATCTAATCGGCATTGTATACAAACAACTAATGTTTTCCACGGATAAGTCGCCGTAAATATTGAATTCGCCTCTTGAATTTTATATTATTTTACAAAAATGTTGCCCTCTTCTTGCCACATGGGAAACAAGAACGAAGGAAATAAATTTAAGAACTGAAGAAGGTTAGGCGTTGCAACATAAATTGTAATGCCGTCGCTTAGTAAAAAATTAATCATGTTCTAGATCTTGAATTAGAAAAGAATGCCTTTCCGACTAAGGGTGACTGGGACTGCCTGGTTTATTATGGTATTTTTTGCAAAATTCAAACAAAACAAAATTAAATGATTTAGAGTAACTGTTAGATTCTGATTACGATTACTTATTCTACTTTTTTAAGTTGCTAAGCTTTCAGTTCGAGACTTGAGTAAATTCAAAATATAGCGGCACAAAAAGTGGGTTTTGGCTAAATATTTACTGAAAATATTGGCTTCGCAGGTAGATCGACTGTGTACGAGAATGTGCACATATGTAATTAATAATTAGAGCGTTTTAATAAAATTCTAAAATAAGAAAGGTTTGCTAGAGGTGGAAGACCGAGTGGCAACATCAATGGACACAGGAGCATCAAGTCTTCTGCGGCAGAAATTGCAGTAAAAACCAAGGGCCTAAGGATAGACCCTTGGTTTTTACTGCAACTAAGGTGAATAGAACAGTGGGAAGATGAGAATCAAATTATCGCATTTTTATACAGAAAAATATCAAAATATGCGGTTATGCTACAGCGATTACGCGAGTGTGGAATCCTTTCCTCATTAGCGCATCATGTAGCCTCTTTCAAAATTATGGAGCCTTGAATCATTGACATATTATGCGAATGACATTCTGTTTAAGTTTAAAAAATGAGAGACACACACCTAGTCCTAAAATATTGTATCAATCTATTTTTAAGTTCCCAAAAAACGACACTCATTCCCCTGAAAAATTAGACCACTGCCTTACATGCAGGTATTACGAATTCGATAATGCTACAATATCTTTTGCATTATAATTTGGCTGTCAAAGTTTTCGTCTCAATTGTGCACGTAGCCAAAATAGACGTCAGTTGTAGGAAAATTATATTTTAAACCATAGAGTGCAAGTGTTGCTTGTAAGAGACCAATTTCCTAGATATTTTGTTTTCAATCGGCCAACTGCACGTATCTTAGAATTAGCATTAATTTTTTATGACTTTGGCAAACATATTGCCAAGCAGTATGCATAGTACAAGTTGTCCATGGGTTCATCACTTGCACGTCATAAAACAGTTCAATTACAAAAAAAATCGAGAATTTCGGTAATGTAACACAGATGTAAATCTGCACGCTGGTCCACGGTGCGTAACCTATGACGTGTCAAATCAAAAATTTAAATAGTTTTTGCATTATTTTAAAAATTGTAACCAATAAATTTGTTAAAAAAAACATTGACACTAATAAATCTAAAGCTAAGCTTGAGCGCAAAACAACGTCGGTATTTATGTAATTGAGCTCATATTATATAAATTATATAAAATTTTAGCGAGGGAGAGTTTCCCGATGAAAGGAAACTTTTACTCTCAAAATGAACTGAGGTAACAGGGTACAATGTAGTACTGAAGCGGATATAAACTGACCAGGATCATTTGTAGCAATCCTCGAGGGATCCCCACTGAGAATAAACCGGCATTTCCGATTGTAAATGTACGAAGTACATCATCACGCATGTAATGTGGGAGATGCAGTGGAAATGCATGTTGGTTGTATTGAAACATGTCTTTTGTGATTACATCGGAACAAAATATTCATGGAAAAAACATGATGGTATGGTAGTATTCTTGCTATAAGGCCATGTACTTTTAAATAGTACCTTGCGGTCTGTTCGTTTACCGTGAATCAGTTCCTGTCCCTGAGCGTGTTGTTGAACTAGACCAAAATTCGGTTCCAAAGCACGTTTCAGTGGAACGTGTTTTCACACACAAAAGCGAGCCTCACCCCGCGAGGGAATCTGACTTAACTAATTCTACTCGGCGGCTGCCGGCGAACTGAAGGTGACAGACTACGTGCCATAGATAAATGCTTTCGCGGGAAACCTTTGAGCGATGGTACCTAGCCTCATGGGCTCTATTCCATCGAACTCTCGAGGGGGGAGGATAGGGATAGGAGCGGGAAGGTGGGAACACGATAACCCCAACGCCAAAAATAAAACCAAAGAGGACGTGGGATTGTAGCGTAACCTGGAACAGCCATTAATGTGCCGACGATTTTAGAAGATTTTCCCAGAGAAAAACCCATCGATCAAATCTTTTGAAGTGCCAAGTGCAATATGCTCCGTGCCATCGCTCTGCCCTTCCTCTGTCCCACCTCCCGAGCGCTGACAATGAGACTCGCTCTGTGGCCGAAGGCGATATATACGGGAGAATGCTGCTGCCGAGGAGAACGCAAACACAGCGTGCATTGGTTCGGATGGATTGACTTAGCGTGCACGGCTTCGCATGGAGTGTCGCTACAATGAGGAGTGCATTAAAGTGGGATGTACTAAGATGGAGATAACTGATTCTCGTTAAAAATGAATGCTAACGATTTTGGACTCCGCCGTCATACACGCCGTAGCACGCAGTTAATTTTACCGAACTTAGAGATTTTCCGTGATCAATATTGAAGCATGATGAATGAGAAAGTAAAAATGTTGACACTTATTTCAAGTATCGATGTTTATTCTTCGGATATAAGCATTAAAATGTTATGTGGAATAGCAGATGCCTCAGACGAATCCGCCCAGACGTCTGCAGCGTAGTTTTTGGCCGACGTATCCAGGAGCCTCGGCCAGGCCGGGCGGCTACCCTGACTTTTTATACATATCCCAACTTAAAAGGAAAAGGTACGAGTTGGTGCAAGATTTTTCTTTTGAAACATATAGTTAAGATTGAGGTATTTCTGGCCATATATATATTTTTATCAAGTATCGTCGCCCTCATAAAGACTTTTCCACTTCGTCAAAAATAGTCAAAAAACAATGGAATTTTGGATGTTTAATTATTATATGAAAAATTGATAAAAATAAATTAACTTTTCCGTATAAATCTTAGGATACGTCTACTCTTCCAGAAAATATGCTATGAAATTTATGGAAAACCAGCTTAACAGCCCACGAGCGAAAGTAAAAACTCAATTTTCGCGGGAACTCCGATTTGATTTTTAAAATTATTTTCTCACCTCATTAATGGCTTCTAATGATTTAATGGGCAATCCAAATATTATAGCCATAATTTCTTGATCTTTAGACATTATTTTATTAGACTGAAGCATTTTTGCTTTCGAAAAAAATATTAAAATTTTAGGGTCTTATCAATTGACAGCTTGGGCTTTTTTCACCACCCAGTATAAGCATCTTCAAGCAAGATCTTGTGGACGTTTGAAAACTAATGCCAATGATGATCATCAATTATGTTTAGCTAGGTAATCATTTGCATGAAACATTGTGACAAAATGTTAAATTGAGTAATAAATCCTGCACAGGAAAAGTTTTATGATGTAGAAAACGAAAAAAAATGCAGAACAGGAAACGCTAAACGAGGATTGATTTTTACATTGTTTTAATAGGGAATGAATTGGGACTCAAAGAAATGAAAGTTAAACGCAGAAACATTAATTCCAAAATCAACTTAACTTTTAGGACAAAATATCAACTTATTGATTTATAGACCTCAGCTTAACTTCATTTTCTTTATTTTTGTCAGAAAATAATGTAATGGTGATTACTTTAATGTCACACCTCAATCTCCGCAGGAAGGTGGTTGCAACCACCAGTGGCGTAGCCAAGAATTTCGTTCGGGGGGGGGGTTCAGAAACCGGGGGTGGGGGAAATTTTTGAAAAGCAGGGTACCAAGTAATGGGTTTTAAATTAATTTTAAAACTTTTCATAGCAAAAAAAACTTCACTTGTTAAAGAAATATTTTGTAAGTTAATGATTTTTCAATATTTTGTTTTCTTTCATAAAGGAAAATAATTGTGTTTTTCATATTTCAAGGGGGGGGGTCCGGAGCCACCCCTGACTATGCCACTGGAAACCACCCCTGATGATATGCTGCCATTGCCCTGCACGAAGGACAATAAGGGTAGGGTTTTCAAACATCCTATTTGACAGGGAAATCCACTGCAAAATTATTTTCTCAATATATCAATGACAAAAGTACCTACTATCAATGCATGCAAAATGCTTAGTGTATGTTTACAGTTATAAAAATGATGCTCTAGAAGTGAAAATGTTCAAACCTTTGATCTAATCTTTTCTTGTTGTTGTATCAATTAATCTAGAAGGCTTATATTATATAGGTTATATTCTTTGGCTAAATCAGTATCTTAGATTTCATATTCTGTCTGCTCAATAAGCTAAGACACCAGTTGTCTGACGGGTCAAGAGAATTAAATTAGGCATGAGTCGATTCCACTTTTTTTCGATTCCGATCCCAATTCCGATTCCAATTCCGATCCCAATTCCGATTCCTTCAAATCGATTCCCGATTCTCGATTCCGATTCCATCGATTCTTACTCCTTCTAACAGGTGGGATATCGATTTATCTGTAGCATTGCTGTCATTAAAATTTAAGAATTGAATGGAATAAAATATCAATAGCCGCTGTGGCTACATTGTCGTTTGGCCGCGGTGGCTAAGCAGTAATCTAGCGTTCATTGCGTCCATACATACGAGAGCAGCCTGGCGGGTGCGCGGTGGCGGCCGAACGCAACCTGTCGAGTCCGCACGGAGGCCGCGGCGGCTTATGCCAAGCAAGTATCAACTTTCTCAAGGGTTGCGTTGATGAAACTGGGCAATACAAACGCGAATGTGTCTAAATTTTTATTGCTGACTCATACGCGTGTTAGTCTATGAAAAAAGTTGTACAGTGGAACCTCGATCTATCGTTTTTCAGGGGGATGGATGAAAAAAACGATTAATGCGGGAATGTTTGGCCAGGTTGCATATGTCCCAGGAAACGCTGGATTTTTGCGAATTATGATATTCATTTATGGATTCAAATAAGATTTTAGCTGATTACAGGAATATTATTACTTTATCGAAACACTTAGGTCATATTGTTGATTTGACTTATATCTCTTTCAAATATCCTAAAGGAACACGCCACCTTGCTTAAAAATGTTTGCACTCCACTCGGCATTTTCACTACCCAGAAATCCATAATAGTACTATTATGGATTTCTGTCTGATGTAAAAATTCTTATCCATCAAATACCATTTCAAGTACACGTATTTACGAGAGTAATGTGCATGCTATGCCTAAAACAACCGCTTTCGCCGACGCATTGATTGGTAGTGAGATGGATCAAAAAGGCCAAAAATAGTTCATTATTTGAAAATTTTCTTTCTTACAATTAAATTTTTAATATGATTGAGGCAAAACGTTAACAATGTTGCGTTGATCGTCAGCGGCACGCCCACCTGACCCTCGGCTTCATCCCACTTTTTGTTTTAACCAGGTATCTCGCTCTACCCCCACCCCTGCCGTCATGTACTAGCGGACAACCCGAGGCTTCTAGCCCGGATTCTTTTCTTCATCTTCAATTATTTTCAGTCCATCTTTTAAAGTTCTCACTTGCTTTTTCGGAAGGGCCATGGTCCAAAGACGAACAGAAATAAAACTAATAAAAATGAAACCGGACTTTATTGAACCCACACGGAAAACACTCGCTGCGCTGGTTTGAATTCAACCCACCCTGGAAAGTACAGAACCATTCATACGAGGTGACGTTCGGAACTGATGCTATTGCGTACGGCGTAAGCAGAGCGTACTGCAGAGGGTGAAACATGACCATAAGACAGCGCAATGAAATCTTTTGTCCCATAGAGAAGGCAAATTACCCACTCTTTTCTAAAGGCCGTTTTACACGGTACACGGAATTGCGCAGGTTAGAGCTGCATTAATTTCTAAAATGGCGTGCAATTGCGCGAATGCATGAACGAAATTAGAACAGGGGCTATTTTGCCGTCTCGCATCCACGCATTCTCGCATGTGTTCCAGCAATTCACCGCTTTACACGACACAATTTTGATTGCGCCTTCACACGTACGTCAGACTGCGCAATTCCGTGTACCGTGTAAAACGGCCTTAACAATAAGTAGCGTAGCTCTAGATGAGCAGATGAATTCAGATTGCTAGTAGGGAGAAACAAAATATCATGAGAAGACATCGCTTCCTAAGCAACTCTGACAAGTGAGACTTGTAGCATAACTCGTAAATTGTAACCCGATGCCCTGTTTTCGAAAAAAATGCCGCATCAACTGCCGAGAAGCTCAAATCATCTGCGAGGATATCGAGATTCGCCAGAAATCACCATCGTATTATTCCAACTATTTCCTTGCTAAAATTCTTAAATAACGTTAGAAATACGTCGTGTTTGGTATCATTCTTTTTTGAATTACGTGCACATTACTAATATTTCAATCTAATAAAAGTATAATACCATTTGCCGAAATTCATTGTTAGACACCTTTTGGGCTAATAGGTCAGTCATAGGCTGAAAAAATACAGTGGGCGAGAATCCGAGAGGTGTGAAACACGTTTCTATTGTTCTCGTGTAACTTGATATTTTCTTTCGAAGCTAAGGTCTTCGTAATACGACCCCTGCGCGAGCTGGGCCTTTTTTTGTTTCGGAGAAGAGGAAAGCTTCAGAGGGGGGGACGCGAGTGCTGAATGGAGGGGGATAGCGAATCGAGGGAAAAGCGCTAATGTCACTATCCCACGGCAGTCAGCTTCTCCCAATGGTATTTCAATCTCCTGGCGAAGATTCAAACGATTCAAACTATGTGTCTGTCATCATTAGCCACATATAACACATCGTAAACACTTCGTCTCATTTTCGTCAAACGATGGATACGGGAAAACGATACTTCGGGGAACAATGGATGCGGGAAAAAATTACAGTCTTAATGGAACTTCATTTGGGACCAGGAACGGCGAACGATGAATGCAGGAAAACAATCAATGCGGGAACGATAGATCGGAGTTCCACTGTATAAAAAAAACCCGCTCTCTGCACGTATTCATAAGAAACTTTTTTCACAGGAAAACTCGCTCTCTGCACGTTTTTATTATCAACAGACTTCAAAAATATCATTCGGAAATAAAATATATATATTTCAATATATTGTACGTTTAAAGTGGTGGTCCAGATGAATACTTCGATGATGATTCATAATTGAAATAATTTGATTTGCCGTGACTAGCGGTTAATAAAAGAACGAAAAATGCCTGCATTGCTTCCCGATCCCGTGGTTTCCAATTTTTTTCTCTGAGAGTTGCTCATGCACATGAGCCATTTCAGGGTTCGTCGGTTTGTCGCTCTTGCCGACATTTTCATGTTTCCGAGGCCGCTCAGGTATGTTCGTCGCAGCACCCGCGTGCCGGGCGTATCCTCCGCGCGGCCAAGGCTGACATCGCGGCCGCTTAGGTGTGTGGCAGCCTTTATGCCCCAAGCTTATCGTCTATGCTCAAAACATCTTTATCTTTCTGGAATCGATGGAATCGGAATCGACTTTAGGCCATCGATTCTCGATTCTGATTCCGTGCCCGAGAATCGATGGAATCGAGAATCGACATTTGGAATCGACTCATCCCTAAATTAAATGTACATCTTGGGGATGCCTGTGTTCGTCTGCCTCTTTAAAAATATAAACTATAATCACTTTCAACACTGTTTAATCACTTTAAAAATACTGATCAGCAACTAGTCAACCAACAATGCAAACTGCCGCGCCCAAGAGTCAAAAGAAGAGGAGGTGGAAGTGCGGGTTGGAGAGAGGGAAAGTGAAGGGAAACTGACATTTTTCAATTATTCCTAGTTTTGTTCAGTCATATCACAATTATTGTCAAGGATATAAACAATAGGGTTTGAATATTTTAAATGAAAGATACTTGATTTTAGATAAGATTAATGGCTTAAATGCAAGGAGCAAAAAGACAATTAGCACCATATTGTTGTATTAGTTGGGCAGTTTTGTTCAGGTGCATCATGAGTGCAATGGTACAATGCCTTAAGCTGACACATATTTCCAATTCATCTTATAAAAACAATGGGATCACTTTTGTAATCCATGTTTTAACCCAGATAACACGGCATTTGTATTACATCTGTATTACATCAATAATACACAAAAAATACGTGCCCAAATACATATGTATAAGATGGAATACGATCGTATTACATCGGTATATTTCACGTAGAAGTGGTTCAAAAGTCCCTATGGATGTATGTATTCGTGCGTATTACAAATTGGAAATCTGAATACCCATACATGAATTATACATATGTATACAAAGGAATACAATCGTATTAAGTCTGTATATTTCACGTAAAAGTGGCTCAAAAGTCCCTCAGTATGTATGTATACATGCGTATTACAAATTGGAAATCTGAATATCCTTACATGTAATATACATATGTATCTGCAGGCCCTCGTACACGAATTATACATATTGATTTTCTGACCCACATCCACTTAATATCAATATGGATCAAACGGATGAATAAATATAAGGAAACCAGAACATACAGATAATAAAACATTTATTCAAAGAGAAAAATAAAATAATACACACAAATAACAAGTGTGGCCATGAATATTGCTAACAAGCATTAAGGGCCAGCAAACAGTAGGTGAAACTTAGTTAAAAAAATGGCACAAAGATAAATCAAGTACAAACAATGGTTTGATTTGGAAAATAGAAAAAAATGTTAGCACGGAACAAGCGTTGTAACCCATTGCACAAGAAGAAACATGAATTCAGGAAACCAACTCTGCACAATTAACCACTTTCTGAAAGGAGAAAAGAAGAAGTCAAGTTTAAAAGTCATGCAAAAATATATCTTTTTGTAAGATCTGAATAGGAGCTCAAGGCCTTTCAATTTTATTTTTTTTCAATTCATATAGGCAGTCAGTATTCTGTGAAGTCTGTAATTTTAGTACTAATTCTGTATTCTGAATGCAAATGAAAGTTTGGCTTCTCTGCTAGATTCCAGACATAAGTTTTAAATTTTTTCATTTACCAATTATGTCGAGGTCCCAGCTAGCGCAGATTTGACCTTGTCCTTTGAGAAATCATATATTTTGGGGAAATGCTTTCATTTTACAAAATTAATAGCCTTTCTCTTGAGAAGAATGAGAAATATGAGAAAAGATCAAATGACTACTTTTAAATATAAATTAACTGGGAAAACGTGAATCCATTGGTATGCTTATTTAGTACATGATACTAATATATTAGTACCATGATTAAGTAGCGGATGACTCACACAGAAAAAATATAAGCTTGTGATATCAAATTTTCAAACAAATAGATTTCATACATAATAGATAATTTCAGGCTTAACTTTAAGAAACCTCTCGATTATGGTTAAAAAAAATTTTCCCTCAAAGCTTACCTCGGTATTAACAATTCCACCTGGTCTTCTGGCTTTGCTTCGTCGTCTTTTCCGTAATCCATTCTCCTCTTGTCCAGGCCAAGCTATTTACATCATCGCCTGCTGGGTAAGCGCGAAAGAGCATGAAAAGAAATTTACAATTAATTAATTTGGCCCGTACGCACCTTTTTCTTACATATAATGACAAACTTTCGCATGAAAATTACGTATTTATCTTGTGTTAATAATAATGACGAAATGCACCTTGATTGACTGCATTTCAAGATGAAAGAAATATTACATTTTGCTTTAAGGGAACCGATATTACACGACCAATACTTCTTGTTCGTTAAATAATTAGAAGTAGAGGGCAAAACCGCTCGGAACCTCGAGGAATCTATTAGTGACAGGCTACGCTGATAAGTCTAAAGTCAAAGATGTTATGACTAAAGCATAGAATAAATAGGAATGCAAGAACTACAATACAGTAGGTTGTGGTAATAAACAGCGATAAAACAACTTACACGTGAACGAAAACATTCCTTTAAACAATCTTTTCTGCTCTTAATTAAGAGAAGAAAAAATGTAACTTCAGCCGCGAAGCACAGAATTACTATACGACGCATAATCTATTAATTTATACGTACAAGATTCTCAGGGAAAAATTTCTGCTGTGTAAGTCATTTGGAACTGTCACCTATCTGCTTTCTACCACTGATTTGTATGTGCTTTTGAACTACTGTGGAATTGAAACACGGTACACAGCAGTTCATGACGTCTTAGCATCCTACCATGTCATCAACTCATTTGTAACATATTTTGAACTGCCTTGGATTTCCATTGGAAACTGCTATGGGACTCATTTGGATTTAAATTTGGAACTCGTTTGTACCACTCGTTCATCCGTTTGGAAACTGATTTGTACCAGTTGGACACCCATTTGGAACTCATTTGTACACCATGCCACCTGCTTTGTAGCAGTTCAAGATGGCGTACTCAATTTTCTTGAAGTTTATTTTAGTCTGTTTCGGATATTTAGACAAGATGAATATTACGAATTGAAGTGCGGCAGTGCCGCCATATCGCAGTAGCTCCATTGCTTTGCAAAGCATTAGACATAAACGAAAGACCTTCAAGCTCGACAAGCTTAACACAAGTTTCATGTTTTCATATGGCGGAGTGAGGGGTAAGTCACTTTGGTGGTCAAGAAAGTCCTTATCGAGAGCTTAATTCCGATCTTACGTGGTTGATGTGGATCATTCAGTGTCCATTTTTGAGTGGAATGCCTTCGTTTCTGGATATTTTTTCTTGAAAACCGTCATGTTAAATATCTGAAAATGCAATGGAAAATGCGAAAAAAGGCCTTTCCGGGTAATCGAACTTGTCAACCTCGACATTGAAATATGTTTTCGAAGGAGGGATTCATGGCGAAAAAATTCAACCCTAAAATACGGATCCAAATATGGACATAAACCATTTCCTAGGGATCGCGAAGACAATGCATCGGTATGTTTTATCATAGAGTAAGTATATTATATACTTACTCTATGGTTTTATGTATATTAATCTATGCAAAATACTACTTTTCCGGTAATATCAAAGAACGAAAGCAATGAAAGAAAAGGTTGCAAATATGCCGTAAAATTCGCAATATTTATAATTGCGAAGTATACTTTGAAAGTATAGACATTGAATTTTTACGATAATAATATACTTGGAAACGCAAAAAAACGTGAGCGCTATGAATTTGTTATTGAATACCTTTATTATACGCAACCAAAATTCTCGGTACGTAGTGAAGATAATCTCGTCGCATTTCAAATCGGACCCAAAAATACGATTTAAGCCACAAGGAAAATAGAATAATTTTTAAACTAATTCGAGTGATTATTTGGGAGTTCCGTTTCTATTAACTGACTTGCGATTATTTCTTATTAAACCACGTATGCATTTTTATTGCATATATTAAAGAATTTTCGTTTTCTCGACCAAACGTATCAGACTGAACCTGGCCATGGTATGTTGGCGCGTAGAAGACAGTTCCAAAACAAATGATCACGTATATAAATCGCATGGACAAGGCCTTGCGCATGGATTTGTTCACAAAGAATTACAAACGTATGGAAAGCCGTTATACATGAATCTTCTCAGTACACAACAGTTACAATACGAATGATGACGCCCGGAAATCCAGTCATCTCGTTCAAAGGGAGTTCCAAATGAAATTTCTCCGTACACAGCAGTTACAATACGAATGATGACGTCTGGAAATCCTGCCGAATCGTTCAAACGTAGTTCCAAATGAGTAGAAAGCAGTTCCAAACGAACACACTCTGTACAAAGGAGTTCCAAAGGGGATCACAAATGAGTTACAAACGTCTTCATATTTCTAATTTTTGGTACAAATGAGTGAAAATGAGTTTCACGGCAGTTCCAACGCAGATTTTGGTGTTCCAAAGCAGTTTCAAAAGGCTTCCAAAGCAATTGCAAAGCAAAAATTTTTCCCTGAGTTGACATTACTATGTTTTACCATATAACTTAGATGGACACCAGTCTCCTCGATACATAACTCAACAAAAAAGGAAAACAATAGCCAAACATAAACAAAATAATTACCTCTATTGGCGCAATGTGATCAACACATTGCGCCAATGGTTGTATCCAAATATACTCAAATAACATAATTAATGTAGTCTATGTATGCGTACAATATAATAAAAGATAAATCATACCTTACCTTAATTATCCAGTGACAGGAAACTGTTGGAGCTGGCTTGCACGAATCGCAATAACGTGCGGGATTGAAGCACATTTCCAGCAAAACATAGCTTCGGTTTGAGCACACCATCCACACGCACCGGTTATCGAGGATTAAAACACTATGTCAATTTTTCCAATACGTATAATAATACAAACAAATATAAAATTAACTATACATCAGTAGCCGGAGTCCCTCCTACAGCACGTTCTTGACGTTCTCGTAGTCTCGAACGAAATGCCGAGCTCACTGTTAACGATATTATCACTCCCACTCACTTCCCTAGCTTGTTGCGACAGAATTGAGAATTTAATTTTTTTCTTTAAACAGTTAATTTAAAATATTGTTTAAAAAGTTAAACTTCGCTTTTACTTTTGCGCTGTGCAAGAACTATTTTTTGTATTTTTCATGTATTGTGAACCATTTTCCATGTGTATATTTCGCGGATGGAAACTGAATTTTACATATGTAATACGTCTGTATTTCGCGTGCATTTACAAATTAACATAAATATGGTCGCCATACTACCCTTGCTCACATCGATCAGTATATGATTTATTTTTAAGCTTCCTGGGTATAAATTCGAATGGATGAATGATCATTGAAATGAGGAAATCTGGCGTTTGCAGTGAACATATTATTTCTGCAAAAATGTTTCTGAACATTTCACTAGACGCCACCAAAATCCATCTCTCAAAAATTACAGGAAATATACATAATGTATATTTTGTGTATTTTGACCACATTTACATATGTATTTCCTCTGTATTCATACATATGTAAAAGTAGCAAGTGTTACACGATATTTACATTTGTATTTTTGACCACATTTACATAAGTATTCAAATTTCAAAAATACAAATGTATTTATCGTGTAACACGTACCACTTTTACATATGTATGAATACAAAGGAAATACATCCAATAATACATATGTATTACACATGTTATACATAACAAAAATACATATGTATGTGACCCATGAAAATACAATATAAATACATTATGTATATCCAAATGTGTGCTGTTGGGGAAAGGCCATTACGAGGATGTATCTCTTCCACTCAATCAGTATTTTACTTCACGCTTGATAAAAACTTTGCAGTTTTATTGAAATTTTAAGGGTCACACAGTACATACATTCTTCTATATATATGACTGTTTCTAAAATATTAAAAATATTAACCCAGAGAAAATAAAAATACTGATATAAAACTTTACTTGAGATACGGATGAATGAACGATACAGTAACATATACAGGAAGTCCTCGACATATGAAAAAGATGTGTTCTGAGACCATATTCATGAGCTGAATTTGGTCTTAAGTTGATGAACGTATACAAGGCAACAAAAAGTATACTTATCCTGCAGAATGCAACACTACAATACAAAATTGTGTTAACTAACAATGTAATCGAATTGATCTTGTTGTGTGTGTGATGTGGCTAGGGCTGAAAAACTTTCAAAAGTGAAAGGAAGGAGAAATGCACAAAACACTGAACAATTCCTGACTTCACAATAGTTTAACTGATACTTCATTTAGACTGTGCCGAAAAAGCAAGTTCCTCCACGCCACACCGTGTTCCGTCGTCCAGCCGCAAAGGTGCCAAATATTGGAATTTCAAGTTTTTGAACGTTCATGTCTCTGAAAATACACACGTCGAACGTTCATAAGTAGAGGACTTAGTGTATAGCGCACGTGGATATAGAAAAAGTATTTGGCAAAGTAAAATGGGATAAAATTTTTATTACCTTAAAAGTGGCAAGAATAGATGGTAGGGACTGAAAATTGACATCGAACCAGTCCAAGAAGCAAAAGGCTGTGATTTCTGGAAGGACAGAGCAAGAGGAAGTACAGATTCAGAAAGGTGTATGTCAAGGCTGTTCACTATCACCCACTATCTTTAATCTTTATATAGAAGAGGCTCTGAACAAATCCAAGAAAGAATTGGACACAGGCATAAAAATGCATGGTGAAAGAATAATCATGATAAGATATGCTGATGCTGTCCTTTCAGAAAGTCAAGATGACCTCGAGACCTAAAGGTTCTAAATGCACTGAAAATTGTCATGAAAAAAATAATACAACATGAAAATAAATAAATCAAAAACAAAAGCAATGGTGTGTGATAATGATGAAGTAATGGAAGTGCAGATAAATATTGGAAGAGAACAAATTCATCAAGTGACCGACTCCAGCTATCAAGGGAGTAAGGTCATGCGAGATGAAAGAAATAAGGTAGATATAAGAAGCAGGATTGCACGGGCAAAAGTGGCATTAAAAAATACAGCCAAATTTCAATATCCAGAAGTAACAGCCTTGACATTTGGAAATGAATTCTCGAAGCCTACGTATGGAGTGTGGCATCATATGGCTGTGAAACATGGAATCTGGGTAAACAGGATAAAGAGACTGGGTTCATTCGAACAATGGAATTATAGATGAGTGGTAAAAAATAAGTGGATAGACTGAATGTCAAAGGAATGAATCAAATCGAAGAGCAAAGAAGCATTTAGAAATTGGTCGTCAATAGAGGAGTTCAACTTATTTGGCATATAATGAGACATGGGCGATCCAATTGACAATCCTAGAGGAACATAGGGTTGGAAAGAGGCCTAGGGGAAGACCATTGCTTTATTTTGTAGACCAAATAATGAAGGATGTTGGATTCAAAAGCCACAAGGAAATGAAGAGGAAGGCGGAGTGACAAGAAGAATGGAGAGTGCCAACCATTCAAGCTGCTGCCAACCAGTCCCAGGAGTGACAGCCAGAGGAGGGGCAGTTATATGCTGACAGGGTTAACTCTCATTTAAGCCGACCTCTGAGAAAATACTGATGCATAATTCATGCTTGAGATACAAGTAAATGTTGACTGGAGTCTTGAGTTGAAAAAGTAATACATGTTAGAGGAAAGACATGTTGAGTGGAAGGGATAAGGCATCCTCTCATAAGGAATCATCCTCTCATCTCTCTCTCTCTCTCTTGCCAAAAAACAAGAGTTGAACAAATGTTTTGAGAAGAAAATGCTTTCATTGGGAATGCTCTAAATTTCCCTTTTTATTATTTTTACATTAGTAGTATTTGTGTCAAACATACAGTCTCTGGTCCAATCTAAGGCAAATAAATTCCTCTCTATTATTCTATGCAATTTCAATTCCTTACAAATGTTACACAACTTTCTAGCAAGAGGCTACCAATTGTGGGCAATTTGGCTCCTCACAACTAACATCTCTTCTACACTCAGCCACAGTTCTTGCTTCATATCTCTTGAACAGAAGTGGCTTCTTGCAAAATTCACATTCCTGAAAGAGAAATGAATCAGGAATTACTAATTGGTAAATCTAGTGTAATTTCATGTCTTTATCTGGTGCATAAAGAGAATTTTGTTTTGGAGGCCTTGCAGTCTCCTGTTGGAAGTGGTGCTGGGAGGGGAGGGGTTCTTTGAGGATAAATCTCCCCCCCCCCCCCCCAGAGCACAGAGAATTTTTCTACGGAAATAAATGTGACAAATTTTGTCATTTATATTAGGGTGGCAGATGACTCACAAACAAAAAATCAAACTATCCACCCAGCTGTAAAATTCACCATTTTAAACCATTTATCTTAAAAATTTTCTCGGGGAGGGTCCCCACACCTCCCGCTTACCCCGGCAGGTATTCAAGACCTTCCCAGACCCTTCAGTATGAGTTGCACCTAAAAACCCCCTAGACTTAATTCCTATCCGTGCCCCTGCCTATCAGTGAGTAAACTCAGCCTTCCCCAACAATAAAAAGGAATGTCAGATAAATGGGTCTCTGACTTAATCCAACATGATTTTACAGAAGAGCTTTGATTATTCATTTTAATATACAGGGAATTTCCAAAAGATAATCCATTCATGATATGTACTTTTCATAAGAATTTTTACTTTGGTTTCTGTGTCACAATTTTCCACTCCTTCAATTCCCAATCCATTAAAAAAATAGTTTCCAGTTTCGGCTGAAAAAAGGTAACCAATAGTTCAAGTAAACAGGACGTAAAAGCATTTTAAATTGAAACAGCTTCTAAAGGCCTCCGTTGACAAGTAAATAAAGTTAAGTTGCTGGTCCTATAGGTACAGGGATCCATAGTAGAAGACTCTCTTTATAATGAACGACTTTATTACCACGATTTCATCAGCATAAAGTCATCGTCCAAATGAAATAGATATATTAACACATGGTAAAAAAATGATATAACCAATTTTTCATTGTTACAAAATTATAATCTTCAGTACCAGTCTAGGTGGTCAGTGAAAGAACTTTATTAATAAGTGCAATACATGGCTCAAATGCATTCATGTGGCTATTTACCATTGTTAAAAAATGAACTACTTTCTCACTTTCAGTGTTCCTAAGTATCAATTATGGTTCTTTCACTGGCAGGAAATATCTGTTGTGCTGCAATATAACATGGGCAAAACACGTGCCCCCAGTGAAGAAAGTGCCACCACGTGATTTCCCCCACTCCCACGCCTGAATGCTCTCCTCACACCACCAACCTTCCCCCCCAACCTCCTTCCCATCGAATGCATCACCATGTGTCCTAGCGGAGCGTCCTCATTGGACGGAAGGAGGCCAGGATTGGGTATATAAGACGCTGCCCGAGACCGTGGAAGGCAGTCGTGGTTGAGGCGGCCTCAGTAAGAACCCGAGCGAGCATCTCCTCAGAGATTCTACCACTAGGCGCTGACGATTCCTGCCCCCACCCAGCCGGATGCCCGTAAACAGCGGGTGGACCGGCGCCGCACTCGCACCCTCCATGAGGAGCGCTCATGCCGTCCCAGGGGGTCCTCTCCCTGGACACCGCCGCCCGCCTGAGGTCATCACCCGTGGAAGCAGACCGAGCACGTGGCCCATGACCCCACCATAGTGCTTGGACCCGCCGCCAACGCCAGAACCCCCACCAGAGCTGTCGTGGATCCACGGAGATTCCCAGAGAGGCAGTTCCGGACAGAGCCGGACCCAGCCACGCGGAAGCAGCAGCCGCGGACATCGCCCGCCCTTACAGGCGCCCCCCCCATGTAACTTTCTGAAACCAATAAACACACCCCCCGGGTGTCTCAAAATTCTCATCCCAGCCTTTTTCACTCAACGTCATGATTACCCGATCCCGGGTCTCCCTCGCAACCGAGAATGTCGCTGGAGCTGCGACATATCGTTTGGTTAGCCTGCTACCTCTTTTTGTAGAATAGATATCCATCGTGGCTACGTGCTCAGCACTGTTTGTGATGGTGAGGCAGTGTCCTGAAAGATTTCAGCCTTTTATGACATCATTAAGGAAGCTGACAGGTTTTCTCATGGATTGCATGCAAGCAAGTACCGCAAATTAGGCAGCCTGATTGTCTGACAAGTGATATCACCATCATTGAAAATAACACTGGTGCGTTTCAACCACACTGTTAAGCTGTGAGTTTCCAAGGTGATCTGTGAGGCAACAAATTAAAATATTGGAAAAGAATTTCACAGTTTTACTCAGAGATGTGCGGAAAACATAATAAAAGGAATCTGGCCTATTATAATGAAATACTGTGCTATGCTATGCGCTCTGTGCTGTGTGTGATATACTGTGATGAGTAGAGGCACGAATTTTTCGCGAAACGATTTTTTCGCGGAATGACGCGAAATATCAAGATTATTTGGGATAACGCGAAATATATTATCCTAAGCGAAAATAATGCGATTTTTAAAGAATTTTTACTGGATATTTTGCAAAAATGTTGCTTATGTAGCAAAACCTCTACCTATAGAACATCTTTTCATCGTAAAATCCTCATCGACGGCCAAAATTCAAGCATGTAACAGAGGGAAACATCTTTGTATCGAACCCCATTATTTTCGACAAACCTCCGCACTTATATACTATCTTGTATACTATTAAGAGTGAGACCCCGAGACCGCGAAACTAACTCCACCGAATGAAATATTCCGTGATAAGTTTTGTTCTTGCTCCCACTTGCTATCTCATTTCTGCAGGAAATATTACTACTTCCGACTATTAAAATCTATCATTTTAAGCGCTGACGGAAAATTTCCAATTGAATTCATTCAAATACCCGTACAATACTAATCATCGGACGCGTTCTACATGTAAAAATCCAACGATTTTACACATCTTAGAGACCTTTAATTGGGAATCAAACCATCCAATAAGTTATGTTAATCATAATCCGTCTTGTATTCTCATCTTTATTCGTCCGAGTATAGATGGGTAAATTCCGTAATTTTCAATTGAGGTAGTGGTCAAAATTGCCATGATTTTCAGGGGCAGCAGTAATTTACGAAAATTACCGCTGTAATTTCCGAGTTGCACGTCTCAACGTCTGAGCACCAAAATATTGCCAACGTCTGAGCTCCAGTCGCCAAGCGATATTCGTTTGTTTTTTTCTCGTTGTCGCAGCGCGATTTCTAACTTTGTCCCGGCACGAATGTCACATTAGTGATTACATTGTAGTCAGTTCATTACATTGTAGTCCCCGCGGAAGCCGGGAGTGGAATAGAAGGAATGGATTGTGATTGGCTAGATGCTTTTCCACTAGCAGTCTGCTCCGTATATTCCACTCCCATGTGAACTCGGCTTGAGACATCCCTACATTGCGTAAATTGACCTAAGGAAAATGCCGAAAGCAGTAACTGTGTTTGACCGTGAAAATCAGTTTCGCAGTGAAGGTTTCTATGTTTTTGATAAACAGAAGAAAATATTAATGTGCAAATACTGCAACTGCCGAATTGAATGGGCACGTAAAGATACCTGTGCTAAGCACTGTGAGGGTGCAGGACATAAGAAATTCAAAGAAGAAGCGAAGGAGAAGGGTCAATCAGTGAAACGGCAAGCTTCACTCCAAGAAACCTACCAAAGTTCTAAAATGGCAAGAGTAGAAAAAAATTATTTCGTCATGGCCACCTGTAAAGCATTTTTGGAAGCCAATATTCCAATAGAAAAACTAGATAACCTCAGTCTGCGATCGTGGATGAGTGAATACATCCCAGGTGAGCAACTATTTAATTTTTCTCTATTTTTTTTTAGCTAGTTATATTGATCTTTTTCCATATAACCTTTGGATATGGCTTGCTTTAACTTCTAAACTTAACCTTGCTATACTTAAAATTATGTATACTATCTGTAACTCTGACAATATGGTGTTTCTCTATTCAAAAGATACTACTGGGCTGGGCCAGATAACATGGAAATTTTGTGTTGCATTTAATATTTCGTATTTTTTTCAGGTGCTGGAGATTTGCCTTCAGCTGATATGATGCAGAAGACTTACATCCCTCAAGTCCGAGAAGAAGAGGAGGCATTTATGAGACAAAAAGTAAAAGACCAACAAGTTTCAATTCTCTGTGATGAAACAACAGATAGAAAAGGGCAGTGTGTTTTTCTAGTTTTAATTAAAATCCTAGAATGTAGTGACAGCTCCAAATTGTATGTCGGGGGGGCAAAGATTTTATCCAATGCTAATGCTACTGAATGTGGTCGGGCAATAATGGATGTTGTTAACAAGTTGGAAATTTCTTTAACAAATGTTTCTTGTATCGTTACTGATTCTGCTGCATATATGAAAAAGTGTGTTGACAGCCTGAAAGTCCTGTTTGGTGAGTCCCTGGTGCACATACAATGCTGGGCACACAAACTTAATTTAGTGAGTAATATTTTTCAGATTAATTTAAAAGAGTTAAATGAGTGTATACTGCAGGTGAAAAGTGCATTTCTGAATACGAGAAAAAGAAAACATGCATACCTTGCTTTCTTACAGCAGAAGTATTCAGAGGGTGAAAAGAAAGCTAAGCTTTTTCCATCTCCTGTAGCTACTCGCTGGAATTCTTGGCACAAGGCTGTCATTTATGTTAATGAGTATCTCTCTGATATCCGAGAATTTTTCTCATTGGTGGGGGAGGGAGGAAGTGCTGTACATAGGTTAAGTAGCCTGACCGAAGAAGAGGTTGCTATTATACAGTGCCAAGCAGCATTTGTTGTTGAACATTGTCAACCGATTGTGAAGCTGCTAGAATGCCTTGAGGGTGCATATCCTTATTCATACAAACTACAAAGCCAATTAATAGACATAGGAAATAGTCTAAAAATTGTAAGTGATGGTAGTTTTGGGAATGACACATCTGGTCTAATAAAAAATCTCCCAAAAAAACTTGCACCTGTGCTGACAGCAGCATTAACTAATACAGCTACGAAGGCAAAAATCAAGCTTTCACAGTTACAGCATGGAGATACTGCCAAGGGATTTCTTCATTCTATTGGCCAACTTTTTGATGAAAGATTCATGAGATCCACTACAAATAATGATATTATCAGGGCCTCAAAGCATCTACCATTAATGGCAGCACTATCTTCACAAGTGGTTCTTGAGGGTCATGCTGCTGTTAAAAGTGCACTCACGAAAGCACTCTCTAATGGATCTGAATTTGACCTCATGTCAGAATTACTCAACTTAAAAAAAGATCATGCTGAGTTTGTACATGCAAGTGTTAAATCACTGTCGGTACCAGTGTCTAATGTGGACAGTGAACGTGGATTTTCAGCGTATACAAATATTGTAAGTGACCGTAGAACAACTTTGACACCAGAAAATGTTGAACTTATGTTATCTTTGACATTTGGAGATTAATTGTACTGCAAAATATTCAGATGAATATATAAATACTGTATTTTTGTGCATGTACCTCAATCATTGTAACCCTATGTCTACGTTATACCTATGTAACCATTTCTGTATGTTATAGACAAGACCATGCATGTACATTCCAAGAGTAAAATAAATATATTATTATTAACTGTTGTAAATACATTAAAATGCAAATAAATTTTCTCCAGAACAGCCATAAATATAGTGAATGCAAGGTATCACCAAATGGCGGCTGAGAAATCTTGGATGAGTCAATATTTTTTAAACACCGAAATTTAGAGCCATTTCCCATTTTGTATCCCGAAATGGGTCATTTTTAATGACGAAATTCGAGAGTTTTATTCACCCCAAATTCTTGCCTCTAGTGATGAGCAGCTGTAATTCCTGTTGTGCCATGGCTCTGTATTATAATGCTGAGAGTCTACTTACTGTCACTGTTACCTCATGCACCAAAACAATATTCCAAAAATCAGAGCAACTTCATTGAGTTTTGACATTCAAGTCCACTTCAATTTTAACCCTCTTGCATATTTCTCGTGAAAATACTAAGGCAATGCAAATGTTTTATTGCATTTCAGCTGCTGTGCAGCCCACAAATATTGTTGAACCAAAAATCCTAATTCTCAGTACCAGGACTGAACTGAATTAAAAACTAAAAGATTGGAACCACATGAGTGTCCCCAAATAGGATCATTTTCACAGCAGGTCACGGCACCCACCACAGAGCAAATATCCTGGAAGAGGGGGAGACTGAGGTCACTCCACACAGCCAGCAGGTCCTCAACAAGCACGTCCATCATGGGTTTCGTGTGGTGGGGTGTTGGGGCCAACCTCAGCTTCTCCTCCCCCTTGGGCACCGTCGGGAAGTTGATGGCCTGGATGTAGTGGCCTTTCTGCTGCAGCAGCATGTCCGACACCTGTGAGCACTGCCAAGGGTCCCCCACCTGCAATGCAATCCATTTTCCCATCACCTGACAATCAACTTCCGTAATGAATATGGCATGCACAAATTACCTGCCTTACTAACATCTAGGGGTCCTTCTTTGCTGCAAATTTTATTCATGCGACTGATTTACCGCACTTGTTCACCATTTAAAAAGATAGTGTATGGTGATGGAGTCCGTAGAATAAGAGACTAATATTTTTCTGTTTCTCAACCCATCACCTACTTTTTCAGCCATGTATTTTCAATGAAAAATCACCATCCTTACCCCTTTTGCAGTTTACTTGATGCTGTCCCAAACTAATGCTAAGTGAGACTCGGTTACTCTTCGGTCTCTGATGGTTTGTTGTTGTTGTTTACACTATTGCAAGCGATTTTTTCCCTCAGGGAATGGTTCTTCCTGAGCAAGTAAATGAGCTAGAACTCTCATTAGGTCACAACCTCATAAAAAAGGGAGCAACTTTCATGTTCCCTCATTTCAAACTTAAGAGAGACTAATTGAACAAGGAAGAGTTTACATTGAAACTTATTTTTTCTGACCATCTACCCGATTCTTTTAATGAATTGCTCTTCATGAATGACGCCCCTGATCCCCTAATGGATGCTTCCATAATTCATATTTTTTAAGTGAGTCAAATTTTATTATCCATTTTTACATTTTATAAGCTTGCTTGTGTAACAGTTAGAAACACATATGTCCACCAGCAATGCTGTTTCTTTTACACATCAGCAGTGGCATACACATGGGTTGTTTTTACCTAACATCTACCCCATCCAGCATCAAAATTACTACCTTTGATGGTTGCTGGCAATAAGTGAAATGAAAAATTAGGTCATATCCCTTATTAATCCATTAACGCCTAGCAATACCATATGGTACCAGGTGGTAGTGCAATACTAAAAATAGCTTTTTTATTATTTATCAAATTTATTAGGGTTTTTGAGTTTTAAATTGATAAGTGACCCATAGACACACTAATCACATTGGATGGCATTGCTTCATGAGTGGCCAGAGATGGTCAACCAACCCCAACAAATGAAATTGCGAACCGCATTGGTACCTAGGAAGAATAAATATTCATTTTTACAATTAAGGGCAAAAAACTTAACTGCAAAACTATTAATACCAACATATTTTGGATGGCAGATAGTTTTATTTTTTAGCTGTATGGATCACATTAATCATTGGATGGAAAGATTGGAAGATGGAAATTACACAGAAAGAATGGTGGCTGACCAAGGACGTGCATGACAGGATGGGATTGTGCTTATAAAATTATCTCATCCTTAGTAAGGCCCAAAATGTTTTGATGCCATTTCTTATGAGGTCACAAAGGATGCAATTTCAGACATTTCGAAGTGCTATGTTATGAAGAAATGGCTTTCATTCTGTGTTCATGATATGCTATCGATTTATGTTCCGGAAGTATCCTAAATAGGCTGGTTTCCTATCATTTTTTTATTGCCTGAATTGAAAGTTTATTACTCCTGGAGTACGCATTTCAAGCTCTTAGATTTTCGAATGACGATATCTATTTTTCGCGATTAAACAAAAAGTGAAAATCTTCAAGCACGCGAAAAACGCGACGGCTAAGTAGGAATGATGGGAAAAGTCCGTGTGACATATTTCTGGTTCCCGCTGCCACCCTGTGAGGTGACCTTGAGGCGAGACTTGAGCGCTGATATGACGCAGGCTGCTAGCAGGTAGCGCTTGGCTTAAATAAGGATTATTAATACCCTATCAAACAAAGGAAACTTTCTGAACTTAGGCAATTTTAGTGGGTGATTATTAAGAGATGTTTCCCTGAGCTCTGTGCCTCATGCATGCATTGGTAGTCTCAGACGATGTAAAACTCCTATCTACTCGTATAGAAACTAGGTCCCTGTGACGTCACGTGGAGTGGCATCGCATGGGCGCCAATCTAGCTTTTTTCAAATGAGGTTAAAATTGACCATTGCCATTCGTCTAAACTGGGATTTCTAAAACCAAATAATTTGTATATTATGAATTCACTAATGGTGGGTAAGGAATCGCAATCACTGCCTTTCGTTTTCTCTGATGAAGGAAACTCTCCTATTGGCAGTCACTTCTGTTTTGATCATGACTCTTTATTCATAAAATTTTCATTTTATTTTCAGTTAATTTATAAAATATTCTGCGAAAAACAAGGACTAATTTATAAACATTCACAAAAATGTTATCCAAATCTTATGACGAAAAATTTGAGGCAATATTTCCTGATGGCTATAAGCTGAGAATATGGATGTAACCCATCACTCACACAAAACTGAGCCAATCAAAGATCTATGAGCGAAAGGAAGGAGGGGTTTCCTGAAGAGACACACTCTGTTTGTGTACCCAGCACCACATTACCTTAATGGGGATGATGTGCGAAGGTGTGTGCTCCACCGGCAGTCCTGCACTCATGAGCCTGTTCCTGAGGTACTGCACATTCTCCTGATGCACTTGACGGAGGTAGCGTCCCTCATCGGATCTCAGTATCTGGATTGACTGCAGTGCACCCGCCAGCACTGTGGGAGGCAATGATGTGGTGAAGATGAAACCAGCAGCATAGCTTCGAATCATGTCCACTAGAGAAGCTGAGCCAGCAATGTAGCCACCCACGTTGCCAAATGCTTTCCCTGGAAAAGAATATGACCTCACTTCATGCTCAACATCAGAGTACAACACTGAAGAAGAGATGGTACACTCAACAGTGTTTTTTTGCAAAGACACTTAAATGCTCAGGGTAGAGCAACAATAAGTTCGATTTGGAAGTACGCATTCCAATTATCACACTTATGAGACCTTACTCCTGCAAATGTCACACTCAAAGGAAAATGGTATATAGTCACTGAAGCTGCAGCCACCATCTTCAGTCACATTCCCATGCATTTATCAATAATGTATAGCACCATCATTTAGTAACAGCCGGTGTTTATTTCCTACAATTCCTCACCTCAGTACACACCGCATACTTCATGCTAAACTCCGTCAAGCATGACTCCATTTTTGTGGGAGACCTTCATCCTCTTCATGTGAAGCCCTGTGTGGAACCCTATTTGCTCAAAAGGCTTGAGCTGGTAAATCCACCTCACTTTTAGCATATTTCTCAAAGACTGTGCGTATTCCCATTTTTTTAATTTAACCACTATCAGACATACTTGGTATACACATGTATCTCTATGAATTATATGCTGCCACCAATGAACGGTTAGCTGGCAGTAAACGAGAGAAAAGTTAGAACTACTGCCACATAATAACTGGAGAATTTCTATTCAAATTTTAAATTAGAGGTAGATATTATGTCCACTTATGATTAACAAGGATAATCTTTAAAGTTATTATTGGCAACATATTCTCCATCACTCATTACACCTGATTTTCTTTTCAAGGATTTATAACAAATTAAATTCCATTAATTTATAACTAATAGCTATCTACATTGAGACAGGGAATCTCGTAGCATTTCACAAAGTAGTTGATAATTCCTGAAGCCATACTAATATTTTTCTCAATATATACTAGATATAGGGACACAAACATTTTTCACTAAAACTTTATATGCATATGCTGTAATTACTTAAAATTGCAACTGAAATACATTTTTCACAATCAGAAATTATCTTATTTACCAACCCAAGACAAGACTTAAGACCTTTAAAAGTAAGAGTGGGTGCTAGTAGATGGGAGTTTTGTTTTGATATGCTCCCTTCGTTTAGGCTCTGGACTCCACCCAACCCACTCAACCTCCCTAGGAAAGAATTCTTTGCTTACGGAACAGTGAGGACTATAAACCCTTCCCCAAGAACCTATACCACTACACCCTAGGCACAAATGGAAGGTTAGACATCTCCGCTGCCTATCTCTTTTCTAATGAAATTTGACAACTTTTGTAGAGTCCGGGACAGAAAAATCTTACCACCAAATATCCGACAAATTTTGAAGTCCCAAATTGACACTGAATTGGCAATGCCACTGAGCCACTCCTCTACTGCAAAGAAAAACTAACACTCCAATCCTCAAGTCTTTCTTCCCTGCTGATCGAAAAGAGTTTTGTAGCCCACAGAGGAAGTGGTTTTGAGCCGCAATTTTATGACAAGGTGTTCCAGGATGAGACGGTGCCTCCCACCTCTTTTCTCCCCTCCACCTATTAAGTCGGACAAAAACTGTTCAATCCTGCAAGGCATAGAAAAGGTAAGGCCCTGGGAAGGAAGAGAATAAAGTGTCTTGCTAATGCATTATTTTTCAAGGACTGGTTTGGTGAATTAATGCTATTCCTGATTTGCTGTAGCAAAAATGAGATGTTGAAGTTCGCTAACCTATGAACGATTACAAGATACTTCATTGGTAATTCATGGATAACTACATGCCACTCATAGGACACATCTTCTATGAAACATATTCTCTTTTTATCGATGTGAACTGAATGGCTTTTACTACTGATTATACATTTATACATTTACTCTAATAAAAGGCATTTAACCCTTCAAGCATGGCTTTAAATGCCCATAGTCCTCTCCGCATGTGCGACGTAAGGTATGCATCCTCTGACCACTATACCTCAAGCGGTAATGACTCTATGACACTATGACTCATCATAGGCATCCAAATTTTGCACCAAGAATTCCCATCTCTTACAACTCCATACGTGTACTTTTAGTGAGTCTGAGAAATCTGAGAAATGTCTACCTGCTTTCTTTCTGTTCCTCTTTTTGATCTCTGTGTGCATGCTCATGTTTTTTTAGTATTTTTTCCAGCTGATGCCAGGAAAAATGCTTCCTCTAGTAGCTGTGTCTGGTGGATGCTAATGAAAGATATCTCTCCACTCACACTCTGATTTGTGTGTTCTCATAGAGATTGTGGGTTCTGTGAGCTGAATTCTTTCCTCTGTGGTTCATTATCATCTGCTTTTCTACCTCATCATTTCCTATCCCTTTCATCTTGCCAATGATAGTGAAGACGGGGACCATCCACACATTGCCACCAAGTGCTTCTCAGAACCTTGAAGACCTGCCACCATCTCCTATCTCATTTACAATGTTTGAAGCTTAGAGTTGGGGTTTTTTCACGCCTACATTTGCTTTAGTGGTTTTATTATTTTTTTCTCCCTTGGGTCCATTCCATATCTACTATCCATTTAGTAGGCCATGGCTTCTGGCTCTCATGACAAGCAAGTGCTCTCGAAGAAAAGAGTGCAAAATGTTTACATGCCCCTACAGAGGTTTCAACTGGATACTCCCTTGATATCAGTTCCAAAGAGGAAATGCCTTCTCATTTTTCTGTGTATTTTCAAGAAAATAATTGGGAAGAGATAGGCAGTGCTGACCCTCCTCTACCTTTTGCGACTGATTTAGTTGGAAAACAAATATTGCCTTTTCCATGCACAGATAATCCCTTGACATATTTTGAGTTTTTCAATCCTGGAATAGTTGCAATTATAGTGACTGAGACATTTTCTTGCTCATGAGAAGGGAAAAATTATGAAACAAAAAAATCGCACATTAAGAAGTGGGAACCCACAACTGAATGTGCGATTTTTTTGCCCACCCTTGGGGAAATGAGGGTATTTATAGACTTACTCATGTTGATGAGAATAGTTCAGAAACCTAACCTTAGGATGTATTTTAGCAGAAAACATGTATCAGAAATTCAATTTTGTCCCGATGTAATGATTGAAGAAAGGTTTTCATTGCTCACCAAACTTCTCTGTTTTGTAGATAACACCAACAAGAAAGTTCTAAAAATGGATCTTAAACTGGATAAAATTTTGAAAATTTCTGAATATTTGAAGCTTTTGCATTAATTTAATTAATTTTGCTATGTTTTGGAAATTTTTCAGCTGAAGCTGAAGAAGAGAAGAAAATCATAACAAAGTATCATGGACAGAATTAAGATAAGTGCAAAGGTGGGCCCACGGATAGCGATAGGGAATGTATGCGATTGACCAGAGGGCATTTTGTTGAACAAAATCTATAACCTGAAACAATTAAGGTTGGGAGAAGAAAGTGTATAGAACAGACAAAAAAACAGAAAGAGAAAAGAGACAAAACACAGATGTAAAAACTGCTGAGGAACTGCTTAGATTCCCTGTCTCGAGCAAAACTACAGACAGGTTAACTACTAACCACCACATAAAGGAAGTAGGCAAAGGTAAATGGCGCTAAACATTGTTAAAACACATATACAATCATAAAAATAAAACAATTTTTAATGGAATATAATGTTTTGGAAATTTTTCAGGAGCATTAATGATCCTAAAAATATTTTACTCAATGTCTGCACAGAATCTTCAATACTTCTGAATTAAGGCACCCTGGGTGATTTAAATAACAACGATTAAGGCACCACATAGCAATGCAATAGCACACATGCTCGAGAGGTATATGTCTAAGGCTTTGTAGTTTAAAAAATTGATGCAATTAACAAATTCTGAGTGTATTTCTGTGCCCTTACAACTTTGCATGCCCTTACTCAGAGCCTATGCACACAGGCAATACATAACATCTAAAGTTTAAGTAGCAAAAAGGATATCAGTTACCCGAATTTGTTATGTTGTTGTAAAGAATGAGAAAACCCGGATATTGTTTTTGATGAGAGGTTTTGTATTTGGAATCCAATTGAATGCTTTGTTCTAAAAATACCAAAAAACTTCAAGAGGTAGTAGCTAAAAACTTTTTAGTGACTGAGGCACACTTGTGATACCATTTGCATGAATTGGCTTCCTTCCTAGTCAAGTTCTTTATTAGTTTTTCAATTTTATGAGTCCTCAAGATTTACTGTTTGATACCATGGTCAGTGACAGTATGTACTATGGGGGAAAAAGTCATCATCATCATTAGTCAACAATCCTAAGATTGGTTTGACGCAGCTCTCCATTTCTCTCTCCTATCCGCTAATCTCTTCATAGTTACATATTTATTCTCTTTTACATCCTTTATAACCTGTCCTATATAACTCATTCAGCGCCGTCCCTTGCCCTTTTTCCCTTCCACTAGTCCTTCAACGATTGTCTTCATCACACCATCGTGCCTCAAAATGTGGTCAACTAAGTTGTCCCTTCTTCTGCATAAGGTTTTTAGAGGTTTCTCTTTTCTGCCACTATTCTTAGCACTTCCTCGTTACTCACACGGTCAATCCATTTTATCTTCATCATTCTTGGGTAGCACCACATTTCGAATGCTTCCACTCTTGACTTCTCTGCTGCTGTCAACGTCCAAGCCTCGCTTCCATAGAGAAACATACTCCATATGTAGCATCTGATGAATTGTTTCCTTACTTTTATGCTGGTATTTTCAGCTGTAAGAAGATTCTTCTTTGTGTAGAAAGCCCTCTTCGCCTGCGCTATTCTACTGTGTATTTCTTTCTTGCTCTGTCCATCGCTGGTAATTCGGCTTCCCAGGTAAGAGAACTCGTTCACCTCTTCAAGCTTATGCTGTCCTAGGTTGATGTTTGTTTTAGCCTCCTCTCTTTTGCTGCAAACTAATATCTTAGTCTTCTTTTTGTTGATTTTCAGCTGATATCTGGCCATTGTCCTTTCCATGTTTGTCAACGTCTTCTTCAAATCCTTCTCTGTCTCGGCTATGACTGCTATGTCGTCAGCAAATCGCAGCATGCTAATTTTTTCTCCATGGATATTGACACCCGAAGCTTTCTCCTTGATTTCATTGATGGCTTTCTGTAGGTAAACATTAAAAATTAAGGGGGAAAGCGCACAACCTTGTCTCACCCCTTTGCTATGATAAATGCTATGAAAGTCGGTTTGTTTTTCTCCAATCTCTTCTCTATGAGCATCCTAAGTGCCAAAATTGCTTCCCTTGTGCCCCTGCTTTTCCTAAATCCGAATTGGTCCTCATCCAGGAATAATTCTTCTGCTCTTCGTTCTATTCTCCTGTAAATGATTCTTGTCAGAATCTTCGACACATGTGTCTTCAGGCTTATGGTCCTAAATTCTTCGCACTTCTCAGCTCTCTTCTTTTTGGGTATGGGAATGATGATGTTCTTCTCGAAGTCACTAGGTAAATCTCCTTTTGAGTACATATTGCAGATAGTTTTATACAGTTGAGTTAGGACATTTTCTCCTGCATTTTTTATTAGCTCTGCTGGAATGTCATCTATTCCTGGGGCCTTATTCTTTTGCAGGTCTCTTATTGCAGTGTCAAATTCTGATCTTAAGATGCTTGCTCCAATGTCATCCTTTTCAACTTCACTTTCCTCTTCGATAACTTTTGAGCTAAGCTTGCTTCCGTTGTATGATTCCTTCCTCCAGGTATTCCTTCCATCTCTCGGCTTTGTCTACGCTTTCAATTAGAATGTTTCCATTCTTGTCCCTTATGGTATTACATTTTGTGTTTCGTTCCTTGAAATGGTTCCTCACAATTCTATAGGCCGCTTCCACTTTCCCTTGTACGAGGTTATTTTGTACGCCCTCACATATGTTCCTCGTCCACGCTTCTCTGGCTTTCCTCGCTTTGTGGCAAATCTCGTTCTTTATTCTCTTGTAGCAAGCCTATCCCAACAAAATTTGTGCCACCACTATCGCTCCGCGGGATAGTGGGTTTCCTTTCCAGTGGGTTGTTATTCTTTGGTCAGTGAGGGTAATTCAAACAAGGCAAACCATTTCCTATCTTCATCGTCCAAATACGCGACCTAATACTGAGTCTCCCACAACCCAGAGCATGACTCGCGATGAACTCCGTAGAATTGAGGCGCATTTGATGGCATCATGTGCGCACATTGGGAACGCTCCTCTGAATATTCCTTTGCCTATCTCAGCAAAACGGCAAAAATCACAACGGACCACAGCAAGCTTTCTCTTAAGGTAAAAAAGAGAGTAAGCGAGAAAATTTGATGGGCCACGTATTTGAATGCAGTTGATATTGAAGGAGAAGAAGTAGTTAAGTTTTAGCTTTTCCGGAAGGACTGATGAGCACATTGCCAGAACGCGATTTTCTTTCGATCGAGAAGGATATGTTTCTATCTTGATTTAAGATTCCTTTGTCACCAGGTGAAAGGGGGAAAAGTAGTCAGCTTGTTGGAGGCCGGCTTAGCACTAGCAGAAACATAGCGAAGGATGAATAAAAATTGAAATACCGTATACTACCCGCAGAAACGCAACAGGGAGGGTAATGAGATATTGAAAAATCGAAGAAGACCTCCACTTGAGAAGTGACCGATTAGGACCTAGGTGTACAACCGGAGATGTTGATGCTGACATATAATACATCAAAGTGCTACTGAGATTTCTAATTTAATAAAAGGAGAGATATTGTCCCAAATGCAGTGTGAATTCATTGGAGTATATTTTTCGTTCTTCATTTTTTGTCCACATTAATTTAGATATTTTCTTTGACCCTTAAATATTGTCTAAAGTAATTTGATGGCAAAATGTCATGCATTGTTTTAATTTTACAAAATTGGTTTTCAAATAAATTGAAAAAGTAAGGTATCAAACTGCATAAAATAAGTTTTTTTGGCAAGCCTTAGGAAAAAATAAAACGTTAGTTTTGTTTTACGATTTATGGAATTTAACTCGAAAATTGCGTGTCATCAATTAAATTTGTAGCAATCATGAGCATATCATCGAGGCAATTTTCAGTCGCAATTGACGCACTGAAACCTTTTAAAGTGATAATTGTTTAGGTATCACTGGTAACGTAGATTTTGTTCTAGAGACGTTGTTGAGTGATCGAAGACGTATTTTTTGCGCTGATTCCGAATCTGTGATTAGATTCTTTCAATCGCATCTAGGTAGTTTCTTTGGGACAGCTTAATGTATATTTTTCCTTTTACGAAAGTAGTTATTTAATCCATTTATATATCATGATAGCATGAGTTACAACGAAGTCAAAACACACAGTAAAATATCCAGACAACTTTGAATCTGCAATACTACCGTTCCCTCACTCCGAAAATTTACAAGTGCCGGAACCAATGCAGCATGTTAATCTTAGCGAAGATTCAGTAAGTAATCAAGAACGTGATGAGGAAGGATTCAGAAACTCCGATGACCCAAATTTTGGACCAAGTACATCTGATGGACGTCATTTTATAAGTCAAGAGGATTAAAATGATCTAGTTCACGATTTAAATTTTATCCAAAAAGCAGGGTGAAATCTTAAGACCACGATTAAAGGGTTGGAAAATTGCTGGATCCAAACAATACGAAACTTTTGATGTCTCGATCTTGCCATGACGAATTTGATTTGATTTCTTCTCCAGAAAACCATTTGCTTTTTGGAATGATGTTTTCTCTCTTGTGGATACTCTTTATTTTGAATTCAACACAGATAATTAGTGTTTGTTCCTTTATTCCTTCTAGGTTATTTTAAAGGCTAATCTCTTAAACAATGGCAATGAGCTCCCATTAATACTGTTAACTCATGAAACTGAAATGAAAGAATTTCACGAGAATATGCAGTTACTTTTAGAAAAAAAAATCACTACCAAAAATATAAATGGAAAACTTGTGGCCACTTAAAAGTAATTGCAATTTTACTAGGCTTACAGCTTGGCTATACGAAATGTTGTTGCTTTGTCTGCGAATGGGAGATCAGAGACAGCAAAAATTATTACTTGAAAAAAAATTGTCCGGAACGTAAAGAACTCGTTCCTGGACCCAAAAATGTCCTTGTTCAGCATTAAAGTCAATCCAAAAAATATTCTTTTTCACCTCTGCATATTAAATAAGGACTTTTTAAAATTTTGTGGAATCCATGGACAAAAATGGTGCTGGTTTTAATTATTTGAAACAAAAAGTCCTTCAATTAAGGGAGGCAAAGATCAAAGAAGGAATTTGTATTAGGCCACAAATTAGGGAAGCGCTGAAGGATTCGGAATTTCAACAGCAATTGAGGCAAACGGAAAGAAGCGAGTGGAACGTATTCAGAAATGTATCTGAACATTTTTTACGAAATATTATGGCTGAAAATTATCACGATATGGTGACTTATCTAATTAAATCATACCAAAAAATGGGCTGCAATATGAATTTTAAAAAATGTATCTTCTCGACTCACACCTTGCCTTTTTCCACCAAACCTCAGCGCTGTTAGCGATGAACACAGTGAGCGATTCGAACAAGATATTTTAAATTTGGAAAAATAGCACCAAGGAAATTTCAGGAACATGTTATCAGATTACTGATGGACACTAAACAGGGACTTACCAGATGCTAAATATACGAGAAAATCCTATTAAAGTACCTATTTTTTCACATTTTTCAAATCACAATGCATTTACTTAAATATCCTTGAACCCTATTTAATTCGGTTTTCCTAAAGAAACTAGACCTCATAGAAGACATCTGAGCCAAGATTTTGAATCAGGACGAAAAGCACCTCTAGGATCACCCAACAACATCTCTAGGACAGAAAAAAAGTTTTTTGTTGGCCAGTGTATTTAGAGTAATTCCTTATACTCAAAATCGCTCCTTGCCATTGCTGCCTTGCAGATTATACCTAGCGAATATTTATCCCGTAAATTTTCAGAGACGAGAAAAAGAGGAAATGGAGATGGTGAATTTTATTACGAGTGCCAGAGTAGGTGCGAAGATGGAACGGAAAGTAGGGTTAGAGGGAGATAGCGGGTAAAAGGAAGGTACAATTCCTAAGAATATCGAATGCGCCAACATTCTAGAGAGGAGTAGGAAATACGTTCGAGCATCGGTTCAAGGCAGGCAAATTCACCGTCACGACCTTGGTTGCTGAAAAAAGACCGTATTTGAATTTACCTCGTCTTAATCCAAGGATTATATATCGTTAGAAAGGGAATCCATTCTCCTCAAAGCGATGGTGGCGGCACAAACTCTGTTGGGACACTTTTATCCCCCATAGTACAGTGGCGGAAAAAATTAACGCAAAGCTTGTTGGCGTCTGAGAGCGGCCAGTTCAGGAACTACTTGTCTTCCAAAAGTTTGCCCTCGTAAGACTCTCATACAACCGGAAGATTTAAAAGAAAAATATCCCTTATACAGGGGAAATAATCATGCCCGTCGCATTATGACAAGGCGCAAAAGATCCAGCTACTTATTCTTCGCCATATTCTCCGAAGTATGCTTTGCCCTCGACTCACCTACAATGGAATCTACTCTCGTCTGGACATCCGTGGACAGAGCTGATATATTGGGCATTGAGACTGCCTTAGAACCCAATCGTTCCGGTGGTGTAGTGGGTAAAGTATCATACTACGAATCAGAGGTCCCACGGTTCAAGTCCTAGTGACAGATGACTTGATGCTGCACACACACACACACACACACATACACACACTTTAAACATTTTTCTGATCTTAAAACTTCGCAATGCCTGGCTATTGAATTCTTATGCGCTTATTTATCTGTTGAAATTCAACTACTATATTGCATAATCATTTGGACAGTTTGACTGTGGAAGGAGTTTTGACTACCATTTCCGCGTTGTCCAGCCCCACTTCAAGGGACTTAACCCATTAGCTGCATGTGCGATGTGTCACGGCCTACGCTTCTTCTCTCCTTCAAGGGAAAACTCCTGTAGAGTTCCTCACAGCTGAATGAAAACACTTTTTTGAGCCACCTCCAAGAAATCAGTTGTCTGTTTTCAGTTCAGTATTGCAATGCTTTGCTCAATATCCTACGCCCAATAATAGTTTCCCAAGGATTATATTGGAACAGCTTGTAACATACTGCAATTGAAAAGAAATGCGAAGGCGCATTGATTTAGGTAACGCAATATATTATGGGCATTTTAAGGTTCGATAATTTCTTTCATGTAGTTATCCGAAGAAATTGATTAATTTGGTCAGTAAACGATTTCTTTCATAGTGAAATGAGAGGAGAAAATATAGTTTTTTGAACTTCATAAAGTCTTTAATACTTGATTTTTAATCACAAAGCTGATCCATATTAACGCATATTTGATTAACAACATCAATTAAAAATTAGATCTTTATTAAAGTAGATGTATCTGAACTAAGCGCTAAATGTGTTTCAATTTTATAAAGTGACGTAAAATGAGAATCAGAAAATTATTATAATTTTCACTCATTGAAAAGTTATTTAGGAAACTGGAAAGATTACGGAAATTTGAATGGGTGGAAAGGAACTGAATGGAATTCGACTCTATTTTTCAGTTAATAGAAGGGAATGAATTTTATCTAGAATTTGTTTCCGTTGTAATCGAATTATTATAAATATTTTCCTAGCTACAAGTTGATACATCTCATGGACTGATATATTTTTCCTTGTGAATTTCTCGTTCAGGCATAATCAATCAATTGATTCTCGAATTTATTTCTTCTAATTCTAGTGAATATTACTTTCAAATCCGATCTTTGATGCTAGCTTTCTTTATCAATTCCTGCATAATTCTCCTCTTCTCTGAAACACACATGCTGTACCTTGCAGTCATTTACCTGTCTACTCCGTTTTTGTGTTCGAATAGTTTTCCGCAAAATATTTAATGTCCACAATTAAACTCATTTACTTTCCTTTTGTTACGTAGACTGCTTCAGAAGTCCATCTTTGATGCACATTTCAATTATTCAACAATCATGGGAGTAAATCCTTCATAAGAAAGTGAAAAGAAAATGTCTGTTGCATATGAGGTAAATTTTTTGTAAGCATTATGTGGCTTACTGGAAATATATTTTTTGCCAAGACAATGGGAAAATTCGACCACACACTATAATTCACGGGATGGTAAAAAAACTCTATCGCTCCTCTTCAATGAATAGAGAATACTGAAAATTCGGCCATAAAATGAAGATGTCGCAATGAATGGTAATTCGTGTAATTACAAGAATACAATTTCTTCATTGATAGGTAAAGGTGATGAGAAAATATTTTTATTTTTTAAAAAGTTAGTTTGTAAATTAACATAAATGTCTTACAACCGCATTTCTGATGCGAAATTACCTCGAATAATTGATTGTGAGATTTATTCTATTCCTTAACCTATGCTGAGTGCTTAAAGTAATCAAAAGTTAGAAGAAGGGATTAAATAAATAGCGGAAAACGCGAACAGTCAAATATTTCCATGAATTCGAAATAACATTAGTTCAATAATAATGATGAAATAATTTTTAAATGTATGCGTAATGCTCATTTTGTTTTAAACTTTAAAGGTAAGTCTAACCTCTGTCAACTTGATCATTCGCTCAATGTTTCTGATGAAATACATATGCAGACACCCAAAATTTCCCGATTGATAAATACCGAGTTTGGGCGGCTCGATGTTCTGCTTTCGCTCAGCTCTGCAGAACTTCCGAGGAATTTTCCCTTGAAATCAGGGAGGAGTAGTAGGCCGTGGCACATTGCACATACAGCTTATGTTATGGGCCTTGAAGCGGGGCTGGACGACGTGGAAATGGTAGTCAAAATTCACTGTACATAGTCAACTGCCCAAACAGTTATGCAATATAGTAGTTGAATTTCAACAAATAAATAAGCGTGTAAGAATTCAATAGCCATGCAATTTCCTACAGACCTTGTGATAGGCATTGCGACGTTTTAAGATCAGAAAAAAATGTTTAAAGTGTGTGTGTGTGTGTGCAGCAACAAGTCATCCGTCATTGGGACCTGATCCGTGGAACCTCTGATTCGAAGCATGATTCTTTACCCACTACACCACCAAAACGATTGGGTTCTAAGGCAGTCTCAATGCCCAAGATGTCGGCTGTATCCACGATGTCCCGACGAGAGTAGATTCCATTGTAGGTGAGTCGAGGGCGAAGCATGC
Source organism: Ischnura elegans (assembly GCF_921293095.1). Lineage (NCBI taxonomy): Eukaryota > Metazoa > Arthropoda > Insecta > Odonata > Coenagrionidae > Ischnura > Ischnura elegans. The sequence continues at coordinate 112,943,053 of NC_060259.1, read as the reverse complement.
TTCGGAGAATATGGCAAAGAATTTGTAGTTGAATCTTTTGCGCCTTGTCATAATGCTACGGGCATGATTTTTTCCCCGGTATAAGGGATATATTGCTTTTAAAACTCCCGGTTGTATGAGAGCATTACGAAGGCAAAATTTTGGGAGACAAGTAGTTCCTGAACTGGCCGCTCTCAGATGCCAACGAGCTTTGCGTTAATTTTTTCCGCCACTGTACATAGACTGCCCAGTCAATACAACAACTGTGGCCACAATGTGGCCGAATTGTGGTTTACCTGTGGCAACTATGGCTATGGCTAGCCACAGCTTGCCATATTAAGGCCAGACTGTGGTTGCCATGCGGCAAGCCATAGTTTGGCTAGCAAAGCATGCATAACTATGGCCACACCGTGGATTGTCTCAGGAAGGCCATAGATTAGCAAACCAAACATTTTTAAACGTAAGTGTATTACGGTTGCTATTGATTTAGATTAGTTGGTAAGTTATTAAAATGGAAGTTGGTTGATTCAATTGACATAAATAAAGTGTATTATCCACACTTAAGTTACATTATGGCAGGCCACACCTTGGCCATACTATGGCCGGGGGTCCAAAACCATTATGGGGCCACAATGGCAACCACTATATGGCCACAGTACGGCCACACTGTGGCCACAATTGTTGTGTTGACTGGGTGGTTATTTTACAGATGCTATATTCCTCATTCAATGCCATAATGTTACTAAATACATATAACCATATTTACTTCGAAAAATTATTCTTGGAATAGGTAAAATATAATTTTACAGTACTGAGGGGTATTAAAAAATAACTAATTAAGTAAATGCCTGTCTAGGTAAAAATAAGCTTTAACATAGGAAAAAAATTTTTCTTATTCGATATTTAAAAATTTCCATCAGGAAAAAATATTTTTATCTAGCCAGCTAAATTTAACATGAATAAAAAATAGTGGGCATAAGAAATTGACATTAAATAGTGGATACTCCGGAAATTGGAATACTGGTTTTTACATTCATGTACAGTCTAAACATTTAGATTTTCCAAAAAAAAAAATAGTGATAGTGGTGCAGCAAGAAAGCTCAAAATGTTCTGGTAGCATTTAACCTTTTCCCTAATATACACTTACATATACGTGTGGACGTTTCCTGACCCGGGAGACGATGGCTGTATATTTACGTGTGAGATTTTCCTGGCCAGGATAACGAAAGCCGTATATATATACGTTTTCTAGCTCTCCTCCTTTTAGGGCGGTCGCGGGTTTACGTCGTCTTTGTCTCGGGACCCAACCCTATGGGGTTTAGGATTTACCCTCGGAATACGGGAGCAGGTATAACCCCTCTTAGCGGTTAGGGACAGTGGTCGTACAATTATTTATCCAGTCAGTTTTCGAAATAAATATTTGTTCATTTCTCATAAAAAATAAACTAAGAATTGAATTATTTGTCTTTTGAGCAGCATTTACAATTTTTAAACGAAATATACGATAAATATTAACTCATATCTCGAGTTATGTAAAAACATCAACATGGAAAATGTTGCTGCATTAAATGCGTTAATATTGACCTTGGAACTTCGTTTAAAATTTGACAATGCTCAGAAAAAAATGAGGAATTCAATTCAAAGTCTGCAATTTACGTAGCAACGATTATCCATTTGCTAAATAAATATAAGCAATACATAAGTTGACTACGAACCAATGCCGCAGGAATGGTCGTAAACCCGGAAATGAGGGAGCACAACTACTCTCGGAGTCCGAGGTAATGCAAAGTCCCGGTGGGGAGGGGTCGAAAAAGGTTCCGCGAAACCCTTCTTAACGAATGTCCGCCAAAAATGCTCCGTACCACGAGAAAGAAGAGTCTCTTGGGGCTCAGTACAGCAGTCATGCTAAGACGAAAACTCCACCGTCTCGAAAGGGTTAGTATAGATCTGCACACTTGAGACAAAGGATATCGTCTTTCCTCAGGGCAAACTTAGTTTCAAAAAATGAAAGTGCTGCAAAGAGAATGCTCTTTCAAATGCTATAAATGTAAGTAAAGTATGAGACCTGCAGAATGATGTCTGCCTTGGTGTGATTCCAAAAGGATTCCATAAATTAAGGTTCAACTGTGATTCATTCATTTTCAGTTAATGGCAAGCTTTATGTTTTCCTACATCAGCTAATCACAAGAGGACTATTAGCGTACTAACCCAATGTCCCTGATATTATATCCATTTCTTGCAGCAACCCTTCACGTTCCCCAATGCCAGCACCATCTTCTCCATACAGGCCTACAGCATGGACTTCATCAACAAATGTCAAGGCACCATGCTTGTGAGCTATGCTGCACAACTCCTCCAGAGGACACACAGCCCCAGTCATTGAATGTACCGTCTCAAAAGCAACTATTTTTGGCACACTGTTGTCAACTTTCTTCAGGAGTTCACTTAAGTGAGCAGGGTCGTTGTGACGGAAGATGAACTTAGGTGCTCTACTGTTTCTAATTCCTTGAATCATGGATGCATGATTACCAGAATCTGAGAATATATGACACCCTGAAAGAAATAGGTCCACCCATAATCTTTTGTCAAAAAACCACAAAATGGCAGAAATTAAAAGGCATGTACTGAAAGTTTATACCCACCAGGTATCGCTTTCGCCAGGGTGAAGAGTGTTGAATCATTAGCAACAAAGCAAGATGTGAACAAAAGTGCAGCATCCTTGTGGTGTAAACTGGCCAACTCTTTCTCCAGTTTTTCATGAAACACTGAATTTCCAGATATGTTTCTTGTTCCGCCAGCCCCCGCTCCATAAGTTTCCAGGGCTTGACTTCAGTTGCAATGAAATATATAATATAATGATAATGAAAATATAATAATGAAATATAAAAGCATCAAATGCCACTTAGTTTATTAGTATGACACATTCAATCAATTTTAAAAGCCTCAGAGAAAAAACTATTGTCTAGTTTTGATATAATAACTGCATCTGCTTAACCCATTTACGGCCAACGTTGCGAAAACGCAACATTATTGAGAAATGCAAAAAAAATGTTTCAATTGAATTTTATTCATGTAGAATTCGCTTTTTTCGATAAAAATAAGTTTAAACAGATTTTTAGTGATATTATTATGACATTTAATAAGTATTTCGATATTTATAAAAACACTCAAAATGTGTCAATTTTCGAGTCTCCTGTTAAGCAAGATAAATAATTTTTCCTAAGAGTAACTTTACCCTTTATTAAGTTTTTTATTTGTCCACCTGGACGTAGAAATTTCAATTAATAGATAATAAAGCTTATATTTCGTCAGGGAGTCAACATTAAGCGAAAATCAGATCCAGAAAATAATGTTGCGTTTTCGCAACGATGGCAGAATCCGGTATCTATAGGCAGTTATGCAACCCGCATTACCACATATTTCCGTCTCGTAGGAATATGCCGTTTTTACTGTCAGATAGAATCCTACGCCTTTTTATGCCTCGTATTTGACAGATATCGTCATATTTGGTAATTTAAATTCTTAGATATTATATTTCAAATGAGATGCTGCATTATTTTACCTAAATCCAATATAAAATAGAGATGCATTAAGGCTTGAAAGAAATGAGTCAAAGAGAATATTTTTGCAAAAGATAACGTATTTTCCAGTTTTTAATTGACATTTTTATCACAAAAAATTGAATTACAACAAATAATTGCTATTTATGAATCACATGAAATCATTTTGGGTGCAATGGAACACAAAACTTTGTACATTCAATCCGAATAAGTCCTTCCTTACTTCACGATTCAGCGATATCACCGACTTCCACAACAGGATATTGGGTGAATGAAGGCGATAAGGCATAGATTTGATTCGGAAATGATTGAACCAAAACATATTTTGATAAATAAAAAATAATCTACACTTTTCAGACAATTCCTGTCGGGACGAAAATGACAGATTTCTTAATTATGACCTCAATTTGACGACTTGAATTAAAAATTATTACAATTCGGAATATTTGCGCATAAATTTTGAAATAATGAGCAAATGGTACCTTACTGTGGTCACTACAGTGCATAAATGTTCTTTTAAAACAAGCCTTTTAGATTTTGCTTTTAACTTTGGTGCTTCTGTTATTCAGACGGTTTTAGGGTTCAACCAGGCGATAGAAAATTTCTTCCATCGAAATTTAGGCTTGGAAGCAAGTGTTATTCTGGAATTTCTCAAGGTTATCCCTGATTCCTCGAATCATCGTATGTCTTTCGATAACTTCTTTTCATTTTGAAGACTATTTATTGTTTTGAAAGAAAAAGGATTATTTGTCACTGGAGCCATCCGTGAAAATTATAACGGAGGAGTGCCTGATAGAATATAATAAAACCATCGACGTGAAACCGAGAGGAACATGAAAACAAACATTTGATAAAGCCGAAGGTCTTAGTACTGTTCGATGGAATGATAACTAGATTGTCCCTGTAGAAAGCAATACAAGTTTTTCGCTTCCATAGGGCACAGAGAAAAGTTTCAGCAGGAAAAAGAAAATACTATTTCACATACTATTCCATGTTAATAAAAGAAAATACTATTCGTGTTATTGGGGAGTATGGTAAATACATGGGAGGTGTGGACCTACTTGATAATGCAAATGCAAATTACCGCACTAGAATTCAGGGGAAAAACGGTCCTAGCTTATCAACTTACTGGACAGCATTTGCACTAACACCAGGAGATTTTACAGATTACTGTACAATTGGCTGTTCACTGGTAGACTTCAAATCGTATCTAGCAGGGACGCATCTAAAAAGTGAAGTGAATCAGTCAGTAGATGACGTACCCCTATACAATTCACGTCCATAAACATAGAAAAAGTTAGGTCATTTAATTCATCGCGGATTCGTGAAGCATAAAAGGACGAATTTGGCCACAAAAAAATTCAGTAGTTGCCCAAACAGTGCAAAAGCCAAACCATGCATGAATGTACGAAATTTTATGTTCCATTGCACCCAAAATGCTTAAGTATTTCATAACTAGCCATTCATTGTTGTGATTCAATCTGCAATGATAAAATTGAAGTCAATGAAAAAATGTGAAATGCATGCTCTTTTTTAGAAAATTTTCGCTTTGACTTATTTCTTTCAAACCGTAAAGCATGTCTATTTTATAGTGGATTTAGGTCAAATAACAACTACATCTCATTGGAAACATAATATCTAAGGATTTTATTTATCCAATATGACGATATTTGTCATATACGTGGCATAAAAAGGTATAGGATTATATCCGACAGTATAAACAGCATATTCCTATGAGACGGCAATATAATGTAATGCGGGTTGCATACCTGCATACAGATATCGGATTCGGCCAACGTTGCGAAAACGCAACTTTTTTTTTTACCATAAGCAAATTTTTTTGAAGGCCCATATTTTCAATTTACCTTATTTAGCATGTTATTAGGCAAATTGAAGAGAAAAAATTATATATTTTCAAGTATTTCTTTACTCGGCCGGTAATGGGTTAAAGTTAAATTGATGTAAAGCCAAAATGATGTTAAATGTATTTCCAGGCATGTCATTTTTCACAAATTTTCCTGGACCCCCCTGGGGTGGGGGAAGGGTCACCCCCCAAGCCACCCATCTCCATCCAAAGCATATTCTTTCTTACACCACTGCTTGCAAGACAGATATAAATATATGCAAAACTTGCAAGTATAAATGAACTTTACAATAATGAACACAGACATGAGATTTAACTAATTCCTAGGGCATGCAGCTCATGTTCCATCACTCAATCCTACCTCACTGCCTCTTTAACTTTTCGATGACAAGACATCCCCAAGTAATCATTAGAACACCACACAGTGATTGGTCTTTTTCCCCAACTGTACTCTAAGGCTGCAGGAAAGTTATTGGCAAGCCTGTTGACTTTCTTGAACACCCTATACGAGTGATCCCTCTTTTTCTTGCTTATTTGTTCATGGAAGAAGTTGTCGTAGTCAAAGGTATCATCTGCAAAAATAGAGTCCACAAAATATTTGAGAAATTTTGATGCTATCAGACAATCTGAAAGGAAGTTACAAAGATCACCTTCAATATAAACTACACCACGAAAATTCGTAGGTTAAAAATGCATTTCTAAAAGCAGAGAGTACACACAGAAATCATGAAAACTACACACTCAAATACATAAAATCCAACACAGGAGAGTCCTTGAAATTACAGAAGCATGCTTTGTATTTCCCCCCAGTATTAGTAATAATATGAAGAATGAAAAGGTTATTTGTCACAAGCACAACTATATATCAATTACATTTTACAATTTATCGTAATTTAAAAGAAGGGAACTTAAACTTCACAGAAAGACATTACCAAGAGCATTTGCAAGACCTATTCAACATGCTTTACATACTACAAATTTCAAATGGGATGTTACACCTTGTTATCTCAAAATACCTATCCATAGTTCATGATGTATCTAATTTATTAAAATTTTTGTCCTCCATTTTGCACTCTGCACTTTAGGAAAGGTATTACTTTTGTAAACAGCTCTTTAAATTTCATACTTCAACGAATTCCTTAAGCCATATTTGGTCCATTTAGACAGCACATCCTCAACCTCAATATTGGGAAAGGAGCCTGTGATGGAAGGCTCTCAAAATGCATTCTGATGTCTTTAGAAGAGGCTCCGCGGCTTTCTTTGGACAGTCTTGAAATGTCTTATACATAGGGGAATAATAATAATACATAGACATAGATTTCTGTGAAATTTGATATGTAGCAAAAGGCTGAGACCACATGAGACAGAATTCAAAGCAGTTAAAATGAATTACATAATATATTGTTGTCTGACAGTGAAACAGGAGAGAATGAATGATCAATGGGAATTTGGGAAAAGTGATTTGGGGGCGGGAGATTCAAAAGACATATTTCTGGAAACTAAGGTAGATATATAACTTGTGGGCATGAGCTATTTTCATAATTTCATAGCACAGTGAAACCACTCTCAATGACCACCCCTATCAAGCAACCACTCTTCTCAACAATCACTATTTTATGGAACCAATTGCATTTCCCAATAGGTTCATGGTAAGTAATACTCAAATTCAAAGACCACCCCCCACTCCAACCAACAACCACCACTTTGAAGGAAATTCACCCTGTTCCTCAAATAATAGGCTACAATAAACGACTTAAGAGCACTTTAAGCTGACATCATTTCTGAGAGTCAAGAGCATGAGGGGTGCAAAAACTTGAAAAAATTCCACCTTTACCTTCAATGGTCATATGAATCACCTGTACAGATGCTTGGCTGTGACAATTATCTCCCTCCATCAATCACTAAGCTGTACATACATGATATATTCTAAGGGCTTAATCAGAAGGTATGGATATGATTATAACTTTTAAGTACCCTTGCTCAACTAACTTAGCTCACTTAATAGGGTGGTTTCCTTCATCAAAGAAAACGAAAGGCATTGATTGCGATTCGTTACCCACCATTAATTAGTGTATTCATAATATACAAATTATTTGGTTTTAGAAATCCCAGTTTAGACGAATGGCAGTGGTCAATTTTTATCCTCATCTGAAAAAGGCCAGATTGGCGCCCATGCGATGCCACTCCATGTGACGTCACAGGGACCTAGTTTCTATACGAGTAGATAGGAGTTTTACATCGTCTGAGACTACCAATGCATGCATGAGGCACAGAGCTCAGGGAAACATCTCTTAATAATCACACATTAAGATTACCTAAGTTCGGAAAGTTTCCTTCGTTTGATAGGGGAATAATAATCCTTATTTAAGCCAAGCACTACCAGCTAGCAGGGCACTCTGCTACCTGCTAGCAGCCTGAATCACAGCAGCGCACATATCCTCGCCCCAAGGTCACCTCACGCGGCAGCAGTGGGAACCAGAAATACGTCGTGCGGGCTTTTCCCAGCATTCATACTTAGCCGTCGCATTTTCACGTGCTTGAAATTTTTAACTTTTCATTTAATCGCGAAAAATAGATATCGTAATTTAAAAATCTAAATGCGCGAAATAAGTACTCCAGGAGTAATAATCTTTTGATTTAGGCAATAAAAAAAATAATAGGAAACCACCCTATTGTGATTGGCTGAATACCATTTTGCAGTCTGACAGCCAGTCATTTTCTCAGCAGTTCAGCAGCTTTTAACTGTGGTACTAAGCATTGATCAACATGGCAAATGTCAACTCTGTGTCAAAGATGTTAAAGAGAACATGCCTTATTGCTAGTTTAGAGGAAGGGTTCAAATTAGCACACCTGAAAAAAGGCTAGTAGTTAAAATAAAAGGTAAGGGCACTTTTCCATAATTTTAATGTGTTCAATACGTTTTGGCTTACTTTGCCAACAACTGGTAAAAAAGACCACAGTGCATAAGACCATCACATTTTTACAGCATAAATGAGATGGTCTTATATATTGTGATGTCTTGTGCCATAAGATGGCTCTGTGAGCTAAAATGAGTCTTACCCAATAAGATAATTGTGGGAAAGGGCAACAACCTTTTATTTCATTATATCAAAATTCCATTACATCACGCCTGAGTCAGTTGAATTTATTAGAAGGCTTGGAGGATTATATTACTTTAGGAACCCATAAATAAACTGCTTTTTAAAATCCAGGGGTACCATTTTCAGGAGTGGCATAACAGCAATCGGAATGGTTGATTGAAGATACAGTGAAAGGAGATGTCCAGAAGGATCCATATCACTGCTTTTAAGTGCTTTTATAATTCCCAATTGAAAAATATTCTGTACTACTGGGACACAAATAAAAATAAATGCCTATGAACCTGCTGGCAATTCTGCCAGTGAAGATGATCACTTTCAGGAGAATCTTACGTGAACCTGGTACATGAGCAGTATATGTAGTGTTTTTATTGGAAGCTCATTATAAAATTGATAGAATATTCCTGAAAACAGCCAACTGTTTTTAACATGGACAAAAATGTGTTAATTTCCATACTCTGCCCACCAAATCCCTTTTTGACACAAATTGCAAAGGTAGTATGACGACCATAGAATTAACGGCTATGTGCTTTTGTGAGACCACTTCACTTGTGGTTGAGAGGCCTCCTACGCAGAGATGATTCAAGAACACACACATGATAAAGTCATGTGTGCTTAGGTATGAGAACATCAAAGTATTGACGACTACATGATTTTATGACTTCAGTCCCATAATAGAGAAATTCCACAATTCAAAGAGAAGTAGAGTTTCCGAGGAAAAAAAACAGTATTTTATTAAATTGAAATCTACGCTTGAAAATGAAACAGTGAAGAAGAAATGCAAAAGTCTGAAGGTAACATCTTGAAGACAGTTTTTTCTGCCTTATTATTAAGCGACAGAATGAAAAAATGAAGACATAACATTCAACTAAACCACATTTACACATGGATACGTAATTTTTTTGTAATAATCCACAATTCTCTTCCATTATGGCAATTTTATGCATTGGAGTGGGAAAATATCAAATGGTGTTATTATTCAGAAAATTTCTCGAGAATCGGTAAAAATATTTAAACTAACAAAGTTCTTCCTACTTTCAATAATCCTTGAGCATGGTACTTTTTGAACTTTTTTTCAATCTAGCCACCCAGTGATTTGTAATTATATATTTGAAGATGCATTCTTTCTGGACCACTTCACCCCCCATAATGACCATTTCTCATTAGAACTGTTGGTGGTCGCTTAATACAGGTTTCACTGTAATAGTAAACTTTTGTGCAAGAAATGACAATGTGATTCAGGTTTACAACAAGCCTATATGTAGTTATAATGAACAATGCACTAAGGTCATCAACAATTTTGTGACAAATAGTTGGTAGTTTGACAAATAATAGCCCTCCTAAGATTTTGAACCTATTTTTAAAACATAGGATGATCCTCTCCTTCTGTTCCAGTGACCACGAATAGATCTATCACAAAACTGCATGATTAGGTACTCTCAGTCATTTAAATATAGAAGTACTCACACTCTCTCAAATAAAACTTTCATGCAATATAAATGGTGGATCACTGAGTTAATATTGCTGCAAACTGACTTGAAGCGTAACTGCACATCAAATAAAGTTATTAGATACTTGAAAAGAGGTAGAAAACCAACAGTGATACAAGGCATGCAATTTAATACATTGCAAACTTCCATGCAAAAATATTATGCCTGTTATGCACTGACAAGGGGAGACCACGAAACTTGCTCCGCTTTTTTCAATGCTGTATTTTTTATGGCCTTCGGAATGGTGAACAGATCCCTGAACTAGTAGTGGTTCTGTTGAATGGGCCTTAGTTTGGATGTAATTAATTAATTTTCATGCGGTACTTTTCACAAGCTGCGTATAGTTCCATGATATCACACCACTCAACAGGAGGGTCAGGTGGAGTAGTGGTAGCGTTTACGGCAACCACCCAGGGGACCAGGGTTCGGGGCTTTGTGATGGCTGTATTTTTTTGTCTTCATTGTGATCATACAGCATCAACTTTTTCATTAATTTTAATTGCGCCAGGCATAGACATGAGACTATTTTTTTATCATCATAATGGCATTTAGCTATTTAAGCAGTGTCATTTCAAACACGGAGATACGACGACTACACTAGCAAGAGTTGGTGTGTGCCAAAATGTTAATTTTTTCATTTCTTATACCGATCAACTTCCACATAAAAAATTAAAACCACTCTTGCGAGAACACATGCCATTAAAGGCTCGCGGCAATCAACTACATGCGTACAGACATAATTAATAAGAACACAAAACGATTATAAAATGCCATATTTCTCGAACACTTGTGATTCACTTTACTCCAAAGGGAGTTTAATTACACAGTACCTATGTGCTAAAAGAACCATTCCAAAATAGAATTTCCATTAATAAATAGGATGAAATAAAAGTTGCTGACCCTGGACCAGGCGTGGTGGTGTATAAAATATGTCAATCTTCGAAAACCAAGGATTTCAACATCCTACGTACATTCTGGGCTAGAATGGTCTCGTGTATTCCTACAATGTACTTTGACTGTCTATATTGCGAGTTTTCAAAGTTTGAGGTATTGTAGCTAATTTTTTTAGATCAGCAATAGGAACCCGTCACAGGTGGCATATAAATTACGCCGCGCGACCGGCCATGTACCACCTGTGTACCTTTATATCTGTATCACCTATAAATGTACAAGATTTTACTAATTTCTACAAATAAAGATTAATTTTAACAAAAATCGAGTGTTATCATATATGCAGATAACATGGGCAAAGTACGCCATTTGCCCGGTTGTGTAGAAATAACAGTCGCGCCCGCTAGAGGGTTAAAAGCAACAATTACATCAAATGTGTCTTGTGCCTGTCGCTTCCCAGAATCTTCCGTAGCCCTTCCAATATAATAACAAGATGCCTACCAACGATTGTCATTTCTTTGAAAAAAAAAGCCACTGTTTTAGCCCCCCATTAATCTTTCGGTATGATTTTGAGGAGAGTAGCAAGTGGAGCCTTCACTTCTCCGCGTTGGAAATGACACTGCTTAAATACCTAAACGCCATTATGATGATAAAAAAAATAGTCTCATGTCTATGCCTGTCGCCATTAAAATTAATGAAAAAGTTGATGCAGTAAGATCACAATGAAGACAAAAAAAATACAGCCATCACGAAGCCCCGAACCCTGGTCCCCTCGGTGGAAGCCATAAATGCTACCACTACCCCACCTGTTGAGTGGTGTGATATCATGGAACTATACGTGGCTTGTGAAAAGTACCGCATGAAAATTAATTAATTACAGCCAAACTAAGGCCCATTCAACGGAACCACTACTAGTTCAGGGATAATCTTAGCCCAAAATTCACATTTTTATTATTTTGGGCATTTTCTTGTTTCCTATTCATAAGTCCTAATTTAATTCAGAGTTTGGTATAGCTGAAACCTATTTTTTAATGTTGTAGGCAGTGGAGAGGCTTTTGGGTAATCTGAGATACTGAGGATACCCAAAATGATAGAAAGGAAAAAATAACCGATAACCTAAATTTCCACACTAAGTGTTGTAGTATAATGAGGCCTTGGCAGTCAGGGGAAATGGCCTTCTGACGTTCTTTGCTTACATCCCAGTCATGTGATTCTTGGGACCAATCTCTTAAGAGCTTTGGATACTCATGGAATAACCCAGAGGGGGTGAGGGGGGAGGGGAAATTTGATTCCGGACTTATGGGAAAGTACCTCAGATAGTGTGTTGGAAATGGTTATCTAGTTTTAAACTCATGCCAAGTTCTTTTGTGCATAATGTGTTTCAGCTGTTTCGTTGATTTTTTGTGTTTTTTTGTTTGGTTGTAAAGCCTCTCACTTCTGGTTTTTTGCTAATGAAGAATTTACACATGCAAAGTCCCTTGTGTTAATTCATCTTTATACCACTGTCATCAACCTCAAACCTCACCACCATAATGGCAGAATGCAGTTAACAAGTAGCAGCAATAATATTTTGAAGAAACTAATCAGGTTTCTGTAGTGTCCGGAATAGGGTAGTTTCCTGCATCAAAGAAAACGAAAGGCATTAATTAAGATTCGTTACCCACCATTAGTGTAATCATAATACACAAATTATTTGGTTTTAAAAATCCCAGTTTAGACGAATTTAGAAGTTTTACATCGTCTGACATTACCAATGCATGAATGAGGCACAGAGCTCCGGGAAAAATCTCTTAATAATCACCTATTAAAATTGCCAAAGGTAGGAAAGTTTCTTTCATTTGATAGGGTAATAATAATCCTTATTTAAGCCAAGCACTACCTGCTAGCTGGGTACTTTGCTACCTGCTAGCAGCCTGAATCGCAGCAGCGCACATATCCTCGCCCCAAGGTCACCTCACACAGCAGCAGCGGGAACCAGAAATACGTTGTGCGGGCTTTTCCCAGCATTCATACTTAGCCATCGCATTTTCGCGTGCTTGAAAATTTTCACTTTTCATATAATTGCGAAAAATAGATATCGTCATTTAAAGATCTAAGAGCGTGAAATGCGTACTCCAGGAGTAATAATCTTTCGATTTAGGCAATAAAAAATAATAGGAAACCACCCTATTGACAAGTGCCACAGAAATACATTTGCAATGATAATGAAACTCCTTTTGATCACCATGATAGCCTCAACAACTACGGAGAGCTGAGAAAATCGTGCTCCTCTAACTAGGGAATCTTACAAAAAAATTACTGATCATAGCACTACCCTTGCCAAAGGACATACTCATTTTAGGTTGCTACTGTAAACAAGATCTTTAGAAAGTGCTAACAAGGAGTAATAATTGAATAAAACTAAAACAATGAGCAAGCATAGGTTACAGCTACAATAAAGTCAGTGACATACAAAAATCGAATAGCACAAGAAAATAATATACATGCTTTTAAAATTTTAAATATCCCACCACTTTTCTTTGGCTTGTCCTCTAGATCCATGGGATTAGCCTCAACCACGCTCTCCGAATATTCATCAAGACAACCATTCCCTTGCTTTCTCTCTGTTTAAATAGAAGGCAATGTAAAATTCTACCCAGGCATAAGTGAGTCGATGACCTCTCAGAGACTCCTAAGGCCATCAACAACCACCAATGAAATGCAGATTGTAAATGACATTGCATTCCAAATACTTTTCTCACCAGATTTGGCTTGAGGGCTAAGGTCAATGATGTCATCCCTCATTTCTTTGCTGGCCTCTTTCACCGCAGGGACAGCATCTGCTAGGAAAGGGCATTTCCTCAAGCCTTCCAGGCCTGAAAAAAATAAAATGATACATTCATAACTGACGATTTCACCACAAGATAGGTATGGATGCATATAATATGGAATAACACAAATCACTAGATTCAGCATGTTTTACGCTCCTCTAAGAATAAGGATGCTGCTTCTGGAGGCCTTGGAGGAGCGTAGCAATTCCCACATGGGGGAGGGGCTGACATTTTCCAACATTATGTTGATTTTTCAAAGGGTTCAGACATTTTTTTCAGTGGAGGTCGCACAAGGAAAATATGTCCATGATGAGGGGATAAGGTCACCCTCTTCTCATGCACTACAAGGCCACGTGGTCTCACATTAATAGTGAGAAAGAGTTTATTGGTATGACATGTTTCGATGCTAAGACATCATTCTCAAGTACAAAGATATTAACTGATCAAACCTCAATTTATATTTGGTAGGGATGACGGGGAAGGTAATGGAGGGGGCAGATATTGAGTGTCTTCACTAAAGAAAAATACAGACTTGCATATTATAATCATACCCACTTCAGAAATCTCCTCAATAAGACAAAAGGTAAAGCGAACAATTTTGAATGTAATGGGATATATAAATTAAGATGAATTATTGTGATGTAATGTGTGTGGGGCAGATGGGTAAGGCATTCCAAACCAGATCAAAAGAACACTAAAGGTATTTTTGCAACAGGAATGTGAAAAACTCCCACTTTAAGAAACAACTGTGAGACATTGGACACAACAGTGACTTCATACCCGAGGTTCTAGACCATGCCAAGAAGGGGAAGAAGGTAGACATTCTAGAAGAATTGGAGATTATAAGTAATTAGATTACGGGCCACCTACATTGTATCTCCAAAGCACCCACCTCTCCTCACCACCGCATTATCCCTCTGCAACTAACCCCCCACCAAACCAAGCACTCCCACCATAGCCTAGCAAACCATCCCAGCCATTCATTCCCCAAACTTAGTCATACAAAGCAATCCAACCTCCTTTCCCCCCTACATTACTTTCACCTTCATCCTTAACAAATATAAATTGAGGTTTGTCCGGTTAATATCTTTGTACTCAAGAATGACACCTTAGCGTCAAACCGCATCTTATCAGCAAAAAATTCTGTGGAAATTTACAAAGGATGTTTATCTTTATTCTATCCATCCCTTTTTGGATGTCACACAATGCTCACGTATCCTACACCACTGCTGCGGTTGGTTTTGGTCTACTCTCCCCTCAACAATTTCACCCTAGCTGCTCCTAACAGGTTGCTCATACTAGGTAAACACAAATGACCCACATCTTACTGCATTGGACCACATCTACCAGTGCAGTAGTCTACTCACCACTGACCTCCACATTTTTTCCCTAATTAGGTTGATAGTGGATGAATGGATTGAAGGCTTTTGTAATGTAGGCATAAGGAGGGTTAAGTAGGGGGGAGAACAAACATGCTTCTAGCTATGAAAGATGAAAGAGAGCACGAGGAAGCCTGACACATCAAATGTGAAAGTTAGACATTGAGTAAGAGCAGGGGCAGGGGTATTTGAGGGACAGCAGGGGTGGAGTGTGACCAAGGGAGGTAAAGAAGATGAAGTTAAAACTTTCAATGTTAGACAGTTCCTTTTACTTAAAAAATTGAAAGCATATTAATAGAAAGATGGTCAAAGAGCTGAAGGACAATGATTAAAAGGTAAAGCAAAATACCTTTATATAACCAAAATATATACCACCATAATCAATTGACACATATAAAAGCCTCTTTCATTGCACTCCACTAGTGCATAACCAAGAGCTAAGCCGAAATGAAGACTCACCAGAAGTACTAGCATCTGCCGGGGCTGCAGTCCCAACCAATCGAGACATCATAGGGCAGTACTCTCCATATGTTTTTATCAAATGAGCTCCATAATTCCTCACATAGGCACTCGAGAGGCGTGTTAGGAATGGGCACGGCATTTTATGGGAATTCCGATGCTTAGATAAACTGTAAAACAATATGATTTGAAAAAATTCGAGCAAAGGTCTCATTAAATTTTAGCTTATTTCTGAACGAATGGTCCCAGTAAATCTTTTGGACAAACGCAAAGGGGTGTTTACATTATTGAACCAATGAAATTTGGACTCACAGATAAGCATAATTGCTGTAGAATGCTTAAGAATAAAATTTGATTCCATGGAAATACCCTCCTGAAATGTAGGTAATGATCTTAAAGCAATAATGTGCACTATTTTCACCCAATTAAATAAGAGATGAGATGAAATCCTGTAAGTCTAATACTTGGAAAAGGGATTTATGTAGCAGCACTATAGTAGTACACATCTTCAGGAAAGCTTAGACTAATAAGAGTTTAAATGAGCATATATCTCCTGAAAATACCATGACCTTGCAAAATTAGGCTAAATCAGGAATTTCAGTCAGGACATTGATACAAAATGAATACTTATCACCAGATACACTGACCAGATGGACGTAAACATGAAAATCAGCCTCTTGAAAATACTTACCATTCCACATCCAAAAAAGAAATAAGTCCATTCATTTTTGAAAAAATTCCATATCAAGTACGCATGGCTCTATTTGAAAGTATAGGGAAATTATGACTGTCTTGGTCAAAGGAAACATCCAGCCAGTCATTCTTTTCCAATATAAGCAAATTAAAGACATAATCAATAGTAGCAGGCATAACTTGGTGGAAATCCTTTATCGTGGGAGTTAAGGAATAAAAACTTAGCTTTTTCCACATGTGATTTATTATGTCTGACCATGGTTTCGTTACAGTATAAAATTATCACGGTGATAATGTTATGCTGTAACAAAGCTTGGATGTACCTAACCCTTAAACTGTAACTAAACCTTGATAATGTTACGCTGTACGAAACCATGGTTGGACATAATAAATCAATACATGGAAAAAGCCATGTTTTTATTCCCTCAACTCCTACAAAATTCCAGACAACTTTACAAAATATGTAGAAATATGAATAAAAAATAATTAGGCACAGAAGTAGTATTAACAGCTCATCCATGAGCATCTTTGCAAAACTGAGTTTTTTATCATGGAACTATCCTAAACTCACCAAAATAACCTTGTTAATACAGTAATGAGCTATTGACAATCATTTTGAACAGAAAAATAAAACTCAACTAAATCTGGTTCTAAGGTGTACAATTGTTTAATTCCATCCTCATTTTATTGCGTGTCCAGGGATTTCTAATCCATGCCATACTCAGTACCAAGTTCAAAGCTATTAGCAGTCTGTAAATACCCCAACTTAATCAAAAATGTAACGGATTGAATACCTGTGTACATCAGTTGAAGGTATTAAAAATAGCTAGGAAAGCACATGGTATCCACATTGAAGTATAAATTTCATTGAGTCAATATATCAGATCATTCTCGAATGAAAACCGATCAATACTAGTGTGAAGTAAATCTCCATTAATTCTTCCATTTCGCAACATTCACCACAGATTCAATAGTGGAACAGCCAAATGGAATCCATATTCTACACACTCAGAATATATTATGCTTTCCAGTGAAAAATACTACAAAATTAAGGTATATCAATACAAATACTACGATGATGAGGTTTTTCATTCAACTTTGCAATCAATTATTATACAGGAATTTGAGTTATATGATATCTATTAGTCATTCTATCACAATCAATGAACAATTCATGGGGCCACCTTTACATTATATAACAAAAATAATGAAGTCAGGCTGACAAATGAGATAGTGATGAACCTTGGGATAGGAGACATTACTTACAAGGCTGAAAATGAAGAGGATGATGGAAAATTGCAAAAACTGCACCTTCAACATTTTATTTTCATTTAACCAGTCCGAGGTTGGTCTGATGAAGACAATCGTTGAAGGACAAGTGGAAGGGAAAAAGGGCAAGGGACGGCGCCGAATGAGTTATATAGGACAGGTTATTAAGGATGTAAAAGAGAATAAATATGTAGCTATGAAGAGATTAGCGGATATGAGAGAGAAATGGAGAGCTGCGTCAAACCAATCTTAGGATTGTTGACTAATGATGATGATGAGGTTGAAATATAGGGGAAATACTGAGCCTTGCATCCCTAAATTATTAATATGTCACTGAAATAATTTGCTATGATGGCATCGTGAATACCAGTAATAGCATCGGAAGAACGATCGCGGTAAATACAAGCAAAACAAGTTTAGAAAAAGAGTTAAGTACCAACTTTTTCATTGATAAATATGAACTTCCACAACCCCGTTAACCTAAAAAAAAGCTAACTAAAAAATTCCGTTCGGCGTCCTCTTCTGCCGAATTTACAACTGGCGCCTCATGGAGTGCGTTTAATCTATTTGCCGTATCCTGAAGCTGACGTCACAAGAACAGGGAACCGTACATAGAAATAAAAATCAATACCATTCCATCATCCATTCGTATTACTATTTCATATTAACTTTAATGCGAAGAGCAGACGAAGGAATTTAATATACTTTCTAACCAATCATTTCGTTAGGGCCAGTATAGCACGAGCAAGTCATTTATTGAATATGGGTGAATAAAATTCTATCTCAAGAAATGCATACAGTTAAAAAACAAACGCTAAAAAATGCAAAATATTCCGCCTATGACAGCTAAAATTCCTGATTAAGAGGTGGCCACCTCCTTCTCATAGTGTGAATGAGAAAGACTCCAGGTTACACCCGAGGTTCCTGAATGCTCACTTCACAATTATCATAATTTTCACGAAGTTACGTAATACCCTAACCGCCTTTCCTACATATTAAGCAGCGGAACACCTTGACTTTCACGGTTCTAACGATTGAGTACAACCGCCTTGACCGATTTTTGATGCTCAATTGTCACAATTCGTTTCGTTCAATAATAAAGCAATAGAGGCGTTTCGAATGCCAAAAAATAAGCAACTCGAAATAGCAGAACAATAGCACTTGAGCACTCTCCATGGGTCGTTATTGATCAACCAAAATCCCAGCGAAGATAAGAATATATTACCATAACCCTTTACAATTTAATAACATTGCCTCAAAATTTGAGTAATACATAATGTCTAATTTTTATTTTATAATTTAATACTCGCTAATGTTTCAAATAATAATGCACCTCATGAACCTTTTTTTCGCTAATTCCAGATTTAAAAATTGACGCTGAATCTCATTCAGGAATGCATTCAAGGGAATGGGAGTTCCCATTACTAAAGTAACATATGCTTGGTCGAGAAGTGCACTCAGTCGACTTTCATGCTGCCATATAATCAAGCATGAACACATATGACCAGCATTTAAGGTTTCACAAGCAATTTAATGAGGTCAGAGGCACTGCTAACATAAAAGTCGTAGTTAATCGCGATTAAATCCAGTCATAATCAAAGGTACATTCTGTTTTCATCATTATTTTACTGGAATAGTCTACAGGGAATACTCGGATACTATTCATAATAAAAGAAAAAGCCGTTAAGAATATATGCGAGGATTTTGCTGCCTGTTCTTAACGAGAAAAAGGTGTTTAAAATGTGAATATATTAAAAAAGAGAAATCGGAAATTGTATACTTACAAGTATCCGGAGTACAGCTAGCGTCCGTTGTGGTACCAGAGCAAGATGATGTGGCGGAATCTGAAATTCCACCGTATGTGAATGGATTATAAACGGCAGACTGCACGTAATGCTGAAACGTGATGAAATACGAGCACGCAAATGTTACTGCCCGAGAGACTTTCATTGGCCAGCAGACAAATTTCCAGCCTCTGACGTCGTGCTCTACCACTCCCCTCTCACCCTCTATCCTGAATGCGCCAATCCTCCAATCCGCTCGTCCCAGTTTCGAAATCTCTCTCATGCCCAGCAAGCGAAAGCGGCGAAAGCTATTGACCACGAAGCCCGGTAGATTCAAAGCCACCTAATAGATTAACGTCCTTACGTGAAGGGTATGCCAGTAATTAGAGGTTATTATCTCAATTATGCGACGAAATACTTAATCCTACTTCTTCTCTATAGTCTTGCAATGACTTGCGCCACAAGCTCGTAAAACCCATAAAAAAGTTTCATAAAAAGCACAATAAAATATGTTATTCAATGACCACGAATTCAAACTAGAACCGTTCACTAGGAAGGCCCTCAGCATAGCATTGTGGGCGAGTTAATTCTCGATTCACGTCGTACACAGAATGCATGCGATACATAGATTATAGTGTGACCATTACATAATACACAACTTCATAATTCCGGGCACAAAATTTTTTTCGGGATTGGATAAGTCTGACTGTGAGCGAGAAGCGGATATCGCCTGTCTCCTGGCCTTGAACGTTCGATAAAAAAATTTTATTCAAGATACGTCGGATGAGCTAACAGCTATTAGAATAAGATTGAGAAATCCACCAGGAGGCAGTATTGATTTTGCAATAGCACAAAGGGGGTCTTTTTCGAATGTTCCCTGGGGCCTCACGGGGTGGGTTGGTGACGCTCAGCCACGACCACCTAAAAACCCACCTGTCAGTATTTCTGTGGTCTTAGCTAAGCGCCATTGAGATTTTTAGTGGAAGCTAGAAATGCTCATTTGGGAAGGGAATTATAATAATGAAAGTAATATAAACAATGACTAAGAATATCTTTCAAAACGGACCAAGAGTGGCCCCCAGTACACATAAAATCCTTGAGATACACAATCATTTCGGGGGGGGGGGGGGGGAGGGGGGAGGCATCTGCTTTTTTAGTTTCGGGAGGGGTTGGTCGCTAGGCATGGGGGGGGGGAATGGGAGGAGCCGAATCAAGGGAAGCGGGCAACCCTGTCTAATCGCAGCTGACGGCCACTCCTTGTGTCCTGTTGCACTCCGTGGATGTAGCCGCTGAGGGTCGCCAGAAGCGTGTCCCCTCACTCAGAGCGTAATCGTGAGTTCTTCGCGTGTATGTTGGGGCGCTGATGATTCCATTCACCTCATTCTTAAGAACGTGGTTTCAAACTAGCGATAAACTTTAACGCTCTAATTTCATTGCTCGATTGGCTCCCATTGGTGATTGTTAATTACAGGGTCACAAATATATCCAAGGAGCCTCTCAAATCCTTCGCGAAGGGATGGTGTGCATCCAGTGATGTATCTAATTGCAACAAAAATTTTCCTGCAAATCTTTCTGTTGTTGGACAAGGGAATAGAGGGGAGAGGGGGTTAGGAAGAGACGTTAGGATGCGACGTTCAAACCCGGAAAGCTATTGGCTTGCAAGTGCCAAATACACGCCAATTCGAGGGTGTGGAGATTGAGGGCGGAGTCAGTGGGAGGGAGGGAGGCAATGTCTGAAACTTTGAAGCGTTGATTGAAGACGGAGTCGTGCGACAAACAATGTGTAGGAACTGGTAAAGATGCGTGGGGGATGATGGACAGCTGGAGGCGCGGTGATTATTAATTCTGAGATTGAGGGGGGTGGTGCATTGGCCGACATAGAAAGCGGGGCAGAAATTACAGTGAAGGAGGTAAATGATGTTGGTAGACGTACAAGTAGTGGAGGGGAAAATCGGTAGGCTTTTAAGTTTGGGGAGAAAAGAGGCAAGGGGTGGAGAGAATAGGGAACTTGCATACATTTCAGAAACAGTTGTGAGCTCCAAAATCATGTAGAAATACATGTTTGCGTTTCACAGTGAAAAGGTTTTATTACTTTTTGATGTCGTTAGCGATATTTTATTCATTAAAGTTCAAGAGAATTTTCAAATACGAGTGGGACTCGTAAACGCCCGATGATTGGCTAGCGGCAAATTGACGTCATAGTTCAGTACGAGGAAGCGATGGAAGCAGCATAGGCATTTGGAAACAAGCGACGGCTTGGTTGTGAGGCATTTCTTAGTTCCAGTACAGTGAGTCCTCGTTTAACGATCCTGAAAAATGTGACGATAAACGAAATGACGTTAATCGAAACATATGTCCCATAAGAAACAATGTTAAAAGTGAATATCGGCTTCTATACGCGAAAAAAATTTAGCGTATCATATCTGGGGCATTTTTTACGATGGGAATTCGATATGGTGGTCGCCCGGACAACATCGTCGCAATTAAAGGATCCAACCGATGTGCATCTGAAATGTTTTATAGTTCATAACAAAGTGAGACTTGCGTATAACATTGGCGAAAGCGTATACTCATGTGAAATGTGTATTCTTTTGGCAGTCCGGTAGAGAGTCTTACTGTGAACTTATTTCCACCTCGAAGCTGTCGATGATACTTTCAACTTAAAAATACCTTGCCTGGAGGGCGACAGGAAGCTCTGAGGAAGCCAGACTATTAATGTTTCAAATTAGTAGCGATAATATAGACGAACTTCCAACACAATCTACCATCTTGTGACTAAAAACCCCGAAGCCACTTCCTATTCTGCAGAAAGAATCGGTCAATCGCACTTCGATCAATATAATAAACACAACGTCTTCAGGTGTTAGTAAGTTACTTTTGAAATGAAATACTTCCTAAATTAGCATTAAAATGTGCATGTTTTCCAAACAGTCTTAAATACATTTTGGGAGCTTTTCTCACGATATATCTGAAACCTACTCTAAAGGCGAGCTCATCGTCATTGCGATCGGTTGTCACTTAAAAATTCCGTATCGGAAATCCTAGAGGGATGACCTTCGACGATGACCATGATCACCTGCACTCTCACTATCACTGGAACCCGTGGTGAAAATATCATCCCAATCCAATTTCTATTTGGTTTTAACTGGGAAAGAGCAACATAGAACTGCACATTCTTTGGACAACTTTGGGTTTGACTTTCCATCAAACATCCCATTTCCCCTGTGGTGCACATCAGTCCTATCTTTATACGACAGCCTAACAACCTTTAAATGGATCCTTGGTTTATCCTGACAACCAACTAAATGGAAATTGCTGATCCACACGTCTTCCTCTATCTCCACAGTTTCCAAATCAAGGGCCGCGGAACATTCCTCATTGTGACTCAACTTTTTCTGAAAAGCAAGCCGGCGTAGATTAAAATCAAAGAATGCTGCGATTCATTTTTTGTGACCACCTCTGGATTCCATTCTTTTTCCATCTACAACTTCCTTTATCTTTGGGACAAGACGATGTTTAAATATTTTCATTAATTTATAACAAAATATAAGTTCTAAAAATACCCAAAAGCCATTTTATTAATCCGCACTGACGAGTGTAAATTAATGTGGAAGATGAATGCTGTAGACGTAGTAGTTTTCCTTAGGTTGAGTTGCAAAGCTCATGAAGTTGACAAAACGGCTAATTTTTCGGTGCGCGGAGTCATTTATATTGCACTGGCCGTGTCTATACATTTTTCAATTTTTTTGTAATAAAATAAATCAGAATTTAGGATAAAATTTCCTTTAAAATGACATATAGTTCATTATTATAGCATGCAGTGAAGCCAGGGTATAAATTTGCAAAGTACTGCGGCACATCATTTTGACGCCGACAGTAGAAGAAAACGCTGTCTTCTTGGCTGGCACTCGAATGCATGAGGATCAACGTTGCTCTGTATTTTCATATTTCCTCTCTTGATTTTAAACATCATGGAATTTTCTATGATCTTCCGTAACTGAAATTGAACAAGTGCCATAAATAATTTGAGTCCATCATAACCATCGAGAAACACCTATCTCGATTTTTGTTGTGAAGTTGAGTTTTTATTCTACGGCGGCCGAATTATCGAAAAATCTCAGTTTCAAGTTATTCAGTCAATGAAATATGGAAATATTATTTATATTAAAGTTATCTTCGCTCACATAGCGCACGGGTTTATCATTCCGATTATTATACTCTTATTTTTCCGTAACGCTTATCCCGACAGACGGCATGCATCGAGGCTTTTCTTCTAATTTCCTCCGTGGGAATGCAGACGAAAATTTTTTCTGGGGTGTTATTGCACAGAGGAACAATGCACCACTTGTAATTTTTCCTTATTTCAGCCATGTTCTCCTTTAAACGCAACGTGGCTCTTCCAAACCTGCAGTTACTGGGCTTGGATCTTGGACTCGTACTGAACTATGACGTCACGGCCAAAGATTAGTGGGGGCGGCATTTTTTAGCCCGCGAAACTCGGGAGACTTTTGGGAGTCATTTTCTAGGGTAAAAACTGAATTTTAAGCGGAAAAAAGTATATTGCGGTACTAAGTGTTTACTGTAGTATATCAGCATACTGTTTATAAAAAGTATGCAATTTCCCTATTCCTTGCAGGTTTTACACCTGGGACGATTGCAAGGTAAGGGTGTTGTAGTGGTGACTGACTGCGATTTTTTAAGAGGGTGGGTGGCTTTAAATATGGTATTTAAATTAGGTGGTGTCATGAGGCCAGAGAATGAATCAACTCTCTTAACACCTTTGTTTCTTCACTCAACGCTTCTGCCTCAGATTCTTTCACCTCTTCCATCTCAAAAACTAATATCACTTTCTTAGATGTGGACATACACCTTTCCGACAACAACAAATTCAAGACATCGGTTCACATCAAAGCCACAAACAAACAGCAATACCTCCACTACAGCAGTTGCAAGAAGTTTAATTAAATCATTTATTTATAATGCTCGTGTGAGTGTATTTCAAACGTGTTTATTATATAACATAAATAACCCTAGGATGGGCAGTATCAGAACACACAAGATAAAGATTAGAAACTCACACTCACTAAATTTTCGGTGGCAATACCACCTTCCTCGGAGTTAGGTAAAAGACTGTAGGTAGAGGGTAAAGGATAGCTGAGGGAAGGGGAAATAGAGGGGAGGTAGGGTCCAAAGAGGGGGGGAAAGAAGTGGGTAGAGACAATTAAGGGATTAGCGGTGGATGTTTAAGCCGGGAGGAAGAAATGCTTTGAATAGCCAAATGTAACTTAATTCAATAGAATTAAGTTTGAGTGGGTGGTCTGTGGGGGGAAGGGAGGCTAAAACTGAAACATTGTAGCAATCATTGAATTGACGCTGATGAGCGGCCGCATGTTTCGCCACCGGGAAGGACGCAAAGTCAGAGGAAGTGCATGATGCTCTGTGGTTATTGATTCTAAGGTTAAGGGGAGTTGAGGATTTGCCTATATAAAAGGAGGGACAGTGCTTGCATTGAATAAGGTAAACTACATTTTTTGAAGTACAGGAGGCCGCAGGAGGTGGTGGTAGGTAGGAGACGAGATGACTGGGGATAGAAGGAGGGGTAAAAATTGGGCAGGTCTTACATCTAGGACGACCGCAGGGCGAAGGTGTGCTAATGGGAGTAGTGGGTGACTTCTGTAAGGGGTTAGTTGAGCGGAATAAATTTAAAAGGTTTGCAGGTCGTCTGAATGTGACAGTAGGGGGTTTGGCAAAAAGATTGGCTGTCGACTTATTGTTACTTACACAAAAGTATACTTACACAAAATTATCCCACTGAGGTTATTGCCAACCTAAAATACATTCCAACAACATCATTCCCAATTTTTGGTATTTCTGCATGAGAAATCAAATTACTAGGCTCGTAAATAGAGTAAATAATTGTATACCTGTATATTTTATATTTTAAACTATAGTATACGATAATTTGAAATGATGAAAGCCGACGTATAACAAACCATTGGGAAAGCTATGAAACAATATTCGATTTTATAAACTTGGCTGCTTATTCCTATTTTCTCCCTTGACCACACGTTTACCGAATGAATTAATACAAAAAAGACAACTAAAATGAAAGAATTTTCAAATGCATTGCTGCTACAAAATTTCGAATCACCATTTTCAGTACTGAAGTTATGCATTAACATCCCGAAGCCACTAACTTAAAATTACATCCAAATAATTACAGCGAGAAAGAGTACATACCTTACTGTTTTTCGTAGGGGTGAAATGTTTTCTTCTTATCACCCGAATGCACTTCTTCTTCAAGTCACGATCTTTTGGAAAGCTAAAACTTGAACCATGTCCCAGAGTTTCCTTTACACCCCGACAATACCACAGCCACCTAGGGAAACTGTCATGCACGAAAGGCATTTTCAACAAAAAAAAATACCTCACAAACACGTTTCTGAAGCTCAGTGAATGAAATAAAAAAATAAGGGAAACTTCACCATTACCAGACACTATTATTCACCAACTTAACCACAAAAATCCTTGAAATGTGTTGAGACGTCACGTAAACATCGCGATCTCCAAAGCTTGTGCAGGCTTTGATCGGGCCTTCTTCCTAGGAGTAATGGCATCACCCGCGAAAGAAAATAGTCCCAAACCGAATACAGTTTTATCGATGAGATACAATTTTATCGATGCATATGAATTTGCCAGTCCTCTAGTATATTTTTTCGTCATTAAAGGAAATAAAGAAACAATACTTTTTAGCAACTTCTTTAGCGCGATTTCCTGTATCTTGATGGTCCACGCTCGTATTCAGATACGTAAAATTCCTGTACCGTCTGGGATAAAGGATAGATTTCAGTTCGAGAGACGTCCGAAGGTCTTCTTCAGCGCACTTTGTGCCATAATGGGCACTTTCTCAATCCCTCTCAATCCCTCTGAGACTCAATCCCTCTGAGACTCAATCCCTCTGAGCCTTAATCCCTCTGAGCCTTAATCCCTCTGAGCCTTAATCCCTCTGAGACTTGATCCCTCTGAGGCGCCAGAGTACGTCGTGCCTGCCTGATCCACGCGCGCCGCTGATCCTCGCGTCCTGTGAAGTGCTCACAATTTATAGTGAATTCACCAACGGTGTCGGCCTCTTTATGCCATGTGTGAACTTTCGTTACCTTCCGCCACCACTTACCCAATTGTAAGGTGAAACGTCAGTGTGAAACCTGTTTCCCCTCCTCTGCCTACACCTCCCCTCTCACGCCTGCTTCGAGCACGGTGGCAAGAGTACATTTACCTCAGGCAATTTAGTATTTAATGTATTGTGCTCCTAAAGCTTACTTGGTTATTAAATGTATTAATACTGTTGGAAATCAACCATATTGTTTGTTAATTTTTTCACTCCTAACCGCCTATTTCTCGCCTACCAATGTTGGCACGGGCCAACAATAACAACCTTATGCATGATGTGGAATAGTCTTTAAGTTGTGTTTAGAATGCTCGTTCCGTTGTCAGAATTGAACGTAGATTCACCTCAGTAGATTATTTATTTTACAGCGGTAATGTTACTTAGAAAACACGAATGACATTACGTTATTATTTATTTCTGTTTTTGTGACACCAGATAGTGTATTATGTGAAATATCTATCTAAGTTTAGCGTGTTTCTGATTTCCAAGAATGCCAGTATGAATTTTACGATTTCGTCGTTTACAGATAGTCTGCGCTGAATTATCCCAGATGAAGCAATCCACAGTGTCTGAGATAATCAAGGTAGGTGATATGTGATCATAAATAGCTCTTTGAAAACTGTGGTGCATATAATATTGTTAATAATTCAAATCGTGCATTTTGAAGACTGCCCGCTTGTAACATTCGCTGTCCAGAGACGGCATCATTGGCATCTAAAAGAACAGCTGATTGTGTACACCTGGTAGGGCGTAGATGAAAAAGGCTGTTTTGTTTACCTTATATCATGTCACTTCGTACCTCGTACTCGACAGTTATTTACATGAAAAAAAAACGAAGCAGAGGTTATTTATGTACGTCACGAATCATTTTTAGTGTTATGTGATACTCCCTCTTCTGTGGTCTTCCTGAGTCTTGCAATGTTGTGCGAACCTCGTCGGAGGACATGATAACCATAATATTTTCAGTATCAGATCTGTAATATATCGCCTGGGAAAACTGATTTGAACTAATGTATACATGTTCACCGAGCACAGTAGGTAATGTTTTTATTTCGTGATCGTGTGTGCTGAAATTTTGTCTTGTGAAGGGATGGTATGTTCTAAAATCATTGATTTGAGTAGTAATTTGGCATTTATATGATAGAGTTTTGGTTTATTAATATATTTTAAGCGTGCATGATAAACTCTCATGATATTCTCGTTATAATTAGTTTGCGGACGTGGTAAGCTAGCATGTTTGCATCATAACTCATGTAAAAGTGCTTAATAGTTTGATATGCTACAGAATAACGAATTTTTATATAAACGAATATTTTTAATGCATCTCATGTTTTATGATGTTGGTTTACATAATTGGATTTTCCTTTTTCTCTTTTCTTGACCTCTTCTAATTAACGATTAAATAATTCCTTGAGTATAGGTCATGCAACGCAAAAAGTTTTTTGCCAACGTTTCGGTTTATTTTAAAACCTTCATCAGGGCTATGAATGAAAAAATGAGACGACAATAATATACAATATTGATACATATATGAAGGTTACAAAACACTTGTTTTACAATATAACAATATAAAAATGAGAAAGGAATGCACAAGAATTTTGACATTTAAAAATATTTTTTATATGTGAAAATCCTTGTGTATTCCTTTCTCATTTTTTAATTATATTGTTGTATAAAAGATTTTTTGTATCCTTTATTTATGTATCGATATTGTACATCATTGTTCTCTCATTTTTTCATTCATAGCCCTGATGAAGGCTTTAAAATAAAACAACACGTTGGCAAACAACTTTTTGCATTATATTACCTACACCCCAGGAATTATTTAATCATCATGTTGGCTTACGTTAATGCTGGATTGTTTAGGTGTACGTTTCGACTACTAAAGACTATAGTTGATATTTACTAATCATCTAACTGAGGAAACTTGTTGCTTTTTTCCCACGCTTCGGTCTGTTGTATATTTGAAGTATGAATTATCTATGAATTTTCGGTGAATTTAATTTCTGATTCCAATGCAAACTGTCACTGCGTCCGTTTTCTCATTTTCTTGAATATCCCTATGTTTGATTACCAAATTAAACAGAATAACTCTTTCCGCGTTACCCATTCGCTCCATTTCGGCATATTTTGTGACCCATGTGACGCTAGGTGAGTTATGCTTTGTCTTTGTTTGACTGGATGAACGGATCTCAGAACCGGACATTCCATGAGTGACGAAAATGATCCAAAAGACCAGCTTAAGTCGGAAGATAAAGAAGAGCTTCACTGAGGATCGTCTTTCGAACGTAATCGCGTCCTTCGCGGAGGAGGCCGCCGAAGGAATCCTATGTGAAGACGAGATCTGAAGGAGCGACTGACGATATGGGCCTATCTCTTTGTTTCAATTTCTATTATGTGTTATTATGATTGTATATTCGCCTGTGGCGACTTGTGTGAATGTGAATTTGAAATATATATATGGTATGAAATATTTGAATTTACACTGCAAAACAATTGCATTTTAAAATGTTCATTTGATACTTTGCTCCTCTTTGGTGTCAAAATGTCTTTGCTCACACTAAAAAGCCGCTCAAAAGAGCAGGGAAGCGTTTCCGCTTTACGAATCGAAAGTCTGTGAAGAAGCTCTAATTCTGTTGTAGTACAAAAAAGAACTGTTTCACATCATCAGGGATGGGAAAACTTCACTCCTTTTGACATCATTAAAATAATATAGCTTTAATGATGTAAAATGATTTTGTCATCCCTCCCCATGCCTGTAAACGGCCATTTAGAGACAGAGGTGCACCCGTAGACACCCTCTCCTTCCGCACCTGTATGTAAAATGTTGAGACGTTCTTTGGGGCACCCTGAAAGTGGGAGCCGAGAAAAAACTGCCTCCCTGGCCATTTTGGGCGTAACATTCCGTCCTTCCACTCTCAATATTACCAAAGGCATACGATATTAACATTTACCGCGTTTACATGATTCTAAGATTTCATAGATCCTTCCCTTTTTAATCATCCGGGGTACTACGATCATTCATATTGGAAATCCTTCATCAGTTCTGTTTCAACGAAAAACTTTCCACCAACAATGAATTCCGAGGCCAGGCTCAATACCTTCAAAATATGGTTTTGTGATAGGAAGTCGAGTAAATTCGATTTTGCAGGCCCCGAAGTGGGTATTACTCTTACCTCCATATTATTACACCATTAATACCATAGAGTTACTAAATACGTACTCTATGATGATGCTATGATATCAATTGATTATTATTTAGTTAAATCGGTAGTGATTTCGTTAACCACAACGAAATAATGACTGTATTTTTTTAAGAGCATTCCAACTATTGATTAGCTATGATAATAAGTATTAAGCATTATAATCAACTGATTTCGCGTAAATCATCTTCCAATGATGTGCATCCGGGCAACAAATACCTGACGGAAGCGAGAATTAACATGACTAAACACTTTGTTCACGCATAGAATTTCCCGACATTGCAGAGTTTTCCGTCGTGTTTTTGCGCCGTCGAAAATTTTCTCTTTTTAATAAACAAGGAAAATATTTGATGTGATTTTTAAATTGCGTCAAATATGTACTCCATGGATTATAAAATTTCAATGAAGACAGTAGAAAATAGGAAACTACTTCATTTTAAGCAGCAAGTCCGGCGACGAAATAGGAGCACGGCGTGCTGATCAGGGGCCTGATTCTGGTTCTTTCTGGCTACAACCCACGCGATTTGTCGAAAAGATTGGCGAACGGTGACTGAATTCGTATTCGCATTTTCATTCGCTAGCTATTTCGCCAGAACAGCTTCTCTTCGTCCCCCTGGCGACGAAAAACGTATTCTCGTTCTGTCTGGCGAGCATATAGCGAATGTAAACATTCGCCAAGAGCGAATTTCGCTAGCGACAACAGTGAAGTTGTTCTAGCGACTTGGCGAAAGAATTGATGAGAGAACGACTCTTGATTTAATTACAGCTATACACCATTATTATGTTATATTTTTGATCCCAATTAGTTTAATTGTTATTCAAATGCTTGGCATACAACCCGTGTGTTGTTTTACTCGTCTTGTCGTTCTACGTTATTCAATAGATTGGATTAAAAGTTGGTTTGCATTTCAACGAACCGCGAATCTTTTGTCTGGCAAGCGTAATGTGTTATCGTGGGAGTGCTGTCATTCTGAGCCTTTAAATGAGTTGGATTGCCTGAGAAGACTTGTTGTTTCGGTTCTTATGCTCGTGAACGCTTCATCGGAAATAATAAGGAAGAGACTGACAGGAGTATTCTCAGAAAAGCTCTAGGAAATGAAGTAGTGATGTAGAGGATAGCACGACTATCTACCATTCTCAATGTTATGAGGTCGATTCCAGCCACAGGAACTTTTTTCTCTCCACCACCAGAAAAAGGTTCGCATACCATGGTTTTTATCTTCAGGAGCAAGTCACTGGAATTTGTCAAAATATTTTCCATGCACAGGAAAATCTATAATCAGTTGTTCAGCTCGTAAGGCCGCTATTCACGGCGAATGATTTCATTCGCACGATCATGCGCATGATCATTCACCGTGTATAACGGAACAATTCGCGAATGAACCTTCATGCGCATGATCATTCAGTGAAAATTACATCATGTTCTATTTTGCTCGCATGATCCTGTGAATGATCACGCGATCATTCAGCATTATCATTCGCATGATCATTCACCGTGTATAGCGGCCTTAAAGACTCACTTAATTTCACTATTAGGCTTTACATTTATGTCCGGCAGAACTCTAGGCAGTATAGGGTGTGTAGTACGCTGTTATGCCGCCTTTGCTGTTCATCCAACATCATAAAATTATGTTTATATGAGAATATTTGACTGTATTCCTTAACTATTCTTCCCTAAAACCTTATCCTTTCCTTACATAAGTTCCCAGCGTACGAAAAGGTGCTTATCATTTTCTTCCGTAAGTAAACCATAAGAAACAGATATCTCTCTTGTTTTGTGCCATCTGGGTTAGGTTAAAATTTAAAATATTAACCCATAAGTTTCACCGGAGTAACTTTTGTACTTATCGTTTACATCCACGAAAAAGATGAAAAACAAAGAGATCGGTTTTATGATCAACTATGGAAAACGACTAATGAATAAGCAATATTGCACAACAATACTCCTGTCTGTAGCCTCTGTAGCCATTTGATAGTCTCACGCAATAAACAAAACATGGCATAATATATTTTAGATTAGAAATATTATTTGAACGTAGCAACGTGCTTCGCGCTCTTCAATCGTTTCTGACTGCGGAGGCAGTATGTTGATCTATGAAATTATCTTGTGCCCATTGACTTATGGGTAATTCGTCATTGCATTTGTACAGTATTTCGCCAAGAGAACGAAATTACCCGAACTGAAGCGATGGGCGGGGCGAAAAGAACGAGAATAATCGCGGAGAAAATTTTCGCTTCGCTTCGAGCTGCCGTAGCGAGGCGAAGATTCGGGCGAAAGGAGAACGAGAATCACGGTACGGTTCCCCCTCCTTCCCAAACAGGAAAAATCCGAATACATCCGAAGTTAGAAGTCATCTATCGTGTCTCCACCAATGAAAGTAGGGTAAAAACAAGTGAAGACTCATTGGCACAGTATGTTGTCGTCGTTTTAAACCTTTTTCTTCGCGGATATTACAACTTATTGTTAGATTAAGATAATCGATATTGGATAAGTTGTTAACAATGCTTATATAGTGTGTGGTAGTAATGCTGTACCCATAGGCGATCTACCGATTTGATCGATAGATTTTTCTTCCTTATAGGAAAATCTACTAAAATTGGTAGCATATTAATTGCGTATTGCTTGGTTTCGTTAGTAGTAGGACCTGCCCGCCTTTGTGACGGTGCAGGATTCCTCGTCCCTTCCTTCCTTCCCCGTCCTTTCCTTGGAGGCGTCGTCGGGCTCCTATCGCGGCGGCGCACAGTGGTCCCAAATCGAAAAAAGCTGGCCAAAATTAATAACGTCGTAATTTTAGCTAAAACAGCAACAAAAGTGGATATCTCTCACTGATTTTGATCGTCTGAATCTGATTTTGGCATTATTTTTACGATGTCTCTTCATTTTATCATTATTTGAGCTGTTATTATTTAAACAATTTTTAGAAAATCTCAATATAGATGTTATTGCGATTGGTGATAACTTGGTGTTCATGGAGAGTTTAAATTAGTATAATTTTAAGGTAAAAGATGTATAAATTGCTGTTAAAACCCATTATAGAATTTACGACATGAAATTGGTGAGATTCGAACCCGCGACCATCAGCAGAGTAGGTGAGATACCAAAATCGGAAAAAAGTGCACACACTCACTCATTTTTGGCTTCCATATATTTGATAAGTCACATAAGATGAAATAAAATGACTGGTATTAAGAACATTGAGGAAAATAATGTTCGAATTGCAATAAAATGGCTTTCATGTATCACAAAGAACAAATTTTAAAATAATCGTCTCCCGATGTCACACCATCGGACTCATTGTCGTTCTGCGAATCACTTAAAATTAGCAAATTTTCACCTCACCTGATAGGCTGATCTCGTTTTTTTGTAACTCCTGATGTAATTAAAATGTATGATTCAAATATTTGCAGGAGTCTTCGAAATATATCTTCATAATTTAACATTCTTGGATATTTTCTTGTACAATGCTCTCGGAATTTCCTCATGTCTATGTTCCTGGCCTCCAATGCTTCCTCCGTTAAAACTTCAATTGTAAGAAAGGATTCTTTGGAAATTGCTGTTCCATTTATCAGCACTTTATTTACCATGAGCAGAATATAATACCAAACATAATCGATGCACAGCTCAGCTATTTCAATGCAATACTGGCTGAAGGCTTCATTATTTATCTCATAGCCGCAGGACAGAGATTTTAATATCACTGAAAGTCTATGAATAAGTCTTTCATCGATACCCGTCGTGAAAATTACAAATCACATTAATAATTATATTTCATACACATAAAGCATTTATTCGTAGAATTTTCAGAATTATAGAAACGGGTCCAATATTTCTTACTTATTGATTATAATTTTATATTTACACGTAATTTCATCTTGTCTGAAATGAAATCCTGAATCAAAACTTCACTTTTAAAAATATGATGATTGAGATTAATAAGTGATTATTTTTATACACTGCATATATTCACCGACTGTGCATACACGGTAATCATTTGCACTCACTAGATGCGAGAGGAAGATATTGATATACTTCTGGAAGGAATTTCATTTCCTTCTGTAACCAGCTTTTGAACGTCTCTTTGCAATGCTCATCTGTCCTCGAGCTTTGATTCCACTTTCTCCGGTATTTCGAGAAAACATTCTTCGCACAAAACGCGTCAGAATATTTTTTGCATGCTTGATTTCATTCAGTCGAAATCTTGTTTTCAAATATTCCACGACATATTCCTTCTTCTTCGCTTATTAATATTCTTTTCTCTCCGTATTTTTATTGTACACCGCAAGGTACGAAAAAATTTGCGGCACCCATAATTCAAATTTAACAGGAGTATTTACGGCTGAAACGATGAATGTGATTTCTAAAAGTTGTCTATTTTTAACCAATAATAAACCAGAAATTATGATTTGACATTGAATAAAAGAATTATAGACTTGCCTCTGAGTTTCCGGCGTATCCTGAAATTTGCATGCCAAACATTGGCAAACCAAGTGCTTTAATTATCTGGACAGGAGAAGTTCCTCGAGTCAGCCGTTTTAACACAGTTCGGAGCACAGCACTTGTTCACATAGAAAATCATTGAGTAAAACTGAGTGGGAAATGTTCACCACATCCATGCAATGGCTATGGTGAGGGAGGCCGTCATCCTCATTCCATTATTATTAAAAAATGCACGAGCAAGATTCACGCTCCATTGGTGGGTTTAGACGAATTTTTCCCTCCGAATTCAATCCTATCTACGTCTATGGGCTGTTGAAATGATTCTGTGAATAATTTTTGGCATTAGGGAGCATTAATTTCTCTTAGCGCCAATACCTTATTTCGGAATAACGTGCCTACAACGCTGTACAGCATGCAAGGGATCTCTTCTCTATAAAAATATGAGGAAAGTTTTGCAGAGAAAAGCATCTTGTGGTTACTGTAAGGTTCTCGCATGAGAACTTGAGTAGTCACTTTTGATCACTCATAATTTTTCTCATTAAGAGCATGAAAACAGGCCCTCATTTGTTTCATGAATATTTGAAGGTGAGTGCACAAACAAGGAGTGTGCATACGATGGGAGAGAAGCACTTGATTGATGTAATCTTACAGGAATTAGAATTATGCTAAGTATACACCATGCAAGTTTGACTACCGATACAGGAATATTTGAGCGATAATGCCACTGTCTCCCGCCGGCCGCTGGCCAGCCGCCCTCAGCGGAGCGGTGCACCGCTCAACTTAAAGCCCTCTAGATGTCGGATAGGCAAGTATAGGCAAGATTTTTTTTCTCCATCTTGTTGTACATACTCTTCCTAAGGATTAAGCATAGGAATCTTTGAGGGGCACGGAGGGGCACGAAACTATATTGACACATTTGACTAAAAATAGGCCCAAAAATAGCTAACATTGTAAATAATTAAATATAGTTATAATAAATTTTGAAACGAACAAAACTTACCATAATATTGTGAAAAAATATGCAAACTTATCGTATTAAAATTGACAGATGAATCCCATGAAATTAAAATAGTCATTTATTAAGTTGAATTACCCTAAAATCGACTATTTCTACCCCTCGGGCGTTTTAGGCTGAACATGCCCATGTTTGACGGGTTACACAGGTCAACATAATAATCACACAGACCTATCAGGTACAAAATATTATAGGCCATATCCTGCAGAATCCGAATACATAATTCAAAACTTCCTCGTAAAAAGTCGAAAAAATGACTTTTGGCCAGCTTTTTTCGATTTGGGACCACTGTGCGGCGCCTCCTTTCCTTGTTCCTTTCTGTCCTTCCCCTTCTGGGGGCGAGGAGAAAAGCTAATCGCTTATAGTCCTCGCCTCAGGAGTGTATCCAGCGAACCCGACCCAAGGGTTTCGTTACCATTGTACCCATAGGCGGATCCAGGGGGGGGGGGGCACGGGGGCACGTGCCCCCCCCCAGACCCTTAAAAATATGCTAGATTTTTAACACGGTCCCATTATCATTTCGTTCGTTTTGTATAACGAGGTATCCTTGTGCCCCCCCCCTGAACAAAATCATGGATACGGCCTTGCTTGTGCCCCTCCCAGAAAGAAATCCTGGATCCGCCCCTGGCTGTACCTACAGAATCGAAGGAAACAATATTACAACATCACAATATAGTTTGCATATGATGGAGATTGTTGTTGCTGGAATGAATTATTGAAACTATCCTAGAGATCGTAGTTTCTTTTTTTAAATATTGGTTCCGTATATTGCTATTTATACATGATTTGGTAATATAGTTGTCGTAAAGTACCTAAGTTCCGTCTAAATGTTATCAACGGAAGGTTATGCCATTGGCACCGTAGCAGACGAAAATCACATACCATGGAACGTGAACGTAGGATTCAAAAGCAAATGTAAATGTTAAATTAGAGGAACAAGTAAAGAAATTGTTATAAAATCTGGAGCTGGGTGTAATAAAAAGAAGTGTAATGACGAGGAAGTAAAGAAATTGTGATAGGGTGAAATACATATGCATAAGTTGCGCATTCCAAGTGAGAGAAAATTATAATATAGCGGCAAACCTCGTACTTATTAACAAATATCTTCTTTTAACGTCAAGGGAATCAATGGCTGACGATAAAATGAAATATAGTTGCCTACTACAAACGAAAGAAACTGATACCGTAGCGGCAAACTTCGCATATTTAAATAAAAAGATCTTATTTCTATGTCGAGAGAAACGCCAAATGAAGATTGAGTGAAATAATAGTAGCCCATTCAGAGTGAGATTAAGTGATAACATTGCGGCGAAACTCATATTTAATCAAAAATATCTTTTTTATGTCGAAGGAGCAAATAATTGATGATAGAGAGAGAGAGAGAGAAATCCTATTGCAAGCGAGTGAAAGTGGTAGCATAAATGAGAGAAAGTCATTATATGGTGGCAAACCTCATGTTTAATAACCAATATCTAATATTTCTGTCAAGGTATTCAACATAGATGATGACAGTGAATTATAGTGGCCTATTCGATGGGGGCAGAAAAAGGTAACATTGCAGCAAACCTCATTATTTACTCGTCGATGAGGTAAAAACAAAAAAACGTACAATGCGCACCGGGAAACATGTTCATGAAACCCACTAGTCTGTGGCCGTACCGACACCTTTTTGCTGTCGGTAAGGCTACCGACGATCTCTCGTCCTCACGTCGGTGCCGCACCGATCGGGTTCGTACAGAATCGCACCACTGCTTGCCGGGAGTCGGTGTGACGTCGCACCCGACGAATCGGTGCCGCACCGATCGGTTTGGAGATACAGAATACGGCCCCTGATCAGTAGGGCGGATCGCAAAAATCGATTTTTTTCAAATCCATCTGGCCCAATGAAAAAAAGTTGTGGGACCGATCAAAAATAAGGCCTGAAAAATTTGAGACCTGTACGTGAACCCCTGACCCTCGCTCAAATGCAATTTAGGGGGGGAGGGTCAAAATTCGAAAAATATAGTATTTTATGGTCATTTCTTATAGATTTTGCCGAGTTACTGTCCTTTTAGGACAAATATTTCGTGCATTTTGACGTATCTGCCACCGTTTAGCCACAAAATGCCTAATTTGAGTCCGCGTCCGCGAAGAAAATATTCCAACGCCCACGCAGCGTCGCGGATACAAGAGCCGCAGGCCGATCCCTTCCCCTCCACGCTCGCTTCTCCCCCTCCCACGCCTCTAACACAGCAAAATTCATCCCGCGCATGCTGCTAGGAGGTCGTTTATCTTTGATAATATAAATCAGAAGATGGTAGAAGGTAAAAAGCGATGCGTAGTGAGACGACTTGTCCCTTATTTGGCGCCTCGTCGGCGTTAAACAAATCGATGTTACCAACTTTCAGAGAAGTGATGAAATATTTTTAGACCTGCGCACGCAGGAAAGGAGACTACGGTCTATGAAGACGCCTCTCGAGTGGCTATGAAGGTGTGCGAACTATGGTGACGCGCTTCTCTTCCATTATGAATGTGACTAAATGGATTTAGCGGTACCACAGGAAGTACTAAAACTTACGGAAAATCGTAATAGGCCAAAAGTAGGGTTTTGATGAAGTATAAGACTCAAACAATTTTAAAGGAGCATTTTAAATTATGCGATATTTTTGCGTGTAAGTGCATGGAGGAGCATAAAGTTCCCCCAATGAGAAGTATTTTGAGAGACAATCTGCCGAAAAGAAAGATGATGGCTGCTGGATTGAACCCTAAAGAAACTCGACAACTGAGGAAAAAAGGGAATCGTAGGAGAGCGTTGAGTCATCACCGTCAATTCTTGTACGGGAAAATAGTATCAAAAATTTTCTTCATCAATTCATCCGAAGAAAATTAAACTGGCGAGAAATTAGCCGATTTATATCTCTACTTTCCTCATGAAATAAACATTAAGGACTATAACCTCAAATTGGAACTTCTTCGGGGAAAATGCGTCTGTCACCTGTGATAGAGGTATATGCAAGAAAAAGCAACAGCAATGATCGTTCCCGTAACTTTAGCTAACGCATAAGTCATAACTTCGTAAGATATATCAAAGCTAGTGTACCAGAATTGCTTACGTAGACAGAAAAAGATGCTAATTACCGTGAAGAAGAAAAGAGAGGTGTCATTAAAGGGCCTTTTTTTATTGGAATGAAAGACTATACTCTTGTCTGATGAAAAAAGGGAAGAGGACTTATCAATACAAGTTTAGAGGGGAATGTGTGGTGTTAGTTGAAGAAACAGGGTCCCACTTTTGGAGGTTTGCCTCCCCCGTCGGAGGATTAGCAAAAGTTATAAAATCTGCGATTTTCGATTCCTTTCCGAGTGAAAATTAGATACATAGAATTAAAAAGGATTTGATTATGATGGTACCAAGCGAATACCGCCCAAAAAGGAGGCATCATCCCTTTGCTTTAAGCATAATTCCAACATCCCTTGCAGTGTGGGTAGACTCTTCTCGGGATTCCCACCGGGTTAATTTTTCCATAATGGGCAACATTTCAAGCTCCGACTGGGGGCTCATCCTAAGGGATAAATTTTGTTGAACCCCGAAAAGAGTTTACCCACATCATTCGCCGGGAAAGCATCAAATCGTATTTCATCCCTTACAGTGGTCTATTTGCTAATTGCACTATGTTGACTTGGATTTGCGACATAAACGTTGTGAGGGTGACCTAGGGACCCAATTTGCGTCTCTGCAAGGATGCGTTTGGCGACCAATCCGAGATTTTTTTAATTGCTGGATTTTAGTATCGACATAAAGGCTGATGATATATTGGAGAGAGACTCCGGTTCCTTCGGCTATATCTGAGATTAGCGCTGTGGAATTTAAAAATCTATTGATGAAAGTTCAAATTTAAATTTCAATAATCATTTTGTTATAAATACGGACGAGAGATTCGCGAAAGAATTTACCAAAACTTTGTTGACAGCAGCAAAAGACAAGGAATGACACTAACATAAGAAATACAGACTGGAAAGCAGGTAATTGAGTAATTCCTTCGTGATTGTTCCTCACTGGACGATGCTGATACACCAAATGTTAGTAAGACTAACGAAGAAAGACGCACTTGGTGTGAATTTTGTTGCATCTGTGGCGTTCGAGAGGGGAGCGGGGAGGGTACGCCGGCGGCCTTCACCCTTATTCATCCATTTAGTCACAGCTGTCGCAAAATACCGGAATAGAAGTGCATAACCTAAGTTCCCAAACCTTCATAGCCACTCGAGCAGCGTCTTCATCGACCGTAGTCTCCTTTCCTGCGTGCGCAGGTCTAAAAATATTTCATCACTTCTCTGAAAGTTGGTAACATCGATTTGTTTAACGCCGACGAGGCGCCAAATAAGGGACAAGTCGTCTCACTACGCATCGCTTTTTACCTTCTACCATCTTCTGATTTATATTATCAAAGATAAACGACCTCCTAGCAGCATGCGCGGGATGAATTTTGCTGTGTTAGAGGCGTGGGAGGGGGAGAAGCGAGCGTGGAGGGGAAGGGATCGGCCTGCGGCTCTTGTATCCGCGACGCTGCGTGGGCGTTGGAATATTTTCTTCGCGGACGCGGACTCAAATTAGGCATTTTGTGGCTAAACGGTGGCAGATACGTCAAAATGCACGAAATATTTGTCCTAAAAGGACAGTAACTCGGCAAAATCTATAAGAAATGACCATAAAATACTATATTTTTCGAATTTTGACCCTCCCCCCCTAAATTGCATTTGAGCGAGGGTCAGGGGTTCACGTACAGGTCTCAAATTTTTCAGGCCTTATTTTTGATCGGTCCCACAACTTTTTTTCATTGGGCCAGATGGATTTGAAAAAAATCGATTTTTGCGATCCGCCCTACTGATCAGCCAACCCTAGCTTCCGTTCCTCTACAATTAAAAAATAAAGAGAGCTGTTCGCGGCACTTACTACCCACCGCTTGCTCACAGTCAAGTCCCCATGTATTTTCCTTGAGTAAATCCCTCTACTTTGGCATCTCTTCCACGAATATAGGTTTGTTTAAGACTACCTAAACCTGGGCCAGAATTAAGCAGATCCTGTTTTAGCAATAAAAGGCAAACTCGAATCAAATATCGAGGACGGTAAAATTCGTCCAATATCGATGGGTCAAGTACATCCGTTACTTTAATCACTATAAATACATGAAGCGGAAAACAAGGCTTCAAAGTTATAACGACTTCATTTTTCTGGGGCACTTTCCAACGCTTTTTATGCTTAAACCACGCGATGAATTAAAAATATTTATAAAAATGTCAATTCATAATGAAATATATCACCCGTGCTGGAATAGTTAAGCCGAACGATTACCGTGATATTTCCCAAGATTCAACGCGGTGCTCCACGTAGAGCTCAGGACGTTGCTTCCGAAAAATATTTTGCAATTCACAGTCACATTGTCCGTATCATGAGTTCACGATTCACTCGAAGTAATGCTCAAGGTATGGGAAGGGAAAAGGCTTTTCTTCCACTACGTAGCCCATGGATGATTGATTTGATTCTTCTCCACGTGCACACAATAATGGCTTCCTCTCTGATCACCACGTCCGCCGATGATACAAAAAGAGTCTCGTGCAAGCTGGTTGTATTGCAAAACTTATACTACACTACCCACACTAAGCACTAGCATGGCAGCATGCTACTACTTAACGTGGATACCCATACTATCTCATGGAATTCAATATTTCACTTTGGATACATAAAATGCAACGATTACTCGAACGAGCTTACGATTAGCGAACGATTACTTACAAGCACACATTGAATCACTGCATGTAATTTGGTTACTTTGACTACACCATTGCTATTTTGTTACATCATAACACTATCTGTATAATCCCGTAATAATTCTCATGTCACAATCATTGTCATACTATTTACCTATACTACCGTATTGTCGGACCCTTCTCAGGTTCTCGGTGTCAATTTCACTCTTGAGCGGTGAGTAACCTGTCATCTCCGTGGATCAGAGAAATTCTCCAAGGCAACTCCTGGCGGGAGATCACCCCTCCTTATCGTGAAATAGAGAACCAAAACTCATCTCGACAAGCTGAGGAGGCAGAAACTTATATTGCACATACCCCACACACCCTGTAGCATTTACATTTTCACCTCTATTAACGTTATCATCTGGCCCTTCCAGCAGGGGCGGATACAGAAAAAACTCAAGGGGGGGCGCAACATATCTTGAGTTGTCTTTACTTTTATCGTAATTAAAGATCACAGTCAAGTCACAGCCAAAGTATAAGAAAATTTTATTAAAAATGATTGTAAACATGTAAAAGATAATGCCACCTTATGATATGAAAAAGTTGCAATTGTGGTTTTGCAATGTTCGGCAATACGGGCGGATCCGCAAGGGGGGGGCGCGCGCCCCCTGCGCCCCCCATCTGTATCCGCCACTGCCTTCCAGTCCGATTCTCGGAAGCAACGTTGCTCCTAGGCGGCCAACCCTTCCCTCCCAAGAGAGGAGGTCATGTTGCTTCAAGTCAATTCCCTTTCGATGCAACAATGGCGCGAGGAATTCAATATTTCACTTTGAATACATCAAATGTAACGATTACTCGCACGAGCTTGTTAGCAGATCACCAGGAAAAATTACCTTTTTTAAATATGTAACGATCACAAGCACACATTGAAGCATTGCATGCAATTCGGTAAATTTTACACCGCTACACCATAACACTGTCTGTATCATCCCGTAACAATTCTCATGTAACAATTATTGTCATACTGGCTTTGTCATTTCAAGCGCAACACTCCGTCCGTCGGATGGGACGTTAAGGGTATTCTATCCTAATTCAAAAATCCAAATTCAACCGTCGCCGGATTTTAGTTGCGAAGTCGGCCGCTACGGCCAGTGGAATGGGAAGCCTCCTTGGGTGGAGGGGAGTCGTCGCTGATCGAAGGAAAAAAAAGGAAAGGAGGAGGGGTCGAGCTTCGCTCCGACCGAAAAAAACACCCGACGCTGTATCAAGTTTCACTGCGGAGGGTCGATATTGAGAGTGGTCAGGATTCAGAGGTTGATTTTTGCTCTCTGGCGGCATTAGTCCCACCTCAGCCACTCGGTTACCGTTTCTTGGAAGAATCCAAATACGCACGCTCTCGACGAGGCTGGGAAGTACGGCCGGCTTCTATGAAGAAAGGCGATTACTTGTATCGTTCTCTCCTTATTCGACTCTCCTCGAAGGGGAGAGCTGGTCAACGTTCATATCACAAAATTGTTAAGTGCTATTCAAAGCATCGTAAAAGTCAATTACGCTAACCGAAATGCGCGTACTTCGTGAAACTTTTTTTAAAAGTACAACTTTACATTTTTACGTTATTCTTCAGTATGAATGAAATAGTAATCACCCACGTCCATTTGAAAACTTTTAATCAATACAGTTACTTTCCGAAACATGTTTATTCAGTAATCATAGCGCTGCAGGGAGAACACTAATGAGACATATGACAAATAATGAATGAACGAAAATTGATTTTCTATCATCTTTAATATTTATTGATTTATATGGTAAGAACATCATAAATTGCATATTGCATCAGACATCACATACAGCTTTAATAAGGTCAATAAATCTGAATAGATCGCATCGGGTCATATGGAATTTTTCTTCGATGTTTTTTTAATAAAATGATGCCGTTCGAACTAGAGTTTTTCTGGTCTCTAATTTCTTGTAATTCTAACCATAAGTAACGTTTAATATTCAAAGTGTTCCCTAGTTTTGCTGCAACCGAAGTTTTGACCCGATGCGATCAAAAGTGTTACAATTTATTCTCGCTTCCGATTCATCGTGAAGACGATTAAAATTCATTCCATCGCATTTGGCTTGATGAAATCGCCGATGACTCATCTTCCTGGAATACACCCATGTGCTAAAAGTTTGTGTGAAGAATCATCAGCATTTCGCCTCTTTTTGCACAGAATTATTACATATAATTGTTAAAATCACTAATTTCTACTTCAATTCTGTTTCTGGAAATTATGCAAAGGATCGTGATACTTGGCAGTTGAGTGAAGATGATTAACTAGCTCTTATTAGTCCCCTTTTTCTCTCTTTTGTCAGGTGCGTATAAAATTTCCCGTGTTGATATTAGGGAGATTTGGAGCAAAGAAGTCTATCAAATTTTTTCCCGTACACTGGGCTATCGGATTTTTTTTCTACGGTGCATTAGTTTTTATGACCTTAGCACTAGACTACAAAGTAAGAAAATTGACTAGTAAGCCGCAGTTACTGAGTTCATTAATAAAATATCCAACAAATTTGAATTTTCAAAAACACCATCAGAGTACATCACGATCCTTGAGCAACTTATATCATTTCGAGGACGATGTCCTCTAACGCAGTGTCTATCCAAAAGCCAAAGAAATATGGTATTGAAGTCATTGCTGCGGTGGATGCTAGGAAATTTTACCTAAAAATTGAAATTTATATGGGCACGTAGCCAGATGCCCTTTCAAAGAATCCAATTCACCTCATGAAATTGTCAAACGCTTAGCAGAGCACATTGAATGCAGAAGAAATATTACCAGTGACAATTGGTGTACCAGCATGCCTTTAACAGTAGAACTTTATCAAAAAAAGATTTGGGGGGGGGGGAGCGGGCAGCTGACCCCCTCCAGAAGAAAAAATCGCAAAAGTCTTTAAGCAAAATCAGTACTGAAGTGAAACGAAAGTATTCAACAAATTTTCTTTAAACCCACGAAAAA
The DNA here is from genome assembly GCF_921293095.1 of Ischnura elegans. NCBI lineage: Eukaryota > Metazoa > Arthropoda > Insecta > Odonata > Coenagrionidae > Ischnura > Ischnura elegans. The sequence goes on along the minus strand of NC_060259.1, from coordinate 112,899,227 downwards.
TGATATGCATTAGTAGGTATAAGATATGTAACTAAAATAAAAATATTTTTTCTAGGAAATGATATCATAAACTAATAATGCGCTGCTATAATTTTCTTAAAATATTTGTTTCATTCACCTTTTCCATGCTAAAATGTCACAACTTGGCTTGCTCCCCCTTCTAGACTATGGCTTGCCCCCCCCCCCTCCCCTAGTTATGACCCTGGGTATGTCCTTGTCTTACATCCTTCCCTTTTTGGCTTTACTCCCGACATTTCCGCGTTGTAATACCTACGTTTCAATAAAATCCATGTAGTACTTACTTCTGCCATTATCCATGACGCAAGTATTACTGCCTCAAGTGGTAACAAAATGCTTCCTGACATTATATCATTTTACAAAACTATCAAGGGGGTGTGGATTCAAATGATCAGCTTTGCTCAAATTATAATTCCTTCGTGTTTATATGTAAAATGACCTCCTAAATCCGAATATGAACTTTGTTTTTCTCCATCACCCACCATTTTCGGGGGAGCTCCCCCCCCCCTCCAATTTTTACCACTTTTCGGTCATTTGGAGAAATTAAAAGGATTATTTTAGCATTTAAATTTTTTCTAGGAGTTAAGAGGGGTGCAAAATTCTGAAAAAATAATATTAATGGTGAAGATGTAGATTTGAGGGGAATTAGTCTCCGTAAATTGTGTAAAAACGCATTAAAATGACCAATTTTGCCATTTTTTCGCAAATTTTCACGTATTTTAAAACATTTCCAGCTTCTATTTCACATCATCCTCCCCGAAAGATAATAATACATAACAGCAAGAAACAGCAGTATTAATAAAAATATTTTTCTGTATAGCATAGGAACAATAATTAAAATATGTAGCAATAGCTCGGCAGATTCACTTTACTACTCTGGCCCTCGCAGTGCCTCTCCCGCTCAGGCTTGGACGGTAATTCTCTTGATTTCGCAGCTAAAAAAAAAAAGAAATGTAATACTTTCTAGTTCCACGCAGAATATAATACTGAGATTTTATATTTTCATTGGATTAAAAAAGTATTCTTTCTCCTTAATCATGGAATTCCACAAAGTATCAGCCTCTCAAATCAATTATGCATATTGAAGTTGTCATCATCTTCCCTCGGTATACCTCTTGTGATCGCAGAGTCAACTCTTTCGGTGCTCTGGACAAGGATCCTTTTTTCCAAGTAATTTAAATAGTGCAAAACAGTAAAATACTTGGTCAAACTAATGGAACATATGGCACGAAGTTACGCCTATATGGATGCCAATCTCTTACAAAAGGGTATAAAAATCTTTTCCTGTAGGACAAGAGCGCCAACACTGAAATTAATTTTTACGTAAGATGAAGGCTTGGTTTTTTTACTGTAATTAAATGCATTGTTGATAGAAATGATGATACCATGTGACCCAGAAAAATGGAGACTGTTTATGGATTCGTCAAAGACAAGCTTTGAAGTGGTCCTGTTGGCCAATGGGTATGAGTTACCTTCTGTCCTATCTGCATACTCTGCTTTTATGAAAGATACGTCCGGAAATATCAGCAGAATCCTTGAAAATACTAATTATCGTGATTATAATTGATATGTTTGTGCTATTCTGAAAGTTGTCGCTCTACTCACGGGAGTGCAATCAGGCTTCACGAAATACTACTGCTCCCTTAGTGAATACAACAGCCGCGCCCGAGAAATACATTGCATCTTACGGAAATGGCCTCTGCGAGAAAGCTTCACCCATGGTTGTAAAAATTTTGCTCGTGTTTCCCTGGCTCCGAAAGAAAATATTCACTTGCCACAATTGCACATCAAACTAGGACAGATGTGTGAAAGCAATCGACAAGACAGGAGCTGAATTTCAATTTTTAACTTAAAGTCTTCATTTTAGTGAGGCTAAAACCAAAGAAGAAATTCGTGGGCCCCAATTATTGGAAACTTTTCCAAGATTCAACGTTTATGAAACACCTGAATCATAAAGAAAGTCGAGCTTGGTTTGGATTCTGAAAAGTTTTATAAATGTTTGGGTGACAAAGAAGTGATGATTATGTCGCCCATGTCGAGGAATTGCTACCAGCGTATTAGGGCATGGGGTGTAACATGTCACTAAAATGCATTTCCTACATTCACACCTGGGAATATTTTGGAGCAGTTTAAAATTAACATTGGGAACGGTTCCATGAAGATATCACCAAAGGAGAGGAGATTTTCAGAGAAGTTGAATGCGGGCATGTTGGTATGTACATTAGGCCTACTGCTGGTTTATGTATGAGAAACTTCTACCTCAGTGTATAAAAGGAAATCAAATACCAAATTACTTATGTTATTTATCGTTCTTCACATTTGTTATTTTTCTCTTTGTTGATGCGCGTGTGACATTGGGGGCGCAAGCGTGGTAGCGTACCTTCTGAAAAATTGGCACACATTTTTATTATTTTTACCTTGTCGTGTTCATAAATATTTTTATCATTGCTGATACAAGCTGTTTATATATTTTTCCATCATTTTGGGATATTCCGGGTAGAGTAAGATGAAATGGGAGCTGAAATATGAAGAAAATAAGTCAAAAAAAGCGAAAAAAGGAAAGGTTGATGATTTTTAAAGTGTTTTTTTAGTCATTAACGGAAACTAATCCTCCTAAATGTACATCCTTATCATTAATTATCATGTTTTAGAACTTTTCACCTATCAAAAGCCAAATAAGAAATATAAATTCTAAAATAATCCTTTTCAGTCCTCCAAATTATTGCAAAATTGATGAAAATTAGAGGGGGGCCTTCCGCCCAAAAATGGTGGGAGATGGAGGAAAAAGGATGTCATATTCGGATTCAGGTGGTGATTTTTATTAGAATCAGTAGGAATGGTATCAGGGCTCGAGGCTTTATCATCCTTTATAACCTGTCCAATGTAACTCATTCGGAAGCGTCTCTTGCCATTCTTCCCTTCCACCTGTCCTTCTATGAATGTTTTCATCAGGCCATCAGGTCTCATAATGTGGAAAAGTAAGTTGACCCGTCTTCTGCTTAAGATTTTTTGAAGACTTATTTTTTATCCCACTTTCTTTGCACTCATTCATTATTTACACGTTCGATCAATTTTATATTCATCATTCTTCGGTAGCAACACATTTTGAATGCTTCCACTCTTTGACTTCTCTGCTGCTATCAACGTCTAAGCCTCACTTCCTTAGAGAATCATACTCCATATGTAGCATATGATGAATTGTTTCCTTACTTCTATGCTTGTATTCTCAGATGTAAGAAGATTCATCTTTTTGTAGTAAGCCCTCTTTGCCAGCGCTATTTTACTGACTATTTCTTTCTTGCTTCGTCCATCGTTGGTAATTCGGCTTCCCTGGTAAGAAAACGCTTTCACCTTTTCTAGCTTTTGATTTCTTAGCTTAATGTTTGTCCTAGCCTCCTCTCTTTTGCTCCGTACTAATATCTTAGTCTTCCTTTTGTTGATTTTCAACTGATATCTGGCCATATTCCTTTATATATTTGTCAAAGTCTTCTTAAAATTCTTCTCTGTCTCGGCTATGACTGCTATGTCGTCAGCGAATCGTAGCATACTGTTTTCTCTCCGTTAATATTGACACCTTCTCTTCTAAAGCCTTCTCCTTCCAATCACCTAAAATTATAAGGTGTTCTTCACCTCTTACCTGTTTGATTACTGCTGTGATATCTTGATATACGCCTTAAACTTCTTCATCCTAGTAGTCCGTCGTAGGTATGTTAACATGTTCTACTACGGTATCTACCGGCTTAATCTCTAGCTTTACCATAATTATCCTTTCATTTAGCGCGGAACCTTTTTCCATGGATTTCGATCGTATGCTCCTTATCTTTTACATAATTAACGGAAGGAGGAATATTTCTCGCAGTTTTTCAAAGTAAATTAGTAAAGGCATTAGAAATAATATATCCCCTACGAAATTAAAGCGGGCCAAATGTTGGCAAAGTCGAATCCATTAGTTCGTAATCAGACATAGCTTAGTCCCAAGAAGATACATTGAATGAATTACACACAATTTGTACGTTGAAGATGGTGTTATAACATTGAAATCTAGGTCACATTAACTTTTCTTATAATCGTGGAAAATTGCTAGTGTTTCTTTCAATATGGAAAAATTCCGCTCCATTACGTTTGAATCTTCGGATTTTATTTGTAAGTTGAATTAAGTGTATGTTTTTATGAAGAGCGTTTGAAAAATTAATCATTCTACCAAACAAAGTTGTTAAGCATGGAACGGCAACTAAAAATTATCTAACGTGTAGTGGTTAGAGTTATTCGTAAAAGAGGATATTCCAGCGTCACATGCAAAAGGTTTTGTGCTCTCACTCATACAAAGTACTGCATCGAACAAGCAAATTTGTACGCAGTCACGCGCACGAGTGCATAGTTAAATACACTAGTGCATAGGTAAATAAGTATGATAATCAACATGAAAAAATCATTTGACTAACCTGGGATTCGAACCCGGATATCCCCGATGGCCGGTCAAATATGCTACCACTTATACCACGAAGCCACCTTTTTCCTTGAATATGAAATTCACTGACTCTTCAATGACTCTTTTTACTTGTGTCTAAGATTCGCCTAGAAAAAAATTATTTGGTAATGTAACTGACCGGCAATCGGGAGGATCTGGGTTTGAATCGCGGCTAACATAAGCGAAATGTTTTTTTTTCGTGGCAAATAACAGTCTTGGTATATATGTATTCTCATTCATATTAAATAATAGTGGAGTATAAGAACTAAAATTCCCTACGCAATTAAAAAATGGGAAACATATCAAGTACAAGACCCAACTTCAATGCAGGATTCCATCCCGGAAGGGTCATACAGTGTACTGAGGGGTAGAGAAAAATTGATCGGGTAATGCTCCTGAGAAATTTTAGTTTCTTCCCAATGACTACAACCGCTCTGCGGTGATGTTAGTATCATTCTAAACTGAAGAAATTTTAATGAAATTACATTCAGTTGTCATAAATTTCTAGACGTATTATTATGCCGAAGAATTTCAACAGTTAAATTAAATGAGTCTACCTGATCCTGCGCACTAGTATTTTACATGAAGTCTCGCATATTTATATCGCAATGTGGTCGTTTACTCTGGCACGAAATCGTAATTTTAGTTAATAATTCGGTCGATGGATGGGTAAAAATAACTAACTACCTCGTTCAGTCATTCTCACAAAAATTAGCATTGAAAAATCGCGGAAGTTGCCGCCCACTTCTGAGAAAAGTTGCATTCATCATCAGAGTTTCGGTTCATTACGACCTGTAGTGAGAACCATTCATTGAGAGAATCAATAGCTCAGAAGAGTGTAAGCAGCACGTGAATTAGGTTGTTGGTGAGAGATATAACGCGAAGTTAGTTTGCATTACTTCACTCAAGCGAAATAAATATCCCACATTCGAGTTTTATCCGTGTGTATTGTTTGTTTTCTCGTCACTCCTGCTACACAAGTAAAATTCTTGTCTTATACTTGTAAAACTGGTTCGCAGGTTCATTGGATCTCGTGTATCTATTTTTTGCATACCACAAGCATATTTACGCAAATAGGAGATAGTTAACGATTAAATTCGGTCATCTAGACGTCATCGCTGTATTACATTGACCAAACATCAACCCTTGCTTAGTGATACGGTGGTTCAAGTTCAAATTCTTTCTTTTGGGTGACTCACGTAACGATTAATAATAGTAATATTAATAAATAAGAATATTTTTATAAGGAAATAACTTTTCGAAGTTTTCTCTCTCGGTTGCAAGTCATCGAGAAACATATATGTCGGAAATGCGAGACAAATAAAACAACGTGATACTTTTCATATCGTGTTTTGATGACATAACGGTTACTTTTGAAAATATTTAGACACGAAATGAAGATGTGCACGTTATATTACCTACTCGGTGAAATATTTATTCTTGGTTAGCGTCAGCAAGAACTTAAAAGGCAATGGTGTAACCTAGAATCTAATTGATAATGTGCAGTATATTCTCTATATTCATCTTATTTTCAATGCTTGGTTACAAAAAATTAATATATTATAGTCATAGCCAATACATTATTGAGAGGTACTTACTTTAAAGCTGTTTCTCCTTCTGCAGTGTAAATAGCATCTATTGTTGCAGGTTTGTAATGACTAAAATGGTTAAAATAATTTGATAGTCTATTTCTTAGCTGCATCACGTGTTTGCAGATTTTACGTGGATGAAAATACCTGTCTAAAGATATACTAACTGTTAATAATGTAGCACACTTAAAAAGGATTTATATATTCACCATTATTCCTAGTATTTCTTTTCCACCTTCCCACAAAAGATATGCTTCCTCTTTGATTTCCTTTCACTTTCCATGCATTAGAACAGAAAACTTGAAAACTCGCGCTAGCCCCGTTTCAAACATGCCGCTCTCAACACAAGAACATAGGGCCTCGGGTAATAACTGTCGCTAATAGGTCGCTAGGGGGCCATTTTTGCATGTAACGAGGAACTGTTTCCACTAAAAAACATAGGATATATGTAGCCTTGGTTTGTATGTCTTCACAGTTGCACACGTAAAAACCTATTGGGAGAAAAAAATTGTAAACTTTTTCGCCTTTTTCTCGTGAGAATTACTCCGCTCCAAATTGAGACTCAGAGATGATCAAACATTTGAGTCAAGGCTGCGTCTTTCATAATTTCAAATATATATACCGGTAGAGCGTGCATGCAACCAGATTCGCGTTATGTTCTTGAGCGTAATGGATGTTTTGGCCTTTCTACGGCTCGACGTCTATCACAGCGCTGGCGGGGACCTGGCGCTGTCGTCTTCCAGAGAAGGATCCCCCCACCTCCACTTCCCCTCTCTTTGGCGGTCTCTCTCCTTCCCCTCTCTCTCCCCCACTACCAATCCCTTGCCTTCCTTCCCCTCACACTGCTCCACTACGTCTGGCGTCATTATTATTATTATTATAGTATTCTACCGATTAAGGTAGGTTTCCATGGAGTACGCAAGAAGTGATCTGGGAGCCTCCCTTTCCTTCCAGCACTGCCTTCTTTAACTCACAGTAAGGCCTACTCTCTTTCAATCTATCTAAAAATCCTATTCTTCTCCTTCCCCTCCCTCGTTTCCCTAACATTCTACCCTCTAGCACCATTTTCAACATCCCCTCACCACTAAGCACTAACTCCATCCATACCTTCTGTCTCCTCCGTATCTCATCTAAAAGCTGCCTCTCCTCGCCAACCATATCCAGCACTTCGTCGTTCCTTTTCCTCTCCGTCCATTTCACCCTCTCCATTCTTCTCCATGCCCACATCTCGAATGCCTCCAATCTTCTCTCGTCTTCTTTCCTTAGTGTCCACGTTTCCGCACCGTAGAGAGCTACACTCCAGATCAAACTCTTCACTAACCTTTTCTTTAAACTCTTACATAACGATCCTCTTAGAAGCTCCTTCCGGTTCATGAACGCCTCCTTCGCTAATGCAATTCTCTTCCTAATGTCCTTACTACTGTATCCGTTTTCCTCTAACGTACTGCCTAAATAGTTGAATTGCTCAACCTGCTCAAGTTTTTCCCCACCCATCTTTATCTTAAGTCTCACATTCCTCGCTCGTGATGCTTTACAAAACCGCATTACCTTAGTTTTCTTGTGATTAATCCTCATCCCATATTCCTCGCAACGCTCGTATAACGCATCCACTAGAGCCTGAAGCCCCCTTGCTGACTGGCTAATCAGCGCCTGATCATCCGCGAATCTCACTGATTTGAACATCATTCCTCCCACTTTTATTCCAGCTTCTAACTCATCCCATGCTTCCCTTACCATCTCTTCAGCGTACACGTTAAAGAGCAGCGGCGATAGAGGACAGCCTTGCCTCACACCTCGGCCAATGCTTGCCCACCCGGATTCTCCGTCCGCTACCCTCACTTGCGCAGTCTGGGCCATATACAGATTACGAATCAGTCGTCTATCCCTCCAATCTACACCTATTCTCTTGAGAATATCCATTAACTTTACCCAGTTCACTCTATCAAACGCTTTTTCAAAATCCACGAAACACGCATATACGTCCTGGTCGTATTCTAGGTTCCTCTCCACGAGGGATCTCATTATTGCTATTGCATCACGAGTTGACTTCCCCTTTCTGAAACCAAATTGATCTTCGCCCAAATACTCGTTTGCCCTCGCCTCCATTCGTCTGTTCAATATCCTCAGCACCACTTTCGCCGCATGCGATATTAAGCTGATAGTCCTATAATCTCCGCATTCCACAGCTTTCTTCTTTTTCGGAAGCGGAATTAAAACCGTCTTCACGAAATCTTCCGGCCAGCATCCCTCCTCATAGATCCTGCGCACTAGTTCGAAAAACCTATTCTTACCTTCCTTCCCTAGATTCTTCAGAAGCTCACACGGGATATTGTCCACGCCTACTGCTTTCCTAGCCTTCATATCACGAAGTGCTCTCTCTATTTCCGAATCTGATATCCCCGGCCCAAGATTATCCTCCTCCACTGCACTTTCCTCCTCTAGAGTCAATCTCTCTGGTCTGTTCATTCCGTCATACAGGTCCTCCACGTATTCCTTCCATCTACTCTGTACCTCTTCTCGCTCGGTTAGCATCCTCCCATCTTTAGCCTTAATTTTAGACATGGCTTGTCCTCTTTTGCCGCCCGATAGCGACTTAACTTTGGCGTACAACGCGCCTATTTCTCCATCCTTCTGGAACTTTTCCATTTCCTCACACTGTCTTTTCCACCAAGCCTCCCTTGCCCTCTTAATTTCACGTCGTAATCGATTATTCAGTTCCCTATACATTCTTTTTCCCTGTTCCGTGTCCACGTTCTTCCACTTCCTCCTCTCCTCCATTTCATTTACCATTGCCTCAGTTATCCACGGCTTCCTTATCCTTCTACTGTCAACGTAACCAATTGACTTCTCCGCCGCTTTGACTATTCCCGTTTTAATATTATCCCATCTTTCCTCAACAGTCTTAGTACTTTCAATCTCCCGTATACTAATGTCCACTAGTTCCTGATATTCTCTCCTCATACTCCCCTTCAGGGCTTCTACGTTCCATTTCTTCGCCTTCCTAACTTTCATAAGTCTTTTGAATCTTACATTGCATTTCATGAGTACTAGATTGTGGTCCGAATCCGCATCCGCTGCGGGGAAGCTGCGCGAGTTTTTCACACTATTCCTAAACCTCTGTCTTACCATAATGTAGTCTATTTGATATCTCCCCACATCCCCTGGACTTTTCCACGTGTACCTTCGCCCTTTATGATGATTGAACCACGTGTTAGTGATGAATAATTTATTTCTCCTACAAAATTCTGCTGCTTTCTCTCCCCTGTCGTTTCGTATTCCTAGACCAAAATCTCCTATTTCGTGCCCATCCCTCCCTTCCCCCACTGAGGCATTCCAGTCCCCCATCACTACCAGATTTTTCTTACCCGGTGTGTCTCTAATTATTTCCTCGAGCTGTTCATACACCTCATCTACTTCTTCTTCCCTATGATTGCTAGTGGGCATGTAAACTTGGACCACCACAAGGTTGGTGGGCCGCGCCTCAATTTCTACCACCAGAATCCTATCGCTTACCTGGTCTATACCTACCACACGCTTACCCATCTTCCCGTTTAATACTAAAGCTAGTCATATTCGGAGAAAAAAAATATTTTGTTTCGGGAGGCTGGAGAGTTCAAGCGTGCTACGAGAGCAAGATACACCTGTGTTTTTCGACGGGTCAGTGTCGAGATTGATTGTGGACAGCAGATTATGGAAAAACCAACTCCTTACCTGAAGTGGAGATATCGTAAGGCCGGTATCGTCAGTCGCTTCTTTAGCCATCCTTCATCTTCCTCGGCTCCTGAAGGATAGATTTCAGTTCGAGAGACGTCCGAAGGTCTTCTTCACCGCACTTTGCTGGTGAAGGACTCCTCGTCAGCGTAGGTTGGTCTGGCCCAGCCTTCACAGCCACTTCACATCCATTTCATCACTTTAAAGATTTTTAAACAGGCCTTTCATAAAAGATAGGTTGGTAGAAATGATTTTGTTTTTATTATTTGTGATGGCGATAACGTTTTAATTTTGTTTACGTTCATTTTTCTGTTTATTTCTGCTTTACATTGCAATGTTATCCGTAAGCCGGTGCATCAAAGACAATGATTGAACAGCGTATTATCATGGATATTAAAGCTGTTAGGAGATGTTTGTGTATTTCGACACATAAAAACCTTAATTGGAGGTATTCCTGAGGCATAATCATTCGCGATCATGTTGAATGACGTGATAAAAGTCGTCATACTAGACGCAATCCATGCCAAGGATATCACCCTGCACGTTAAAATCACCTCTAGATCGATGTAAAAAGCCTACAAATAAATTTTTCTTGCGCACATGCACTAGATATGGATATGGAGTAACTACTTAGTGCAATTGTGTGCATCAAGTACTACTCTTAAGCTTACAAAGGGAAAGTTTAATCACATCTTATTCACATTTCAACGCAGAGGTTGATTATTTACATTAATAAAATATTACTGTGTTTGTGTAGCCTTACGTCATGGCAACCGGTTTAGCCCAGTGGTTAGCGCCCCACGCTACCATGGGGAGGGCTTCGATGCTGCTAGCAGGCGGATTTTTTTAACTTTTTTATGTACATTTTTGGCATAAACTTACGTTAAATATTAATTTTATGATTTTAAATCATAAGAGTGTTTTCTGGATTGAAAATCTTTCACATGTGCACGCTACGTATGTTTTATTATCTTTCGATTTTGATAGTTTTTATCGAACTGCTGTGGCCATTTCGGTATCAATTACCAAACCAGTTTGATTTAATTTATCAAATTGGTTTGGTAATTGTTACTAAATTTTTCAATGAGCCATATGACGACCGAAAAGTTTGATAAATTTCATCAGAATTCGATAGTTCTAACTAAACCATTTTCCGCGTACGATTAAGTTTTTTTTGCCAACGCTTCGGTTTATTTTAAAACCTTCATCAGGGCTATGAATGAAAAAATGAGACGACAATAATATACAATATTGATACATACATGAAGGTTACAAAACACTTGTTTTACAATATTACAATAAAAAAATTAGAAAGGAATGCACAAGAATTTTGACATTTAAAAATATTTTTTATATGTGAAAATCCTTGTGTATTCCTTTCTCATTTTTTAATTATATTGTTGTATAAAAGATTTTTTGTATCCTTTATTTATGTATCGATATTGTACATCATTGTTCTCTCATTTTTTCATTCATAGCCCTGATGAAGGCTTTAAAATAAAACAACACGTTGGCAAACAACTTTTTGCATTATATTACCTACACCCCAGGAATTATTTAATCATCATGTTGGCTTACGTTAATGCTGGATTGTTTAGGTGTACGTTTCGACTACTAAAGACTATAGTTGATATTTACTAATCATCTAACTGAGGAAACTTGTTGCTTTTTTCCCACGCTTCGGTCTGTTGGATTGAAGTATGAATTATCTATGAATTTTCGGTTAATTTAATTTCTGATTCCAATGCATGCTGTCTCTGCGTCCGTTTTCTTATTTTCTCGAATATCCCTATGTTTGATTACCAAATTAAATAGAAAAACTCTTTCCGCGTTACCCATTCGCTCCATTTCGGCATATTTTGTGACCCATGTGACGCTAGGTGAGTTATGCTTTGTCTTTGTTTGACTGGATGAACGGGTCTCAGAACCGGACATTCCATGAGCGACGAAAATGATCCAAAAGACCAGCTTAAGTCGGAAGATAAAGAAGAGCTTCACTGAGGATCGTCTCTCGAACGTAATCGCGTCCTTCGCGAAGGAGGCCGCCGAAGGAATCCTATGTGAAGACGAGATCTGAAGGAGCGACTGACGATATGGGCCTAAGTGTTATCAGCCGAAGAAGAGGAAATATCACCCTCCAAAACCTAAGGAAGCAGGTAATTTCACAGTGAAATTCAATTCATTTTGCGTTTAAAAAATGACTCTCTTGTATTAATAGTGTACCAATTATTTAAGCTCCAAGAAAAATAACGAGAATAAAAATTCCCTCCTTTGCCTGAAGCCTTATTACACATTTATTTTGTAGCAGTTGAAACCGGAAGCGTTCATTCCGAAGAATCATCGCCATTGGGTTCCGGAACAGGTGTAGTGGAAAGGTAAATATTGCTGCAAAATAATTACATTAAATCTTATACCTACGATTTAGTTGATAATAGTTCAGAAATATTCAATGGAGCGCTAATTGCTAATTATAATTAGCGTGTAAATTACATCACCGTCAGCAAATTCGTTTTCTCAAAATTCGTTTTTTCCCCTTAGGCCATCATCACCTCAGCCTGGATGCAGCAATAGGCATGGTGGAGAAATGGATCCTAAGGAACAGGATGAATATCGACGAGCTGAGCAATCAGACGTAGACGATTGCCTTCTCAGAGTTGAGGATCATTTGTAAAAAACGGATAGGTAATTGCAATAAGACTTTGGTGGATTTGTTGATTCGGTTAGGTTGAATTACTCGGAACATAATTTTGAATACGCAAACTCACAGAATTGAAAAACGCATTTTAATGTAGTTCACCGTCTCCTATTTTGTACGCCCCTAGTTTAATATATAATGTCACCAACAATCCTGTAGAGTCATACAACTCTTATGTAGCTAATGTGCATAAAATATTTGTTCATTAGAAGCTATATGCATTCATTTTCTTTCAATACTTTAGTTGGAAGTTAATTTTAAAACTTGAATATTTAATATATTTTTATCATGAAATCATTCACGATCAAACAACATCGCTCTCAAGTAATGAAATCCTCTTTATTACAGGTGATGGTGATAGTAGCATAATGCAAAGGCTGTCTTGGGAAATGCCATATGGGCAGCAGTTACCAGTGCAAAAAGTAGAATGCGTCAACCACCTACTTAGAAATTACAGCAGTAGACTGCAAGATATTGCACGACGGCCAAGAAATTCAAAAGGGGCAGTGCCCGTTGGGTACAGGAGAACAATAAACAATAACTTGCCAAGATTGAGGGTAGCTGTGAGTGAGGCAATCTCCTTCAGAGCGAAAATGGCCGGGTCGGAAAGGGTCAAACTCCTACAGAAGGACATAGAGCAAGGATCGAATCATGTTTTTGGTGACCATAATAAATGTGACAAATATTATTGCAAAGGGCCCAAAGAAGGAGAGGAAAACTTGGTCCCTCATTTCATTAGTTGCGGCATATGGGAGGATATCACCTATGCCAACAGTCTATTATCTCGTCACTCCGCTAGTTTGATATATAACGTGACAAACAATCCTGCGGAGTCCTACAACTCTTATGTAGCTAAGTACGTAGGAGGGAAAAGGTTAAATTTATGTTTAAGGGGGGCCTATGAAACTAGGTGTGCCATTGCATCGGTAGCCTTCAATGTGAAAGATGATGTACATGGCATAATTCATAAAGGACTGACGAGCAAGAGCCCAGGAGAATACCAAAAAAAAATCTGTTTCCTCCAAAAGGAATAGGGAGTACATAAGAAAGCGACGACTGGAATTCTCTGAAACTTCAAAAAAGAAACGTCTGCGAATTGAGGGACCAGACAAACATTATGGGCATGTTCCTGATGTACAAAGTGACATCGCATTGGCCAGCCAAGATTCCATGAATAATTTCCTATCATCACTAAAAATGGATAAAACCTCAAGGGAAAAGTTGGAGAGGGAAACACGAGAGCAAATGCTCAATGCGACGTGGCAGGCGGGAATGTGGAAAAGGTTGACGGCCTCTTTCTTTGGCCGTATTTGCAATTTAAGGCCCACAACATCTAGGGAGAAAATGGCAGACGATATTTTGTTTCCTTCCTTCAGAGGAAACAAGGCTACAGATTGGGGAAATGCTAACGAAAAATCTGCCATCAGGGAATATGAGTCTTCAATCAAATATAAAGTTTTACCCGCAGGTCTCTTTGTTGATGACAAATTACCGTTTTTGGCTGCTAGTCCTGATGGGGTAATATCTGATGGTGGAGGCTTGGTTGAAATCAAGTGCCCCTATAATTGTAGGTATATTACTCCTGAGGAAGGAGTTAAAAATAAAAGAGCTACCTTCATGGAAGTGAAAGAAGGAAAATATAAGTTACGCAGGAGAAACAGATATTTTTATCGAGTACAGGGACAGCTGGAAATATGGGATAAACAATATTGCGATTTTATTGTGTGGTCTCCTCATGGGATTATAATTGACAGAATTCAAAGGGAAAGCAGTTTTGGGCCACAGCAATGGCGGATAAATTAAAAGAGTTTTACCTGAACTTTATGTTGCCTAAAATATGCCAGAATACACCTGGTTACAATAAATACTTGTACCGGAGTTGATGTTTTTTAATCAATACTTTCCCTCAACTTTTTACCCTTCATTTCTCTTTGCACACCGGCCTCCTGGAGACTAAATATGGTAATATTTTATCCCTGTATATCGCGGTGCGGCCAAAAGCAGCCTTCTGCCCCGGCCACTGGTTTTTCCTGGATTATCGCATATATATTATGGCATGGCTGAGTAAGACGCATTTTTCTTTTCTCGACCAATTTTATAAATTAATTAATATTGTAACAAATTTAAGTACGACTTCCATTAGTGCTTACAATATGCTATACATACATCGAAATAAATAATAGCTTTCAGCCACGCGAACCGCATTGTTTATCGAGTCACGCGCGCATCAAAAGTTTCCGGCTTCAGCCTTAAGGCCGTTTTACACGAGGTACGGAATTGCGCAGGTTAGAGCTGCATTAATTTCTAAAATGGCGCGGAATTGCGCGAATGCATGAACGAAATTAAAACAGTGGCTATTTTACCGTCACTCATCCACGCATTCTCGCATGTGTTCTAGCAATTCACCGCTTTACACGACGCAATTTTGATTGCGCCTTCGCACGTACGTCAGATTGCGCAATTCCGTGTACCGTGTAAAACGGCCTTTAGAGATGGGATTCTTACAGGGCAATGAGATCGCAATACATGAAGTTACTAATTCCACCTCTGAATACCCTTCACCAATTGTGAAACGAGTCGAAATTTTTCGTGCTGCGGCGCGACATTAATTTTCTCCGGGCATTTTCAAACGAGTAAGATAAAAAATGAGGATATCATGACTCCTCAGCTTCAGTGTCGATTACAGCGCTACAGACTTCAAAGTTAAGAAAAAATTAATTTTGCATGATCCCAGGGGAGTTGAGATTTAATAACTGTGTATGAATTTTTATAAATGTAATCATAAACACGTATATGTATCATATGAAATAGACCACTTGTAAAAATTTTCGAATTTTAAGACATACTTTCACCTTTCATACTTGGAGTTGAAGCTTTCGAAATAGAGGTAATTTAGGATTCCTCCCAGCTGTACTAAAAATTATGCTGTCGTTGCCATCATAGGAAAAAATTATAATTGAAGTGCGCAAAAAAACGGAGTATTGAAGTAATATAAACGTGGATTTTGTGAAGAATTGCAACAACAAACGGTAGAGAGAAAAATGAAACTGCAATTAACGAAAGTGATACACGATTTCTCGCGTTCTCTTTTCGATTAATTATATTGTGCAATATTGGTTACCGGCGTGGAATAAGTCAATTCATACGGTCTATTTTATTTTTATATTATAAATTATAAACTGCAATCTTATTTACGATGCATTCATTGAGGTACAGGATGAATAGAAATGGGACACCGTGAAGAAAGCGAGCGGAATTCAAAGCGGGAACTATCCAGAGAAAAAGAGACCGACCGAAGGGCTGATCAACTAAAGTAACACAAAAAGAGTTTTTTGGGCCTCAAGAGTTTTTTTGCAACACAAACAACTCCGTGGGGTCTGCATAGGTTATCCTAGATCCCGACCGCCAGCGGACCGAAATCTGACACCGCAGAAGGGGAGTCAGTCCCTCTCCCCAACCATGAATTTTTCTTCGCTCTCGAGTCCCCCTTCCACCCAGTCAACTTCCCCTCCAATTCAAACGCAGCGGTCGCTTTCGGAACTAAATGCCAGCGACGGTTGCAGCGGAGTTCTCCCGAAGTATCCTATCCCCTTAAGGGTGCCTTCGGGTGCTTTCCATTCATGCGACTCATGAGTCGACTTGTGTCGGCTCGCGGCATTTGTTTATAACTCTCCTATTCCTGTGCGTTACCGTTTGTTGACTTGTGTCACAACAGTCGGCGACACACACCGAATGGAACACGAAAACCGCGACGCAAGTCGACTTGTGTCGACGTGTGTCAATGAATGGAAAGCACCCTTCATAGCTCGGCGTTGCGTACTTGGGGGCGGAGCTAACTCATCGCAACTAGTTGGAGCCCTTCACAGCTCTGCGTTGCGAAAACAAATGAAAGGCAAAAAGCGTCGGCTCCTAAAAATCAGCCTGTGAGCATATCATCTTATGATTTCGAACTAAACGCACAATACATACGTTGTTTTCTGCATGTTAACACAATTTCATTTCTTAAAATATTCTTCTTAACTATAAATAGCATTTGAAGTTAATATGGCGACCATAAAGTCGATAATAATGCATGTAGTGATGGCCCTTGCCTGTGCATTATTATGACCTTTAAATTTTATTTCCTAACTCGGAATATTCGAAAGATAGCTAATTACATGCACTCAATGAACATGAGTAACGTGGAATGTTATCAGGAATATTTATTAATGATATCTATTGTTCAAACAGATTGTCCTAGTCATGATATCTAAATACCTCTAACTGAGTAGATCATGAGGGCACTATTATTGGATATAAAATGGAATTTTAACTACCTTAGCTACCAAAAAGCACCTCTCACGCTGTATTTAGCTTTAGATACCATTTACGGGTATGAGTTACGCTAATCTATGCTCCTCAGTGATTGTAATCTAATTTAGGGTTAACATTTGTCTTATGTTTAGGAAAGATACGAAATATCTAAGCTGAACACTTCAAAATAATAGTAAATAATGAAATAAATAGCATTTGCCACTCCCATTAGAGCTAATCTTGCATATTTGTATACCCAGAAACAAACACCAATTCGAAATCGTCGGCGTACTGCCGCCTTGACGCAGAGAAAATCCGACAGGTTCAGTTTTTCTGCGACGACGCAGCTAGCTGGAGACGTGACGTCATCAATTCTCAAAGACGGGCTCTGATTGGCTCGCTAGCCGCGGCGTCAACGCAACGCCGAACTGTGAAGGCCCCCTAAGCCCTGGTCCCTTTGGCGCCTTTCCTTAAGAGCAGGCTAATGCCGACGCCGGGTTTCTCTTTGACGCCAGGCTTTGTCACCACAGCTCGTGGGTCGGAAAAAGCACTCCGCTGCGACGGCAATACGGAATGCCTTCCTTATCAGCGGTGCACAGTCACTCCGGGGGGGGGGGGGGGGGGGGGGGTTGTGGCATTTGAAAGTGAAAGGGACCATTCCCGCGAATGTCAACGAGAAGAGCGGCTCCTTCGTGCATACAGCGGCGAGCGCGCGCGATCCCTTCTAACCAAGAACTTAGCCTTGAAGGCAAGGTTGGTTGACAAATGGCGACTAACTCCTCTCCAACTGTTTTTGAAAGCAGATTGTGACTTCCGAGAAATCCACGTATATTTCATGGGGGGGGCTGTTCACTCCCTAGCTCCGCCATCCTAAACCTTGGCCACTACACTCCTAAACACACCAACCTGTCTCCCTTAACATTTTGAGTGCATTCCTCTACGCTACTGCTGTTTTTACGAGATATATGTATTGATATTTTCATTATTTCCTTAAATTTATTTCATATTTGTAACCAATCCAATTAAAGTTTAGTAATGTCGATCGCACACTGCACGCCATGAACGCCGGCGCGGTAATTAACAATTATGATCAACCCTTGCGCCCCCTCGGATACCTGTGCATTTCATACACTCGTAAGGAATGGCATATCCTTGTCACAAGTGGTTAAAGGTAGAAATTAGGAAGCAATTCTTTTTAATTAACATTCACACTGCTTCCTATGAAAATATATTCAACCGAACCACAATGACAGAACATTAAAGATAGGTACAAACCTTATGAAACGCTCTTTCACGAAATGCTTACCTTCTACAGATTATATCTAAATATTACTAGATGGGTACTTTTTAAAAGCCACAGAAAACTTTTTCGGAAGCTAGGAGGGAATCTTTCTCTCCCCTGCTGAAGCCTACCGTATTATTATTTTTTGCATAAACTGGAAATAATACCAGGATAAGCCCTCAAATCAGAGATTAATTAAATTCAACACCGGAAAATATACACATAATTCTCGATGATGACTTCCTTCCACCTTTTACCTTAAAAATACGTAATCAGTCGCTATTTACCAACGAAGAGTAAGTAATCATTATCGAGGAACTGTATTTGCAAGCCACCTCTCAGCATATAACTTTGGGTATGCACAATTCTATTATGATAACGGTGTTGCTGAGTCTCAAAGTGAGGCTCCGACCATTGGAAATTTCGTATATTCGCTGAACCGACAGAAGATATCTATCCCATGTATTATTTGGAAATGATAAGAACCGGAGACTCATAAATAAGGGCGTGACCCAAGGCAATGCATGTTGGATCATAAAATATCCTCTCTAAACTAAACACCTTTCGTCATCGTCGCGGGTACCCCGAAAAACTTTTTATTAATAAAACAAGAGAAAACCGCACATATCCAATCAACCCCGCGCTGATAAAAATTGCTCCCTATCTCTGTTCACTACCTACTTTCCTGGCGCTCATGCCCCACAGAATATCCTGAAGGACTTGTACCCCATTCCTTCCAACCACAAATCCACCTCCCAAATTTTCCCTTCTACTCCGCGGATCACCTATAAGAGATCTCCATGGATCTCAAACCATATGGATCTCCAAGATCTCAAACCAACCATGCTTGAGTCACAATGACGACGATATTTATTCCTGCCTTATATTTCAATGAAACACTGTTAAATGTCCTAACCCGTAGATGTAAGTAAGCCCAATAATATTTTTTTAACATTTTCAGTCCATTTCATGGATTTTCAGTAGACCTCTGCATGGAGAGTTACGACGCAAATTCGAGGCTTTTCTCTTCCCATCGTAGGCTTACATGCTCCCCGACCCATTAGGCTTAGATTTACTGAATCCGTGAATGTTCCTATAACATCGAAAGGCTTCTATTGCTCACTGGACTACCTCAAAACCCTATGGATGGAACGGATTTCTCAATGCGCTAGGAACCGTGCCCCTGAAATCTCTCTGGAACCAGCTTGCAATTTAAAATAGGAAGCAACCGTTGCGTAGGGTATGTGAAAAATGTTTACAGTGACTTTTATGCAGTGTCTTTGTGCAGGAATCTATCGTTTTCCCTTCGCTTCCATGAAAAACATCGCTACTCCATTTAAAAATGATTACGTGATACATAAGACAGGGAAATATTGTCGTCATTGGGACTCGACCCCGAGTCGGGCATAATTGACAGCCGGCAGATGGCGCGCGCGGCCACGGTGAATAGGGTAGTTTCCTTTATCAAAGAAAACGAAAGGCATTGATTGCGATTCCTTACCCACCATTAGTGTATTCATAATACACAAATTCCTTGGTTTTAGAAATCCCAGTTTAGACTAATGGCAATGGTCAATTTTAACCGCATTTGTGAAAGGCCATATTGGCACCCATGCGATGCCACTCCACGTGACGTCTCCACCTAGTTTCTATACGAGTAGATAGGAGTTTTACATTGTCTGATATTACCAATTCATGCATGAGGCACAGAGCTCAGGGAAACATCTCTTAATAATTACACATTAAAATTACCTAAGTTCGGAAAGTTTCCTTCGTTTGATAGGGTAATAATAATCCTTATTTAAGCCAAGCGCTACCTGCTAGTAGGGTACTCTGCTACCTGCTAGCAGCCTGCATCGCAGCCGCACAATATCCGCGCCCCAGGTCACCCCAACGGCGGAAGCGAGAACCAGAATGACGTCACTCGGGTTTTCCCAGCATTCATACTTAGCCGTCGCGTTTTCGCGCGCTTGAAAATTTTCACATTTCATTTAATCGTGAAAAATGGATATCGTCATTTAAAAATCAAAAAGCGTGAAATGCGTACTCCAGGAGTAATAATCTTTCGATTTAGGCTAACAAATAATAGGAAACCACCCAGACAGACAGCGCTAAACCGGAGTAATGCTGAGCCGTATTTTTATTTGCGTTTTTCTCTAGAACCCGGGCCTTAGGGGAAGAAAGCCATCACACTTTTTCCACACTTCCTCTGTACCTTCGGAAATTCACAACGTTATTTGATTGCCAGGCATCACTCAGGCGATGTCTCCTTGTCAGTTGTATTCCAGCGTCATTTCAGTCAGCAGACTGAACGATCGTTATATTGACTAACAACTCACAAGAGGTTCACGATCTTCACTCCTTCCTCGGTAGATACAACAGTGTCTTTGACCAGCAGCTGCCGAGAATGAATTGGTATTGGTAACCTGTGAATAGAAACGCGACTCTGTGGCCCTCTAGAACGATTGAGCTGCTACGTACGCCCCACAGGGCCTGAATACGTACGCCACCAGATTTTCGAGCAATCAAACCAACAGGTCTGGACACACAGCCACACCTTCAGTGGAGAAAACCACCCACGTGGGATTCGAACCAGCGACCCAAGGAAAGAGGGCTTCACCCAACCGTCACTGTGATTGTTAAAGCCATTCATACAAATAAACTCATCGCAGTTCGAGTTTATAAAGAAACAGAACATATCGAAACTTGAGTGAAGATTATAATCCAAAGATCAACGAATGAGACCGTCGACTCTCAACGCAGGGACGCCGCCTTCGGCTTCGCAGACATTCTCAAGAGAGTGCAGTGGCTGCAGGCGCACGCTGCTCACTTTGAAGCGATGCCAACAAGTACGCTCCATCGGCAAGTTCGATCTCCACTCGCCTGGGCCGTCGAGAGAAAGCTGCTCCCGCGCCCACTCCCCCCCTCCACTCTCCACCACGGCACTTGGTCACCTGCGCAACAGTCCACCGCCTAGTTCTCGACAACTGTCCGTCCAAAGAGCGGCGCAGCTAGGCGTGGCCGACGATCCACTAGGGGCTGAAATGTAAACAAAACCGGAGAAAAGTTTTGAGAACTTTGGCTGTGAAATATGATAGAATCTTATTTCACCTGCTTGTGCGGTTGGTACGAGTACAGAATTGAGGGAAAATTCATTAGATGCTACATAGAATGTTTCTCTGTGGGTGCAAGGCTTGGCCGTTTACAAGTGCAGAGAAGTCAAGAGTGGAAGCATTCGTAATGTAGTGGAACCGAGGAATGATGAGGCCCGTTATTCGCGCGGTCGGCATTCCCGCGTCGCGTCGGTTGCACTCGCAGTTGCGCGGACATTCAGGACTGAGCCCTCATTTGAGTTCGACTCTCTCAGTGGAAGGACTAAAATGAGTTCATTGTGGTCTAAAGCTATTGCAGCATACCACAAATACACGAAGACAGAATCTTCTGATACATAGCATAGAAGAGCATTCCATCATTGAGCATCGATGTAGTACGTAAGGAGCACATGCCGCACTCTATTCCAAGCTTCGTGACAATGAAGAAAACTTGTCTTTATATTCCCTCATGTTTATCCGTTAATTTGATGAGGTCGTTGGAAGGCTGAGGAGATATGCTCACACTCGAAGACCTGAGAAGGGTCACCGACAGAACGAGTGGCAAAACGGTAATGATTCTGGTATGTTCATCTAAAGGTAGAGGGATTGATAATTTTAGGAAAAAATGCCAAATAACTCAAAGGGTTCTTTATTCGGCTTATCACAAACGGATAACATTTCAATTCAGGTATACATTTTTCGCTTGAGTTCCAAGAAAATAATTACAGAAATGTCTCCCATAATTATGTTGACACATTTGATGTTGCTGGTGAGAAACAAGGGGGCGCGACATTGGAAGAGAAAATGGATCGACCGATTAAGTAATGGGGAGGTGCTAAGAAGATTGGGAGAAAAGAGAATTCTTCTTAAACCATGAGGAGAAGAAAAGACAACTTAGTTGGTCGTATAATGAGGAATGATGGAAACCATCATATAAGGACAGTTGGATGGGAAGAAGGATTAGGGTCGGCCCCGAATGAGTTCCATAGGGCAGGCTAAAGAGGATTTAAAAAGAAGAAATGGGCTACTATGAAAAGGCTAACAAATAGGAGAATGTAATGGAGAACTGCGTCTAACAGATCACAGGATTTTTGACCTATGATGAATACGATACTATCCGTAGATACACGATTTCTATGAACGGCGGAATATAGTCCTCTCAGATGACCTTTCACCAAACCAGTCTGAGAGGTACTTCTAAGCTCCATTCACGCGAAGAAAATGGCTCTGAAACAAACAGAAAACTGCTGAAGGAAAGAGGAAGAGGAAATTTATTAGGAAACATTAAATTCATTCTTAGCCAAAATTAGTTATAATTGGCATGTTTCGTTCCTTTATTCATGATACTAATTTATAATTCATCAAATCCTCCAAAAGACTGGTAAGACTTTCAACCAGTTCCACCCCGGGCTCATTTTTAGGGGAAGGCACTGCGGAGTCAAGGGTGACAAACCTTGATCCATCGGGATTTGAACGGAAAAAAGGTTAGAACAGCATTCTTAAGATGTACACTCTTCAGTTCCTAAACGAACTATAACAATCATTTCTAACAATTGTGCAAACGCGGCATTTATTTGACATCGAGTTAATGGTGAATACTTCGCAGGGGCTAATCCCAGCTACAACAAAGAAAAGATATGTATCTCATTGGCAGTAAAAGCGATGTAGTCAATACACAGCATAGCTAGAGTTACACCCATAGTTACATATCACCCTTCACCTTACCAGAGGAGGATACAAAAGGGAGGCGTCGGTTACAGAGGTCGTCACCACCTCCCACGCAGGAATCTCTTAAACAATGAGAATAACTAGGCCCTTAGTGTGTTAAAAGGGTGTCAGGAACCAGTTAATTTCATCGCTCGGTGAAAATACATCTTATGAAAAATATAAAAATTTAGCGCCAATTTCCTCCTCCCAGAATATATATTAATAGATTTTCTCGTCGGGGAACGCGGTATTTAAAAAATAACAGGACCCCTCTGCCTGGCATCTATATCCTCATTTGCCTGCACCTATGATAGAAAACTCGCCGCTGTCGGACACCCTCGACTTGGCTAGAGGGTACCACGTGGATGATATGATGTAAGAAAGAAGGCTCCTGCGGACTGGCTGACAAAAATTATTTCTCATGTTCTCTTCCATATTGATTTCACAACGCTGACGTCATTTTTCAATAAAGGCTCCATTCCTCTTCTTCAGGTCGAAGTTGCATGATTTTCGAAGTTCTATCAACTATGAAACGAAAGAAAAGAGGGGGAATCCAAAATGTCAGCTTCTTCAAGACGGCATAATACTTTGTCTAGTTTCTGTGCACCAAAAACAGCATAAGGTGCCGTATTTCCCAACGTAAGAGCGGTTATCATGGTTATTTCGGCGCCAATATTCGAATATCAGAAAAGGAAGCCTCACGCGCTAAGGGCAGTCAATTGTATTCTATCAGAGTTCAAGGGAATTCACGGAGGACGTTTACGATAATTTAGAAAGAATATGACCTTCAGACTCGAGAAAATTAGATTAAAATGAAATAGAAACGCGAAACATGAGAAATGGAGGATACGATTTAATCATCGCATTATTGTTCAGCGGGAGAGCGCTTATCACAGAGGAGGTCACAACGGGATAGCGAGCGAGAGGTCGGTATCCATAGGGGCACGCTTAACAAAAGCTAATCCCAACCACAATCCAGTTAGGGCGTTTTAAGATTTCAAAGACATGTAGCTTAGCTCTCTAAAGCAGCAATTTAACCCATCCACCCCGATTTTTCGCATTTTTAACCATAGTTTCCCTTTAGATTAATAATATTTTTAAAAGAAGATAATGGGCTTGAAAATTGCCATTTACCCGCTGGAATGCATTGTATATATCATTTTCCACGGAGCACGAAATTGTGAAGGTTAGAACAGCATTTCTTTCTCGATACGGCGGGGAATCGCTCGAATACACAAAGTTGTATCTAATAATCGCTCGAATACACGAATACAAGTTGTAACAGGGGCTATTTTGCCATCTCACGCCCATGCATTCTCGCATTCGTTTCAACCGCTTTACACGACGCAATTCCGACTGCACATTCGTAAACACGTCAGATTGTGCAAGTACATGCCCCGTGTAAAACGCAGGAAAATGTAAATTAGAATATAGCTGCTCTTAGCTACAAAAAGCATCTTTCCAGTTTTCTTTCGAGTGAGGAGATACCACAATTTCCATTGTTAAAAGATTATTAGCGCTGCTAAGAGCTTTTTATAAACATAACTATTAAAGTCTCTAACACGGCTCTTAAAAATGTTTTGAGCATGGAAATACCTTCTCAACTTCATCAGTAAAGTAATGTTTATGAATGAATAGTCACTTTCAAAAGCCGGTCCACGAGACCGACGCAGTCGTCTTCATGATTTCTTGAGTTCGACCTTCATGAATTGCTGTCGCGCTCTAAGTCCATCCAGCTTCATCCATCCATGTCCAACTTCCAAAAGGCCGAATGTTAAGTGATGCCATACGCAGCCAGACATTTTGGGTGGCACGCGGTTTGCACACACTCGAAATGTGTCGCAAATTGTGAAACCATAAAACTCAATGGGAAAAACCTTTAAACTTCGTCAAAATCATCTTGAATATTATATTCATCATTGATTTTTGGTAAAAGGAGCTTAGTTGTACTGATTTATTCTTCGTAGGTGTTTGTCTCGAAATTCAGCCCGAATTTATGCAAAATTCGGAATTTTCGGAAGTCAACGTCAGAACTCGGGCGGCAGTTGTTAACAATATACGATTTTGAAAAAAATTCGTATTTGAGACACTGATATACGTCTGCAACTTACCCTCATAGGGCGAATTTTAATGCTGACAAAAGTAATTTTTCGGCCCACCCAACCGTGCATCACTTGGCAGAGGCATCAACGGAGGTGGAAGTCACCTCTCTAAGCACGCAATACCTCTTTAAATACGTTTAAGTTTTGATATACACGATTTTTGGACAGTTCGAGCACAAACCTAGTAAAAAAGGCCTGAAGTGAATCAAAACCGAAAATGTCATTTCGAGAAAACGGTACTTCGAAGCGCACGTTCTGTCATACACGTTCATTCCCTCCCCCCCGTCTGTCATCATCCCCCCACCACAAATTCACACTTTCTTGTTCACCAGTCCCTCCCCCTTATTAGTATGAGGCATTCTCCTCACTAGCTAGTCCATTCCGAAACCTTATGACATCTCATTTCCGGGTTATCTTCAACGAATTGAAGGTCGGATTCCCATTGTGCTTTTGCTAAACTCAACTCTTGCCTTTGAACTCAAAAGTTATCGTATCACAATCGGCGGCGAAGCGCTATGTTCTCGTCTGGGAACGTATGGGTCGCGGGTGTCCAGTCTCCAAGCTAAGATTTTGCATGAAATTGACGTTGTGTACATCTAACAGAAAAAAAATATCGTGAAATCTATCGCACAATAAGTATTTCTGCACATCATTTGAAAATGGGGAAACGTGCTCGCAAATAAGAATGCAATGCATCCATTTTCTCCCAGTCGTCTCTGCATAGCAAGCGAATCGCAAAATGAGATAAATGAGAAAACGGACGAGGAATCCAGGGTAAAATAATGCTCATGTCAAGCCATCAAGCCACACTAAAAACTTTGCTTGGCCAAATAGGATTATCACCGGCAGTGCAGACAGTGCGACAAACTTAACAGGGAGATGAATACAAACAAAATAACATTCTTCAGCTTTTTAATTCCTGTCTCTCGCTGTAAATCGACTGACTGGGGATATGTCTCAAGTATGCCGTTGGAATTTGGGTGCGGCTAGAGTTACCATAGGTCCATTCCCCGGCTCATTGGCTGCCTGTCACGTCGATCCACATGCACGGTGGGCTTCCAAAGCAAAGCGCGCTCACTGATATTAAAATGCTAAAATATAAGCCGCATTATTAAAGTTTTTATTACATACAAATTAAAGTTTTCGACAGTATCCCGATAGTTGGACGAGTTAGTAGATATTAGTTCTACGATGTAAATTGACAATGTTGAAAGTATTCTAAAAATGTGATGATCGATAGCCGGGAAAGGCAATAAAATATCTTTATTTGGACAATTGTGAGAAAATTCCGCGTAAGGAGACTTCGTGTGCAATAGGGTAGTTTCCTTCATCAAAGAAAACGAAATGCATTGATTGCGATTCGTTACCCACCATTAGCGTATTCATAATATACATATTATTTGGTTTTAGGAATACCAGTTAAGACGAATGGCAGTGGTCAATTTTAACCTCATTTGAAAAAGGCCAGATTGGCGCCCATGCGATTCCACTCCACGTGACGTCACAGGGACCTAGTTTCTACACGAGAGAATAGGAGTTTTACATCGTCTGATATTACTAATGCATGCATGAGTCACAGAGCTCAGGGAAACTTATTAACATTGTCTAAGGTTAGAAAGTTTCCTTCGTTTGATAAGGTAGTAATAATCCATATTTAAGCCAAGCGTTACCTGCTAGCAGGGTACTCTGCTACCTGCTGGCAGCCTGCATCGCATCCGCACAATATCCTCGCCCCAGGTCACCCCAACGGCGGAAGCGGGAACCAGAAATACGTCGCTCGGACCTCTCCCATCATTCCTACTTAGCCGTCGCGTTTTCGCGCGCTTGAAAATTTTCACTTTTCGTTTAATCGCGAAAAATAGATATAGTCATTTGAAAATCTAAAGGCCGTTTCACACGGTACACGGAATTGCGCAGGTTAGAGCTGCATTAATTTCTAAAATGGCGTGGAATTGCGCGAATGCATGAACGAAATTAGAACATGGGCTATTTTGCCGTCTCGCGTCCACGCATTCTCGCATGTGTTCTAGCAATTCACCGCTTTACACGACGCAATTTTGATTGCGCCTTCGCACGTACGTCAGATTGCGGAATTCCGCGTACCGTGTACAACGGCCTTAAGAGCGTGAAATGCGTACTCCAGTAGTAATAATCTTTCGATTTAGGCAATAAAAAAGTAACAGGAAACCACCCTATTGGCCATTCTTTAGAAGTCAGCTATTATGAACATCAGTCTACTAAATTAATAGAAAAATATCTTGCAAAACTAATGCAACACTTCATTTAATATGGTGGAAGCTAAAATTTCTAGAATTCACAAGTATTTATTTAGAAATACTGCGCTGTAGCACAATTACCAAAATGTTCAGCCGACACAATTATATGCTTCATAGTTTGAAGTGGGCGCCATTGAAACATTCGCCGTGGTATATTCGTCTGATATTGAAATACTGGTCATGAAATTCAAACACACACACACAGAGTGACAGCTCACAGTATCTCAGCAAAATAATCACGTCATTCCAGCGATTAAGTTTCAATGAGGATATATCGAAGACAGGATAGGACAGATATCGAAGCGCGGAAGAACCAGCCACCAGCATGGAATGGTTGGCTCCATTATTCTCCGTGTTCACCTAAGGCACCTGTAAATGTAATTGAAAAACTAAATTATCAATAAATAACTACTTTTTTCTCGAGTATTTGCTGATGGCGAAAACGCAAGCACTATTACAATGGAAATATAAAACTCCAAGCAATATGGATGGGGTGATGAATATTCGCGAAGTAATCAATCATGGTGTTTTCTGCCCCTATTTTCACAAAGTAGTGGGAACATTTATTCATCAAAGCCGAGGGAATAAAATTTCTTCGTAATTATGCGGAAATATTTGATAACCTTCAGTTAACTGACTAAGGAATAAAATTCGAAGATTGAAGCGCGATGGAGTTGAAATAAAATCGTGGAAATTTTCAAGTATTTATATCGACCGAGTAAGACCTGAAGACGCTCAAAAATCATGAAAAAATAATGAAATAGGCTTTCTTTTCACAATTTCTGTTCTACTCTCACCCGAGACGGTCCATTACTGCGCACAACACTTGTCGGTTGGTGCCTTCAATTTTGATCTCGATATCTAGCCCATTATCTTGCTCCCAGGTGATATATCGATGGCTTTCCGTTTGTGTCAAACACATAGATGATAACAGTGATGAAGGAATGCCATCCATTTACAGTACATTGACGCATCTTACTCATCTTTGTGGCTCGCTGACTATAACCTGAATTTAGACAGCTCTGCCGGTGATCATATTCAGTACATTTCCTTTCCGAGAGATTGTAAAGATCAAATCATTTCTTTGGATTGAAGAAATACCCTAAAACTATCATCATAAATTTTTATACCCGGGGCCGGTGATCGGCAATTTTCAAGGGCAATCGAAATATAATTTTAGCGTTCTTACTCCCACAAGCAGTTCTCTCAGACACCTGCAGGGCACGAGTTTCAAATCCGAAAAAAAATCTGGCCATGAATAATTTCTAAGGATTTTCGGCCCTCAAAACTCTTCCAAGACTCAATTTAAAGGCGTACGAGTTTCTCTTGAGCCAACGAAGGACGCGAGACAATTGCTGGGCTCGGGACGCGACTCTTCCTGCTGACTTTCGACTTCAACGGAAAGTGAGAGTGCCGAGCGCTGGGAAATCTATTTCCCCAACGATTTATTGATGCTGAATCACTTCACAAATTTCATTATCTTTCTTGCATTACTAACACGACAGCATTCGTCATTCTTTCTACAACAGTAATTTTTAAAAAAGATGTTGGCACAAACATATACAATTTTTTTGATTGCATTATTCATTTGGTGCCCATTGTCACAGATATTGTCATTTAAATAGTCACTTAAAATCAACGCATTTATGCTGACATTGTATAATGCATTCCTCTGACGGACTTCTTTTAGAAATTCTTCTTCTAAATCACTGCTGATGATTTTATTCATCACAACATATACATGAACAACAGTATTCACAGCAACTTCCCGAGGCACAAAAAGACCACCTCGACTAAGGCACTTCACCAAAAACATCACTGTCTACCTCTTCTAACATTCTCTCCTTCACTAACATTTTTTTACAAAAAGAGCAATTAATCAATTTTAAATATGATCTCACTCAATACACAGCTATGTATGTTAACACAGGTAGAGCATTGCTTACATATTTAAATCGTCAGTCTCCACAGATATATTGTGGTGTAAAAACGAATCAACTGATTGTTTTGGCTCAAGTACATCATCAACAGCATCACCATTTACACTATCCACTAATATATCTTTGTATGATTGAGACTTAAGCTTCAGAGGTAAGTAGTTTTGAAGCCTTAATTTGGTCTCTGACTCGTTCAACTGCCTGATAGAAATGTGATAGTTAGAGCCACCAAGCCGCCTGAAGAGACCAAATCGCTCTTCTAGGCAGTCGGTTTGCACTTTGCCAGGCAACATAAACTCCATCCCTAACTCCACCATACGATAGGATGCCATTTCACAGAGGGCATGTGTGGTATGCATGAAGGCGGAATGGGTTTCTTTTGACAACCCACCCACGGTACCATCCCACCTCTGCACCCAATCGAACACTTTCTCCTTCACCTTTCTCCCTTCAGAATCCAAAGTCATAGGTGTTTGCAAGGGGTCTTAATCTAATCCCTTTCCTGGGAGTCTTTACATTAACCACCTTCCACCAATCTGAAATTATTTTTCTTCTTTATATTATAAAGCTTCAGTTTTTCAATGATAAAGTTAACTTTCACTCCTACTTCATCATCTACATCTACATCTATATCTACATAATACCCTGCGAGCCACCTCTAGGGTGTTTGGCAGGGGGTGATCAATCACCAGCATACAGCATGCATTTGGACTCCCACATGCACACCACACCGTCCAAAAAACGTCCCGTATAATAACAAACTATACTACTATATGCTGTTAGAAATAGAATATAGAATAGAATTTCAGAAACATGCATTAAGTTTTACATAGGTTAGTAGGCTACACTACAAGTCATGCAATCTATTTACGAGTTCTATTGCTGCCGTTATAATCTCTTATTGATCGTGGAAAAAATGACATTCGGAATCTGTCTGTTCTGCAATCTATCTCTCTTATTTTATCTATATGATCTGATCTTCCGTAGTACGTTGGCGTCCGCAAGATATGGTTAACTTCGTCAGAAAAGACACTGCTCTTGAATTTATCTAAAAGGTTTAGTCTATTTTTCAATCTACGGTCCGACAGAGATTCCCATCCGAGTTTATCTAAGAGGTCAGTTACACTAACAAGACTATCGTAACGACCTTTCACATACCTGGCAGCTCTTCTTTGCACGCGTTCTAACTCTGTTATTAAGCCTTTTTCATGAGGGTCCCAAACACTGGCAGCGTATTCCAGATGTGGCCTAACGAGGGAAAAGTAGCTAATTTCTCTCACTTTGTCGTCGCACTTTCCCAATATTCTTTTAACAAAACCCATTTTACGATTAGCTTGACCGGTTATTTCTCGAATATGTTTATTCCACGATAGATCATTATTGAGTCTAACCCCTAGATATTTCACGGATTCAACTGCCTTTAACTGGGTGCCCCGAATGATATAGTTACGCTGTAGGGAGTTATTCTTCTTCCAGAAATTCACTACGACGCATGTTTCGAAATTTATTTCTAACTGCCAAGCATCGTACCAAGCTTGGATAGCAGCAAGGTCATTCGTTAGTTCATCTATATCTTTGCTGGAACGGATTTCTCTGTAAAGTACAGCGTCGTCTGCAAATAATCGTAACTTACTGTGTACTACTTCGCCAATGTCGTTTATATAAAGAAGGAATAGGAGTGGGCCAATGACACTACCCTGTTGAACGCCTGAAGTGACTCTAACCTCATTGGAGACTGCA
Source organism: Ischnura elegans (assembly GCF_921293095.1). Taxonomy (NCBI): domain Eukaryota; kingdom Metazoa; phylum Arthropoda; class Insecta; order Odonata; family Coenagrionidae; genus Ischnura; species Ischnura elegans. The sequence continues at coordinate 112,868,317 of NC_060259.1, read as the reverse complement.
CCGTCTAATACTACTCTTTGGACGCGGTCGCTCAAAAATTCTCTAATCCAGGAAATGACATCTTCGTCTAGACCATAAGATTTCAGTTTTATTATTAACTTTCCGTGGGGTACTTTATCAAATGCCTTATTGAAATCAAGAAAAATCGCGTCTACTGGAATTTCCCACCAAAACACACGCCCTAATTTCTGGAAAAAGATCGGTTGCGATATAACAGAGAAGCAATTCATCACCTTTCTTGACAATGGAAAAAATTACCCAACCAGTCACATTCTACCAATTTGTTGTGAAGTTCAAATGAATCCTTAAATTTCACCTTTTCCTCGGAGAGCCTTCTCTCTTCTTCACTCTCTTTAATACACCTCTCCAGGTGCTTCATCTCCAATCTCATTCGCCTCGTCTCGGGTTCCTCACGCGATAATGAAGCAGAACTTAAGTAAGACGGGCAGCCAAGGTAAACAGAAGGTACTGCACCAGCTTTCAGTTTGGGTGTTGGCAATTTCACTGTAATTACCTTGCCAGTCATCTCATCAAAGGCGGATGTTTCCGAGGAAACATCATGAGCCAGGAAATGCTTAATACATACCTAAAGTACGAGGGAAAATAGTATTGCATGATTACAGTATACAAATACAGAACCTCCATAAACTAAAAACTAGGCGCCATTGTGAAGCCTTCTACAAACATAAGCATAAAGATATTTCAGCGAAAAACTAAATACCACAATATTCCAGAAATATATCTCATAATTGCCTGGTTACACAAGATGAATGAAAACATAAGAGATAACGTACGAGAGCATGTTCCAACAAATAACAACAACCTGCACGAATGCATTGATTATGGATGGCCATAAAATAATATCGGTTCAACTTTCGTCCAAACCCTCGTATATTAACTCGTAAATATTAATTAATTGTACAACCAGGCATTAAGATTGTTCATACCCTTGCCAACTTACCCTAGAATATGCCGTAGGGATGAAATTCTCCCTCGGAATTCTCCTAATCCATTTCTTCTGCAGCTCATCGTCTTACGGGAAACGAAAAACGGAAACCTTCTCACCACCATCATAATTGCCTCGGCAGTGAGGTACGCAGCACTTATTCACCATTATCCACTAATCCACTCGTTAACTTCAAGCACTTTTTGATTGAAATCACCGAAATCCGCGCTAAACTTCACTGATACACGCAGGCATGCACGCAGGATACACGTTTCCACTGTACTTTTCACGTTATTTATTATTAGGTCTCCCTAGCAACTAGAGGGTTGCCAGACTTCGCTAGGCCTCCGCCTCGTGACGTCAGAGGATTTCAAGCCTTCAGCACTCAGGCCTTAGTCTAGGTGATCTAGCCTGGTCTAGTGGTGGTGTTGCCTGAGGGGGCCCAAGTGCCCGCAAAAGTTCGTCACGGGTGTGAGGGAAAAATGTGTCAGGCTTGTCGATTTTCCCCAGAGTGTCCAGATATCGAGATTCGAGTTATCAGGGTTCTAATGTCGATCATATGACTCTTCTAAAATGCTTAAAAAAACTTAAAACTCACAACTTATGAAATTTCCCGGGGCAAGATCCCCGGTTTGGGTCCCCCAATATTTTTTGTAAGTCGGCATCCCTGCATTCCTGTCGAAGCAGATGTCGTTTCACTGCCACCAGTTTTAGTTGCCGTTACGGTCAAGGTCTAGGTACGACAAATAAGTTTATGGCGATTCTGAAATGGAGAATTTGAGGAGAATATTTATTTATTTATTTATTTCAAAAGCCCACATACAGAAATTATAGCCAATTTACAGTGGCGCAATAATAAGAATAAATAATATATAACAAGAAATAAAATATACATAATGTTACGGGAATCACATCAACCAAAAACATGCCGAGAATCAAGTAGGTACATAAAAAATAACGAGAATCAAAACCTCGAAATTATAGAACACAAGTATATTAAGCTAAGGAACATTGTAGCAATGGTAAGAAATGGGAAGCGTTGTTATTGATGTTCAGAGAGGTAAGATAGAGCAAGTTTAGTAAAGACTTTCGGGGATAGGGAAAAGGGATCAATACTCGGAGGAAGGGAATTAAGAAGTGAGGGAAGGCGGTAAAAAAGTGAGCGTTGAATGAGTGATAATCTGGGAACTGGTGTGTGGAGCAGTGAGTGGGTGCGCGTGGGGCGGCAGGGTACTCGGAAATTAAGAAAAGAAAGGAGTTCAGGACAGTCTGTGATTGAGTTTAGGATATTGTAGATAAATTTAAGGTCACTTTTAAGGCGTACAGATGGAATATTGTGAATGGAGAGAGACGTTAGAATGGTGTTAGTGGGCATATTACGCATGCGAGGTACTCTATATTTTACTATGCTTGAGACAAAGTTAGTGAGAGATTTAAAGGCGGAGAGATTTGACGGAGCCGACATCGCCCAAACAGGAGAGCAATGGGCTATAACAGGGAGGACAATTGTCGAAAAGTAGCAACGAAGAGCTTGTGGTTCTTTAATTTCCGAGTATCTGTATAGTAGGCCTAAAAGGGACATGGCCTTAGACTTAACTGTTTCTATGTGCTCGGAGAAATTTAGTTTTGTATCGATTAATACGCCAAGATCCTTCACTGACGACTTGCGATTCACGGGTATTGAGTTTAAATTGTAATTAAAGGTAAGGGGGAATTTTTTTTAGGTTGATGGACATGGTATTGCACTTATGCTCATTGAGCTTTAGTTCCCAGGTAAGACACCAGCGTGAAATGGTATTTAAAGCGTTTTGCAGTTCGTGGCAGTCAGCGGGAGTGTGGATGGTTTTGAAAACTTTGCAGTCGTCAGCGTAAAACAGCATGTGAGCTTGCGAGGCGGGAATAAGGGAGGCTAAGTCGTCAATGTATAAATTAAATAGATATGGTCCTAGAACACTGCCTTGGGTAACTCCTGATGTTACAGGAGACCAACTAGATGAGACGCCAGAAAGAATGACGCGCTGGTATCTGTCACTGATAAAGCTAGATAAGAGGCTGAAAAAATTACCATGGATATTAAACCTATTACTTATTTTATGAAGGAGGAGACTATGGTTGAGGGAATCAAAAGCCTTTGAGAAGTCAATAAATACTGCATCAAGTTGGGCTTTCTTAGATATTGAGGCAACAGCATGGTGCTGGAAAACTGACAAATTAGTTAAGCATGATCTCCCAGGGAGAAAGCCGTGTTGGCAGGAGGATAGAAAAGGGGACGAGGAATAATAGAGCCTGTTTAGAATAATTCTCTCGCAAACTGATGAGAGAATTGGAAGTAGAGAAATGGGACGGTAATTGGAGACATTACTTTTCGACCCAGATTTGTGAATTGGAGTGACGTTAGCAAATTTAAATTGCGGTGGAAAAACACCGAGAGAAAAACAACAGTTAAATATTATGGATAAGGGTAGTGCAAGGGAGGAAGCACAGTTTCTTATGAGAATAGGGCTGAGACCGTCAGGACCAGGGGAACGATGGGGGGAAATCTTGCAAAGATAAGAGTAGACTTCCCGAGGGTCGGTTTGAATTTGGGATAGGCAGTGATTGGTGTTCGGAGTAAGTGAATGATCATGGGTTAGAGGGTAACTAGATGGGGGTTTAAGGCATTCAGAAAAGAATCTAAGAAATAGATTAGATCTCTCTGAATCTACTGCACTGAGGTCATTGTATGAAATGGAATTCGGAATGCGAGGCCGGTTACGACGACAATTGACAAAGGACCAGAATTTCTTGGGATTGGATGCAACGGATGAGCAGTGGGTTTGGGCATATTCTTCATAATCTCGACGGATCAGGGTTTTTGAATAACGGCGTAGGTTAGAAAAGGAACGGCGAGTGTGAGCATTGGGAAAGGACTTAAAAAGATACCAGGCACGGTTCTTGTTTTTTAAAATGTGGATTGTTTCAGTTTTAAACCAGAATGGGAATTTTTTCGTCTTGGGGCTGTTGATCGGGACAAAGTCTTTAGTGACGCTCTCAAGGACTGCGTAGAGGAAGTCCACTGCTTCTTCAGGGGACAAAGAGGAAACAACACCCCAGGGTATTAAGTCGAGACAGTGATTTATGTCCTCCCAGCAAGCCTTTGCCCAGACTGGGCGGGGGGCGGGGGTCGTGGGTTGAACTCTGCGGAGCTTCCGAGAACTTTTAAAAAGGAAAGTCGCATCCAGGGACTCGTGGTCCGAGTCGAAAATATTTCGCCCGGGGGTAATAGCCTCAGGGGTGACGGTAGAAAGGAGTAGGTCCAACGTTGCCAGGTCACGGGTGATGTGGAGGTTATGTTGCGGTAAGCGAAGAGCATGAATGAAATTTCCAAGAAAAAGTTATCGTCTGCGTTAAGAGAATGGCCGGACATTGAGGACTCCCAGCGAATAGACAAATTAAAATCACCCACCAAGATAATTGGGCCGAGATCAATTGCCCTTAATACAGAGTCGAGACAGTTTTCAAGCACACTAATATCACTCGCGGGGGGACGATAAAAACAACCAACAAAAACTTTCTCTAATTTTCCACGTTTGTTCGTGGGTAGATGAACTTCACACCACACTATTTCGCACTCTGTCTCGAGGTCTGTGCGGCGTTTTGAGGGGAACTGTGAATTGATGGCAAGGAGCACACCACCACCTCTGGATAGTCGATCCCGACGGTACACTGAATGGGAATTGGAAAAGGATAACTCACAGTCACTAACGGCAGGATTAAGCCAGGTCTCAGAAAGCGCAATAATGTCTAACTGAGAGAACTCTTGTGAATGGGAATCAACAGTAGAAAGTTTGTTTTTTACATTTCTCACATTTTGATAGTACAAATGCACTTGGGAAACACTGGGAGGGCCAGGGTTAAGGTTTACGTCTCCTGAGAGAATCACTAGCAGCAGCACCACAAATGCACACCGAGGGTAAGAGGGCGTCGAGGCCCCAGGAGAGTGGCCTAGGGATCGCCGAATAGGCAATATTTCAAACACTTGAGTAAAAAATGATAGAAAATGGTATGAGATCGATGAAATCCATGTATACTTTCTAAAGGAAAGGCTACTCTTCAAAATTATATACAAAATAAAGGCACCACGGATGAAGTTCGCTGTGAAAAATAATTGATTCAACCAAGAATCGAACCCGGATCTTCCGTGTTAGTCTGTTACATCACCAAGCAATCAAAGTGTAGTAAATGTGTCAGATGAGGTAATTGGCGCCACTTGTGACGCCAATGCCTTGTTCGGTAAAATCCTACTCTGAGAAAATGGCTTGGTGGTGTAACTGGCTGACATCCCTCACCACCCATTGGGAGATCAAGGATCCAATCCCGGCTTAATCAAATATTTTTCATGGCGAACTTCGTCCTTGATGTATTTAACTTTGCATCCGTACGCGTGGCTGCTTACCGAGTTACTTGTTTCGTGTAGTTCTTTGACCGTTTTATGCATAAATATTTTATATTTACGACAGTTACGAGAGGAGGCATATTGAATACTATCATTTTACGCATCACAGGAAAAAATTAATATTTGATACACTTTAAAAACTATTTTTGTCACAAAACGATATTGAGATGTTTCGTTTGAGGTGAATTCAATGCACAAATTTGATCAAAATCAGAGACCGTCAAAGTCAATAATAGGCAAAACGGAGGCGGAGTAGCACATAGATACATTCATTTTAGAAATTATACCCTGGATGTAAAAGCCTGAACATGAGATGACACTTTCAAAGAGTAAAACTGTCTCTCAGATCTCAATTAATGCAGGAATCGACCAGCCTTGACGTCTGACTGCAAATCCTAAGGCCACTCTCACTGTCGCCCCGGCAAAGGTGTGTTATCCTATAAAATCTCTCCGCAATATAATTTCAACCAAAGGCCTCTCCGACGAAAACTAAGAAAAAGACATGTTCTCCTAAAAAACTAATATGATAACAGTAGTAGGATTTTGAAGGGTCTGGAGCACCCAGCGCCATTTTTAATTGCTCCGCCATCTTTAATTATGCTCCGCCATCTTTAATTACTACGTTACTTCCGGTCACGTGACTCGAAAATCGACTGTCACTTGTTTTTCGATCGTCATTTGTTCCCCTTTCGTCTTTTTTATTGTTATTCACTTATTTTCGCTTATCATTTGCTATATCTGACGTAATTTACCATTACGATTCTCATTTGTTTTCTCCTTCGTCGTTTGTTTTCCCAATATCGAAGGATTTTCGATCGTCATTTTTTTCCCAGGATGCTTCCCCTTAAACCCCGCCACCCTCCTCCTCCCCTCCCCTTATCCGCTGGAGGTTCTGGGTTCGACAAATGAAAGAGAAAGAGGTGGTAGATAATTTTTTTATTTAATGTATGCATGTTTACAAACATTGATAAATTTCAATTATCGATAATATTATCCATTCGGGAAACTATAGTTTTCAAGTCATTTGCTATGCTCGATAAACCTGATGGGTATTTCTTAGGACAAGGGATACCGAAGAGGTTGAGATCATTTTTACCAGCCTTTACCAGAGTGTTATTAAATTCACTGTATTCGTAAACATTTTTCCCTCTAAAAAAGTAGAGGATCCCATTGGTATGTCTATATGCTGATTGTATACCCATAGGTATCTGTGGCAGGAATTTCGTGTGACGAGCTTGACTCTTCGGTCTAAAAGTGCACTCATCCATTTCAATGATGAATTCCCCACTATGAAATATGAGTGTGCGGCCAGAGTATGTATTAACAACTGCTTGTACTCTAGCGTTTCTTGGAAGGCCGGCGGTGATAATATTCATAGGACGACCTTCAACCAGTTGCGTAGTTGGATAATTAACCATATATATAATGTTATTGATAAATATTGCAATTTCTCCACTAGGCCTGCGATAAATTGCATCAAAACCATTGAAATTTTTCTCAGGTAAAAATGGTAACAAATCTGTGATTAGCTGAGGGCCAACCATGTCTATTCTTTCAGTCACTTCCATATCCACATACCAAAACCATTTTCCATGAAATAAATACAGCAAATTATTGATTATGAGTAACTGGTGTACATTATCAAGTTCACACAAAGTCGGATGCTGAGTATTATTTTTTGCCTCATTCGGCTCTGCTCTGAATCTATCCTCCGGATATTCAGGTGCTCCCCCAGCATCATCATCATCATTCTCCTGAACTGGATCATCTTCCTTCTGAGGTTCCAACGGTGGTCCATAGAGAAATTGAACTGCTAGTATATCGTCTTGATGTAGTGTCAGACGGTAATCATAATGGTTATAATACGCATACATCAGAGCATTCTCATAATTCGAATGTGAAATTCCGAGAGTATGACCAATTTCATGGAGAAGAACGGCGAGCAAACTGACTTGAAATTCAGGAAGTTCAGGATGATCCATTCCTAAGTACCACATCTCATCTTGATCGATGTGAATTTCAAGTGGAAAATCTTGACTCGATGGTAATTGTGCATGACCTAATTTTCCACCAATCCCATCCAAAGGCGTAGAACAAAATTTTCTATTTAAATATTGTTTATGATTATACCGTGTATTCATTATGAAGATATCCGGATGTAGAGGATCATGCTCGAACTTTAAATTTGCTGCCTGACTCCATATTTCAAACGCTTTCCGAGCTAATTCTATGTAGGTCGTGTTCACAAATCCATAGTGCCATTTTATTGTATCTTTATTCCATTTGTAATGGGATACTGAAAACGCAGGATCATCAGCAACTCCGCAGCGTGGTCTATTGGTTAAATTCAGAGTCATTTCATTCAATTCCTCATCTCTTGTAATGTTATAGTATTCTTGGAAAATTTGCAAAGCCTCTTTGAATTCTGTATGGTCAATGCTAGTAATATCATTTTCACTAACGTTCAAATATCCATACTGTCGAAGATATTCTGCTACGCAATACATTTGATTGGTATTGCTATCTTCATTGGATAATACCTTTTGTACACCGAGCTCAGTTAAGAGCAGAAACACATAGATTGCAATCATTTCCATGTGTAGCGCAGGACGCGAGGGAAAGAAATGAGATTCAAATTTTAATACGAACTGAATTTATAGACACTTCAACGGTGAGGGAGGGGGAAGGCCTCATCGTAAGTCCGTTTACGCGATTCTTCTCTGATCCTATAATCACCCCAGGCTAATGTCGTGATGCCATCACTACATATGTATCGTTTATCATCGTCTGCACTCAAGGCTACTTTGTTTATTTTTAGAGTAAACATCTCATGTTTATTGGATCGTAAATGTACATTTGTCGATACACAATGGAATTATCGAATAAACACTTTTCGAAATGTTCGAAATTAATGGATTTTCGAATGACGGGCTTGGCAATACCTTTAGCTTTCTTCACTTCTTTCGCATCTTCCATACGATAGGAGTAAAGTTTGCTTCTCAAGCCGACAAAATTCGTCATAATGTCACCATTACTTTCATCCTTCATCTTACCAACCACTTTTTTATTAATATTTGAGAAACACTTATGATCACAGGGATATGCAGATGTATCGTAGAGTTCTAAGTTTTCTTTCATGTCTTCGTATATGTCATTAGTCTCAACATCAATAATTATACCATCTGTATCCATTTGATTGAGCGATATCTTATTACCATACTTCACTTTAAGGTGACCGTAAAAAAATCGTACATTAGGGTTTTGCTTGAATCCAAAACTGCTTGTCCTGCATAAATTGGCTTCTCCATCTTAATCGTCGACTTTCTACTGTGAACAGCCACCAGATTTTCAGAAAATATAGTCCTTTCTAAAAATGTAGAACTGGAGATCAATTTATTCAGTCTTTTTTCGTTACACACTAATTCAAGGTTAATTCTTTTCCTTAAATTTTCCATCAGCTTCCCAAATACACTATTTACCATTAATTTAAAGAAATCCTTGTCAAAATCATTTTTCGCCAACTTTCGTTTTTCGGTATTAATGTTTATGTAAGGATCTAACCATCTCGATTGATCGAACTCGATCACTCCTCGTATTCTATTAAGCTTCAAACCATACCTAAGGGCTTGTTTTAAATTCACATAATGAATAACATATTTTTCTTTTGGCTCAAGTGTTGTCAATAATTTTCTGAATTTACCAGTAGGAGGTACTTTATTTTCTGGACAAAATGGAAGATCCGAGTGAGTTTCATGTACACTATCGGGATAATCTATATCAACCTCGAGAAGATATCCTTTAGGATTATCGTCTGAAACGTTCAAATTAAACTCTCGAATTTCCTCTTCGCTGAGCCACCACGATGAAGAGGTTGAGACATTGCCCAACCATACAGATTGTTTGCGTCCAAGTACAAAAGGTGTCTATTAGGAATTGAAGCATCATATTGCTTCATATATTTATTATTTGCCTTACTGTACCTCTTACAACATTGACTAATACCTCCTCGTATTCCATTTTCTGTCATCAGAAGCATATCGTAATCAGTCATCAACTCAAGAGTCACCCCTGTATGCTTTAACATGGCATCAAACGCTAAGCCCGGAGACGTATAATACCATGCTGGGTCAAGTTTATACGTTTCCATGCAAACATCCCTAAAATTTTCGAAAACATCGGATAAAATCATAACATCTGTTTTCAGGTATAGGTCGGAGTATTCACCGAGAGACTTGCAATTGAATTCAATCCAAATTTTCTGAGCAAACTCATAATCGTCATCGCTTACTGTTTCTCCACTAATGTGACTGTAAAATTTCTCCTTCGGAGGTAAACATTTTTCCTCTAATTTTTCCCAACTGTCAACATATTCGTATGGAAAAATTCCTTTCCTCGTAACAAGGTCCAACCTATCTCCATAAACACGTTTTGTATGAATAAATTTTTCTCGAGCGAGATTGTCAGCTAATTTTGATAGTGCCGCAGCCATAAATCGAAAGGTATCCAAAAATCGAATACTGAAATTGTTACCAATACTTTTGCTAAAAGATATATACTTTTCCTCGGAATTCGGAATGCAATGAATATTTTTTTTATCGTAAGCTAAATTCGGTACAATAAAATGAGCATCGTATCCGCTTAGATTATGAAAAAAAAACTGGGAGAAAATTGGGCATTTTAAACTTTAAATTACATTGTGAATGTAAAGCAGCTCTAAACTTTCCAGTCAAGTTACAATGATCTTGAACGCGATCAGCACCCAATTCTTCTCCACAAAGATGGCAATGCGTAGCGGATTCAAATTACTCTCTTTCCTCTTGCGTTAACGCGTTCATTGGAGCTGCATTTCGATACATATTTTGTACAAGATCGGCTACCTCTCTGATCCAATTCATGAGCACTTTCGCAGCATCTTTCCCCCGATAAGAAATCGGTTCAAATGTTAAATTATTCGTACAAATTAGTAAAAAGCAAAAAGACGTTATTTCATGTTTTTCTATTGCACACGTATAAGAATGCTCGTCACTTGGACAGCTATGTTGAACCTTCGGAAGTATTGACTCAAAATCGGCTACAACTATTGCTGGAACACGCATTGCACGACCGATATTTTTAAATTTCAACAATTTTTCATCATCTCTCGGCATAATTATTTTAGAAGGGGCATTTATCATGCAATCTAAACGATGAAGATCAAGTCTTTCCTGCGTTAGAAAATGACAGTAGCAGCGTTTGCAAACGTATAAAGCATTCCTATTCTTCGTAATTTGTGAATGAACCAGTTTATTGAATGACTTTATCCAACAGTAATGGGATTTATTTTCTTCAACTAGATAGAGTAAATCTCTATGATCGAGTTGTTCCTGATCCACCACTTTTAAAGGATACACGTTATTTTTATCATCGATGCCAAAAACATTTATTGAAATATTATGTTGCCTTTCAAATTTACTAATATCTTTCAAATTAACCGGATATTTAATACAATCCCAATCATACTTTGTTTCAAAATTTTATCCTTTAAATATGTTGCGACTCTGGAGCATAAATATCTTGGCGCTGATTCTGCAATAAATTTGGAATAGATCGCATATTTAAAGCAGAATATATCATTATTCTTTACATTAATTACTGTTTTGGTATTATAAATTTTCTTTGGAAGCTCGATGAAAGTGGATCCACTCAAAGGACGATATTTATTAATTAGCAATTCTAAACCTGAAATTTCATGTAAAGTCCACCCTGATCCCTTTGCCTGATGTTCAGATTTTTCTTTTAGCAATTTTGCAAACAGATGATCCACAATTTCGTCTACATCGTCAGTCTCCAATACTCGAACATTTTCTGTTTTAAACCATCTTTCATCCGAAAGTTCATCTTTTGAAAAAGTACATTTCACCAAAACATTGATTTTAACCGGAGAAGAGTAACTTTCAGATTTAATTTTTTCTATGACCAGCGGCTTGATATTGTTCAGAAATGTAATTAAATCACTTCCCTCATCTAAGCCACTAACTCAGTAAGTCTTTAATCTATTTTTCGCGGCCGATTGAATTTCCACCATTCCTTTTATATTCCCTGCTCCAACTTGTCGTAAAACATGTCTTCGATGAACTTCGGTTCCCTCATGAGAGACTTTGTTTCGGAAATACGTATAGCAAATTTCACAAAGTTTATCTTCTCTAGCACTATCGCTAACACTTAAAACATGTCTTCTATGTACTTCACTTGCTTCGTGAGAAAGTCTATCACGGAAATACGTGAAACAAATTTCACAAAGTTTCTCCATATCTAACGAAAAACCAATTCTCTGCACTATTCAAGTCTTCTTATGCACTGGTATAAAATGTGAAACACTCACCTGTATATAAACCGGAGTCTCCACTGGCAGGATATCAACAGCAGGAAACCAGAATAGGGGTTTTTTAAATCTATTATTCTCTCTCAAAGAAAACACATTGGTCCTTCAACTAAGTTTATTTAAATCATACATATTGTTGTGTATTTATATAAATATATAATGGTGAAATCTGAAATGACAGAAAGAGAAAACATTAGTATATACTATTAAGACAAAACAATAAAATTAAAATGTAATATTAAAAAAATTATGGGATAGATACCTTATTCTTCTTCGACTGTCAGCTTTTCCCCGTCCCAGACGAGGAACAATGGATCTCCCTCCGCGTTCACAGCCTCAATATCCTCTTTTGTAAAGATGTTTCGATATCTTCTGGGGAGGAATATCCTCCCACGCTCTGATCCGCCCTCAATGAGGGCGGATATCGCCTCCCAAAATTTTGTTTCAACTTTAATTAAAGATATTATTGCATATTTGAAGCCGACAACTAGATTTTCTTTTTTCAGATAGACCGTATGCTCCTTATTTAGTCTCCTTAGCTTGCGTCTTAAATTCTCCATCTGGAAAGAGGAAACAAGACATCATATATATGGATAAAATATAGCGTTAAATATCTTACGCGTGAGGAAAATAACTAAGTTTCACTTACTCTTGATGCTGTTGTTGTTCTGTCTCTCTCGATATCGTTGCCGCCGTCCAAATCGAACTGGTGAATGTGGAGGAAGATGGAGCACTTTTATGCTCAAGCAGGGGTAGTAGTTTCGTAACAGATAGGGGAAATAACTGGAGGGGTTAGTTGATAATCGGAGAATTTTCCTGTCTTTCATCATCACCCTTGAATTAACCCCCACTAAGTGAGGCGATGATCACCTTCCATTACCGATGATACACAGCATGATGCAAGAGTTGTGCAAGTGTCTTCGAGGAGACCACGTGGGATTTAGCAGCGGAGAACCACAAAGTGAGGAGGATATGGTAATCGCAGGCTAATGAAACAGGATGAAGCAAGAGTTTTGCAGCTGGTCTCAAGTGACGCACATGTGTAATTTTTCTTCATGAAAGAATGACTAACCTAATGTGAAATGACCTTTCACCGCGGATGACGAAGCATGAAGCAAGACGAGAGACGCAAAAAATCTTCGAAGTTTGAGGAGAGAGCTGTGATATTGCTACATCACTTGGCATGAGAAATGTTTCACAAGTGTCCTCTGAGTAAGATTGAAAGTCAACACATTGAAGCACCGTCTGCGTCACGTTGGAAAAACCTGGCATGATGCAAACAGTCTTCGCAATACCCCCCACCCCAAGCATGAGTAACGTTTCACAAGTGTCCTCTGAGTAAGATTGAAAGTCAACACATTGAAGCACCATCTGCGTCACTTTGGAAAAACCTGGCATGATGCAAACACAGTCTTCGCAATACCCCCCACCCCAAGCATGAGTAACGTTTCACAAGTGTCCTCTGAGTAAGATTGAAAGTCAACACATTGAAGAACCATCTGCGTCACTTTGGAAAAACCTGGCATGATGCAAACACAGTCTTCACAATACCCCCCACCCCAAGCATGAGCAACGTTTCACAAGTGTCCTCTGAGTAATATTGAAAGTCAACACATTGCAGCATCATCTGCGTCACTTCGGAAAAACCTAGCATGATGCAAACACAGTCTAGGTAATAGCGAGCCCTTAAGCGATGCACGGCCACATGAAGCAGAGTATATAACTTGAATAGTCATTCTGCATTACACATTGAAAATCATGGACAGTCTTTTAGCACACCCGGTGGGTTCGATTACACTTTGGAAGGAGTTGGAGGAGTATATATTCAGTATAAAAGAAAAGGCGAACGAAGAATTTAAAAAAATACTCCAGAAAGCTGAAACAGATCCAGACCCGAGTGCGATGCACAATATTTGCGATCAATATGAGGCATTTTATGAGAGAGAGGTATTTCAAAAATTAACAGTAGATTCACTAAAGACTTTAATAATAGAAAGACTGCATTATCTAAACAAAGATGATTATGATTACTATATGAGAATTTACAATTGGTGTGATTACTACTAATCATTCAGCATTTAATCGAAAAAAATTCTTCTAAGCCCTCGGACGCTCAAGCCCAAGACATTTTCTCAAATTAGTATTCAAAAAATCATTAATTTAAAGTACAACCCAATCTGCATCATTTCTACGCTGGAGGAATTTCACAACTACTTTCAACGTTAGAATTTATCATAATTATACACACTTCGTGGGGACTCCTTTTTTCACTCGCAAAACAGAAAATCCTTCCCTATAAAAGATTAAAAGACTTGTGGTATTTCGCGCCGGTGACAATAGTGCGTTGGCAACAAAAACACCCGTATCCACTAACCTACCTCACATAATGCACTCAGCATTATCCCCAGTCGGAGCGCATGCCTCGCTGGGCACGTGCTCACTCGACCGCGAGCAGCATTATCCCCCAGTCGGAGCGCATGCCTCGCTGGGCACGTGCTCACTCGAGCGCGACCAGCGGCGCGGAACTAATTGAGCCATTGTTCTCTCGCCGACGCCACGGCTGGACGCCACGCACTCGGTCGCCCATATAGTCTCCGCGCTGCCGAGGCTAATTTACATTCGTGGAGTTTCTAGCAGAAGGAAAATATACGCGCGGGCGATTCTCGGCTGTTTCAATACCTATCGCAAAATATTTTCGTCATGAGTACGCTAAGCAGTAACATACTGAAATACAAGAAATTAACTGAAAACGCTTACGATTTATACAAGGGTTCAACGGATGCGGCTGGATTTGACCTGAGAAGTGCATATGACTACACCGTTTTACCGAGAAGTCGTCTGTTAGTAAAAACGGACCTGCAAATTGAACTCCCATGCGGATGCTATGGACGGGTTGCCCCGAGATCTGGATTGGCTTTAAAATATGGTATAGACATATCAGACGGCGTGATTGATAGGGATTTTCGCGGTAACCTCGGAATTATAATTTTTAATAACAGTTGCGATGAATTTAAAATTAATTCCGGTGATCGAGTCGCACAATTGATTTGTGAAGTGATTTTATATCCCAAGGTGGAAAAAGTGAACAGTATGAGTGAAACTGAGAGGGGATCGAAGGAATTTGGTTCAAGTGGAGTAAACTGAAGCTGGATCTAATGGATTTGAAACAATTGGAATGAATATTTTTTCAATAGTAATTTAATTTGCTGTAATTTGGAAAAAGAAAATAAAAATTAATAATATGAAAAGTTATGTACTTTTTTAAAAAAAACGTCCCAAAACCCTAAAATGAATTTAATGATATGCGAAAAAAGGTTAAGAAATGTCAACGATTTCCCCGCTCTCGTAAATAAAAGCTACACCGAAGCCGAACACTTGACTGAGGCCATGTACAATGCTATCGCACTAGCCACGTCGGCTACGGTCCATATTACCCACCATGTGCGCCCAGTTCCCATAGGATCATAATATGTTCCCGCGGGAAGACCGAACTGCTCGCTAGTCGCGATCAATTCCTCCGCACTCATGGGTGGCAATTCGTCCGAAACCGCTAGCAAAAGTAGCACAGTGTACGTACGTTGCGAGAATGCACTGGCCTCGTCAATCGTCTGCTCCGGGTCCGCCATGACAATTCCGAACTCTTCCGTAATCCCCAAGTCCATCTCGAGCAGATCTTCCGCAGGTATCTCGATGGGCTGTGGGGGAATATTCATTCCAATAAGTTCCTCCTCCATCACATCCGGCTGATTTTCATCGCTCGGAAATCTTCCGTCCGGAATTTCGATAGGTATTCTGGAATGATCCAATGGGGTCATTTTTGGTATAATGAGGATGTTGAAAAAGAGATATAAAATCACTAGCACAGCAAAACCGACTTCACTCGTCAGCGAAACTCGGAACAATGAGGATCATTTTGTCTGCTGTATCCTCCAAGGCTGGAGTGGTAGAGGTGGGAGGATTTGACGTCGATTCATAGCGAATGCTATGGGTGACCTTCCAGCGGAATACGAAGCTAGCAGTCGGCGGGAAAAAAGTTGCATTTCACAATCCGCTCGCATGCGAGCCGACGTCATTCGAGCATGGGCTCATTTCTTACGCAGAAATGTTACCAATCCTAGAGGCGGTCGTTGAAGGAGCGACGGCACTTTACGCGTTCAGCGAAGCCGAATGCAATTTCTTCTCTGAATTAACAAAACGCACTTTCATATGTTTGGAAAAAGAACTACATTGTCCCCCTCCAGAAATTTGCTCTTTCCCATCTCTCTGCTGCCTTAATCCATGCCATAAGTTACGTAATAGTAATTGTGCCTTGAGAAATGCTCACTCTCTCGCTCAGTGGATGCGGTGCAACCTTTTGAGTGCTGACGTCAACCCCTGTCATTCCGATGCCTGCTCATCCGTCCCACTTCCTACTTAAATGGTGATGATGTAACACGAGCGAAAGAAGGATGAGAAGTGAGGAAGGGGGGTTGTATAAATGCATCCGGAGAACCGCTGCTTCAGTCATTGAATCCCATCCACGGACGCCATGCGTAAACTCCAGACTCTGTGCCTTAGGACTATCCGAAGTTTTAGCGGGACGGAAAATGAATTCGAATTGATACGAATCAGTGAGTTGTTGAAAGAATATTTTCCGCATCTATTTGAGGAGCTCATGTGAATAATTCTTGATCCAGAATTTCGTGAGCCTAATCCAAATGCACTTGCTGAATTCGCGTATTTACTTTCGAGGGGAAAAACGCATTCTAATGTAATCTTTCGAAGGTATTTCACACTCTTCGAGTATTTCAGCTTCAGAAATCTTCAACCGATAGATGCGGGAATGGTTATATTATTAAGAGGAACAGTTCCGATTCATATAAAGTATAGATATTTTTTACGGGAGAAGAAGGATGGAAGACGCGTAACATTATGTCCATTTTGTTTCTATCCAATGATGGATGAATGTAGGGACATAAAGAGCTTTTTTTTGTAAATATTCTAAGGATACATTTTTTAGTGTGGAGAAAAGTATTCTAACCAGAGACGCCGTAAAAATTATTTCCAGAGTTAGCAATTGGTGCGATAAATGTTTTGTGAAATCATTATTTTCAGATGTACATCCGGCAGATTACTGTGACCGGTCATGTGGTACGGATAGTGTCAATGAAGTACTTAGCATTTTTGACATCAAAGTACTCAAATCAAGGGTTAAAAGATTCCAGTATGAAAATTATTTTGATTGTTCCACCCCATTCAAAAGATTAAAAGTACTCCCAGAAATCTCAAGCGATAGTGATGAAAGTGATTAAACGAGGAATAATTAAGGACAATATACAGTTTTAAAAAAATGGTATCGAAACGAAATGTTTTCTTTTGATATGCATGTATATTTTTCAAGTGATGCTTTCATGACATCATCTTGTGTATAATTTTTGTAATTTTGGAGATAAGCTATTAATAAATGAAAATAATTTAACTGACGTGTTTCATTTTTAATGTGTTATGTTTATTAAGAAATCAATGTACAAAGTTAGGCTCACTGTGATGGATTGTTCGATAATCACTCAACCACTACAATCGTTTAAAAAATAAATATCTATCGAATTTAAATTATTTTTTTATAATTTTAAAAAATAATTTAAATTCGATAGAATTTTATTTTTTAAACGATTGTAGTGGTTGAGTGATTATCGAACAATCCATCACAGTGAGCCTAACTTTGTATAATATATATACATATATTTGAGTGAATTGACTCCAGCGAACACATTTACGTATTCCCTTTCTATGTGACAAGAGTATTTCAATGTCTTTGAAATGGAGGCATCCATTCACCTGCATTTGTGCAGGTCCATCTGGATGTGGTAAAACAAATTTTGTTCTACGATTCCTTAAACATTTACCGCACTTAGTTGAGGGGAATATATCCAAGATCATATGGTGTTGCAGTCCAGAGAGCAGACCATCGATTAAAGGGATATCTTTTTTAAATGAACTCCCCGAAAGTTTCATCAACCCACAAAAGACACCCACTCTCTACGTGATTGATGATCTGATGCATGAATGTTTGAACAACAACAAGGTTAGTGAATTATTTACAAAAGGATCGTATCATTGCAACATTTCGATAATTCTAATAAGTCAAAATGTTTTCTATCATTCCCCTTTTTCACGCACGATATCTCTTAATGCGAAATATATTGTATGCTTCAGAAATGTCCGAGATCGATCACAATTTAGATATTTAGCGAGTCAAGTATATCCTCAAGATTCTAAAGGTCTCAATGAGGTATATATGCAGGTGACGTCAAAACCTTACACTTACTTGCTCTTGGACTTTGCTCAGGAGACGGACGATCGGTTGAGATTCAGAACTCATATCTTCCCCGAAGAGATCACTGAAGTTTACACCCCATTGAAGCTGATGGAAGAAAAAACTTTGTAAATATGAGGAAAAATAAATTAGAAAGGGTAAAGCGAAATCATGGTCTCTTGAAGGAATTAAGTCGCGCTAGTCCTCAAAGAAGAAGGAAGATAATTGAAGCAGGAAATTCTGACCTTATTAAAACATTAAACGAATGTTGTAAAAATATTATTAATGGGAACGTTAATATAAGCGCGAAGTGTAAGAAGAAATTGGCCAGATTTAAGAAAGCTATCAGAGAAATAGCTTGCTACAAAGTCCCCCTGAAAAAGAAGCGGCGAATATTGAGTCAAAAAGGAGGATTTTTACCAGTCCTATTGGGTTCTTTGCTAAGTGGTTTAATAGGTAGTTTCATTAAATAATTAAGATGAGTTTTCAAAAGTTCCTGTTGGTGAATCCGGAAGATTTAGTAAAATCCAAAAATTTAACTGAGCGATTATCTAAATTAGATAAGGAAATGCATGTGGTTTTACAAAGAAAGGACTTGGAAGATTCGCAGAAATGGCATCATTATAGAAGAATTTTAGATGCATACTTGGAAACTGTTTCAGAGAGTAAACGTGACGATATTTTACCTCCACTCGATTTGGTCAACGTTCTTTCTCCTCCCAAAAGGACTAATTTTAATGGGAAATCAAAGGAAGGTAAACCCAAAAAAGGTGGAGTTCGTACAAAGAGGAAAACAAGTATTTACTATTCCTAGTGATGGGGTTATTAGTAAATTAAGCTATGGAAAGAATAACAATACTCCGATTTTGGATAAAGAAATGCGGGGGATTTTAGACCGTAAAGACACCCCAGACTCTCTGAAATGGCAGTACTATAAGAGATTACTCAATTCGTATTTAGAAAACACTTCAAAATCTAAGGATACCATTCCTCTCGCGGAGCTTAAGACCAGAGAAAAGAAGTAATACACCCAAGGCTGAAAAATTCAACGAATTAAAGAATAAAGGAAGAAACATATTGAAAAATTTCATTGAAATTGAAGACCAATGGGGAAAAAGCCAAGAAAGAGGGAAGGAGAAGATGGAGGAGATATTGAACGAGCTCGAGCAAAAACTCCGGGACGAAGACGTGGAAATGAAAGACTTGGAAATAAAAGACGAATTAGACGAAACAATGGAAGAAGATCAAATGGACGTTGTGGATCAAATGGACTCGGGGGATGTAGACATATCACCAACAATTCCGAGGACAGGAAGCCGAAAACGAGTCAAAAAAGTACCATATTCACCGTTAACTCCGAGGAAGAAGAAGAGGAGGGCAGTATCACTAGACAACGAAGAAGGAATTCGAAAACAGAAGCGAAAGGGAAAAAGTTAACAATTTCCCCGCAAACTCCGAGGAAGAAGAGGAAGACATCAGACAACGAAGGAAATCGTCGAAAATGGAAGGGGAAAAAGACTCCTCCATCATCAACCCCCAGGGAAAAAGAAAGAAAGCAATTACGGAAAAAGAGATTCAATGGTCGAATCATCCCTAGGTAAAATTTATTTCGACCCTTCTAATCCAGCTAGTTTTTCGACCAGAGATTCTCTGTGGACTGCAGCGGGGAAAAATTCTCAAAGGAAAACGTTCAAAAGTGGCTAGAGTCGCAGGATAGCTATACACTGCACAGACCGATCAGGAAAAGATTTCCTCGTAATAAATACGATGTATCATACATCGATGAAACTTGGCAGTGTGACCTAAATGACATGAGATCTCTGAAAAAATATAATAATGGCTATCAATATCTTCTTACGGTGATAGATCTTTTCAAAATATGCATGGGCTAAACCCTTGAAAAATAAGAAACCTGAAAGTGTCATCGATGCTTTTCGCTCAATTTTTAACAAACGGAAACCATTGAAAATTCAAAGTGATAAAGGTGGTGAATTTGCAAATATTAAATTCAAAAAATTTCTCGCCGAGCGGGGAGTTAAATTCTACACTACAAACAATCCAGACGTAAAAGCAGCAGTCGTGGAAAGGTTTAATAGAACGTTGAAAAGTAAAATGTACAAATATTTTACAAAAAATAACACTTATAATTACGTGAGTGTGCTCCCGAAGCTACTCAAATGATACAATGATCGCATACATTCCAGCATTGGAATTGCTCCTTCTCAAGTAAACGAATCGAGTGCATTTTCAACTGCTGTGTATCAGTCGAGAAGACGACTTAAGCATGATGATGGCGGTAGGACATTTGAGGTTGGTGATCATGTTCGTATTAGCAAGGAAAAGTTACCATTCGCTAAAGGATACACACCGAATTATTCTACAGAAATATTTAAAGTGAAATCAATTTCAAGGGATTTTCTCATACCCACATATAAATTGGAAGATTTAAATGGAGAGGAAATAAAGGGTTCTTTCTACGGTAGAGAGTTAGTACGGAGTAGAATAACTGATAATACTGAATTCAAAATTGAAAAAATTCTTAGACGGAGAGGAAAAGGCGCTAACCAGGAATATTTCGTTAAATGGAAGGGATACGGAGACAGTTTCAACAGTTGGATATTAGCTTCCACTGTGAAAAGATTGCTCAATAATTGAGCAATCATGAATGAATTTCAAATCACACTCCTTAGCGATAGTTCGGCGAAATATTACCCGGACAATTCAATTGCTCATTTTCGCACAAAACTTCCTCGACGAATCACTCTCAGTGAAAGCGAAGAATGGGTTGTGGGTCTGGTGGAAATATCATTACCAAGTGCAAGTGCACCAGTGAACAATACGGTGTCTATTCGAATGATCAATAACGATCATGAAATCACGTTAACAAAACCAACCTACACATTGAGCACATTGTTCGGAGCACTTCGAGAATCCATACCTGAAGACAGGCGATTAGAATATGATATTGAAATAGCAAATTTAAATAAAGGTAATGATATTTCTGAAGGTGTGGTAATGCTTCCTCCCAGTCGGGCATTAGCAACTCCATCATCCAACTCATTGGAGATTAAAAGGAAAGAACCACCGCAAATCAAAGAAGAGGAATACGTCGGAATCGTATTTGTTTATAACGATCTCGTGAAACCGCAATTTATAGGTGACACGATGAGTAGATGTTTAAGAGTAATTAACACTGGAAGGGGTAGGCATCAAATATTCCAGCAACCGTATTATGTACCCGTTGAACGGATAGAATTTGATAGTGTTGAGATATTTCTCGGAGATAAAATGGGTCGACCTTTTCCATTTGTATCCAGCATCGATCCTGCAGCATTGGTTCTTCACTTTAAAAAAAGGTAATATTATAAAGGAAGATCAGTATCCATCAAGATGTCCACGGATGTGGATCGATACTTGAAATATTACATTTCACGACAAAAAGGAGGTGAGATTGGCCCCATTTACCGAGCCAGTCATTATAGACAGAAAGGGAACGGACTAGGGAGCTTTTTAGCGGGCTTTGGCGATACGAGAGACCTCTTTTCACTAGCGGTTTGAAAGCGGTTGGGGAAGAGGCTGTGAAAGCAGGAATTGGAGCCCTCACGGATATCGGTACAAAGCCTGGAAAAGAAATTTTAAAAACTCGTCTTAAGGAGGCGGGAAGTAATTTAAAAAGACGTGCCGAAGACAAAATGGAAAGAATGGTGGGGGCTGGTCTACGCACGGCAAAGAGACCACGTAAAAAAGCGGCTGTGAATGCAATTCCAATTGTTAAAAAGAAGCAGAAGAGGAAGAGAAAGCTGAAAAAAGTAAATAGAATAAAACGAGCACGAAATACCGTCTCAAAGAAGAAGAAAATTACTAGGACAATGAGGAGAAGGAAGAGACGTGGAAAAGGGAAACAGCGAGGTGGTGGGATAAGGGATATATTTTCATTATAATACAAATCCATTAAAACATGACATTAGTCTTTCGACTGAGACGGTGGAGGGCACATCAACAAAGATGACGCAGGTTATTCCCTCGTCTTTGGATATATTCACTCGCCGTCCTATCCAAGCTAGTACCTTAGGCAACCGAATCGTTGCATACAATCCAGTTACTGCTATCGATACCTACTCAGAATTGAAATTTTCCATCAAAGGGAACAGTGATAGATACATCGATTTGAACGATATATCCCTGAATATTAAACTCAATCTCTTGAATGGAAACAAATCGTTCGTGAGTGGTCAAGAGCAGCCAGGAATTGTAAATAACATACTCCATTCTCTTTTTGAAAATTGCAATGTGTATCTGAATGGACGAAGAGTGACAACGTCCGAACATTACGCTTACCGTAGTTATTTGGAAAACCTGCTTAATTATGGTACCGATGCGGCACGTACGCATTTGCAGTGTATCGGATGGGTGCTTGACAATGGAGAAGATTTAGATAGTCTTGAAACAAATGCAGGATTAAAGGCTAGGAAAGGATTGTTGGAAAATAGCAATCTTATAGAACTCGAAGGAAAACTACATGCGGACGTGTTGCATCAATCCAGGCTTCTCCTAAACAACGTTGACGTGGACATTGAACTGTCTTTTGCAAAACCTGCATTCTTTCTAATGGATAAACCAGACGGAGAAGGGGTTCTGAAAATTGAAGAAGCTACACTCTACGCAACTCATTATGAGCTTGATCATTCCGTTCTAGTTGCACATGCAAAAATACTCTCAGACGGAATGTCTAGTATTTTACCTTATAAACGTGTTGAAAGAAATCATTCACGATTCCTGCAAATAGCAGCATGTTTAACAATGATAAATTAATATTAGGTCGAATCCCAAATTTACTTCTTGCCGTTATGATAGAGAATAATGCATTCCTCGGAAAAAGAAATAAAAATCCATTCAATTTTCGTCACTTTAGCCTGTATTACTCTTCTGTTTTTGTAGATGATCAAGAATACCCATGTGGAGGAATTGAAACAGACTTCGATACAATACAAAAGAAGTTTTGCACACGTGCTTATCGACAGCTTTTCTCCGCACTGGGATTGCATCATGCCGATGGGGGAAACCAAATAACGTTGGAAATGTTTCAACATGGATACTTTGTGCTGGCCTGGAATCTCACTCGTGATGCTTCCGTGAGTGAAAACCACGTTTCACCATCCCGCATGGGGAATTTACGATTACATGGTAAATTTAAAAAACCCTCGAGCACGCTGTGACAGTTCTTACTTACGCAGAGTATGATTCTGAAATATTAATAAATAAAAACAGGGAAGTCACCTTAAATTGGACATAAGCAATGCAGGACTGCGAGCATTACGGATACAAATGGAATTATAAGAGCTCTCACGGGTAATCGATATACGCGAGCCTTTTTTCGAGGAGTTTTCGCATCTGATGTAATTAAGAAAATCAACATCAAACCTGGTTTATATATCATTAATTTTGATCCTTCTACACGTCCTGGAATTCATTGGGTTGCTGTTCATGTGATCAATCTCAAACGTGCAGAATATTTCGACTCATACGCCATTCCTCCTTTCGTACCCGACATCCTCGCTTTTCTTCGTCGCTTTTCCACGGTGAAAAAAAATAGTACGCGGTTGCAAAATTTTAAATCCGATTTGTGTGGGGAGTACTGCTGCTTGTATGCATATTTCAAGGCAATCCATCGCACGCTGACGCAATTCACCCGGGTATTTCCCCATCCCGAGCTTAATGATTGCAAAGTGGCCTTGCTCTTTTCTCGCGTCTTTGCACGTGGGCGAATTAAGCGCCGATGTCATCCAAGGTCTCAAGCTTGCTGCGCATTAGCAGAAACACGTGCTTGGAGAAATAGGTTGCGTACATTGTGAAAACAAATAGTCATGATGCAGTCTCCCAGCGAAGAAGTCACGCTCTCCTCGAGCGGAGTGAAATCCGCGGATGACGTTTTGCAATCTAAAGAAATCATTGCCGAGGAGAAGTCTTGATAGCCATCTCCGAGAAAGCGGAAGGTGAATGGAGAAACGGGAAAGGGAAGTAAACCCAGTAAACGAAAGAATATGAATGAAGGGGAGAAAAAACCCGATGAATCAGTCTACATCCAGGTGCCTGCTGGAGTAGACGTGCTTTCAACAGTCGCAGAGTCACCCGTGTTATCCCGGAGGAAGGGGAACATTCCAAAGCAAAAGTGTATCCGTAAGATAGATAAAAAAAACCGGTCGTATACAACCCACAACATCCCCGAGGAAATTACCCTCTCCCTTGGAGGATTTCAAAGTACTTTACTGCCTTGGAACTTCACTGGGAGATAAAAAAGTTCTTCGCATCGGTTGGGGGCTGAGTGGTGAACGGGCCTTTGCGAGAATAACTCATGACTTAAGTGCAATTGACCTATTCTCCAACGACCTTTATCTCCTTAAACATAACGAACATCACATTAGGGAATACTTCAATTCTGGTGCAGTCAATCCAGATATCCCTAACGGAATAGCCAATCCAAGATTATCCGTCTCATTCAAAAAATATTTTGATGTTAATTACACTGTGTTTTCCACTAAGGGAAAAGAAATAGTTGCATTCAATAAAGACGAATGGCAGGCGCTCGCAAATATTTTAGAGAATGCGATTCTTGCGGTGGATGCAGTGGATCAAAATCAGACGGAGTTGGAGCAGTACTTCCTATCCTTCGAGCATGCAGCGCGGAGGTTGGGTATAGAGGAGATGAAGATTATATTTGGGGTGGAGCAATCAATCATTACCACAACATATTTTCCCCTAGACCCGATGTATGCGGAAGGATGGGCAAAGTTATTGTCGACTTCCAAGCGTGTGTTCAAGGAAAAGAAAAATTGTTTGTGATACGAGAATTGGCAATCAATGACATAGATTCCGGTCAAGGAAAGTCGTGGGTTTTTCAAATTCCCCCGATACTGGATAACAATCGGGAAAATCAATGGATTGTTAATCACCACCACGGAATAGACTATAAAATGGGAAACGTACCATATTATCTGTTAAAAGAAATTCTCAAGAATGAAACAATGCCGTATAATTACATTTTTGCCAAAGGTTTAGAAAAATCTATTGTGATATCCACACTAATTAATCGTCCGGTCATAGAACTTGAAAGGTTTCTCAATGTGCCCAGTCTTAAAACACTTCCAAAAGAAATCGAGATTGAGTGTAATCTTGATATTCATCAATCGGAGAAATATGCATGTGCAGTGAGAAATTGTGTAAAACTACGAAGATGGATCCAGGAAAATATTGGTTTTAAATGCCTAAATCAACTGTTGCGTACAAACATAGACCATGTAGTGACATCGAGAAATTGTAAAAGAAACTTAGTTTTCGACGGTGATTGCTGTTAATTTATGTAGTGTTAATTTTGTATTAATGCATATATGAAATAAAAAAATATCTACCACCTCTTTCTCTTTCATTTGTCGAACTCTTTCCTATCGAACCCAGAACCTCCAGCGGATAAGGGGAGGGGAGGAGGAGGGTGGCGGGGTTTGAGGGGAAGCATCCTGGGAAAAAAATGACGATCGAAAATCCTTCGATATTGGGAATACAAACGACGAAGGAGAAAACAAATGAGAATCGTAATGGTAAATTACGTCAGATATAGCAAATGATAAGCGAAAATAAGTGAATAACGATAAAGAAGACGAAAGGGGAACAAATGACGATCGAAAAACAAGTGACAGCCGGTTTTCGAGTCACGTGACCGGAAGTGACGTAGTAATTAAAGAAGGCGGAGCATAATTAAAGATGGCGGAGCAATTAAAAATGGCGCTGGGTGCTCCAGACCCCTCAAATCCTACTACTTATAACGAATACTGTTTTGGGAGTGCGGCAATGGCAAACTCCCTAACTTGTTTTTCCACCAATTGATCTGCATTCTTTGAAGCATGGAGCAAGAGGTATGATTGGAACTGCATTTTTGTGATTTTACACTCGAAAGTAAAAAAAACAGTCCGTTCAAAGTAGTCGCGCAGAAACCAAATCGTTAGGTCAACTTCGGTATAACTATGGAAAACTGAAGTTTGCCAAGGAAATATTTTTAAATTGATTCTATCAAACTCTTAACACTCCTCCTTTTTCGTGTTTCATTCAAAGGAAATGAAATTTCCAATCAATATAAGCAGCATGATAACAAACTCCATGAACATATATTAATATGAATGTTCATGATAAACTCTATCAAGTAACCAGCCAATAAGGCCCATCAAAAGAATCACGTGAACTCAGATGCAGTTATTGCGATCCTGGTCGCATCCGTAGAAGCGGAAAAATACAATAGCTTACATTTACCATGGTAACTGAACTGGATTATATGCTTATATCATGATTGTATCCTGATGTACTGTGTCATCTAGGTAATTAAATATTATTGTCAAGGTTATCATTATCATCATCATCATCATCATAGTCATTGTCATCATTATAATTAATAGACGACCGCATGAACGATGTTCAAACAAAGTAAGTAAAGGCAAAAATAGGCAACGCATGTCCGTATTGATTTGCGAATAAAAACTAAACACATCTTTCTGTTCGTACTTCGCACATAAAAAATCCCTAAACGCTGTGAATCGCCCGGCGCGCCATTGAAAAACAAAGGAAGCTGGAAAAACAGACAGGCCAGGCCATAGAGCATGCTCTATGGGCCAGGCCGATCAGGAGATAGGGGCCCAGTTAATTTGACCTTGGCGCTCACTTGCTGGCGGGACTCCCTCAACACGTGCCATGCTTTCTAAGGAGAAGGGAAGGGGGTGGAAAAATGCATTCAGAAACATGCATTTAGTTATACATAAGTTAGTTGGGGGGTTTTGGGGGATAACCCCCCCCCCAGAGCTCAGAGAAATTTTTAAGTTTAATCCATTTTACTTATTTGGATCAGTATTACCATAGAGTAAGTATATTCTAGAGGACTCACGGCATAGGAGGAAATCGTATCGACAGTTTTAATTCTCAAAAAGCAGGTAGATGGCACCAATGGTAGGAGGAATAGCTAGCCAGAGGCGAGAGGGGTCACTTCAACGTCACCCCGCCTATCCCCTTTCCTTCCCGCTCCCCCTCTTCCTAACTCTGTCAGTCCCCCAAGCATCGAAGGAAGGGAAGACGATGTTTACATCGGCCTGAGAGAGACTAGAGAAGGAGAGGCGGCGCACAGTGGCACGGATCGCGAAAAAGTTGGACAAAAATCAGATTTTCGTTGGATGTCTTTGAAAATTGCTCTCTACACGATTTTTGGCATGCTATTTTCATTTCTGCAGTTATTTTCACGAAAAAACATTATTTTAGGCGATACGTGGAACTTTAACTTATTAACTGGCTAATTGTAACGCTGACTGCATAGACGAACGCAAATCATGATAAAACATGAAAATAAATTATAATTAGTTATAAAGTATGAGTTAATGATCTTTGAAATTACTCAATAAACAAAAAAAGCTAAAAGTAGGGTTGTCGGGTTCATTGACTTACGTTAAAGATGTGCGATTTCCAGATTTCGTGAGGTTCTTCTGTATGGGCTAAAAGTAATTTTTAAATAAATGTCAAAATAGTATTTAAATGACTCTTTTATTCTCATATAAGCATGGTTAATGATTTATAACTTTACGAATTATGTATTATAATTATTCATTATCAGATTCTTCTCAATCCCACCCATCCCTCTCCTCTTCGCATTCACTCGCAGAATTTTTAGACTCTTGCTAGACCAAGAGATCACGAACCTCCTGCGAAAGATCTTTAAGGCCCCGACATTTGTTCAGTCAGTTCTTAATGTGCTAATAAAAGGGTCCGATGTCAGGATCAGTAACCGGAAAATATCCTCATTCGTATGAATTCGAGATATTTTTCTCGCGTAATGCTCGTGGTATTTTCTAATATCTTTATTGCGAGATTCCTGGGCCTCCTCCGATAGTTCTCCAATAGGAAGAAATCCGACTCGATAACATCTGCTCCATGTATAAATACTTCGTGCTCCGTGGGTGGCATGTAAAACCATCCATAATGTCTCACAAAATTTTACGCTGTATCTAAGCAGAACTTCTTAAATTTTACCGGATCAATCAAAAATCCGCAAGACAGAGATCTCAAAATTGTTGAGAATTGAAAGATTAACTCTTCTCCTACTTCTGCAAATTAATTGACTTCAAGCAACTTCGTTTTCCTAATTTTGGAGCGCGTAGTAACGTCAGTGAATTGTTTGCTTGGCCTACTCCTTTGTATATCGGAAGTACCTGTTAAAAAATAAGACTACTAGAACAATATCCCAGGGGACCCCACGTCACCATTAAAATAATAGGAAAATACGAACCCGAGGTGCTTCGAAGGTTGCGAAATACATCAGGGAACTCAACAATTTTGTCCAACAAGTTGCCATTCCTCTAAAAAAAGAGATTGATCGTGAACTAGCTCGCCATCTTCTCTCGTCGGTATAAAATAATTCCATGTTCAAAACTTAATAAGCTCAAGTTTTGCCTTTTATCTCCGTGTAATCTGAAACAACCCCCTAGATATGCATTCAAATTCCTTTTTCGAGCAACTATGGTTTTCTCTTTTTTCTCCAGCATTTTTCCATGCAGTTCTCGCCGCGTAAATGTCCATGAAATTTTTGACAGTCAACAATAATTACACAGGTTTGTAAAAAGCTACACAACAGTCTTCTTTCTACAAAGTTTAAATATAAAATAGAAGGGAAAATCTGAAAAATAGTGCGGTACCTCGTCTCAGACCAATTTAAAAAAAACGGAGACTAGAAACGGAAATAAATGAAACATAGTATACCTGCTCAATAATCCTTATTTATGTGGTTGTCAGGAAATAATAAATCACTGAATCACATTTTTTTAGTTATCACAACACTATAACTTCTTTGTTAGATCACTGTTAAACACAAAAACTGTGGCCAAAATAGGACTTCTCAATTAGTAATGGGTATGTGTTCACATCGACAGAAAAGGAGAAACTGAAGGGTACCAAAATGTTTTGACCGCTATTTGGACGGGGTTAAAAAGAAGAGCCATGAAAATGTGGCCATTCCCCCAGATAACTTGTAGGGGTAGGGTTGGACCCCGTAAAGAGAATGTGAAATGTTTAGATTTTGGGCGAAAATGCATGCTAGCGGCGGACCTGCAATACAACCCGTCCAAAAGGAGGCGGGTGGAGGGTAAAGACCTCATCTATTAACACGTGTAGCTTCAATTGCAGGTAAGACCGCCCCTAGGAAAGCAATAAACTGAAATTGGGCGGTGCACCAAGTTAAGATAACAAAAGGTCCCGACTAAGGACCACTTCCCACGTCCCTAAGGTCCGGCATGTGTTCGGGAAACGGGTCTCTTGCCACTTCGGATTGAAAGAAAGGGAAGCCGGTAGTGGATTTTCCCATTAGCAGTGCATGTAGCCTATCGTATTTATTAATTTATTTATTTCATACACCACCGAAAACAGCACTGTTCGGCCTTAACATCGGGGTTGATAACATTTAACAATCACAAACATCCATGCCCTGGATAAGGGTAACTTACCCAGGCGGGATTCGTACCCGAGACCTTCGGTTGGGCAGGCGAGGACTTCACCCCGCCGCCACTGAGGCCGGCATCTTACTTCAATACTTTACTTCAATAGATTACCAAAACGCGATTGAAGTCGTTCTGAGAAGCGATCGAATACAATACAATTAACGCTAAATACCTGAAAAGAAGGAAACCAGTTGGGTTTTTAATGCATACTGTGTGGAATACAACAAAGTTTATTTTTGTGTCCATAATATATATTTTATTAATTAAAATGCTCATTTGCAAACTTTGTTGTATTCCACACAGTATGCATTAAAAACCCAACCGGTTTCCTTCTTTTCAGGTCATTAGCGTTATCGTAAACCTCTAGATAAATACCTGAAAATATCGAAACCGGTTGAGTTTTTTCATTAGTACTGTATCGAATACTAAATGGTTTAGTTTTGAATTTATAATGTCACCATACCGCGAAGTGAATTCACAAAATATTATTTCAAATGTATACATACGTTCGTGATCGTCTATTTCATCGCCTGGTGTGGTACTAAAAGTAAAAATGAGCAAAAATTGGTCTCGATAGGCGATGGAAACTCTCAACTAGGAAATCCGTAATAATGAGTTCATCTTTAATAAGAAGGAGGCGATCTTTAGAATCGCAATCCAAGGAGGGGTGTTTTGGAAATAATAAAAGATTTACTTAAGGTATCGAGACCGAATTCTACAGGTTATCTTTGTGGCGGGCATGCAATCCGAGCGAGCGAGCAGCTGGAGAAATGACTAATATGAAATGACGATTATACCAGTGAAACACTACAGCTGCCCGTTTCTATCACTATTATTACAGGATAAGGACCATATTTTAACAACTGCTAGATTAGGAGAGGAAAAATGTGATTTAAATGCACGTTTACAGCACTATTCATGACATCTTCTCATCCACAACAACCATCTAATTATTAATAATATTTTCACCTTGGGAATAAACTGCCTCACGTTTGTATCCTGCCGTTTTATTCTGCCCTCAACCTTGCTGATAAGGGACATACAAATATCCTCACTTATCGTCTATTATTATCGATAATATACGGGAACAACGGCGACCAACTCCTTCTCCATCATGTTTAGCATGCTTATTTCAACGCTTTCATACCCCTTTCCAGCCAAGGCAAAGTTCAGCATTCCTTCTGTTTTCCTTTTTTCGCCTCTTCAATGTTCAAGAGGCCTGTTCAGACAATTTTGCCTGCTAATAAAGACAGAATCCTTCACTTCCATAAT
The DNA here is from genome assembly GCF_921293095.1 of Ischnura elegans. NCBI lineage: Eukaryota > Metazoa > Arthropoda > Insecta > Odonata > Coenagrionidae > Ischnura > Ischnura elegans. Next base: position 112,837,492 of record NC_060259.1, on the reverse strand, counting down.
CTTCCAAATTTGTTTACATAAATATCGTCTTTTTCCTTTTCCTTTTCGTCCAAATGATTTGCATCGTGGGACACCCCCGTCCAGTTGCATCAAAATATTTGCAATTTGCATCAAAATTTTTGTACAAATATTTTGATGCAAATTTGACCATGGAACACCGGCTTAACCTATGTGGCCTCTGTGTCAGCGCTTGGCGATGCTTTTTTGTCAAGGGCCCTGTGAATGGTTGGTTTCATCCCATTGGATGAAAATTTAGAACCTGCCCTATCCATTTGGACAAAACGGTGTTTTGTACAAATGATAGTACCAAAAGCCAGTTGGATGAAATTTTGACCGTGGGACAGGGTGCGCGTTAGTTGCATCAAATTTAAATGCAGATATTTTGATGCAAATTTGACCGTGGGATATTGCACAGTGGGCGGAAATCGGAAAAAGCCGGACAAAATTACAAAATGACTTTTTTTGAGTTATAAACTTGAAACTTCGCAGGTATACTCAAAACTGATTGAAATTTAAGGATATGCACTTCATTTGACAAAGATCCTACCCGATTCTGAGATACACAGGCTTAAGCGTGAGCAATGTTCCACAAAAACGCCCGTCTTCAATTTTCTCTGAAAATCTTCCAAAGTAAGGAGAAGGTGAAGTTGTAGGTGGATTCATGCAGAATAAAAAACCATATAATCTGTCGGCATGGTGTTCTTTCTTTAATTTTCCGTAATCTTCAAGAATATCATCGATAAATTCTTACCGTGCAGTTACAAAACGGCGGATACTGATTTGCGACAAAGTTCTACATTGAGGTAGAGTTTCAAATAATTTTTCGGCAAAGTCACGCGAAGTTACTTATATGAGAGCATTCTTCGAAGATTTCTTGAGGTGTTTATGCAGTTATCTTGGAAATAAGTTTGCGACGCAGTAAATTACATTGATTTATCGATCGCGCGGTAGGGTTCGTCTGCGCGCGTCGGGAGTTGGATTAGCCGCGACGCGGTAATGTTATTGAAACTGTATGGGTTTTAACGCACAGCATTCACCGTTTTTATGTTTTTATTCAAGACATCGATTCTCAAATGGTCTGTGGTGATGACAGTGGAAGTATTTTAGCCGAGGTGAGTGCACGTTTCAATGAAGTTCATTTCGTTTTCTTTGGATACGATCGAAGACCATGCTTCTATTAAAAGCGTTTAAACTTCGAAAAAGTGACTTGTTTTCCCGGGAATCATACAAAAGACCTACCAGAAAGATACCAGCTGAGACTAATACCTTCTTTACTCTCCGATCCCTCGCCCCCAGGATTTTACTGCGAAAACGGACGTTTTATGACACCGCCAAGCGGAGCCTTAGACCGTCTTAACGGGGTATGTCCACGGGAACATCTAATATCTAATAAGAATATTTGTATAAATTTGTAGTATTTCAAACTGCTCTAAAACATCAAGCCTTGTGCCGTTACTGAAGGGGTGGAGAAAATTCTGGTTGAAAATGACAAGAATGAAAAGTCTGTACCAAATGTTTGGCGAGAAGTGACGTTTCATCCCAATTTCCTGCACCTTCTATGTTCTTTCATTCTGATAATAAAACTTCTGCCTGTTCGACCAATGAAACTCAAGTTGCATGATTCACAATTAACTTTGTAAATGCCGGATTGATGGATGGGTTCTATTTTGTCTTTGTTACGACACAGAACTTCACCGAGAGTGCAAGGGTTGTAAAAAGAAACATTGAATTTATTTTTGGGGAATTTGTTTGCAAGCCTGTTGGAAAGGTCTCCCACAAAAAATGACCGGCACCAATTTTTAGAATTCTCTGTGATGGGGGAAGGGAGCAAAGCTGTGAAATAGCTCGCGTTTTCAACTTTCTCTGAAGGATTTTAGTTTAAGAATTTAAGCTGTAGCCATTTGAAATTGCAATTGATTTCAATGTGGAAAGTTCAAAATTGAAATTGACTGCATTTAAAGGTAGATTGACCAATCTATGTAACATAGAATGAAAGGAGGATAACTTTTGGGAGGTTGGATGGCATCAGTAACTCGGAATGATTGTATCACTATAACAAGGATTTCTGTATACACCAAATTCATGTTTGTCACCAACTATGGATATGGAGAGATCGAGAAAGTTTAGGTGCTTTTTGGATTCTATTTCTACTACGAAGGTAATATTAGGATGTCGAGGATTTAAAAGATTCAGAAAATTATCTAATTGTCTGACAATTCCGGTCCAGCGGCAAATGATGTAGTCAACATAACGGTACCAGAAGATGTTAGATGAGATAGAATGCCCGAATCAAATAATTGGCGTTTTGAATTGTCCGTAAATATTTCGGCTAAAAAATAATTTTGGCTGGCATGCTGTTCTATTAGACAATGAAGTTCACAAGACACACTGTTTTTAATGTTGTGGTCTCTCAGTAAGTCTCTCATAAGTAACAAAGTTGTTTGTACAGGTACAGAAGTAAATAGATTTTTTACGTCAAATGAAACTAGCTTGGGGTTGGATGGTGACGTATGAGGTGTTGAAGTTTCTGTGGCAAAATGATGTGGCTATTAATATTATATCTTGGTGAAAAACCAGGCAATTGCCTAAAGATGATATTTAATTTAGGGGCTAATTTATAAAATTACAGCAGGAAGATAAAGCTTTTTTAACACTTTTTTGGAATCTATCCGTTGGATCACGGGGGAGAATCACGAATGAGGTATCCTCCAACACATCATCACATTTGGCGATGCATAAGACCATATTACGGATTAGCACACTGTTCCTTTTTTCTGCTTTGGAAATAATCAAATCTTCTTCGTTTACCTTCTAATTGATTGATCAAAATCAACTTGGTTGTGATTAACTTTCATACGGTGAGATGTACTTGGATTAGCAAAGGTAATATAATTATATATATTGCACAATTTTGTTTTCCTACATTCTCGCGTCAGAGGGCTACTTGTACGTCGACTCCGTCGAAATGTTTTTACATCAGATGGAAGTTTTTTAACCTTCTATAAACACATCACTAGTTTTTACTCGTCGGGATATAAGTCCCCAACAATGGAGGAAAATGAGGGTTACACCTCGGGAAAATCATTGATAGAAGACATTTCAGCCACTCAGAGGAAGTACCTCCGGAAAGGCTCGTCAACAGGTCGGTTGCAGTTCGAAGTTTGGACTTAAAACTTTATGTTGCATGATCTCTGCCTTCTCTTTGGGTTTCCACCGCGTCCGTTGCCTTTTGGTGAGAACAGTTTCGACAAAAGCCAACGGACACGGTGGAAACCCGAAGAGAATGCAGAGATAATCTGATCAACGCCGCGAAAATCTTCGAACCTACTTTATGTTGCATGATTATAACAAATCCTGTATTAGTGTTGAAAATCTGTATTTAAATGAATAACTTGTTATCAAAGACAAAAAAATAGGTTTTTGACTGTTAAATTGTGTACGAAAAGCAATCAATATCTAATATACATAGAATCAAATGTTTCATAACAATTAATGAATGGATAACTCAAGATTCTAACGCGATAACATATTTTAGCCTACGGATTAGGATTCCCCATGAGGCCTACGAAGCAAATTTTGCTTGCAGTTTCGGTTCACAAAACTGCATAATAGGAGGTTTAATTCCGAAAAAGGGGAGGGCGGATAGTTTTGAATCGCCATATTTTTCTAGTGCCGCAACAACTTACAATTGGAATATGCCAAAAATACTCCATTCGATATTGCTATATAAATGCTCACCGCGTAAAATATATCTTTGGATATTTAGTTTTTCGGCCCCTGGGAGAAGGGATTCATTCATATAATGAGGCAAGAATTTAAGCTATCAGTGAACCCGTGCCCAATTGCAGCCGCTATTTGTTTTACTTTTAAGAACCTCAACTAAATGCTAACGCTTAAAACAACACTTTCCTCAAACGACAATGCGTCTTGTTATATACGAGACGACGATTATCACAACTATGATCAGAATAAGGTCTCAAGGAAAGACAAAAACGCATTAGATGATCCCCGGTCCCATACGTAAGACCCGAAGTAGAAAACTGGTACAGCCGAAAGAAACCTTTCCATTTTCGACGTGGTAACAGAATGGGCCATTACTTATCCCGCTATCGAGCAAACAAATCAAGGTCACCGACCACCCCTATTCCCAAAAATGCTACTGCTGATCCATACCTCTTTGTGTTCGTTTGAAGCTGCGCGCTTAAGAATTTATTACCAAATACTTTTAAGATCTATTTATCAACTGTGGTGAAGAGGCTATGACCGTTAGCGAAAGGCAAACAGTGCATTGTTGTTCAGTGTAGAGATCCAATCTCGCATTCCCTTTTTATTGTAATATTCCGGCACTTGGTGTTGTAAATAGCATTTACACTTCACCAAAGTGAGGTATTTCCTATCTGAAGTTCTGAAGCACACTACGCGAAATGTATTTCATTCGATATGTTGATCGTTCAACGATGCGATGACCATCAATAAGATTTATATTGTCTCTTGAAGCGAAAAGATCTTCCCTCACGGAAAATCTCTTCCTCGTCAAAACAAAACCCTCACCTCGCCAACCTATCTGATGGCGGAACGAACTCCTTAGGAGGCGGGAGCTTTCTGCGTAGACTTTCTGCCAGTAAGGAAAGCCTGACGAGGTGCGGCCATTAAAAATTCATAACTCCCCTTGTAATCGAGATAAAGTTACAATTCTTTCACCAAAAATAAAGTTATAGTTTTTTTCCAAATTTCATACGCAGCATATATGGACCTATATCGTAAGATACGAAAGTTAGCAGGCGATTGATTTTTACCCTGCAAAATTCCTGATTTTTCGCCCGAAAGATATATAAACACACATAACAACGTTGAAACTGAGTTATGAACAAATAAAAGTTTACTAGTATGGAAAAAATGTGCTATGAACATTTCCTGCAAGTTTCAACTTTATACTAAGAACTACCTAAACGCAATGTCACACCACCATCCCGCCCAAAAGGCCTCTGTGGTATCCTCTCTACTCCACCGCGCCTTCACTGTCTCCGACGCCGATTCCCTGGAATCCGAGAAAAGACTCCTGACCAAAGCTCTGCGCAAGAATGGATACAACCAGAAAATGGTCCTTAAAAGGGCCGAAAATGTCGCCAAGCTTCACGCCCGGCCACCTATGGAACGCCACACCACTGAGGAGGATTCGATGACACCAGCAGCGAAACTGACTATCCCGTATATCGCGGGGACTTCGGAGAGGATCGCCAGAATTCTCAAAAAACATGACGTGGTCACCCGATTCAACTGTGTGGCCAAGATCCATGACGCTGTGCCCGGGCCGAAAGACCAAATCCCACAGGAGCTATACGAGGGTGTCTACCAAGTGCCCTGCTCATGTGGGAAATCATATGTAGGAGAGACGTGTCGAGGGATGGCCACAAGGATGAAGGAACACGCCCGAGCCATGAGACAGAAGCAGTTCAACTTGTCGGCCATCGGAGAACACGCATGGAGTGAGCCGGGACATACCATTGAGTTCGACAAGGCAAGAATACTGGTAAAGGAGAGCCGTTACTACCCACGGCAAATAAGAGAAGCCCTGGAGATATACAAAACGAAGAACTTCAATAGAGACCACGGCTACCCGATCGACAAGACATGGAAGAGGGTCCTGGCCAATCAACGCCCAGGGGCCTGCCTATATAACTCGGCGGAAAATTAAGCTTCTCCACTTCGACCTGAAGACGGGAGCAGGATGGCTCTCGAAACCGTCGTCACCCAAAACCGACGAACGCGGCTGGAGCGCCCGGAAACCCATACGCACCATGATAATCGCCGCGGAAACCTACGCAGGAATTTCACTATCCTCTACGGGGAAGATATCTTCAGGAAGTCTAAGAGATTCGAGAAGCTAAGAAAGAAGAAAGGGAAACTTCTATCCCCCCTTGCCTTCCTTCAACGTTGCCGTGACACCAACACTCTGCCCACCTGTGTTGAAGTCAAACACCACCTGAACACCTATGCAGCCAAGAAGATCCTTCGCCGTACCAGCGAAGCACTCTTGAGAGAACGCATTCACCACAAGAAGCTGGAACTCCACCTTTGTTCCGAGGAGCTCTATCGCATTCACCTGGAATTGGGAGCAACTCTCACAGCCACTGATTGGGAGAAGATTGACAAGATTTCCTTTGAGTCATCCAGAGCCTTGGAAACGACGCACCGGGAATCGCAGATAAAGAAATACGTAAAACTTAACTCTCGGCAGCACCCAAAACTGGAATCTGGCCCTGATAAGGACCGCTCCATAGTGAACCTGACGGATCTGCACATTGACGACGCCACCACCTCAGTACTGGCCAAAGGACTGAATTTTGCTATAACACCTCGAGACATACCACGGGAAAAGATCATCACCGAAGTGGAGACTGGCATTCGTATACTCCCTAGACTTGTGGCTGACGAGATCAGAGAAGACGTAGCTCGTGTCCTCCGCAATGCAAAACCACCGAAGCCTAACATGACTGCAGGAGAAAGGACTGCCCTCAAGGCTCTGCGTGAGAACCAAGACATCTTAATTCTGCCTGCGGACAAAGGAAACGCCACCGTTCTCATGAAACAGGTGGAGTACCAAAAGAAGATATCAGAACTCCTATCTGACACCATCTACCGGAAACTAGGAAAGAACCCCATGGCCAAAGCAGAGAGAGAGACAAAAGCCATTATCAAGAAATCTTCCATTCCACTTGAAGAAAAGAGAGGCCTGATAACATCTGCGCCCAAACCACCAAGGCTGTATGGCTTACCAAAGGTACACAAGGAGGGTGTACCCCTAAGACCCATCGTAAGCCAAATCGACGCGCCGACCTATCGTCTTGCAAAATACCTGGCCAGAACGCTGCAGAACCACACAGGAACGACTACTACGCACGTAAAGAATTCCGCCCATTTCGTGGAAATGATAAGGTACATGACCATCGCAAATGAAGACATCATGGTCAGCTTCGATGTTGTCTCACTCTTCACCAACGTACCCATTGCAGAATCAGTAGAGATTGTGAGAACCCTCGTTGACTCAGGAATACCAAAAGACTTCCCTGACCTAGTCAACCACTGCCTTCGGAATTCCATCTTCTTGTGGAACGGTGATTTCTATGACCAGTCAGACGGAGCAGCGATGGGATCGCCACTTTCACCTGTGGTGGCCAATCTATTCATGGAGAGGTTTGAAGCGGAGGCCATCAACACCTACGACAAGAAACCTAAAAAATGGCTGCGGTATGTTGATGATACATTCATTATCTGGCCCCACGGAACAGAAGAACTGGACCGATTCCTTAATCACCTCAACAGTTGGCACCAAAACATCCGGTTTACCATGGAAAAGGAGAGAGATGGCAAGCTACCATTCTTGGACGTCATGGTCAGGAGGAAAGGTGATGGGAGTCTTGCACATGCCGTCTACAGAAAGGCCACTCATACCAACCGCTACCTAAATGCAACATCACACCACCATCCCGCCCAAAAGGCCTCTGTGGTATCCTCTCTACTCCACCGCGCCTTCACTGTCTCCAACCCCGATTCCCTGGAATCCGAGAAAAGACTCCTGACCACAACGACCTATGCTCAACATCGTCCATGTTGATGGTTAAGAGAGTCGCTGCGCTCCGCGCGCTCGTTAAGGGGCTCCGCCCCTTATGAACCCCGGTTCCGGCTTCGCCGTCTACTTTTGTGGTCGTTCGAACACTTTTGAAGTTCGAATAATCTCACCTCAGCAAGGCTTCGCCGGCCAGGGGGTAGGGATGCGCCCCACTCATTCCACAGGTTGAGTGTGCCCCCCCGGGGCTACCCCGCTTAATACTCGGAACGGCTTCGCCGTTCCTCGTCTGGGGTCGCCATAGCCGCCCAGAGGGCGAGGGCATTTCGGTACTCTTTCACCGTTATTCGTTTGAGGGGCAGCTTCGCCGCCCAGAGATGGGGGAAGTCCAAAGCGGCTGCGCCTCTTGAACATCGGGGCGGCTTCGCCGCCCGAGGGTTACTGAAGCTCCCCCTCGCCTACGCCAGTTACTCCTCGGAACGGCTTCGCCGTTCCTCGTTGAGGAGCCCCCCGCAGCTGCACCGCTTCGTCCTCATTAATGCTTTTCTCCACCGAGAGGGGTGCCCAGGGGGATTCGGGGCTTTTTATGTTTTATGCATGCGGTCACCAATCGCCCACAGTGATCACGTAGCGATGATTGTAAAGGGTAGTGCAATGCGGAGTAATAGTGGCGACAAGTACCCATAAATGAAGACTTAATGGCAAGTTTTTCATTTTTTTGCGGGGGGTTCCAACGGAAACCAGTGGTCACAAATCGTTCTCATAAATTCCGTTCCGATAAGTTCTAGGGGTCGGGAACAGTGGTCTGACGATTCTTTTACATGGAGAGGCGATTTATAAGAAATTTTTTGGGAGGTTTCACGGGGTTATGGGGGGTTTTAATAAATGGTAGGGACACCAGTTAAATTGTGACCAAAACTATTCGGAATGGCGACTTTAACATTTTTTATCTTTTTTTCGGCGATGTTCCAGGAGGTGATCGGGGGTTTTCTGGTATTTTTTCCCGTATGGATTACGGCTCCCTTAACAAATATTCCGGATCTTTTTCCGGATAAAGAATATAGCGGTCATCAATCGTCCACATCAATTCCGTAGCGATGAGTGGTAAGGATTGGAAAACCGGCGGAATTGTGACGAAAAGTACCCGAAAAGGCTACTTATATGCAAATTTTAATTTTTATGGGGTTTCGGGGGGTTTAAATATGACGATACTATATGGTCACATTCATTTACTGTCATATTTAAAAGAAATGTGCCTTATGACATCCATATTTCGAGAGTAATACAATAAAAAGCAAACCAGTCCCTGGAAAAAGTGAGTGGTGCCCACAATTTTTATTTTTTCGCGGTTAAATACATTAAATCATTTATTAAATGTTAATGTTTTCTAAAAAACAATGCATAGCTGTATGTAACTAAAAAGTTTGAAAGGAATCGGTCCGGTTAAAATTGACAAAATCGTGTGTTAATCTTTTGGAAATCGTAATTTTCGGTGGTTTTCGGAATACTTTAATTTATTTCTGAGTAACCAAGCACGATGAAAGAAAATTGTTACCTACATTTCGTAAACAACGTTATGAGCATATACAATAATCATTTTCGTTATCCAAGACCCTAAATTAGGTCGAGGGAAGGGGAAGGTATGACATTTATTTCGAAAAATCAATATTTGGACGCCGTTTTGGCTGCAAATTTCTCAAATGGAAACTAATTAACTTACTTAATTACGTGCCCACGTTTATAAGCTTTCAAAAAATGCATTAACAATCCGTAAGGCACGCACAGTTCGCGCGCAGTAAAATAAAAACCGAAAGAAAACTAAACCCTCATGCTTTTTCCGGTCACCCAAGACAATGCATGGTTGTATGTAACTGGAAAGTTTGAAAGAAATCAGTTCGGTTAAAATTGACAGTCTTGTGTTGATCCTTTAGAAATCGTAATTTTCGGTGATTTTCGGAATACCTTAATTTTTTTCTCAGTAACCAAGGCCGATGAAAGAAATTTGTTACCTATATTTCGTAGACGATGCTATGAGCATACAAAATAATAATTTTCGCTATCATACACTTGAAATTTAGTCGAGTGGAGCGGAAGGGATGAAATTATTTTCAAAAAATCAATTTTTGGACGCCATTTTGGCTACAATTTTCTTAAACAGAAACTAATAACATTAAAAAATTACGTGCCCACGTTTATCAGCTTTCAAAATATGCATCAAGAATATGTTTGGCACGCACAATTCACGCTCAGTAAATTAAAAACCGGAAGAACGTCCCCGAAAAAAGCGGTTTCGGCCATTTTGTCGTCCTAGCGACAACACATGGAGGAAACTTCCCATTTTCGGATTTTTTCTCCGGATCATTTTGGGTTCCCCGCATGCCTGCCAAATTTCAGCTCTCCAGCACGTCTGAAAGTGGTCGGAAATTTGTATCCATCAGTGAGTCAGTTACCTCAAGGGCTGTATATAATAGGGGGGGACTCACCGCGCTGCGCGCGCTCGTTAGGGGGCTACCCCCCCTAAAACCCCCCCGCATTCGGCTTCGCCGGCTGCCCCCACCGGACAGCTTCGCTACCACCTAAGACTCCTTGGAACGGCTTCCCCGTTCATCGAGTAAGGGCGGCTTCGCCGCCCAAGGGTTACCCTAGTCCCCCCGAGGCGTCGACCCCTGGGAACGGCATCGCCCTTCTTCGTGACGAGGCGGCTTCGCCGCCCGAGATTTACCGGTGTCCCCCCGAGCCGTAGACTCCTCGGAACGTCTGCGCCGTTCCTCGCCTTTGGGCGGCTTTGCCGTCCAAGGGTTATCGTCGCCCTCCCCCCTGGTAAGACACCCGTTCGTCTGCTCCACGTGTTGGGGCGGATTCGCCGCCGAAGGGTTCTCGGAGTTTTTCAGCGCCTCTGACTCCTCAGAGTGGCTCCGTCGTTAGTGGAACGAAGGCAGCTTCGCCGTCGGGGTTTTCACTCCTCAGCAAGCAAATCGTACTACCAGCTATCCGCTATCGTTTATGAAGGCTGCCGGGGGATAATGTGGCAGAATGTGACGCATGGTAGCCGTGATTGTGGTATTTTTGCTTATGACGATGTTTAAAAGGCGGTCCGGGGGGTTTATAGGGGTTTTGATGAATGTGCTGACTACTGTCAAAATCATCCAAATAAATTCCTTAGCGATGAGTCATAGGAGTCCGGAATTACTGCTGAAATATGCGGAAACAACAAAAAATATGCTATTCACAGAAAAAATAATTTTTTCCCTGATCTTATAGGAATCTTCGTGAAATTTCTAGGAGTTTTCCTGCATACAATTTGTTAGCCTAACCGCAATAAAAATTCCAGCTCCCTAGCAATACGGGAATAATGAGTTTTTCCCTATTACTCAAATATCGATTACAAATTCTGGGTTCACCACATTACGGTCCATAGGCGCTGTAATAAGGCATTACTCACGCAAATTTCGTGGCCGTACCTTATGGGAAAGTGGTTTTAAAAATCGCGTTTAGGTGTTCATGCGCCAGGACTAACAAAATACCTCTACTATTTCGTTAAGAATTGTACATTTAAAAATTTGATGTTTTATTGCGGGTGTGTAAATGGGCATTCATAATTGAACATAACGGGTAAATATAGCCGACACAATTCCATTCCGAATCAATGGAAACGATACAACTGGGATGAATGGTACACGAAATATACGACTAATTAGGTAATTAATATTTTGTTTGGGGGGTCCCAGGGGGTTTTTGGGGGAATAAAAATGCTTGTTCCGTATAACGTGGCATCGTCTACCTTCGATAAAAATTCAATATGGTTTTTCGACGGTGTCACCCGTTAAAATTATATATTTTGCGTTCTCCTCTAAGCGGCACGTGGGGGCAAGCGAAAGACGTCACTCACGTTATTTTGGTGTCCCTACCTCGTTGGGTAGTGGTAAAAAAAATTCCGAAAAATCAAAAATTGTGTGTTGGGGGATTGTGACTTTACGGCGGATGTGTTGTAAGTTACCAAACGTTGTAGAAGTCGCGATTTCGATTAATTTTTTTGAAGTAACCCTTAGGGTTACGGGAAAACTAAGGCAGGCGTTAGGGTGCGCGGCACCCAAAATGATTTTTTCCGGAGAATCCGAATATTCATATGGCAAAGACCCAAGGCCGAAATCCAAATTTCAATATTCCCCATTTCGAGCAATGAAAATCTAAATTCATTAATTACTCAAAATTCGATTGAGTTATTGATATTCAAAGATAGCATAAAAATCAAACAAAAATTCTTGTATCTGATAGTTCAAGGAATTTGTCCTTTGATAATTAAAAGTCGGTCAAAAAAATTCCAAACATAAGCCCTGTCGAAAAGCATTGGAAATTTTAAAAGATTAAAAAAATACTTTAAATTAAAAAATTGGAAAATGCACCACAACAAAAAATCAAACAAAAAATCTTGTATCTTATGCAATAAGGACTTTATCATACATCTATCGTAAATTGGGTTTAAAAAATTCCAAATGTAGGCCCCTAAGAAAAGCATTGGAAAATAAAAAAATTATAAAAAATACTGTCATTCAAAATACGGCAAAATGTTTCACATAAATAAATTGGCCAAAAAATCTAGTTTTCACCACAGAAATTTCATGCACCTGTAACATTAACAAATAGGCAAGAAAACGAAAACGTTTTAGTCCCATAAGGCTCCAATGTTAATTGGGATCGATATATCTCGAAAACCGATCGACTTTTTCGAGTTTTCAGATTTTTCCCCGATTACTATTTATTCTCAACCCACGGAAAAAATTTCGTCTTCCCAGGACGTCCGGAAGTGGTCGGGAATTTGTATACGTGAATGAGTGGTCAGTGGTCAGTGAGCTATCTGTCACACATCGGGTTGTATATAATATAGACTCGCACGCTCCGCGCGCTCGTTAATGGGCTCCGCCCCTTAATAACCCCGGTTCCGGCTTCGCCGTCTACGTTTGTGGTCGCTCGAAGACTTTTAAAGTTCGAATAGTTTCACCTCAGCTACGGGCCCGGTTTCGCCGCCCAGGGGGTAGGGAGGCGCCCCACTCATTCCCCGAAACGACTTCGCCGTTCCTCGCTGGTGGGCGGCTTCGCCGCCCGAGGGGGGCTACGCTACGCATTAGGGGGCTACGCCCCCTAAAACCCCCGCGCATCCGGCTTCGCCGGCTGCCCCCACCGGACGGCTTCGCCGTTCCACCCGCGACTCCTCGGAACGGCTTCGCCGTTCCTCGCCCGGGGTCGGCTTCGCCGCCCAGATATCGAGGTAGCCCTCTGACGGAGACCCGCTAGTGCCTCGGAATGGCTTCGCCGTTCATCGTGGAAGGGCGGCTTCGCCGCCCGAGGGTTGCCCGAGTCCCCCCGAGGCGTCGACTCCTGGGAACGGCATCGCCCTTAACGGGGCGTCTTCGCCGCCCGAGGTTTACTGTGTCCCCCCGAGCCGTCGACTCCTCCTAACGGCTTCGCCGTTCCTTGTCTGTGGGCGGCTTCGCCGCCCATGGGTTATCCGAGTCCCCCCGAGGCGTCGGCCCCTGGGAACGGCATCGCCATTCCTTGTGATGGGGCGGCTTCGCCGCCCGAGGTATACTGTGTCCCCCCGAGCCGTCGACTCCTCGGAACGGCTTCGCCGTTCCTCGTGTATGGGCGGCTTCGCCGCCCAAGGGTTATCGGCGTCCTCCCCCCTTAAGCCTCCTCGTGATGGGGCGGCTTCGCCGCCCAAGGTTTACATGTATCCCCCCGGGAAGTCGACTCCTCTTTACTTTACTCTGTTTCCCCCCGAGCCATCGACTCCTCGGAACGGCTTCGCCGTTCCTCGCCTGTGGGCGGCTTCGCCGCCCAAGGGTTGTCGGCGCCCTCCCCCCGTAAGCTTCCTCGTGATGGGGCGGCTTCGCCGCCCAAGGCTTACCAGTGTCCCCCCGAGACGTCGACTCCTCGGAACGGGTTCGCCGTTCCTCGACTGTGGGCGGCTTTGCCGCCCAAGAGGTATCGGCGCCCTCCCCCCTCGTAAGACACCCATTCGGCTGCTCCACGTGTTGGAGCGGAATTGCCGCCCGAGGGTTCTCGGAGGTTTTCCGCGCCTCTGACTCCTCGGAATGGTTCCGTCGTTCCTGGGGCGGGGGCAGCATCGCCGCCAAGGTTTTCACTCCTCACAGAGCAATGCGTACTACCAGCTATCCCCCATCGTTTACAAACGCTACCGGGGGATAATGTGGCAGAATGTAGACGCATGGTAGCCGTGATTGTGGCATTTTAGCTTATGACGATGTTTTGAAGGTGGTCCGGGGGGTTTCCAGGGTTTTTTTATGAGTGTAGTGAAACGGTCACAATCATCCAAAAAAATTCCTTAGCGATGAGTCATAGGAGAAGGGAATTGCTGGTAAAATATGCGAAAACACCGAAGAACATGCTATTTCCAGAAAAAAAAGAATTTTTTTCCCCGGTCTTATAGGAAGCCACGTGAAATTGCGAGGGGTTTTCTTGCATAAAAGGTCTTTGTTTACCTACAATAAAAATTCCAGCGATCTAACTTTAGGGGGACAATGAATTTTCCCGTATTACTCACATTTATATTACCAATTCTGTGTTCTCCACATAGCGGTGCATAGGCGCTGTAATAAGGCATAACTCGTGTGAATTTCGTAGCCGTACCTTATGGGGAAGTGGTTTAAAAAAATCGCTTTTAGGTGTCCTTGTCCTGGAAACCATTTTATACCTCTACTATTTTGTTAAGAAATGTACATTTAAAAATTTGAAGTTTTATTGCGGGTGTGTAAATGGGGCAGGATAATTGAACATGACGCGTAAATATAGCCGACAAAATTTCCAGTCCGAATAAATAAAAACGATACAACTCGGATGAATGGTACACGAAATATACCACTTATTAAATAATTTTTATTTTTTGGGGGGGGGTCCCAGGGGGTTACCGGGGGACATTTTGTGCTTGTCCCGTATACCGCGGCATCGTTTACCTTCGATAAAAATTTCGGCTCTTTAGCTGTAGTGTAAGCATGGTTTTTCGATGGTGTCACCCGTTTAAATTCAAAATTCTGCGTTCTCCGGGTAGCGGCACGTAGGGGCACCAAAAAGACGTCACTCACGTTAATTTGGTGTCCGTGCGACGTCTGGAAGTGGCGAAAAAAAAATCCGAAAAAGTTAAAATCGTGTGTTGAGGGAATGCAAACTTCACGGCGGATGTGTTGTAAGTTACCAAACGTTGTAGGAGTCGCAAATGCAATTGAAATACATAATCGTTAATTACTCGAAATTCGTTGAATCTATGGATATAAGCATATTCCCAAAAAATTAAGAAAAAAATCTAGTATCTTGCATTAAATTGAATTGGTCCTACGATTATTGCAAATTGGTCAAAAAAATTCCCAAAGTATAATTCCATAAGAAAAGCATTGGAAATTTTAAATTGTTAAAAAAAATACTTTTAAACAAAAAATTGCAAAGGCGACCACACCAAAAAATCAACCAAAAAATCTAGTATCTCATACGTTAGGGACTTATTCCTACAACGATTATAAGTTGGTTTTAAAAAAATCCAAATATAGGCCCATAAGAAAAGCATTGGAAATTTAAAAGAATTATAAAAAATACTTTCAATCAAAATATGGCAAAATGTTTCGCATCAAAAAATCGGCCAAAAAATCTAGTTTCCGTCTGTGAAATTTCATGTTCCCGTGACATTTATAAGTAGGCAAATAATGAAATATGTTTTAGTCCCATTAGGCTCCAATGTTAATTCGGATCGATATATCTCGAAAGCCGATCGACTTTTTCGAGTTTTCGGACTTTTCCCCCCGATGAATATTTTTTCTCCACGACCTGTAAAAATTTCGCCTTCCCAGCACGTCCGGAAGTGGTCGGGAATTTGTATACGTGAATCAGTGAGGCAGTGAGCTATCTGTCACACATCGGGTTGTATATATTATAGACTCGCCGCGCTGCGCGCGCTCGTTAGGGGGCTACGCCCCCTAAAACCACCCCGCATCCGGCTTCGCCGGCTGCCCCCACCGAACGGCTTCGCCGTCCCGCCCGCGACTCCTCGGAAGGGCTTCGCCGTTCCTCGTCCGGTGTCGGCTTCGCCGCCCAGATATCGAGGTAGCCCTCTGACGGAGACCCGCTAGTTCCTCGGAACGGCTTCGCCGTTCATCGTGGGAGGGCGGCTTCGCCGCCCAAGGGTCACCCGAGTCCCCCCGATGGGTCGACTCCTGGGAACGGCATCGCCCTTCCTCGTGTTGGGGCAGCTTCGCCGCCCAAGGTTTACCTGGGTCCCCCCGAGCCGTCGACTCCTAGGAACGGCTTCGCCGTTCCTCGTCTGGGGGGGGCTTCGCCGCCCAAGGGTTATCGGCGCTCCCCCCGTAAGCTCTCTGGTGATGGGGCGGCTTCGCCGCCCAAATTAACATATGTCCCCCCGGGACGTCGACTCCTCGGAACGGCTTCGCCGTTCCTTGCCTCTGGGCGGCTTCGCCGCCCAAGGTATACTGTGTCCCCCCGAGCCGTCGACTCCTCGGAACGGCTTCGCCGTTCCTCGTCTGTGGGCGGCTTCGCCGCCCAAGGGTTATCGGCGCCCTCCCCCCGTAATCTCTCTGGTGATGGGGCGGCTTCGCCGCCCAAATTATCATATGTCCCCCCGGGACGTCGACTCCTCGGAACGGCGTCGCCGTTCCTCGGCTCTGGGCGGCTTCGCCGCCCAAGGTTTACATGTGTGCCCCCGTGACGTCGACTCCTCGGAGCGGCTTCGCCGTTCCTCGCCTGTGGGCGGCTTTGCCGCCCAAGGGTTATCGGCGCCCTCCCCCCTCGTAAGACACCCATTCGGCTGCACCACGTGTTGGAGCGGATTTGCCGCCCGAGGGTTCTCGGAGGTTTTCCGCGCCTCTCACTCCTCGGAATGGCTTCGTCGTTCCTGGGGCGGGGGCAGCCTCGCCGCCAGGGTTTTCACTCCTCACAGAGCAATGGGTACTACCAGCTATCCCCCATCGTTTACAAATGCTACCGGGGGATAATGAGGCAGAATCTTGACGCATGCTAGCCGTGATTGTGGCATTTTAGCTTATGACGATGTTTTGAAGGCGGTCCGGGGGTTAACAGGTTTTTTTTTGAGTGTACTGGCAACGGTCACAATCATCGAAATAAATTCCTTAGCGATGAGTCATAGGAGAAGGGAATTACTGCTAAAATATGCGAAAACACCGAATAACATGCTATTTACAGAAAAAAAAGAATTTTTACCCCGGTGTTATAGGAAGCCACTTGAAATTTCGAGGGGTTGTCTTGCATAAAAGGTCTTTGTTTACCTACAGTAGAAATTCCAGCGATCTAGCTTTAGGGGAACAATTAATTTTCCCGTAGTGCTCACATTTATATTACCAATTCTGTGTTCTCCACATAGCGGTGCATAGGCGCTGTAATAAGGCATTACTCGTGTGAATTTCGTAGCCGTACTTTATGGGGAAGTGGTTTAAAATAATCGCTTTTAGGTGTCCTTGTCCTGGAAGCCCTTTTTTACATCTACTATTTTGTTAAGAAATGTACATTTAAAAATTTGAAGTTTTATTGCGGGTGTGTAAATGGGGCAGGATAATTGAACATGACGCGTAAATATAGCCGACACATTTCCCAGTCCGAATAAATAAAAACGATACAACTCGGATGAATGGTACACGAAATATACGACTTATTAAGTAATTTTTATTTTTTTGGGGGGTCACAGGGGGTTTTCGGGGGACTTGAAGTGCTTGTTCTGTATAACGCGGCATCGTTTACCTTGGATAAAAATTTCGGCTCTGTAGCTATAGTGTAAGCATGCTTTTTCGACGGTGTCACCCGTTAAAATTAAATGTTATGCGTTCTCCTGGTAGCGGCGCGTAGGGGCACGAGAAAGACGTCAATCACCTGAATTTGGTGTCCGTACCACGTCGGGAAGTGGTAAAAAAAAATTCCGAAAAATTTAAAATCGTGTGTTGAAGGAATGCAAACTTCACGGCGGATGTGTTGTAAGTTACCAAACGTTGTAGGAGTCGCAAATTCAATGAAAATACATAATCGTTAATTACTCGAAGTTCGATTAACATGTTGATATCAAAGGATAGCCAAAAAATTAAGAAAAAAATCCAGTATCTTGCATTAAATTGAATTGGTCCTACGATTATTGCAAATTGGTCAAAAAAATTCCCAAAGTGAGCCCATAAGAAAAGCATTGGAAAATTTAAATTGTTAAAAAAAATACTTTTAAACAAAAAATTGCAAAGGCAACCACACCAAAAAATCAACCAAAAAATCTAGTATCTCATAAGTTAAGGACTTATTCCTACAACGATTATAAGTTGGTTTTAAAAAATTCCAAAGAGAGGCCCATAAGAAAAGCATTGGAAATTTAAAAAAATTATAAAAAATACTTTTAATCAAAATATGGGAAAATGTTTCACATCAAAAAATCGGCCAAAAAATCTAGTTTCCGTCAGTGAAATTTCACGTTCCCGTTACGTTTGCAAGTAGGCGAAAAATGGAAAAAATTTTAGTCCAATAAGGCTCCAATGTTAATTCGGATCGATATATCTCGAAAACCGATCGACTTTTTCGAGTTTTCGGACTTTTCCCCCCGATGAATATTTTTTCTCCACGACCCGTAAAAATTTCGTCTTCCCAGCACGTCCGGAAGCGGTCGGGAATTTGTATACGTGAATCAGTGAGGCAGTGAGCTATCTGTCACACATCGGGTTGTATATAATATAGACTCGCCGCGCTGCGCGCGCTCGTTAGGGGGCTACGCCCCCTAAAACCCCCCCGCATCCGGCTTCGCCGGCTGCCCCCACCGGACGGCTTCGCCGTCCCGCCCACGACTCCTCGGAACGGCTTCGCCGTTCCTCGTCCGGTGTCGGCTTCGCCGCCCAGATATCGAGGTAGCCCTCTGACGGAGACCCGCTAGTTCCTCGGAACGGCTTCGCCGTTCATCGTGGGAGGGCGGCTTCGCGCCCAAGGGTCACCCGAGTCCCCCCGAGGGGTCGACTCCTGGGAACGGCATCGCCCTTCCTCGTGTTGGGGCGGTTTCGCCGCCCAAGGTTTACCTGGGACCCCCGAGCCGTCGACTCCTCGGAACGGCTTCGCCGTTCCTCGTCTGTGGGTGGCTTCGCCGCCCAAGGTTTACCTGGGTCCTCCCGAGCCGTCGACTCCTCGGAACGGCTTCGCCGTTCCTCGTCTGTGGGCGGCTTCGCCGCCCAAGGGTTATCGGCGCCCTCCCCCCGTAAGCTCTCTGGTGATGGGGCGGCTTTGCCGCCCAAATTAACATATGTCCCCCCGGGACGTCGACTCCTCGGAACGGCATCGCCGTTCCTTGCCTCTGGGCGGCTTCGCCGCCCGTGGTTTACTGTGTCCCCCCGAGCCGTCGACTCCTTGGAACGGCTTCGCCATTCCTCGTCTGTGGGCGGCTTCGCCGCCCAAGGGTTATCGGCGCCCTCCCCCCGTAATCTCTCTGGTGATGGGGTGGCTTCGCCGCCCAAATTAACATATGTCCCCCCGGGACGTCGACTCCTCGGAACGGCTTCGCCGTTCCTTGCCTGAGGGCGGCTTCGCCGCCCAAGGTTTACTGTGTCCCCCCGAGCAGTCGACTCCTCGGAACGGCTTCGCCAATCCTCGTCTGTGGGCGGCTTTGCCGCCCAAGGGTTATCGGCGCCCTCCCCCCGTAAGCTTCCTGGTGATGGGGCGGCTTCGCCGCCCAAGGTTTACATGTGTCCCCCCGGGACGTCGACTTCTGGGAACGGCTCCGCCGTTCCTAAGCTCTGTCTTCCCAGCACGTCCGGAAGTGGTCGGGAATTTGTATACGTGAATGAGTCAGTGAGTGTGCTATCTGTCACACATCGGGTTGTATATAATATAGACTCGCCGCGCTGCGCGCGCTCGTTGGGGGGCTACGCCCCCTAAAACCCCCCCGCATCCGGCTTCGCCGGCTGCCCCCACCGGACGGCTTCGCCGTCCCGCCCGCGACTCCTCGGAAGGGCTTCGCCGTTCCTCGTCCGGTGTCGGCTTCGCCGCCCAGATATCGAGGTAGCCCTCTGACGGAGACCCGCTAGTTCCTCGGAACGGCTTCGCCGTTCATCGTGGGAGGGCGGCTTCGCCGCCCAAGGGTCACCCGAGTCCCCCCGAGGGGTCGACTCCTGGGAACGGCATCGCCCTTCCTCGTGTTGGGGCGGCTTCGCCGCCCAAGGTTTACCTGGGTCCCCCCGAGCCGTCGACTCCTCGGAACGGCTTCGCCGTTCCTCGTCTGTGGGCGGCTTCGCCGCCCAAGGTTTATCGGCGCCCCCCCCCGTAAGCTCTCTGGTGATGGGGCGGCTTCCCCGCCCAAATTAACATATGTCCCCCCGGAACGTTGACTCCTCGGAACGGCTTCGCCGTTCCTTGCCTCTGGGCGGCTTCGCCGCCCAAGGTTTACTGTGTCCCCCCGAGCCGTCGACTCCTCGGAACGGCTTCGCCGTTCCTCGTCTGTGGGCGGCTTCGCCACTCAAGGGTTATCGGCGCCCTCCCCCCGTAATCTCTCTGGTGATGGGGCGGCTTCGCCGCCCAAATTATCATATGTCCCCCCGGGACGTCGACTCGTCGGAACGGCGTCGCCGTTCCTCGGCTCTGGGCGGCTTCGCCGCCCAAGGTTTACATGTGTGCCCCCGTGACGTCGACTCCTCGGAGCGGCTTCGCCGTTCCTCGCCTGTGGGCGGCTTTGCCGCCCAAGGGTTATCGGCGCCCTCCCCCCTCGTAAGACACCCATTCGGCTGCACCACGTGTTGGAGCGGATTTGCCGCCCGAGGGTTCTCGGAGGTTTTCCGCGCCTCTCACTCCTCGGAATGGCTTCGTCGTTCCTGGGGCGGGGGCAGCCTCGCCGCCAGGGTTTTCACTCCTCACAGAGCAATGCGTACTACCAGCTATCCCCCATCGTTTACAAATGCTACCGGGGGATAATGAGGCAGAATCTTGACGCATGCTAGCCGTGATTGTGGCATTTTAGCTTATGACGATGTTTTGAAGGCGGTCCGGGGGTTAACAGGTTTTTTTTGAGTGTACTGGCAACGGTCACAATCATCGAAATAAATTCCTTAGCGATGAGTCATAGGAGAAGGGAATTACTGCTTAAATATGCGAAAACACCGAATAACATGCTATTTACAGAAAAAAAAGAATTTTTACCCCGGTGTTATAGGAAGCCACTTGAAATTTCGAGGGGTTTTCTTGCATAAAAGGTCTTTATTTACCTACAGTAGAAATTCCAGCGATCTAGCTTTAGGGGAACAATTAATTTTCCCGTAGTGCTCACATTTATATTACCAATTCTTTGTTCTCCACATAGCGGTGCATAGGCGCTGTAATAAGGCATTACTCGTGTGAATTTCGTAGCCGTACTTTATGGGGAAGTGGTTTAAAATAATCGCTTTTAGGTGTCCTTGTCCTGGAAGCCCTTTTTTACATCTACTATTTTGTTAAGAAATGTACATTTAAAAATTTGAAGTTTTATTGCGGGTGTGTAAATGGGGCAGGATAATTTAACATGACGCGTAAATATAGCCGACACAATTCCCAGTCCGAATAAATAAAAACGATACAACTGGGATGAATGGTACACGAAATATACGACTTATTAAGTAATTTTTATTTTTTTGGGGGGTCAAAGGGGTTTTCGGGGGACTTGAAGTGCTTGTTCTGTATAACGCGGCATCGTTTACCTTGGATAAAAATTTCGGCTCTGTAGCTGTAGTGTAAGCATGCTTTTTCGACGGTGTCACCCGTTAAAATTAAATATTATGCGTTCTCCTGGTAGCGGCGCGTAGGGGCACGAGAAAGACGTCAATCACCTGAATTTGGTGTCCGTACCACGTCGGGAAGTGGTAAAAAAAAATTCCGAAAAATTTAAAATCGTGTGTTGAGGGAATGCAAACTTCACGGCGGATGTGTTGTAAGTTACCAAACGTTGTAGGAGTCGCAAATTCAATGAAAATAGATAATCGTTAATTACTCGAAGTTCGATTAACATGTTGATATCAAAGGATAGCCAAAAAATTAAGAAAAAAATCCAGTATCTTGCATTAAATTGAATTGGTCCTACGATTATTGCAAATTGGTCAAAAAAATTCCCAAAGTGAGCCCATAAGAAAAGCATTGGAAATTTTAAATTGTTAAAAAAAATACTTTTAAACAAAAAATTGCAAAGGCAACCACACCAAAAAATCAACCAAAAAATCTAGTATCTCATAAGTTAAGGACTTATTCCTACAACGATTATAAGTTGGTTTTAAAAAATTCCAAAGATAGGCCCATAAGAAAAGCATTGGAAATTTAAAGAAATTATAAAAAATACTTTTAATCAAAATATGGGAAAATGTTTCACATCAAAAAATCGGCCAAAAAATCTAGTTTCCGTCAGTGAAATTTCACGTTCCCGTTACGTTTGCAAGTAGGCGAAAAATGGAAAACAATTTAGTCCCATAAGGCTCCAATGTTAATTCGGATCGATATATCTCGAAAACCGATCGACTTTTTCGAGTTTTCGGACTTTTCCCCCCGATGAATATTTTTTCTCCACGACCCGTAAACATTTCGTCTTCCCAGCACGTCCGGAAGCGGTCGGGAATTTGTATACGTGAATCAGTGAGGCAGTGAGCTATCTGTCACACATCGGGTTGTATATAATATAAACTCGCCGCGCTGCGCGCGCTCGTTAGGGGGCTACGCCCCCTAAAACCCCCCGCATCCGGCTTCGCAGGCTGCCCCCGCCGGGCGGATTCGCCGTCCACCCCGCGACTACTCGGAACGGCTTCGCCGTTCCTCGCCGAGGGGTCGTGTTCGCCGCCCATATATTTAGGCAGCCCTCCGACAGACAGCAGCTGGTTCCTCGGAACGGCTTCGCCGTTCATCGTGTGAGGGCGGCTTCACCGCACAAGGGTTACCCGAGTCCTCCCTAGGCGTGGACTCCTGGGAACGGCATCGCCCTTCCCCGTGCCGGGGCGGCTTCGCCGCCCAAGGTTTACCGATGTTCCCCCGAGACTGCGACAACTCGGAACGGCTGCGCCGTTCCTCGTTGGGGGTCGGCTTTGCCGCCCATATGTTGAGGCAGCCCTCCAACAGACACCAGCTAGAGCCTCGGAACGGCTTCGCAGTTCATCGTGTTAGGGCGGCTTCACCGCCCAATGGTTATCTCGTCGTAATGGGGCGGCTTCGCCTCCCAAGGTTTATCTATTTCCCCGAGCCATCGCCTCCTCGGAACGGCTGCGCCGTTCCTCGCGTGTGGGCGGCCTCGCCGCCCCAGGGTTATCGGCGCCCTCCCCCCGTAAGCTTCCTGGTGATGGGGCGCCTTCGCCGCCCAAGGTTTACCCGTGTCCCCCCGAGGCGTCGACTCCTGGGAACGACATCGCCCTTCCGCGTGATGGGGCGGCTTCGCCGCCCAAGGTTTTTTGTGTCCCCCCGAACCGCCGACTCCTCGGAACGGCTTCGCCGTTCCTCGTCTTTGGGCGGCTTCGCCGCCCAAGGGTTATCGGCGCCCTCCCCCCTCGTAAGACACCCATTCGGCTGCTCCACGTGTTGGAGCGGATTTGCCGCCCGAGGGTTGTCGGAGGTTTTCCGCGCCTCTGACTCCTTGGAATGTCTCCGTCGTTCCTGGGGCGGGGGCAGCTTCGCCGCCAGGGTTTTCACTCCTTACAGAGCAATGCGTACTACCAGCTTTCCCCGATCGTTTACAAAGGCTGCCGGGGGATAATGTGGCTGAATGTAGGCACATGCTAGCCGTGATTGTGTCAGTTTAGCTTATGACGATGTTTTGAAGGGGGTCCGGGGGGTTTTTAGGTGTTTTTATGAGTATACTGACAACGGTCGCAATCATCCAAATAAATTCCTTAGCGTGAGTCGTAGGAGAAGGGAATTACTGCTA
Organism: Ischnura elegans; assembly: GCF_921293095.1. NCBI lineage: Eukaryota > Metazoa > Arthropoda > Insecta > Odonata > Coenagrionidae > Ischnura > Ischnura elegans. The sequence goes on along the minus strand of NC_060259.1, from coordinate 112,814,012 downwards.
AAATATGCGAAAACACCGAAGAACATGCTATTCACAGAAATAAAATAATTTTTTCCCTGGTCTACTTGGAAGCCACGTAAAATATCGAGGGGTTTTCTTGCATAAAAGGTCTTTGTCTACCTACAGTAAAAATTCCAGCGATCTAACTGTAGGGGAACAATGAATTTTCCCGTATTACTCACATTTAGATTACCAATTCTGTGTTCTCCACATAGCGGTGCATAGGCGCTGTAATAAGGCATAACTAATGTGAATTTCGTAGCCGCACCTTATGGGGAAGTGGTTAAAAAAATCGGTTTTAGGTGTCCTTGTCCTGGAACCCCTTTTATTACTCTACTATTTTGTTAAGAAATGTACATTTAAAAATTTGAAGTTTTATTGCGGGTGTGTAATTGGGGCAGGATAATTGAACATGACGCGTAAATATAGCCGACACAATTCCCATTCGGAATCAATAAAAACGATACAACTGGGATCAATGGTACACGAAATATACGACTTATTAAGTAATTTTTATTTTTATGGGGGGGTCACAAGGAGTTTTCGGGGGACCTAAAGTGCTTGTTCTGTATAACGCGGCATCGTTTACCTTGGATAAAAATTTCGGTTCTGTAGCTGTAGTGTAAGCATACTTTTTCGACGGTGTCCCCCGTTAAAATTAAATATTCTGCGTTCTCCTGGTAGCGGCGCGTAGGGGCACGAGAAAGACGTCAATCACCTGAATTTGGTGTCCGTACCACGTCGGCAAGTGGTAAAAAAAAATTCGGAAAAATTTAAAATCGTGTGTTGAGGGAATGCAAACTTCACGGCGGATGTGTTGTAAGTTACCAAACGTTGCAGGAGTCGCAATTTCAATGGAAATACGTAATCGTTAATAACTCGAAATTCTTTCGTCTTTTGGATACATGAAGATAGCCGAAAAATTGCATAAAAAATCTAGTATCTTGCATTTAAGTGAATTTGTCCTACGATTATTGCAAATTGGTGAAAAAAATTCCGAAAATCGGCCCATAAGAAAAGCATTGAAAATTTGAAAAAGTTAAAAAAAATCCTTTAAATCAAAATATTGCAAAGAAAACGACAATAAAAAATCAACCAAAAAATCTTGTATCTCATACGTTAAGGACTTATTCCTACAACGATTTTAAGTTGGTTTTAAAAAAATCCAAAGATAGGCCCATGAGAAAAGCATTGGAAATTTTAAAAAATTATAAAAAATACTTTAAATCAAAATATGGCAAAATGTTTCACATCAAAAAATCGGCCAAAAAATCTAGTTTCCGTCAATGAAATTTCATGTTCCCGTGACATTTGAAAATAGGCGAAGAATGGAAAAAGTTTTAGTCCCGTAAGGCTCCAATGTTAATTCGGATCGATATATCTCGAAAACCGATCGACTTTTTCGAGTTTTCGGACTTTTCCCCCCGATGAATATTTTTTCTCCACCCACGGCGAAAATGTCGTCTTCCCAGCACGTCCGGAAGTGGTCGGGAATTTGTATACGTGAATGAGTGAGTGAATCAGTGAGTGTGCTATCTGTCACACATCGGGTTGTATATAATATAGACTCGCCGCGCTGCGCGCGCTCGTTAGGGGGCTACGCCCCCTAAAACCCCCCCGCATCCGGCTTCGCCGGCTGCCCCCACCGGACGGCTTCGCCGTCCCACCCGCGGCGTCTCGGAACGGCATCGCCGTTCCTCGTCAGGGGTCGGCTTCGCCGCCCAGATATCGAGGTAGCCCTGTGACGGAGACCCGCTTGTTCCTCGGAACGGCTTCGCCGTTCACCGTATGAGGGCGGCTTCGCCGCACATGGGTTACCCGAGTCCCCCCGAGGCGTCGACTCCTGGTAACGGCATCGCCCTTCCTCTTGATGGGGCGGCTTCGCCGCCCAAGGTTTTCCTATGTCCCCCCGAGCCATCGACTTCTCGGAACGGCTTCGCCGTTCCTCGCCCGTGGTCGGCTTCGCCGCCCAAGGTTTACCTGTGTCCCCCCGAGCCGTCGCCTCCACCGGACGGCTTCGCCGTCCCACCCGCGGCGTCTCGGAACGGCTTCGCCGTTCCTCGTCCGGGGTCGGCTTCGCCGCCCAGATATCGTGTAGCCCTGTGACGGAGACCCTCTCGTACCTCGGAACGGCTTCGCCGGTCATCGTAGGAGGGCGGCTTCGCCGCCCAAGGGTTACCCGAGTCCCCCCGAGGCTCGACTCCTGGTAACGGCATCGCTCTTCCTCGTGATGGGGCGGCTTCGCCGCCCAAGGTTTGCCTGGGTCCCCCCGAGCCATCGACTTCTCGGAACGGCTTCGCCGTTCCTCGCCCGTGGACGGCTTCGCCGCCCAAGGTTTACCTGTGTCCCCCCGAGCCGTCGCCTCCTCGGAACGGCTTCGCCGTCCAACCCGCGGCGTCTCGGAACGGCTTCGCCGTTCCTCGTCAGGGGTCGGCTTCGCCGCCCAGATATCGTGTAGCCCTGTGACGGAGACCCTCTCGTACCTCGGAACGGCTTCGCCGGTCATCGTAGGAGGGCGGCTTCGCCGCCCAAGGGTTACCCGAGTCCCCCCGAGGCTCGACTCCTGGTAACGGCATCGCTCTTCCTCGTGATGGGGCGGCTTCGCCGCCCAAGGTTTGCCTGGGTCCCCCCGAGCCATCGACTTCTCGGAACGGCTTCGCCGTTCCTCGCCCGTGGACGGCAACGCCGCCCAAGGTTTACCTGTGTCCCCCCGAGCCGTCGCCTCCTCGGAACGGCTTCGCCGTTCCTCGCCTGTGGGCGGCTTCGCCGCCCGAGGGTTATCGGCGACCCGAATCCGGCTTTGCCGGCTGCCCCCACCGGACGGCTTCGCCGTCCCACCCCCGACGTCTCGGAACGGCTTCGCCGTTCCTCGTCAGGGGTCGGCTTCGCCGCCCAGATGTCGAGGTAGCCCTGTGACGGAGACCCGCTAGTTCCTGGGAACGGCTTCGCCGTTCCTCGTGGGAGGGCGGCTTCGCCGCACAAGTGTTACCCGAGTCCCCCCGAGGCGTCGGCTCCTGGGAACGGCATCGCCCTTCGTCGTGATGGGGCGGCTTCGCCGCACAAGGTTTACCTGGGTCCCTCCGCGCCGTCGACTTCTCGGAACGGCTTCGCCGTTCCTCGCCCGTGGTCGGCTTCGCCGCCCAAGGTTTACCTGTGTACCCCCGGGCCATCGACTCCTCGGAAGGGCTTCGCCGTTCCTCGCCCGTGGGCGGCTTCGCCGCCCAGGGGGTATCGTCGCCCTCTCCCCTCGTAAGACACACGTTCGGGTGCTCCGCGTGTCGGGGCGGATTCGCCGCCCGAGGGTTCTCGGAGTTTTTCCTCGCCTCTGACTCCTCGGAGTGCGTCCGACGTTCCTGGAGCTGGGGGAGCTTCGCCGCCCGGGTTTTCACTCCTTACCAAGCAGTGAGAACTACCGGCTATCCCCTATCGTTTACGAAGGCTGCCGGGGGATAATATTGGAGGATGTAGACGCATGCTAGCCGTGATTGTGGCATCTTTTTAATTTATAACGATGTTTTTAAGGCGGTCCTGGGAGTTTCCAGGGTTTTTTTGTGAGTGTACTGACTACGGTCGCAATCATCCTAAGAAATTACTTAGCGATGAGTCATAGGAGAAGGGAATTACTGCTAAAATATGCTAAAACACCGAAGAACACCGGCTCTGTAGCTGTAGTGTAAGCATGCTTTTTCGACGGTGTCATCCGTTTAAATTAAGTAATCTGCGTTCTCCGGGTAGCGGCACGTAGGGGCAACAAAAGACGTCACTCACGTTAATTTCGTGGCCGTATGTCGTCGGGAAGTGGCAGAAAAAAATTCCGAAAAATTTAAAATCGTGTATTGAGGGAATGCAAACTTCACGGCGGATGTATTGTAAGTTACCAAACGTTGTAGGAGTCGCAATTTCAATGGAAATACATAATCGTTAATAACTCGAAATTCGTTCGTCTTAAGGATACATGAAGATAGCCGAAAAATAGAATAAAAAATCTAGTATCTTGCATTTAAGTGAATTTGTCCTACAATTATTGCAAATTGGTGAAAAAAATTCCGAAATTCGGCCCATAAGAAAAGCATTGAAAATTTGAAAAAGTAAAAAAAAATACTTTAAATCAAAATATTGCAAAGAAAACGATACTAAAAAATCAACCGAAAAATCTAGTATCTCATACGTTAAGGAATTTTTCCTACAAAAATTATAAGTTGGTTTTAAAAAAATCCAAAGATAGGCCCATAAGAAAAGCATTGGAAATTTAAAAAAATTATAAAAAATACTTTTTAATAAAATATGACAAAATGTTTCGCATCAAAAAATCGGCCAAAAAATCTAGTTTTCGTCAGTGAAATTTCATGTTCCCGTGACATTTTTAAGTAGGCAAATAATGGAATATGTTTTAGTCCCATAAGGCTCCAATGTTAATTCGGATCGATATATCTCGAAAACCGATCGACTTTTTCGAGTTTTCGGACTTTTCCCCCCGATGAATATTTTTTCTCCACGACCCGTAAAAATTTCGTCTTCCCAGCACGTCCGGAAGTGGTCGGGAATTTGTATACGTGAATGAGTGATAAGTGAGCTATCTGTCACACATCGGGTTGTATATAATATAGACTCGCCGCGCTGCGCGCGCTCGTTAGGGGGCTACGCCCCCTAAAACCCCCCCGCATCCGGCTTCGCCGGCTGCCCCCACCGGACGGCTTCGCCGTCCCATCCGCAGCGTCTCGGAACGGCTTCGCCGTTCCTCGTCAGGGGTCGGCTTCGCCGCCCAGATATCGAGGTAGCCCTGTGACGGAGACCCGCTAGTTCCTCGGAACGGCTTCGCCGTTCATCGTGCGAGGGCGGCTTCGCCACCCAAGGGTTACCCGAGTCCCCCCGAGGTGTCGACTCCTGGGAACGGCATCGCCCTTCTTCGTGGTGGGGCGGCTTCGCCGCCCAAGGTTTACCTGGGTCCCCCCGAGCCAACGACTTCTCGGAACGGCTTGGCCGTTCCTCGCCCGTGGTCGGCTTCGCCGCCCAAAGTTTACCTGTGTCCCCCCGAGCCGTAGCCACCTCGGAACGGCTTCGCCGTTCCTCGCCTGTGGGCGGCTTCGCCGCCCGAGGGTTATCGGCGACCCGCATCCGGCTTCGCCGGCTGCCCCCACCGGACGGCTTCGCCGTCCCACCCCCGACGTCTCGGAACGGCTTCGCCGTTCCTCGTCAGGGGGAGGCTTCGCCGCCCAGGTTTCGAGGTAGCCCTGTGACGGAGACCCGCTAATTCCTCGGAACGGCTTCGCCGTTCATCGTGGGAGGGCGGCTTCGCCGCACAAGTGTTGCCCGAGTCCCCCCGAGGCGTCGGCTCCTGGGAACGGCATCGCCCTTCCCCGTGATGGGGCGGCTTCGCCGCCCAAGGTTTACCTGGGTCCCCCCGCGCCATCGACTTCTCGGAACGGCTGCGCCATTCCTCGCCTGTGGGCGGTTTCACCGCCCAAGGGTTATCTCGTCGTAATGGGGCGGGTTCGCCTCCCAAGGTTTACCTATTTCCCCGAGCCATCTCCTCCTCGGAACGGGGTCGCTGTTCCTCGCGTGAGGGCGGCTTCGCCGCCCAGGGGTTATCGGGGCCCCCCCTCGTAAGCTTCCTCGTAATGGGGCGGGTTCGCCGCCCAGGGTTTACCCCTGTTCCCCCGAGGCGTCAAATCCTGGGAACGGCGTCGCCCTTCCGCGTGATAGGGCGGCTTCGCCGCCCAAGGTTTACTGTGTCCCCCCGAGCCGTCGACTCCTCGGAACGGCATCGCCGTTCCTCGTCTGTGGGCGGCTTCGCCGCCCAAGGGTTATCGGCGCCCTCCCCCCGTAACCTTCCTGGTGATGGGGCGCCTTTGCCGCCCAAGGTTTACCCGTGTCACCCCGAGGCGTCGAATCCTGGGAACGGCATCGCCCTTCCGCGTGATGGGGCGGCTTTGCCGCCCAAGGTTTACTGTCTCCACCCGTACCGTCGACTCCTCGGAACGGCTGTGCCGTTCGTAGTCTTTGGGCGGCTTTGCCGCCCAAGCGTAATCGGCGCCCTCCCCCCTCGTAAGACACGCATTCGGCTGCTCCACGTGTTGGAGCGGATTTGCCGCCGCAGGGTTCTCGGAGGTTTTCCGCGCATCTGACTCCTTGGAATGTCTCCGTCGTTCCTGGGGCGGGGTCAGCTTTGCCGCCAGGGTTTTCACTCCTCACAGAGCAATGCGTACTACCAGCCTTCCCCTATCGTTTACAAAGGCTGCCGTGGGATAATGTGGCTGAATGTAGACGCATGCTAGCCGTGATTGTGGCATTTTAGCTTATGACGATGTTTTTAAGGGGGTCCGGGGGATTTCCAGGTTTTTTTTTATGAATATACTGACAACGGTCGCAATCATCCAAATAAATTCCTTAGCGATTAGTCATAGGAGAAGGGAATTACTGCTAAAATATGCTAAAACACCGAAGAACATGCTATTCACAGAAAAAAAATAATTTTTTCCCTGGTCTTCTTGGAAGCCACGTGAAATATCGAGGGGTTTTCTTGCATAAAATGTCTTTGTCTACCTACAGTAAAAATTCCAACGAACTTACTGTAGGGGAACAATGAATTCTCCCGTATTACTCACATTTAGATTACCAATTCTGTGGTCTCCACAGAGCGGTGCATAGGCGCTGTAATAAGGCATAACTATTGTGAATTTCGTAGCCGTACCTTATGGGGAAGTGTTTTAAAAAATCGGTTTTAGGTGTCCTTGTCCTGGAACCCCTTTTTTACTCTACTATTTTGTTAAGAAATGTACATTTAAAAATTTGAAGTTTTATTGCGGGTGTGTAATTGGGGCAGGATAATTGAACATGACGGGTGAATTTAGCCGACACAATTCCCATTCGGAATCAATAAAAACGATACAACTGGGATGAATGGTACACGAAATATACGACTTATTAAGTAATTTTTATTTTTTTGGGGGGGTCACAGGGGGTTTTCGGGGGACCTAAAGTGCTTGTTCTGTATAACGCGGCATCGTTTACCTTGGATAAAAATTTCGGCTCTGTAGCTGTAGTGTAAGCATGCTTTTTCGACGGTGTCACCCGTTTAAATTAATTATTCTGCGTTCTCCTGGTAGCGGCGCGTAGGGGCACGAGAAAGACGTCAATCACCGGAATTTGGTGTCCGTACCACGTCGGGAAGTGGTAAAAAAAAATTCCGAAAAATTTAAAATCGTGTGTTGAGGGAATGCAAACTTCACGGCGGATGTGTTGTAAGTTACCAAACGTTGTAGGAGTCGCAAATTCAATGAAAATACATAATCGTTAATTACTCGAAGTTCGATTAACATGTGGATATCAAAGGATAACCAAAAAATTAAGAAAAAAATCTAGTATCTTGTATTAAATTGAATTGGTCCTACGATTATTGCAAATCGGTCAAAAAAATTCCCAAAGTGAGCCCATAAGAAAAGCATTGGAAATTTTAAATTGTTAAAAAAAATACTTTTAAACAAAAAATTGCAAAGGCAACCACACCAAAAAATCAACCAAAAAATCTAGTATCTCATTAGTTAAGGACTTATTCCTACAACGATTATAAATTGGTTTTAAAAAAATCCAAAGATAGGCCCATAAGAAAAGCATTGGAAATTTAAAAAAATTATAAAAAATACTTATAAACAAAATATGGCAAAATGTTTCACATCAAAAAATCGGCCAAAAAATCTTATTTCCGTCAGTGACATTTCATGTTCCTGTGACATTTTTAAAAAGTCAAAAAATGAAATATGTTTTAGTCCCATAAGGCTCCAATGTTAATTCGGATCGATATATCTCGAAAACCGATCGACTTTTTCGAGTTTTCGGACTTTTCCCCCCGATGAATATTTTTTCTCCACGACCCGTAAAAATTTCGTCTTCCCAGCACGTCCGGAAGTGGTCGGGAATTTGTATACGTGAATGAGTGATAAGTGAGCTATCTGTCACACATCGGGTTGTATATGATATAGACTCGCCGCGCTGCGCGCGCTTTAGGGGGCTACGCCCCCTAAAACCCCCCCGCATCCGGCTTCGCCGGCTGCCCCCACCGAACGGCTTCGCCGTCCCGCCCGCGGCTCCTCGGAAGGGCTTCGCCGTTCCTCGTCCGGTGTCGGCTTCGCCGCCCAGATATCGAGGTAGCCCTCTGACGGAGACCCGCTAGTTCCTCGGAACGGCTTCGCCGTTCATCGTGGGAGGGCGGCTTCGCCGCCCAAGGGTCACCCGAGTCCCCCCGATGGGTCGACTCCTGGGAACGGCATCGCCCTTCCTCGTGTTGGGGCAGCTTCGCCGCCCAAGGTTTACCTGGGTCCCCCCGAGCCGTCGACTTCTCGGAACGGCTTCGCCGTTCCTCGTCTGGGGGCGGCTTCGCCGCCCAAGGGTTATCGGCGCCCCCCCCGTAAGCTCTCTGGTGATGGGGCGGCTTCGCCGCCCAAATTAACATATGTCCCCCCGGGACGTCGACTCCTCGGAACGGCTTCGCCGTTCCTTGCCTCTGGGCGGCTTCGCCGCCCAAGGTTTACTGTGTCCCCCCGAGCCGTCGACTCCTCGGAACGGCTTCGCCGTTCCTCGTCTGTGGGCGGCTTCGCCGCCCAAGGGTTATCGGCGCCCTCCCCCCGTAATCTCTCTGGTGATGGGGCGGCTTCGCCGCCCAAATTATCATATGTCCCCCCGGGACGTCGACTCCTCGGAACGGCGTCGCCGTTCCTCGGCTCTGGGCGGCTTCGCCGCCCAAGGTTTACATGTGTGCCCCCGTGACGTCGACTTCTCGAAGCGGCTTCGCCGTTCCTCGCCTGTGGGCGGCTTTGCCGCCCAAGGGTTATCGGCGCCCTCCCCCCTCGTAAGACACCCATTCGGCTGCACCACGTGTTGGAGCGGATTTGCCGCCCGAGGGTTCTCGGAGGTTTTCCGCGCCTCTCACTCCTCGGAATGGCTTCGTCGTTCCTGGGGCGGGGGCAGCCTCGCCGCCAGGGTTTTCACTCCTCACAGAGCAATGCGTACTACCAGCTATCCCCCATCGTTTACAAATGCTACCGGGGGATAATGAGGCAGAATCTTGACGCATGCTAGCCGTGAATGTGGCATTTTAGCTTATGACGATGTTTTGAAGGCGGTCCGGGGGTTAACAGGTTTTTTTTTGAGTGTACTGGCAACGGTCACAATCATCGAAATAAATTCCTTAGCGATGAGTCATAGGAGAAGGGAATTACTGCTAAAATATGCGAAAACACCGAATAACATGCTATTTACAGAAAAAAAAGAATTTTTACCCCGGTGTTATAGGAAGCCACTTGAAATTTCGAGGGGTTGTCTTGCATAAAAGGTCTTTATTTACCTACAGTAGAAATTCCAGCGATCTAGCTTTAGGGGAACAATTAATTTTCCCGTAGTGCTCACATTTATATTACCAATTCTGTGTTCTCCACATAGCGGTGCATAGGCGCTGTAATAAGGCATTACTCGTGTGAATTTCGTAGCCGTACTTTATGGGGAAGTGGTTTAAAATAATCGCTTTTAGGTGTCCTTGTCCTGGAAGCCCTTTTTTACATCTACTATTTTGTTAAGAAATGTACATTTAAAAATTTGAAGTTTTATTGCGGGTGTGTAAATGGGGCAGGATAATTTAACATGACGCGTAAATATAGCCGACACAATTCCCAGTCCGAATAAATAAAAACGATACAACTGGGATGAATGGTACACGAAATATACGACTTATTAAGTAATTTTTATTTTTTTGGGGGGTCACAGGGGGTTTTCGGGGGACTTGAAGTGCTTGTTCTGTATAACGCGGCATCGTTTACCTTGGATAAAAATTTCGGCTCTGTAGCTGTAGTGTAAGCATGCTTTTTCGACGGTGTCACCCGTTAAAATGAAATATTATGCGTTCTCCTGGTAGCGGCGCGTAGGGGCACGAGAAAGACGTCAATCACCTGAATTTGGTGTCCGTACCACGTCGGGAAGTGGTAAAAAAAAATTCCGAAAAATTTAAAATCGTGTGTTGAGGGAATGCAAACTTCACGGCGGATGTGTTGTAAGTTACCAAACGTTGTAGGAGTCGCAAATTCAATGAAAATACATAATCGTTAATTACTCGAAGTTCGATTAACATGTTGATATCAAAGGATAGCCAAAAAATTAAGAAAAAAATCCAGTATCTTGCATTAAATTGAATTGGTCCTACGATTATTGCAAATTGGTCAAAAAAATTCCCAAAGTGAGCCCATAAGAAAAGCATTGGAAATTTTAAATTGTTAAAAAAAATACTTTTAAACAAAAAATTGCAAAGGCAACCACACCAAAAAATCAACCGAAAAATCTAGTATCTCATAAGTTAAGGACTTATTCCTACAACGATTATAAGTTGGTTTTAAAAAATTCCAAAGATAGGCCCATAAGAAAAGCATTGGAAATTTAAAGATATTATAAAAAATACTTTTAATCAAAATATGGGAAAATGTTTCACATCAAAAAATCGGCCAAAAAATCTAGTTTCCGTCAGTGAAATTTCACGTTCCCGTTACGTTTGCAAGTAGGCGAAAAATGGAAAAAAATTTAGTCCCATAAGGCTCCAATGTTAATTCGGATCGATATATCTCGAAAACCGATCGACTTTTTCGAGTTTTCGGACTTTTCCCCCCGATGAATATTTTTTCTCCACGACCCGTAAAAATTTCGTCTTCCCAGCACGTCCGGAAGCGGTCGGGAATTTGTATACGTGAATCAGTGAGGCAGTGAGCTATCTGTCACACATCGGGTTGTATATAATATAGATAGACTCGCCGCGCTGCGCGCGCTCGTTTGGGGGCTACGCCCCCTAAAACCCCCCGCATCCGGCTTCGCCGGCTGCCCCCGCCGGACGGCTTCGCCGTCCCGCCCGCGACTCCTCGGAACGGCTTCGCCGTTCCTCGCCCGGTGTCGGCTTCGCCGCCCAGATATCGAGGTAGCCCTCTGACGGAGACCCGCTAGTTCCTCGGAACGGCTTCGCCGTTCATCGTGGGAGGGCGGCTTCGCCGCCCAAGGGTCACCCGAGTCCCCCCGAGGGGTCGACTCCTGGGAACGGCATCGCCCTTCCTCGTGTTGGGGCGGCTTCGCCGCCCAAGGTTCACCTGGGTCCCCCCGAGCCGTCGACTCCTCGGAACGGCTTCGCCGTTCCTCGTCTGTGGGCGGCTTTGCCGCCCAATGGTTATCGGCGCCTTCCCCCCGTAAGCTTCCTGGTGATGGGGCGTCTTCGCCGCCCAAGGTTTACATGTGTGCCCCCGTGACGTCGACTCCTCGGAGCGGCTTCGCCGTTCCTCGCCTGTGGGCGGCTTTGCCGCCCAAGGGTTATCGGCGCCCTCCCCCCTCGTAAGACACCCATTCGGCTGCACCACGTGTTGGAGCGGATTTGCCGCCCGAGGGTTCTCGGAGGTTTTCCGCGCCTCTCACTCCTCGGAATGGCTTCGTCGTTCCTGGGGCGGGGGCAGCCTCGCCGCCAGGGTTTTCACTCCTCACAGAGCAATGCGTACTACCAGCTATCCCCCATCGTTTACAAATGCTACCGGGGGATAATGAGGCAGAATCTTGACGCATGCTAGCCGTGATTGTGGCATTTTAGCTTATGACGATGTTTTGAAGGCGGTCCGGGGGTTAACAGGTTTTTTTTTGAGTGTACTGGCAACGGTCACAATCATCGAAATAAATTCCTTAGCGATGAGTCATAGGAGAAGGGAATTACTGCTAAAATATGCGAAAACACCGAATAACATGCTATTTACAGAAAAAAAAGAATTTTTACCCCGGTGTTATAGGAAGCCACTTGAAATTTCGAGGGGTTGTCTTGCATAAAAGGTCTTTATTTACCTACAGTAGAAATTCCAGCGATCTAGCTTTAGGGGAACAATTAATTTTCCCGTAGTGCTCACATTTATATTACCAATTCTGTGTTCTCCACATAGCGGTGCATAGGCGCTGTAATAAGGCATTACTCGTGTGAATTTCGTAGCCGTACTTTATGGGGAAGTGGTTTAAAATAATCGCTTTTAGGTGTCCTTGTCCTGGAAGCCCTTTTTTACATCTACTATTTTGTTAAGAAATGTACATTTAAAAATTTGAAGTTTTATTGCGGGTGTGTAAATGGGGCAGGATAATTTAACATGACGCGTAAATATAGCCGACACAATTCCCAGTCCGAATAAATAAAAACGATACAACTGGGATGAATGGTACACGAAATATACGACTTATTAAGTAATTTTTATTTTTTTGGGGGGTCACAGGGGGTTTTCGGGGGACTTGAAGTGCTTGTTCTGTATAACGCGGCATCGTTTACCTTGGATAAAAATTTCGGCTCTGTAGCTGTAGTGTAAGCATGCTTTTTCGACGGTGTCACCCGTTAAAATTAAATATTATGCGTTCTCCTGGTAGCGGCGCGTAGGGGCACGAGAAAGACGTCAATCACCTGAATTTGGTGTCCGTACCACGTCGGGAAGTGGTAAAAAAAAATTCCGAAAAATTTAAAATCGTGTGTTGAGGGAATGCAAACTTCACGGCGGATGTGTTGTAAGTTACCAAACGTTGTAGGAGTCGCAAATTCAATGAAAATACATAATCGTTAATTACTCGAAGTTCGATTAACATGTTGATATCAAAGGATAGCCAAAAAATTAAGAAAAAAATCCAGTATCTTGCATTAAATTGAATTGGTCCTACGATTATTGCAAATTGGTCAAAAAAATTCCCAAAGTGAGCCCATAAGAAAAGCATTGGAAATTTTAAATTGTTAAAAAAAATACTTTTAAACAAAAAATTGCAAAGGCAACCACACCAAAAAATCAACCAAAAAATCTAGTATCTCATAAGTTAAGGACTTATTCCTACAACGATTATAAGTTGGTTTTAAAAAAATCCAAAGATAGGCCCATAAGAAAAGCATTGGAAATTTAAAAAAATTATAAAAAATACTTATAAACAAAATATGGCAAAATGTTTCACATCAAAAAATCGGCCAAAAAATCTAGTTTCCGTCAGTGACATTTCATGTTCCCGTGACATTTTTATGTAGGCAAAAAATAGAATATGTTTTAGTCCCATAAGGCTCCAATGTTAATTCGGATCGATATATCTCGAAAACCGATCGACTTTTTCGAGTTTTCGGACTTTTCCCCCCGATGAATATTTTTTCTTCACGACCTGTAAAAATTTCGCCTTCCCAGCACGTCCGGAAGTGGTCGGGAATTTGTATACGTGAATCAGTGAGGCAGTGAGCTATCTGTCAAACATCGGGTTGTATATATTATAGACTCGCCGCGCTGCGCGCGCTCGTTAGGGGGCTACGCCCCCTAAAACCCCCCCGCATCCGGCTTCGCCGGCTGCCCCCACCGAACGGCTTCGCCGTCCCGCCCGCGACTCCTCGGAAGGGCTTCGCCGTTCCTCGTCCGGTGTCGGCTTCGCCGCCCAGATATCGAGGTAGCCCTCTGACGGAGACCCGCTAGTTCCTCGGAACGGCTTCGCCGTTCATCGTTGGAGGGCGGCTTCGCCGCCCAAGGGTCACCCGAGTCCCCCCGATGGGTCGACTCCTGGGAACGGCATCGCCCTTCCTCGTGTTGGGGCAGCTTCGCCGCCCAAGGTTTACCTGGGTCCCCCCGAGCCGTCGACTCCTCGGAACGGCTTCGCCGTTCCTCGTCTGGGGGCGGCTTCGCCGCCCAAGGGTTATCGGCGCCCCCCGTAAGCTCTCTGGTGATGGGGCGGCTTCGCCGCCCAAATTAACATATGTCCCCCCGGGACGTCGACTCCTCGGAACGGCTTCGCCGTTCCTTGCCTCTGGGCGGCTTCGCCGCCCAAGGTTTACTGTGTCCCCCCGAGCCGTCGACTCCTCGGAACGGCTTCGCCGTTCCTCGTCTGTGGGCGGCTTCGCCGCCCAAGGGTTATCGGCGCCCTCCCCCCGTAATCTCTCTGGTGATGGGGCGGCTTCGCCGCCCAAATTATCATATGTCCCCCCGGGACGTCGACTCCTCGGAACGGCGTCGCCGTTCCTCGGCTCTGGGCGGCTTCGCCGCCCAAGGTTTACATGTGTGCCCCCGTGACGTCGACTCCTCGGAGCGGCTTCGCCGTTCCTCGCCTGTGGGCGGCTTTGCCGCCCAAGGGTTATCGGCGCCCTCCCCCCTCGTAAGACACCCATTCGGCTGCACCACGTGTTGGAGCGGATTTGCCGCCCGAAGGTTCTCGGAGGTTTTCCGCGCCTCTCACTCCTCGGAATGGCTTCGTCGTTCCTGGGGCGGGGGCAGCCTCGCCGCCAGGGTTTTCACTCCTCACAGAGCAATGCGTACTACCAGCTATCCCCCATCGTTTACAAATGCTACCGGGGGATAATGAGGCAGAATCTTGACGCATGCTAGCCGTGATTGTGGCATTTTAGCTTATGACGATGTTTTGAAGGCGGTCCGGGGGTTAACAGGTTTTTTTTTGAGTGTACTGGCAACGGTCACAATCATCGAAATAAATTCCTTAGCGATGAGTCATAGGAGAAGGGAATTACTGCTAAAATATGCGAAAACACCGAATAACATGCTATTTACAGAAAAAAAAGAATTTTTACCCCGGTGTTATAGGAAGCCACTTGAAATTTCGAGGGGTTTTCTTGCATAAAAGGTCTTTATTTACCTACAGTAGAAATTCCAGCGATCTAGCTTTAGGGGAACAATTAATTTTCCCGTAGTGCTCACATTTATATTACCAATTCTGTGTTCTCCACATAGCGGTGCATAGGCGCTGTAATAAGGCATTACTCGTGTGAATTTCGTAGCCGTACTTTATGGGGAAGTGGTTTAAAATAATCGCTTTTAGGTGTCCTTGTCCTGGAAGCCCTTTTTTACATCTACTATTTTGTTAAGAAATGTACATTTAAAAATTTGAAGTTTTATTGCGGGTGTGTAAATGGGGCAGGATAATTTAACATGACGCGTAAATATAGCCGACACAATTCCCAGTCCGAATAAATAAAAACGATACAACTGGGATGAATGGTACACGAAATATACGACTTATTAAGTAATTTTTATTTTTTTGGGGGGTCACAGGGGGTTTTCGGGGGACTTGAAGTGCTTGTTCTGTATAACGCGGCATCGTTTACCTTGGATAAAAATTTCGGCTCTGTAGCTGTAGTGTAAGCATGCTTTTTCGACGGTGTCGCCCGTTAAAATTAAATATTATGCGTTCTCCTGGTAGCGGCGCGTAGGGGCACGAGAAAGACGTCAATCACCTGAATTTGGTGTCCGTACCACGTCGGGAAGTGGTAAAAAAAAATTCCGAAAAATTTAAAATCGTGTGTTGAGGGAATGCAAACTTCACGGCGGATGTGTTGTAAGTTACCAAACGTTGTAGGAGTCGCAAATTCAATGAAAATACATAATCGTTAATTACTCGAAGTTCGATTAACATGTTGATATCAAAGGATAGCCAAAAAATTAAGAAAAAAATCCAGTATCTTGCATTAAATTGAATTGGTCCTACGATTATTGCAAATTGGTCAAAAAAATTCCCAAAGTGAGCCCATAAGAAAAGCATTGGAAATTTTAAATTGTTAAAAAAAATACTTTTAAACAAAAAATTGCAAAGGCAACCACACCAAAAAATCAACCAAAAAATCTAGTATCTCATAAGTTAAGGACTTATTCCTACAACGATTATAAGTTGGTTTTAAAAAATTCCAAAGATAGGCCCATAAGAAAAGCATTGGAAATTTAAATAAATTATAAAAAATACTTTTAATCAAAATATGGGAAAATGTTTCACATCAAAAAATCGGCCAAAAAATCTAGTTTCCGTCAGTGAAATTTCACGTTCCCGTTACGTTTGCAAGTAGGCGAAAAATGGAAAAAATTTTAGTCCCATAAGGCTCCAATGTTAATTCGGATCGATATATCTCGAAAACCGATCGACTTTTTCGAGTTTTCGGACTTTTCCCCCCGATGAATATTTTTTCTCCACGACCCGTAAAAATTTCGTCTTCCCAGCACGTCCGGAAGCGGTCGGGAATTTGTATACGTGAATCAGTGAGGCAGTGAGCTATCTGTCACACATCGGGTTGTATATAATATAGACTCGCACGCTCCGCGCGCTCGTTAATGGGCTCCGCCCCTTAATAACCCCGGTTCCGGCTTCGCCGTCTACGTTTGTGGTCGCTCGAAGACTTTTAAAGTTCGAATAGTTTCACCTCAGCTACGGGCCCGGTTTCGCCGGCCAGGGGGTAGGGAGGCGCCCCACTCATTCCCCGAAACGACTTCGCCGTTCCTCGCTGAAGGGCGGCTTCGCCGCCCGAGGGTTACTGAAGCTCCTCCTCGCCTACGCCAGTTACTCCTCGGAACGGCTTCGCCGTTCCTCCCTGTGGGGCGGCTTCGCCGCCTTGGGGTTTAGGAGCCCCCCTGCGGCTGCTCCGCTTAGTCCTCATTAATGCTCTTCTCCACCGAGAGGGGATCCCAGGGGGATTCGGGGGTTTTAATGTGTTATGCATGCGGTCACTAATCGTCCACAGTGATCACGTAGCGATGATTGTAAAGGGTAGTGCAATGCGGAGTAATAGTGGCTACAAGTACCCATAAAAGAAGATTTAATGGCAAGTTTTTCATTTTTTTCGGGGGGTTCCAACGGAATACCGGGGGTTTTATACATGTGTTAAACCAGTGGTCACAAATCGTTCTCATAAATCCTGTGCCGATAAGTCCTAGGGGTCCGGAACAGTGGTCTGACGATTCTTTTACCTGGAGAGGCGATTTATTAGAAATTTTTTGGGAGGTTTCACGGGGTTATCGGGGGTTTTAATAAGTGGTAGGGACGCCGGTTAAATTAAGACGAGAACTACTCGGAAAGGCGACTTTAAAATATTTTTTTTTTCGGCTATGTTCCAGGAGGTTCCAGGGGTTTTTTGGTATTTTTTCCCGTATGGTTTACAGTGGCTCGCCCTTACCAAATATTCCGGATCTAGAGCTCAGAGGGGACGGGTAGTGCGGCGTTATGCTCGCGAGAAGTTCCAAAATAGGAGACTTAATGGCACATTATACATCGACGTTGATCGCGACTACTGCACGTTTACACGTCTAAAAGTTACCCATCGTAACTCAGTGCTGCCCTCGTTGTGGAATTGTGTCAGATAACAACTGACGACGACACTGCGTGAGAAAATTGAAATCCTGGAAATTAAGAAGCAAAAGAATATTAATGTTTTCATGTGCTAAAACTGAAGCTAGACCGAACTGTCGGTAAAACGTTAAAGAATGTAGGTTTCTTTATGGGAATCTGTCCAAAGTTTAGCAATATTCATGCGTATGGCCTCCTTTATAACGGTTATAAAGGAGGCCATGTTCATGCGGTAAAGAGAGTAGATATGTCTCCTTGCTACGTTCCAAATTGGAATATCCCTAGTTGATTTGAAAACTCTTGCACGACCAAGGATCCTCCAACAAAGGCATATTCCTCTACAAAATTATCAATTAATATTTAAAATTGTTCCTATCTCCTTTATTAGTAACTTTTAATGGATCCCGTCATAGCTATATAAATCCTCACCTGCTTGTTTTTAATTACCATAGAGCAAATTTTGTCTTCAACTCCCAGCTATGATGAGATAAAACTAAAACTAGTCACAACAGTCCGTGAAGTCTTTAAGAAACTGGATTCTTCGAGAGAATATCTCAAAACATTCAAGAATATTCACGCATTAAAGACAGTACATATTGCTGTTATAATTTAACTAGAAAAAGCTTAGATTTCGGCTTGATTCGGCACAAGTATTGATATCTCCACGTCCTCATCTAAATGTTATGGTTATTTCTGGCGAATTTTGTTGTGAAATCCTTTATACAATGATTTAATTGGTTAACATTTTGTGCATGTTTGTTATTTTCCATCATCTGTGAAGTATAATGTAAGGATACATGGGTATGGGTTAACCTGTAAATAAAGAAATGCATAAAACTGGTATAGTATAGAATATCCGATATCATTTGGTAAATAGAACATCAGAAAAAACTTTCCCATCACGTCCTTCCATTACCTGCTCAATAATAATGTCTTCATTCGTTGCCATATATCTTTGATATATTAGAGTTATTTATGAAATAACCAATTCAATTACTTTATCAAGATTGCAACGGCGCGAAAGAATCGTATATGCATCGATCTTCATTTCGATCTCTTTTTTCTTGGCACACTAGCGCTAACCATCGTAAGTTCGGCAGTGTTAGGTACTAAGGCCTACGATGGTAACTCTGCGCGTCTACACGACGTTTTGAGGTTACGATCGGGGTGCCTTCATAGCTCGGCGTTGCGTACTTGGGGGCGGAGCTAACTCATCGCAGCAAGTTGGAGCCCTTCACAGCTCTGCGTTGCGAAAACAAATGAAAGGAAAAAAGCGTCGTCTCCTAAAAATCGGCCTGTGAGCATATCATCTTAGGATTTCGAACCAAACGCACAATGCATATGCTGTTTTCTGCATGTTTACCCAATTTCATTTCTTAAAATGTTCTTCTTAACTATAAATAGCATTTGAAGTTAATATGGCGACCATAAAGTCGTTAATAATGCATGTAGTGATGGCCCTTGCCAATGCATTATTATGACCTTTAAATTTTATTTCCTAACTCGGAATATTCGAAAAATATCTAATTACATACACTCAACGAACATGAGTAACGTGGAATATTATCAGGAATATTTATTAATGATAACTGTTGTTCAACCAGAGTGTCCTAGTCATGTTATCTAAATAGCTCTAACTGAGTAGATCATGAGGGCACAATTATTGGATATAAAATGGAATTTAAACGACCTTAGTCACCAACAAGCACCTCTCACGCTGTATTTAGCTTTTGATACCATTTACGGGTATGTGTTACGCTAATCTATGCTCCTCAGTGATTGTAATCTAATTTAGGGTTAACATTTGTCTTATGTTTAGGAAAGATACGAAATATCTAAGCTGAACACTTCAAAATAATAGTAAATAATAAAATAAATAGCATTTGCCACTCCCATTAGAGCTAATCTTGCATATTTTCATACCCATAAACAAACACCAATTCGAAATCGTCGGCGTACTGCCGCCTTGACGGAGAGAAAATTGAACAGGTTCAAAGTTTTTCTGCGAGGACGCAGCGAGCTGGAGACGTGACGTCATCAATTCTCGACGGGCTCTGATTGGCTCGCTAGCCGCGGCGTCAACGCAACGCCGAACTGTGAAGGCCCCCTAAGGATCAACGTCGCGACGATCGTTGTGTAAACGGGGCATGAGAGTAGAGGTGGGATTTTCGGTTCATTTCCGTGATTCGATTCATTCGGTTCTATTCATGTGAATGAACTGTTCTTTCATGTCGTTCATAAAGAATCACATGAACCAAATGAACACCGCGAACCGAATGAACAACGTGAACTAAATGAACTCTGCGAACTAAATGAACAACGTGAACTAAATGAACTCTGCGAACCGAATGAACAACGTGAACTAAATGAATTCTGCGAACTAAATGAACAACGTGAACTAAAGGAACTCTGCGAGCTAAACGAACAATGTGAATCAAATGATTGCAATGAAGCGAAATAATCCAGAGTTAACCGAAAACATTGAAGGCTGTACGCATGAACTTACATATTTATGTATGTAATTATTAGTAAGAATATCTTCATGAATATATGCATATAAAAATTTAAGGTAATAATCGAGAAATACGACTAAACATGTTTCCTTCGTATTCGGTGATTCATTATTAAATTAGATTCTATTAATTGGCGTTACACCATAAAGAAATTTTCCCTAAAACAGACAGACTTATCGGGAGCAAAGTGGTCATGAAATTATTCCGGGTAACTCACGCAACACCTCTGACAGCGGTGTTAGCAATATTGTTAGGCATCATGGCGCACGAGACCCCTACAACATACGGGTAAAACGGCATAACATTTGTCATATTAACTCTAGGAAAAGTGTGATTTTATGAAAATTCAGCGACGAATCTTAAGCTGCTCAAAGAAAGAATTAAAGCCCGAGCCACCTGACATTATGCGTCAGTCTCTCAGAGGGCTTTTAACCTTTTAGCATCAAAAGAGAATGATCATGATGCTACCGCAATGAAATCAATTATGCTACAAAAAATTAGTTAATGAAACCATAGTGACATAGAAAATAAAATAAATGTTTCACGAAGTAATTCAAGAAGAGGCAATTAAGATTTAACCTCTCAAGCGAGTATATATACGTCCTAGATATTCCGTTCTTACACAAAACATTTAATAAGGAATATTGCTATTCTTGTCTCATTGAATTTAAGTAATTCCTATTTTTCAGTATATTCCTATTGATATGTTTTCTTATGTATCAACTGTCGGAGGATGAAGAACGTTAAGTTCCATAGGTTCCATATAATAACCCAGCTAGCACACGGGAGACTGTCTCCCCTGAATCCTTAGAGACTCTCTACAGAAACCAAAGAGACCGTCTCCCGGAAGCGGTAAGCGTCTCCGGAGACAACAAGGAGACGGCCGGACGATACGATGACGAACCCATGACGAAATGTCCGCACTACTCAAGAGACGGTCTCCGATTTCCGATTGATGCGCCATCAAGCGATAACCACGCGAACTACGTCGGACACATCAACCAAGGTCGGTAAAAGCCGATGTTATTGTAGATTTCCATTTGTTTCTTCTGCAATCTATCGACCAAGGAGCCTTTCTTTTACGATCAGAAGGAAAACGAAATATTCTTACTCCGTTTTTCGTGGAATTGGAGCAAATCGGAGCACTGCAGCACACAAATTTTTGAAATTAATTCGTATGCCCTATGCAAACACCATGTAAACAACAGACAGGTGGGAACCAAGATGATCAAACCGAAATGCACTATGGGAGCGTGACACGACCTGCCTTTTACCGACCTTGACATCAACTGTGCGACGGTGGCGCCATCTGTTGTCATTTATCAGCACTAAGAGCAGCGAGCTACAGCCGACCGCTACTTTACTATTCCAAATCAGGATACATTAACCGTCCACTTATAAATCCGCGGCGTATGCGAATTGACATTAAAGCATATTACGCACGAACATGATGTTAATGGACTGCTAGCAACAGCGATGACAACACACAAACAGAAATCTCGGTGACAAACGTAGGAAATGTCAAAGAAAATCAGGCATTTTCAAATATTGGTTTATTTACAAAAAGTATTAGAACAAGCCACATTGAATGTCAGAGAAACTTCAAAGATGAACTCCTATTACATAGAAACAGCTTTTCACAAGGCCACTGGGCATCAAGGGACTGAAGCAACACCTGAAAAGAAAAAGCAGAATTCTCGCATTAAGAAAATGCTACGACTACACAAAAACAATAAAAATGCTTTGAGAACTTTAACACGTATTCTCTCAGGCCAGCTAAAATACTATGCAATGCCCACTTAATAGAGCCAATACATAATGAAAATAACATACTTGATACACAAGAACAAGATGAGATTTTAAAGATAAAATGAACAAAAAAGGAAATCTGTGAAGAATCCTCCCTGAATTAAAAACTGCAGAATCGCAATAACAAAGCTATGCATTTTAGAAAATAGCATCTTCATCCTCACAGCAATATCCCAAGAATGTCACCATGCCATATGTTAAACCCACACTTAAGAAAAAACAATACACGAGGGATTTCCATTGTTCCATATCTTAAATGAAACATCAACAGAAAAACACCAGGCATCTCTGCCAAGGATTAAGTGCACAACCTTCTAATTCTACTGCAAAATTGCATGTCTGCTTCACTACACTGTGGAGATTCATCATGGCTGTGAACCTTGCTCACCATCAGAAGATATTAACATGTTCCATCACAAGGTAATAAGAACAAATTGCCGGAAAATGAAGAAATTAAAAAAATTATAATCACTCAAAATATTGACGAAGAATTTACTAGCAGAGAACTTGGCAAGTTTCACATAATCACCCAACAACAGATAAGTATGGGAACAACTGCCAAAGAATCCATCGATAATAGTTCCTCAATTAGATTAATATGCCCAAAACGGTACGGCATGAGGAATGCAGATATGTGGTCAAACGGGTGTGGAAATGAACCATTTATGTGTCACCTACTAAAAAAATTAAGAAATTTCTATTACTCCATTAAACTGCATCAAATATAAAAATGACAATAAAAAAGGAATGAGATAGTCAATCAAGTACATTAACCAAAACTAATTAAATATCAACCAAATATGAGAGGATAATGAGTAAAATACAACCAAAGATAACGTATAAAGCTGTGCCTCCTAAGATTCTTCACCCAAAATGGTATAATAGGCAGATTGTCGCTGCAGAATAATCCTTATTGTGAATGTCTCCCACCAGCAAAAGAAACCAAACAGGATACATCACTCCGACACCGATAACTCTGCCTATTAATAAAGGAAAGTATCTGTTACTACAGAAGTAAGCTACACAATAACCAAGCAAGATAATGACAACTAAGAACCTACGGAGTTCTAAACCATCATCTCATGTAAACACACAAAAAAACAGCAACATTAAAAAAAAAGTAAGCTGTATCAACACCACTTTCCACTCCCTATGTTTAAGTCATCCAATTCTCAGCTGCGATACCAGAGGAAAATCATCCTCACAGAGAATTTTGGCCACCAGAATCAGAAGAACGATTATCCAATGTTGAGGTCCTTGCTTCACCACCTATTAATGAAGATGTAAAAAATTCCATTACTCCAAACATATAAACAATAAGGGTGGATAAAAAGAAATCAAAAGAAGAACTCACCAAGCTTAAAAACCACCACTATTAACAGGAACATCCACTGAGATGCCAATCAGCCAGTTCCACTTTCCATAGATATTTATGATACCAAGTCAGAAGAGAATCACCCTGGAGTAATTGTTGCCCGCAAGATTCAGAAGAACGATGATCCAATCGTAAGGTTGTTACTTCACCACCTACTAATGAAGATGTAAAAAAATTCTGTTAGTCCATACATATAAACTATAAGGGTGGATATTGATAAATCACAAGAAGCACTCACCAAGATTAAAAACCACTACTATTAACAGGAACATCCACTGAGATGTCAATCAGCCAGTTCCACTTTCCATAGATATTTATGATACCAAGTCAGAAGAGAATCCTCCAGGAGTAATTGTTGCCCACCAGAATCAGAAGAACGATGATCCAATCGTAAGGTTGTTACTTCACCACCTACTAATGAAGGTGTGAAAATTTTCTGTTAGTACATACATATAAACTATAAGGGTGGATATTGATAAATCACAAGAAGCACTCACCAAGATTAAAAACCACCACTATTAACAGGAACATCCACTGAGATGCCAATCAGCCAGTTCCACTTTCCATAGATATTTATGAGACCAAGTCAGAAGAGAAACGCCTTGCAATATTAACAAATGATTAGTATTTCCCCAACTGCACTGATTTATCGGTACAATAATTTACAACCCAATCATAGTTAAATGCTACTCATTGCAGAATCACATGAGTACTGCGTCTTAACCGATTAACCTCATTTGCACATTTGATTGAATTGAACGACCTAAGTTTGGTCGCCATCTCCTTAGAATTATGAATGATCAAAGTATTAAAATTTCTCGCGCACTTAGAAGTAAATATTGGCGCTATGTCAAACTACAAAATCAACTGACTACGTAAACATCAACAATGAACTCATAGTGACGAAAGTAACGTAAAGTATGTGAAAATCATTTCGCGCACCCTATTTGTGAATAAACAGAGATAAATGAGCTGCCCTTATGATTCAGCCCTGAAGATGCGTGCCGAGACGGTACTTGAAACGTTGGCCGATATAAAAACATTAACCCGGAGGGAATCCCGAGAAAAGTTTACCCACAATGATAAATGAGCTTTTTATGAGGTAAATCAACAATCAAGGGGATAGTGAGCCTGTAGTTCACTAAATTTTCAGCATTTTTTCGAATACTTTCCCCAAATTCAAGGTAAATAACGCAGAAGACGAAATTCGAGTGCAAGAATGGGAATTTATTTTTCTTTCCAATGTTATATGCTCCAACTATGTGCAACCATTATCACTAATTTAAATATGCAAAAGAAAAGGTTGCAGTCGTTCATAACGAACTTTACCTGTCCTTCTTACGGAAAATATTCAGGGCCCATTCCAAGGCCACATGGGCCCTACCTCATAATATTCTCACCTTTTAAACCTTCCCTGAACTTTCACTCACCAACATTTTAAAATCAAAATGAGCCAAATCGGTTCTCGAGTATTAGCGAGACTAAAGGACATCAATTCATTATTATAATCTATATCAGTAAATGTGACAATGCACCTCGTGCCACACAACATGGCGGCTAGCCGAATATTAAACATATCAACTTTCATTAATTTTAATGTCTCAAAATAAATCTGCTGTTTACATTAATTTTCCTTATTATCGGGAATTCAACAAAACTTAATAATAGTCCACAGAGTAAATAATAGCGTCGGAAGGATAACGGCCATGCTTCGTAAATATTTTCGACCCGCACGAGGCGATTTGAGATCAACACTAAGGTAGGTACATTAGATAACGAATATTATCACTTATCCTTAATGAGGTTAATGAGTAACACATGAAAATACATGTAAAAGGCAACCATAAGCGAATCGAATACACTACCGAATAAATGACAAAATCTAAGTCCTTTGGGACACGTGAAGACAATATGATAATACCATAAAAATTAGCAGGGATACAAATTAATCAGTACTTACCTCAAACCGGTGAAAATGGACGCAGTTGAAAAAGCGATTGCAAGAACCGGCAAGCTCCAACAATGAGGATAAACACGTGCGGTGATCGTAACTTCGAAGGCAGGACCTCTCAGATTCGAGTTATGGCACAAAGTGAAAGAGACGAAGCGGATGTTGCAAGGGGGAGGAAGGGCTCTTTTCCGGTATCGGCTTAGTCAGTGATATAACTATACTAATTAATGTCTAATTCGTGTTGTACTACGACGAATTACCAATATAAAATTAGAAAATAATTAAATATACTGCCATGATCACTCGGTATCCGCATAATGCCTCTTCAAGATAATGTAATTTCGGAAAGGCGAAGTGTTGACCTCGGAAAGAAGCGGAAGTGGGTGGGGGTGAACACTCGAAAATTGACGAACCAAGGGAGAAGGGGGAGAGGGCGGCCATCTCCTCGGGGTCTCTTACCTGTCGTCAAGAGACAGTCTCCCGTGTGCTTGTAGGGAAGCGAGTAATTCATGGAATATTCACTCTCAACCAGTGCAGGTGGATTCAAGATTGTGACAAGAAGGGGGCTAGGTACCTGGGGTAACCTAGGTAACGTGGGGGGATTGGGAGTAAACCTTCCCCGACAACTGAAGAAAATTATTATTTTCTTTAACTCTAAATATAATGGTGTATTAATAAACTCAAGATATAATGGTAATATTTAGAGGCTCTCTGGATCCGCCACTGCTCTTAAATGACTAGAAAGGCCTACTGTCATCCGCGGCTCGCGAAGTAATTCAAGACCTTTATAGAGCGTTCCACATTTAGTTGACAGTATGGGCTCTTATGGAGAATCGTTTCCCATGTTAATCTCCGTAAGGCCAGGAGCGCGGTGTTGTCCATAACAACACAAAAATTAATGTTGCGTTATGCAAAGATTAAAAATTGCATTCTAATGTAGAATGAGATCCTGCATTCATTGGTGCCAATAGTTTTTCGATAAAAATTATAAAAAAAGCTATAAAAAACATTTCCTTAAATTTCCGTCAGGAACGTGTATTTTTTTACTTTATCTTCTTCTCGCGATTTCTGCCTGACCGTTGTCTGTATTGAATTGAATCCTCTGCACAAAATTCTTCACACTATTCTCTCATAGAAGGTCTTCATCAACTGTACAAATATTGAGTTAAAATGTTGTTATGCCGACGTAACACCCATTAGGACAAGAAAATTTTGATTTTTGCAAGGTAAAAAGTAGTCGCTTACTAACTTACGTTTCTTACGTCGTAGGTCCCTATATGCTGCGTATTAAATGTGAAGAAAACTACAAAGTTATTTTTGGTGAAAAAATCATTAACTTAAATCAATTCGGAAGCGAGTTACAAGGTTTTGATCTTAAGAAAAAATATTACGGCGCCGCTGGGCCGGGCTTCTTGCGCGCAGAGGGAAAATTCTCGGGCGGAAAAGGAGTGTTTTGTCAATGCATACTATGAAATGTATTTATCTATTCGTTTGATATCCTAAACAGAGAACACTCATACGTCGTAACAGCAGTGTTTTATCTGAATACATTGATACACGAAAGTAAGCAAGTGGCTTGGAAATAAGACGCTTTCGCCTTGGGTGTTTCGGTCCCATCGCGGAAACCAAGAAAGTGAATATCTCATAATCTGTGCGAAACACTTCCACATCCAGTGCACGCCTTTTACAAAAGGGGACTTGGGGTTTTTTCCTTTCATAGGGTACCAGAAAACCTGCACCGAAATCGACCCTAACCGAAGGGGCCGGGGGAAGAATTTACGAAGGCGTTCAGTTTGTCATTACATTTTTTGGAGTGAACAAGTGTTGTGTAGCCTGCTGAATTTGAGAATTGTGAAGTGTGTTTTACACTTATCTCTGCTGTAACACGCCCAATCAATATGTCCGATACTAAGAAGAGGAGAAAAGGTGAGAAGCTCATAAGCCGCGAAAGACAGTTGGTGCTCAAAGTCTTCTCATACTTCAGGAAATCTCTCAGCATTAGTGAGGCCTGCCGAGAAGCTTGGAAGGCTACTGGGTGCTCGAAGACCACTGTTTACAAAGTGAGAAAGGAAAGCTCCCGTGGTCTATTGGTAATTCCTTCAAAAAATAAAGAAATAAGACAGCCTAACAAAAATTCCAGATCAGTGATTTTCGACGATATTGTGAGATCGGGAATTAGAAGGAAGGTACATGAATCCTTCGTGAAAAATATTCTTCCGACTTTAAAATCCATCTTAACTCGGTAAATATGGATAGTATTCTCCCAGATTACAAAAGGACAACACTATATCGGCTTCTTTTGGACATAGGCTTCGTGTACGAACGCAGGCGGAATAGAAGCATCCTTATCGAAAGAGATGATATTATTCGTTGGTGGCACAATTAATTATTTAAGGCAGCTAAAAAAATATCGTCGCGAACACAGGACGAGTGTATTTACAGGCGAAAGTTGGATTAATGTTGGACAAATAGTGAACATTAGTTTGCGAAACAAACAATTAGAAAATCCGCGTTAAGCGTTCCTTGCTGGACTAAATACTGGGCTTGGCCCCCATTTCCCGAGGAGGACGATTTGCAATTATACACGCAGGAACGGAAAATGGGTTCATAAAAGAAGCATCGCAAGTGTTTCTGTACAAAAAGAACTCAATGGATGAGCATGAAGAAGTGGGTTGCGAGTGTTACGAGAGATGAGTGTCAGATAATGCCTCTTATTACCCAAGGAAATTGGAATCCTTGCCTACTACAAGGTGGAGGAAAAAGAACATTAAGGAAATCAGCTTCGAAGATGTCAGCTTGAAAAGAGATATTTAAAGTACAATAAACCAAGTACGGGAAATTTTTGAAAAATTAAAGATTGATGATGTCGTATATAACATCGCCTCTCATGTAATAGCCAGAGTCAAAACAATATAGGTAGCATAATATGGAAAGAATAGAAATTTTGTCTCATTCAGGAGTGGCGATAATTTTTATTATCCTTCAATTTATTGTTATTTTTTACATTACAGATTATTCATTATTCAGCTTGTGCATTGAATAAGTATATAATAAAATAACAAAAGACTTTTTCTTATATATTGCAGCAAAGGTATTGTAATTTACGCTGAAAAATTCCTCAATTTACGCCGTCTTTCGTGCGATCCCTAACTCCGTTTTGAACTAAACCATTTTGGCGCTCTATTATGTGTGGTTGCATACGATGTTAGGATGCCTGCCGGCGGAGCGGAAGCTTGGCAACACTGTTATCCATAAGGCCCGTACTGTCAACTAAATGTGGAACGCTCTATACTACTCCGACGATTGTTCAAATGATTCTTCGATTCTTACATGATTCTTCAATTCTTATGATTCTTCGGTTCTTAAACGAATCTGCGATTCTTAAATGATTCTTCGATTCTAAATGATTCTTTGATTCTTCCTGAACCACACGATTCTTTATGAACCCTTTGAACGAGGAGCGTATTTCGATTCATTCGGTTCATGCCAATGAACCGTTCAAAATGAACGATTCATTCATGAACGACACAGCTCTACGTTAAAGAGGCTTAAGCAGCTTAAGAGCATGGCGACTTATGCGTGAAGAGTGTCCGTGTGACCAAAGAAGCATTAAATCTCTTGTTAAAAAGGCAGAACTGGACTTATTTTGTGGATATCCCATTGGCTAAAGATACATACAATAGTTTAAAGATAATTTTTGGGAGCTGAAGGAGGAAAATCACGTTTATTACTTCAAAAGTGTTGTGATCACATGCCGGCCGGCCATTAATGGAGGGGAATTGAGAGTGCAACAATACTGGTTTTAAATGGGGAAAAAGAATTATTTTTCTGTACTGTATTTTGCCTTACGGCGAGTAAAATAGTTAAAAGATATTCTCAGTGTATTGTGAGTGGATATTCAGCAGTATTTCATCCAAAGCATTAATGCACGCAATTGCGTCTCTTGGCGGCCGGCCACGAAGGAACATTAAGAGAACACAAATGAAACGAAGTGTATTTGTCGGGTATTTAAATGCTGCGTTGTTTTTTATAATATTATTATTCTTGGGTTAACAGTGATTGCTATATTTGGTTGCCTTATGAATAACTATGTGTAGCTGTATCTACAATAACGTCGTATATTATTGAAGGAAGAATGGCTACTCATTAACTCTATTAATGTTGCTAGGTACTAATGTCATTCATAGTTTCCAAACTAATCATGAATGCACTCCTTTTTTTCTGTGATCAGCGAAACTATTTTTATTCATGCAACTTTCCATTGTTTTCATTTAAGGTGCCCATACGTTATCGTGTGCCATATTGCAGAAGCAACTACCTATCCACCAAGAACAAGGGGTATGTGACTGTGTTCCAGTTCACCAAAGATGAACGCAGTAGACAGAAGTGGCTGAAGAATATCCCTCGGAAGGATTGGAATCTTTCTTCAAGCGCATAGTTTGCGTCAAGCATTTTGCTGAGCAGGATATCCTACACCGTGTAACTTCCATGAATAAGAACGTTGAAGTGAAAAGTTACGAGTTAGATCGCCTAAAGTTGTCCCCTGGTGCTACTCCCACAGTGTTTCAGGCTCTCTCCTCTTCTTAAAACTTCTTATTGTGATCAGTGAACCATGAAAATCTGTGAAAATAAGTAGATGAGTTGTACTTCTAAGAAATGAAATCAGGAAATATTGTATGAATCAGTGGAACAGGAAAAGACTGCTGATGAAATGATAATATTTACCATTATTTCCGAAATACATGCTAATTTGACATCTGGCCGCCTTCTACTACTGAAGGTACATTGGAAAATCAATTGCTACTAAGTGATACGGAATATATTAGTGGTATTTTGAACTAATTCATCTTTTCCTTGCAGGTAGAAATTCTTGTTGTGATCAGTGAACTATGAAAACCTGTGAACATAAGTAGATGTAAATCTTGGAAATGAGATCAACAAATATTTTATGAATCAGTGGAACATGAAATAACATTGATGAAATGTCAATATTTGTTCTCGTATCGATAAGGGCACCTTAATTGATAATTATCCGCCTTACAATACTCTAGGTATATTGAAAATCCAAGGGTACTGAGTGATATATCTATACGTGGTATTTTTGAACTAATCCATCTTTCTCTTGCAGGTAAAACTCCTTATTGTGATCAGTGAAGCATGAAAATCTGTGGAAATAATTAAAGATGAAATGAACGAATATCGTATGAATTAGTGGAACATGAAAGAACTTCTGAGGAAATGACTATATAAGTTTTCATATTGAAAATACTTAAGCCCGTATGACACTTGCCAATTTATTGGCCAATCCATTGGATATTGGATTGTGTACCCACTGACACACGCCAATTTCTAGCCCAATCTCAGTTTCACAATATTGGGCACAATTTCTTGGCCAATCTACAATTTAGAACAGGTTCTATTTTCTCGAGGCCAATCTCCAATCAGAACTCAGTCTTGTCGACTCCTAGTGGCCAAAACTAGAAGCTCTTTGCAAAGCATTTCACCTCGGAATTTTAATATCATATATAAAAACTTTACAAGCATAGCAACCCATGAAATAGCTCAAATAATTAATGTGT
Organism: Ischnura elegans; assembly: GCF_921293095.1. Classification (NCBI taxonomy): domain Eukaryota; kingdom Metazoa; phylum Arthropoda; class Insecta; order Odonata; family Coenagrionidae; genus Ischnura; species Ischnura elegans. The sequence continues at coordinate 112,783,667 of NC_060259.1, read as the reverse complement.
GCTTTGAGAGAATATAAATTCACAAACATCAACTGTCTAAAGTGGGTAATTCGGAAATAACATTTCGGATATTTAATGAATAAAAACGTCGTGATTCTCCTCGATAGCGTCTATATTTTGTTTATTTTACAATTATTAAACTATTTTTCATGATTTGAGCGCTAAAGTTTCGGGTGAAAGTCCCAATTGATGACACAATCTCTGTTTATTCGATGAACATATTCCAGCCAAAACGAGCCGCTACGTTATCTTGGCTCACCTATGAGATCACCATATTGCCTATCTCTCATCATTCAAGGAACTCACCCGAATGAAAAGTCGAGCAATTCGAGAATATCTTTGCAGCCCCTCGAAATAGTTATTAAATTTACAATTATTATGCCACCTCCCATTCTGTAGCTCATTGGCAATTAACCTGCGTCTTGAGATGCTCTTTTGTCATTTTGTGTTATGTGGCGTTCTCTAGTGGGGCATTAGAACACTATAACGGCCAATATTGGTGTAAATATTGGTACGTGTCATACGATGCCTAAAGCCCAATATTTTAACCAATATTGCGCGCCGATATATTGGCCAATAAATTGGCAAGTGTCATACGGGCTTTAGTAAATTGACGTCTAGCCGCCTTCCAATACAGTAGGTTAATTGGAAAATCCATGAGTGCTGAGTGAAATTACATATATGTATGTAGTATTTAGAACAATATAATAATTTTCTCTGCAGCTAAAACTCCCTTTTGAGTGAACGTTTATTAGTGAACCTTGAAAATTTGGTCATATAATCAATTATGAAGAACCTGTTGTGGCAACCATTATCGAGATTAATTCAATGATTTCCTCTCGTTTGTAAAATTTGATTTTCTTTTAATAAGTATTGAGTTAAATGTTAGTATAATGTTATTTGTTGAGACATTTTTCCAATTCGGAAGTCGTTAATATTTCATTATACTGATCTTGTTGTTTAGAAATATTAGATTGAATATATATTTATCTTCCTTGTGGCTTCATATTTTTTAAACGTTGTCCAATTTATATAATGCTAAGACTAGTTTTTTTATATCACATAGTTTTCTAATTAGCCCTTAAAATTGTACTGATCATGTTTTTTTCCATCAGGTAATGTGGTGCCTGTGAAACTGATAGCTGTTGCTGGTGACGGTTCATCGGTGAACTTCAAATGGCAAGATCTATGGAGGTTGTTTCCAGCTGAAATTGAAATTAAGAACCTGTGGCAGCTTTTATTTATTCCACTTTCTGGAGTAATATTTATGCTTTTATGGCCATGTCTTGTGACATTGTGAGGTTGTTTGACCTCTTCAATATGAAATGTTCACCGGAAAATGTATATATCTGATTTTTATTTTAAATAAATGTTGTTGAACTTCATAAATTATTTTTCCCTAGTAGCACAAGAAATGTTGGGCATATGCTCAGATTATTTTAGGGATATATGTTTTGTACACAACATGAGCATATGCTTAAAATATGTTCAACAGATGTTTAAAACCACATGTTTTCAACATATGCTCGACATATTTCCAGCATATGTTCCGACGATGTGTTGAGCATATTTCCATAGAAATATGCTCCACATGTGTTCAACGAAATATGTTGAGTATATATACGTAGACATGTGTTCAACAAAATATGTTGAGCATATACCCACACAGCACACGGACACCTTTCGGACATCCGGTGATTGTCCGCCAAGTGGCCTATGGACGTCCTACGGACGTGCGAATTCATGCCAAAGTATGTCCGCTGCAAGTCCGCATGTCAGTAAAAAAGGTGGCCTACGGACGTCCTGAAAGTGTCCGCTCCGGACACCTTCAGGACACGTTTAGGTTAGGATTGCATTTTGTTCGATACAAATAAATAATAGGTCCAGACAAGAATTTAAATAAATAAGGCATCAATTCCATGCACAATATTTATTTGGCTTCTTAAAATAATACAATGCAAGAAACTACATACATATTATTTAATTTTCTTCTTCCCCTGCAACCGCTCCTTGGCGTGCCTTAGCCAGTTTTGGATGGCAATCTCCACATCTTTTTCAGCGGTCATGCTCTCCTGCACTGCTCCTGTAATAATGAAGTATATAAACATTTCATTGTAGCAAGAAATTGTATCTTGTACGTAACAAGCAGATTACATAAGACAGGACGCTACAGTCTTATTAGTCACGTGTTTAACATTCTTAAGGTTTCAAAATTAGGAAACCTGTCCATTACAGGCTGAATACATTTTACAAACTTTTCTTTGACTTTTTCTTGTTCTTAAATAAGAAAAGATTTTGAGTAAAAATATTAATATGTTAGTAATGTATATATTGTGATTAAGAACATTTTTCATAGAACAATTATTGCACTAGATTTTAATCCCAAATATGAGAAGACTGTTTGCCTGTTAGACCCTGGTGCACCATCTAGCAAAAAATTCTTTGATCCATCCTTGCCAGACAGCTAAGTAGAGGTCTCGAAAAAGATATTGGAAAAAGCATTCAAATGGAGGATAATATTTCTGAACAATTGGTCTCTGCTTGAAGATTATGACTACACTAGAGTGAATTGTGGAGGTAAAGAAAAGTGTTACAAAAGCTGGAGCTAAGGAAGACTAATGCAGAAGAGCTGAATATGATATAGGAGTAAAGGAAACTAGAAAATTTAAAGGAGGAAGTTTAAGTGGACTAGATCTCTTGGGATTAGTGTGAAAACAGCCACACTGATTTGGCACACAAACCACTTAGCTGCATTGGCCGAGATGCAACTTAAAAAAATAGAAACTTTGAAAAACTTGCTGTAGTTAAGGCCATTCCATGATTTAGGTCTCCGAATTCTTCCAATCTTAATAATTAAAATAGATCTTCTAATGTAGTCTGGTATCGAGGCAAAAGTGACAACCTAGCTCACTGGCAATATTCACATTTCGACAGAGACATAACAGGGGAATAGCAGCTAAGGCCTGCTGTGAGCTACTGAAATTTCTATAGCTCCTACAATAACACCTACTTCAAAACATCTTAGTTAGCTAGAGCTACTAGAAAATAGTAGCTTCTGTAGTACTGTGCAACTACCATCCCTGTTGAATAAGTTATCCCATTCTTAAGTTCTACAGGTGTTATACATCGAACTTTTATAGAGCATGAGATCCTTTTCAACCATGTTTTTGGTAATTATACCTCCCATATGCAGAACAAAATTTTTTTTCAAATGTTTGAATTACTTGGTAGTGGAATCTGCATCTGAAAATAATACATAACAATACTATTTTCTCTACCTTTAGCATGGAAGGGTGAACCTTGTATTACAAGATGTTTAATAATTATTTAAATTTACTTTATATGAGCTCCCTTAACAGGAGCAACTTGCCAAAAAAGTATCCAGACCAAAATTATTCCTCCTTGCCCAAACCTATATAATAATCAAACGAATACTTACACCTCTCTCTCATGCCTTGCTTTAGCATGTTCCAACCAGCTCTTCACTGTAACTTCCACACTAGAATTGGTGGCTGTATCGTCCTGGTTCAGTGCAACATCTGTAAAGAATGAAGACAAATAAGTATACAGACAATATTATAAGAAGAGAGACATACAAACTTATAAATAGAGATAGGAACTAAATAAAAATACAGATAAGCTATTTTTATTCAACTCCACTACATGAAAGCTATAGTCAGTAAATGCCTCCAGGTAAATATATCAGGTTCACGATACTATACACCAAAATGTGTACCGATGGCTGCACGAAAAGATGCACAAGTTCTATTTTCTGGGTATAAGATTTCATACAGCAGTTTGAGCAAATAAATGAACCATGAAACATAGCCGTAAGGTTTGTTTACATAATATATCACTTACAATTAGACCTTGTTCAGATTCATCCCGAGTTTCTTACAGTCGTCCTATAGTTTCCACTAAATTAAATGCATGGATGACTAATAGCACAGTTACTTAGTTTGTAGTTAAATTAGTTTATAGTTTAGTAGGTTAGCAAAGTTTGGCAGAAAAAATATATTAAACGCAATAAAGTTACGTCGGCATTGTAATTTTTATGCTCTATGGATCCAACCTTACTCGCTCTTCAGCCCTTCGTCTACCGCCGTTGAGGTGGAATTTTCGTGGATTCGGAAGGGATTTGATTCGGAGCAATGATTCGGTTCTCTAAATCGTTTATGAGGAATCGAGTGAATATCGAATCCGAATGAATCTTGAATAGATGCGAATTTATGGGTGTCCAGCGACCGGGAAAGTCGGGAATTATGCATAAATTTTTGATCCTGATTTTTGATTCGGAACTGTAGAAACGTTTATATCAAATTCATTTCAGAGATAATTTTTCCAGTTCAACGCCCATTATCTGGTTAAAATGTAATTGTTGTAGCAAGGTGCAATAGCTAAGAAGAGTTTTTTCAGCCGCAACGAAACGTGCAATGTCAGACTAGACAACAGAACCGAAATATACTAATATATGTACTCTATCTGAATGAATGTAAATATCTAACTATGTACTCAAGTAAGACTCAAAAGAATGCCAGGTGACGTCGACATCTAGTTACGAGTTTGAAGCAGCTCGTCAGGCTTGCTTTGAATAATGTCAATGCTAACAAACGTATTTCTTTTCCTTGTAAATACATTAATATGATATAACATGAAATCACTTCAATGGTTTAAAAATCATGTAAGAGATTCGGGTGTATTAAAATTCGAATATATCGCAGTAATCACGTAAGATTAATCTGGGAATTTGTAAAATTTCCCTGGAGAAGCTGGAATAGGGAAATTGCATACTTTTTATAAACAGTATGCTGATATACTACAGTAAACACTTAGTACCGCAATATACTTTTTTCCGCTTAAAATTCAGTTTATACCCTAGAAAATGACTCCCAAAAGTCGCCCGAGTTTCGCGGGCTAAAAAATACCGCCCCCACTAATCTTTGGCTGTGACGTCATAGTTCAGTACGAGTCCAAGATCCAAGCCCAGTAACTGCAGGTTTGGAAGAGCCACGTTGCGTTTAAAGGAGAACGTGGGTGAAATAAGGAAAAATTACAAGTGGTGCATTGTTCCTCTGTGCAATAACACCCCAGAAAAAATTTTCGTCTGCATTCCCACGGAAGAAATTAGAAGAAAAGCCTCGATGCAAGCCGTCTGTCGGGATGAGCGTTACGGAAAAATAAGAGTATATATAATAAACGGAATGATAAACCCGTGTGCTGTGTGAGCGAAGATAACTTTAATATAAATAATATTTCCATATTTCATTGACTGAATAACTTGAAACTGAGATTTTTTGATAATTCGGCCGCCCTAGAATAAAAACTCAACTTCACAACAAAAATCGAGATAGGTGTTTCTCGATGGTTATGATGGACTCAAATTATTAAGGTACTTGTTCAATTTCAGTTACGGAAGGACATAGAAAATTCCATGATGTTTAAAATCAAGGGAGGAAATATGAAAATATAGAGCAACGTTGATCCTCATGCATTCGAGTGCCAGCCAAGGAGACAGCGTTTTCTTCTACTGTCGGCGTCAAAATGATGTGCCGCTGTACTTTGCAAATTTATATCCTGGCTTCACTACATGCTATAAAAATGAACTATACGTCATTTTAAAGGAAATTTTATCCAAAATGTGATTTATTTTATTACAAAAAAATTGAAAAATGTAGACACGGTCAGTGCAATAAATGACTCCGCGCACCGAAAAATTAGCCGTTTTGTCAATTTCATGAACTTTGCAACTCAACCTAAGGAAAACTACTACGTCTATACAGCATTCATCTTCCACATTAATTTACACTCATCAGTGCGAATTAATAAAATGGCTTTTGGGTATTTTTAGAACTTATATTTTGTTATAAATAAATGAAAATATTTAAACATTATCTTGTCCCATAGTTTACCCCGAAAGATAAAGGAAGTTGTAGATGGAAAAAGAATGGAATCCAGAGGTGGTCACAAAAAATGAATCGCAGCATTCTTTGATTTTATTCTGCGCCGTTGCTTGCTTTTCAAAAAAAAGTTGAGTCACAAGAGGAATGTTCCGCGGCCTTTGATTTGGAAATTATGGAGATAAGAATGGATATGTGTGGATCAGCAATTTCCATTTAGTTGGTTGTCAGGATAAACCAAGGATCCATTTAAAGGTTGTCAGGCCATCGTATGAAGATAGGACTGATGTGCACCACAGGGGAAATGGTGTGTTTGAGGGAAAGTCAAACCCAAAGTTGCCCAAAGAATGTGCAGTTCTATGTTGCTCTTTCCCCAGTTAAAACCAAATAGATATTGGATTGGGATGATATTTTCACCACGGGTTCCAGTGATAGTGAGAGTGCAGGTGATCACGGTCATCATCGAAAGTCGAATCCCTCTAGGATTTCCGATACGGAATTTTTAAGTGACAACCGATCGCAATGACGATGAGCTCGCCTTTAGAGAAGGTTTCAGATATATCGTGAGAAAAGCTCCCAAAATGTATTTAAGACTGTTTGGAAAACATGCACATTTTAATGCTAATTTAGGAAGTATTTCATTTCAAAAGTAACTTACTAACACCTGAAGACGTTGTGTTTATTATATTGATCGAAGTGCGATTGACCGATTCTTTCTGCAGAATAGGAAGTGGCTTCGGGGTTTTTAGTCACAAGATGGTAGATTGTGTTGGAAGTTCGTCTATATTATCGCTACTAATTTGAAACATTAATAGTCTGGCTTCCTCAGAGCTTCCTGTCGCCCTCCAGGCAAGGTATTTTTAAGTTGAAAGTATCATCGACAGCTTCGAGGTGGAAATAAGTTCACCATAAGACTCTACCGGACTGCCAAAAGAATACACATTTCACATGAGTATACGCTTTCGCCAATATTATACGCAAGTCTCACTTTGTTATGAACTATAAAACATTACAGATGCACATCAGCTACCTTTCCATTTCTCGGCATCGACTTTCCGCGCCGACGAAGTCTACAGTTTCACTAAAATACCCTGTTATCATGATGGAATCAGTAACAGGAAGCTTGCTAGGATCAGCCTAAGAATAACCATATGCCTTCATCTTTACGCAATCTATCGCTTTCAATGGAGGAGAAATAGATCAAATAATAGCCCTGAAGTCACAATGAACAACTCCGTTAAGTCTGCACTTCAATAAATGAATCATAAACACGCCGTCGCATGTATTCATGTATGCAACCTATACTATGGCCGTGCCGCCGTGCCTCGTACTGAACTATGACGTCACTTTTCTACCAGCCAATCATCGGGCGTTTTCGCTTCTCACTTGCATTTGAAAATTCTCGTGAACTTTGATGCATTAAATATCGCAAACCACGTCATAAAATAATAAAAAAACTTTCACCGAGGTATGCAAACATATATTTTTATATAATTTTGGGGCTATTGATTATATCTGAAATATATGCAAGTTCCCTTAGACGATGTTGTTGCTACAGAAAAAACGAAGAAAAATTTTATTGCAAAGGCAGCAGCTCACTACATGTAAGACCACAAAGACACTCAACATCAAGGGACACTATTCAGCGAGAGGAAGATTCCACTGAGTCACCTTCATCTGGCAGCGTTTGGAAAAATTTTGATTCAATGGTCAAAACCAGAATATGTGTCCCTTCTCCAACAACTGCAGCCATTATCGAGATGGACAAGTTCTCAGCAGAACCACACATTGAGAGGCATGGAGATCCTCTCAAGTGGTGGTGGAGGAATCGAGACATTTATCCTCGACTCTTTTCAGTGATGATGAAAAGATTGTGTGTCGTTGGCTCATCGGTGCCATGTGATAGAGTATTTTCTAAGGCAGGGGCAATTTTATCGGAGAGGAGACAAGGCCTTAAACCAAAGAGGTTGACAAAACTGTTTTTTTAAATTACAATCTTCACAGTTAATTTTTTTATTTCTGCACTTCTTTGCATTAAAATTATTAATATTATCAGAACCCATGTACCCGCATGTTCCCTAATATTTGCAATGTAGCTATTTTTGAATTATTAGAATGGTTGGTCAAACATTTACAAAAAGGTCATGCTGGTTTCTCGAAGGAGTATATCGGTATTATATATATATAGTATATATTAAACTTAAATGTTCTGGACAGGCAATTTTGCCATTATATTGTACAAGAAAATCAACTCATAAATGAGATGTGTAAATGGTTGTTTATCAAGTTCATCAGAAATGCTGTGTAATATTCAAGCTTAAACCAATATTAAAATTTTTTAAGACCGTCTTTATATATTTACATGTACCTACATCATAATAAGGGTCCTATATATCCAGTGGATTCATTATCCAAATGGGGTCTCACTAATGAATAATACATAATGCCAAAATTTCAATTGACGTAGAATTTAATCAATTAATTGATATACTGGATTGAACATACGGAACCTTAAGGTAATAATTATAAGTAAGATAAATGAAAATGAGGAATTCTTAAAGGAAATGGGTAGCGGTTTGAAAAAAAACATGAAGGAAGAAGAATGAATTTGAGAAGTGTTTGGAAAAATTATTAGCCATAGTTACACCATCAGTTGCTTCCTCAGTTCCCACATTACATTTAATAAGGAATATTAGAACTCTTTTCTCAAAGAATTTAAGTAATTCATAAATGATTTCTTATTCATCAACTCTCGGAGGAAGAAGAAAGTTAAGTCCCCAATGAAAATTTTGTATACAATTGTATACAATTGTACACAGGATTTCCTGTATAAAACTGTATACAATTGTATACAAAATGTGTTAATTGTATACAAATTTGGCTTTACACAATTGTATAAAAATGTGTACAATTGTATAAAATGTATACAATTGTATACATTTTACACAATTGTATACATTTTACACAATTGTATACATTTTATACAATTGTATACATTTTTATACAATTGTGTAAAGCCAAATTTGTATACAATTTACACATTTTGTATACAATTGTATACAGTTTTATACGGGAAATCCTGTATACAATTGTATACATTTTTATACAATTGTGTAAAGCCAAATTTGTATACAATTTACACATTTTGTATACAATTGTATACAGTTTTATACAGGACATCCTGTATACAATTGTATAAATTTTTATACAATTGTGTAAAGCCAAATTTGTATAAAATTTACACATTTTGTATACAATTGTATACAGTTTTATACGATTGTGTTAAGCCAAATTTGTATACAACCCTAACAACACATGGACATCCAATGGATGTCTGACGAATACCCAATGCGGACGTTGCTGATGGGCCAAGGATATCCGATGAAAATCTGGCGATTTCCCTTGGACATCTGTCGGATATCCATAAGTCCCAAAATCCGATATCCATAGGACGTCCCCTTCCAGATATTAATACCATTTTTGCATATTGTTGCAAGAATATACACCAAAATGATTCCTTCACATGATAGACAACCTTATCAAGGTGGAAGGATTCTTCATTCAAAAGTTTCATGGGTGTCTGCTTAGTAACCATTGATGAATGATTACCCTGGCGAAAATGTGACCGTTTTCAGATTGTTTAAGAACGCACCATGGAGATGATCATGAACAGCGAAGAACACTATCCCAGTGTGTCCTCGAGCGGAAATGTGTACGCCTTGGAGTGTTCACAAACACTCTACAGAGCGTTTAGCTATGTTTACGACTGTTTGTCAATGTTTCCAAGCGTTCATGAACGCCCTGTGAGTTACCATCTTCATTGTTTCGCAGCATTTACTTACATTTGAGAACACCCTGTCTAGGCTATCGAGAGTGTTCATGTACATAATGTAACATGCTAATGTGTTTTCCATAGTTCTTGAACGCTATGGGAACACTTGCCGGTGGGTTTATGAACTCTTGCAGTGAATAAATTTAATAAAGAAAAAATCAGTGAGATTCAGGTCTTACAGGGTCTACAAAGGAAATGAAAACCAGATACAGTTTGCTGTAATGATAAAACAATTATATTTAACTATATATTACACACTTATTTACAACAACACCACACAATCACATGAGTACTTTATAAACTGAATTCATCATGCATAACAAAGAGACCAGGCCCAGGTGGTATTCCACCTTTTGTGCTTAAATATTGTCAAGAGATTTTAGCATATCCTCCCTCACTCAGTCCATCCATCCAACCTAAGAAGTAGTTATGTAGTCCCAACCCATAAATCAGGTGATAAGACTCACACCACTAGTTACAGACCTATTTTAATCCAGTCATTTGTTGTTAAGATCTTGAGAGAGAGTCTTGCACTTAAGCCTAATATCCTCTCCTACAAACATATAGCTATACCAGAGCACCATGGTTTTCATGAAGAAAGGTCTTCAACTACGAATCTCATGGCCATGCAATACTACATTCTAAAACCCTTCAGTGAAGGGCATCAAGGTGATGTAATATATACTCATTCTCAGAAAACATTTGATACTCTCATTACTTACAACTTGCTTTGTAAGTTGACATGTTATGGCATTGATGGTAATCTTTTAAAATTATCATTAACTGTCTTAATGGTAGAACCTAGGTGGTCAAGATTAAATCCTTCCTCTCTAGTGTAATGAATGTGACATCTGGTGTTCCTCAAGTGTCCCGCCTGGATTGTTATTACATTTATTTATTAATGATGTTAAGCAGAAGAAAAAACCAAATGCGGGTCTATCAAATGCTGATGATTACAAATTACATTGCAGGATTAAATATTTATATGACTGTTTATGTTTACAGAGCAGTTTAAATAATCTATTTTGCCGGTGTTAAAGTACTTCTGTAAGAATTAGAGTGCTTTCCAATCACCTTGCGCAGATTAGCTCACATCACAACAGATTGAAACACACTAGCGCAGACGAACAATGGTGCAGGATGTGTTCCCATCTGTTTAGCGCAGATGACGTCACATCTGCGATTGGAACACGCTCTGAGCTAAACAGTTTAAAACAGATCAGCACAGATACGCGATTGGAAAGCACCCTTAATTTAAAGAAATGTGTACCAGTCACATATCATCATTTTAAAAGTCCGATTACATTTCATTGCAACATGAACAATGGATACCTTGAGAAAACCACCAAAATTCTAGATTAGGGAGTTATCTTTACAGCTAATTTAAATTTTGACTATCATGCGGATGTGATGGCCCCAATTAAAATTTTGCATATGATTTGTACACAATGTACACAGGATTTCCCGCACACGATTGAGTACAAATTGCATAAATGTGTACATGTACAATGCGTTGCAAAAAAAATTTGGCATCAAACAACTTGCGTAGATTGTACGCAATTTGCACTATTTCATATATTGCATAAAAAGAGTACAACCTACACACAATGTGTAAAGCCAAATTTTTGTACATATAAACATTCTTTCTACAATTATCATTGGAGATATCACAAAGAATAATGAATAAATATCCAATAGAAGTATAACGCTATCACTGACTTCCTTGGCAGTTTATTTCCCTTAACATTCAATCTCTCAAGCTTTTTTACATGAGAGGCAACAGAGACCTTAAAATAATACTAATAGGGGCATAATGACTGCCAAAATTAGTGGGCAAGAACCGGCAGGGAATCATTTAATTTTAGGCATATCATTAGATGTCGAGTAGATATAATAAAATGATCAGATAATGAGAAAATAATAATGTAACGTAAACATGGAATACTCCAACACAGAGTAGAATTTCTATCAATGTACAATATTACGCATTTGACACTGATTTCAGACATTTCTCTTTCCTAATGCTCTGAATAGTCTGAGGAATAACTGCAGGCACTCTCTCAAAATGATACATGCAAGTTTTCAGTTGAGGTACCGTCACAAATGTCACATTCAATATCATTATCAAGGGTGGGCAAAGCAAAAGACTTATTTTCCGCTTTGATTGGATAAGTTGCAATTGTTCAAGAAAAGCCACTTTTTTGCTCATGTTTGCTCCCATACTTCATTCAAGTTTGTACCTCCTTTTCTACAGAAGTGGGAACCTCACTTGTATTAAGGCCTGTTTACAAAGTATATTAAACCGTACAAGTGAATGTCTGTTTGCGTGAATGGACCAGAACAGAACATGTACAAATGCAAGAACCAAATTAGGAGACATTATATTTCTGTTCATGCATTCACACAAGTTGGGTGCCTATAACATGGTGCATTTTCGTGTAAATTGATGCATTCATACATTTAGACAATGACTCCTACAAGTTAATGTACAGTGTAAACATGCCTTCAGGAAGAATGTGGATCAATATACTCGAATTATCTTCATCAACCTCCTTGTTACCATTTCTGGTGATTACATGGTACATTTGCACCTCCTTGGGCTCTTCATGCTCCTGCAGTAGCTATAGAATTTTTCTCTTCCTAGTTACGGGGCGGTCTGGAGAGACTGGAATGTTCTAATCCTGGCATACATACTGTTGTTTTTATCCTCGAAGGGCCTCACGTCAGTTTCCAGTACATGTATTTTTCTGCATCCTCTTCCAACTGTAAGGCATTAGTGAATATTTTACTAACTATTTTACTAAGACACAAATCAATACCTAAATGATCGGTGAGAGTTAATTGATGGCTTTGTCCTGAACTGCTCATTAATTACTATATTCTCAATAGTTATTCATTTGTAAGAAAAACCCTTCATATACGAGTTCATTGAGAAGGAGAATAATACTTTAATGCCATAAAGAACAGGTTAAAAATGTATTTTACGGCGAGAACTGATATTTAAACTTAATCGGTCTGAATGGATTGTATTTTATCACGCAAAGATCATACAAAATATTAATTACACTGAGAAATAAATTAGTCCTGAAAGGCTCGATACACACAAGTTCGGTGGTTTACTATCGAATAGAGAAAAATTTTCCGTTTACTTACATTTAAATGGTCAGTAAACAGTGGATGGGTCGGTCAATGCTGACAAGGCATCTTCCTCAAATCCCTTCGTACTTCTAAGAGCCACTTTTTGCCAGTCTCCACTGCGAAAAAGGGGTCATTTTCCTCTTCCATGGCGTACGTCAACGTAAATTTGCTTGTAAAATAAGATTTTATAGCACAGCTAAATTCACAAAGTCAAAAATACAGTACCTACGAATGAATACAAATAACTTCAGTTGCGATGGCTGTTGATGGCTGTGGGCGCTGTAAGTCACATGTTATATAAGATGGCCGCCGGTCGTTGTGGCGCAAGGGCGCAAGTTTCGAAATACGATTTTTAATCCGTTATTTTTAGATAAGTACGTAATATAATGGTTTCAACGAAAAAGTTAATAATTGTCTCTGTGGTGGAAATTTGTAAATGCTATAATCACCAATTCCAAACTGTAGGTGCTTGTATTCGACAGGAAACCCATATTAATAATGAGCGAAAACCAAAACTTGCAGGAAAAACTTCCAATGCCAATTCGAATAATATTTGTATTCAGTTAGTTTACATCAATGGATATGGTTTATCTGCATTGGTATTGTGCAAATCTGAATGCAACAATTATTACATACATATTTCTTAGCTGATATTTTAATTTCTTAAAGCTAAAATTAATCCGAAGTAAGCACTGCCACTTAATAACACTTTAATTTATACCAAGCTTCCAGTTTCATTGTTATCAAGAAACTTATTGGTTTTTCATACAGCTTGGACTCCGGGAGGAAATTATAAACTATTCAACGAAACAAAATTTTGGACATTTTTACCGCTTCTACAGTTTCAGAACAACAAATGAACGCTATTTTGAAGTTTTATAAAACAATTGTCTATAACAATTAATTAAGTTTAAAAAAGTTTGCAACAATGCTAATAAAATTTACGAGTATTAACGATTTCTACATACCTTACGGGTTAAACAACAACTCTCTAAATTGTTCATTTAAAAAATTTAAAGTTTAAACAAAGTTAGCAACTTTTAAAAAATTAACAATTTCCGCATGTTGTACGGTTGAGAAGAGTTGGCTGAACAATATACCCTTACTCTTTGTTGATTATAACAATTACTAAAATTTAAACAAATTTAGCAACTTTTACAAAAACTATTATTATGTAATGAAGAATTCCCACATTTTATACGGTTGAAAAACGTGGAATGAATGATACACTCTTACTCTATTATGTTTATAACGATTACTAATGTTTAAACAAAGTTAGCAACAATTTTACAAACATTTTCAAAATCTTACAATTTCTTTAATTTAATTAGGTTAACCAACAACAAAAGAATGGTTTAGTGGAACTCTATATTGTTTATAATAATTTCTTAAGTTTAAAAATAATTAGCAACAATTTTAGCACCGTTTTAAAAAGTAACAACGTGTTACGGTGTAAAGAATAGAAATTGCTATGAAAAAGAATTGTGGTGCTTTGACTCCCAAACCCTGATATATACACATTGATGCACACATACCTTTACATTGTATAAAAATGTATAAAATGTACAAATTTTATACAACCTACACAACTATGTATAAATTTTCATAAAATGTATAAAATTTATACAATGTACACATTGTATACAGCTTTATACAAATTCATACAAAATGTGCACTTTGTACACATTCTGTATAAAATTGTATACATTGTATACAATTTACACATTTTATACATTCTATACAACTGTATACAATTGTATACAAAATGTGTACATTGTATACATCCTGTATAGAAATTGTATACAAAATTTTCGTTGGGGGTTCCATATAATAAGCGAGAAATTCATGGAATATTCACTCTTAACCAGTGCAGGCGGATTCAAGATTGTGACAAGAAGGGGGCTAGGTGGGAGTAAACCTTCCCCGACAACTGAACAAAATTACCATTTTCTTTAACTCTAAATATAATGGTGTATTAAAAAAATCTAGATATAATGATAATAAATGTAATTAGGTTATTAATAGAGGCTCTCTGGATCCGCCACTGTTCTTAATTGACTAGAAAACCCACTGTCATCCGCGGCCCGTGAAGTAATTCAAGACCTTACTTCTAATACTCCGACGATTGTTGAAATGATTCTTCGATTCTTACATGATTCTTCAATAGGGTTGTTCACCATGTTTTTTTTATTTAAGAAATCGAAAGATCGTGCTTCAGAAGGAGCAATGACAATAATATTATGCTATTTTCTTCATTGTACATGTTTAGAGAAGGCTTTAAACAGTGACAAATTTTACGTGACGCCAAAAAGCCCTACTTCCATCTTGAATTGGTGTGTGACGTCACAAGCCTGTAGATGCCCTACTGCAGTGTTTGAAGTGGCTCAGCAGGGTTATTCCACTTTTTTTTAAAGATCTCCAGCGTCTGCCGCCAGATCAGTGTTTAGAGAAAATCCAAATTTATCCTTTAATAAGAGTAATAATAAGCAAAATTACCCTTACTTGTACATATTTATTGCTCATCATATCACAAATAGCACTACAACGCACACATTTCACGAGCTGTCTTTTTGATACGTATAATCAGTATATTCCAAATCAACTGATTCAATAAAAAACTTGGCTCACAATAAATATAAAACACTATTATGTAACACTAATAAAACATGACAATCGGTTTTCCAATCACTCTGCACGCACAAAAGAATTTGCACTCCTTGAAGTTCGTAAGGATTCTCCACACCTCACTTACCACTCATCACTAACGACTTAGAATCAGTTTACGTTATTTTACATTGACATTACGAAGACAATGAAATGAATAGGCTGAAACAAATTATTAAACTAGCTAAACCAGTTATTGTAACATCAAAAAACTTCGAATTTCACTTTCACTATTACCGTAACCAAAATATGACCAAAACAAACAGCAGCGCAACGAAATTCGTGAAATGTAAACACTGACGAATGCTCCAAATGAATTGGCAATAGGTAATAAAATCAAACAGAACTTAGAGGCGAACAAACGAATGAAAATTAATATACGTTCGATGTATCCTCTAAGTACAACTAGCTCAAATATGAAACATATCCTTCGCAATAGTTAGATACCTTAGATCGAAATGTATAGGGTTGATTGAACCAGCATGGAAGAAATAAATAATTTCGTCGAAGATGTTACATTCACAACTCACTTCACTTGTCGCTTCACTCTTTACTTCATCGTCTATATGCAATCAATTCACTCAGGGGTACATTAAGGGCACAAATTTTGTTCACTTGCACTAGCGGCAAAATGAAAGTTCACTGCACGTAGGTAGTTTCCTTGCAAATGCAGCTATACAAAACTTTCAATTCCTGTCAACAATTACACTACATACGTTGCCTGCCTAACTTGAAGAATGGATTTTATGTCGCCTTGATCCATCCGGAAGCTTCATGCACAACATAGGCCATTTCAAAATAAGGAATAACCTTGGCAAATGTCCAGTCGGCATGCAGAGTGCTCAGCTTGGCATCGAGCGATCGAGGGTACAGGCCAGCCGTACAGGCTTGTTTCGTCATCACCTCTATTTCAAGATGGCCGACCGTTTTTGGCGGCGTTTAAAATTGTTCGAATTTTGATTGCTAATAACTCCATCATTACTTTTTCAACGCATCTATCATTCATCCCAATCAAAATGAAATTACATCAGAAGTGATATACATTCGTTTTTTTAGACCGTTCTGATAGGCTTGAACAACCCTATTCTTAAATGATTCTTCGGTTCTTAAATGATTCTTCGATTCTTAAATGATTCTTCGATTCTAAATGATTCTTCGATTCTTCATGAACCACACGAACGGCATGAACCGCACGGATCGACTTGATTCATAATGAACCGTTTGAACGAGGAGCGTATTTCGATTCATTCGGTTCATACCAATGAACCGTTCAAAATGAACGATTCATTCATGAACGACACAGCTCTAGTGGGAAAGAGCAAAAGAGCCGTTAAGAGCGCAAGAGCGTAGAGTGCACCCTATGTATTGGAACACGCCCAAGGCCAAGTGCAGCATTCCTTCTGTTTTCTTTTTTTCGCATCTTTAATGTTCAAGAGGCCTGTTCAGACAATTTCGCCTGCTAAAAAAGAAAGAATCCTCCACCTCCACAAGTTTCCTAATTGTTTACAGAAATATCGTCTTTCGTTTGTTTTTTATCAAAATGAGATGCATCGTGGGACACCCCCAGTCCAGTTGTATCAAAATATTTGCATCAAAATATTTGGACAAACATTTTGATGCAAATATTTTGACGCAAATTTGACCGTGGGACATCGGCTTTATAGGTGGCGATGACTTTGCCCATCACGGATTCATACGAATTCGTTCGGAATCTACGCGTAGTGAGAATAATATAAACTGCAACTCAGCGCCACTTTCGGTCAAAACAATCCACAGATATCGGTACATCTGACACACAGACACACCCCACTTACCTATGCAAAAAAACGAATGAAATGAACCGTAAAAGGGAAGAGTTCCATTTGGGCTACTTCATACGATACCGTACGTGAGGCTTATTGTTGGAAAATAATTCCTGGGAAATAGAAAGAAAGTTCGACACATGGTCGAACAATCTATTTCGAGGAAGTTTGATTTATTACCGAGATAATATCAAGTCTTCCGCAATGATGTCATGGTAAACACATGTTTTTGCCGTACCTATCGTGACGTCATTATAACAGCAAATTCTCCCTCAATTGCAATAGTTGCATCCATAGAGCTTCGGTGCTCTATGGTTGCATCCTTAGACCATATAAGAACTAGACCCGCCATTCCCCACCCCTACCCATGTCTCGCCGTGTGGCCAACATCTCCCCTCCGCTCCCTTCCTTCCCCGCCCACTTTTAAAGGGGCGTGACGTAACGGTTGGGACGCTCATCGTCGTAGCGCATGGCAACGAATGGGGATTCACTGTATCACTGCGGTATTTTGGCCATTTTCTTCGCTATTTTTCAATTAAAAGTACTAATATATATTGCGTTATGTACGAGAAGTATTCTCTCAGCCATGGTTGGATTGGTGAACTTACAATTAATAAACAGTGGCCTTTTTCGGCATTGGCAGCGACGAAAAATAATAGGGTGGTTTCTTATTATTTTTTTATTGCCTAAATCGAAAGATTATTACTCCTGGAGTACGTATTTCACGCTTTTAGATTTTTAAATGACGATATCTATTTTTCGCGATTAAATGAAAAGTGAAAATTTTCAAGCGCGCGAAAACGCGACGCTTAAGTATGAATGTCGGGAAGTCTCTCCGCGTGACGTATTTCTGGTTCCCCCTCCCGCCCTGCGAAGTGACCTTGAGGCGACGCTTAGCGCTGATACGACGCAGGCTGCTAGCGGCTAGCCTAGTACCCTGTTGGCTGGTAGCGCTTGGCTTAAATAAGGATTATTAATAACTTATCAAACGAGGAAAACTTTCCGACCTTAGCCAGTTTTAATAAGTGATTGTTAAGACACGTTTCCCTGAGCTCCGCGCCTCATGCATGCAATGGTAACCTCAGACGACGTATAACTCCTATCTTCTCGTATAGAAACTAGGTCCCTGTGACGTCACGTGGAGTGGCATCGCATGGGCGCCAATCTGGCCCTTTTCAAATGAGGATAAAAATGGACCATTGCCATTCGTCTAAACCGGTATTTCTAAAACGAAATAATTTGTATATTATGAATACACTAATGGTGGGTAACGAATCGCAATCAATGCCTTTCGTTTTCTTTGATGAAGGAAACCACCCTATTGTGGCAGTAAAATGAAGACAAAGCCCTTTGTAAACTTCCGCAGATTTTTTTCTTATCTCGTTAGCGATCTAGCATCATTCGGAACATCGTTATAAAAACATGAAATCTTGCATAAAAGTTGTAAACGGGGGAATTTTAGAGAGGAAAAGGGTCATGGTGTAAAGAATTTGCCGGTCGTCCACGAAGTAACGCGACAACTCCTTCGCATATAGTAATTTTTAAACGGTCAATTATGCGATGCAAATTGAACTGCGCGCTAGTGCTATTAAAAAGGGATGTCAACAAATCAGCATGTTATTTATAGGTAAGTAATTTAGTTATTTCATAAATGCATAATTTTTTACTTAGCAGATAGCTCTCGTGTTATTTATATATTGCGATGGTGGAAAAAGGTCGCCGGCTTTGCAAGTGACACCTACGATTTACGTACGCTACGGGAAATTCTGGGAATAAATAATACCTATTAACATATGTATAATTAGAAAGAAAGAGAGGATTGGATTAAAATAATTTTAAAAATAAATTTGCTTTATAACAATCAATTATATTTAATATATTGAATAACTTATTAAATATTTTCATGTAATGTTGTACGTATGTACTTACAGAGTTTTCAATTTAATTTTTTTAAACAATTTACGAGATAATTTAATTTTTTATATTCTTGTCACAATACTTAAGAAAAGAGGATGCGGATTCAACGATCATCTAAGAAATAAATCTCATTTTATTAAAAAATCCAGAAGCGATTTCTCTGTCAAATGTGTGAAATTTAACGGATAATTTTCTATTTTTCACGGCAGTATAATATTTCGAAGCACTTGGAGACGCAAGAGCATAAAAGATATTTAAATACTGCTGCATCTTCCTCCAAAATACAGAAATTTTTAGTAAAAACAATTTATGGAGACGAAGAAAAGAAATTAGCATTAGCATTAGGATGTCTTTTCATGCTATTTTTCATAGTCATTCCTTCAGATCAAAGGCATGTACATCACACGTTATCAAATCGGTTTTGCAGCGCACATGATACATAACGCCGTTCAAACAGCTGCTGTTTTTTTGCCCGCAGATATGAAAAATATTGTCATTAAAATATATTTCTATTTTTACATTACACTGTGCGTCTTCAAATGCTGAAATAATTTTGTGAAACTGCGGAAGTCGCATGTATAAGAAAATACTTGGTTACTGTAACACGCGCTAGTTACCTCTTTCGTCAGCTGTAGATAGAATTTTTAAATTATACCACACCATGAATTCCTACTTTCTATATCAGGCTTAATGCCCTACAGTTGTAGAAGATAGTTTTGAAAAATAATCCTCAAATTTAGCTAGAGTTTAAAAACAATCAATCACCTTTTTTTAAAATGCTATTGTAGTTATTGAGGGTGATAAAATTTTGGTAATCTAAGTAGTGAATGAAGTTTAAAATATCTGAATCAAGTCAGAAAGTCAAAGCGGTCGGCTAAAATCTCTATGACCTTTGACCCCCATTACGACTTTCGGAGGTCAAAATAAATTGTTGTACGGATGAATGAACTGCGTAACCGACTTTGGCACCCTTCAAAACCTATGGTTTGACACGTTGGTTGTCATGATGGCCAGACATTTAACTCTATGACCTTTGAGACCTCGGTGGTCAAAAAAATCAAAAATACTGAAAAATTGACTTTGGCACCCTTCAAAACATATGGTTCGAAACCTGGGTGTCACGATGGCCGGACGTTTACCTCTATGGTCTTTGACCTCCGTATTAACCTTGGAGGTCGATTATTGAATAATACGGGTATTTGGACAATACCAATGACTTGGGTGCCCTATAAAATCCATGGATCGACACCTTTGTCGGTATTCTACTCTTTTTGCCACCCTTAAGACCTTGACGGTGACCTTACTGGGTCAACGGTTAAATTTTCGTAAATAAAAGTGTTATTTTCGGGTTTCTCTGGTCCAAAAACCTTAGAATTGACATCTTGGTCAATGAAATTCAGACTTTTTCTATCTCGACTTTTTAAACATTAAAACCCCATAGAGCAAATTCAAGTTTGGACCCACATTGTGAGGTCAAAAGGTCAAAATTGTAAAATATTGCTTACACTCAAAAAATCTTAGGCCCTTTCCCCATTAGTGTGCCAATTTTCATGAATATTGCTCCATGCAAAGTTATTAAAATTACATTCTTAATAAATGTATTTAATGCGATCGCTTCGTCTTGATTTATTTAGCTTTTTGCGCAGAGTCAAGGCTATAAAATGCCTTAGTTCATCGTAAAAATATGTTTATTAAGTGTATAATCATTTTGCGTGCCCAATATCGTCACTTTTCAGCGACTTTGCAGCGTATGAGCGTTAAAATATCTCAAGCGCGCATACGGAATATCGTCTGCAGTCCCAACCGTGACGTCACGTTCCCTCATCCCACTCACTTCCCCGCCGTGCGATGATGGAACAGCGTTCCGCCCTAACGGCAGGTCTACTTACTTAAATGGTCTAAGTTTTGGAGTCCTTTCTAATTACCGTTTTCGCAATAAATAAGACGTTTTTCATGAAATTTCGTAGTCTACCAAAAAGGTTGGCTCTTTCTGTGGATTTTTTTTGATTCCATAAGAAGTAATGGATTAAATCTAGTAGTCTACCAAAAAGATTGACTCTATCTGTAGAATTGTTATTATTACATGCTATGGAATTGATGAAATCTAATAGTCTACCAAAAAGGTTGACTCTTTCTGTGGCATTGTTATGATTACATAAGAAGTAATGGATTTAATCTAGTAGTTTACCAAAAAGGTTGACTCTTTCTGTGGATTGGTTTTGATTACATGCTGTGGAATTGATGAAAGGTAGTAGTCTACCAAAAAGGTTGACTCTTTCTGTGGCATTGTTATGATTACATAAGAAGTAATGGATCAAATCTAGTAGTCTACCAAGGAGGTAGACTCTTTCTATGGATTAGTTTTGAATACACACTGAGGAATTGATGAAATCTTGTAGTCTACCAAAAAGGTTGACTCGTTCTGTGGCATTGTTATGATTACATAAGAAGTAATGGATTTAATCTAGTAGTCTACCAAAAAGGTTGATTCTTTCTGTGGCATTGTTATTCATTCATTCATTTATTTACGGGATAACCCATTAACATATTCATACATATAGTTTTACATATGATAAACAATACAAAATACTGAACACACATGCAGTAAACCCAGAAAAAGAAGAAAAAAAAATCTATACAGAATTGCACATCAATGAATAAAACATGTAGAGAGATACAACAGAATAAAATTTAAAGTATAAACATGTTCTCCAGTAAAAAAGTTCATCTTTGCCACAGGTGACATTTGAATCTGGAAAAGGACATAGAGAAATCGTAACTTTGGCCGAGTCTATTAAAATTCCTCATCATTCTAGATAGCGGGGAGTTAAAGGCATAATTTGTTCTATGATAGTTAATAACAAATGGGTGCGGATTTCTGGAATTATGTCGGGGTGCGTTAAAATTTACTAAAGAAAGAAGAAGGGAACAGTCAATATAAGAATTAATAATTTTGTAAAGGAATAGGGCATCAATGGAGGAACGCCTGTCAGATAAGGATTTCAGATTTAAAAGGGATAGAAGATATGAAGTATTGTAATCAGAATGAGGTATTCCTAATTTGAAATTAATAAATTTGAGAAATTTGTTTTGGACCCGTTCAAGCCGTATTGAGTCTGTGTTATAATAAGGTGACCAGTTTACAATAGAGTATTCTAATTTTGAGCGTACCAGAGCTATATAAATAGTCCTTAAAGCATGAAGATTGTTAAATTTTAGACAGGTTCTCTTTATGAAACCTAAATTCTTTAGGGCATCGCAGACAGTTCGGTCTAGATGTACCTTGAATGAGAGCTGGCTGTCAAACCAAACACCTAAATCGCAGACAGCAGTAGGTCTACCTAGTACAGTGGAATTAATGGTATACTCATGATAATAGGGCGTGCAAGAGTGATGGAAAGTCATTACGCTACATTTTGGTACATTGAGTGATAACTCATTTGCATCAGCCCACTGCACTAGTAGGTCAATGTTTTTCTGTAGCACATGAGAATCCTGCAGGGAAGCAATATGCTTATAAATCTTTAAGTCATCAGCAAAGAGCAGGAAGTTAACGTCATCGAATATATTATGAATATCATTTATAAAAAGACAAAATAGTAAAGGTCCTAGATGACTGCCCTGAGGTACACCAGATAGACAGGGAAACGGCTCAGAAAAAACATGATTAATACGGACCATTAGAGATCTGGATTTTAGGTAGTTCTCAAACCAGCTTAAGAGCTTGCCATGAATACCTAAGGAATACAATTTGGATATCAATAACTTATGGTTCACTCGATCAAAAGCCTTACTGAAGTCAGTGTATATCACATCAGTTTGATAATTGGACTCCAAACCACTAACTATAAAATCTTGGAGCACCAATAGATTGGTTGAGGTTGATCGACCACGCATAAAGGTTATGATTACATAAGAAGTAATGGATTAAATCTAGTAGTCTACCAAAAAGGTTGACTCTTTCTGTGGATTTGTTTTGATTACATGATGTGCAATTGATGAAATCTAATAGTCTACCAAAAAGGTTGGCTCTTTCTGTGGCATTCTTATGATTACATAAGAAGTAATGGATTTAATCTAGTAGTCTACCAAAAAGATTGACTCTTTCTGTGGCATTGTTATGATTACATAAGAAGTAATGAATAAAATCTAGTGGTCTACCAAAAAGGTTGACTCTTTCTGTGGATTTGTTTTGATTACATGCTGTGCAATTGATGAAATCTAATAGTCTACGAAAAAGGTTGGCTCTTTCTGTGGCATTGTTATGATTAAATAAGAAGTAATGGATTTAATCTAGTAGTCTACCAAAGAGGTAGACTCTTTCTATGGATTAGTTTTGAATACACACTGAGGAATTGATGAAATCTTGTAGTCTACCAAAAAGGTTGACTCTTTCTGTGGCATTGTTATGATTACATAAGAAGTAATTGATTTAATCTAGTAGTCTACCAAAAAGGTTGACTCTTTCTGTGGATTTTTTTTTTCTCCATAAGAAGTAATGGATTAAATCTAGTAGTCTACGAAAAAGATTGACTCTTTCTGTAGAATTGTTATTATTACATGCTATGGAATTGATGAAATCTAATAGTCTACCAAAAAGGTTGACTCTTTCTGTGGCATTGTTATGATTACATAAGAAGTAATGGATTTAATCTAGTAGTTTACCAAAAAGGTTGACTCTTTCTGTGGATTGGTTTTGATTACATGCTGTGGAATTGATGAAAGGTAGTAGTCTACGAAAAAGGTTGGCTCTTTCTGTGGCATTGTTATGATTAAATAAGAAGTAATGGATTTAATCTAGTAGTCTACCAAAAAGGTTGACTCTTTCTGTGGATTTTTTTTCTCCATAAGAAGTAATGGATTAAATCTAGTAGTCTACGAAAAAGATTGACTCTTTCTGTAGAATTGTTATTATTACATGCTATGGAATTGATGAAATCTAATAGTCTACCAAAAAGGTTGACTCTTTCTGTGGCATTGTTATGATTACATAAGAAGTAATGGATTTAATCTAGTAGTTTACCAAAAAGGTTCACTCTTTCTGTGGATTTGTTTTGATTACATGCTGTGGAATTGATGAAAGGTAGTAGTCTACCAAAAAGGTTGACTCTTTCTGTGGCATTGTTATGATTACATAACAAGTAATGGATTTAATCTAGTAGTTTACCAAAAAGGTTGACTCTTTCTGTGGATTTGTTTTGATTACATGCTGTGGAATTGATGAAAGGTAGTAGTCTACCAAAAAGGTTGACTCTTTCTGTGGCATTGTTATGATTACATAAGAAGTAATGGCTCAAATCTAGTAGTCTACCAAAGAGGTAACCTCTTTCTATGGATTAGTTTTGAATACACACTGAGGAATTGATGAAATCTTGTAGTCTACCAAAAAGGTTGACTCTTTCTGTGGCATTGTTATGATTACATAAGAAGTAATGGATTAAATCTAGTAGTCTACCAAAAAGGTTGACTCTTTCTGTGGATTTGTTTTGATTACATGATGTGCAATTGATGAAATCTAATAGTCTACCAAAAAGGTTGGCTCTTTCTGTGGCATTGTTATGATTACATAAGAAGTAATGGATTTAATCTAGTAGTCTACCAAAAAGGTTGACTCTTTCTGTGGCATTGTTATGATTACATAAGAAGTAATGAATAAAATCTAGTGGTCTACCAAAAAGGTTGACTCTTTCTGTGGATTTGTTTTGATTACATGCTGTGCAATTGATGAAATCTAATAGTCTACGAAAAAGGTTGGCTCTTTCTGTGGCATTGTTATGATTAAATAAGAAGTAATGGATTTAATCTAGTAGTCTACCAAAGAGGTAGACTCTTTCTATGGATTAGTTTTGAATACACACCGAGGAATTGATGAAATCTTGTAGTCTACCAAAAAGGTTGACTCTTTCTGTGGCATTATTATGATTACATAAGAAGTTATAGATTAAATCTAGTAGTTTACCAAAAAGGTTGACTCTTTCTGTGGATTTTTTTTTCTCCATAAGAAGTAACGGATTAAATCTAGCAGTCTACGAAAAAGATTGACTCTTTCTGTAGAATTGTTATTATTACATGCTATGGAATTGATGAAATCTAATAGTCTACCAAAAAGGTTGACTCTTTCTGTGGCATTGTTATGATTACATAAGAAGTAATGGATTTAATCAAGTAGTTTACCAAAAAGGTTGACTCTTTCTGTGGATTTGTTTTGATTACATGCTGTGGAATTGATGAAAGGTAGTAGTCTACCAAAAAGGTTGACTCTTTCTGTGGCATTGTTATGATTACATAAGAAGTAATGGATTTAATCTAGTAGTTTACCAAAAAGGTTGACTCTTTCTGTGGATTTGTTTTGATTACATGCTGTGGAATTGATGAAAGGTAGTAGTCTACCAAAAAGGTTGACTCTTTCTGTGGCATTGTTATGATTACATAAGAAGTAATGGATTTAATCTAGTAGTTTACCAAAAAGGTTGACTCTTTCTGTGGATTTGTTTTGATTACATGCTGTGGAATTGATGAAAGGTAGTAGTCTACCAAAAAGGTTGACTCTTTCTGTGGCATTGTTATGATTAAATAAGAAGTAATGGATTTAATCTAGTAGTCTACCAAAGAGGTAGACTCTTTCTATGGATTAGTTTTGAATACACACCGAGGAATTGATGAAATCTTGTAGTCTACCAAAAAGGTTGACTCTTTCTGTGGCATTATTATGATTACATAAGAAGTTATAGATTAAATCTAGTAGTCTACCAAAAAGGTTTACTCTTTCTGTGGATTTTTTTTTCTCCATAAGAAGTAATGGATTAAATCTAGCAGTCTACGAAAAAGATTGACTCTTTCTGTAGAATTGTTATTATTACATGCTATGGAATTGATGAAATCTAATAGTCTACCAAAAAGGTTGACTCTTTCTGTGGCATTGTTATGATTACATAAGAAGTAATGGATTTAATCTAGTAGTTTACCAAAAAGGTTGACTCTTTCTGTGGATTTGTTTTGATTAAATGCTGTGGAATTGATGAAAGGTAGTAGTCTACCAAAAAGGTTGACTCTTTCTGTGGCATTGTTATGATTACATAAGAAGTAATGGATCAAATCTAGTAGTCTACCAAGGAGGTAGACTCTTTCTATGGATTAGTTTTGAATACACACTGAGGAATTGATGAAATCTTGTAGTCTACCAAAAAGGTTGACTCGTTCTGTGGCATTGTTATGATTACATAAGAAGTAATGGATTTAATCTAGTAGTCTACCAAAAAGGTTGACTCTTTCTGTGGCATTGTTATGATTACATAAGAAGTAATGGATTAAATCTAGTAGTCTACCAAAAAGGTTGACTCTTTCTGTGGATTTGTTTTGATTACATGATGTGCAATTGATGAAATCTAATAGTCTACCAAAAAGGTTGGCTCTTTCTGTGGCATTCTTATGATTACATAAGAAGTAATGGATTTAATCTAGTAGTCTACCAAAAAGATTGACTCTTTCTGTGGCATTGTTATGATTACATAAGAAGTAATGAATAAAATCTAGTGGTCTACCAAAAAGGTTGACTCTTTCTGTGGATTTGTTTTGATTACATGCTGTGCAATTGATGAAATCTAATAGTCTACGAAAAAGGTTGGCTCTTTCTGTGGCATTGTTATGATTAAATAAGAAGTAATGGATTTAATCTAGTAGTCTACCAAAGAGGTAGACTCTTTCTATGGATTAGTTTTGAATACACACTGAGGAATTGATGAAATCTTGTAGTCTACCAAAAAGGTTGACTCTTTCTGTGGCATTGTTATGATTACATAAGAAGTAATTGATTTAATCTAGTAGTCTACCAAAAAGGTTGACTCTTTCTGTGGATTTTTATTTCTCCATAAGAAGTAATGGATTAAATCTAGTAGTCTACGAAAAAGATTGACTCTTTCTGTAGAATTGTTATTATTACATGCTATGGAATTGATGAAATCTAATAGTCTACCAAAAAGGTTGACTCTTTCTGTGGCATTGTTATGATTACATAAGAAGTAATGGATTTAATCTAGTAGTTTACCAAAAAGGTTGACTCTTTCTGTGGATTTGTTTTGATTACATGCTGTGGAATTGATGAAAGGTAGTAGTCTACCAAAAAGGTTGACTCTTTCTGTGGCATTGTTATGATTACATAAGAAGTAATGGCTCAAATCTAGTAGTCTACCAAAGAGGTAACCTCTTTCTATGGATTAGTTTTGAATACACACTGAGGAATTGATGAAATCTTGTAGTCTACCAAAAAGGTTGACTCTTTCTGTGGCATTGTTATGATTACATAAGAAGTACCCTGTCGATTTCTGAAACAACAATGCCTGTTCGCTGTCCGTTTGAAGTCTGTTGATAGCCTGTTGGAGATTAGTGAACAGAGTATAAACAGCCAACGAACAATCTCGGGTCACTCACAAGTAGGAACAACTTACGAACAGCCTACCAACAGTTTGTACTTTGTTTGCAGCTTGTTCCTTAACAGGCAGGCAACAAGCATTTCGGGAACAATAGTGAACAAGCTTTTAACAGGCAGGGGCCGGTTGGTAGTATGTTTCACCGAACAGGGAATGAACAGACAACAGTGAACAAACACTAAACACCCTATCGATTTACGTAAAAAATGATGCCTGTTCGCTGTCAGTTTGGAACCTTTTGGAGATTTTGAGAACAGATTATGAACAACGTACGAACAATTGTTTTAAGTTTCGGAATTTGGACAACAATTTGGATTAATCCAAATTTAATTGAGTACAAGGAAGTTTGATTGAATCCAAAGAAAATATCATCTACTTAAATAGTAATTATATACGGTTGAATTCATTATCACGATTACCATCAACCACGGATGACGGTTATTGAAGTGAGCACGCAAATTATATTAGCTATCTGCTCGGCTTACGCACGTTAAATACTTTACTTCGCCAATTACAGGCAGGGGCCGTATGTTTCAGCCAAAGAGTATGTACTCTGTGGTTTCAGCGGACTGGGAACGAACAGACAACAGTGAACGGACAGTCAACAGGCAAGGGCCGGTTCATAGTCCGTTTCACGGTACTTACAGGGTACGAATTGGTACGAATAGAAAACAGTGAACAGCTAGTGAACAGGTTCTCAACAAGGACGGAAAGATAGCGTGGTGCTGCTACCTACCTATAGAAGATAGCAAACGCAAACAATGACGCCAATAACCGATACCGTTATCCGGACAGTTTACGAGCACATGGTCGACTGTGTTGTGGTGAAGTTGTTGGTTGCGGAGAAAACAGTTATTTATTTGATTATTATTTAACCTGTGCTAAATGCCCGCAGTGACGAATTAAGTAATTCGTGCATCCATTCAGTGATAGTGAAAGTCGTGAAGTGATATTTGTTCTTGAGTGTGTTTATTTAATAATTTATTGTGTCTCTTAAGTTTTTGAGCAAGTACTGAGATTTGTATTGTATTTGTATTATGCGTATGTGCGTTACGTCGCCGCAATAAGAACCAACAAACATTGTCAGAGGACTGTCTTTCTTGTAGGTTTGTTTGTGAGAAGTGAAATCATCGTGTTCATAAATATTCTTTAAAGGCGTGTTTCTCTTTTAAAATCACACGTATTATATTGACATAGTGCAGAATCCGAGTTGTATTAATTTAAGGAAGTACATATTTCTTTGATGAAGGCATGTGAAATATTTGTTGATGTAGTGGTTGTTCTGTTAATGATGACAAAGCTTGCTTTTCTGCAACTATTCAAGATTTTTATAACTAATGGAATATGTGGAAAAGCACAATAAAAGTTTTTCTTACAATCATTCAAATGAATTTCAACTTTTAATTATATTTTAACATAAATTATCTCTTGTCTATTATGTCCAACTTAGCAACAGCGAACAGTTAATGAACAAATTATGCGCATAGGGAGAGAACAGACAAATAACCATCTTCCCACATTGTCACAAACAAGGAACAGACAAGGCGTTCCAATTTACATTCTACGAACAGTCGCCTGCCTGTTCTCTCTTGGTCAAGGAACAGGGAACAAACAACCTAAGAAAACAGGCAATGAACTGACAGCGCACAGTCCCCTGCCTGTTCATTGTCTGTGGTCCAACAGGTAAGGAACAGAGAATGCCGCTTTCTTAACAGGGAGGGAACAGACAAGTAACCCTTTTCTCACAGACAAGGAACAGACAAGGCGTTCCAATTTACATTCTACGAACAGTCGCCTGCCTGTTCTCTCTTGGTCAGGGAACAGGGAACGAACAGGCAACTGACAGACAATGAACAGACTTTATTGTTACAGAAATCGACAGGGTAATGGATTAAATCTAGTAGTCTACCAAAAAGGTTGACTCTTTCTGTGGATTTGTTTTGATTACATGATGTGCAATTGATGAAATCTAATAGTCTACCAAAAAGGTTGGCTCTTTCTGTGGCATTGTTATGATTACATAAGAAGTAATGGATTTAATCTAGTAGTCTACCAAAAAGATTGACTCTTTCTGTGGCATTGTTATGATTACATAAGAAGTAATGAATAAAATCTAGTGGTCTACCAAAAAGGTTGACTCTTTCTGTGGATTTGTTTTGATTACATGCTGTGCAATTGATGAAATAAAAAGGTTGGCTCTTTCTGTGGCATTGTTATGATTAAATAAGAAGTAATGGATTTAATCTAGTAGTCTACCAAAGAGGTAGACTCTTTCTATGGATTAGTTTTGAATACACACTGAGGAATTGATGAAATCTTGTAGTCTACCAAAAAGGTTGACTCTTTCTGTGGCATTGTTATGATTACATAAGAAGTAATGGATTAAATCTAGTAGTCTACCAAAAAGGTTGACTCTTTCTGTGGATTTTTTTTTCTCCATAAGAAGTAATGGATTAAATCTAGCAGTCTACGAAAAAGATTGACTCTTTCTGTAGAATTGTTATTATTACATGCTATGGAATTGATGAAATCTAATAGTCTACCAAAAAGGTTGACTCTTTCTGTGGCATTGTTATGATTACATAAGAAGTAATGGATTTAATCTAGTAGTTTACCAAAAAGGTTGACTCTTTCTGTGGATTTGTTTTGATTACATGCTGTGGAATTGATGAAAGGTAGTAGTCTACCAAAAAGGTTGACTCTTTCTGTGGCATTGTTATGATTACATAAGAAGTAATGGATTTAATCTAGTAGTTTACCAAAAAGGTTGACTCTTTCTGTGGATTTGTTTTGATTACATGCTGTGGAATTGATGAAAGGTAGTAGTCTACCAAAAAGGTTGACTCTTTCCGTGGCATTGTTATGATTACATAAGAAGTAATGGATTTAATCTAGTAGTTTACCAAAAAGGTTGACTCTTTCTGTGGATTTGTTTTGATTACATGCTGTGGAATTGATGAAAGGTAGTAGTCTACCAAAAAGGTTGACTCTTTCTGTGGCATTGTTATGATTACATAAGAAGTAATGGCTCAAATCTAGTAGTCTACCAAAGAGGTAACCTCTTTCTATGGATTAGTTTTGAATACACACTGAGGAATTGATGAAATCTTGTAGTCTACCAAAAAGATTGACTCTTTCTGTGGCATTGTTATGATTACATAAGAAGTAATGGATTAAATCTAGTAGTCTACCAAAAAGGTTGACTCTTTCTGTGGATTTGTTTTGATTACATGATGTGCAATTGATGAAATCTAATAGTCTACCAAAAAGGTTGGCTCTTTCTGTGGCATTGTTATGATTACATAAGATGTAATGGATAAAATCTAGTGGTCTACCAAAAAGGTTGACTCTTTCTGTGGATTTGTTTTGATTACATGCTGTGCAATTGATGAAATCTAATAGTCTACGAAAAAGGTTGGCTCTTTCTGTGGCATTGTTATGATTACATAAGAAGTAATGGATTTAATCTAGTAGTCTACCAAAGAGGTAGACTCTTTCTATGGATTAGTTTTGAATACACACTGAGGAATTGATGAAATCTTGTAGTCTACCAAAAAGGTTGACTCTTTCTGTGGCATTGTTATGATTACATAAGAAGTAATTGATAAAATCTAGTAGAGTACCAAAAAGGTTGACTCTTTCTTTGGATTTTTTTTGATTCCATAAGAAGTAATGGATTAAATCTAGTAGTCTACCAAAAAGATTGACTCTTTCTGTAGAATTGTTATTATTACATGCTATGGAATTGATGAAATCTAATAGTCTACCAAAAAGGTTGACTCTTTCTGTGGCATTGTTATGATTACATAAGAAGTAATGGATTTAATCTAGTAGTTTACCAAAAAGGTTGACTCTTTCTGTGGATTTGTTTTGATTGAATGCTGTGGAATTGATGAAAGGTAGTAGTCTACCAAAAAGGTGGACTCTTTCTGTGGCATTGTTATGATTACATAAGAAGTAATGGATCAAATCTAGTAGTCTACCAAAGAGGTAGACTCTTTCTATGGATTAGTTTTGAATACACACTGAGGAATTGATGAAATCTTGTAGTCTACCAAAAAGGTTGACTCGTTCTGTGGCATTGTTATGATTACATAAGAAGTAATGGATTAAATCTAGTAGTCTACCAAAAAGGTTGACTCTTTCGGTGGATTTGTTTTGATTACATGATGTGCAATTGATGAAATCTAATAGTCTACCAAAAAGGTTGGCTCTATCTGTGGCATTGTTATGATTACATAAGAAGTAATGGATTTAATCTAGTAGTCTACCAAAAAGGTTGACTCTTTCTGTGGCATTGTTATGATTACATAAGAAGTAATGGATAAAATCTAGTGGTCTACCAAAAAGGTTGACTCTTTCTGTGGATTTGTTTTGATTACATGCTGTGCAATTGATGAAATCTAATAGTCTACGAAAAAGGTTGGCTCTTTCTGTGGCATTGTTATGATTACATTAGAAGTAATGGATTTAATTTAGTAGTCTACCAAAGAGGTAGACTCTTTCTATGGATTAGTTTTGAATACACACTGAGGAATTGATGAAATCTTGTAGTCTACCAAAAAGGTTGACTCTTTTTGTGGCATTGTTATGATTACATAAGAAGTAATTGATTTAATCTAGTAGAGTACCAAAAAGGTTGACTCTTTCTTTGGATTTTTTTTGATTCCATAAGAAGTAATGGATTAAATCTAGTAGTCTACCAAAAAGATTGACTCTTTCTGTAGAATTGTTATTATTACAGGCTATGGAATTGATGAAATCTAATAGTCTACCAAAAAGGTTGACTCTTTTTGTGGCATTGTTATGATTACATAAGAAGTAATGGATTTAATCTAGTAGTTTACCAAAAAGGTTGACTCTTTCTGTGGATTTGTTTTGATTACATGCTGTGGAATTGATGAAATCTTGTAGTCTACCAAAAAGGTTGACTCTTTCTGTGGCATTGTTATGATTACATAAGAAGTAATGGATTAAATCTAGTAGTCTACCAAAAAGGTTGACTCTTTCTGTGGATTTGTTTTGATTACATGATGTGCAATTGATGAAATCTAATAGTCTACCAAAAAGGTTGGCTCTTTCTGTGGCATTGTTATGATTACATAAGAAGTAATGGATTTAATCTAGTAGTCTACCAAAAAGGTTGACTCTTTCTGTGGCATTGTTATGATTACATAAGAAGTAATGAATAAAATCTAGTGGTCTACCAAAAAGGTTGACTCTTTCTGTGGATTTGTTTTGATTACATGCTGTGCAATTGATGAAATCTAATAGTCTACGAAAAAGGTTGGCTCTTTCTGTGGCATTGTTATGATTAAATAAGAAGTAATGGATTTAATCTAGTAGTCTACCAAAGAGGTAGACTCTTTCTATGGATTAGTTTTGAATACACACTGAGGAATTGATGAAATCTAGTAGTCTACCAAAGAGGTAGAATCTTTCTGTGGCATTGTTTTGATTACATACTGAGGAATTGATGAAATCAAGTAGTCTACCAAAAAGGTTGACTCTTTCTATGGATTAGTTTTGAATACACACTGAGGAATTGATGAAATCTTGTAGTCTACCAAAAAGGTTGACTCTTTCTGTGGCATTGTTATGATTACAATGAGAAGTAATGGATTAAATCTAGTAGTCTACCAAAAAGGTTGACTCTTTCTGTGGCATTGTTATGATTACATAAGAAGTAATGGATTAAATCTAGTGGTCTACCAAAAAGGTTGACTCTTTCTGTGGATTTGTTTTGATTACATGCTGTGGAATTGATGAAAGGTAGCAGTCTACCAAAAAGGTTGACTCTTTCTGTGGCATTGTTTTTATCACATATAAGAAGTAATTGATGCAATATATCTAATAGTCTACCAAAAAGGTTAACTCCTCTGTGGCATTGTTTTGATTGCATACTGAGGAATTGAAAAAATCTATTAGTCTACCAAAAAAGTGTACTCTTTCTGTCGTATTGTTTTATCATATATAAGAAGTAATTGATGAAATCTAGTAGTCTACGAAAAAGGTTGACCCTTTCTGTGGATTTTTTTTGATTACACACTTAGGAATTGATAAAATATAGTAGTCTACGAAAAAGGTAGACTTATTCTGTGGATTTGTTTTTATCAAATTCTGAGGAATTGATAAAATCTATGAGTCTACCGAATATGTGGACTCTGTTTATTCGTCTTCATTGCATTAATGAGGAATTACGTATTCGTTTCTAGTGGAGTGAATCTAAAAATTTAACTGTTTCCTTCAGATAGTAATAGAAATGTAATTTATGTCCCTACATAAAAATTCTTCATTAACATGTTTCATACAATGAAATCTTTTCTTATTCCTCCATAACCTTTCGTCCATTCCCCGCCATTGCTTTATTATTGTTTGTGTGGTTTCCCTGCATATTTTCACGTATTTCTTCTATCATCCGTTTTGGCGCTGTCGTCGGGTATACCGGACGGTTGACTCTTTCTCCATTCGGAACGACTCCTAAGGTTGCATCTATCGGTCGAGTCAAACACAAATGACAAAACAGAAGCGCTAATGCAAAAGGCGAATCGCTGACAACGCTGACAACCACAGCTTACTTACACAGAAAACGTAGTAGTAATGATAAATTTTTCGTATGATCTTTCTTGACAGTTTTGAAGTTATTTTGGTTTGATACGTGCTAAGTTTTACCAAGACATGTGGAGTCCCACGCATGTACAAGTGACAGGTAATAGACACTTGAAAACATGGTGAAATACGGTGACATATCATATACCTTTTTCTCTCTAGTGGTATTGTCTACTTCACCTCTTTCTATAATTTCAATATTTTTAAAATGAGTCATAGTACAACGGGCATAAAATTTTCTATTAATCAATACACACGACAATTATGAAGGGGGTTGGCTGTTTGGAAGACAAATTAATTGAGATGTCAAGTGTAGTATTTGGATGACGACCTTTGAGGGTGAAACTTAACTTATGATATGAGTTATGAATTTAAGGTGATATTTTCAACTTTTTTTAATCTCAGCGTTTCTTGTGGTTATTTCAGTTCACCGAGCGCGAGGTTTGATTTCAAAGGGGAAGAATGGTATGTAATTTTTGGCTAAATGAAAATCGTGTGAATGTATTAACTTGTAGATATGTGGCTACTCTCAGTTATATAATTAATATTTCAGGAACGAACGATGCATTTGTGACAATAGCCCTTGGAAAAGCGAAATACAGGACTTCAGTTAAAGATAAAAGCTCTGACATAGTGGAATGGCACGAAGAATGCGAACTGTAAATATTCTTTCATGGAATGTCATGTGACAATGATTACAGACTAGTATTAACCCACAATTTACGTATGTTTTTCAGGCCTATTCCAAAACAGGGAAATACAGCTCAAATAGTTCTTACTGCCTTGCATCGGAATTTGATAGGCGTGGCGGACGAATTTCTCGGTGTGGTTAATATTCATTTATCCGACTTGGACGTCTACGAAAGGCCTAAAAACCGGTGAGATTTTAAGCAGTACAAAATAATTAACCATATGGTGCTTGTATCCGCGCGGCAAATGAATGAATAAATTTTCAACGAAACGGGCTTTTTAATTGGTACATAGATTCTCAAGTTGAGTGCAAGTTAAGTTATTTAATATATGCTGTGGAAAGTGGCTGTGTTATTGCATTTTTTTCTGCTGGCTCTCATCATGCTATCAAGGCTTACGTATTTCTAACCGACGAGTTTATATGTCCAGTTTTAGTGCTAATATCATCCTGCGCCTGCCTTTTATGTCTGGTATTATGTTGTTTTACCTGTTAATATGTTAATACTAATTATTCACCCTACCACATTCTAAAATTCAAGGAAATTTTGATGTCTGGTGAGTGGTTTGTCATTTGCAAAGGTATTTTAATAATACTTCTTACAATTAGAAACTATTTTGAAGCCACAAGTTTTTGGTGTTGGGAAAATTTGATTTGAAGAAAAATAATTATTGTTGCTCATCTTACTAGCTTTGTGTGTGATAAATATTTCATGTTTGGCCTTGGGTCGCTCAGGAAAAGTTCGAGTTTGTAATGACTTTACTGACGTTCCTCCTTGGGTTTGGTTCCAGTAGGGCTATTCTACTAAACGGGGCCATACGTATGGCCGGCCGAAAGTTTCTTATGGCCTGACCCGAAATTATGGCCTATACCGATTCCACTCTCGAGGGGCCATATCGTATGGCCTGGCCAAAAGTCGTAACGCCCTTTCTGCAGGCGAGTATGAGAATTATAATTGGTACTACAAGTTGGGTTCACTTTTTTTTAACACTAGTCATTTTTTGAGAAGGAAGTTTGTTCCAACGTGGATACAAAATTAATTCTGTGTTCCTTAACTGAAATGGACTCTTATTAAAGGATCATCATCATCATTAGTCAACAATCCTAAGATTGGTTTGA
The DNA here is from genome assembly GCF_921293095.1 of Ischnura elegans. Taxonomy (NCBI): domain Eukaryota; kingdom Metazoa; phylum Arthropoda; class Insecta; order Odonata; family Coenagrionidae; genus Ischnura; species Ischnura elegans. The sequence goes on along the minus strand of NC_060259.1, from coordinate 112,747,575 downwards.
CGCAGCTCTCCATTTCTCTCTCCTATCCGCTAATCTCTTCATAGCTACATATTTATTCCCTTTTACATCCTTTATAACCTGTCCGATATAACTCATTCGGGGCCATCCCTTGCCCTTTTTCCCTTTCACTTGTCCTTCAACGATTGTCTTCATCAGACCATCATCATCACTGGTCAACAATCCTAGGATTGGTTTGACGCAGCTCTCCACTCAGTTCTCCTATCAGCTAATCTTTTCACTCCTACGTATTTCTTCTCTTTCACATCTCTCTTTACTTGTTCCATATATTTTGTTCGAGGTCTTCCTTTTCCATTCTTGCCTTCCACCTGTCCTTCGACGATTGTCTTCATCAGGCCATCATGTCTCAAGATGTGGCCTATAAGGTTGCTCCGTCTTCTAATTAAGGTTTTCATGAGGCTTCTCTTCTCTCCTACCCTTCTCAGGACTTCCTCGTTACTAACTCGGTCGATCCATTTGATTTTCATCATTCTTCTGTAGCACCACATTTCAAAGGCCTCTATCCTTGCTTTCTCCGCTGCGGTCATTGTCCATGCGTCACTTCCGTATAGGAGCATACTCCAGATGTAGGTTCTTATAAATTGTTTCTTTACATCCATATTTAAGTTTCCCGCTGTAAGCAGGTCTCTCTTTTGGTGGAATGCTCTCTTCGCCTGGGCTATTCTGCTGATAATTTCTTTCTTGCTTCTCCCGTCACTAGTTATCTTGCTTCCCAAATAACAGAATTCATCCACTTCTATCAGTTTTTGCCTCCCTATTTTAATGTTGGTCTTGACTTCTTCTCTTATGCTGCATACTAAGATCTTGGTTTTCTTCGTGCTTATTTTCAGTTGATATCTACTCATTACCCTAACCATATTAACCAGAATATTTTTCAAATCCTTCTCCGTTTCTGCTATAATGGCTATGTCATCGGCAAATCTTAGCATGCTTATTTTTTCTCCATGGATATTCACTCCCAATGCCTTTTCTTTGATTTCCTTAATGGCTTTTTCAATGTAAACGTTGAAAATTACGGGTGACAATGTACAGCCTTGTCGCACTCCTTTCTTAATTCTTGCTTCTTCACAGCTGGGCCCTGATTTTATCACGGCTACTTGGTTTTGTGTGAACTGTGGATGATTCTTCTGTCATTATAAAGAACCCCAATTTCCTTTAGGATTCCAAGCATTGTGCTCCAATCCACGTTATCAAATGCTTTCTCTAAGTCCACAAACGCAACGAATGTTGGCTTGTTCTTTTCCATTCTCTTTTCTATGAGCAGTCTTAGGGCCAATATTGCTTCCTTTGTGCCTTTGTTTTTTCTGAATCCAAATTGGTCCTCATCCAAGTACTCTTCTGCTTTTCGTTCTATTCTTCTATAGATGATCCTTGTCAGTATCTTTGATGCATGTGTAGTAAGGCTTATGGTCCTAAAATCTTCGCACTTCTCCGCTCTTTTCTTCTTAGGAATAGGGATTATAATGTTCCTCTCGAAATCCTTTGGTATCTCACCTGTTGTATACATTTCACTAATGATTTTTTATAGCTGGTTCAACGTCTTCTCTCCTGAATTTTTGATTAGTTCTACAGGAATGTCATCAATGCCAGACGCTTTATTTATCCTGAGGTCTCTTATAGCTGCATCAAATTCCGATCTTAAAATTGGGGCTCCCATGTCATCGGCATCCACTTCCCTCTTGTTTTCGATAGCATTCGTTCTGAGGCGACTTCCTTTGTACAAATCTTCCAGATATTCCTTCCATCTCTTCCCTTTTTCTTCGTTTTCAATCAATAGTTCTCCGTTTTTGTCCCTAAGGGTATTACATCTTACGCCCCCTTTCCTTAAAGTGGTTCCTCACTATCCTATAAGCGGCCTCTACTTTTCCATGTTTAAGATTGTTTTGCACGTCTTCGCAAATGCTTTTCATCCACGTTTCTCTAGCCTTCCGCGCTTTACGACATATTTTGTTCCTTATCCTCTTGTAACGATTCTGTCCTTCCTCTGTTTTCGCAGCCTTGTATTTTCTTCTTTCTTCAATGAGATCTAATACTTCCTGCGTGATCCATGGTTTTTTCATAACGACTCTTCTTTTACCAAGAACTTCCTCAGCTGCCGCCTGCAGACCACTTCTAATGGTTTTCCAACTCTCTTCCATTGGTTTGTTGGTCGGATCTTCCCCTATTTTATTTTCTACAGCCTCTTTAAAAGCCAGTTGATGCTGAACCTCCCTCAATTTTTCGACCTGCCATATGTTTTTCACGGCTTTCTTCAACTTTTTAAATTTAAGGTGGCATTTCATCATAACTAGGTTATGGTCACTATCGATATCTGCCCCTGGATAGCTTTTGCAGTCCTTCACCTGGTTCCTGAATCTTTGTTTCACTAGAATGTAGTCGATTTGGAATCTTCTACGGTCTCCTGGCATCTTCCACGTGTATCTTCTTCGCAGGGGATTTTTGAATAAAGTGTTGGCAACCACTAGCCTGTGCTCCGTGCAGAATTCAAGTAGCCTTTCTCCTCTTTCATTTCGGTTACCCAACCCATATTTCCCAGTTATTATTCCGTCTTGACCTTCGCCGACGACAGCGTTCCAGTCCCCTAAAATAATAAGATTTTCTTCCCCTCTTACCTGCTTGATAACTTCCGCTATATCTTGGTAGACATCTTCTACTTCTTCGTCTTCATAATCTGACGTAGGCATGTAAACCTGTACCACTACAGTAGCTACGGGTTTAGTATCTATCTTCACCATTACTATCCTTTCATTAAACTGCAGGTAGCTTTTGACACGCATCCCGACGCTCTTTCTAAGCATTATGCCTACTCCAGCATTACCATTTAGCGATCCCGTGTGTATCATTCTGTAGCTTCCACTCCAAAAGTCTCCTTCCTGGGGCCACTTCATTTAGCTGATGCCTAATACATCGAGGTTCATTCTTCGCATCTCCACCTTCAAGTTCTCTAGCTTACCGCAGGTACGAAGTGATCTGACGTTCCATGTTCCTATCCGTAACATTCTATCTCGTTTGACCGATGTACCCTCTCGAGTAGTCCCCGCCCGGAGATCCGAATGGGGGACTAGTTTACCTCCGGAATATTTTACCCGAGAGAATTCCATCATGTCTTTATATAAATTGAGTGGAGTAGCTGTGACTCCTCGGGATGATAATGTGGTGGTTTCCCCTTGCCTTCCACATCGCAGTACTACAATTGTTAAAGTAAATGTTACCATGCCCGTAGTGGAATGTGTGTCGCTGTACCGACCAGTATGGTCTCCACCTTCGCACATGTGAAGAAGAGCTGCTGCCCTCTCCCCCGGGTGATGAGAGGCATTATTATTGGCGGCCCCCAGTCGCCAAGTCACGGTATCTTCACAGGTTTTGGTATCTTTTAAATGGCCTATCTTACCCAAGGGTAGCCCAATACCCCCTCAGAATACCGCCGCTTTTTGTCCACGACTGCTTATTCGACGAGAGAACTCGCTTATCTCGCAGCTAACCTCTATATCTAAAGGTCGACCCACCATCCGCAACCCGGTGGACGCACTCGGTGGCTTTAAGCTCAGCCGCGAGATCAGACCATCGTGCCTCAAAATGTGGCCAACGAAGTTGTCCCTTCTTCTGCTTAATGTTTTTAGGAGGCTTCTCTTTTCTCCTACTCTCCTTAGCACTTCATGGTTACTCACAGGGTCAATCCATTTTATCTTCATCATTCTTTGGTAGCACCAAATTTCGAATGCTTCCACTCTTGACTTCTCTGCTGCTGTCAACGTCCAAGCCTCGCTTCCATAGAGAAACATACTCCATATGTAGCATCTGATGAATTGTTTCCTTACTTCTATGCTGGTATTTTCACCTGTAAGAAGATTCTTCTTTTTCTAGAAAGCCCTCTTCGCCTGCGCTATACTACTGTGTATTTCTTTCTTGCTCCGTCCATCGCTGGTAATTCGGCTTCCCAGGTAAGAGAACTGGTTCACCTCTTCAAGCTTATGCTTTCCTAGGTTGATGTTTGTTTTAGCCTCCTCTCTTTTACTGCAAACTAATATCTTAGTCTTCTTTTTGTTGATTTTCAGCTGATATCTGGCCACTGTCCTTTCCATGTTTGTCAACGTCTTCTTCAAATCCTTCTCTGTCTCGGCTATGACTGCTATGTCATCAGCAAATCGCAGCATACTAATTTTTCTCCGTGGATATTGACACTCGAAGCTTTCTGCTTGATTTCGTTGATGGCTTTCTCTATGTAAACATTTAAAATTAAGGGGGAATGCGCACAACCTTGTCTCACCCCTTTTCTTATTCTCGCTTCAAAGGATAAATTTGGATATTCTTTAAACTCTGATCTGGCGGCAGACGCTGGAGTTCTTTAAAAAAAGTGAAGAACGCAAATCATGGATGAGAAGAGGCAGAAGAAATTTGTACACGATTTGTACCCGACAGTATTATAATAATTATAATATTCGTGAATTGTACAGTGGCGGAAAAAATTAACGCAAGGCTCGTTGGCGTCTGAGAGTGGCCAGATCAGGAACTACTTGTCTTCCAAAATTTTGCCCTCGTAATGCTCTCATACAACCGGGAGTTTTAAAAGTAATATATCCCTTATACCGGGAAATAATCATACCCGTCGCATTATGACAAGGCGCAAAAGATCCAGCTACGAATTCTTTGCCATATTCTCCGAAGCATGCTTCGCCCTCGACTCACCTACAATGGAATCTACTCTCGTCGGGACATCGTGGATACAGCCGACATCTTGGGCATTGAGACTGCCTTAGAACCCAATCGTTTTGGTGGTGTAGTGGGTAAAGAATCATGCTTCGAATCAGAGGTTCCACGGATCAGGTCCCAATGACGGATGACTTGTTGCTGCACACACACACACACACTTTAAACATTTTTTTCTGATCTTAAAACGTCGCAATGCCTATCACAAGGTCTGTAGGAAATTGCATGGCTATTGAATTCTTACACGCTTATTTATTTGTTGAAATTCAACTACTATATTGCATAACTGTTTGGGCAGTTGACTATGTACAGTGAATTTTGACTACCATTTCCACGTCGTCCAGCCCCGCTTCAAGGCCCATAACATAAGCTGTATGTGCAATGTGCCACGGCCTACTGCTCCTCCCTGATTTCAAGGGAAAATTCCTCGGAAGTTCTGCAGAGCTGAGCGAAAGCAGAACATCGAGCCGCCCAAACTCGGTATTTATCAATCGGGAAATTTTGGGCGTCTGCATATGTATTTCATCAGAAACATTGAGCGAATGATCAAGTTGACAGAGGTTAGACTTACCTTTAAAGTTTAAAACAAAATGAGCATTACGCATACATTTAAAAATTATTTCATCATTATTATTGAACTAATGTTATTTCGAATTCATGGAAATATTTGACTGTTCGCGTTTTCCGCTATTTATTTAATCCCTTCTTCTAACTTTTGATTACTTTAAGCACTCAGCATAGGTTAAGGAATAGAATAAATCTCACAATCAATTATTCGAGGTAATTTCGCATCAGAAATGCGGTTGTAAGACATTTATGTTAATTTACAAACTAACTTTTTAAAAAATAAAAATATTTTCTCATCACCTTTACCTATCAATGAAGAAATTGTATTCTTGTAATTACACGAATTACCATTCATTGCGACATCTTCATTTTATGGCCGAATTTCCAGTATTCTCTATTCATTGAAAAGGAGCGATAGTTTTTTTACCATCCCGTGAATTATAGTGTGTGGTCGAATTTTCCCATTGTCTTAGCAAAAAATATATTTCCAGTAAGCCACGTAATACTTGCAAAAAATTTACCTCCTATGCAGCAGACATTTTCTTTTCACTTTCTTATGAAGCATTTACTCCCATGATTGTTGAATAATTGAAATGTGCATCAAAGATGGACTTCTGAAGCAGTCTACGTAGCAAAAGGAAAGTAAATGAGATTAATTGTGGACATTAAATATTTTGCGGAAAACTATTCGGACACAAAAACGGAGTAGACAGGTAAATGACTGCAAGGTACAGCATGTGTGTTTCAGAGAAGAGGAGAATTATGCAGGAATTGATAAAGAAAGCTAGCATCAAAGATCGGATTTGAAAGTAATAGTCACTAGAATTAGAAGAAATAAATTCGAGAATCAATTGATTGATTATGCCTGAACGAGAAATTCACAAGGAAAAATATATCAGTCCATGAGATGTATCAACTTGTAGCTAGGAAAATATTTATAATAATTCGATTACAATGGAAACAAATTCTAGATAAAATTCATTCCCTTCTATTAACCGAAAAATAGAGTCGAATTCCATTCAGTTCCTTTCCACCCATTCAAATTTCCGTAATCTTTCCAGTTTCCTAAATAACTTTTCAATGAGTGAAAATTATTATAATTTTCTGATTCTCATTTTACGTCACTTTATAAAATTGAAACACATTTAGCGCTTAGTTCAGATACATCTACTTTAATAAAGATCTAATTTTTAATTGATGTTGTTAATCAAATATGCGTTAATATGGATCAGCTTTGTGATTAAAAATCAAGTTTTAAAGACTTTATGAAGTTCAAAAAACTCTATTTACTCCTCTCATTTCACTATGAAAGAAATCGTTTACTGACCAAATTAATCAATTTCTTCAGATAACTACATGAAAGAAATTATCGAACCTTAAAATGCCCATAATATATTCCGTTACCTAAATCAATTCGCCTTCGCATTTCTTTTCAATTGCAGTATGTTACAAGCTGTTCCAATATAATCCTTGGGAAACTATTATTGGGCGTAGGATATTGAGCAAAACATTGCAATACTGAACTGAAAATAAAAACTGATTTCTCGGCGGTGGCTCAAAAAAGTGCTTTCATTCTGCTTTGAGGAACTCTATAGGAGTTTTTCCTTGAAGTGGAGAAGAAGCGTGGGCCGTGACACATTGACATGCAGCTAATGGTTAGGGGCCTTGAAGCAGTGCTGGACGACGCGGAAATGGTAGTCAAAATTCACTCCACAGTCAACTGCCCAAATGGCTATGCAATATGGTGGTTGATTTTCAACAAATAAAGAAGCATGTGAGAATTCAATAGCCATGCAAAGTCCTATGGACCTATTGATAGCTATTGCGAAGTTTTTAGATCAGAAAAATGTTAACAGTGTGTGTGCAGTATCAAGTCATCCATCATTGGGACCTGATCCGTGGAGCCTCTGATTTGAAGCGTGATATTTTACCCACTACACCACCAGAACGATTGGGTTCTAAGGCAGTCTCAATGCCCAATATGTCGGCTGTGTCCACGATGTCCCGACAAGAGTAGATTCCATTCTAGGTGAGTCGAGGGCGAAGCGTACTTCGGAGAATATGGCGAAGAATTCATAGCTGGATCTTTGGCGCCTTGTCATAATGTGACGGGTATGATTATTTCCCCGGTAAAAGGGATATACAGTAGATTCCGGTTAATGGGTCCACTGGTTACTTGGGGCAGCCGCGTAATTGGGGTAAATCTTGAAAAACAGAATCCAATTGAAGAATATCCGAGAGTTTTCTCCGCTTTACTGGGACAGCATGCCGCTTTATTGGGCCATGAGTCGGAGATATTGACTCTATGCTCGTGACGAAATTAAAATTTTTTCGAATCAGAATACTTTTTTTTTTTTCCTTCTTTAATTTAGTCTTATTTTCCTCAAGTGTACCTATTCTTGCCTTATTCTTAAAATTCTAGTTCTTATATTATCCGTGTGAGAAATCTGATTCCGTTTCCCGACCATGAGACTTCATTCAACGTAGTGATGTGTTCAAGAGGAGAGGACTCTTGTAGTGGGCTATGGGTGATAGAATGAGCCTGGGATAGTGGTGAGGGTGTAAGAGCGAGTACGGGCCAATTTCTTGGAATTACAGGCTGACTTTGAGCAGAGGAGACTGTTCGATATAAAGAAATTCGCTTGCAAAGAGCTTTTTGTTTGCAGTATCTTGAACAAAATTCAACTGACTCATGAAATCTATCCTTTTAATTCCTTTTCCACTATGCAACTGAGTAATCACTATTGGAAAATTACGTTTCTTCGTTCCTTTCTCTTTTTCCCATTCCCATCTCAGTAGTCTATACATGCACAGAAGTCATTTTTATCTTCACTCGTACATAGTCATCTGTGAGCTAACAGTCTAAAACCATTGTCAGTGGTGCGCATAATTGGTGGGATTTTTTTTGTGCTCTACGATCTAAGTGAACCGTGAATAAGTGATATTTTAGTTCTGAGAGTTCAATGACACTCCATTTCTTGAGTAATATGCCATGTTAAGACCTTTTACTTGCTGAAATTTGCTATACTCGACAAAAATAAAGATTATCCCCAATCCAGTCATCGCCGTTTGGCTGTGATTACCGGGGTGCCAAAATTGACGATAGCTCAGTTTCTGAAGCAACAGGATAAGCTAAGAGAGGAATGGAGCCACAAAGGAAAGCAAGCATCGTCTTTGAAATGCAAACATCAATCTAAGGATCCAGATGTTGAGGACGCTTTAAATCAATGGTATTCCATTATAAGTGATCAAGGGGTTTGTGTAAGCGGTCCAATGTTAAACAAGAAGTCGAAGGAACTAGCTTTGAAACTTGGTCATGGCCATTTTAAGGCAACAGATGGTTGGCATCTCAATAGAAGACCAGAAACGAAATTAAATTTAAGAGAGCTAACAGAGAAAAAGTGGTGATGTTGTGAGTGCAGAGGAGTGGAAATTGAACAAACTGCCCAAGTTACCCCTGATTTTTTGCGCTGATGGCATTTACAATGCCAATGAAACGGGACTGTAATACCAAGCAACACCAAATGGCACTTCTTATTACAGTCATGTAGGACCAAAGAGTTCCAAAAAAGCAATGGATCACAACACTGTTTAGTAATGTTCAAATTTTTTTCATAAAAAACTCTTCTGGCAATTCTAGAAAGTTCTAAGCCTCAATGCTTTAAAGGGTTAAGAATAAGCAGTTTACCATCCAATTACCGAGCCAATAGCAAGGTAGCGATGACAGTGAGCCTCTTTACGCAATGATTGACCAGTGGGGATATAGAATTAGAATGGAAATCAAGAAAGTTTCTTCTTATACTTGATAATTGAACGGCACATGCTAATTGCTAAAGTGAGTTAAAAATTATTAGTTGGAATTTCTGCTTGCAAACATAACATCCTTGGAGCAACCATGGATGGGGATCATTAAAAATTTGAAAACACTTTACCGTTGGAAATAAGTAGATAATATTCTAGAATCTATAGAAGATAACCTTATGATATCATCATCCACCGCCAACGCAGTAAGCTCAAAGGTGAACATTCAGCAAGCAATATTGTTTCTGGCTTAGCTGGCCATATGTCAACTGTCAAAAAATTCAAAATAGTTTTTTTTTATTGCGATTTCAAAAATTTCAGTGCAGTGTTCAGCATTACAGCAGAATCTGAAAATGTATTGAACTCGAAACTGTGCCAAATAACAAGCCATGAAGAGTTCGATAATATCGACTGCAATTTGGACTAATGGAAACTGTGAACTTCATATTGCTGAAACCATATTACACAGGCAACAGTGAAGCTGAAGGTGAGAATAGTGATGGAAATGAAATTGCACCTGAACGTAGCGAAGTGATAACTCTGGATGCAAGGAGGTTCATTGAGGGGTTACGACTCTTCTTCATGCAAAAGGCAATGAAGATAGCCCAATGTCGTCATTGGATTTCTGTACCGACTTGATTCGTACGACGAGAATGCTGCAGAGAACATTAGACAAATTCCATGGATGAGGAGATACAATTTGAAATGAAAGTACTTGCATGTTTAGGAATTTTAGGAATCACAAATCATAAACTAATCAACCGTGAATTTTTCTTCAATAGGACTTAGTAAATGACATTCATTCAGCATCGCCTGAGGCTGTGAAAAATATTTTCAACTAAGATTACTATCATTCTTAAAAATGTCAATAAATTAACAAATGTCGCTGATTTATGAAACAAATTAATAGTTTAATAAACGTTGTTTGCATTATAAACATTCTTTAGTTTCTTTATATCATTTCAAAGTTTGTTTATGTCTATGTATGGGATAGTTCGCCTAATTGGGGCAGCCGCTTAATTGGGGCAAAGTGTGCCTGTCCCGATGTGTCCCAATTAACCGGAGTCTATTTTATTGCTTATAAAACTCCCGGTTGTATGAGAGCATTACGAGGGCAAAATTTGGAAGACAAGTAGTTCCTGAACTGGCCGCTCTCAGACGCCAACGAGCTTTGCGTTAATTTTTTCTGCCACTGTACATGTAATGGATAGAGTCAGAACATGACATCCTATTGTAGTTCTAACCCCCTTTCTCTCCTTCCAATGGTGTAACTATTGTCTCATGGCTGCAATAATTTGCCCTCAAAAGCCGTAGAAATCCAGCCAATGCACGGAATCTGAAGATGAAATTGAAACTTTAAGTTTCATTAATTTTATTATCAGAGGCTTATGTTTAGGTAGCTGTATAAAATTAAAACATCTATATGAGACCATCATTCTTTCCTTGATTTATGGACGACATTTGTCCTTTACGCATCGACTTACTCAAGATTGCCTTACTACCAAAAAAATGTGTTGCCCTATGTTTCTCCCTCATGAACCATAATGCTACGAGAATCTTAAAATATAAAACATTTAACAGCAGATGTTTCAAGCTACGTACAGCTTTTCGAAACAAGTAAGAAATCTGCTAGCAAATGTAGCACAGTAAGCAAATAAAAGCCCGTTCATCTGTTCACTTTAAAAGAGCATCCATTAAAAAAGTATTTCTAACTTTTTAACTTCAAGCGAACTTTTAGTTCATCCACTATATCTATTTGCGAATTAAGTAACAACTTCTTTTGACGCAGAGAAAGATTTAATGAAAATATCAATCATCGTATGCGAACGGATTACACGTGTATCCCGTATACTCCTTCTCTCCAAATGTAATCGGCGTCTTTATTTTATATATCTAGCCAATGCCCGTTGAATCCATATATGTGCTCCCCCGCAATATTAATATATTTCTTGAAACAATCGCTATATAATCGACGACACTCCGTAAATTTCTTTTATAACTCCTTAAGCGAGCAATGTTATTTCGTATGGCCTGTGTTATGACCGCCTCCTAGGCAGGCCATAGTATTACGGCCTTTAGGCCATAGCTACCACCCGACTTATGGCCTTTCACTCAGAGTAGAATCGCTCGAAGCCATACGTATGTCTCGAGGCTGTAGTTATGGTCGATTTCAATTTATGGCCCGGCCATACGATTAGTGGAATAACCCTGCAGGTTGTGCAGGCACTGGTCTCTAATTGCAGGAGTAGCTTAGGGACCTTTATTAATCTATGTTCCCTGCCAAACACTATAGGGATCCTTCATTGGTGGTTTCATTTTCCTTTGATAGGGTTCCCATTGCTCCAGTGTTTCCTCAAGGAATCTAAGCTTTGTTCGCGTCGCTTGCTCCATCTGCACCTTCTGCACCGGAAGGTGCAATGAAAATCAGGCGGGTGCAGGAAGGTTCAACTCGTGCGACGCGAACGGCAACGTAACAACAAAAATGGCGCGGGACATGATTATAATAAACATTGTCGAAGAGGATTTTTATGAAGACTGTAATGTTATTTTCCCAGCTTTCATTCAGCCGCGGGATAGATATAACGTGTTATTCCAGTAATTGTTGCGATTTACTCGGGTTTGTTATGATTCTGGTTGAACTAATATTGAACACATTTGTTTATTGCTTGTTTGTTGTTTGATTGTATTGGCATTGCGTTGCAAATGCCTCTACGTCTTCCTTTATTAGGAATAAGGTTTTAAGCTTTTGCAATTATGGCAAATTTGATATCGATATCCTAGACCTAAGTTTATTAATTGGTGTGAGAAAGGTGTCAATGGGCTGAAGTTACCATTTAGATGTAAACATTGCCTTTTCACTTCATATACGCCTTTTAGTTATGCTAGTTGTTTTTATTAAAGGCTATTACATTTTTATTACGCATTAATTTCTTTACTCGATTACTTCCAGTAGATAGGGAAAATTACTTGACAACTTTTTTAAAAGGATTCGTGACCACCGGGACTAACAATTTTGCTAATCTCGTTCGAATTTTTCGGGAACACGAAGTGGTCCGTAATGAAATTCTTAAGTGTAATGACCAAAGGCAATTTGGTCATTTGGAAGGCATTGTCCGAATATTTTTGTGTCGCATTTCCTTCGTACCTATACTGCCCATATGAATGAAAGGATATTTGTGGCTGCCTCATTCCATATTGGTCCAAGTGGCTCGTTGGTTCAATGGCCTCAGGGTCATATATAATATAAGTATTACCTCTGTATTCCCAAGATCGTCGAGGAAATCTTTGCCCCTATCTAGAATCTGAGATAGTATTTTTATCGTTGTAAACGACCATCTATTTCATAGAAATCATGGTGAAAAATAATGAAAAACTCGTTCAATACTGCGGAAAGATTAATTAACATTCATGAATCGAACTAACGGAATATCAGTGCATTTCATTGAGAAGGTTGGTGGTGTGAAAGACGTCATATTATTCGAAGTCATAATTCTAAGTGTCAGTTGTGGCAAAAAAAAACATTTTTATTAATCACAATATCACCTACCATAGCGACAAATACCACTCCATCCTCATCAAAGAGTAATTCATTGTGCTTGTCTACATTGGTATAGCTGTCATTTTAACAACACTACATGGATCCACTCACGATACTGTTTCATTCTCGAGAAAAGAATGTATACCTACGGTACGTTTTAAAAAATTGCTATTGGATTGGCATCAGTCCTCCGTGGGAGTTATAGTAAATGTAATAGACGCGAAGAAATCGTTTTAGAAAATTGTTTATTGATACGTTACTATGCTAAAAATAAGGTATTTTTCATTCGAATAAGCACTTTCGCCACGTTTAATGAGAAACGTCCATTTCATTTGACTATATATTATATGTTCGCTTGTGTTTACTATTTAACCACTTGAAAAAAATTATTATTATTAATATTTCACCCAGTCAGATGTATTTCAAATATCAGATGTTTTATTTCCGAAGAAGTAACGTCAAAATGAAATACCTTCCAATTATCTATCATGGCCATTTGCTTTCCGCCTGTTTTCGTCTGCTATTACCCATGATTCCTGAAGTTGCACCTTTTGCTCCACCTCCGAAGCTGGTGCAAAAGGTGCAGATAAAAGTTGCACCTTTTGAACCTGCACCCGCGACGCGAACAGCGTTCGTCACTTGCAACTTCCGCGACGCGAACGCAAAAGTGGCAGAAAGGTGCAGGAAAGTGCAGAAGTTGCAGCGACGCGAACAAAGCTCTAGCCATTGTTATGGACCCTTTTGTTTACCAGGAGCCAATTTCAACTGCTATTATTGTCAGCTTAGCCAGTTAATCGAATTGAGTGAAAAACAAAGCAAATCTTTTAACTTGCCATATGATATCTCTTAACTCTTTTGGTTACTCTTCTATGTGTGAGTCTTGGAAAATACTCCAAAAAATACACCGTGTGGTGAGATGGAAGAAACCCATTCGTGATTCTATGGATCAACTACAAACATGATTCTCCTCCCGTCTAAGCAGAAGCTCCTTCACATTTTCCTGCAAAGAATGGTACTAAATGTCAGTGCCTCTTACTGCTTGATGATAAATCTGGGAGACCTGAAGTTCTTGTTGAGGAAATGATACCTTGAGGCTTGAGATATTTATGTAATATGCTGATAAATGGCACAGAACCTCAACCCTCTTGGTCATAGCAGCTGTTGATACAGTGTTGCTCTTCTTGGGATTTAGGTGTATTTAACCTAGGCCCATGGAGCAGAAATTCTTGGCACTTTCCCAGTATTCCCTTAGGCCAGGCACACACTAGCGCGACCACGAAAGATCTCTGTCGCACACCTTCCGACCAGAGCACGACCACACCCACGATAGCAGTCAGTTCGTATGGTCGGGTCAAAGTGAAGTCGGAGTTCTGTGGGCAGCATGCCATAAGAATGTGTGTAATTTTTGGCCGCAACGACCGCGGAGTCGGGGACGACCAAATTCTAAAATTTTGGTCGGACGACTTGGGTCCGACTAACGAGTCGCACTTGGCCTAGTGTGCGTCGCTCCATTGGTTGCAATGCTAAAACTGGTTGTGGTCGTGGTCGTGCTAGTGCGCGCCTGCCCTCTAAGTTTCAGAAAATAATTTTTTAATTTGTATCTTTAATATCACTCTGCAATGTAGGCAATTTCTTGGATGGGTAGTGGACAGAATGGAATGTGAAAGAATAGCCTGAAATTGCATTTGGAGAGTGCGTCACAAGGCTTTGAATGAAAATATTTTGACATTGCAAGTTGTATATTGCCTTTCCCATAATGATGGACTCACAATTATTTTGGTTTTTGGAGGCCTGAGGGATGAAAGTCTTGTTGGTTAGTAATTATTTTCCTTTCAGTAGCTAAAAATTTGCTGGCTCCCGATTACCAGAACTGCAATGGAGAAGCTCCATCCAGAGTGCATCATTTTATATTTTTGGAGATTTTTGGTTTACAATGCCTGTAGTGTTTATGATTCAATTACCAACTGAAAGACACCCAGGTAAAAAATGAAAAATGACAAGAAATGTGGCTGGAAATCTTGTGGAATCAAGCTTAACAAATGTTATGTATTTCACAGAACTCCGTGTGAAGAATTGAAATATTGGAGAAATAGGAGACATATTGAGTGTTTCTCATGAAATGTTACTCATTACATGTTGAAATTCACCCTATTGATATTTATTTCCAATTTAATCCTTGAAATGTTATTACTTCCCATCTCATTATTTTTTCTACTGTTTTAACTAACTTCTTGCAATTTATGTGAATTATTGTGCATTCATGTTGTTATGGTAAATGATATAATTACTGTATAAGCGCGTGTAAGAAGCGCACACGTGTGAGTGGCGCACCCCTATTTTGAGCATCGAAGCTATAAAGAAAAAAATTTTGCGGCATTTTTTAATCTTATCGTGCGGTGTTGCAGACGTATGCTTGGAATTTCGACAGTTATCGAAATTTCCTCTTTCAATGCTAATTGAAAGAGGAATTTTTGATAACTGCGGTGGTAATAGTGGCATAAGAGGAAGTAAAAAGAGTTCCGACCCTCTCTTCGTATGCGCCGTAGCTCTACGTTGCTAGTCCTACTCATGAACAATTTTGTTTAAAAGCTCTCGCAGGAGTATTGCAATAGAATGCAGCCAAGGAAAAGTTTAAGGCAAAACACGACAGGCACATAGCATGAACCTTCCCAAGAGATTGGACAACAATCGAGGCAATCTCAGCGCCGTAGGTTAATAACCACGTCGTTGATTCACGGAATCACACTCGGCCCTCCATCAGCCAATGCCTCTGCCGTTTTTTTCCTTTCCGAGGCCCCACACGAAAATAGGAAAATATTAAGTTACAGGGGAGCAATGGAAACGTGTTTCATCCCTACCCCATCTCACCAACTGGCCTTTTTCGGTCTCAGGTTCAATTCTCCTATTTTTTGGAGGCCAAATGCTAGGTGAGTCCACCTACTGAGCTCGAAGATATCTCGATATCTTTCAGCAATTGCTTGACACGCACAAGGTTCTAAAAAGAATGAGACCCAACGCGACATATATCTGACATCATTTAAGTTTTGTAAAGCTCTAATTGAATGACACAAAGATTTATAGTTAAAACAAGGCTACTAATATTCAGCATAGTCCAAACAGCACAATTTCGGAAGAAACAAGCGTAGCATAAGCGCATTCAAACATGACGAGACGGACTGGAAACTTCAGGCGACGCAAACTGCGTGTATCACATTGCTGCGCCGTCGCCCCTTTGCTCTGAAGGCAACGACGTCACATGCAAAATCGGACGTGTTCTTTCCCTTGCTCCTTCGCTCATAGCCTCGTAGCTTGAAATACGGAGGGGAGGGAGCGCGCTCCTTCCCCTCGACCACTCCTTCACTGCTCTTCACTTATAAGCATTTCCGATTTCTTCTATCCACCATTTAGTCCAACAATGAACACACTCGTTAGAATTTTTTAAACCGCAGGTTTTGACACCAATATAATTTTTAGTTGCAAAAATCCTCATATTAGCGTCTGAAGATGATTTTTGAAAAATCAGGTCCTCAGCATAATGGAAAATGCTCGGCAAGACAGATGTTGACTATTAGTCCTTAAAAACTACGCGTTTCTCTACGTTTGATAAGCGATTACTATGTGCAGTATAAATGCCGCGGGATGCCCACTCGTGGCAGTAAATTTAGCGCGCCCTCCGGAGCAAAAAACCCCGCGCGATCTTTTCCGTGTTCAACTCTGGGGTACCGACGTGACGAGGCGATGCTTGCAAGAAAAGCAAACAGGAGCATTTTAAAAATACGTCACTAAGGGAGAAACTCCCCTGCCTGCCGCTTGTTTTTGACCCAGGGTTTCATATGACTGACTCACGCTGAAAACCAAGGCCACTCAGTTCCCCTTGGACTTGTAACCGGGGAAGGGGGGGGGGAGGAAGATAAGACATTTGTGTAAGAGGCGCGCCCCCATTTTCGGTGGCAATTTCTGGGAAAAAAGGTGCGCCTCTTACACGCGCTTATACGGTACTTAGAAAGTTAAGAGGGAAAAGCATCCAGAATTCATTCCTTTATATTTGATGCCAATGATGCAATTTACCTTTTACCTGTTGAAGTTACCTTTTAATCCTTGATAATCATATTTCATTCCATTTGCCTATGCTAATTGATATATTGTTACCATCACATGGTCAATTCCAATATGCTGAATATGCTGTGAATTTTAGAGTTATTAGTTGGTATTGGTGGAAAGGTTAAGAATTTCTCATTCTTGATAAACTTTATGATGCATCACCATGATAACACCCTTAGCACACAATTACAAAGCATGTGTGGTGACTTCATTTTAGGTTGCACAATTGGGTGGTTTCCCATTATTTTTTATTGCCTAAATTGAAAGATCTCCTGGAGTACGTATTTCATGCTTTCAGAATTTTAAATGACGATATCTATTTTTTGCGATTAAATGAAAATTGAAAATTTTCGTGTGCGCTTAAACACAATGGCTAAGTATGAATGCTGGGAAAAGCCCATGTGACGCCTGGCTACTGCTGTGTGAGGCCACCTGGGGGCGAGGCTATGAATGTCACTACAATGCAGGCTGCTTGCTGGTTAAAATTGACCATTAACATTCGTCTGAACTGGGAATTCTAAAACCAAATAATTTGTATGTTATGAATACACTAATGGTGGGTAACGAATCGTAATCAATGCCTTTCGTTTTCTTTGATGAAGGAAACTACCCTATTGGGAACTAGTTCAGCAAATGATTTAAACACTGAACTATGAAATCAAATTACATATCATTATCTGATTCCAAAACTGTGATCCAACTTGTTTACTCATTATATTGCTTGAAGGTGAGTGCATATCAGGTGCTGAGGTGTAAATTTTTTGTCTTTAAAGACAGTCAGATGAATGGGATTGGCAGGAAAGCTGTCCCTAAGTGTGTGTCTATTTTCGATGGCCATGGGTTGATGGGAAGTGGCTCATTACAGGTGGTATAAGTTGGAGAACAAACCAGGCAAGGACAACTCAAAGGAGCGGGGTGAGCTGGAGGTAAAGGTGGCATTTGTGGTGAAATCAGGCATGCTGGAGGAGAGCACCAAGAAGGAGAAGCACAAGGCATCACTGGGCCAGCTCAGCCACATGGCGCAGTCTGTGGGTGTGTGCTCATTTCTCATTGACAATTCACCCCTCTGTTTGGAAGTGTGCTCATTGATTTGATGATTGGATTGGATCTTTTAACTAAGGATGGGCCCATTCCACTTTCTTGTTGCTTTTTTTGTTGAGATTCCTGGCGTGGGTTCTCAGTCCTGGTTTTTCCATGCTAGGTCTATATTGAGTTTTTCGTTTTCTTTCCTTAATTTTTAGAGGTAATTAATAATTTTTGTCATGGTGTTATGGAAACTATATGTGATAGGGGATCAGGTACCTCAGAAGTAATGGGATCAGTAACATCACTATACTTAATGTTTATAATGTACACTTCTGTTTAACCCATTAGTGTATAGTGTCCGATATATTGGATGTGTGCCATGTGTCACATAAATACTTCTCAAGTCGATAAATTCAGTGAGTCAACTAAAATATAAGCGGGGGGTTGAAGACAGACATCCATTTGAACTTAATGCAGTATTAAAATGTATCGCAAGTCAACTGGAGCCCATGACAAAGCAAAATACACCCGTCCGATACATATATCGGACGCTATGCACTAATGGGTTAAAAAAAAGTTCAAAGGAGGTGAAGTGATAGTCTTAGTTGATGCCATGTGGTGATGAAGCTGAGTAACAGCCCTAAATGCAGGGTCTTAAAATGCTTTGCCTGCCTATGAAGGCTCTATGCAGGAAAGCAAAGGATTCTGGTGATTTGCAGCTGCTAAGGGATAATTTCCAGCGAAAGGGAAGTGACTGTATTTCTTTAGATAGGGAGCAAATGTGAGATTGAAAATTTTTCTAAGACTTGAGAACTCTTTAAGCATTCCTTAATTTCTATTCTGCAAAGTACTGCGACATATTTGACATTAGTTGAATTTTACTTTGGTAGCAATACACCAAATCACAGCTAACAGCACTAATGATTCAACACATTAGCTGGGAATATAATTATCAAAGCTTAACCCTTTCGAGACGGCGGTGGTTTCGTCTTAGCATGACTGCAGTACTGAGTCCCAAGAGACTTTCTCTGGTACGGAGCATTTTTGGAGGGCATTCGTTAAGAAGGGTCTCGCTGAACCTTTTTCGACCCCTCCACGCAGGGACTTCGCATTATCTCGGACTCCGAGAATAGTTGTACTCCCTCCTTTCCGGGGTTTACGACCATACCTGCGGCATTGGTTCGCGGTCAACTTATGTATTTCTTATATGTATTTAGCAAATGGATAATTGTTGCTTGCACGTAAATTACAGAATTTGAATTGAATTCCTCATTTTTATCTGAGCATTGTCAAATTTTAAACGAAGTTCTAAGGCCATTATTAACGCATTTAACGTAGCAACAATTTCCATGTTGATGTTTATACATAACTCGAGATATAAGTTAATATTTGTTGTAGAATTTTGTTTAAAAAATGTAAACAATGCTCAAAAGACAAATGATTCAATTCTTAGTGTATATTTCTTGAGAAATGAACAAATATTTATTTCGAAAATTGACTGCATAAACAATTGAATGACCGCTGTCCCGTACCGCTGAGAGGGGTTCTAAAAGACAAAGGGTCCGGGTATCTGCTCCCGGATTCCGAGGGTTAATCCTAAACCCCAAAGCGTTGGGTCCCGAGACAAAGACGTCGTAAACCCACGACCGTCCTAAAAGGGGGGGAGCTAGAAAACGTATATATACGGCTTTCGATCTCCTGGCCGGGAAAATCTCACACGTATATGTACGACCGTTGTCTCCCGGGTCAGGAAACGTCCACACGTACACCCATGTCTCGTATAGCGCAATTTCGATTAGCGCAATTTCGATATAGCGCAAATTCGTTCCTCGGGGAAACATTGCAACGCAGTGTAGCCTAATCAAAAATCTTAAACGCTCTCATGATAAAACGTGAACTTGCGCTAAGTACACACGAAATTTCTATCATTTTACGCATATTTATATTATTGTTTGCCTCAAATTTTCTTTTTTGTTTATATATTAATCGAAATCCATTGCTGTGCAATGGCCAAAAGTATTACTCGTCATTGGGTCCAGATAGCCGGCCTACCGAAGTAATTTATCTCGTATCCTTAACAGAATGAGTTAATTTAGATCATTAATTAAGCGTGGGGCTAGTGTAAATGAGTTTTTTTAAGCAATACTGGTTGAGACGTAATTTTTGCCATCATAGGTTATCGGGCCATTGACTTCCAGGTAGAGGGTCTACGATAAAGCCTTCAAGGTCATCGGTATTCACGGGGGAGAAATGGAGCGGTGGCCGAGTTGCGCATGAATAGCATCAACATATAAGAGGGTCCGCTATGGAGTCTCAAACACAATAGCTTCGTTCCCTCCCCGCAGTCGTAGGCCCTCTGCGTCTCAAGAATACAGTTCAGCAATAGAAGGTGATTTCGATAGAGCCTTGCAGAGTAAAAACCAAGAGAATATGGCAAAAAATAGGATTGCGGGTAGAAAAATCAAGATTTATCAAGAAAAACCATAAACCTAGAAGAGAAATTGATATAGGTCAATTGCTTTGAAAATGGAGAACGTCAAAGCGATATTGCGCGGAAGTTTAAACGCACGATGCCTTATTCTGAATAAAGACGAAGTTAAAACATAAGTGACCTCAGCCGCACCAACTTCAACCAAGCGGTCTACACATACGGAAAGTTCATAGTGAATCAGTACAAAAAGACAAGAGTGGTAATCGCTCCGAGACATTTAGTGAAAGCTCCCGTTGGTTCCCGAATTTTAAACGGAAAGCAGGTATTTTCAGTGCGGCGATATCAGGTGAATCTGCAAGCGTTGATAGCGCAGTCACCACAACATTTTCTGATATACTCCAAGCTGTGATTGAAAGTGGCTCCTTTCCCCCTCAACTAGTTTTTAGTGTTGACGAGACGATATTCTTTTGGAAAAGAATGCATTCTCGTTCATTCATTTTCAGGGAAGGAAAACCTGGGTCAGGTTTAAGGCATTTAAAGACTGTTTCACGTAGCTGCTAAAGACTCGGAGGACTTCAAATTAAAATGATTTATCATTCATAAACTCCGCTAGCTATGAAATGGCATTCAAAGTAGCATTTGCCTGTCATTTCGATGAGCGACAAAAGGGCCTGGGTGACACAATAGTTGTTTTTAGACTGGTTTGAAAAATCGTCAACTGCCGGCAATGCATTACGAACCCCTAAGATAGCAGATGTTAGCCCACCCGCACGACAGGAGGGCATTTCAAAAGCACGTAAGAATTTTTTTTAACGGGAATAAAAGTCTTCAAATGCGTGCATACTATCTTTAAAGATGTTTTAAACTATAAACATTTATATAAATAATGTTTTCTAAGGCTATTTATGGGAATATATATGTTTTAGAGGAAATTCAATACCCAAGACCTATGCTACCAGGAACGCATCCCTATCTTCCCAATGTTAAAACGCTCTCGTATAACGCAAATTCGTATAGCGCAAAGACCCCAAGAAAGGCATCCCTTGCGCTATACGAGACATGGGTGTATATATACGTGTACAGTAGGGAAAAGGTTAAAACTGTGATGCAGTATCCACTAGATATTATCAACTAAAACCAGTGGCATGAAAGATTCATCCTCATGCAAATTTATAGTAATATCTATTACTCTTGCTTAGCTGGTGAGTAAATACTTACCATGGGGACATCTCCACATAGCAGTGTGTATCATGCCATGGTTTTTCTGTATTCAAATGCCGCAAACAGTGACACTGGCCATGTGAAGTAATATGTGCAATGATGTTAGGTCAGAGTTGGAATAAACTCCAGTGCTAGTTGTTTTCTCCTGTTTTTTTATGTTAACACTTGGAACTTCATGAAGATCATGCAAAGATTAGATTGGAAAATTCATAGAAAAAAAGGAGCATCGTCAATTGCATGAACTAAGTATATAGTTGGAAATAGCCATTGTTGACATTACCTGACAAGAAAGGTGTCTTTTTAACTCTAATTTTTTACTTTGCAGACATTGTAGTCAAGTCATCTTTGTTTTATCTAGTCCACCAATAATTCTTTTACATAATGTCATCTTGTTGTCAAGAAAGGCATTGTCAAAAACTCATTGCTTGTATTATTTTTATGCATTCACTTAATTTCTCTAAGGTTATTATGTTGCCAGCAGATAGGTTTACTATTTTTCTTTTGATAATAATTTTTGATAATTTGTGAGTACTTTTTAATGATACAATGAAATTAGATCACAACAAAAATGTACGCCATTGGTAGGGCTGGGCAGTATTTCAAATAAAAATATTTTAAAATACGTATTTTAAATACATTTGTAAATTGTATTTGGTATTTAAAATACACGACCTGAATGTATCTTGTATTTGTATTTTCCGATTTTAAAATAAATAATTCATATGTAAAATACTTTTGAAGTAGCTCTGACAACACTTCTTAAGATTATGCTTCAGAGATGGCTTCGTTTTTGTTAGCATTGTTTTCTTCATGTTTGCAACTATCCATTACATGCCAAGGCAGGTTATATTTTTTTAAGACCTCTTAGTGTCCATGCAAGTGTATTTTAAAATGCATTTAAAATACTATTTTGTAGTTTGTTTTTAAAATACCCAAAGATAATTATCATTTCAAATACACACAGGTATTTTGCATTTCAAATACATTTAGACCTGTATTTTGTATTTCAAGTACATTTGGAGTAGTATTTAGTATTTCAAATACTCATCTGCCTCTATTTTGCCCAGCTCTGGCCATTGGCAAAGACAGAGCATAGTGAACTTAAACTGATGAAACACCAAGAATCGCTAGTGTCATGGATTCCAATAGTAAATTACTGCTCTTTCACCTCACAGTATAGAAATTTTGAAAATGTATCTTTCCAATCCTTAGTTTTTAGGAAAAACATTGCTTACATACATTACCAAATAACGTTTGTGGTAAGAATATGAATAGAAGAATAAAAGATGTTGAAATTCGCCAATTTTTAGGGAAGCCTCTGAATGTCCCTATTCATGTGACTGTTGAAAAAAAGAAGCATCACCGTTTCTATTTATAGTACTTAATGTCTCTTACCTAGATTTTATGTCATATGATTTTGCTTTGCAGGAGGGAGTTTACTGAGTATTGGGAGCTTGGAGAAGAGAAAAACATTGAAGACATTTGCCAAGTCAATTGGTAAGACTGCATTGTTTTTTCTGTATTTATACTTTGTGTCTCACGAGGGGAATGTCCGAAAAGTGGTTCTCAGAATTCAATCAAACTTTGTAATGTTATAGTCCATTGGGAGCTGTCCTCAGGTCACCCCCAATTGGGGTTATATAGCCAATAGTTTAAGCAGAAAACAGTTAAAAATTTACCTGTGGAATGTATTCCCATGTATGATCCTCTTCAATAAGAGAGAGCTGCAGTCGAGTGGCTACGGTGTTCGACTGCCCTTCCAACTCCTAGGTTCGAATTTTGCTTGTGGCACGTTTTTCTTCATAATTTCTTTGTACTATTTATTTTACAAAAGCCTACTATTCATTGCTATATCCATGATATATACTGTAAATTTTATTTTTATGATTTGAAATTTTTTCTGCAATGTTTTCTTATTCATGTGATGTTTTCCCATTTTTTTCACATGGAAGCTTACTGTCAATAATTTTATTTCTGTATCGCAACGCAAAGCATTTGAGTGATAAACATGTACTTGGTTTGCTTTTATGTTGCAATATGATATTATGCACTCATATTCTTACAATTTAACCCCTCAACCCCGTCATGCGTACCCAGTACACGCTCTTTAAATTTCGTATGCTACCGTCATGCGTACCCAGTACGCTCATTGAACTTCTGTATCTAATATTTTTTCCCCATTAGATATTGTATTTTAAATTAATACGTATTACTCCACATGTTGAAGAAATGTGTTTTTCTTCTAATAAAATATTCATAGCGACTGTATGCGTTCAGGTTTATTTCTAATGTTTCGATGAAATTCTGTTTTGAACCAGCGAGCTGACAAATCCGGTATAAAAAAATAAACGCCTTCCTTCAACTGTATTATCTTGAAAAATACTGTGTATTTTACTTGTGAGACGTCAAGAAGGGTCAGCTACTTTAGCTTGAGATACGGTCCTCATAATCTCACTGCCTTCTCTCCGTCTTCTCCTTGTGTGTCATTACCTCAAGCCCCAAGTGTGTTTGGTCCGCCGCGTTAGTCCTAAGAGTCCTAAGCGAAGGGGCCATGTGCTTCGCCCTGCATTTATTTTTTTCTTCTTTTGTGGACAGTAATCAATGAAGATAAGATTCCTTCTAAAAAGTCAGCGTATATCAGGGCCTCTTCGAGATATTCTCTTGTCTCTTGATGGAGCTTCGAAACCACGAGCTTCAGTCCTCTAGAGCCATTCATGCTGTGTGGTGTTCATTCAGGCAGTGTGTTGAAATTCTCATCGGGGGTACTTCATGTGTGTGGTTATTTTTATTTATAATTGGGGATTCTACAAAATTGCAATAGTTGAAAAGGCAAAATAATTGAAAGGCAAAAAAGAGACTCTGAAGTCTGTTTGTGTGTTAGGTTACAATGAATGCAAAGGTGGGGTGAATTTCAAGGACCTGTTATTGCATTCGTATCTAATCGAAAGAAAACACCATAACAAGTAGTGTATGAAGTTATTTAGGAGACTATTGAATGCCGCAGTCCAAAATTCATATGTTGTTCTCAGGAAAACATGTATAAAAAATTGACTCTGTTATCATTTCGCGTGCAATTGGTCGAGGTAATATTTTTGAAATATCCAACTCCATACGGGCTGTTTGGAAATGGCCGTCACTCCTTAGACAATTTAGTACCAAGACTCACAGAAATACATTTCATAAAGAAAATTCCTACTGATACGAAGAAATCAAAGCCTCAATGGAGTTGTGCAGTTTGTGCCTAGTATGGGAAATGAAGAGACAGCGTGTACTGGTGTGAAAAATGTGCAGTGGGCTTATGCTTGGATTGCTTCAAATCATGTCACATAAAGCAGAATTACAAAGGTAAAGTCATTTGAATATTTATATATTGAAGTTTGAAACATTAGCATGTGAGTCCCTATCTGAAATGATTCGGTAATAATAGAACAAAGTCAGAGAAATGGGCAAAGTGATGAATTCTCAAGTAGGCGAAACGGGTAATCCTATTGAAAGTATCCAATCGGCTATGACAATTTCAACTCCAAATCACTTAAATACATCATGTAATTGTGTTTAAAAATGTATGGAATATTAGAGATCTCGCAACTAATTTGAAACAAAATTTAAATATTTGAAAACCGAAAATGTATTCATTTGTTCATAGAACGAGATACATAAAGCAATAAATATTTGTTCAAATCGCTTGAAAATATTTCATATAGAAGTGCATTATATTGTGCAGGTTTACAAAAATTTTCAATGATACTGATGTTATACCATGAAAGCTATAAATTACTGAATGATAGCATGCCAAAAAGGCGAAGTCATTTAAATCTCATCCGGCAACTGGGATGGGATTTAATTAAATGCCTGTCACAATTGAGTGGTTAAGGCTAAGTTTTCAAATTAGATAGCTTCATTAGTTGAAATTTTAGCTCACTGTCAACAAGAAATAATAAAACTTTG
Source organism: Ischnura elegans (assembly GCF_921293095.1). Classification (NCBI taxonomy): domain Eukaryota; kingdom Metazoa; phylum Arthropoda; class Insecta; order Odonata; family Coenagrionidae; genus Ischnura; species Ischnura elegans. Next base: position 112,722,217 of record NC_060259.1, on the reverse strand, counting down.
AAGTCACTATTGTTTATGTTGAGGCAATGAGCTTCCCTGGGTTTTCTGGAAATTTTCAATCCTTTGGGGACTCCTCATTGGTGCTTTCTGAAATTTTATCTCTTGTGGTTTATACTAGAGCCAAAAATAGTGCTTCCTGTGAGCATGTATAGGAACTAGGAATGGCATCGCTTAGTTATCTGTTAATTGATCTGGAAATATTTCTGGAGATGGATACATGCATGCTGTCAAGAAATTTTCATAATTTTATGAGTTCTATATTTGATAATAATAATAATAATAATTTATTTCACCGATTGGCAAGAGTACAATTGCATGGCTACGTCATAAAAAAGCTAATAATAATATAAAATAAAAATACAATGATGATATGTCATCAAGATTTACAATTTACATAGAAACAATAAAAATAATTTTTCCAAATACGTAAGAATTGATGAAATAAATAAATACTATACAATATTGCCGGCCTCGGTGGCGGCGGGGTAACGTTCTCGCCTGCCAAACAAGAGGTCGCGGGTTCGAGTCCCGCCTGGGTAGGTTTCCCCGGTCCAGGGCATGGTCGTTTGTGTACGTTTACTTGTTACATTTGTTGAACACCCCGGTGTAAAATGGCCAAAGAGAGCTGTATCCGGTGGTTTGATAATAAAATAAAATAGTATGGACAAAATAACAGGGTTCCCAATCAACCGTGAAAACCTTAAAACCGTGAATAAGCCGTGAATTTCGTCTAACGTGAAAAAACCTGGAAAAAGCCGTGAATTTCGTCGTAAAACCTTAAAAATCTCTCAATCTTGATAATAATACCTTCCCAGAAATTTTCAACTTCGTTTGTAGCGAGCGCACTTCTATTCATTGTGGCGAGCATCGTCGCATGGGTCAGAAAAGCGTGGGAACGAATGTTGCCTGAAGAATAAAAAACATCTTTTCCCAGCGCAGGCCTTTTCTCTCCCCTCTCCTGAAATATGACACCACTTCTCATCAGCTTGTTTACTTTCCTCGACTGGCTTGGTTTCCCCTCCCTCGGTCACTGCTTAGTCCCCCTTCCATCCAATTAGGCTTCCCACTGGCTGCAGCGACCACTTTCGAAACTAAATCTAGAGGGCATTTGTGTTGAAAAATTTGAACGTTTATTCAACACCCTCAATCCTGTGATTGGAAGACCGCTAACCTTGACAACCTGCTATACGCTGTGGGCACTACGCTCCCTGCGTTTGAACCGGGCGACAGCGAGCTTTCGGCGCGACGTTACTAATTCTCGCGCGTTGCGGCCTGAAAACGAGAGAAGATTTCCGCTTATGGCAACACAGCTTTACACGATTTTCGCAAGCGTCGACCTGGGACTTGCCAGTTTTACGTCGCAACCGGAAAGTTTGTGTGGAAATATTTGACGAGTGATAAAGTAAAGTGAAAGTGAAAATAACATGTTTCAGCAGGTACTTATTATATCTTTATATATTTCAAACCAAGTGAATTATAATGTACCTATTTGCACCTATCTAAGACGAGTTTTTTTTCCTGCTAACTCCTGCAGAAAAGAGGGTTCGTCTTACAATCGAATGCAAAATTCTCGACGTCAATCGGGTTGCATAATTTTCGTCGGAAAAAATTATGGATACCTGAGGTTGCCACCTAATATGTATAGCTATACAATGAAAAATCAACGTCAAAAATACCTGAACAGTAATTTAGCTTATTTAATTTTGTGTTTAAGTGAAAAACTATTGCCATATTAGGCAGCAGGTAAAGCGTGCGTGCCAATCAATCGCCGGGTGCACTTCTGCCGTGTCTGCGAGATCGCCTGCTGTACCCTGGGTTCGGCTCCATTCAAGTTAGAGCTTGATCAACTTACAAAATTTTTGTGTGATTGATTACAATTTACCTAAATTTTAACCAGAGGCGGATCCAGGATTTCTTTCTGGGGAGTGGGGGAGCACAAGCAAAGCCGTATCCAGGATTTTGTTCTGGGGGGGGGGGGGGGGGCACAAGGATACCTCATGATACAAAACGAGTGCAATGATAATGTGACCGTATTCAAAATCTTGCATATTTTTTAAGTGTCTGGGGGGTATGTGCCCCCGTGCCCCTCCCTAGATCTGCCTAGGATTGTAACGTTAAAGCCTCAATGCCGTCTCGATATAAACTGCTACAAAGTCGTTCCATTTTTCCCAGAGCAACAGTATGAAGGGAACATGATTTTTTCTCTGATTAGAGAGATCGATTCAGTTTTGGTTTCAGAGTATTACGATAGCAGAGAAAAGAAGTCATTACACTGCCGCTTTCATAAGAAAAGTTATACGGTGGAACCTCGATCTATCGTTCCCGCATTGATCGTTCGCCATTTCTGGTCCCAAATAAAGTTCCTTATAGACAATGTAATTTTTTCCCGCATCTATCGTTCCCCGAAGTATCGTTTCTCGCATTGTTCGTTTGAAGATTGCGGTTCCGACGCATAATTTTCCCGCATCCATCGTTTGACGAAAATGAGACGAATTAAATACAAGGTGTCATTTATGGCTAATAACGAATAGTACATAGTTGGAATCTTCCCCAAGAGATGGAACTACCATTGGGAGAAGCTCAGTGCCGTGGGAAAGTAACATTAGCGCATTTCCCAAGATCCGTTATCCCCCTCGATTCAGCATTCGCTTCCCCCCTTCTGACTCTTTCCTCTTCTTCAAAATAAAGAAAAGGTCCTAGCTCGTGCAGGGATTGTATTACGAAGACCTTAGCTTCGAAAAAAATATCGAGTTGCACGAGAACAATAGAAACGTGTTTCGCGCTCCCCCCTCTTCTCACTCACTGACCTTTTTCAGCCTTACTCCTTCAAAGTTCCCAGTTCCTGGAGGTCAACTGCTGCATGAGTCACCTATTAGCCCAATAGGTATATATAGCAAAGATATTCAGCAATTGCTATTATGCTTTTATTAGATTGAAATGTTAGTAATTTGCACGTAATTAAAAAAAACGAGACCAAACACGGCTAGAAGGAGTATTTTAAGCAAGGAAAGAGATGGAAAAATACGATGGTGATTTTTGGCGAAAAGCGATAACCTCGCAACTGAGCTTCTCGGCAGTTAATTAGGCATTTTGTTCCGAAAACATGATATCAGGTTGTTATCAGTTATCAATTTACGAGCTATACTATAAGTCCCACTTGTCAGAGTTACTGACGAAGGGATATCTTCTCAGGATTTTTGTTTCTCCCTACTAACAATCCGAATTCATCTGCTCATCTGGCGCTACGATAGTTAGAAAAGAATGGGTATCTTAAGGGTAAAAATTTCATGGCGCAGTCATATGGTCAGGCTTTGCCCTCTGCAGTGTGCTCTGCGAACTCCCGTATGCGATAGCATCAGTTCCGAACTTCACCTCATACGAGTGGTTCCCTACTTTCCAGGGTTGCTGGACTTCGAACCACCGAGTGTTTTCCATGTGGGTTTAATAAAGTCAGGTTTCATTTTCACTAGTTTAATTTTTATTCGTCTTCGGACCATGGCCCCTCCGAAGTAACTATTGAGAACTTTAAGAGATGGACTGAAAATAATTGAACATAAAGAAAAGAATCAGGGCTAGATGCGCGTGAATATTGCAGAGCGCCTTGGGTTGTCCGCTAGCGCATGACGTTAGGGGTGGGGGTAGAGTGAGGTACCTGGAGAAAACAAGTAGAGATATGAAGGCGAAGATCCAGGTGGGCGTGCCACTGACGATTAACGCAACATTGTTCACGCTTTACACACTACCTCAATTATATTAAAAATATGTTCATTAGATAGGAACAATTCAAGTACAGTGCAACCTCGATATAACGACACCCCACGGTGCACTAATAAACACTCGTTATAGCGAATTGTCGCTTTACCGGAGGTGGAGCAAATAATAGCCAATATACCTCTTGCGAACAGATATACAGGAACAGGATTGGTGCGGCGACAGATAAACATCTATCCGATAAACGTAAGCATATATCCAGACGAAAGGCGATGTTGTTTTGCATCACAAAATTTCCTTACTCAAACAACGACTAACTATTCGAACAATTTATAAGCGCCGCACTGAATAAAAATCATGCAAAGCATTGTTTCGTCAATCATTATATTTATCGAAAGACAGTTTACCACATAAATTTGAGACTGAGCACTCCATTAACTTCATTTCTAACAGATCGCTAGCAATTACAGAGGTTAAGGAGTCTTGATGAAAGTCTTCCGGCGGTGAAACCCTCGCTATGGCGAGAGCCAACACCGAAAGGGTCTCGTTAAAACGAATTTTTTAACACGCTTATTATAAGGTCAATTGACGGTGCATCGGCTATCTCTCGTTATAGCGGGGGTGTCGCTATAGCCCGTACTCGCTTTAACGAGGTTCCACTGCAATAGACTATTTTTGGCGTTCGTCATCCATCTCACAACCAGTCACTGCGCTGGCGAATGCGGTTGTTTTAGGCACAACATGCACATTGCTCTCGTGAATACGTGTACTGGAAATGGTGTTTGATGGATAAGAATTTTTACATCAAACTGAAATCCATAATAGCAGTGTAAATGCCGAGTGGAGAGCAAACATTTTTCTAGTGAGGTGGCGTTTTCCTTCAGAATTTCGATAGAGATATGGGTCGAATCAACAATATGACCTATGTGTCTTGATAAAGTACTACTATTCCTGTTATTATCTAAAATATTGTTTGAAACCTTTAATGAATATCTTAATTACTCGCCAAAATCCTGCGTTTCCTGGGACATAGGCAACTTAGCAAAATAATAAAGCATTGATCGTTTTTCTGCATTCATTTTATAATCTTATCGTTATTAGGAAAAAAAATTATTCCCCTAGTAGAGTTCCAAAAAAGGAGGGTAGTCTTAGAATCGTGTTCGTCTTAGATTTGTGCTAATAAGGTGTATGAAATTGTTTTTCGATTTATTATGTTCTATAAACAATTTTCATAAAATATTTTCCGTTAAATAAGAAAGAATCAATTTATTATATTCTATAAACAATTTAAATAAAATATTTTCCGTTAAATAAGAAAGATTGGGGTGGGGGAAATTCGGTTACTGTGCAGTAATAACAACGAGCGCAAAAAACAATCGCTCAGCGAGGAATTAAAAAAGGACCTCGGGTGTCCGGACGGAAGAAGGTCCGAAGGGTATTCGGCGTCCAGGCGAGAGCGCGGTTGGGCTGGTCCTTTAGTCGGCCCTGAATTTTGCAAACTATAGATCACGTCATAACAGATATCACTTTTCATTGCGGCGTTAACATTCACGGCGTTTGTCGTGTACGTTAATTTTCTGTTGATATACGGCCAGTGATTTTCTTATTGTTGGCTTAATAGCGGACCGTGAATTTAGCGAAATTGAGACCGCGAAAACCTGAAAAAAACCGTGAAAACCTGAAAAATAAATGTGAAAACCTGGAAAAAGCTGTGAATTTCATTATTCAGGTAGAGTGGGAACCCTGAATAAGATGTCACCACTAGCATCATGGAGATCATCATATTTACAAATTATCTTCCATATATTCGGAAATGCTGTAATAGCACTTTTTAGAGAGAAGGAGTTTCAGCTTGTTCTTAAGTACATAAATTGAGGTGCTATCTTTTATTTCGTCAGGGATTTTGTTAAATATAGCAGAGGCTGAATGCCTGGGACCCTTTAAATAGAGGGAGCTGGAGTACTGTTTGTGGTGTATATTATTACTTGATCTTGTGTGGTGATGGTGGAAGGTGGCATTAGAAGGAAATTTATCAAGGTTTGCTTTAACAAAGTTGGCACACGTCAGGATATAGAGAGAAGGGAGTGTTAGGATTTTTGATGCAGCAAAGAGGGGCTTGCCAGGGGTGCGGATAGGAACTTGATGCATAGTCTTAATTGCCATTTTCTGAGCAGAAAAGGGTTTTTTGGCAGCAGTTGAATTTCCCCAAAGCAATATTCCATAGGAAATATGAGCATGTACTTTGGCATAATAAACCATTTTCAGGGTTTCAAATGACACAATAGGAGATAATTTCCTGATCATATAAGTACCCACAGAAATTTTATTGATTATGGCCTGAATATGAGGAGACCAATCGAGGCCATCTGAGATTAGGAACCCCAGAAACTTTGTTGAAGTTACATTTGTGGAGTGATTAATATTATTAATATGAGGGAGAAGAACTCTCTTGTTAGAGCTTTTAATGAGGAATTGTATGAAGAGAGTTTTATCTTCATTAATAATGAGGTTGTTGTTTTTACACCACTGATGCATTTCCTTAATGGTCAAATTAGTGATGTCCACCAAATGTTGAGCACTTTTGGCTGTGACAATGGTGGAGGTGTCATCTGCATAAAGAATGGTTCTACCATGTGACAAGTGATTCGGAAGGTCATTAACCCCTCAAGCGTGTGCGACACAGCATATGCGTCCTTGCTATTCCGTCCCTATACGGTGCTTTAATCGTAGGCATTTAAACCACGCAGGGTACTCTAATTTAGAGGCACTTCAGATTTTGTGCAGACATGAAGTAAAATATTTTTTTAAATCTTATCACTGTGCAAAAAAAAATCCAAAAAATATATTATATATACAATTGTTTAAATTTTATAATTATGAATACGTACTTACAATTTTCAGACCCATTAACTTTTTCCTGCTCCTCTTATCCGATGGTTAATAGTAGTGATGGGTCGATTCCAAAATTTTATCGATTCCAATCCCGATTCCGATTCTGACATTTCGATTCCGATTCTACCGATACCGATTCCATCGATTCTGATGCCATAAGCTCCAAGAAAAATATCACTTAATTCCAGGCAACAAGAAAACCACTTTTAAAAATATTACTCTGTGAAAGAGTCAGTTGTCAAAAGCATCTTTCAAATAATGACTATGTAATTAAAATATAATAGCTAAATTTCAAAACAGAACATACCTGAGTACAGAAATTTTCGTAGCGGTAATAAAGATTACATACTACGTATATGAATCATGTAATATTTGGCCCTTTCAAATTCTCAAGCAGAAAAACCAATTATTCTACATGCTCAGCCAGCAGGTTTTGACGTCTCCATGTTACAGTATTACTGTCTGCAGAAAATAGGGTGGTTTCCTATTATTTTTTTATTGCCCAAATAGAAAGATTATTACTCCTGGAGTACGTATTTCACGCTTTTAGATTTTTAAATGACGATATCTATTTTTCGCGATTAAATGAAAAGTGAAAAATTTCAAGCGTGCGAAAACGCGATGCGTAAGTAGGAATGATGGGAAAAAAGTCCTTGTGACGCATTTCTGGTTCCCCCTCCCGCCTTGTGAGGTGACCTTGGAGAGGCTCTGAGCGCTGATACGACGCAGGATGCTAGCGGGTAGCTGAGTACCATGCTATCTGGGAGCGCTTGGCTTAAAAAAGGTTTATTAATACCTTATCAAACGAAGAAAACTTTCCGACCTTAGCCAGTTTTAATAGGTTATTATTAAGACATGTTCCCCTGAGCTCTGTGCCTCTTGCATGCATTGGTAACCTCAGACGATGTATAACTCCTATCCTCTCGTGTAGAAACTAGGTCCCTATGACGTCACGTGGAGTGGCATCGCATGGGCGCCAATCTGGCCTTTTTCAAATGAAGATCCGCCTTGTGAGGTGACCTTGGAGAGGCTCTGAGCGCTGATACGACGCAGGATGCTAGCGGGTAGCTGAGTACCATGCTATCTGGTAGCGCTTTGCTTAAAAAAGGTTTATTAATACCTTATCAAACGAAGAAAACTTTCCGACCTTAGCCAGTTTTAATAGGTTATTATTAAGACATGTTCCCCTGAGCTCTGTGCCTCTTGCATGCATTGGTAACCTCAGACGATGTATAACTCCTATCCTCTCGTGTAGAAACTAGGTCCCTATGACGTCACGTGGAGTGGCATCGCATGGGCGCCAATCTGGCCTTTTTCAAATGAAGATAAAATTTGGCCCTTGCCATTCGTCTAAACCGGTATTTCTAAAACCAAATAATTTGTGCATTATGAATACAATAATGGTGGGTAACGAATCGCAATCAATGCCTTTCGTTTTCTTCGATGAAGGAAACTACCCTATTGCCTTTTGCTACACATGTGTGTGATTGGGCAAGTACTTTCCCACCAAAATTGCAAGATTTCGGAGACTTTGGAATTTTTATTAAAAATTATATCAACGATTTTTTTGGATCTTGAATCTTCATGGAATTCAAGTGGTCGAAGCGAACAACTATAGAACTAAACTTTAGTTTTGTAGAGCCAAAAAAAATGCTATACTTCTCACGTCATTTAATCAACCTTAAAATCTCTTGCTTTTTTTAAGTTCAAGAAAGAAACTAAGCGCTACAAATGAATATCTCATCAGACGGTCGCAGTAATAAAAAAGGCTAAAAGAGCCTTGTGGTGTGAAAACTCCCCCTACCGCGCGACTCACCTCGGCGAAGGTGGAAAGGGAAAAAGGGTATCGGTTGTTGCCTTTCACGGAAATAGTTCTTTTTTCTCTCTCTTAAGCATGCTGACTTAATCTCTTCATTTTAATACAATACCCGAGGCATATTTCTTATGCGTGGGATGGTTCCAAAAATATCTAATCCTTAGTATTTTCACTTGAGTAATGCGCTAAATGGTCAAGTCGATCAATACATAATCCTTTTTAACATCCTCAGTTTAGTGTTTTAAGTCAATGAAGACGATTATCTATGCTTTAAATGACGATTTTCAAGACTAATGTTTTTAAAAACTTGAAAAATCGGCCTCAGTTACCGAGCCTTAAAGTTCCGCAGCGTGTAGCTCAGCCTTGACGCGCGATTGAAAAATCGCTCTTATTTCCTTCGTCGCAAACTTTTTTTTCAAGATTTCTTATTAGTACTCTTTAGAAATCTCTACTTTATATTGTGGTTTAAATTTTCCGAGTTATATTTTTCGTAAACGAAAGATAATGTCTACTTTATGTCAAATTTCACATGAAAAACGGGTCGGCCATTTTGCGTTGTAAAACCCGACAGATGAGAGCCAAAATCTTCGAAAGTCATTGAAAGTATAGGCAAAGCACCAGATCAAAGGAATATTGCGTTTTATATTCCATAAAACTCACACCAACGCAAAACCACATGGATGAATTCAAAGATTTTTTGAGGAAAAACGATATCTCGCGTGGCATTGAAAAATTGGTCATGCTTGGGCCTCTGTATCTCACTAAAGGTTCGTATTTATGTGAAATGGCATATAAAGAAATATTTGGTAATGATTTATGAGTATTTACGCTGAGTTTCAAGTCTCTATCCCCAAAAAGGTCATTTTGGACTTTATTCTAGCTTTTTCCGATTTCAGACTAGTGTGCGCCGGGTAGGAAGACGATCGGCCGCTGCGGCTGGCGTAAAGGTATTCGGTGCCCACGTCGACAATGTGTATTCGGCAAGCTGAAACTACCAGGCAAAGGTATTAGAATGACTTATCGGCTTTAAAAACTGCATTATTACATGAGTTTCATGATAGCGCTTCCTGTCGCCAGATTGCTGGACCTACTAGCCTCGAAAGCACTGTAACCTTAACTAATCGACTCGACATTCGTAATGCGACTCGAAACGCTCGAGTCGAGTACCAACTACTCGATCGACTTGAATTTTCGAGTACTCGCAAATCCCAAGAAGATATGTGTTTTGTTATTACGATTACGTGGCGCGAAAATTCAAATGACTGTTGGAAACGCGGTCGTTTATTTTGTTGTTTGAAGTACTACTGGAATCGGAATCGAATTTTCGCCTTGGCAAGTACTCGTTTTCGATTCCGGTTCTTGGCCGAGAATCGAGGAATCGAAGAATCGAGGAATCGAACCGACCCATCACTAGTTAATAGTTGACCTGTGTGTGATACTGCTCAAAACAGGGTTCTAAGCAGAGTGTGCCTGGGCAGTTTTTGCATCTATATCTTGTCTCTTTTCTCTTTCCGTTTTTTGTGCACACAACACTCTTTCTTCTTCCAACCTTAAATGTCTCAGTTTTCGGGTTTTGTTGAACAAAATGCTGCCCGGTCAATCGCGTACATTCTGTATCGATATCAGAGGGCCGTCCTTTGCGCTGTTCTAAATTCTGTCCGTGATACTTAGCAATTATTTTGTACACTAAGCTCATTCTGAATGCTAGGTGATCTTTGTTATTACCAGCCTTACGGTATAAAATGTACGCGTTTAACACAGCCGTATTAACTAAGTGATTGAATAATTTCTTGTACCACACTTATGTCCTTTTTCTTTCCAGCAGGAACGATTCTAAAAGTTGATCTTTTAAATCTACACCGCCCATATATTTATTATATTCTGTTACACACATAGGTTTGTTTACACATTCTAGCCCGCCCTTTCGACTTACGGGTTGCATTTGGTCTGAATGCTTTGTAGTCAGCAATGCAACATCGCGTTTAACCTTCCATTTCAAAGCAACCAATTTCCCACACTTTGCACTAACAACTTCTCCTTTCTTTAGTTTCTTTTTGAGGTTTACTGGCATACCTTTACGCGTAATTTTCACGGTTCCAACAGCATCTGTTGTCCTCTGAACTAACCTATGGAAAAGATCGGGACTACTGTAAAAATTGTCCATATAAACACATCTACCAGAGTCTAATAGTTTCTCACACAAACTTAGAACAACTTTAGTTGAAAAAAGATCTGAGTCCTTTGTGATTTCACAGCCCAATTTTGTCCCTGATCCACAGTAAATAATAAAATTCCATAAATACCCTGCGGAGTCACAAAGTTCAAACAATTTTATCCCAAACCGGGAAGCTTTCATGGGAATATACTGTTTCCATGACAGTCTACCTTTCCACAACAACAAAGACTCATCTACACTGATTTCCTTACCGGGTATATACACTTTTTGGAACTTATTTTTCAAATATTCACTAATTATTAAAATTTAATACAGTTTTGGATCTTTTTTTACAAATTCCTCATCGGTATTATCTACAAAATGGAGAAATTTGGTGAGCAATGAAAATCTTTGCTCACTCATTACATTGGGAAAAAATGGAGTCTCTAATAAATGCTTTCTGCTAAAATACATTCTGAGGCTTGGTTTCTGAATTATTCCCATCAACATCAGTAAACCTAAATACACCCTTATTTCCCCCAGAGTTGTGGGGACCCACTTTTGGAAGCGCGATTTTTTTTGCTTCGTAATTTTCTCTTTCTCATGAGCAAGAAACTGTTCTGCGTAGCGGTTTGTCTCAGTCACTATAATTGAAATTATTTCATCATCAAAAAATAACTCAAAATATGCCAAGGGATCATCTATACACGGAACAGGAAATATTTGTTTTCCCACTAATTCACACGCAAAAGGTTGAGGAGGGTCAGCACTGTCGATCTCTTGCCAATTATTTTCTTGAAGATTCACAGAAAAATGAGGAGGTCCTTCGCTCTCTTCGGAACTGGAATCCAGAGAGTATCCAATTGAAATTTCCGAAGTAGTATCTGAGCATCCTGCGCTCTCTTCTTCCAAAGCGTCAAGCACTTGCTCATCGCACAACTCACGCGAGCTAGAAGCCATGGTCAACTAAAGAGGGGTACAGATATGGAGTGGATTCAAGGCCGAAAAAAAAATTAAAAAAATCACCAAAGCAAGCGTAGGGATGAAAACACCCCAACCCTTAGCCTCAAACGTCGTAAATAAGATACCAAGATGCGGGAATGCTGGCCGGTCTTCGAGGCTCCGTGAGGCGTTGAGTGACAATGCCTGGATGGACCATGCCTTCACTATCATTGCCTCGATGAAAGAGAAAGGAAACGATGAGGCATAATGAACCAGAGACGAAAGCATTCAGCATCCCCACACGTCACACACAATTGCTAAGAAAGCACATAACCAGAGCTTGAGTGGAAGGATATCTTTCATTAGCATCCACCAGACGCTGACCCTAGAGGAAGCGTTTCTTTCCTGACATCAGCTAGAAAAAAATATTCTAAAAAATACGAGAACGCAAACACAGACCACACAGGGGCACAGAACGATAGCAGGCAGATGTGTCTCACATATATACTCACTAAAAGTACATATATGGAAGCTTAAGAGATAGGAATACCTAATGAAACATTCAGACGCATAGGGTGCGTCGCACACGCTTGAGGCATGGCAATCGGACGACACAAACGCTGTGTCGCACACGCTGAGAGAACGACCACGGGCATTTAAAGTCACGCTTGAGGGGTTAATAAAAAGTAAAAAAAGCAGTGGACCAAGGAGAGATCCTTGAGGTACACCTCTGGTTAGTTTCAAGGGACCAGATTTTATAGTTGAGGATCAATATGGATAACAGACAACTTGTTGTCTGTCACTTAATTAGGACTTAATCCATTTTAGGGCAGGACCAGTGATGCCAAGAGTGATGAGCTTGTTTTTTAGGATACTATGATCAATTTGGTCAAAGGCCTTAGTTAAGTCAAAGAAAATTCCTACAGTTAGGAGTTTGCCATTTAGGCCAAGTAAGATGTTATCAACTAGCTCAAAAGAGGCAGAGATAGTGGATTTGCCAGGTCTAAAACCATGCTGGTTGTCACAGAGTGAGTTGCAAGGTAGTAAATAGCCCAGCAGTCGTGTATTTGATTCAAGTCCCTGAAAGATTCAATTTTAGACTCAGGTTGGTGAAAATTGCAAAATTTATCCATCCCTGTATTGTGGTATCCCACCCCTGGATCGCCCGGATACCAAAATAAAACCGGGGGAGATGTCTCACAAAAACAAAAGAAAATGTATAAATCTGCCTGGATCCCTCCCGCATGGGACCTACGGGACAAACCTATGTCACTCTCTTTGTACAATTTCAGTGTTCCCACTCAACCGTGAAAACTTTAAAACCGTGAATAAGCCGTGAATTTCGTCCATCGTGAAAAAACCTGGAAAAAGCCGTGAATTTCGCCATGAAACCTTAAAAATATCTCGATCTTGATAATAATACTACGATTGACTGATCAAATTCGATGTGTTAATCATGCTTCACGGTCAGGCACGCGCACTCTCACAAGGAACATTCACGAAGTGTACTCCGCCGATTTCGTTCAAATTTGGTAGGATGGTAGTGTTCCATAATTAATGGAAATTTGCAAAATTTCCCGTGCCCTTAAGCCCTGTGGCCCGAGATATCTGCATTCAAAGTTGCGCCGGCCACCCTTTTTGAGGTGAGGGGCCCCTCACTCACGGGCCGGCAGCGAGGCGTCCCTGCCGGCAAGCGCTAGGGGGAAGGCCTGCGGGCGGTCCGGGCGTCAGCGGTCTACCATCCTTACGCTGACAAGAAGCGGAGGAAAGATAGAAATTATGGATTTGTAGGCATCCAAGAATGACAATCACCTTAGCCCAGTTTCCCTATAATTTATAAATGATAAATGCAGATAATTTTCCCGTGACCGATTGACAAATTTCCATAAAAAATAATAAATGTAGTTCAAAAGATGCTTACTCTGTATACGTCTGCGGGGAATTTACCCCTGCCAGCAAATTACGATGTTTATCTACTCGTAATGTCGTAAAGGGCAAAATTAATGTTACTCATAGCGAATTTAACGCTACAGCATTTTAGCTGCATGCAGATTTGCGTATTAAGTAGATGATAAACTTAATCAATTAGTGTTGTAGGAAAAAAGAGACATTCAACATGAATTTTGGGGGAAGGCGCCTCCAAGAATATTCGGAGTAACAAATAATTAGATTACCGCATCCTATATTCCTTCACGTATTTAACATCAGACAAATAGTACCTTCACCGCTTGAAGACCGGAAAAACCAGGGTAAATTGAAGTCTTTGAGAGGGTAACGCCTCCTTTTGCTGTGAACCGACACCAAAGGTCGTCTACGACATATTAATTTCCTCTAACCCTGCAGTGAATGCCAGTGGATTAAGAAATGTCTAAACTTTTTCTCATTCTCTTTTGAGTCCATTGAACTTATTTACGCACAATGGCAAGGAACTACATACTCATGCGCCAGATTTTACACTCTAGGTGGATTGAAATCCGTTTTCGTGACTGTGACAATGCCGAACAGTCGAAGACCTTCGACACTCATTAGCTTGGGTCCGACCAGTAGCGACTGACCCAATGCCGCGGGGGCTCTCCCTTCGGTCTTTGTTTGCAGTTTGGGATGGGAAACATATAAAAACGCACAATGAGAAGGCGCCAGCTTCCTTTCAAATGTTTCCCTCACGTTCACAGTTTACCCCACCCTCAAAGACTCCCACAAATAATGTCTTGACCTTCGAATATCCCCGAGCCTATAGATAATATTCCTTTTAGCTTGAGGAAAAACCCAATCGTTTACCCTCACCCCGTGAAGGAATAGACACAAAACCCTACATTTAGCACAGGCCACTCTTTTTTTTTCTCTTTCTGGAAGGATTTACCAACATTCCGTTATTTTAAAGGTGCCATTAACCAAATAAAGTGAAGATACCCGAATTTCCCATGAGTGATCTGATTCAAAGACTTCCGATCACTTTCAAATAATGTATTCCGTCCCCCTCCGTCTTCATCTCTGTTTATCGAGTCCTGAACTATGAACCTCGTGGAAGTCTCTCCCTTGCGCAACTCTTAAATGAACCCCAACCATCAAAAATCCTTAAGTTTTCCGCTCTAATTTTAAATACATACCATGAAAGGCAAAAATTCACATTAAACAATGAAATCCCATTCAGAAGTGCTATAGGGCACAAATATTTCTATTTTTTTTCAGCGAAAAATGGTGAAAACATTGATACTCAAAATAATTATGAATCAATCATCTATTCTATAGATAAAATAATAACAAAAAATGGCGCTCTATAGTGTTTTATTTTTCACAGTTGTGATGTTCATTGAAAAAATGGTGAAAACAGCATTTTTTTGCACAGATAGCGCATCTGATGAATGTCAAAAAGTTGCACCCTTGTTCTTCAACTATAATATCACATCTATCCTTCATAATATTACTATCGAAGCAATAATCAACAGGCGTAATATGCACTTCTGGTCTTTCATTCGTGTATCCCGCTCGAAACCAGGAGTAGCGAATGAAATTTTTGAACAAAGGAGCGGAGAATTGTGAGTGAGTCAGAGATTGAAGTTTCAAAATATTATTTCTTTGAAATAAATTCAAGTCTATTTGGTCCAGCAACACACGGTCGGAGAATTTTCTCACAAAATTCTTCCACATTTGGAAAAAATACACATCCAACGTATGATGCCTGTAGTTTTGGGCGGTATTTGCTGTATTTCAAATTGAAATGATCCTGTCTTCATGGAAAGAATTCCTTCTCTGTCATTAAATGCACTCCACGAGTCCACCAAGAGAATTGTGTCCTTTTTTAAATTTGGAAACAGCACTTTACCAAAATACTCTTCTAGCAAAATGGTTTTCGTCAACAAACCGGAATTAGAAGCCACGACGTGAAGATTTGGAGCTTCAAACACAGAAACATTTTTTGGAAAAATTCCGGCTTTCTCCTGCAGGCAAATAAATAAAGGAGAGAGAAGTTCACCATCCATCGAGATCGTCGGCTGTATCGTATACGAATGGGTCGTCGCTCCGAGGGACTGTACCGTTGACTCCACCGTTTTCACTCCTCGGAAATGCAGGGTTCGTCCCGAGTGTAATTCTTTCTTAAACCCACTCTGGTCAGTATTTAAGAGAAAGTAATTTGGCTTCTGGGCCAATAATAGCCGGACATCGTTTACAAAAGAATGTGCCTTTTCGGATGTCTTTTGCCAGTCAAAGTTCTGTTTCCGAGAAACAACTTTGGTAACTTTCCTAGACACTATGTTATGCGATTTTTTAAACTTCCACAACCATCCTGTTGAAGCAGAAAAATTTTCTAGAGGATTTGTCATTTTGCCATTATCTTCATACGCCCACCTTCGTAAGTCACTATCAGGAAATCTTCTTTCGCTCTTCTAAATCTCTCTATTAAACATGAAGAAATTGCGTTCAATTTCTCCCTCCGAGAGCCAGCCTGATTAATTTGCTCCTCAAACCGGACAAGCTGTGTTCTTGAGGTCACGAACCTAAAACGGTGCCTGACAGTATCTATCTTCAGTGGCCCAGTTTTTCCGGACCGCCAGTATTCCACTGCCATCTTCTTCTGTGACATACCAATATCACCCTCTTTCTTCCTTTTCAATGGAGACGGCTCGTACGATGTTGAAGAAGAAGGAGAAACATCGTCTCCATTTCCATCTGCACTGTCGCATTCATCTTCGCTTACTACTTCCTCCTCTTCCGTCCTCCCGTCGAAGTCAAAAATTAGATCCTCCTTTACCACACAGGATGATTCTTCGCTTTCCACACAGGACTTCAAGGAATCTGATAATGGGAAAATATTATTTCAACAGGGAAAAATAAAGAATGGATGGGATGCGATTAGCTTCACCGTAGTTACAAAAAAAATGAAAAATAAATGAAACTTACCTGCTAAAATTTCCACCAACTCGATTTCGTAATCAGTTGGTTCTTCTGTGGAAATCCATGCAGTAAACCTGCTGTCCAATATTTTTATTACATTCCTAGGATTGATCACCATTTCGATGAAAATAAAAGGAACGGCTTTGCAGCTCACTCGTCAACAAAATCTCTTGCTTGTTCGTCCTTGTTCGGAGTTCACTTCGCAAATGGGTAGAAAAAGCATTTTTGCTGATTTAAACAGAGGTACCGAAGACCCTAGCGTCATTCGCCTGTTGGAGAAGCCCTTTTGGTTTTCCCATTCAGCCAACAATAGTTGAGGGTGGAAGGAGTGGGTTTTATGACTCCTCTCAAACCCTTCTGAAAATCTTGACTAGAAGCAGGAGCCGCAAGGGTATGTGTACAAATTTAAGCTATTCAAAAATTCCTCGAAAACATTGGCCATCGTTTAGTCCTCGGATCACCCACCGCTTCTTTCGTCTGTGGGAAGATAGTAAGTAGACCGCTGACGCCCGGACCGCCCGCAGGCCTTCCCCCTAGCGCTTGCCGGCAGGGACGCCTCGCTGTCGGCCCGTGAGTGAGGGGCTCCTCGCCTCAAAAAGGGTGGCCGGCGCGCAACTTTGGATGCAGATATCTCGGGCCACCGGGCTTAAGGGCACGGGAAATTTTGCAAATTTCCATTAATTATGGAACACTACCATCCTACCAAATTTGAACGAAATCGGCGGAGTACACTTCGTGAATGTTCCTTGTCAGTCTACGGATTTCTCTTCACGCGAATATTCGAAGTGTAGTAATTGGTCCGTATTATATGACGACACATTGACCGATATTTTCCATTTTAATGGTGGAAGTCTGTCATTTTGTCTAAGCGTTCAATTTTAGTGATAGCTTGGGATAGACTTGTATTCGAAAAAGGACGAATGAAATGACTAGCATTTCTAATGGACCCAGAATGAACCATTTACGAAAATTATCTGATTTGTAACTCGAAGTTCGGTACCCACACAAAATTAGGGCACATGCCATATGCTTCGGAATATGAGTTTGCCATTGGAATTTTACTTAAGGGAACATTTCTATGGCAAATAGGCTTTCAATTTATGGCAATAGTTCTCAATAGGCTACGCTTACCTCATTTGAATTTATGTGAATAATAAAGTAAAAGTTAAAATAACATGTTTCAGTAGGTATTTATTTTGTCTTTTACTTGATATTTAAAACCAAGTGCATTATACAGTGGAACCCCGACCTATCATACCCGCATTGATCGCTTTCCCGCATTCATCGTTCGCCGTTCCTGGTCCCAAATAAAGTTCCATGAAGGCAATGTATTTTTTTCCTGCATCCATCGTTCTTTAAAGTATCGTTTTCCCGCATTGATCGTTTGAAGATGTTGAAGTGTTGTTTGTGGCTAATAAAGACAGACCCCCCAGGAGATTGAATTGCTATGGGGAGAAGCTGAGTGCCGTGGGATAGTTACATTAGCGCATTTCCCAAGATCCCCTTCAGTTGTAAGAGTTACTGAGGAAGGGATATCTTCTCAGGATATTATGTTTCTCCCTACTAACAATCCGAATTCATCTACTTATCTGGCGCTACGATAATTAGAAAATAATGTGTAAATTGCCTTCTCTTTAGAACAAAAAATTTCATGGCGCAGTCATATGTTTACGCTTCACCCTCTGCAGTATTTTCTGCGTAAGACGTACGCGATAGCATCAGTTCCGAACTTCACCTCGCACGAGTGGTTCCGTACTTTCCAGGGTGGGTTGACTTCAAACTAGCGAGTGTTTTTCGTGTGGGTTTAATAAAGTAAGGTATCATTTTTTTAGTTTTATTTTTATCCGTCTCCGGACCATCGCCCTTCCGAAAAAACAAGTGTGTACTTCAAAAGATGGACCGAAAATAATTGAATATGAACAAGAGCATCCGGGATAGAAGCGCGTGAACATAGGAGAACGCCTCCGGCTGTCCGCTAGCACATGACAGTAGGGGTGGGGGTAGAGCAAGCTACCAGGTGAAAACAATAAGCAGGATGAAGCCGAGGCGCAGGCGGGCGTGCCGCTGACGATTAACGCGACAATGTTCACGCTTTACACATGGCCTAAATTACACGAAAAAATATATATTAGACAGGAACATTGCAAAAAATTGACTATTTTTGGCCTATATGATCCATCTCACTACCAATCACTTTGACGGCGAAAGCGGTTGTTTTAGGCATAACATGCACATTGCTCTCGTGAATACGTGTTCTGGAAATGGCGTTTGATGGATTTTTACATAGAGAGAAATCCATAATAGCAGGGTAAATGCCGAGTGGAGAGCAAACGTTTTTAGTGAGGTGTTCCTTTAGTATATTTGAAAAAGATATTATTCGAATAAGCAATATGACCTAAGTGTCTCGATAATGTACTTAGTATTCCTGTAATTGGCTAAAATCTTCTTTGAATCCTTTAACAAATGTCATAATTTCGCACCAGAATCATGCTTTTTCCTGGGACATAGGCAACATATGCAAACATTCCCGCATCGATCGTTTTCCCACATTCATCGTTTTTTTCGCCCATCCCCTGAAAAACGATAGATCGAGGATTCCACTGTATTTAAATGAAATTGATATTTTGATTTATTACATTCTATAAACAATTGTAATAAATATTTTCCGCGATCTCAGAAAGATTGGGTATGGGAAATCTGGTTACTGTGCGGTAATAACTACGTGCACAAAAAACCATCTCTCGGCGAGGAATTAAAAAAGGACTTCCGGTGTTCAGACGGAAGAAGGTCCTAAGGGCATTCGCATATTAAAGGAGGCCATGGTATTTGGCGTCTGGGCAAGAGCGTGGTTGGGTTGGGCCTTTAGTTGGCCCTGAATTTTCCAAACGTTGACGTCATAACAGAAATCACTTTTCATTGCTGCGTTTACATTCACGGCGTATGTCGCGTGCTTTGATTTTTATTAATTTACGGCCGGTGATTATCTTATTGTTGGCTTATTAATGGACCGTGAAGTTGACAACATTGAGACCATGAAAACCTGAATAAAACGTGAAAACTTGGAAAAAAACGTGAAAACCTGGAAAAAGCCGTGAATTTCATTATTCAGGTAGAGTGAGAACCCTGAATTTACAGAAATTAAAAATATTCCCCTTCTTTGGAAATAATAGCGGGTGGGGAGTTTCCGATTCGACCTGATGGGTAACGTTCGGACGCTTATACACTCTTCCACAACGCATTCACGGAAAGGAAAAGGACCGGGGCGAAAGGAATGGTGAGGGATATTTTTTCTTAAGATGACCCGTGAAGGAGTTAAAACAAAAACACTTACTCAACACTTTCAGCGAAACAAAATATAATTCAAACAATAAAACTGCATGTAACAAAACAAATAAGCTTATAAACTCTTATAAACTAGTGATGTATGAGTTGGTGAAAACAATTTATGACACATCAATGATAAAAAACACAACAATATAACTTGATTTTCAAGATGAAATAATTGAAATAGCAAATGATAACAACAAAATATAGTTCGGTTGTGAACACGTAAATAATGACACACTTTTTAATTATTTCTTGATAGTGGAGGTAAATGAAAGTCCATCCCAATGAGTGTTATTTTTACTTTGGTGCTTACATTCACTGAGTAACTGGTGCGTTTCGTGACTGTCTGTCTTGAAACTGGGCAGAAGACAAGAGGGGGCTTTTGAGGGGGATAGTTGCGATCTTACTTGACCGTTGTCCGTGGTTAGACCAGGTTGGATCCAGCAAGCACTCGTTCCCTTTACTGCACACTCCTCTTTCTCCCTTGTTGGAGGAAGCTGCATCCGGAACGGAGGGAATGCGTCCTCTTAAGCTGGTCCTTGCTCCTTCGGACAGGGGGGGGGGGGGGGGGGGGGTTCTCTTATTTCAGACCGTGTTCTTCTGGAACCAATCAGTTGCGTGATTTGGTAGGCCCCTCGTCTTCTCTGCCGTGTCGCACCCAAATTCGGGCATGGGCTCCGCCCGACACTCACTTCAAAATTGTCTTCTTTCTTCCAAGCGCACAACCTTTTTATAATCCTTATCTTGGGGTGGAGTAACGCACAAGAGGGAGGAGGAACACGTTATTCACGGGAAAAACCAGAGTTCCCGTCCTCCCAAACACACTCACACAACACTCATAATCTTACATAACCGACATTCATCGCCACTTATGCTTACACAATTTCTTCCACGGGTAAGGTTTGGGGGGGGTGGGAAAGTTTAGCGGAATGGAGCGGGTAGGGAAATGAATGCGCCGATTTGAATAGCACTTCGTAATGGTGTCTGAACCATTAACAGTAACAAGGTAAATAAACTTATAGTGTACTTCCAGTGTACACCAATTTGACTCGAGATACATTTTCCTCCAGGGTTTTTTTTAAGGCCATGAGGTAATATAATCTTCCTTTCGTAAAAGCATCCTTTAAAGTTACTCATTCCACACTCAGAAAGCCATTAGGTTTCGTAAACAATATTAGAGTCAGTATAAGAAATAAATGAAAAGAAAAACTATATATTTATCCACCAATTTATTCTCGCAAGCATAGTTTTTTCTTCTTATTTGTTAGAATGAACTTCCACAAAGTTGAGCCTGAGACTAGAGAGATTAGTCACTTTATGGTTCACAATTTTGGTAGTGAAAAGGAGCTGATAAAAAAATTACAGCAGGAATGCATCGGATATTAAATAAAAACAATGGATGATGAAAGGAATCATAAATTAAATGAGTGCTATGTGAATGAGAATAGAATCTTGATAGTGAATGCCGTCAAAATGCAATTAACTGTGCCAGTCGCAACTGAGCTAATGCTGTTGCCTCTCTAGTTCATTAAATGCAATATTTATTGTTAGTAGTCCGTGAAAGTGGTTTTGATTTTTTGCTAAAATTCATTTTAAAACCATGTGATTTCGGTGTTATAGAAAATCTTGGCGGTGTTACTATAATGCTACAAGTTTTCCACATTTATAGGGGTTTATTATTTTATGGTACACGTTTCATTAATATTAACACTTTTATTAAGAATTTTACATAACATTTAACACAATTTCAATTTTACAAAATTTATGATAAAACTAAATGAAGGAAATGGTTCAAGTTATATTGGTTCAAGGTATATGAATGGTTCAAGTATGTAGTCTTGGCAATTACGACCAGCAAACGGCAAATCCCCACTACCTTATATGTGTATACTTCGAGAGCCATTCCAGAAGTTTGGATTGTCAAGTTTCTCTACACTAAATAAAGCCTTTAAAAATGCTTCAGTAGTAGCAACAACAAGCTCCTCCTTTGCTTTCTTTGACTGAGTGACTGTGTCCTTAAATGATAGCTGTCGTTTTGCAGGTCCCCTTTCTTTCGCACGTTTACGTGTATCGCTACTTATGTGCTTTAACAAAATATCACATCTTTCAAATTCAAATATTTTTTTCACAAACTTTGCACGGTAATACTTAGTATTTCACATAAAATTCTTCTGATCTGAATTCGCTTGCCCTGGTATGAGCGGTATCACTAGCTTTTGGCATTTTAAAATTCCTTTCCTTCATTCTATATATAAAGCTGGAACCACGATTAAAAAAACAATCCAACCACAAAACACAACCACTCACGATGGTGTTTTCAAACTGAGTGCTGGGTAGTTACGGTATAACCTTAGTACTGTATAACTTACAAATTGGCCGAAATGTTTCATGTCGTGGGTACCCTTTTGATACCCCTCACCCAGGTGTTGAGGGAAGGTAGGACAGCTGCTAGATACAACAAAATCGTTTAGTTTTGATTACAGCTGCTGCTAATTGGTAGAAGTCCGTGAATTTCGCAATATCGCGAAATAATACGAAATAACGCGAAATCGGTAAACAAAAAAGAAATTTTGCGTTTTTTGTGATTTTAGGTGGATTAGCGAAAAAATCACATCTAATGAGTCATAATCCATTGTTTAACGCTGCCGACATTCATTTGCTTTATCTCATTATGATTCCAAGGTCAATTGGCATGTTTAGTCGCGCGCGTAATGCATCCGCATTATATCGCGCACCCTAGTGATTTCTCCGCCAGAATTTTCCGTTAAATTTATCACAGCCTCTCTCTTCGATTCCCATGTATCAATCCTGAAATATTTAGAATGAGCCGCTTTCTCACCTGAAGAATTAGATATTATGAATTATAAATGTGCAGAAAGAAATTTAACGTGGCCGCGGAAGAGCGGAAATACAAGCTCACGCGCGCGGTACGCATCAATGCCGAGCAGTAATTCCGGTGACTCACCGCGACGCGTTAGACAGCGTTATTGGATAACTTGTTGCAGGAAAAGCTTGAGTTGGGGTCTAACGTCAAAATCCTCTTGAGTGAAACACGGCTGTGGCTGGGAACGGGCCGCGGTTCACGGCACGGCCCACAGCGTGGCAGAGAGTTGTCTGAGTTCAAATCTTTTATCACCAACTTTGCACAGTAATACCCTGTCTTTCATATTAAATCCTTCTGAGCTGAATTCACCTTCCCGTAGCGGTATCACTAGGTAGGTATGAGCGGTATCACTAGCTTTTGGCACGTTAAAATTCCTTTCCTTCTTTCGATATTTAAAGCACAAAAAAACAGTCCAACCACAAAACACAACCACTCGCGATGGTGTTTTCAAACTGAGTGGTGGGTAGCTACGGTATAACCATAGTACTGTGTAAGTTACAAATTGGCCGAAATGTTTCATGTTGTGGGATCCCTTTCGATACCCCTCACCCAGGTGTTGAGGGAAGGTAGGACAGCAGCCAGATACAACAAAATAGTTTTGATTACAGCTGTTGCCAATCAGTCACGAAAGTCAGTGAAAGAAGCATACATAACTAAAAATATTGGGATTCAAAGAAACTTGAAACATTATTTCCCATTCATCAATCCTGAAATATTGAGAATGAGACGCTTTCTTACCTGAAGAATTAGATATTTGATTTGGCCAATTTCGAAATGATTTTAATGATTTTTTTTGCATTGAAGCTCAGTGGAGATCCGAATATCGGATGATCCATCCACTAATAAGGAGAAACCCCTCTCCTATCCTTTCTGTTCCTTCCTTCCCTTCCCCCAACTGCTAGCACGGCTAGGTTTTCCTGCGACAAGTTATCCAATAAGGCTGTCGAATGTGTCGCGATAAGTCACCTGAATTACTGCTCGGCATTGATGTGTGCCGGGCACGTGATCTTGTATTTCTGCTCTTCCTCGGCCGCGTTGAATTTCTTTCACCACTTTTTAATTCATAATATGTAATTCTTCAGGTGAGAAAGCACGTCATTCTAAATATTTCAGGATTGATACATGGGAATCAAAGAGAGAGATTGTGATAAATTTAACGGAAAATTCTGATGGAGAAATCACTATGGTGCGCGATATTACGCGGATGCATTATGCCCGAGACGTAACAAGCCAATCAACTTTGGAATCGTAATGAGATAGAGCAAATGAACGTCGGCAGGGTTAAACAATTAAGGCTTAGGCATTGATAGATTATGTCTCATAAAATGTAATTTTTTCGCTAATTCACCAAAAATCGCAAAAAATGCGAAATTTCGTTTGTAATTACTGATTTTGCATTATTTTGTGTTATTTCGCGACATTGCGTCTTGCAAATTTCACGGACCTCTATTTATTATTCATGTCACAAATTCTTTATTTCTTCACATTGCTTTGTGGAGCAGAATGTTGTGTTGGTTGTGTATTAGGTTTTATAATGCATTACAGTTTGCATCAAGGAAAGTTTTCCCTTCTAGATACATGTTTTTTATTAGAGATTATTATCACATGTTTCTCTGAGTGTATTGCTTCGGAAATGCTCTTAAATGTTTGGTAATGAAACAATATCTGTTGAAATTTGGAATATGAATGCGTGCCTTTGATGTCAAACATAGGGCATCATAATGGCCACCATTCTGATCATTGTCAAATGAGGTTAAATTTGACCTATGATTACCAAGGAAATCGGGATCCATTAATTTAAGTCATTTGCTCATTAATACTTATACGGTGGGGCACGAGCTGCAATTAATAGATTTAGATTATTTTGATGAATAATACGTTCCTATTGGAATGTGCTTGTCTTTTAAACTTCATTAGGCTATGCATCATACTGCTGATTTTTTTGTTTTTGAATTGGATATTTCTGTAAAAAGTTAATCTGCTTAGGTTTTTATGTGAGCTTGAAGTGTGTGAAATGACAGGAACTGTGATTGAGTTTGTTTTTGTGCATTATACTTAGTGGGTAGCCACCCCATATAGTTGATTGATAATGCATCAAGTAGTGAAGCACGTTGCTCTGGTCAAATGAAACGTTAAAGCCTTTTTGCAGGTCATAAGGTGGTGAAGGGCAAGAAGAAGTTGTCTGGCAAGGGGAGCTGCGTAGATGAGTCGTTGGACGAAGGCCATGACTGGAGTCCGCAGCCAGTGGCCCCCACTCACAGGCAGGGTGGACAAGTGCCAGGGGAAGCTGACCCTGGAGTCATCAGCGAAGGAGAAAGTGATGATGACTTTGCCGTAAGATTTATTTTCCCATCTGTGCCCATACAGTAGAATCTTGATAATGAAAGGCAGGATATTAAAAATTTTTGATAGTACATAGTGAAACTATGGTCCTGGCAAAAAGGCTATGGTAAATACAGTGGAACCTCGATTTATCGTTTTTCAGGGGGATGGATGAAAAAAACGATGAATGCGGGAATGTTTGTCCGGGTTGCCTATGTCCCAGGAAACGCTGGATTTTTGCGAATTATGACATTCATTAATGGATTTAAAAAAGATTTTTAGCTGATTACAGGAATATTATTCCTTTATGGAAACACTTAGGTCATATTGTTGATTCGGATTATATCTCTTTCAAATATCCTGAAGGAACACGCCGCCTTGCTAAAAAATGTTTCCCTCCACTCGGAATTTTCACTGCTATTATGCATTTCTGTCCGATGTAAAAATTCTTATCCATCAAATGCCATTTCGAGTACACGTACTTACGTGAGAAATGTGCAGGTTATGCCTCAAACAACCGATTTTGCCATCGCAGTGATTGGTTATGAGATGGATCAAGAAGGCCAAATGTAGTTTATTAATTGAAATGTTCCTTTCTTGCAATTAAATTTTTAATATGATTGAGGCAATGTGGCGTTCATCGTCAGCGGCACGCCCAACTGATCCTCGGCTTCATCCCACTTCTTGTTTTCACCACGGATCTCGCTTACCCCACCCCTGCCGTCATGTACTAGCGGACATACCGAGGCGTGCTGTAATATTCACGCATTTCTAGCCCGGATTCTTTTCTTCGTCTTCAATTATTTTCAGTCTATCTTTTAAAGTTCTTACTCGTGTCTTCGGAAGGGCCATGGTCCGAAGACGAATAAGAATAAAACTAATAAAAATGAAACCGGACTCTGTTGAACCCACACGAAAAACACTCGCCGGTTTTAAGTCAACCCACCCCGGAAAGTACGGAACCACTCGTACGAGGTGAAGTTCGGCACTAATGCTATCGCGTACGGCTTACTGCAGCTTACTGCAGAGGGTGAAGCATGACCATAAGACTGTGCAAATTTTTTATCCTATAGTGAAGGCAACTTACCCACTCATTTCTAACAATAAGTCGCGTAGCTCTAGATGAGCAGATGAATTCAGATTGCTAGTAGGGAGAAACAAAATATCCTGAGAAGACATCACTTCGCTAGCACCTCAGACAAGTGAGACTTGTAGCGTAACTTGTAAATTGTAACCAGACGCCCTGTTTTCGAAAACAATCCACATCAACTGCCGTGAAGCTCACTATCAGCTGCGAGGATATCGATATTCGCCAGAAATCACCATCGTATTATTCCAACTATTTCCTTGCTTAAAATGGTTAAATAACGTTAGAAATACGTCATGTTTGGTATCATTCTTTTTTGAATTACGTGCACATCACTAATATCTCAATCCAATAAAAATATAATACCAATTGCTGAAATTCATTTTTACACACCTTTCGGGCTAATCGGTGATTCATGCAGCAGTTGACCTCCAGAGATGGGGATCTTTGAAGCGAGTCAGCTAAAAAAAAGTCAGCGGTTGAGAAAGGGGGAAGCATGAAAAAGGTTTCTTTTGTTCTCGAGTAACTTGATATTTTCTTTCGAAGCTAAGGTCTTCGTAATACGATCCCTGCTCGAGCTGGGACCTTTTTTTTATTTCGGAGAAGAGGAAATCTTCAGACGGGGAGAGGCGAGTGCTGAATGGAGGGAGATATCGGATCTTGGGAAATGCGATAATGTAACTATCCCATGGCTCTCAACTTCTCCCTATCGTATTTCAATCTCCTGGGGAAGATTCAAACTTTGTGTCTGTCGTTATTAGTAGGGATGGGTCGAATAGCAGATTTCTCGAATTCGAATATCAAATCATTGCTCAAATATTCGAATACCTCGAATACTAAACGATGATTGCGGGAATGTTTGACTAGGTCGCCTATGCAGCAGGAAACCCAAGATTTTGGCGAGTAATTGTGATTTCCTTTAAAGGATTGAAACAGGAATTTAGCTGATTGATGGAATATTTTAATTTTATGTAAACAATAGGGTAGTTTCCTTCATTAAAGAAAACGAAAGGTATTGATTGTGATTCAGTACCCACCATTAGTGTATTAATAATATACAAATTATTTGGTTTTAGAAATACCGGTTCATACGAATGGCAATGGTCAATTTTATCCCCATTTGAAAAAGGCCAGATTGGCGCCCATGTGATGCCACTCCACGTGACGTCACAGTGACCTAGTTTCTATATTAGTAGATAGGAGTTTTACACCGTCTGAGATTAGCAATGCATGCATGAGGCACAGAGCTCAGGGAAACATGGTCTTAATAATCACCTATTAACACTGCCTAAGGTCGGAAAGTTTCCTTCGCTTGATGAGGTATTAATAATCCTTATTTAAGCCAACCGCTACCAGCTAGCATGGTACTCAGCTACCTGCTAGCATCCTGCGTCGTATCAGCGCTCAGAACCTCGCCCCAAGGTCACCTAACTCGCGGCAACGGGAAGCAGAACAACGCCACGCGGAGTTTTTTCCGGCATTCATACTTACCCGTCGCGTTTTCGCGCGATTGAAATTTTTCACTTTTCATTTAATCGCCAAAAATTTGATATCGTCTAATAAAAATCTATAAGCGTTAAATACGTATTTCAGGAGTAATAATCTTTCGATTTAGGCAATAAAAAAATAATAGGAAACCACCCTATTTGAGCATTACGCCAAAATGCTAAGCCTCCGTCGTATTTCTTTGTCTTTCCGGCATTTATTTTCCTGGGTAAAATGCTTAAATAAAGTCAGAAATATGTCATGTTTGGTCTTATTCTTTTTTAAATTACGCGCACATTACTAATACTTCAATCCAATAAAAGTGTAATATCAATTGCCGAAAGTCATTGTTGGACAACTTTTGGGCTAGTAGATGACTCATGCAGCAGTTGACCTCCAGAAATGGGGAACTTCGAAGCAGGTAAGCAAAAAAAGGCCAGTGGGTTGAGTAGAGGGGGGAGGGCGTGAGACACGTTTTTATTGTTCTCGTGTAAATTGATATATTTTTCGAAGCTAAGGTCTTCGTAATACGATCTCTGCGTGAGCTGGGACCTTTTGTTTGATTTCGGAGAAGAGGGAATCGTCGGAGGGGGTGGGGCCAACGCTGAATGGAGGGGGATTGCAGATCGTGGGAAATGCGCCAATGTCACTATCCCACGGCCCTGAGTTTCTCCCTATGGTAGTTTCATCTCCTGGGGAAGATTCAAAAGTGCCTGTCGTTATTAGCCACAAAGTGCACATGGTAAACACCTCGTCTCATTTTTATCAAAAGATGGATGCGGGAAAATGGTCAGTGGGGGAGGAAGAGTGAATGGTGAAACGCGATTCTATTATTTTCCGGTAACTTGATATTTTTTCAAAGCTAAGGTCTTCGTAATACGATCCCTGCACGAGCTGGGACCTTTTGTTTGATTTCGGAGAAGAGAAAATCGTCAGATTGGGTGGGGTGAATGCTTAATGGAGGGGGAAAGCGGATCGTGGGAAATTGGCCAATGTTGCTATCCCACGGCACTGAGGATCTCCTGATGGGGGGCACCTGGGATTTTCGGATTTTTTTCACCCAATCAATTTCAGTTCCCCACGTCGAACTCTTTTCACTGTTCTAACCGCTCTAACCCTCGAATTTAATGTAGTTCGTCAGCTTGCCTAAAATGGCGCTGCATGCACTAAACGACTAGAGTTCTCTTAATTTTTCCGAGTCAACTACCAACGACGTGCGAGCGACAGTGTATGACGCGAAATTCAAAGTATTTGAGGTATTCGAGACGGTATCTTTGGTTTGACTATTCGAGATCTCGAATATCGAATACTTTCTAGTAATCGAGGTATTCGAGTATTCGCGGATACTATTCGCTAGAGATGTGCGAATAGTATCCGCGAATACTCGAATACCTCGAATATTAGAAAGTATTCGATATTCGAGGTTTCGAATAGTTATGCGAAAAGTACCGCCTCGAATACCTCGAATACTTTGAATTTCGCGTCATACACTGTCGCACGCACGTCGTTGGTAGTTGACTCGGAAAAATGAAGAGAACTCTAGTCGTTTAGTGCTCGCTGCGCCGTTTTACGCAAGTTGACGAATTACATCAAATTCGTGGATTTTAGCAGTGAAAAGAGTTTGACGTGGGGAACCGAAAATGGTCGGGTGAAAAAATCCGAAAATCCCCGATTCCCCCCACCAGGAGAACCTCAGTGCCGTGGGATAGCAACCTTAGGGCATTTCCCACGATCCGCTATCCCCCTCCATTCAGCACTTGCCTCACCCACTCTGACGCTTTCCTCTTCTCCGAAATCAAACAACAGGCCCCAGATCGCGCAGGGATCGCATTACGAAGACCCCTGCTTCGAAAAAAATATCGAGTTACGAGAACAATAAAAACGTGTTTCACGCCCTCCCCCCTTTTCTCACTCACTGACCTTTTTCTGGCTACTTGCTTCGAAGTTCCCCATTTCTGGAGGTCAACAGCTGTGTGAGTAATGTGGGATACTTACATTAGCGCATTTCCCAAGATCCGGTATCCCTCTCCATTCAGCACTAGCCCCCCCTCTGAGGCTTTCCTCTTCTTCGAAATAAAAAAAAGGTCACAGCTCGCGCAGGGATCATATTACGAAGACCTTGGCTTCGAAAAAATACCAAGTTCCACGAGAACAATAGAAACGTCTTTCGGGCCCTCCCTTTTCTCCCCCACTGACCTTTTTTTTCCTACCAGCTTGGAAGTTCCCCATTTCTATGGAGGTCAACCGCTGCATGAGTCATCTATTAGCACAAAAGGTGTCTAAGAATGACTTTCGTCAATTGATGTTACACCTTTATTGAATTGAAATATTAGTAATGTGCGCGTAATTTCAAAAAGAATAAGACCAAACACGACGTATTTCTGAGTTTATTTAAGCATTTTACGCAAAGAAATAAATGTCAAAACAGGACGGAGACTTAGCATTCTGGCGAAACTCGATATGAGCAGCAGAGCTTCTCGGGAGTTGATGCCGTATTTTTTTCCGAAAACATATATCAAGTTACAATTTATGAGTGGTGCTATAAATCTTTATTGTTACAGTCCCAGACAAAGGGATATTTTCTCAGAATATTTGGTTTCTCCCTGATAGCAATTCCAATTCATCTTCTTATCTCGTGAGAACTCCCAAAGATGGACTAATAATAATAACTAACAAAAAAAACTAACAAAATAATTGAAGAAAATCCGGTGGAAAAGAGCTTGTATTTTGGAAAATGCCTCAGATTGTCAGCTAGCACTTGGCAGCAGGAGTGAGGGTAAAGCGATGTTAGTTGAATTAATTATATGCCCAATTGTTTCCATAAAATTAAAATATTCATTAATCAGCTAAATTCCTGTTCGAATCATTTAAAGGAAATCAAAATTACTCCCCAAAATCTTGTGTTTCCTGCTGCATAGGCAACCGAGTCAAACATACCAGCATTCATCATTTAGTATTCGAGGTATTCGAAATTCGAGGTATTCGAATATTCGAGCAATGATGTAATATTCGAATTCGATATTCGAATTCGAGAAATCTGCTATTTGACCCATCTCTACTATTCGCACATCTCTAGTTATTAGCCATAAACAACACGTTGTAAACACTTCGTCTTATTTTTGTCAAACGATGGATGCGGGAAAATTATACGACGAGACCGCGATCTTCAAACAATCAATGCGGGAAAACGATACTTCGGGGAACGATAGATGCGGGAAAAAATTACATTGTCTTTATGGAACTTAATTTGGGACCAGGAGCGGCGAACGATGAATGCGGGAAAACGATGAATGCGGGAACGATAAATCCGGATTTCCACTGTACATAACACTATTAAAAAATACAAAGTTTTGAAGATATGAAATATTTTGAAATGGCAAACATCGGGCTCAGTCCTCAGGAGCACACAGAATTTGTTAATACAAACAATGTCAAAAAATTTATCAGCAAAACTAGTTATGCTGGCAAGCATAGCGAGAACAAGTGCTTCTGACTGTGGTGCATCAAAATTTTGGAATCGTAAATTGTAGCGCAAATTTGAAGAGATGTTTAATATGTGAGGAAGGATGTGCATGGTATTTTTTACACTCCTAAACTGCCTGCAATCGTTACCTTGTTGCCTGCAGGCAGTTACAGTCCAGCAAAATTAACATAGGATGTACGTAGTACTTAATTAAAAGATGGCACCACTTATGCTATCAAACACGGGAAAAACTGGCACTGTCTGCTAAAACCTAAATGTTAGAAATTTTTTTCTTAAAAAATCATAACAATTTTTCATATTCTCTTGGGGTTTGAGTAAAAAAAAGTAGCATAGGGTATATAAGTTTCGCATAAGAATATATGAGGGAATCAGCGGTCCACTCCAATTACTCCAAATACAGTGGAACTTGGTTAGTATGTTCCTCCTTAGTACGGCGATTTCTCTCGGCCCGGGTACCTTCGCAAAAAAATACAGGTAAAAGTATTTGGTTAGTACGTTTGAAAAAATTGTGCTTTCCTGGTTAGTACACCCAATTGCTTGCTGTGCCGCAATTCACAATTCGTTCTTGAGTATCTGCTTAGGGGTTGTAAACTTCTGAATTCATGATTTAATTTATTATTATTAGCCATTACCATTCTTGCACTCATACCACATCTCTTTTTACGACCGTAATTTATCCAAATACATTTCTCAATTCTTTTGACGTGATGAATAATAAAATGCGGCCATTTTTCGGGAATGTCTGACTATGCAAAACTGCAGCCCATGAGAAGCCTCATTTTTCCCCACCCCGAGCTCCTCATCTTTTTTTTCCTTCGGAGCACCACACACTGCACAAATTTTGCGAGTGCACAGTTGTTGCTATTGCACGAGTTGTCACAGCGAGGGCAGTTAAATAACAGTTGAAATTGAGAGAAAACTAATAGTGATGCTGATTACAACTTTAGAAACGATTGAAATTCTCGAGGAAGTGAACTGAAATCCTTGATGTAGATGTGAATTTCAACAAGTATTGCAAGTGTGATGATGATCTCTAGGGGGGTGGTAGACGGGGGGAGGGAGGCGAATATTCCCACTTTATAGCATTCATCAAACAGAGCCTTGTGGGAGGAAGCATGTACGGTGACTGGAAGGGAAGCAGGAACAGAAGAAACGCTATTGCAATGAGAGCGATGCCCGTTCATTCGGATGCACAGGGGAGTGGTGGATAGGCTGATGTAAAAAGCAGGGCATTTCTGGCACAACAGTATATAAATTATGTTTTTTGTTGTGCAGGAAATGTCAGACACTGAGGGGAGAGGGAAGGCAAGGAATTCTTCGGGAAGGGGTTTCGTAATGCGGATGCGACAAGTTTTGCATCTTGCACGGTTGCAGGGCGAGGGCTGTGGTTTAATATAGGTACTTTGTTTGGGCAGTGGCTTGGTTGTTTTTAAGATGCTGGCCAGATTTGGTGGTCTTTTAAAAACGAGTGAAAGGCATCGCGGGAAAAATCTGAACATGGTTGTATTGTCTGAGAGGATGGGGAAAAGGTCTTTTAGGGTCCTATGCAGTACATACACACCCGGAAAAAAGGTCATGCAAAGGGAAAGAAACTGTGACGATTTGTCTTCACCTGGATTTTTCGGGACTTATGATTATTTTCGGATCTTGTTTTGGAGGAGGGATTCCGGGTAACCTCTTCTCCGGAGAGCGTGGTGTAAATTAGAAAAAATCTATTTTGGGAGTCTGGATTATTGCATATTCTGTGACCACGGATGGAAAGAGAAAAAGGGAGGGAGCATTTTGTATGTGTTGGATGACAGCTATTGTAATGTAAATATTGCTGTTTGTTAGTATTTTTAATGTGTACAGAGGTGTGAAATTTATTGTTTGTGAGAAAAATGTCCACATCAAGGAATGTGACACGAGTGGAGGATGAGTAGGATGTAAAATTTACGGAGGAAAATGAGTTGAGGCAGGAGATGAAAGTGATTAGAGATTCCATCCCATGTGCCCACAAAAGAATGTATTATTATTATTATAATATTGTACCAATTAACCCATTCAATGCGGATGGCTTTCATGAAAGACACGGCCTTGGGTCCTTTCTTATGCATTATAACGGTACCACGCTCAGCCCCTTTGGTTTGCAGTCACTACACCGCTCTTCAGTTGGTTCCTAGCTTCTGTCTAGTGCGCTTCGTTTCTGACTACGCCAATTTTTCTTTTTTCTACGGATTTTTGAACTCCGTAGTGTTTTTTACGAGAATTTTGGTGAACAAGTTTTTATTTGAAAATACTTCAGTCTTTTTTTTTAGAATTGACATCTTCTTGAAGTATTTTTACTTCAGTTCTCAAAAACCATGGTTTGAAAAATGGTGATTGTGGTCATATTGTGATAGTCATATGCTAGCGAGTGTATTGCCTACGTATACAGGATAATACTTTTTATATTTTCCTGGAAAACATTGGACTTCTTCTATTAAGAAATTTTTTTCATCCCAATTCAGGTAAGTCTTAAACTAAAAATTAAATTACGGTTTCTATTTTGTTTTCAAAAATTTCATTTTAAAAACCTATCGTTTATTGTTCCAACGCATTCCTATCGTACCACTTAGCCCGTTACGTAACCATTATTTGTATCGCTTTTGCAGGTCATTTTTAACAAACTAAAATGAAGGGAAGTGTGATTCCGGGAACTTCCAAAAGGGCGAAAGAATCAAGATCGTCAAGTGCTGGTGTGTATTACAATAATTGCAATGTTTTTTTTAATTTTCGAAAATGTTTTTATGTCAGTTTATGGATTTTTTTTAACATCACTACATTTATTTAGGAGGGGCTGGAGCTTCTCATGCATATCTGCATGATGAGGATGCCGGCGGTCCTTCTGGAGTTTCAGGTATCTATCTTCATTTTTATTAGACTTGCATAAATCTCCCGCTAATAATTAAAGCAGTGGCTAATGTGGAATTTATTGTATTTCAGGGGCACAGCCAAAAAAATGCCACCGGAGAAGCCTTAGAGAGGAATAAATATCTTCGTTTGTCCAAACAGTTTCTTCGGAAGAAGAAACATCAAGTGTAGACTTTTCCAATGGCGAAGAAGGTGACGAGACTTTTGGTGAAACAGACAGCGATGGTGATCCCTACACACCCACCGAAGGGACAATGATTACTACACCCGCTGTCGAGGGTACCGCTAGTTCCTTTGTCACTTGGACCCCTGAGCACCCGCGAAACAGAACAAGAATTCCTTTCTCCGGGTCCCCTGGGCTCAATGGATGGCCTGCTGCGACTGCTATGGACTATTTCTCCCTGGTTTTTTCGGAAAGTATTTATAACTTAATCCTTGAGGAAACTGAGAAAAATGCAGAGGACATATTTCTTAGTAATCCGTCACCCAGGGGGAGGATTGCAGATTGGAAGCCACTCAGGAGGGAGGAATTAAATGTCTGGCTTGGATTGCTATTTCATATGGGGACAATAAAAATTAACAGAATGTCGGACTATTGGAAAACGTTCAAGTTTTTCATTATACCGATATTTCGGGAATCTATGGCAAGGGATCATTTTCTCGGGATTTTACAAGCATTACATTTTGCAGAAAATCCCATTGAAAAGGAACCCGTGCCTGGTGATCGTCTTTATAAAATAAGACCTCTTTTAGACAGTTTCAAGGAGACGATGGAAAATGCTCTCTTGCCGGGATGGGAACGTAGTATAGATGAGTCGATGGTATTGTGGAGAGGCCGTCTGATTTTTCGGCAATACATGCAGGGAAAGAAGCACAAGCATGGTGTGAAGATGTACATGCTTTGTGAGCCGTCTGGCTTAGTCCACCAATTGATAATTTATACAGGCTCGGGAGATAATGAATTGGGTGGACGGGGACACGGCGATAAAGTCGTGAAAAAATTGTTGGAAAATTTTGAAAATCATGGCCACAGTGTGTTCATGAACAATTTTTACAACAACGTTGGATTGACTAGGAACTTTCTTTGTCAAAAAAATTATTGTACAGGTACATTGAGACCAAATAGGAAGGACAATCCAAAAGAGATATTTGGTCACAAATTAGCGAAAGGAGAGGTTTGTTCTCAGTGGAGTGAGGAGGGAATATGTTTTTCGCTGGAAAGACAAGCAGGACATATCAATGATCTCATCGGAGTTTGGAAGTGACCTAGTGGCAACCACCAGACAAGGCAAGGAGAAACCAGAGGCCGTGGTTGCTTATAATAAATTCATGGGTGGAGTTGACCATTGCGACCAGCTCCTTGAATTTTATACCTGTGAGCACAAAACTCTTAAGTGGTATAAAAAATTTGCGATACACATTTTACAAATTATGGTTGTCAACAGCTACATTCTCTACAACAAGTATAGTGGTGAACGGAAAAAGCCTGTACCAATTCCGAATGGAACTGATTGAGTCCCTTATTTCAAGTGGGTCAAAGAAATCCGTGAGGAGTATACCATCACCAGCTGCTGCAACTCATTATCCTGCCCCAACAGAATTTACGGCCAAGGGAAAAAATTGCAAAAAAGATGTCGGGTTTGCTACGCCAAAGGAGTGAGAAAATTGGTTGTAAATATTTGCCCAGACTGTGAGGGTCAACCAGGGCTTTGCCTTCGCCCTTGTTTTTATGAATACCATAAAAAGAATTGAAATTTTTATTTGAACTGTAAAATTGTAACAAGTTCATTTTTTGATATGCATTGTTTATGTTTTTGGCTGCAATTTTTATGAGTTAAGATTAATAAATATTGTCTGATATTTCTTCTAAAATAATTTTGCTTTCAATATTTTAATATACATACTTCGCCAAACCAAATGTTTTAGAAAAATAAGGTAACATACGGAAGGCGAATAATTTTTCGAAATTTATAAGTTTTGATGATTTAACTCCGAAATTATGATATAAATAAACTAAAATGCCATGTGAAAGGAAAGAGGGCAAAATGTTATGCATGTGTATGAAGCTAAGTGCATTGACCTCGGGAAAATATAGAATTGGAAAGATTTTGGAATTTCCTATGGTGAGCGCTGAGACAAGAAGTACGGGGGTTGGCCGGGACTGTGAGCAGGTAGGAATGCCGAGGGGAGAACGAGAAGGGATCAGGGGAAAGCGCTTCTGTGGAGAGAGGACAATGGTGCGACGCACTTACCTACCCATAAAAATATAATCACCAGGGAGTGGGTAGGATCTTCGGAACAACTGAAATCTTATGAATGTCGGGAGGAAAGTCCACGCAGTAAATGGCCATTTGCGACAAAAGGCTGAAAACATGAGTAAAAACATGTCCTAGTGTTAAGGAATTGAAATACCAGTCATCAAATGCAAAAGATATTTCCGACTACTGAGTTACAACGTTAAAAAAAGTAAAGGGAAAGCCGTTGGCCGGCCTCGGTGGCGGCGGAGTAAATTCCTCGCCTGACAAACGGAAGGTCACGGGTTCGAGTCCTTCCTGGGTCAGTTACCTTTGTCCAGGGCATGGGCGTGTGTGAATGTCCTTCATTGTTAATTGCTAATTCCCCATTGTAAAGGCCGTAAATGTGCTGTTTATGGGGTAGTAATGGAAAGAAATAAATAAATAAATAAACATTTTGTCAGCAATACCATTCATTCTGTTAAAAGTTTATAAAA
The DNA here is from genome assembly GCF_921293095.1 of Ischnura elegans. NCBI lineage: Eukaryota > Metazoa > Arthropoda > Insecta > Odonata > Coenagrionidae > Ischnura > Ischnura elegans. The sequence goes on along the minus strand of NC_060259.1, from coordinate 112,685,596 downwards.
ACAGACCAATTACGCAGAGCAGACAAACAATCCTATTATCATTTTGGTGTAGAATAAGACAAAAATGTTACAAAAAAGAGGCTAAGATTTATTATAGATTTACAATGAATATATTTATGAATATGATACCGATAACAATTAATCTATTTCTTATTCCACATACAACGAGTGAAAGCAAATAAATTTCAATTACCAAAATTCAGACATCAAAAAATTATATTTTCATCGAGGATTACGGATAATTTTAGCAGCGAAAGAAAAAGAAATGCGGGTTGTATAATGACGGATTTTCAGCGGAGCGGATGTCTTTCATGAAAGCCATTTTTTTTAATTACGAAAAATGAGGTAAAACCTACTATTTGATATTTTTAGATGGTTTATGGTAACTCAAAACACAATTACAGATATGAAAACGTAAAAATTTAAATTCCGACACTGGGAAAGAAATTTGCAAATAGACCCGCATTGAATGGGTTAAGGTATAGGTTTCCATGGAGTATTCAAGAAGTGATCTGGGAGCCTCCCTTTCTTTCCAGCACTGCCTTCTTTAATACACTGCTTTCCTAGCCTTCATATCACGAAGTGCTCTCTCTATTTCCGAATCTAATATCTCCGGCCCAAGATTATCCTCCTCCACTGCACTTTCCTCCTCTAGAGTCAATCTCTCTGGTCTGTTCATTCCGTCATACAGGTCCTCCACGTATTCCTTCCATCTACTCTGTACCTCTTCTCGCTCGGTTAGCATCCTCCCATCTTTAGCCTTAATTTTAGACATGGGTTGTCCTTTTTTGCCGCCCGATAGCGACTTAACTTTGGCGTACAACTACTTCTTTGGCGCCTACTTCTCCATCCTTCTGGAACTTTTCCATTCCCTTACACTGTCTTTTCCACCAAGCCTCCCTTGCCCTCTTAGTTTCACGTCGTAATCTATTATTTAGTTCCCTATACATTCTTTTGCCCTGTTCTGTGTCCACGTTCTTCCACTTCCTCCTCTCCTCCATTTCCCTTATCATGTTCTCCGTTATCCACGGCTTCTTTATCCTTCTACTGTCAACGTAACCAATTGACTTCTCCGCCACTTTGACTATTCCCATTTTAATATTATCCCATCTTTCCTCTACGGTCTTAGTACTTTCAATCTCCCGTATACTAATGTCCACTAGTTCCTGATATTCTCTCCTAATACTCCCCTTCAGGGCTTTTACGTTCCATTTCTTCTTCAAAAGAATATATGTATTGGATAAATCACGGGAGATTAACACTGTCTTCGTGTAATTGTCTTAGGGAAATCTATCAAGCATTGTGATTTTTATTCACATGGTTTTGTTTTTCAATGTAGTGCCCATTTTCTTGATTTTAAACGTGAAAAGAGTTCAGGAAGACAATCCTACGAGAACTACTGATTGCAATTGTAATTATGACGACTTTGCCACAGATTGCACTTACCCCAACTGCTATTATTTACTTTCCTTGTTAGCTCGTTTTCCTGGTTATTGTGTTCATTTTTTGCGTTCCCTTCAGAAACATACGAAACAAGTTTTGCTGTACACCACCAGTTCTGAAGAGAATTGGCTGCCTCCACTGACGAAAAGGTATTCAGCACCCACGTTGACTGTTATAGTAGTATACTGCTACTCATAAAGCAAGCTGAAACTTCCAGTAATACTGTAACATGAAGATCTCAAAACTTGCTGCCTGAGCATGTAGACCAATTGGATTTTCTGAATGAGACTTTGAAAGTATCAAATCTTTGAAGATTCATGTACGTGTATAAATTTTATTGTAATTATGCCTTTACTCAGGGCTCTTTCAAGCAGTTTGGATACATATGTACAAATTATAGTGTTGACATATTACTAGAGGTTATTTCATTTCAATTGTGCATATGGAACTGTGGAAGACATTATTTTTCATTCATCTTCTGATTCTGACAAAATTACCATCAATGTTCCTCATCATCTTTTCCTTTTTACATCAGGGTGAGCGTTTATAAGAGAAAATTCACCAGGGGATTGGAAAATTGAGAATATGTTGGTGCATGCATTGTTATATTGCCTGATCCAGAAATTACCATAATCAACTCAAAACTTGCGAGTAGTTACAACTCGACTCAATACTTGACTCAAGATTTAAGTACTGCTATCCCTATGAAACATTACACACAAGCAAAAAGTATTGTCATCTTCTTTACAACCTCATTGTAATAATTGGTTTGGCTTTCCCAGTTATCATATATCATATGACTAGAGATGGGTGGAATAGTAGATTTCTCGAATTCGAATATTAAATCATTGCTCGAATATTTGAATACCTCGAATTTCGAATACCTCGAATACTAAACGATGAATGCTGGAATGTTTGACTGGGTTGCCTATGCAGCAGGCAACACATGATTTTGGGGAGTAATTTTGGTTTCATCTCCTGGAAAAGATTCAAAGATTCAAGAGTGCCTGTTCTTATTAGCCATAAATGACACATGGTAAACACTTCGTCTCATTTATACGAAACCTGCGCGAGCTGGGGCCTTTTGTTTGATTTCGAAGAGGAGGAAAGCGTCGGAGGAGGGGCCGAGGGCTGATGGATGGAGGAGGAAGCTGGTTTTGGGAATTGTGCTACATAGTTACTATCCCACGGCACTGAGGTTTTCCTGGTGGGGGAAACCGGGGATTGTCGGATTTTTTCACCCGGATCAATTTAGGTTCCCCACGTCGAACTCTTTTCACTGCTCTGACCCGCGAATTTGATGTAGTTCGTCCACTTGCCTAAAACAGCGCTGCATGCACTAAAAGACTAGAGTTCTCTACATTTTCCGAGTCAACTACCAACGACGTGGGTGCGACAGTGTACGACGCGCAATTCAAAGTATTCGAGGCAGTACTTTTTGCATAACTATTCGAGACCTCGAATATCGAATACTTTCTAGTATTCGAGTATTCGCGGATACTATTCGCACATCTCTACATATGACCATTGGATTGGAAAATACGTGTGGTGGGGTTAAAGCTATGTTTAGCCAATTGCCTCTATTTTTCAGCTGGATGACCTGTCTCACAAGAGTTCTGCCAGCTCGCTAAATGCTAGCCAAGGACCTGGTAATCAGCCCGCAAATGCCCTTGAGAATCTGGCTGGTGGTGAATTTCTGCGCCGCAATTCAAGTTTGCCTCCATCAAAGCCTCCGAGGAGTGCCACTCTACCAGAGAAGGATGAGTGGCAAGAGAAGCTGTTTGGTCGGCAAAGCAAAGGTGCGCGCATGAATGTGGAACCTGTGTGCTTTGGTGCCATGATCACTGGGAATAATTCCAGTAAATGATGAGCCTTTACTTGAATTATAAAGGGTGTCCAGTGACTGTTAGAATCAGAAATTATGTGTTAATTTTTGTTCCAAACTAGAATTTAAAAATCTATTATCTCAAATTCATTTCACATTAAATTTTGCCAGTTCAACACCCATTTTCTGGCCTATTTTATGCATGAATATCTATGCTTTACAATGCATTGAAAACCTTTTAAATTGCACTTTCTGATAACATACTTCTATCTACAGTAAACTCTCGATTATACGAAGTCAGTGGGACCGGGAAATTGGCACTTCGTAAAATCGAGTTTCGTAATTTCAAACCTTTTTCATAAGTCACGAAAAAATGTTCTCTTTTGTTTCCTCCGCCCTTTTTTGTCTTTAGTGGCCTTATTTAAATATTTCAGGTGGTTATTCACGGTAGAATTCTTAGAAAAGACTTTTTGTTATCGATTTATGCTGTGAAAGATCGTTAAATAATTATTACACCCTAAAATTCCAGTTTCTTGTTCATACTTCAACATCAACGATCGCTTAAGAAATGCCCGACCAGTTTAGAAAACGTAATCAAATAATGAATTGCAAAGTTTATTGTACAAATTTAATGTTATAAATTTGTGGTAAGGAGCGAATAGCAACTATTAAGTATGTGTAAGATAGATATTTGTTTCCAACTCCCACGGAATTTTAGCGGCAGCCGGCCTAACCGTACTCCAAGGGCCTAACCGCCATTTACGTCGCCCTCTATCGCTCAGTCACGAGAAAAAAAAAAAGAAAAACGAGGGCCTTAACACATTCGGTGCAAACATTCAGGACACGACTTTACTTAGGACCGGGAATCTTTTTCTTTTGTTTACCAACCGTTGCTTTACATAAACAAATTTTACACCAATATTTTCGCTGAATTTCATTTTTTAACCATTAATTTTTTAAACATTATCTCCGCCGCCTATCGGCGGCTGCCCGATCGGCGAGATTGTTTTCAAAAATAGAAGTTAGTGCATACCTTTCCATTTCCTACTATTTGTTTCGGATTATATTTTGGTAATGTAATGAATATCTATGACCAATTTATTGATATTGACGACAATTTTACCAACAATTTTTCAGGTCATTACCATGCCGCCTATCGGAGGCGACCCGCTCTCCGTGATGTTTCCTATTCTGCTAATGTCGGCAAGCAAGCTCTTTCCTCGCATAGCAATTTAATTTATTGGTCTCACGATTAGACTAATGCAAGCCAGAGTAGCAAAAACTTTAAACATAAAAATGTATTTAAGTATACTAAAAAAATGTGTATTTCAAAATAATTACATGATATTTTGTTTCAAAATTTCATCTGAAATATATTTCTTCTTTGAATACAATTCACACTTTCATTATTAATTCAAACAGTAATTGGATAAACATTGCAACAATTGTAATTGGAATTTGCAACATATTTACCGATTAATAGTTATGGAACACTCTAAAACAGGGTTCAAGACATAGTCCTGGTTCACCGTCACACATCGGGCAGTACGTGACGACGTCTCTTCTTATTCCTGTCGTTGAGCAGTTACGACATCTTTTTCTTTGCGCTCTTGAACCCTTTTCACTTTGTATTTGTACTGGCAAATGGATCTTTTCCTTTCACTGGATTGGCGCTGGAATTTCTGCCGGCTTGTTTTTGAAGATAAGACTGGCGATTACACTTTCACGAAAATTCTGAAGACTCATGTGTTGGCTACTAAATTTATTATGTAGTATTTGCGAGTTGTTTAGAAGTATTTGAAACATGTGTATCCCTAATTTTAAATACCATCTCAGGCTTCTTCTCTCCACTGGATAATAAGAAATAATCTGGTCCGCCCTATCTATTCCCCCCATAAATTTGTTGTATTCAGCTACAACGCTTGGTTTTTTAGAAATTTTACCCCTTCTGTTTGCTACTTCTATCATCTCTCCACAATGCTCCGAGGAAATCATTAAAACTTCTCTTCTATCCTTCCATTTGCATATGAAAATTCCTTCTTTCGTATATTGGCCCACTACTTCTCCTTTTGCCAATTTTTTATTCACAACATTATGAGGGTTGCCTTTCCTAGTGTTTCGGAGAGTTCCCGTGGAATATATTTTCTTTCCCAGCAGTTCTCGCGACAATTTATAGCTGTTATAGAAGTTGTCCATGTACACAGCATGACCAACATTAGTATAATCAGATAGAAGTGAATGTACAACTTTTTCTGAGTGACCAACTCCCCCAACATTTGGATCCTTGGAACCCGTGTAAACCAAGCAATTCAAAACAAGCCCATTTGGTTCCGTTAGCATATACAATTTAATACCATATTTATGCCTCTTGTTTTTTATGTACTGCCGGAAATATAGTCTTCCCCTCCAAAGTACCATAGATTCATCTAAGCTAAGTTGTTTCTGAGGATAGTACACTTTTTTCATATTGGTCTGGATAAGATTCAAAAGAGGGCGGATTTTGTAGCGTGGATCACTTGGCTTAGGGTCGCCATCAGGAGCGTTACGGCCAAAATGTAGGCACCGCAAAATGATCATGAACCTGTCTCTTGGCATGGCCTTTGAAAATGTGGGAAATTCATAAAGCCTATCTTTTCGCCAATAATATTGAATTTCATTTATTCTGATAAGCCCCATATGAAAAAGTAGCCCTAAAAATATTTCAAACTCCCCTCTAGTCAAGTCTTTCCATGGTTTCATTTTAGATTTATCAGCTACTGATTTATTCTGCAATTTTTGGGCATAAATATTTGTTTCAGAAATTATGTGGTTGAAAACTTCATCGTTTGCCAAGAGCATGAAGAATCCTATTGGATCTAAAACATGAGGCCGTATTTTGAGTCCAGAATTTCCAGTAAAAGCAATAGGAGTGATAACTGGCCGTTCAGTTTGCCATCCTGCCGGGGATATGCGTTTACCTGAACCACTTGAGGCCTGACAATCGCCATTTGCACCACTATCATCCTCGGAGCTCTCGTCGGTTTCCTCATCTTCAGAGGAGACATCAAAATCCGAATCTGTTGCACTTCCATCCGAAATTTCTTCTTCCCTCTCAAAGAACCGAGCGATGTCTTCGTCAAAGATAGACACAGGGTGATGAAGTGCGCTCCTTGTCCGCTTTCTTGATGAATTTGGTTTATTCTCCATGAAGTCTTCTTAGAGTAAAATAAAGAAAAAGGTTAAATTATTTCTCATTATTGCTGTAAACATTGAAATCAAACATTTCAGATAAAGTCGTACATACCAATTGAGCTGGTTCTAAGTTTTATCGAAAGTATACTTGAAGGTATTTTACGTAATTCGAAGCGAATGGTATTTATGAAGCAACTTCTTATTTATCCTGCGGAAAACAACGAGACCATAATCATTATCGGTATAGCAGCAACAAATAGAAATTCATTTTTTATGAATAAATAGTAAATACTATTGTTGAATTCTAAAGATAATATCAATAAATAGAATAATTACATTTATTTTTAAAATTGTACTTACCTTATGTATGCTCCGTCTTTCCAGTAATGTCCTGTTTTGTAATCTTCAAAAATCCTCAAACTGGAGTGTGAAAACAGTGATGAATTAAAAGCGGTCGTAATACGTGTAACCCAATGAAAACGACGAGTAGTTATGCGGACGAGATTGCCGTTTCCCCTTTATATATATGCCTTGAATGACAATGTCGCGAAAACAAAAATAAAATAGGCACATTGTACGATGCACACAGCCAAAAGGTGTCTCCAAAAGGCAAACTGATGGTTTGCTACATAGGAAGAGTTATCTCGACTTTTTTGAAGATAGCGACTTGCAAGATTGTATAAATATAATTGTGGAAATATGATACACAGAAAAAGGGTAAAAACACGTCAGGAATACACGGAATCAAATGACATAGTGAATGAAAAATAAGAAGGCTTCAATTGTATTTCCGAAGCATGACATTTGAGAACGGGGGGCAGATTTTCGAATGTAGTCCTATTTAAAGACCGGGTAAAATTCAGGAGACAGCTGTGACGAGTGGGCGACCAAAAAAATTTCATTTTGTATCACCAGTGTTTCAAGACGCCGAAAGGCGGCAGCCGATCCTTGGGAAAACACGGCACGCCACCTATCGGCGGGGCCCGACGCGAATGTGTTAACCCATCTCTTAAATAACCTTTGTAAGTTAATATTTTGAGTTATTCCGTATTTTCAGCTGAATGTGCTATCTTTTCAATTAGTTATTTTCATTGAGGTTCAGTTACGATCATAAATTGTGTAGGATATGATTATTTTCTGGCGAATATTTGAAGTAAATTCTGTTTGAGTTCTCCGTCCGGCTACTGTGCTCCATCATCCTTGCAGACGTTGCTATGAAAGACTTTATTCTTCATCAGGACCATATTCTTCATACCGGGTGTGATGTGCTATGTTCATATAGTATGTCTCTCTTCTTTTATGCCGACAGGAGCACGGTTCCAACCGGAAAACGACAGGTGAAACATCTTCCATTATTGGAGAAATAAAGAGAGAAATGTTATTATCCACATTGATTCTTTTCCTACAAGAGACGTTTCATCATTTCTCAACGTGTGTGAAGTATTGGTTCACTTGCGTGAATTCCCTAAATGACACGCAAAAACCTGTACCTTCACCTTATTTAATTTTGGTCTTCCTTTCTCTGCCGTATTGAAAGTTATGCAAAGGATCATTGACATAGAGAAAAGATTTTCTTAGTTTTAGAACTAAAAAATAGTTGCGCCATAATCGTAAACGCTCCAGTGGGGCGTTGAATAAGAGTGGAATGAGGAAAGAAGTGTGGTCAGCATAATGAGTGGTGAAGGGGGTAGGAGAAAGAAGGGTGGGGAAAGGGCCTTCAGCTCTGCCTCAGTCTACGTTTGGGGGCCGTATTTGTTTACGATGCACTGAAGCTCTGTCACCTTAGGGAGGGAGTGAATGGGAAATGCTGGGGAAGGAGGGGTTTGGGATGCATAAGGTGGGTGTCAGCAAGATCAGCAGAAGGCCGCAGGAGGGAGTAAACAAAGACTTTGGAAAGAAAGATCTCTCGGCATGAGAGAACGGGGAGGCACGCAAGGAGAAAGTTCATGGTTAGAGTTAGAAGTGCGTCTTCGGGCGGCAAAAGAAGTTAAGCCATGGCTAAAATTAAGGCTTAAGATGGGAGGATACTAACCGAGTGAGAAGAGGTACAGGGTAGATGGAAGGAATACGTGGAGGACCTGTATGACGGAACGAACAGACCAGAGAGATTGACTCTAGAGGAGGAAAGTGCAGTGGAGAAGGATAATCTTGGGCCGGAGATATTAGATTCGGAAATAGAGAGAGCACTTCGTGATATGAAGGCTAGGAAAGCAGGAGGCGTGGACAATATCCCGTGTGAGCTTCTGAAGAATCTAGGGAAGGATAGTAAGAAAAGGTTTTTCGAACTAGTGCGCAGGATCTATGAGGAGGGATGTTGTCCAGAGGATTTCGTGAAGACAGTTTCAATTCCGCTTCCGAAAAAGAAGAAAGCTTTGGAATGCGGAGATTATAGGACTATCAGCCTAATATCGCATGCGGCGAAAGTGGTGCTGAGGATATTGAACAGACGAATGGAGGCGAGGGCAAACGAGTATTTGGGCGAAGATCAGTTTGGTTTCAGAAAAGGGAAGTCAACTCGTGATGCAATAGCAATAATGAGGTCCCTCGTGGAGAGGAACCTAGAATACGAGCAGGACGTGTATGCGTGTTTTGTGGATTTTGAGAAAGCGTTTGATAGGGTGAACTGGGTTAAGTTAATGGACATTCTCAAGAGAATAGGTGTAGATTGGAGGGATAGACGACTGATTCGTAATCTGTTAATGGCCCAGACTGGGCAAGTGAGGGTAGCGGACGGAGAATCTGGGTGGGCAAGCATTGGCCGAGGTGTGAGGCAAGGCTGTCCTTTATCGCCGCTGCTCTTAACGTGTATGCTGAAGAGATGGTAAGGGAAGCGTGGGATGAGTTAGAAGCTGGAATAAAAGTGGGAGGAATGATGTTCAAATCAGTGAGATTCACGGTTGATCAGGCGTTGATTAGCCAGTCAGCTAGGGGGCTTCTGGCTCTAGTGGATGCGTTATACGAGCGTTGCGAGGAGTATGGGATGAGGATTAATCAGAAGAAAACTAAGGTAATGCTGTTTTGTAAAGCATCACGAGCGAGTAATGTGAGACTCAAGATAAAGGTGGGTGGTGAAAAACTTGAGCAGGTTGAGCAATTCAACTACAGTCGGATCCGGATTTAACGTCTTCGCATTTAACGTTTTTCCGCATTTAGAGTTTATTTTTTTGGGGCCCGATTCATTCCCTATTAGGACAATGTAAAAATTATCCGTATTTAGTGTTTCTGCATTTTGCGTTTTTCCGCCTTAAGGCTAAACACGACAGGCACGTGGTGAGATTCTCGAGGTAGAGATGGGGCTACCGTCGAATGGCATGAGCGACCCACTATGACCACTGGAGGAACTTCGTGCGATCATAGATCACCCCCTCCAAGTTTATTCCCCTCATCCCAGGACAACTTCCCCTCACAACGACCCTCCCCTCTCAAAGACCCGAACTTCCGACTCGGTCAGCCGCCGTGACGGTTCTCTCTCGGTTATCTCTCGGTTCTCTCCCCCAAACTTTCTCGTCGTTTCAGATACGTAAGGTGGCGTACGGGCCGCACGATGTGTCTGCCCGAAAACAGATTCTAGAGACATATCTGTATATTATTCTGTGCATTGGATGATCGGCCATTTCTTTGAGAACTGTGAATTCAGTTTAGCTAGTGGTAGCACACGTCACCGAAATGACGGCGTGGGATGTTTCCATTCCGTCGCTACCCCCCTTGTGCGCGTTCTCGGACGGTGGCATACAATAATAGTTTTTTAAGGACCAGAGATGGCTATCTTGAGAGGATATCTAGAATAATTGTGATGACTTTGAATTTTAGGTACCTGTTTTATCCTTCACCCAACGGAGAGGAATAGGGGAGCTTACTAACAAGAATTCATGAGACATATGCTCTCGTTCCCACATATGGTTATATTGTGCATGTCCTAACTACTGTCAAAGCCGTATTTGCAAATTAAAATGCTCTTTATATGCAACGAGGGACTTGGGTCTGTAGAAATGCAAGTTATGATTCGAGATGCAATTTCCAGACGACTTTCGGTAACTTCATATATACCCTTTCCTACAATAATATCACTCGGGTAAATTGAATCCTATGTTCACCACACTCTCTCATAACTGGGGTAAAGATTATGTCCATGGCATTTCACAGATTTTCGAATACCCTTGTACTGAAATTTTGAGAGCTGCATGGACGCAATTACTTAGTGAGAGGGCCTCTTCATCTGACATCATATAAGACTCGGGGTTGCATTTTCTCCACTTGGCAAGGGTCCCTCTTGCCTCCGTGGTGTGGTCATTGTAGCTTCATTTATTAGCTTGGAGGTGGCCTCATAGCCCCCATCCCTTACATTAATATCTGCTGAAAATGAAAGAACTTCAGCGGAATGGGAGGATAAAGCCTTTCGTTTTCCTCCCTGAAAACATACGACTGGACGTGCACATGCACTGGCTAAACTAGAGCAGCATGCACATAATGCTGCATAAGGAATGGCTATAGATTACTTAAAATCAAGAATATAAACCTAATAAACTTACTGGATAAGGATGATGTACCCTGCAAGCATTCAAGAAAGTTTTTCGGAAAATCAATTACTGTCTTGAGCCATTTGCCATCACGTTTTATGGAATCTATTGCTCACTCTTGAACGTTCATTCCACTTCCTCACGTATTTCAAAATAAATCCATTCAAGAATTCACTATGAAGATACAATGCTATCCTTATCAGGTGCAAAATGCAATTTTGTAGCAATATATTTCGCCACATAAATACTTTTGCATTAGATTTTTGCTTCCTACATTTCAATAGAATATCATGCAGCTGCAAGTGTGAAATTTCTTTGGGAGATATTTATACCTAAAGTTTTACGTAACTTAAAACTAGTGATGGGTCGATTCCAAAATTTTATCGATTCCGATCCCGATTCCGATCCCGATTCCGATCCCGATTCCGATTCTGATATTTCGATTCCGATTCTACCGATACCGATTCCATCGATTCTGATGCCATAGGCTCCAAGAAAAATATGACTTAATTCCAGGAAACAATAAAACCACTTTAAAGAATATTACTCTGTAAAAGAGTCAGTTGACAAAAGCATCTTTCATATCATCACTATGTAATTAAAATATATAAGCTAAATTTCAAAACAGAAAATACCTGAAAAGTGGTGTTACATGATAGGTATTACTTTAAGATATTGGCACTCATAATACCTATGTCGACCATATGTATGTATCCAAATTACTAGGGAGAGCCCTGAGTACCGAAATTTTCATAACTGTAATAAAGATTACATACTACATATGTGAATCATGTAATATTTGGCCCTTTCAAATTCTCAAGCAGAAAAACCAATTATTCTACATGCTCAGCCAGCAGGTTTTGACGTCTCCATGTTTCAGTATTACTGCCTGCAGAAAATTGCCTTTTGCTACACACTAGTGTGATTCGGCAAGTACTTTCCTACCAAAATTGCAAGATTATGGAGACTTTGGAATTTTTATTAAAAATTTTATCAACGATTTTTTTGGATCTTGAATCTTCATGGAATTCAAGTGGACGAAGCCAACAAACTATAGAACTAAACTTAAGTTTTGTAGAACCAAAAAAATTCTATACATCTCACGTCATTTAATCAACCTTAAAATCTCTTGATTTTTCTAAGTTCAAGAAAGAAACTAAACGCTACAAATGAATATCACATCGGATGGACGCAGTAATAAAAAAAGCTAAAAGAGCCTTGTGGTGTGAAAACTCCCCCTTTCGCGTGACTCACCTCGGCGAAGGTGGAAAGGGAAAAAGGGTATCGGTTGTTGCCTTTCACGGAAACAGTTCATTTTTTTCTCTCTTAAGCATACTGACTTAATCTCTTCACTTTACTTCAATACCCGAGGCATATTTCTTATGCATGGGATAGTTTCGAAAAATATCCAATCCTTTGTATTTTCACTGGAGTAATGCGCTAAATGTTCTAGTCGATCTATAAATAATCCTTTTTAACATCCTCAGTTTAGTGTTTTAAGTCAATGAAGACAATTATCCATGCTTTAAATGACGATTTTGAAGACTAATGTTTTAAAAAACTTGAAAAATCGGCCTCAGTTACTGAGCCTTAGAGTTCCGCGGCGTGTAGCTGAGCCTTGGCGCGCGATTGAAAAATCGCTCTTATTTCCTTCGTCGCAGACTTTTTTTTCAAGATTTCTAATTAGTACTCTTTAGAAATCTCTACTTTATATTGTGGTTCAAATTTTATAGTTATATTTCCGAGTTGTATTTTTCGTAAACGAAAGATAATGTCTACTTTATGTCAAATTTCACGTGAAAAACGGGTCGGCCATTTTGCGTCATAAAACCAGACAGATGAGAGCCAAAATCTTCTAAAGTCATTGAAAGTATAGGCAAAGCACCAGATCAAAGGAATATTGCGTTTTTTATTCCATAAAACTCGTACCAACGCAAAACCACTTGGATAAATTCGAAGATTTTTTGAGGAAATCGATATCTCGCGTGGCATCGAAATATTGGTCATGTTTGGTCCTCTGTATCTCACTAAAGGTTCGTATATACGTAAAATGGCATATAAATCTATATCTGGTAATGATTTATGATTATTTACGCTAAGTTTCAAGTCTCTATCCCCAAAAAGGTCATTTTGAACTTTATTCCAGCTTTTTTCGATTTCGGACCAGTGTGCGCCGGGTAGGAAGACGATAGGCTGGCATAAAGGTATTCGGCGCCCACGTCAACAACTATAGTGTATTCGGCAAGCTGAAGCTACCTGGTCAAGGCATTAGAATGACTTATCGGCTTTAAAAACTGCATTATTACATGAGTTTCATGATATCGCTTCCTGTCGGCATGATTGCTGGACCTACTAGCCTCGAAAGCTCTGTAACCTTAACTACTCGACTCGACATTCGTAATGCTACTCGAAACGCTCGAGTCGAGTACCATGTGATGACTCGACTCGAATTTTCGAGTACTCGCAAATCCCAAGATAAGTGTTTTGTTATTACGATTACGTGGCGCAAAAATTCGAATGACTGTTGAAAACGCAGTCGTAAATAAATTTGTGGTTTGAAGTACTACTGGAATCGGAATCGATTTTTCACCTTGGCAAGTACTCGTTTTCGATTCCGGTTTTTGGTCGAGAATCGAGGAATCGAACCGACTCATCACTACTTAAAACAGATCCTAAAATTAGATGGAATTAAAGAGAGAAATTTCGAAAAATATAAACAAAATAAAATGGAAAAGATGGTGTTCCAAGTAGGAAATGTAAATGAGAAAAAAAGTTTAGTTACAAATAAAATCCAAAATTACGTGAAGTGAATTAAAGTTTTCAATCAAAAGAACAAAAAGACCTTTAGCAAAAATAAAATGAGAAACCATTATTTGCAATGCAGTCAAAATGGAATATCAACGTTACTTCGACTAAAATGGATCCTTTTACAGTTGGATGTATGAATCTAACCAACACAGAAAAAATCGAAGTATTCGGTTTTCAAGAAAAGCAACAGGAACACAACAAATAGAGCCGTTCGGCATCGTAGTATAAGAACAACCAAATGTGAAAATGCATTTCCATAGGAAATAGAAAATATTCCTGCGAATATCTTAGCAAAAAACTACTCCCATGAACATTTTCGGTAGACCTTTAGATAGGTATGGGAGGCTAGGAAGTGGAGGCCATGGATCACAGACAGCTCTTGCCTAGATAGAGAGTTTGTTAATAAAAGAACCTTTACCATACTTTAAGCACACGACGTTAGTCAATTCTCCGTAGTAGTATATGAAATACACTCAAAGAAAGAAACCTCTCAGTGTACCTCTTGCAGTGCCCAGCGATTGCATAATAAGTATCATTCATAGCAATATTTATTAATTTTACTTTTTGGTGATCGTTTTCTATCACAATTATATGTATTATCCAGATATAAAAGTGAATGTGGTCATATCGCATCCACACGCTTGCCCCGTCGCCGTACTCTCCGCCGCCGCCAGCCAGAACCGCAGTCGACCCCACGGTCCGCACGCATTGAACCGGAAAATTTACTTAGTAAAATAATAATATAGCCGTCATTTTTTTTGCAAAAATTCTCATAAATGTTGAGTTATAAACAATTTGGCGTCAATTTACGCGGAAATGTAAACCGGTGAAAAGATCGTAAGGTATTATTAAGATGGTAGTAAAAAAAAATCAGCTGCAAGGTTTTGCAAGTATTCGAATAACAACCATTTTGTGCCTATATGCCGCACGTGTGAGTTTCAACCTGCGAGCATCAGCTTAGTCTAGGCTCACGGTAAAATGTGTCTTCATTTCATTGACGAGAATTACAAAAAAAGAATTTTCATTTTATATATTATTTTCTATTTTATTACTGCCCAAAAATACCATATGGAGCAATAAAAAAATTGATTTTCAATGTTGAGCGCATTCGTGATGCTGAAAATCCAAGCGCCAAACCAGAGATTTTGTGGATGCAGACAATAGCCTGAAATATCCATTACTGCTCTGTAGGCACGTCGCACAGTGGTCCCAAATCGAAAAAAGCTGGCCAAAAGTCGTTTTTTCGAATTTTTTCAAGGAATTTTTGGACCTTATATTCGGATTCTACAGGATATGGTCTACAAAGTACACTACTAAGTTAGTATTTTTGTTCATCAGAGCGGCTGCAGTGATCCGTCAAACATGGAGCATTCACCGTAAAAATCACAGTTGCGTGAAATCGGTCGATTTTGATGAAGTTCAGCGTCATGCAGGACAACCTTTACGCGATAAATTTGCCAAAAAACATTTTTAACTACAAATATAAACATTATTACATAGTGGGACATAAATTTTATTCGGATTTTACTATGTTTACTATTTTATATTGTGGCGGAACATGAAAACGCCACCTTTTTTACTGGGTGGGGAGGGCATCAATGGTCCCGAGTACGGAATGATCGAACGATTATTGAGTACTTTGAAACATAAAAAAAATATATTTTCCACTTTGAACATAGCATACACACACACTTATTGAAATTAAATACCCTGATGAGAATGGGGTGAACGACAAGTGCACAAGATGATATGGTTCGATTGCCCCCCCTCCAAAAGAAATACAAAAAAAAGCAACAATTTGTGATTGGTAGGATTCGTGGGCCGAGTTTACAATTTGCCCAAATTAAGTTTTTAGGCTGCTCTCGTGGTAACACTGAATTAGATTTCTGACAAGGAGTCAACAGTTTGGTGATTACATACGGCGCACCGGGATGGAGAGAAAATACCCAAATAATTTGGATACACAGTTTGGGGATTAAATCGGGTCTGGGTGAACGAGCACGGGGACGGGTCGCTGACTGCGACGTTCTTACGGTTTCTCGGAGCCTTGAGCAGTAGGAGCCGTCGATGATGCGACACGTTGGACCCCAAATGTCCGTGGGATCGGGGGTACTTTTCCTCCCGACCTCTGGGCGTTGGTCCTGCTTGTCGCTCGTCTGCAATGTTGCTCTCCGCTGCTGGCTACCTCCGTAGACAATCTCGTCCCGCTAACAGCACTCTTTCTGCACACCCAGATAGATGACGACCAATCTGGCACGTCATCAATCCCTTTCTGCGTCGATCAGGATAGCGTTTCTCGCCCGTCGACCGTACTAGAATTTCTCGCCTGGAGGCTCTCTCCGTCCGCCGCTTTATAGTGATATTGGAGGGGGATGATACACAGGGGATGGGTTTTTTTGGGACAGGAGGGGTTGCACTTGGGCCTCACTGTTGGGTGGGGCAACCATCGGTCCGAGCCGACCAAACACTGAGCATTTGTGAGTCACATTTACCTCATGCCTGGGGCATGACACACTATTACGCACACACTCAGACATACCCACGCTCATCCACACATATGTGATCATCCCCTACTCGGGTCATTACATAACGAGAGAAAATACGTGACATAAGGTCAGTATGTCACAATTGCCCCCCAACACGAAGGAATTTTTCATTGCGAGGGATGAAAGGGGCCCCGCAAAGAAAAATGAGTTCGTGTTACATGGATGAACAAAATAAATCACACAGGTTGAACAGAATAAATTCTCACGAGAAAAGAATTTGGAATAAGAAATGGAAAAAAAATATTTCTTTTGATTCCTTACAACCAGGCAAATTACCTCGAACTCAATGCATTCTATAGTGATCGTAAGTAAAACCTGACGAGTGATGGGAGGAGACTTCCGACTATCAGCACATATGATACAAGATCGGTTCAGGGGAAAGCAAGGTATCATGGTTTTGATATTTAATTCTTTGAAATATTCCTCCGAGATTGCGGAAATTTCGCTGCCCGTGTCTAACAGCGCTTTACTCTGAACGCCGTTCGCGGAACAATTCACGATCGGACAGCAACGCCTCTCGGCATAAATACTTCCTTTCCTTTCGTCCCCTGCGCCTTCTACCTCAATTTCGTAAGTCGCGATGATCTGACATAAAACCTCCGCTTTTTCCGCGTCGGCTGGACACCGGAGGGAGTCTAGACCAGCCGGCGCGAGTTTAAACCTTCCTCCTGGTTTAATGGGGACCCACTACGATGCGGTTGAAAGGAGGATTGTTTTTCTGATGGCAAGTTGCCTCGCCCGCGTCCCCCTTTGAATGTGACTGAGTTCACTCGGTACTCGTTATCAGCTGTCGACGGCCTCGTGTTACTCGACCCGTGCTGCGAACCTTGGGGATTAGCATTACCCACTGGTGGCGCGCTTGACTGATACGTTTGATCATATAACCCAAGCAGCATTATTAACCGATCGACCGTCAGCTGTTCTACAGATTTTAGCATATTTTGCACATTTATGGGAAATTGTCGGATTAATGAATAAATAATTTCCCCTTCAGACATAGGTGGAGAACACAATCTCGCTAACGCTACTTTCTCCGTCGCGAATTGTTTCATCGTGTTCATCTTCGTTCTTACATACTTGCCTGTGATTACATGCATACGAAAATTGTATTGAGTATCGG
The DNA here is from genome assembly GCF_921293095.1 of Ischnura elegans. Taxonomy (NCBI): domain Eukaryota; kingdom Metazoa; phylum Arthropoda; class Insecta; order Odonata; family Coenagrionidae; genus Ischnura; species Ischnura elegans. The sequence goes on along the minus strand of NC_060259.1, from coordinate 112,668,166 downwards.
CATCCCAGAAATTCGACAAAAACTTTTCTTTACATTCCGCAAGTGTGGCCGGAAGCGGAAATAAGGACTTCCCCCACGTTTTGGCATCTCATTCTAACATTTGAAAGAAAACTTGCGGTTGTAATGCGTGCGGAATATTTACCACCGAGAAGTAATCATGAACTTCCTTTATGAAGGCAATGGGATGTTCGTGACTGAGGGCAGAGAAGCTTGGCTTTGTGAAAGACTGGGCAGGCACAGAAACTACCTGCGAGGTTATGCCCTTTTCTTTAAGAGTGACAATTTCATTTTCAAGCGATTTAATTTTTTCGTCGCGTGCTTTGAAACTATCCTGCTCGCTTTTCTGTGTCGCTACCACTTCCTCAACGTTCTTTTCCAACACCTCGGTACGAACCTTAACATACCCTACTTCGGAAATTACCACCTCTCGACATTGTTCGCGCACCTTCCTGACGGTTTCATCTATTTTCATTTCACAACGAGTTTCTACCTCACCTATATTTCTATTCATTTGAGACACCTCCTGAGAGAGAGTCTCCTTCCAAGTTTGAATCTCGACTTGTATTCTCTCATTATTGAGTTTAAACTCTTCGCGTAACGCAGCATTGTCAGCCTTCAGCTCATCACGCATTGACTCAGTTTTAAGTTCGATGCCGGTAATTTTACTTGTTAAATCATCATGCATCGACTCAGTTTTACTTGTTAGATCATTATGCAACGACTCGTTTTTCAGTTCGCTGGCGTTAATTTTACTTGTTAAATCATCATGCATCGACTCAGTTTTACTTGTTAACTCGTCATGCATCGACTTAGTTTTACTGGTTAAATCTTGAATCAAGGACACGAGGGTCTTAAGAGTGCCATCCCTCGAATCTTCCGGTAATAACTCCCCCATATGGTCACTAATACGGGCGGTCGATGATGCTACCTCACGCTCGTTTGGGGTACGCAACACCATGCCTGCTAAACCAGTTGTTATGCAATTGGTTTCCGACCGACCGCTGCCCGCATCAGACTCGTCATCTTCGCTTTCCTTCTCCCGATACTTTGAAAATGCCGATTCTTTATTCCCAAGTTCTGCCATAGTGGCATGCGAAAAATAACCTCGATAAAACAAAATATCCCTTAATAATACAAAACAATGCCAACCTTGTGAAGGTGTACCTTGCCAGGGTTAAGACGCCTTTTATTTATTTTGCGTACTATACGCATTACCAATCGTGCCCCACGTTGGGCGCCATTTATATGTGGCGGAACATGAAAACGCCACCTTTTTTACTGGGTGGGGAGGGCATCAATGGTCCCGAGTACGGAATGATCGAACGATTATTGAGTACTTTGAAACATAAAAAAAATATATTTTCCACTTTGAACATAGCATACACACACACTTATTGAAATTAAATACCCTGATGAGAATGGGGTGAACGACAAGTGCACAAGATGATATGGTTCGATTGCCCCCCCTCCAAAAGAAATACAAAAAAAAGCAACAATTTGTGATTGGTAGGATTCGTGGGCCGAGTTTACAATTTGCCCAAATTAAGTTTTTAGGCTGCTCTCGTGGTAACACTGAATTAGATTTCTGACAAGGAGTCAACAGTTTGGTGATTACATACGGCGCACCGGGATGGAGAGAAAATACCCAAATAATTTGGATACACAGTTTGGGGATTAAATCGGGTCTGGGTGAACGAGCACGGGGACGGGTCGCTGACTGCGACGTTCTTACGGTTTCTCGGAGCCTTGAGCAGTAGGAGCCGTCGATGATGCGACACGTTGGACCCCAAATGTCCGTGGGATCGGGGGTACTTTTCCTCCCGACCTCTGGGCGTTGGTCCTGCTTGTCGCTCGTCTGCAATGTTGCTCTCCGCTGCTGGCTACCTCCGTAGACAATCTCGTCCCGCTAACAGCACTCTTTCTGCACACCCAGATAGATGACGACCAATCTGGCACGTCATCAATCCCTTTCTGCGTCGATCAGGATAGCGTTTCTCGCCCGTCGACCGTACTAGAATTTCTCGCCTGGAGGCTCTCTCCGTCCGCCGCTTTATAGTGATATTGGAGGGGGATGATACACAGGGGATGGGTTTTTTTGGGACAGGAGGGGTTGCACTTGGGCCTCACTGTTGGGTGGGGCAACCATCGGTCCGAGCCGACCAAACACTGAGCATTTGTGAGTCACATTTACCTCATGCCTGGGGCATGACACACTATTACGCACACACTCAGACATACCCACGCTCATCCACACATATGTGATCATCCCCTACTCGGGTCATTACATAACGAGAGAAAATACGTGACATAAGGTCAGTATGTCACAATATATATTTTGTAACTTTTAGTGTTTTTTACCTGAATTTTCAAATAAAATGTACAATATCGTTTAGAGAAGCACGTTCCATCACGGTGTCTTTTGCACCAATACAAAGGGGCAATGGAGGCGAGGAATAAGGACATAAGAAGATTCAGGGAGCACCATGCAAGGAAATTTTCCTGGATAGCAACAAATGAAGACCTGTTTAAAAGATTACTACTAACTTCAGATGCAATGATATCAAGTATTTCTAAGGCTCAAAGAAGGATATTACTTCAATTACCAGTCGAGGTAAAGAGTTAATTAATCCTGGAAGAATTGAGTGGATGACGACTGTGATGAGGATTTGTCGGATAGTGATTATGAATGTATTTAAATTTTTTTCGCAACAATGACTGAGAAAGATAAGGAGAAATGTTAACTTATTTTTTTGATAATTAAAAAAGCCCAAATTAATGGAAAATCTCATTTAATTTTTCGTACCAAATCATGTGCTCGTTAAATTGATGCCTCACTGCGTAAAGAGCTTATTGCAAGCGTATCAATAAATTTGGCGTTTAACTTGAGTTATAGGAGTTATGAAATATTGCTTATAATATTTCAATGATTGTAGTAATGCCATCGTTGAAACTTGTGAAATAAGGAACCCCGTTTAAAATTGCTTCCAAATCCATTGGCACGTTACAAGGAACTATAAAATTGTCTACTTAATTAGAATTAGATAATTTTTAAACAATTAATGCAGTACAGTAATATTAATAATATACTTATAATATAAATTTCCAATTAATATTAACTTATTTTTCATTTCAAATACGATCAAACATATGAGAAAGTAGAAAATGTTCTCTTGGTTCATTCAAATTCAGTTGGTCAAAATTTGTCCAAAAATAAACAATGCAGTCATTTTATATGCATTTATTAGAGATGTGCGAATAGTATCCGCGAATACTCGAATACCTCGAATATTAGAAAGTATTCGATATTCGAGGTTTCGAATAGTTATGCGAAAAGTACCGCCTCGAATACCTCGAATACTTTGAATTTCGCGTCATACACTGTCGCACGCACGTCGTTGGTAGTTGACTCGGAAAAATGTAGAGAACTGTAGTCATTTAGTGCTCGCAGCGCCGTTTTACGCAAGTTGACTAATTACCTCAAATTCGTGGATTTTAGCGGTGAAAAGAGTTCGTCGAGGGGAACCGAAAATGGTCGGGTGAAAAAATCCGAAAATCCCCGATTCCCCCCACCAGGAGAACCTCAGTGCCGTGGGATAGCAACCTTAGGGCATTTCCCACGATCCGCTATCCCCCTCCATTCAGCACTTGCCTCACTCACTCTGACGCTTTCCTCTTCTCCGAAATCAAACAAAAGGTCCCAGCTCGCGCAGGGATCGCATTGCGAAGACCCCTGCTTCGAAAAAAATATCGAGTTACGAGAACAATGAAAACGTGTTTCACGCCCTCCCCCCTTTTCTCACACACTGACCTTTTTCTGGCTACCTGCTTCGAAGTTCCCCATTTCTGGAGGTCAACTGCTGTGTGAGTACCGTGGGATACTTACATTAGCGCATTTCCCAAGATCCGGTATCCCTCTCCATTCAGCAGTAGCCCCCCCCTCCTCTGAGGCTTTCCTCTTCTTCGAAATAAAAAAAAGGTCACAGCTCACGCAGGGATCATATTACGAAGACCTTAGCTTCGAAAAAATACCAAGTTACACGAGAACAATAGAAACGTGTTTCCGGCCCTCCCTTTTCTCCCCCACTGACATTTTTTTTCCTACCAGCTTCGAAGTTCCCCATTTCTGTGGAGGTCAACCGCTGCATGAGTCATCTATTAGCACAAAAGGTGTCTAAGAATGACTTTCGTCAATTGATGTTACACCTTTATTGAATTGAAATATTAGTAATGTGCGCGTAATTTCAAAAAGAATAAGACCAAACACGAAGTATTTCTGAGTTTATTTAAGCATTTTACGCAAAGAAATAAATGTCAAAATACGACGGAGACTTAGCATTCTGGCGAAACTCGATATGAGCAGCAGAGCTTCTCGGAAGTTGATGCGGTATTTTTTTCCGAAAGCATATATCAAGTTACAATTAACGAGTGGTGCTATAAATCTTTATTGTTACAATCCCAGTCAAAGGGATATTTTCTCAGAATATTTGGTTTCTCCCTGATAGCAATTCCAATTCATCTTCTTATCTCGTGAGAACTACCAAAGATGGACTGAAAATAATTGAAGAAAATCCGGTGGAAAAGAGCTTGTATTTTGCAAAATGCCTCAGATTTTCAGCTAGCACTTGTCAGCAGAAGTGGGGGTAAAGCGATGTTAGTTGAATTAATTATATGCCCAATTGTTTCCATAAAATTAAAATATTCATTAATCAGCTAAATTCCTGTTCGAATCATTTAAAGGAAATCAAAATTACTCCCCAAAATCTTGTGTTGCCTTCTGCATAGGCAACCGAGTCAAACATTCCAGCATTCATCATTTAGTATTCGAGGTATTCGAAATTCGAGGTATTCGAATATTCGAGCAATGATTTAGTATTCGAATTCGATATTCGAATTCGAGAAATCTGCTATTTGACCCATCTCTAGCATTTATGTATGTTTTAAATAACTAAATCAGTTTTATGATATGTATAATTTTTTTATATACTATCACCAGTATAATCTCAAATTCCAATGTTAAAAAATTAATTGTTTAAACAAAATGTGAAATAACAATAAAGTTATTGCAAATACATAAAAAATAGTTATAAATTAAGAATAAGCGGGTCAATAACAATAAGAATAGACCTTTAGGTCAAGTATATACATAATAACAACGGCGTAATTAATTTTGGCCAGCTTTTTTCGATTTGGGACCACTGTGCGTCGTTCGATGGAATTCAAGAGATCGAATTTCTCTCAAGAAATGCTGTCCGTCAACGATAAATTTCCCATTAATCAGGCTGATTGCTGAATCGAGACCTGAATTATGCACTTCTTCTGTACTTAAGTCCAATGAGTCCCTGAAATATAAAACAAATCCATATGTATTAAAGCAATAGTACTATATGCAGCCAGTGGCGGATACAGAAAAAACTCAAGGGGGGGGGCGCAACATATCTTGAGTTGTCTTTACTTTTATCGTGATAAAATATGATCAAGTCATAGGCAAAGTATATGAACATTTTATTTAAAGTGATTACAAACATGTAAATGACAATGCCATCTTATGATATAAAAAAGCTACAATTGTGGTTTTGCAATGTTCGGCAATACAGGCGGACCCCCAAGGGGGGGCGCGCGCCCCCTGCGCCCCCCATCTGTATCCGCCACTGTATGCAGCAACTATATCATATTAAGCAGCTTAGAAAATTATAAACTAAGGGTGTGCTGCAATTCCCAGATGGAATTATATCGTTGAATTTACGTAATTAATGAAATTTGAGTTCAGCACGCCAAATGCTCAAAGCTACAGAGAACGTGAACGGATTCAAGGTATTTATGAACCTGGGGTAAAAGTATCCTTGTTCCAAGGGGATATATCCCGAGAGTATTCTGTCCATCGTCCAGCGAACCTAAACGAACTTTAGTCTCAAATAATCTCTGGGGAAAAGCTTTCATTGAATCTGGCGCTAGACAATACTTCGTAAAGGCGTCTTGGATGGGATTGAATTAGAAGTGAATTGTACTTAATCGCCAAATTTTTAGCCATAATTAACCAGGCTAAAACATTATTTTCTAGCAATGTCCTTTGTGCATGATTGTGTCCGCTAGAAACGAAATCTTTATCACACAGAAAATAAGGATTCTTCATTGCGTTTCATTTGCATCAAACTTGCTAGCAAAAGCATACAATGTAATTTATTCATCCCAAATAAAATGTATTCATGTATTTCATCTACCGTGTAAAGTGTATTGTGAAAATTATTTCTTCGCTCTTTGCATTTCAACCTAGCTCCGATCGTGTTGTCAAGTTGGACTTGCCATTACGTGAAACGAATCCCCATGACAACACGCTCTCAGCTATTCATGTAACATTATCCCACACTCCAGAATATGAGCTGGAGGTTGGATCAGGTGTGTCGACTGCCTGATGCCAGTCCCCCTGCCTTCGCTATTTCCCCTCTCAGTTCGAGCGGCCGCTGCCGTTGCCAACCCACGTGCGCAGTGAGACTCGCATGCCGGCTAAATGGGAGGATGTGTGGTCCGTGTGGTCGCGCAAGGCTCGTGTGAAGTGCGGTGTGTGTGTGTGTTAGGAAGATTTGTTTTTGTCTCTATTATTTGAAGCATAAAACAGCGGGATGGACTAAAATGAAAATAAAAGATACTTCATTCGAGTGGAAAGAAATTTTATTCTTATCTTCTTATTTGACAGGCCAACCCGCGGAAAAACATACATTTTTGCTAAATTGGCGTCTGTGCAGTTAAATTTGCCTCAAGACTAAATATGAGACTTTAAATGAAGAATATCAGACCCCGGTGGAGGCTTCTTTGAACTTGGTACGCGAAAAATTAAGTTTTTCCTTCAATAATATCGGAAGCCTAGAACATCAACTATCATCAACCAATCTATTTTCGTCCGCCCTTACACCTCCCAAATCCCGTCTATTCGTTAAAATCGCAATTTTCACTATGTAAATTTGGGTAAGCTAGGGAGAGCAAATACAGTAACTTTTATACAATGGCGAAAATTTCACTCTGATATTTTCATTATCACCGCTTAAATTAGAAAACGCGTTTACCGGGCAATCACCTTTCGCCGTAATGGTCGTAAAAATTTGTCCCGCTCAAGATTTTTTTTGCTCGATTTAACGTTTTTTCATGACGGTTCATCCAAATCTTCGAATTTATGCTCATCAACATGAACAGTCTCATGAAAGTTTACCAAGAGTCGATAGAATCAACCGGAGAACGCTTCTTCAGTGCTTTCTTCCGCGAGCGCAGCGCTGCGACCTTCAACTCGCAAGCTGGGTGATTTGTCTTCTCGTATTGTTTCGCTCCCCTTCTGATCCAAACACCAGGCACTTTTTGTATCAGATCCGATCTAATGGAGCAAAGTCATCCCTTAATAACCTCGAACTACCTTATCCTTCACTTCTTGAACTTGACTTCGATGATACGTGACGACTGATGACATGAGTTATCCTCCGAGGGCCGCTACAATAATATTTTCAATTGATGGCTTATGCCCCTTCCAACTCTACTCCTTACGGGCAGTCCATTATTAGCCCAATATTTTTCCAGTCGGCTACTTTCTCTTTTCAAAAGAGGAGGCCCAATATCCATTGCACAGTTCACTAGAAGATTCTTTCTGTAATCCATTCCAAGGTCAGTTTCCACGGAGGAACAGCAAAAGAACAGAGGAAGCGTTTCCCCTGTCATGACCGTGAGTGAGAGCATTCTTTCCCTGCGGAACAACATTATTTTACTATTTCGGGAGCTGGAACGCGCCCGAAACTGTCATCCGCAAAACATGTATCAACGCGGTGTAAACCCGGAAAACCATCACCAACATTATTTTACATCGTAATTTAGATATCCCGGAGCCAATTTACCAACAAGCGGCTGGTTGATATCGATGTCGATTCAAAAATATCTATCTGGTGCTAATTAATGTCAAAAGGGAATGACAATCAGAGTTTTGACGAACTATCATGGCCCATGACTCAAAATAAATCGCTCATGCTGGAAAAAAAATCACCGCATACTCACGGTAGAATAGATGAGCGCGGAAAAATACGAAAATCCGGCAGGTATCCCTTGGTGGTTGACTTCGACATCATATCCCTGACGAAATTGCCAAACTCCAGAGGCACTGACAATTGTTCTGATGAAATCCAGTTCTGTTGAAGATTAAACCTTTTCACTTAACTTAAAGTTTAGCTAATCGTTATTCAAGGTCCAACCAAATTTCATTAAAAGCTGCCGAGAAACATGATGAGTGGGAGTCAAGGTGATCAGCGTGCCGCGTAAACAACTTCTCCCGGCTCCATTCGATCTGCATGAGGCCGCGGATATAAGGCAACGAATCTGGTGCCATCATCGAGTTGAATCACCATCGACTTGTACGCATACTAGAAATAAGATTCTCCTTTTTTGGATGACCTCGAAATCCAAAATGTGCACACGGGAGGCTTTTTAAAGGTTCATAAATCCCTCGTTTCGCCGAGGCTACAGAAACCGTTCAGTTGGTATAATTCCAGAAAACCTCCCTTTTACTAGATATTCGGTAGTTTAGATTTCGGGATTAGCGATCTTCTGCTGTCCCTTTATTTCACTCATCTTTATAGATGCAATGACGATTTTTCGAGTACCTACTTACACCTTTTCTTATTATATTAGAAATGCTATAGTCACCTACATGTCACTTTTACAGAAAAAAATTTAAAATTTCATCGAGACCACTGAAATATACGTAAAAATGGAATCACTAATTTCCATAATAATATTCCGTGTGGGAATGCTTTTCAGTTGATGCATATTAAAATTTTCTTAAAATATTTCTTTAAAACAATTGTCATCCTCTCATTACTTATTTTTACTACCCATTTTTTTAGCTAATTCCTGAAAAGTATTATCCAATCTTCATTGGGCTGAAAACACTTAATCAATGAATTTTTTGCTGCATGCAGCACCTTTTAGTTACGTAAAATAATATTTTTTATTCATAAAAAGCCATTCCAATCATTACAAACCCTAAAACCTGAAAAAAATGGCAGGTCCTCATTTAGTGTTTTTCCGCATTTAGTGTTTTAAAGTTTGTCCCCCCTGAAAAACCGTAAATCAGGATTCTACTGTATTAAGGCAGTACGTTAGAGGAAAACGGATACAGTAGTAAGGACATAAGGAAGAGAATCGCATTAGCGAAGGCGGCATTCATGAACAGGAAGGAGCTTCTGAGAGGATCGTTGCGTAAGAGTTTAAAGAAAAGGTTAGTGAAGAGTTTGATCTGGAGTGTAGCTCTCTACGGTGCGGAAACGTGGACTCTGAGGAAAGAAGAGGAGAGAAGATCGGAGGCATTCGAGATGTGGGTATGGAGAAGAATGGAGAGGGTGAAATGGATGGAGAGGAAAAGGAATGACGAAGTGCTGGATATGGTTGGCGAGGAGAGGTAGCTTTTAGATGAGATACGGAGTAGACAGAAGGTATGGATGGAGTTAGTGCTTAGCGGTTAAGGGATGTTGAAAATGGGGTTAGAGGGTAGAATGTTAGGGAAACGAGGGAGGGGAAGGAAAAGAATAGGATTTTTAGATAGATTGAAAGAGAGTAGGCCTTACAGTGAATTAAAGAAGGTAGTGCTGGAAGGAAAGGGAGGTTCCCAGCTCACTTCTTGAATACTCCATGAAAACCTACCTTAATCGGTAGAATATTAATAATAATAAATTGATTGATAGATTTTCAAAATGCAGCCAGAGCGGTCACTTTTGGGGAGAAAGGCTCGGAGGGTCGAAGAGAGGGGCCAGCGAGGGTGAGCCCGTCGAGGAAAGGGTCCCGGATTAGGGACCCTTCGAAGTGCTTCGGCGAAAAGTAGTCAAGTAGTCTTCGAAGTACGTTCACAGCAGCCTGCCTTGCGAACATACCAGGTACATTCACAGCAGTGCAAAGGGTTAAGTAGGAGTGTACGAAATACTCCGCACGACCTTCCTGACATTTTAAACTACGAAGTATTGTCGATGCGATGTTTACGAATAGGCACGTAAATAGGGGCATTATGTCAGTCACAATATTTTTACTGAACTCCTACTTCCCTTAACCCTCCAGCGGGCGCGCTGTGGCACAAAGTGCAACATTGTGCCGCTTCGACCTCACGTTATTAAAAGTAGTTGGTCAGTGAACCAAACACCATTTATTCCAACAAGGTCATGAATGTACGCTTCTTAATTCGAGTTTTTCTTATTAATATCAGCGGAAAACCAAGTGTTGCACTGAGTGTCACGCGTGCCTGCTAGTGTCAGAGTATATGGCGCGCCTGCTGGAGGATTAAATTCCCTTTATGAGGTTTTAGGCGAATCCTCTCTCTCCAAAGTTGCACTATCATTTACGATTTCACACTTTTGATGGACCACAGTCAGAAGCGCTGATTTTTTAGCTACTTACGCCGGCTTAAATAGTTTTATTGACAAATATTTCACTGTAGTTCGCATTAACAAATGCCATTTGCTCCTGGGGACCGAGCCAAGGTTCGTAATTTCAAAACATTTCGTATAATCGAAACTTCGTATATTCGCATAGCGCCATGTATTTAGCGTAGGCTTTTCGCCGGGACCACAATATAACTTCGTGTAATCGAAAACTTCGTAAAATCATGCTTCGTATAATCGAGAGTTTACTGTATATAACTCTTTAAATTATACAGTAGACTCTCGTTAATATTAACAACGTTATTACAAAGCAAATCGTTGGTTCTGACGAAAAGGCCTATCCAAGCTATAGGAAAAGAAGCGTTATTACTAGAGATGGGTCGAATAGCAGGTTTCTCGAATTCGAATATTGAATCATTGCTCGAATATTCGAATACCTCGAATTTCGAATACCTCGAATACTAAACGATGAATGCACGAATGTTTGACTCGGTTGCCTATGCAGCAGGCAACACAAGATTTTGGGGAGTAATTTTGATTTCCTTTTAAGGATTCGAACAGGAATTTAGCTGATTAATGGAATATTTTAATTTTATGGAAACAATTGGGCATATAATTAATTCAACTAACATCGCTTTACCCCCACTCCTGCTGCCAAGTGCTAGCTGACAATCTGAGGCATTTTGCAAAATACAAGCTCTTCTCCACCGGATTTTCTTCAATTATTTTCAGTCCATCTTTGGGAGTTCTCACGAGATAAGAAGATGAATTGGAATTGCTATCAGGGAGAAAACCAAATATCCTGAGAAAATATCCCTTCGTCTGGGACTGTAACGATAAAGATTTATGGCACCACTCATAAATTGTAACTTGATATATGTTTTCGGAAAAAAATACCGCATCAACTTCCGAGAAGCTCTGCTGATCATATCGAGTCTCACCAGAATGCCAAGTCTCCGTCTTATTTTGACATTTATTTCTTCGCGTAAAATGCTTAAATAAAGTCAGAAATGCGTCGTGTTTGGTCTTGTTCTTTTTTAAATCATACGCACATTACTAATATTTCAATCCAACAAAGGTGTAATATCAATTGCCGAAAGTCATTGTTAGACACCTTTTAGGCTTATAGGTGATTCATGCAGCAGTTGACCTCCAGAAACTGGAAACTTAAAAGCAGGTAGGCAGAAAAAGGTCAGTGGGTGAGAAAAGGGAGGGGGGGCGCGAAACACATTTCTTTTGTTCTCGTGTAACTTGATTTTTTTTTCGAAGCTAAGGTCTACATAATATGATCCCTGCGCGAGCTGGGACCTTTTTTTTATTTCGGAGAAGAGGAAAGCCTCAGGCTAGTGCTGAATGGAAGGGAGAGCGGATCTTGGGAAATGCGTTAATGTAACTATCCCACTGTACTCATGCAGCAGCTGACCTCCAGAAATGGGAAACTACCAACGACGTGCGTGCGACAGTGTACGACCCGAAATTCAAAGTATTCGAGGCGGTACTTTTCGCATATCTATTCGAGACCTCGAATATCGAATACTTTCTAGTATTCGAGTATTCGTGGATACTATTCACACATCTCTATTTATTACGTAATGTTTGTTTTTACAAAATTATGTACCTCAGTCCAGGTCCCCGTGGTTATAAAATGAACTTTATTACGAAGTTCCACACATAAGCAATGGAATTTAGGTGGATATTCACCATGCTAAGTTTTAAGAATCACGCCACATTTAAGTTCTCCTCGTGTACTGCGACCAAGAGCGTCATTTATGGTTCTTTCTTCACCATACACGCAACGTCATATAATAAGCTTCATTCTTGAGGAATCATGGTGACTGACTCATTACAGCTCGTAAATTTGATGTACAGTTAGTCCTCTTTCTATGCACATTCGATTTACGCACTTTCAGGGATGCCAGCATTCAAAAATTTCAAATTTCGAATTTGGTGCCTTTTGATTTGGCTGTTGCCACGCGGTGCGGCGTAGAGGAACTCGCACTCTGGGCACTATCTGAACAAAACATCATTGAATACGGTGTGAAGTTAGGAACTGTTGAGTGTTTCACCTGTTCTTCCTTGCCGCGGGGAGCAATTTTTTTCGGCTCCGGCTGCATTGCACGCCCAGCTAGTGATCAGTTCATCACAATCGTGAGTTAGTACACAATTGTTATGAAATGTTGCATTCTGCAGGATAACCGTACACCTTGATACCTTGCATACAGTAAGGCCAGCGAGAGTTGTCCAATGACAGCACAATAGGAGGAGCGGATAACCCTTCGCCAGCACGGTTTGCAGCCAATCTTTGTCCCCCAAACGCACCTCACACCATCGCCTAGTTGCGTACAATGTTGTCAAATGCATAAAGAGCAGCGAAGTAAGTAATTATATCCATCCTCTAATTCGCATGGTAAGGCACAATTCGGAGTTTCGTTTAAAATCCATTAATTGATATTAAATTTAAAAAATCGCGAAGTAATCACATAAAACGAATGGGGATAATATGTAACAGTGATTTCAAAAATTAGAAGAGAGAAAAAATTTAGCCAGCACTGGGAGTTGAACCCGAGATACCAACTACAGGTTAGGGGACTAACGACCTAGACCGCACCACCAGGGCCGTAGTTGACAGGGAGCGCTTACTGAAGGGATGTCATGCTGCGCGAAATCTTTACATGCGTATATCTCTCGAACCCGGGCCTATGTGGAAGAAAGCGGTGACAATTTTTCTATCTTACCCATATACTTTCAGATAATAACATCGCATCCAGATCCCGAACATCACTTTGGCGATGTCTCCTTGTTAGTACAGTGATTTCTCTCGGTCCCGGTACGATCCAAACAAAATACTGGTAAAAGTATTTGGTTAGTACGTTTGAAAAAATTGCACTTTCCAGGTTAGTACGCTCAATTGCTTGCCGTGATGCAACCCGCAATTCGTTCTCTAGTATCTTCTTAACACATTGACTGCCACCATGTAAGTCATTTTTTTATCACCCCAGGCCAAGTATGGATTATTGTAGGAATGTGTATAAAATGTCATTGCAAACATGAATATACATGTTTTTCTTGTTTATTATGGTTTTATTACCTTTCTTTTGATGTGTGCAAAAATGATGCACGTGGCCCAGCACTTGCCTTTTTTACTTTTTTTGCTTCCCAGGCCATGTGTATCATTTTTGCACACACACATAAAAATCCATATTTTCGTTTTATTCGATCATCGCATGTTTATATTTATTTTTTGAAGTGTACAAAGTTGATGTATAAATTATTAGAGTTTCCTAATAGGAAGAGATGTGCGAAATTTGCGAGACGCAATATCGGGAAATATGGCAAAATAACGCGAAATAGGCAAGGAAAGTAGAAGGTAGGAAAAGAAAAGCTGAAAAGACTTCTATAGTAAGAAAGGCTAAAAATACCAAGATGGACAAATCTTATTGTACTAATGAAAATATTTTGGGAGAAGAAGTACTAGCTGAAGAAATAGATGATGGTCCTGAAAATTTTGAAGAAGAAGTAGCTGAAGATATTTCAGAAGAGGATGAAGCAGCTGACGGTGATGAAACTTTTGATGAGCAAAATGAATGTAACGTCAGCAAAGGGCGAAATGAAAAGAAAAGTAAAAACAGATTCAACAATTATAAATTCAGCCTTTTTGGTAAAGAAAGAGAAATAGAATGGAGTGAATGGAAAGCTAGACAATAAAACATTCCTTTCACAGGAAAATCTGGTATGGATGCAGAATTGAGTGGTAAATTAGCAGGAGCACAACCTATCGATTATTTTTTGCATTTTATTGATGACGAAATTGTAAATTTGATGGTTGATCATACAAATTTATATGCAACTCAGCAACTAGAGAAGCAGAAAGATGTAGGACCTTCTTCGCGCTTACATAAATGGACGCCCACAACTCCTGAGGAAATGCGCAAGTTTTTGGCTTTGGTTGGTTATATGGGCCTAGTGAAATATCTATCTTTACAAGATTACTGGAGTACAAACCCCTTGTATGAAAACTCTATGGTGAAAAATACTATGAGTTGCAACAGATTTGAATTACTCCTGACAATGTGGCACTTTGCAGACAACAGCGAAGCAGGTGACAACCGACTCCACAAAATTGAAAACCTTGTCAATAACCTCACCTAATTGGCACTGTTAGGATTGATCGGAAGTACTTACGTCCAGAAGTGTCAACCAAACTGAAGAAAGGAGATATTGTAACAAAAGAAACCACAGAGGGTATTGTGTTTTTGAAGTGGAAGGACAAGCGGGATGTGTCCCTGCTATCTACTGTGCACACCAATGATACCGTAGAAGTTACTTCGAAAAGAGGAAAAGTTACTGAAAAACCAAAAGATGTCATGATATACAATGAAGGAAAGTTTTCTATCGACATGAGTGACCAAATGGCCACTTACGGCACTGCATTGAGTCGAGGAACAAAGTGGTACAGGAAACTGGCTGTTGAAGTTTTTTGGGGAATGGTAGTTGTAAACGCCCATTTCCTGTATGTAGAAAATTCAGGGACGAAAATGCCTATAAAGAAATTTAGGGGAAATATTATTTTGTCCTGGCTGAAATACGAGGCGGAGACGCCTAGAAGATCGGTTGGCAGGCCTACCCATCGTTTAGTCGATTATTTGAAAGGGGATCCTCCCAAAAAATCCGGGGGGAGGTGCCGAAGCTGCTATGAGGCCAAAGGAAGATCAGGCGTGGAGGGACCCGATGGGAAAAAATCAATGGCAAAGCAGGTGTTCACTATTTGTGATACCTGTGAAGGCAGGCCATTTATGTGCAGGACTTGCTTTAATAATCATGTGTAAAATTAAAAAAAACCATTTTTATACTATTATTGTTTTCAACTATTTAGAAACAGAATACTATTTGTATTGCCATTATTTTATATTGTAGAATACATGTAAACTTCATAAAATATTTTTCTACTACTTTAATACAGCCTTGAAAATGCCATATTTCAAAAATGTGTGAAGAACAAATTTTACGACCAAGGCCAAAATTGGTGGTAGAGTTGTGTTGGCCCAGGCCAAATCAATGTGTTTTAAATGCTTCATCCCATCTAAATGTGTGAGTTATCGATACACATGGCCTGGAATAAAACATTGCATGTTTATCTAAAATGATACACATGGCTTCAGTGGCAATTCCCTTGTGTATCATATATGATACACATGACAGTGAAGGTGTTAAGGGTCGTAAACCTCAGAATTCATGATTTAATTTATTATTATTAGCTATTAACATTCTTGCATTCATTCCACATCTCTTTTTACGACCGTGATTTATCCAAATACATTTCTCAATTCTTGTGACGTGTTGAATAATAAAATACGGCCATTTATCAGGAATGTCTGACTATGCGAAATTGCAGCCAATGAGAAGCCCTAATTTTCCCCACTCCGAGCTCCTCACCTTCTTTTGCTTCTGGAGTGCCCACTGTGCACAAATTTTGCGAGTGGGCAATTGTTGCTATTGCATGAGTTATCATGATGAAGAAATGAGTCTTATCCAATTCCCACTTTATCTGAAGCAGTACTGCATGTACTCATAAACTCGACGTTGAAGCTATGGAGTATGTGCGTATTTACTTGACTACTGCTGTGGGAGTAGAGCTCTGGATCTCCATGCGAAGCTTAGCTTAAAAATACTTGATCTCGGCACGAAAGTAGACAACATTAGACAAATTTTTTAAGTAAATTTCAACTGTATAATATAAAATCTTGTAATTACGTCGTAATCTAATAATCTTGCGTGTTATTAATCGATATATTGATCGATATAACAATCGATATGGTTTCATTCCAGAAGCGAATGTGTACAGCTGTTGCAGTAATATAAGGTAAATAAAATTTTGTCCAATTTCTATGATGCTTAAAAACAACCAGTTGACATACTCAGGGTTGTTGTTATATTCTCTGAGTATGCTGTGAGAAAGAAGAAATGACTTAGCTTTACTTGTCCTCTTTCTATAAGTATATACATATAGGATAAATTACGGGAGATAGATGCCGTTTTCATGTAATTGTCGTCAGGAAATCTATGAAACATTGTGATTTTTATTCACATGGCATTTTAGGTATAATGGTGGAGGGGAAGAAACATGCTCCCTCGGGTCTTTCAAGCAGTGAGGCTAAGAACGAGGGAGCCAGGGGACCAACACGTCCGATCTTGCAACTTTGTAACATTGTAGGCTTCAAGGCGAAGCTGGGCGAGCTACGATATATACCCAGTTTGCATTTCCATCCTGTCTTGTTTTGTATGAGTGTGCTCATGTAACGCTTGTTTCTTTGAAAATTGTGCTATTTGGACAGTTTTGAGCGTTGGTATAGCCTTGTTGTTACAAGAAAGCTTTGTGTTAATCAATTACAGTATAAAAAATATGAAGACTGTCAGAAATGCATCATGTTTGTCTCATTCTTTTTTGAATCACATGCATGTGATCCAATTGCTGAAAGCGATCATTATACACCACCTTTGGGTTCAATAGGTGACTCGCATACCAGTTGCCTCCAGAAATGGGGTGATTTTGAAGCAGGTGGACTGAAAAAGGTTGAGACAAGGTTGAAAAAGGTCATTGAGACAAGGGAGGGATGAGTAACCATCCATTGTTTTCATGTAGTTACAATATCTATATTTTCCTTCAAAGGTAATGATTTATGGTCTGTTCGGTCTTCGAGAAAGAAAAAGAATTTTATCTTTTCCATATTTCTATTGGTTATAGATCACTTGGCTGACTCATTGAAGCGACATTCGTGGGATAATCCTAAATCAATTACTCTGAGCCAGCCTGTGGAGGAGGTGGGGCAGGAAGAGTTAGGAGTGGACATGACCCCTGCCAAAGCATCACCCACCAAAGTGTCACCAGCCAAAGCTTCTCCGGTGAAAGCATCACCAGCCAAAGTGGAAGATGTCATCGAGCAGCCGGCAAAGAAAGAGGAGGAAAAGGAGAAGGAAGTTTCAAAGTTTGCCCGCAAATTCAAGAACTTCCGCCGAGGTGAGTCGTATCTCGCCATTTTTGGCTTCTACCGTATGGGGAAAGCTGTGAAGTACAGTATAACTTTTATAAGTAAAACTTTTATACTTTAAAGTGGGATAAAGGAAAAACGTTTAAATCACAGGAAAGTATAAATTGAGGGCAGGGACAATTTCATGAAAGTAATCCCGTAAAGAATAGCTAAATGTTCTTTTTTTCAAATGGATCGTGTCTTTAGCAATGGTATATATAAAAAATGTAATTATGACTACAAAATTTGTTAAAAGCATTTTCTTACTTGGCCTTTACATGTCTCTACAATTAACTACTACAGTAAAACCTCTTTATATCGTAATGGAGGGGACCAAAATTTGGGCAATTTGATGTATGGAGGTTCACTATAGAGAGGTTTTAGGGGTAGGCACCATTTTTTCATATCCTTGGGAAATGAAAGGTGCTACTGTCTTTTAAGCCATTATATTAATAATAATAATAATAATAATAATAATAATAATAATTTTATTGGTCCCAGGACTTTACATTGTAAAATATAGGACATGTCATACACAAAAATAAATACATACACAATCAAAGTCAGAATCAGACACTTCTGTGGTAGGCAGATTCCTCTAGAAACTGAGTTGTGCTATAATAGCCTTTGTTGACTAGAAAGAGTTTAAGATTAGATTTGAAAATTGCCCTTGTAGAAGCTTTTTTTATGGTTGACGGCAGAGCATTATAAACCTTGATAGCCATGTGAAAAGGGCTCTTATTGTACATTGCCGTGGCGTGGCAGTACATATGTACATCTCCACTATGGCGAGTGGAGTGTCCGTGCACTTGAGCATTGGTAGTGAGATCTTTTATATTATCTTTGACATGCATACACAAGTGGTATATATACATAGATGGTAACGTTAGGAGTTTTAATTCCCTGAAATAGGGTTTGCAAGATTTCCACGGGGATATCTTTGCTATATACCTTATACTTTTTCTTTGTGTTGCGAAAACTCTATGAAATCCAGGCGACGATCCCCAGAAAATAATTCCATAGGACAAATGGGATTCAAAATAACCATAATATACCATTTTTAGAACATTTAAATCAACAATATCTACCAGATTTCTCAGAACATATCCACTTTTAGCCAGGGTTGAGCATAGGGCATTGGTATGGGTCTCCCAATTTAGGGAATCATCAATAGCTAGACCTAGAAACTTGGTGCTATTTACCCTCTCTATGGGCTGACCATTTAAGAATACCTCTAACTGAGGCACTTCCCTCTTTTTTTAAATTGAATGTAATTCGTTTTCTTAACATTTACAGAAAGTTTATTAAGGTTGAACCACTTTTCTAGGAGTAGTAGTGAACTCTCCAGCTTCGTTTGCAGCAGCTTAGGATCCCTGTGGCTCATTGCTAGAGATGTATCATCAGCATATAACACTATATCATTGTTTTTAATAAACCTCGGCAAATCATTGATGTATAGTAAGAATAAGAGGGGCCCCAAAATACTGCCCTGTGGTACCCCTACATTTATTATTTCTATGGGAGATAAGTAGTTTGTAACAATGTTGTTGATGCCTGTACCCTCAACCTCTGCCATCTGTTGCCTATCCTCTAGATATGATTGCAACCATTTATGAACGATTCCCCTGATCCCATAGTGCTCACATTTAATGAGAAGGATTTTGTGATCTACTGTGTCAAATGCACGAGAAAGGTCATTGAATATACCCACCGAGAATTCATTCCTGTCCCATGAGGTCATGATTTTTTTCAGAAAGCATGCAATCGCATCATTGGTGCTTCTCCCCTTTTGGAATCCAAACTGTTCCATGTTTAATAATTTGGATTGGACGACAAAGTTCATAATCCTGTCTCTCATCATTAGCTCAAAATTTTTAGATATATTAGTCAGCAAGGATACTGGCCGGTAATTTCCTATGTTGTCCACATCACCTTTTTTGTGGATCAGTTTTATTTTAGCTATTTTTAAATAGTTTGAAAACTCACCCTTATTAAAGGACTCATTTATTATGAAAGCTAAGGGCTTAATTATAGCTTTAGAGCATTTTTTTAGGATGAAGGAAGGAATATCGTCTATCCCAACTGATGGTTTGTCTTTCAGGCTATTTATGCACTTCAATACCTCATTTTCTGTTACCGGAAAGAGGACCATAGAGGAGCACATGTGTTGACAGTGCCCTGTACTGAATCTGTCACTACTTATTATTGAGCTATATAATTGTAGGGGTACAGTTGCGAGGTACTTATTGGCAAAAACTGCCACTTGCATAGGATCGGCCAAGTTTATCCCTTCCCCATTTTTTATTGTTAAATTTCCACTCCTGTTTACCTTAGAGTTTGTTGCCTTTCTTACTATTCGCCATGATGTTTTGGTCACATTTTCAGCTTGACTGATAAGTCTGCTGTAGTAAGCTTTCTTGGTTTGAACTATAAGGTCCCTGTATGCTTTTTTGTAACTCTGAAAGTAGTTACTATTGAGGTCATAGCCCTTCTGCCCTTTTCTTAATTGACATAATTCCCTAAAATTAGCGCTAGCAGCCCTTATTTCATCTGTCACCCAACCCTTGTTACTCTCATGACACTTCATTGGCACTAATTTTCTGGGAAAGAATTCCTCAAAGATGAGCTTTACATTACTAATGAAATACATGTACATGTCCTGTATACACTTCATGTTGAGTAATTTGTCCCAGGAAGTTTCACATAATTTATCACAGAATGCATTTACTCTATCTTTTGGGTAGAACCTTTTGTACCTCTTGTAGATTACATCCTTTTCCTTGGGGATACGTATCATTTGAGCATAATGGTCTGAAATTCCTAGATTTATAACCTTTGAGTGTTCATTTTCTGTCAGTTGCAAATTGGTGATAACCAGATCGATATTTTTTGATGTAGTGGCTGTTTCTCTGGTCGGTGAGTTTATCAGAGAATTTAACCCATAAAGACCCATAAGTTCTCTGAGTTTGGTGGAATTGGCATTGTGTGAGGACATTTCAATATTAAAATCCCCACAAATTAACACTTTCTTTTTCTTACCAACACTTAAGTGTAATAATTGCTCAAATCTTTCAAAGAATTCGTCACTATTACCACCAGGAGGTCTGTATAGGCACATAATCAGCACATTTCCTATACTTGGGTCGATAGTTATTTCGACTGCTGCAATTTCTAAGCATCTCTCTTTACCGATTACTTTTTTAAAAGCCGAGGCCTTATAACTATATTTACTATTCACAAAAATGCACACCCCCCCATTTTTGTATTCTGTTCGGCAGAAATAGTCAGCCAGAGAGTACCCCTCAAACACAAAAGATTGCATTTCGTCGTTGTTGCACCAGTGTTCACTTACACAAAGCACCGTGATGTCTTGACCACACAAAAGCGCGTTCAGAATCGGCACTTTGTTGCGGATGCACTGCATGTTTTGGTGTAATATGGTGCAGATAGCCGCACCGTTACCTTTTGTATGATGACCTAGTCATGCCTGACTTACTGCGTCGCACGTAGGTTGCTTGACCGTGCTCTCCTTCGGTAACGTCGCACTCCGACCTTGGGCGACGCCAGCGCTGTCTTGTCCGTTACTGATGCTTTTATTGGCCCTTTTCAGCAGCGATGGGTTGAACCTGGATACTGATACTTCGCTCGGCCAGGTTTCCTTTTTCTTCAACGCGTCGAGGATCGAGAAATCTGCTCCTACCTTGAAGGACGCGGAATTTACAGACGCGAATACTTGTTCGCAAGTAAACTCCTTTCCTTGAAACTTTTTCGCTAAATGATTCTTTATTTCTTCCAGCTTAGTATGGGGTTTAGCCCTACTCACAAATAACCACACACGCCTCGGAACACCAGAGAAGTCACTTGAGTCCGTGTCGCTCCCAACGACCCAAGGTTTTTGTCGCGCATTTTTACTTGCCACTCTGTTCACTTTTTGCCTTCTTTTTTCTTTTCTTCTGTTGATTACCTCCGTGAAGGGGCTCTCGTCGTTACAGGTTTCGCTAGTGTCTTGATTTAGTTCCACTGTCTCGTTGCTAACTAAAGACACCGAGTTAATATCCCTCGGAGCTGAAAGTAAACTATCCTTCGTCACATTTTTGGGGACAGAGTTTGATCGAACAAAGTCCGGCTTGTCACTTTCCTTTTCGTCCGGTTTCTCAATGGAAGGCCCTACTTCGATCGGAGAAACTTCCGAGCGGCTAGCGGCGTCCGCGAATGTTACTCTTTTCACCTCTTCAACGATTTCCTTTCCGCTGGTCAACTTCTTGAGTTCCTTTTTTAGTAACTCGATGTCGGCAGCCATGTTGCTAATGGAGTGTTTCGATAAGCGGCACTTAATACATTTCCAGTACACGTCACGATTCTCAAGTAATGCCTTTATACTTATGTCATTTAGCCCTGTGCACTTCATGTGAAAAATTCGAGAGCAAACGTCGCAAAATACGAGTTTTTCGTTTACTTTCAATGATATTTCGCAGGAGCTACAATGACATGAGTCTTTAACGTCCGCCATATTGGAACCATCCCAATATATTTAAACATATAGGTATGCATAAGCGAACATATATTTACAATTTAATGATTACACAAAGGTATAAGTAAATTGTTGAAGAGGCCTTTTTAGAAAATACAGTGCAACCTCGATATAACGACACCCTACGGTGCACTAATAAACACTCGCTATATCGAATTGTCGCTTTACCAGAGGTGGAGCGAATAATAGCCAATATACCTGTTGCGAACAGATATACAGGAACAGGAGTGGTGCGGCGACAGATAAACATCTATCCGATAAACGTAAGCATAAATCCAGACGAAAGGCGATGTTTTTTTGCATCACTAAATTTCCTTACTCAAATAACGACTAACTATTCAAACAATTTATAAGCGCCGCACTGAATAAAAATTATGGAAAGCATTGTTTCGTCAATCATTATATTTATCGAACGACAGTTTACCACATAAATTTGAGACTGAGCACTCCATTAACTTCATTTCTAACAGATCGCTAGCAATTACAGAGGTTAAGGAGTCTTGATGAAAGTCTTCCGGCGGTGAAACCCTCGCTATGGCGAGAGCCAACACCGAAAGGGTCTCGTAAAAACGAATTTTTAACACGCTTATTATAGGGTCAATTGACGGTGCATCGGCTATTTCTCGTAATAGCGGGGGTGTCGCTATAGCCCGTACTCGCTTTAACGAGGTTCCACTGTAAATTAGTTAATGGGTTTGCTTAAAAATTTTTTCAAACTCTTTCGAAATAATGTTTTCAATTCTACGAGCACTTTTTAATGTCATTTTCACTATAAATAAATCGCTAGCTATTTTCGTTAATGCCTTTTGACCTAAGAAATAATTCACTGGTCTAAGGGTTGTAATTTACTAATAGTGTTCGGAGGAAAGAACAATATTTTTATATTTCTAAACATAATTTCTTCATCCTCGTATTTAACTGCCTAAGTTTATTTATTTGTGCAGCCTAGGTATACAGTTTCTTCTCTTTTTCCTCCGTTGTTTAAAATAGATGTGAGGGTGAATGAAGGTATTCCAAAGGTCACTGCCTTCTGCCTGTCCTCGTTGATGGCTAGGAAAATTGCTAATTATGTGGTAATGTCAAGCAGTTGCCTTCTTTTATTTCTCGAATCCATCATCAGCCTATGATTATTGAAGTAATTTTCATATTTTATGGCAAATAATTGAAAATACTCCTTATTATATCTTTAAGAATTGATTTATCCTTCTTATAACATGTGGCTTGTTAAAGAATATAAAAATAATAAGTAAACACGTGACTACTGCAAAAAATAGACAAAAAATTGAGCGTAATTTTGAAAATTTTGTTGAATTCCCTCTCTCCAAAATACAATGCACGTAGCGTTCTGAAGAAAAACTCTGTCGAGGGCACACAGAAACGCTAGGTTTGCGAAAGGACATAATTTCCCGGTGAGAATATTGGGCGAACTACTTCAGAATGCGGCGGCGACTGTAAAAAATTTCATTGCCCTAGCTAATTCATCAGCTAATTAGCTGTCTCCTTCACCTAACACTGTCGCGCATGGATTGATGTTCGTTCAGTATTGCTAGAAATTGACGTCCCGGACTCCCGGTGGGAGAGTCAGATTTCGCGGCATAAATACGCAGGCAAAACATATGACTGTTGCTAAGCGCAATAAATTTTAAACTAAGACCGTTCATGGAAGCATCGAAAAAGTTACCCAGGCGGTAGTAAGAAAGTGCTACTCCAGGAAATATGGGAATAAAATAATTGCGAAACTGTATTTGATTTATTTCAAGTCGCGGAAAATTCATGAAATATTTTCATTTTAGAAGCGGAAGTAGCAATGCGGTCTAGTAATTCTGTCTCCATGGATGGAAGTGAAGTTAGTTGAAATATTTCCGTCAGTAAGTGAATATAGACTGTGCTGGTCGCCTCTTTTATTAACTGAACATAGTATGTAGGCACTTACAAGAAAATAAAGCCATCAGTAAAAGAAAGCGAGTGCTATCGCGCAATTTTGACCATGATTCGAGAGAAAACGATGTGTTCTGTCTTCATTTACCGTCACTTAATATATGATTAGGGTAGTTGGATGCCCTAACTAATGGTTAACGTGAAAATTATTAAAGGTGTGTAAGAAAAAAATAAGCGTGAAATAGAGATGGGTCGAATAGCAGATTTCTCGAATTCGAATATTGAATCATTGCTCGAATATTCGAATACCTCGAATACTAAACGATGAATGCTGGAATGTTTGACTCGGTTGCATATGCAGAAGGCAACACAAGATTTTGGGGAGTAATTTTGATTTCCTTTTAAGGATTCGAACAGGAATTCAGCTGATTAATGGAATATTTTAATTTTATGGAAACAATTGGGCATATAATTAATTCAACTAACATCGCTTTACCCCCACTACTGCTGCCAAGTGCTAGCTGACAATCTGAGGCATTTTGCAAAATACAAGCTCTTCTCCACCGGATTTTCTTCAATTATTTTCAGTCCATCTTTGGGAGTTCTCACGAGATAAGAAGATGAATTGGAATTGCTATCAGGGAGAAAACCAAATATCCTGAGAAAATATCCCTTCGTCTGGGACTGTAACAATAAAGATTTATAGCACCACTCATAAATTGTAACTAGATACATGTTTTCGGAAAAAAATACCGCATCAACTTCCTAGAAGCTCAGTTGTGAGGATATCGAGTTTCGCCAGAATGCCAAGTCTCCGTCGTATTTTGGCATTTATTTCTTTGCGTAAAATGCTTAAATAAACTCAGAAATACGTCGTGTTTGGTCTTATTCTTTTTAAAATTACGCGAACATTACTAATATTTCAATCCAATAAAAGTATAGTATCAACTGACGAAAGTCATTGTTGGACACCTTTTGTGCTAATAGATGACTCATGCAGCGGTGAAATGGGGAACTTCGAAGCTGGTAGGACAAAAAAAGGTCAGTGGGGGAGAGAGGGGAGAGCCCGAACACATTTCTATTGGAGGAGGGACTAGTGCTGAATGGAGGGGGATACCGGATCTTGGGAAATGCGCTAATGTAAGTATCCCACGGTACTCATGCGGCAGTTGACCTCCAGAAATGGGGAACTTCGAAGCAGGTAGCCAGAAAAAGGTCAGTGGGTGAGAAAAGGGGGGAGGGCGTGAAACACGTTTTCATTGTTCTCGTAACTCGATATTTTTTTCGAAGCTAAGGTCTTCGTAATACGATCCTTGCACGAGCGAGGACCTTTTTGTTTGACTTCGGAGAAGAGGAAAGCGTCAGAGTGGGTGAGGCGAGTGCTGAATGGAGGGGGATAGCAGATCGTGGGAAATGCGCCAATGTTACTATCCCACGGCACTGAGTTTCACCCTATGGTAGTTTCATCTCCTGGAAAAGATTCAAACTAAGTGCCTGTGCTTATTAGCCATAAATGACACATGATAAACACTTCGTCTCATTTATACGAAACCTGCGCGAGCTGGGGGCTTTTGTTTGATTTCGAAGAGGAGGAAAGCATCGGAGGAGGGGCCGAGGGCTGATGGATGGAAGGGGAAGCGGATTTTGGGAATTGTGCTACGTAGTTACTATGCCACGGCACTGAGGTTTTCTTGGTGGGGGAAACCGGGGATTTTCGGATTTTTTCACCCGGATCAATTTAGGTTCCCCACGTCGAACTCTTTCCACCGCTGTAACCCGCGCATTTGATGTAGTTCGTCAACTTGCCTAAAACGGCGCTGCATGCACTAAAAGACTAGAGTTCTCAACATTTTTCCGAGTCAACTACCAACGATGTGCGTGCGACATGTAGGACGCAAAATTCAAAGTATTCGAGGTATTCGAGGCGGTACTTTTCACATAACTATTCGAGACCTCGAATAACGAATACTTCCTAGTATTCGAGGTATTCGAGTATTCGCGGATACTATTCGCACATCTCTAGCGTGAAACATTTATCGCTGAAAATGTCATTCCATGTAGGTAATCGCGACTGCATTAATGGTCTCTAGTTGTCTCGGTACGATTTGCGGAGGTAGATAGGCCGTCTCGGGGCTGTCTTGTTGGTACGATATATAGAGGTTTTACGAGATAAAGAGGTTCACTATATAGAGGTTTGCCTATAAATTTACATGTAAATCTGACGGGTTGGTACGAAGTATGGAGGTTTATGTAAAGAGGTTCACTACATAGAGGTTTTACTGTATCACCCAACTATACTGTCAGATTAGTTTTACTGTGCTTTCCCCCATGGCAAGATGTTCCTGTGTAGGTCTTATGAGGAAGCACATTGAAAAAAAGCCTGCCTCATCTAAATTGAAAATGTCTTTTGGTGCATATCCTTCAATATGCTGACTTAAAGTATGTTCC
Source organism: Ischnura elegans (assembly GCF_921293095.1). NCBI lineage: Eukaryota > Metazoa > Arthropoda > Insecta > Odonata > Coenagrionidae > Ischnura > Ischnura elegans. The sequence goes on along the minus strand of NC_060259.1, from coordinate 112,641,887 downwards.
TTCCACTGTGCAACTGCCTGGGGACCAACACTGTTTGACTCACCACAAATTGATTTGTACACCACATTGTGCTTAGTTTTAAACTGCCTTAACCCTCCATTTGAAGCCTCAAAGTCTTCAATTCCTAACCTCATTGTCACATGTTATGCCTTTTCCTTAAGTATAACTCCACTGATGGATATGTTAGATACCCTGGCATTTTGAAACCAATCCTTCTAAGTTTCTTCCAGTTCCTCATATTTTGAATACAGTGAAACCTGCCTTTAGCGGAACCTGACTTAAGTGGAAACCTGTCTTATCCAGAAAATATTGTTGGTCCGGATGGTCGCAATAGGGTTTTACGTGTATTGGAGCCCTCTGTGAAATGAAAACGGAATTGATTCCTGGGCATGTGTATCTGGGATAAGCGGAATTCCAGAAAGCAATTCCAAGGAAAATTTTTTCTGTGAGAAAATGAAATCCTAAAATGTTCTTTAAAGCCTTCTCCCTAGAAAACAATCCTTATAACGGAACCAGCCAAAGGTGTAGTTTGTCCTCCATGGTCAATGTTATTGTTGACTGACATTATGTCGTGCGAGGGACTCAGGACAATATGGCATCAACCTTGACCAAAACAATTCCATGACTCCCTAAACCTAGTGTAAACCCTCCTCTAGTGCATTCTAATGTCACACTGTGTGTACATTCATGTTGCGTACATTCGTTCGTCAAATGCTCAATATCACTCCTCCCTCTCCCCCCCCCCATCACCTTTCTCTTTCTTAACAATTTCACCAGCCCATGCATGCATCCTTACTCTCCCTCCAACTCGTAGAATCCTCTCCTCTCTTTACATACACAAACAATTTGTGCACCCTTGCTCGCAACCAAAGTAGAATGAATCATTCTCCTACGTGCTGCTGACGGGGTAAGACTACAACACAGAATGCTATGAGGAACTGCTGATTGAGTTCTGCCATGCCACGTAACATATTACAGTAGACTCTTGTTAATGTAAACAATGTTATTACGAAGCAAATCGTTGGTCCGGATGAAAAGGCCTATACAAGCGATAGTAAAAGAAACGTAATTACGGAATCACGAACCTCAGTCCCAGTCCCGGCAGTTATAAAATGAACTTTATTATGAAGTTCCACACATAAGCAATGGAATTTAGGTGGATATTCACCATGCTAAGTTTTAATAATCACGCCATTTAAGTTCTCCTCGTGTACTGTGACCAAGAGCTTCAATTATGGTTCTTTCTTCACCATACACACAACGTCATATAACAAGCTTCATTCCTGTGAAATCATGGTGACCTACTCATTACAACTTTTAAATTTGATGTACTGTTAGTCCTCTTCCTATGCACATTCGATTTACGCACTTTCAGAGATGCCAGCATTCAAAAATTTCAAATTTCGAATTTGGTGCCTTTTGATTTGGCCGTTGCCACGTGGTGTGGCGTAGAGGAACTCGCACTCTGGGCACAATCTGAACAAAATATCATTGAATCCGGTGTGAATTTAGGAACTGTTGAGCATTTCGCCCATTCTTCCTTACGGAGAGGAGCAATTTTTTTTCAGCTCAGGCTGCACCACATGCCCAGCTAGATCATTTCATAATATCGTGAGTTAGAGCACGATTGTGATGCAGTGTTGCATTTTGTAGGATAACCGTACTTCTCAATGCCTTTCATACAGTCCAGCTGGCGGGAGTTGTCCAATGGCGGCACAATAGGAGGGCAGGACACCAACCCTACGCCAGCACGGTTTCCCCCAAACGCAGCCTCTCACAACGTTCTCAACTGCATAAGGTGCACCGAAATAAGCCTGATCCACCAAAACAAACCCTTTCTTCGGATCACCAAAACAAGTGATTCTTCCTCTGGGTCCTTCACGCGGCGGCCCATCCGCATCCTTTATTCGCTGAACCCTTTGTAGGCGTTTCCCTTTCTTAGCTGGCAACCTTGCCTCCTACCCCAACCTAGACAATTCTGTGTGTCATTGGACAACTCTCGGTGGCCGTACTGTAGGGTTATCAACTTCTTCTTCAACGAACAAGGTCTTCGAATGCATCCACTTCATATATCAGACTTACTGTATTCGGGAAGATAGCAACCCTCGATTGCATCGTGCTGCATTCTTCTGTTGAGAAACTGAAACGAATTTTCTTGTTTATATATATTTCCGCATAATTTAATCGCCTTTATTAAATAATGTTTTTTTCTGACAATTCCTTAAAGAAACGTTCATACTGTAGTGGTCCCGATCCACCCCCCTCCATTTCTGGTTCGTGCCGATTTACCTTCCCCACGGGATTTAACCGGGGATGATGAGTCGGGTTTCGCTAAATAAAGGTTGTGCTGTTCGGCCGTGACGGACGATGACACTGTACGGTCGAAGAGGGATTGATGCCCCTCCACAACCAGACTTTTGTGGTGTAAATGAAATAAGGGCACAGGTTTGGTTCCCCGATTTCCGCTGCACCGTGATACTACTCTCAGAGGTGATAGAATGAGGGATGTATTGATGACGTTGGCAAGGTAAACAAAATATGTCCTTTTCACAACACATTTAATGAAAAAATAAAGAGACAGAACAGAAATAACCCTTTTCAACATGCACGGCGTCTCCTTCAATGAACAAAAATAATTAATGAACCCTCCAAAACACACACGGTGTCACCTTAACACCAAATAAAACAATTAACCCTTCAAAACACACACACGGCGTTACCTTTAAATACGCAAAAAAAATAATGAACCCTTCAAAAAACACGGCGTCCCCTTTAAATACAAAATAATTGAAATGGGATACCAGATTGGGGGCAGGGTGCATGACATCGCCTCAAATGAATGCCCGTGATTTACACACTTTCGGAAATAGAGAATTTCTCTTAAAGTTCATGGTCTCTTGTCTTCTATTTCTGAGGATTTAATGACCAAGGGAGGACAAGACACTGAGGTAAGTTACGAGAGTTTGCAATCCAAAAGAATTTGTAGGGAGTCAATGATAATTGAAAATGTGGGAACCATCAGAACATGTGGTGACGAGAATTCTTACGACATTTTTTTGCTGAGCGAGGATGGATCCTGCAGGAACCTTGAGTGTTGAAAGGCGGGTTAATGAGACGGTGATATCAGCTCTCGTCTATTGACGGGCAGACGGGCACTGTTTCGCCGAGTTGTGCTCGCTGTTCACTTGGCCGCGTTTGCGTGCCTTGGCTTCTTGATTCCACAATGACGGCGGACTCCCTGCTGCAAGCTACTCAACCTCAACTCAGGTCACTCTCTCCTTCCTAAATTTCCACTTTTCTTATCCTCCCTCTTGAACCTCGGGGAAAGCCTTATATAGATATCAGGGCCTCTCAGAATGCATCACTCTCTCTGTGGTCTGCATTTTCGACATTAATTTTTTTTCACCGGTTATTTCAACCGCGGGCGGCGAGCAAGATCGAGGAATATTCCATTGCCAGGTCTAATGGTGCAAAAAAAGGCAAAGGAGATGTTAAAGCCTCTACTGGATAGCTAGAGAGCTTCAGAGCAAAAGACAATATTGTTTGGAGCATTGTTGTTGGCGAGTCTAATGACGAGGATATGGAAACCGTAGAGGAGTTGAAATGCACGGTTCAAGTATAAATAAAAGACCATCAACCATGTGATATCTATAATGGGGATGGAACCGGTATGCTTTTTAAGTCTCTGCCATCTAAAACATTGTGTGTTTAAGGAGAAAAATGCAAGGGTTTGTATGCATTTGCCAGTTCTATTTCTTGATATTAGGGCATAAATGGAAACATTGTTACATTTAACCTTATTCTTTAATCTCTTGGAGGGAAGCTCTCTTAAAGAGCATTTGACTATTGTCATAGGTGGAAATATGACAGGGGCCCCTAAAGCCTGTTGTCATCGGGAAATCAGCTCGACCATGATGCTTCAAACTCATTCAACTTTATTCATTTACACCTATGTCTCTTATAGCGCAAGGGATGCGTTCCTTGGGGTCTTTGCGCTATACGAATTTGCGTTGTACGAGAGCGTTTTAACATTGGGAAGATAGGGAAGCGTTCCTGGTAGTATAGGTGTTGGGTATCTAATACCCTCTAAACCATATATATTCTCATAAATATCCTTAAAATACCTTATTTATATAAATTTTATAGTTGAAAGTACAGTCAAACCTCTTTATAACGAAATTCTAGGGACCAAGAAAAAATATTGTTGTATAGAGGTTTTTGTTATACAGAGGTATCCCTTTTACAGAAGTTATGACCCATTTTAATGTACTGAAAAGCTTTTTAGCAACTAAAGGACTGAAATCTATTCATAAATTCACTTAAATAAGATATGTTACCCATATAAATATGGTAAATTTTCTCAAATTTACTTTAAAAATGTAAAACTTTGATATGGCCTCATTTGCAAAGCAAGAACTTAAACCAATCACTAATTGAACTCAATCATATAAAGATTTGATAGGAGCACATTTAGGGACAAGTGTAATTTATATTTTTAATTATTTGTGGCGTTAACAAATAACTTTCTTTATTTCACTCACAAAATTGAAGAATTCTTAATAAATAATAATATGTTACAGCTTCAGGTAACTCTGAAATTCAAGAAGATATATCCCAGTCTTCCTGGTAACAGCCAGTTAAAGAGCATAGGGAAATTGCATACTTTTTATAAATAGTATGCTGATATACTACAGTAAACACTTAGTACCGCAATATACGTTTTCCGCTTAAAATTCAGTTTATACACTAGAAAATGACTCCCAAAAGTCTCCCGAGTTTCGTGGGCTAAAAAATACCGCCCCCACTAATCTTACTCCGTGACGTCATAGTTCAGTAGGAGTCCAAGATCCAAGCCCAGTAACTGCAGGTTTGGAAGAGCCACGTTGCGTTTAAAGGAGAACATGGCTGAAATAAGGAAAAATTACAAGTGGTGCATTGTTCCTCTGTGCAATAACACCCCAGAAAAAATTTACGTCTGCATTCCCACGGAGGAAATTATAAGAAAAACCTCGATGCATGCCGTCTGTCGGGATGAGCGTTACGGAAAAATAAGAGTATAATAAACGGAATGATAAACCCGTGTGCTATGTGAGCAAAGATAACTTTAATATAAATAATATTTCCATATTTCATCGACTGAATAACTTGAAACAGAGATTTTTCGATAATTCGGCCGCTGTAGAATAAAAACTCAACTTCTCAACAAAAATCGAGATAGGTGTTTCTCGATGGTTACGATGGACTCAAATTATTTATGGCACTTGTTCAATTTCAGTTACGGAAGGACATAGAAAATTCCATGATGTTTAAAATCAAGGGAGGAAATATGAAAATAAAGAGCAACGTTGATACTCATGCATTCGAGTGCCTTCCAAGAAGACAGTGTTTTCTTCTACTGTCGGCGTCAAAATGATGTGCCGCTGTACTTTGCTAATTTATATCCTGGCTTCACTGCATGCTACAATAATAAAATATACGTCATTTTAAAGGAAATTTTATCCTAAATTTCGATTTATTTTATTACAAAAAATTCAAAAATGTAGACTAGGGATGAGTCGATTCCAAATGTCGATTCTCGATTCCACCGATTCTCGGGCACGGAATCGGAATCGAGAATCGATCGCCTAAAGTCGATTCCGATTCCATCGATTCCAGGAAGATAAATGTTTTGAGCATAGATTATAAGTTTGGGGCACAAAGGCTGCCACACATCTAAGCGGCCGCGGTGTCAGCCTTGCCCGCGCGGAGGATACGCCCGGCACGCGGGTGCTGCGACTAGCATACCTAAGCGGCCTCGGAAACATGAAAATGTCGGCAAGAGCGACAAACCGACGAACCCTGAAATGGCGCGTGATCATGAGCAACTCTAAGAGAAAAAAAAATTGGAAACCTCGGGATCGGGAAGCAATGCATTCGTTTTCCGTTCTTTTATTAGCCGCTGGTCACGGCAAATCAAAGTATTGCGATTATGAATCACATTCGGAGAATTCATCTCGACCACCAATTTTAAAGCATAATAGATCGAAATATATTTTTTTTATTTTCGAATGATATTTGAAGTCTGATGATAATAAAAACGTGCAGAGAGCGAGTTTTCCTGTGAAAAAAGTTTCTTATAAATACGCGCTGAGAGCGGGTTTTTTTATATACGTAACTTTTTTAGACTAACACGCGTCTGCGTCAATAATAAAAAAATTAGACACATTCGCATTTGTATAGCCCAGTTTCATCAATGCAACCCTTGAGGAAGTTGATACTTGCTTGGCATAAGCCGCCGCGGCCTCCGGGCGGACTCGACAGGTTGCGTTCGGCCGCCACCGCGCACCCGCCAGGCTGCTCTAGTGTGTATGGACGCAATGAACGCTACATTCTTGTTTAGCCACCGCGGCCAAACGAGAATGTAGCCACCGCGGCTATTGTTATTTTTAGGGATGGTCGGATCGGATACCTCGGATCCAAATATCCGCGGATATTGCCCTTCATCGGATACATCGGATCCAAAGTCGCGGAAGACATCGGATCTGGATCCGAAATTTTAAATAATAGATTCAGTGAATGCAACGCCCCATCAGGGTGGAAAGAGTTCCGATTCTCTCTTCGAATGCCTCGTCGCATGCGATTCTTGTCCTACTCATCAACCGTTTTGTTTGAAAGCTCTCGCAGAGGTTGCGAGTAGAATTTCAGCCGTGGCCAGGATTTTCAGCCAGAAAATAAAAAAGGCAAAATACGACTGGCACATAGTGTGACTCTTCCCAAGAGATTGAACAATCATCGGAGGAATTTCAGCGCCGTAGGATAATAACCACGTCAAAAGTAACTACGTCGCAGATTTCAGAAAACCACCCTCGGCCGTCCACCAGCCCGTGCCTCTGTTGTTTTTTTGTATCCGAAATCACACGGTCCAAAAATCATTGTCTTCTAAGGAAAATATCAAATCACATGAAAACAATTGAAGCGTGTTTCATACCTAACTCGCCTCACCAACTGACCTTTTTTGGCCTACCTGCTTCAATTCTCTGTTTGTAGACGACAAATGCTAGGAGAGTGACTTTTTGGGGCCGAAGATATCTTGATAGCTTCGACAATTAGATGATATGCACGGGATTTAAAAAAGAATTAGACCAAACGAGACGCATTCCTGACGATATTTCTGTTTATTTTTCAGATCTAATTGATCGCCAATCAGTTTTCTATCTACAATTCTACAATTACACTTTATTGATTGTCCAAACAGCATAATTTTCAAAGAAACAAGCGTAGCATTAACCCCTCAAACAATTAGAGACGGATTGGAAACGCCAACTACATATATCACGTAGCGTGCCCGGCTTCGCTTTGAAGGCAACGACGTCACTGAAGCAAGATCTGATTTCTTCGTCCGGCTCCCTCATTTGTAGCCTTGTTGTTTGAAATACGGAGGGAGCGCGCTCCTTCCTCTCCACCTCTCCTTCACGTGCTCCTTCCCAGTGGCGTAGCCATGGGGATGGTCCGGACCTCACCCCCCGAAATATAAAAACACAGTTATTGTCCTTCACAAAAGAAAACAAAATATTGAAAAATCAGGAATTTACAAAATTTTTCTTTAACAAATTAAGTTTTTCGATTATAAAAAGTGTTAAAATTAGTTTAAAACCCATTATTTAGTGCCCGGTTTTTTTTTTAATTTCCCCCCTGGTTTTTAATCCCCCCCGAACGAAAATCCTGGCTAAGCCACCTCTCCTTTACGTGCTTCTGCTGCCCACTTCTTCCTCATGCTAAGCGGTTGAGCACCTCGTCACACATGACGTTAATGCCGTTTTAAATACTGTTAATTGTGTTGCTAATTGCACAGTTGCAATTCAATTTAATGATAAGCCGATAAAAATGTCTTGCGTGTAAACATTTCCACTGAGATAAGGAGAACCAATGAATGCCATGTGCGTGCACTGTGGCGTAAGTTATCCCGAGGATGTGCTAAATCCACCTCACCATACTGAAGCATTTTCGGATGAAACACAAGTCCGGAAGTGATGAGAAAGTAAAATTCGGGGGAAACGTGCATGAGGAAAATTGGAATTAAGTCGATGGCAGGGGGGTACCCAGGAATTTTGTTAAGGGGGGATCCAAAACCAGGGGGAAAATTTTTAAACAACAGGGTACAAAGGAGAGGGTTTCAAACTAATTTTAACGCCCTTCATAATAGAAAAACTTCATTTTTCAAGGATTCATTTTTTTCATTTTTGTAAATTCATGATTTTTAAATATTTTGTTTCCTTTTATGAAGGAAAGTAATTGTGTTTTTTATATTTATATTCCTCTCGCTACGCCACTGGTCAGTGGTTCATCCTAAGATTTTTCCTATTTTCATTTCCAAACCCAAGCGTAACAGTTTAGGCCCTGAGTATGTGAAGATGTTTTTAAAAAACAACTTGAAAGCCCATAAAATAATTTTTAATTTATAAAAATATTAGAATGTGAATGAAAATCTAAGAAGCATTCCATTGATTGTATGTACCCACAATAAACTTGAATAATGACTTTGTTTAATGGCAGGAATTTGAAAATGCATTTGGATTCGAAAATATCCGATTCGAAAGATCTGGCTCCAAAAATCCTGGATCCGTCCATCCCTAGTTATTTTATTCCATTCAATTCTTAAATTTTAATGACGGTGATGCTACAGATAAATCAAAATCCCACCAGTTAGAATGAACAAGAATCGATGGAATCGGAATCGGGAATCGATTTGAAGGAATCGAAATTGGAATCGGAATCGAAAAAAAGTGGAATCGACTCATCCCTAATGTAGACATACCAGTGCAATAAATGACTCCGCGCACCGAAAAATTAGCCGTTTTGTCAACTTCATGAACTTTGCAACTCAACCTAAGGAAAACTACTACGTCTACAGCATTCATCTTCCACATTAATTTACACTCATCAGTGCGGATTAATAAAATGGCTTTTGGGTATTTTTAGAACTTATATTTTGTTATAAATTAATGAAAATATTTAAACATTATCTTGTCCCATAGTTTACCCCGAAAGATAAAGGAAGTTGTAGATGGAAAAAGAATGGAATCCAGAGGTGGTCACAAAAAATGAATAGCAGCATTCTTTGATTTTATTCTACGCCATTGCTTGCTTTTCAGAAAAAGTTGAGTCACAAGAAGAATGTTCCGCGGCCTTTGATTTGGAAACTGTGGAGATAGAGGAAGACGTGTGGATCAGCAATTTCCATTTAGTTGGTTGTCAGGATAACCCAAGGATCCATTTAAAAGTTGTCAGGCCATCGAATAAAGATAGGACTGGTGTGCACCACAGGGGAAATGGGGTGTTTGAGGGAAAGTCAAACCCAAAGTTGCCCAAAGAATGTGCAGTTCTATGTTGCTCTTTCCCCAGTTTATTTTCACCATGGGTTCTAGTGATAGTGAGAGTGCAGGTGATCACAGTCATCGTCGAAGGTCATCCCTCTAGGATTTCCAATACGGAATTTTTAAGTGACAACCGATCGCAATGACGATGTGCTCGCCTTTACAGTAGGTTTCAGATATATCGTGAGAAAAGCTCCCAAATTGTATTGAAGACTCAGTTTGGAAAATATTCACATTTTAATGCTACTTTCGGAAAGCTTTCATTACAAAAGTAACTTCTTAACACCTGAAGACGTTGTGTTTATTATATTGATCGAAGTGCGATTGACCGATTCTTTCTGCAGAATAGGAAGTGGCTTCAGGGTTTTTGAGTCACAAGATGGTAGATTGTGTTGGAAGTTCGTCTATATTATCGCTACTAAATTGAAACATTGATAGTCTGGCTTCCTCAGAGCTTCCTGTTGCCCTCCAGGCAAGGTATTTTTAAGTTGAAAGTATCATCGACAGCTTCGAGGTGGAAATAAGTTCACCATAAGACTCTCTACCGGACTGCCAAAAGAATACACATTTCACATGAGTATACGCTTTCGCCAATATTATACGCAAGTCTCACCTTGTTATGAACTATAAAACATTTCAGATGCACTTCAGCTACTTTTCCATTTCTCGGCATCGACTTTCGGCGCCGACGAAGTCTACAGTTTCACTAAAATACCCTGTTATCATGATGGAATCAGTAACAGGAAGCTTGCCAGGATCAGCCTAGGAATAACCATGTTCCTTCATTTTTACGCAATCTATTGCTTTCAATGGAGGAGAGATAGATCAAATAATAGCCCTGAAGTCACAATGAACAACACCGATACGTCTGCACTTCAAAAAATTAATCATAACGATGCCGTCGCTGTTATTCAAGTATGCAACCTCTACTATGGCCGTGCCGCCGTGCCTCCTCGTACTGAACTATGACGTCATTTTTCTACCAGCCAATCATCGGGCGTTTTCGATTCTCACTTGCATTTGAAAATTCTCGTGAACTTTGATGCATTAAATATCGCAAACCACGTAATAAAATAATAAAAAAACTTTCACCAAGGTATGCAAACATATATTTTTATATAATTTTGGGGCTATTGATTATATCTGAAATATATGCAAGTTCCCTATTATTAAATATTAAACATAATATCACAATATGTGGGCATTCCATGGAATTTATGGAATTTGTAAAACTGAAGAAAGCTTTAAAACTAATAACTCAAATGCTCTTTAGCAGACACAAGACTGTGCAAACAAAAGGATAGTAATTAACAAACAGCAAATTGACATTTTGCATATTAATAATAACATATACCACTATCAACATAAATAGAACTTAATAGAAGTTAGATGGCTGATGCTCTCAAAATTAAAATAAAACTTATTTAAAGAAATCTGGTAATTTTTTCTGAATGGTTCGCTTTCCTTCCAAGGATCATCTCACACAAACATGCCGCAGTTGATGGAGAGAGACTAAATGCTCAACAGGTATATCTCTCTGGGAAAAAATTTCTGCAGGGCTTCAATGAATGCAAGGGCCTCATTTGTAGTAATTTCTCTCTCAGGGTTACCTTCATCCTCATCACTCTCAGATGAATCGTTTTCCATAACTTCCTGTAAAATATCCTCATCTGTTACTTCAGGGAATACTGGTATGTCCTCTACAGCAGATACAAAATCATCTGCAGTCACATCAGTTTGCACTCCTGCTCTCAAAATATACTCCTCCCAGACTGCATCAATGCCAATGTAATTACTGCTTATACTGGGACCTGCTTCAGTTTCTTCTCCTTTATTGAAGTCAAAGCCTGCCTTTCTCCAACAGTTCCTTATTGTTTGTGGAGTCACACTCCACCAGCCACCAGTAGCCATTTCAATCCCTTGTTTTAAGTTAATAAAATAAGGGTTGTCCATTTTCCTCTCAATATTAATTACGATTCGATGCAGCATCCTTGATCTGTAATTCGATTTAAAAGATCGAATAATACCCATATCTAAAGGTTGCAGGCAGGAAGTGCAGTTCGGAGGGAAGAAATACAACTTCACATTTGTAAGCCTATTTATATCACAAGAGTTGTGAGCCGAACAGTTGTCTAATAAAAGAGCAATCATCCGTAGGTGTAGACCGCTTGGTTGAAGTTGGTGCGGCTGAGGTCACTGATGTTTTAACTTCGTCTTTACTCAGAATAAGGCATCATGTATTTAAACTTCCAAGCAATATCGTTTTGACGCTCTCCATTTTCAAAGCAATCGGCCTCTTTCAATTTCTCTTCTAGGTTTATTGTTTTTCTTGATAAATTCTTGATTTTTCTACCCACATTCCCATTTTTTGCCATTTTCTCTTGGATTTTACTCTGTATGGCACTATCAAAATCACCTTCTACTGCTGAACTGTATTCCTGAGACGCAGAGGGCCTACGACTGCTAGGAGGGAATGAAGCCATTGTGTTTGAGACTCTATAGCCGACCCTTTTATGTGTTGATGCTATTCATACGCAACTCGGCCACCGCTCCATTTCTCCCCCGTGATTACCGATGACTTTGAAGGCTTTAGCGAAGACCCTCTACCTGGAAGTCAATCGCCTGATAACCTATGACGGCAAATATTACGTCTCAAACCGTATTGCTAAAAAAAAACTCATTTCCATTAGCCCCACGCTTAATTAATGATCTAAATTAACTATTATCATTCTGTTAAGGAGACGAGATAAATTACTTCGGTAGGCCGGCTATCTGGAACCAATGACGAGTAATACTTTTGGTCATTGCACAGAAATGGATTTCGATTAATATATAAACAAAAAAGAAGATTTTAGGCAAGCAATAATAGTAATATGCGTAAAATGATAGCAATTTCGTGCGTACTTAGCGCAAGTTCACGTTTTATCATGAGAGCGTTTAAGATTTTTGATTAGGTTGCACTGCGTTGCGATGTTTCCCCGAGGAACGAATTTGCGCTATATCGAAATTGCACTAATCGAAATTGCGCTATACGAGACATGGGTGTATTTTATTTATTGCCAACTTGAGAAGCCTCTGATCAAATGGAGAAATAATAAAAAAGCATTGAACATGGCTTCAATCATGGAAGAGTGGCTTAAAAGTTTTAATGCCTAAATGAAGAGGGAAGGTAGGGAGGGCAAACTTTTCCTTGATAATGCAACCTGCCACTCTAAAATTTTCCTTGCGAATGTGGAGCTAGCCTGGTTTCCAGTAAACACAACTATAAACTTAACTAAATTATAGCATCACTCAGCCAATTGATCAGGGAGTAATTAGATTGCTTAAGTCACAATGTAGGATGTAGTACACGATGCGATCACTAACACCTGCTGCAGATACTGCGAATACAGTGTCGGTGGCGATCAAAAAAATATCAGGGCTGGGTGCCATCAATTGGATAAATTTGGCAGTGAAAGTATCAAAACATTAACTGTTTAACAATGTTTCGCTTCCCTGACAGACAGTATAAAAGAAGACGAAACCTATGAATCTGACAAAGAAGTAAATATAACCGTAATATTTAAAGAAAACAAAAAATCCTAAAGAGAAATGTTGGTTTCGTTAAAACAACTAGCAGAATGTAGTCTCAACAATGGTAACACTGGTTTATTTAATATTTTACATTGGGCTGTTGGCTACAGAGAGAGTTGTGCTACAAAAGAAAAAAGGAAATACAGACAAAAATGACGGATTATATGATTATTGTATCGATCTCTTTTTATGTTAATTTTTTCAAATAAACAAGTTTAACCACAATGGGATGCTGGTCTTTTGTTACAATTTTGTCTACATGTAGAATTTAAGTCAAACCAACCTTTCAGGCGACGCACGTAATAGACATGATTTGACTTTCACGGTCTTTTTTGAGTTGTAGGACCTTGAGTTAAGGGGAATACTGTCTTATGTATATGGAAAAAAATGATGGTCCCGAGAGATTCCATGAAAGAGAGGTTTCACTGTACTTAACATAATTTCATCTCTTTGCACTGGGTCCGAAATCCACTGCACTGGTTTTGTGTGCTCTAACAACAGTGTTTGATGTAGATGTATTTGTGAACGCAATGCTTACAAATAAGGTAGAATTATTCGCAAGCATGACTGTTTAAGATAAGTGCATATTATTCTTTCATTTCACTTCATTACTGTCAACTTCTTCCTGAAGTACAATTTTACGATGGAAGATATGTATCCATCATGATTTTACCGCTTAATTGCCACTTGTTACATAATATAAGACATTTGGGGAACCAGCACAATCAGTTAGTTGTTATAATTTTACCTGATTTTCCTCCTTAAGAACTAAAATGAGTTTATTGTTACAGTACAAGATGAACCCATGAATAGAATGAATAATTACGTACTATTGGATGGAATGGATAAAAGTCAGGATAATTTTGTCTTCACAATATACCTGATTGTTTTATTTTTTGTTTAAAACTCTCATAAAATTGGCAAAATTCACTGGTATGCCTTTTATGCCATACATTTCATATTGTTATTTTTATTGTTACTTGGTTATTACATTCAATGATTGTTTATTATGTTAATTGCAAATTATGAAAGTACAAATAAATTTTCCTAAATTTTTTGCTAAGAAACAATGATTTTATAGTATGTTTCTAAGTTGGAAGTATCTTTTACATAAATTATTTACATGTCACAAGTAACACAAGTAAAGCTGGCAGTTGTAGGATAGCTCTGCAGTGTTCATCACTGCAACATAGAGATGCAAAATGCATAATGCATTCATTTACTATGCTCACAGCTTAAGGTCATTTGCATTTCTGTGGATATTCTCACTGTACAATTGATGCATGCTATTTTTGTTGCAGAATCAAAATTCACTGATTTATTCACCGAAAACAAATCTCATGCTGAATATCCTGATACGCCTTCAGAACGGATTATTATTGGTGGTGAAGCAAAGAAAGTGTCCCCAAAACCAAACCGAAGGCTACCTGCTGAAGTCCTGCAAAAGTATGAAGGGAAGTCTAGAGAGGTAATTATTTTTAAATTAAAATTAAATTCTCTGTGAAAGCTGGTTGTTCGTGCAGTAAATCTATGTATGTACTGGACATGAAATCTTACCACTAAGGAGCTATGCTTTTCCAAAATCCTGGCCTGACACCAAATTGGTAATTCAATTCAATTCAATTGATTTATTGTCGTGGGCCATTTGGCCCATGAGATAATTTACAGGTTTACAACAATTCAGTAAAAATAATTTGACAACGGTTCAAAAGGAAAAAAACACTACATCAAGACTCAGTAAATGCAAGAAATAGAGAAAAAATGAAATTAAAAACAAAAACAAAATATTAACCTATACAGGCATCCCCCGAGTTACGTATGTCTCGACTTACGTAAATCCATACTTACGTAAGCGATAACCGTATTTCAAAGGATTACGTTAATTTTCGAATGCGAGCGCGAAGAAGTAGATATTCGCTTGTACAACCTATGGTAGAAAAAATATCGAATAGTTATTGAGTTTTTTACGTGCTAAAAATAACAAAGTGACCAATTTTTGTCATTCCTCGAAGGAATTTTCATTAATTTCTGTAGAAAAAAATCAATGTGAAAATTTGCAGTTCTAGCGATGGATGTGGTTGCGCTCATTCCTATACGATACAACTTGTATGCACACCCGAACTCCGACTTTCAACTATTTAAAAATTGTATCCTTAAGTTTGCGCATTTCCATCTGTGGAATTAAAAGAAAATGACGTTCAAGCAGAAATCTTTATTGCGGAAAAGAATTGATTAGTACCCACGTAACAGCATTGAAATTTTGAGTGTTGGCAATGAACGCCGCGAAAAAGTTAAGAAAAAGATGACACACGATATTAATTGCGTAATTGTTTACATGTTTCTGCCGGAAAATTTTATTAAGCTGCATTTTCTCGTTCTCTCATATTGTGTGCAACTGTAAATGAATATTGCGTCATTGAAAGCTTTTCCCCACTAACTTTGTTGCACGTTAATGACGGAGTTGGCTGAATAAAAGCTCACTTTTAATTAGCTTCGTGCTTTGGAAATACTCTTCGATGTCTCCAGCGAAGTAAATATTCAAGGGACGATATTTTCACGTTATTTTATTGAGATATGAGAGAACGAAAGTATGTTTCCGTGCGTGAAAGATTGAGTGTAAGTGCGTGTGAATGTATCTAAGAATATAGTTATTTACTGGTATTTTTTTGTGTGTTATTTGCTCGTAATCCTAGACTCCTCCTATGTGTATTAACTGTGACAGTGAAACCACAGATTCATCGATCAACGTAATATATAAAAGGCAGAAGATATAATGATTATAGGTAGGTAGACGATGCATTCTTTGAGCCCTTAGATTGCAGTATAACATAATGAATCAATTTAAGTATTCAGTTTAGTAATGTAGCGTTGAGATACCGTACTTTCCCGAATCCACGCGATCGGTCAACTCTGGGAATAAAATTATGCATTTTGATTGGCAAGGCTCGAGATGCAACTCTCAGACTATATTAATGCTTATCGATTTTGTATCTAATAACGTAAGTACACGTTAGAGTTCATGAATATCGCAGTGAATTGAATGAATTCATTGAAATGTGCGGTAAATTCTCGGTGAAGTTTAAACTCCGCTGAGAAATTCACCGCGCCGATCGCAATCTCTTAAGCACTAACATCAAGGTTCGACTCACGTAAATTTCGACTTACGCAGAGTCTGCCGGAGCACATCTCTTACGTAACTCGGGGGATGCCTGTACATGCATATACATTCAATTGCATCCTGAATGCGGATACCCAGGTATCTAGCCACACAACATTTTCAGACATCTTAAATACATTTGAAACAGTATCACAAATTATTCAAAGAAAAATATTCAGGTGTAACAGAAAATCGTATGACCAATAGAAAATTATATCATGAATACAGATACCTGGGTACCTAGCCACACAACATTTCAGACATATAAAATATATTTGAAACAGTGTCACAATTTATTCAAAGAAAAATATTCAGGTGTAACAGAAAAACGTAGGACCAATAGAAAATTTTATCATGAATGCAGAATATATTCTCCCATTATCACATCAGTACTCAATCACGTCAGCTAAGCTAGTTACATTGGGAATTGCCATGAACTGTCATTAAACGACTTATATACTTAACTCGCTGCGCTGCACGCGCTCGTTAGGTGGCTATGCCCCCTAGAATCCCCCTGCAGCTGGCTTTGCCGGCTGCCCCCACTGTGCGGCTTCGCCGTCCACCCGTATCTCCTCGGAAAGGCTTCGCCGCTCCTCGTCAAGGGTCGGCTTAGCCGCCCGGCAGTAGAGGTAGCCCCCATACAGCTACTCCATTGCTTCCTCGGAACGGCGTCGTCGACCCTCCCGCGACTCATCGGAACGGCTTCGCCGTTCCTCGTCAGTGGTCGGCTTCGCCGCCCGGACGTTGTGATAGCCCCAAAACAGTGCCCAGCTACCTCATCGGAACGGCTTCGCCATTCCTCGTATGAGGGCCGCCCAAGGGTTATCGGTGCCCGCCCCCACCAAACGGCTTCGGCGTCCCTCCCGCGGCTCCTCGGAAAGGCTTCGCCGTTCCTCGTCAGGGGTCGGCTTCGCCGCCCGGAGATTGAGGTAGCCCTTAAACAGTTACCCGCTACTTCCTCGGAACGGCTTCGCCGTGAAAGGGCAGCTTAGCCGCCCAAGGGTTACCGGAGTCCCCCCAACCCGTCGACTCCTCGGAACGGCTCCGCCGTTATCTGCGCCCTCCCCCTTAGTCAAGACACCCATTCGGCTGCTCCACGTGTGGGAGCGGCTTCGCCACCCGTGGGTTCTCGGAATTCTTCCGCGTCTCTGACTCCTGGGAGTGGCTTTGCCATTCTGTCACACATCGGGTTGTATTTACTTTAGACTCGCTGCGCTGCGCGCGCACGTTAGGGGGATGCTAGCTACGCCCCCTTAAACCCCCCCGCATCCGGATTCGCCGGCTGCCCCCACCGGACGGCTTCGCCGTCCTGCCCAAGACTCTAGGTAGCCCTCTGACGGAGACCCGCTAGTTCCTCGGAACGGCTTCGCCGTTCATCAAGGAAGGGCGGCTGCACCGCCCAAGGGTTACACGAGTCCCCCTGAGGCGTCGACTCCTGGGAATGGCATCGCCCTTCTTGGTGATGAGGCGGCTTCGCCGCCCTAAGTTTACCGGTGTCCCCCCCAGACGTCGACTCCTCGGAACGGCTTCGCCGTTCCTCATCTGTGGGCGGCTTAGCCGCCCAAGAATTTTCGCCACCCTTCCCCCTCATAAGACGCCCATTCGGCTGCTCCACGTGTTGGAGCGGATTCGCCGCCCGAGGGTTCTCGGAGTTTTTCCGCGCCTCTGACTCCTCGGAGTGGCTCCGTCGTTCCTGGAGCGGGGGCAGCTTTGCCGCCAGGTTTTTCACCCCTTACCAAGCAATGCATACTACCAGCTATCCCCTATCGTTTACAAAGGCTGCTGGGAGATAATGTGGCAGAATTTAGAGGCATGCTAACCGTGATTGTGGCATTTTAGCTTATGACGATGTTTTGAAGGCGGTCCGGGGGGTTTCCAGGGGTTTTGATGAGTGTTCTGACTACGGTCACAATCATCCAAATAAATTCCTTAGCGATGAGTAATAGGAGAATGGAATTACTGCTAAAATATTCTAAAACAACATAAAACATGCTATGTACAGAAAAAACATAATTTTTTCGCTGGTCTTCTAGGGAGCCACGTGATATTTCGTGGGGTTTTCTGGCATAAAATTTTTTTGCCTACCTAAATTAAAAATTCCAGCTCTGTAGCTTTAGGGGAACAATGAATTTTCCCCTATTACTCACATTTAGATTAAAAATTCTATGTTCTCCACATAGCGGTGCATAGGCGCTGTAATAAGGTATTACTCATGCGAATTTCGTGGCCGTACCTTATGGGGAAGTGGTTTTAAAAAATCGCGTTTAGGTGTCCATGTGCCGAAACAGACAAAACGTTACTACTATTTTGTTAAGAAATGTACATTAAAAAAGTTTTATTGCGAGTTTGTGAATTGGCCTGGATAATTGAAAATGACGGGTAAATATAGCCAACACAATTCCTATTCTGAATCAATAAAAACTATTCAATTCGGATGAATAGTACAGGAAATATGAGACTTATTAGGTAATTTTTATTTTTTTCGGGGGGTCCCAGGGGGTTTTCAGGGGACTTTATGTGCTTGTCCCGCATAACGCGGCATCGTTTACCTTCGGTAAAAATTTCGGCTCTTAAGCTGTAGTACAAGCATGGTTTTTCGATGGTGTCACCCGTTAAAATTGAATATTCTGCGTTCTCCTGGTAGCGGCACGGAGGTGCACTAGATAGACGTCACTCACGTTAATTTGGTGTCCCTACCTAGTCGGGAAGTGGCAAAAAAAAATTCCGAAAAATTTTAAAACGTGTGTTGAGGGAATGCAAACTTCACGGCGGATGTGTTGTAAGTTACCAAACGTTGTAGGAGTTGCAATTTCAATGGAAAATCCATTGTCATTAATTACTCGTATTTCGTTCGACTTATGGAAATTAAAAGATAGCAAAAAAATTGAGGAAAAAATCTAGTATCTTGCATTTAAAGGAATTTGTCCTACGATTATTGCCAATAAGTCAAAAAAATTCCGAAGTTCGGCCCATAAGAAAAGCATTGGAAATTTTACAAAGTTAAAAAAAATACTTGAAATCAAATTATTGCAATGAAAACCACACCAAAAAATCAACCAAAAAATATAGTATCTCACACGCTGAGGAGTTATTCCTACAATGATTGAAAATTGGTTTAAAAAAAATCCAGAGATAGTCCCGTAAGAAAAGCATTGGAAATTTAAAAAAATTATAAAAAATACTTATAATCAAAGTATGGCAAACTTTTTCCCATTAAAAAATAAAAAATTTTAATCAAAATATGGCTAAATTTTTCCCATCAAAAAATTGGCCAAAAAATCTAGCTTTCGTTAAAGAAATT
Organism: Ischnura elegans; assembly: GCF_921293095.1. Classification (NCBI taxonomy): domain Eukaryota; kingdom Metazoa; phylum Arthropoda; class Insecta; order Odonata; family Coenagrionidae; genus Ischnura; species Ischnura elegans. The sequence goes on along the minus strand of NC_060259.1, from coordinate 112,622,503 downwards.
TTATGTACCTGTAACATTTAAAAGTAGGCAATAAATGGAAAAAGTTTTAGTCCCATAAGGCTCCAATGTTTATTCGGATTGATATATCTCGAAAACCGATCGACTTTTTCGAATTTTCTGATTTCACCCCCCGATCAATATTTTTTCCCCACCCACGGTGAAAATTTCGTTTTTCCAGCACGTCCGGAAGTGGTCGGGAATTTGTATATGTGAATCAGTGGTCAGTGAGTGAGTGAGTGAGTGAGGTATCTGTCACACATCGGGTTGTATATAATATAGATTCTTAAATACGTGTATTGATGGCAAATTTCTTATTTCTACCGGCAGTGAGTTCCATATTCTAGCTGCTGTTACCAGGAATGATTTACTGAGGTGAGATGTTCTATGGTGGGGGATATGAATGTCAAAGTTGTGATTTCTAGTGGGTCATCATCATCATTGGTCAACAATCGTAGGATTGGTTTGACGCAGCTATCCACTCTATTCTCCTATCAGCTAATCTTTTCACACCTACGTATTTCTTCTCTTTCAAATCTCTCTTTACTTGTTCCATATATTTTGTTCGAGGTCTTCCTTTTCCATTCTTGCCTTCCACTTGCCCTTCCACGATTGTCTTCATCAGGCCATCATGTCTCAAGATGTGGCCTATAAGGTTGTTCCAACTTCTTATTAAGGTTTTCATGAGGCTTCTTTTCTCTCCTACCCTTCTTAGGACTTCCTCGTTACTAACTCGGTCGATCCATTTGATTTTCATCATTCTTCTGTAGCACCACATTTCAAAGGCCTCTATCCTTGCTTTCTCCGCTGCGGTCATTGTCCATGCCTCACTTCCGTATAGGAGCATACTCCAGATGTAGGTTCTTATAAATTGTTTCTTTACTTCCATATTTAAGTTTCCCGCTGTAAGCAGGTCTCTTTTGGTGGAATGCTCTCTTCGCCTGGGCTATTCTGCTGATAATTTCTTTCTTACTTCTCCCGTCACTAGTTATCTTGCTTCCCAAATAACAGAATCCATCCACCTCTATCAGTTTTTGCTTTCCTATCCGTCCGTCTCAGTTTAAATCTTAAAAAATTTTTAATCAGTTCTGCAGGTATGTCATCAATGCCAGACGCTTTATCTATCCTGAGGTCTCTTACAGCCGCATCAAATTCTGATCTTAAAATTGGGGCTCCCATGTCATCGGCATCCACTTCCCTCTCGTTTTCGATGGCATTCGTTTTGAGGCGACTTCCTTTGTACAAATCTTCCAGATATTCCTTCCATCTCTTCCCTTTTTCTTCGTTTTCAATCAATAGTTCTCCGTTTTTGTCCCTAAGGGTATTACATCTTACGCCCCTTTCCTTAAAGTGGTTCCTCACTATCCTATAAGCGGCCTCTACTTTTCCATGTTTAAGATTGTTTTGCACGTCTTCGCAAATGCTTTTCATCCACGTTTCTCTAGCCTTCCGCGCTTTACGACATACTTAGTTCCTTATCCTCTTGTAACGATTCTGTCCTTCCTCTGTTTTCGCAGCCTTGTATTTTCTTCTTTCTTCAATGAGATCTAATACTTCCTGCGTGATCCATGGTTTTTTCATAACGACTCTTCTTTTACCAAGAACTTCCTCAGCTGCCGCCTGCAGACCACTTCTAATGGTTTTCCAACTCTCTTCCATTGGTTTGTTGGTCGTATCCTCCCCTATTTTATTTTCTATTGCCTCTTTAAAGGCCAGTTGATGCTGAACCTCCCTCAATTTTTCAACCTGCCATATGTTTTTCACGGCTTTCTTCAACTTTTAAAATTTAAGGTGGCATTTCATCATATCTAAGTTATGGTCACTATCGATATCTGCCCCTGGATAACTTTTGCAGTCCTTCACCTGGTTCTTGAATCTTTATTTCTCTAGAATGCAGTCGATTTGGAATCTTCTAAGGTCTCCTGGCATCTTCCACGTGTATCTTCTTCGCAGGGGATTTTTGAATATAGTGTTGGCAACCACTAGCCTGTGCTCCGTGCAGAATTCAAGTAGCCTTTCTCCTCTTTCATTTCGGGTACCTAACCCATATTTCCCAGTTAGTATTCCGTCTTGACCTTCGCCGACGACTGCGTTCCAGTCACCTAAAATAATAAGATTTTCTTCCCCTCTTACCTGCTTGATAACTTACGCTATATCTTGGTAGACATCTTCTACTTCTTCATCTTCATAATCTGACGTAGGCATGTAAACCTGTACCACTACAGTAGCTACGGGTTTAGTATCTATCTTCACCATTACTATCCTTGCATTAAACTGCAGGTAGCTTTTAACACGCATCCCGGCGCTCTTTCTAAGCATTATACCTACTCCAGCATTACCATTTAGCGATCCTGTGTTTATCATTCTGTAGCTTCCACTCCAAAAGTCTCCTTCCTTGGGCCACTTCATTTCGCTGATGCCTAATAGATCGAGGTTCATTCTTCGCATCTCCACCTTCAAGTTCTCTAGCTTACCGCAGGTGCGAAGTGATCTGACGTTCCATGTTCCTATCCGTAACATTCTATCACCTTTGACCGATGTACCCTCTCGAGTAGTCCCCGCCCGGAGATCTGAATGGGGGACTAGTTTACCTCCGGAATATTTTACCCGAGAGAATTCCATCATATCATTATATAAATTGAGTGGAGTAGCTGCGACTCCTCGGGATGATAATGTGGTGGTTTCCCCTTGCCTTCCACATCGCAGTACTACAGCCGTTAAAGTAAATGTTACCACGCCCTTAGTGGAATGTGTGTCACTGTACCAACCAGTATGGTCTCCACCTTCGCACATGTGAAGAAGAGCTGCTGCCCTCTCCCCCGGGTGATGAGAGGCATAATTGTTGGCGGCCCCCAGTCGCCAAGTCACGGTATCTTCACAGGTTTTGGTATCATTTAAATGGTCTACCTAACCCAAGGGTAGCCCAATACCCCCTCAGAACACCGTCGCTTTTTGTCCACGACTGCTTATTGGACGAGAGAACTCGCTTATCTCGCAGCTAACCTCTATATCTAAAGGTCGACCCACCATCCACAACCCGGTGGATGCACTCGGTGGCTTTAAGCTTAGCCGCGAATTCTAGTGGCAATGATATGAATATTTCTGTTACAAACAAATCTTTTATACAGATAAGGCGGGTTACCAAAAGAAAGTAATTTGTATGTGAGGCAAGTGAGAAGATAAAGGCGACGTTGTTTGAATTTCATCCAGTTTAGGCGGGCATACGAACTACTCATTCGATCCCACTTTCTGAGGTCAAAAATAAACCGTATTATCGAGTTCATTGTCACTTGTAATTTGTTGCTGTTTTCTTCATCTATATTTGTAAGCAGGGAAGAGCAGTATTCCAGGTGTGGAAGGATTAGTGTGTGTACAAGGATGGTGCGTATTTTTGGGGGTATAATCTTTTTTGATCTATACAGCTGGTGCAATATACCTAGGGTTTTCTGTTTAGTACTTTGTACTTGTTGCTTCCAAGTAAGATGTTTATCAAATGTTGCACCAAGGTTTTTTTATTGCTTCTTCATATGGTATGGTGTAGTTTCCAATTTGAATGTTGGGCAGAGATAAAATGTCTATTCGAGCATGCAAGTAGCTTTGCCGAATTATTACGGACTTTGTTTTACATTCATTTAATCGCAGGTGGTTTTTCAGTGTCCATGATGTCATTCGCTCAGCGTCTTCATTGATCAGAGCAATTGTAGATGTTAAGTCTGGAATTGATGAGTGGCAATATATCTGGAAATCATCAGCGTAGAGATGGTATTTACAATGTTTTATGACTTTGGGGAGATTATTTATGAATAACGAGAAAAGAAGAGGGCTAAGGGCTGAGTCCTGAATTACGCCTCTAGAATTATATATCCAGTTAGAAAGTGTGCTATTAGGTCCAACCACTGATTGGGTTCGGTTACAGAGGTAGGATCGAAACCAGTTTACTGAACTACTTGAGAAGTTATATTTCGTCAGTTTATGAAGAAGCAGTTCATGATCTACCATATCAAATGCCTTTGAGAAGTCCAATAGTACCAGGGGCGGAATTCTGTACACCGTACCGACGATTGTCGGTGTCGGTAAGCCGGTCCTACCGATAAGTCTCGGTACGAGCGATTCAGGAGACACGTTTTACCGACGATTGTCGTTATCCCACCGACAGTTGTCGGTAAACCCGTCGGTACATACCGACGATTTCAAAACGCTCGGTAGGACCTACCGACAAATTTTTAGCAACATGGCGGACTTTTGTTTACACTTTTCGGCCTAAGCTGACGATTTTAAATCATAATCTACGATGCTAGATCCGTGGAAGCGCTCTAATTGTATGTTATTTATAATAAAAATGATTGATTAAACACTTGAAACGTAAAATTTACGTAGTGGGAGCAGTATTTAACTTTACCAATGTTACACGTATATTACATTATGCGTTCCAATAGCGTAAGGTATTTTACATTATAAATATTCCGTAATTTTAAGTATGTAACGTATTGCTTTGCTTTTAAATTACTCACAACAAGACACGATAGGTATCTATTGTTGATTTGTAAAGTTTGGATCCGAAATTAATTTATATTTTCAATAAAAACGAATGCCTATTGATGCACTTTCAATGAAATATATACGTGGACATTTCTTTCACTTTCATATTAACTTCAATACCCTATGTGAGCATCTGAGAATGGGGTTTATAATGAAAATAACTCTCCTACCTTCGTAAGTACTCTTGAGAGCATCAGACAGCAGCGACGAAATAGAAAAAGCATATTGCTACTATATTTTAGAAGAATATGAATGGCATCACTTAACTCCTCTCACTTATTGACGTCGTTACCGATGCACAAAACTTCCCGTAAAATTAATGCTGAATTTACTTCACCATACTAACCAAACACCGTACGGGACTTCAAGATAGATTTTCATTATTACTATAAGAGCACTGAGTAGGTACGTACCGTGTATTCCATCGGTAGAAAGGGGCAAATAAAAAGAATGATTGCACGAAACAAGGAAACATTTAATGAATTATTCATCATAAAACTACAAAAATTTCATTTCAACACGAGAAAACCTTCATACTTTCAACGGTATATCACAAATTAACACTGATCAAGCATATTTAGTCAAAGTCATATCAACGCAAAGTTTGAAATAACACACAAATGGTATCAAAATGCAAAAGTTAACACTTCCAAATAGATAGCGTAAAGTATGTCACTCAAGTTCACAATCACGACACTTGACGCGATGATACTGATGATACCTTCCGTGACATCCGCGGAATCTCGGTATTTTTCTCAACGAATGTATTTTAAATAGCCCAAAATGTGAATTCAAGCGACAAAAACGTTTTCTAATTAAATAATTACCCTTGTGGAAGTATCGGACTTAAGGCGAACAATGAGGCAAACGATGTAAACAAGCAGTGGCTCAAGATGAAGGTACATTGTTACAATACTAATAAAAATAATTTCGTCACTGCTAATCCCAAGAATACAATTATAATAAGCGTAGGTGAACAATTATGTAGCAGACAAAGTCCTCTTCCAGACAATTATACTTGAAAATTCCAATATATTGAGCACCAAATGTTGCCGGTGTTCTTCTATCAACGACCGTTGAATCCTTGAATATAAAGGCTTTTTTACTTGGGCTAGAAAAAATCCGATGGTAAATACAGCAAAATCTCGGAATACAAGCCACATCGCACCAACGGGAGTAAGAAATGGTGTTCGTAGAGTGATTAAACATCGTAAATATCTCACAGAGCAGTGATCAACTCTTTTTAACTTCTTCGCGGGCTGACGAATAACAGATGGCGTTTTCGGAGCCTCATTTGTTTAATGCAAAGAAAGGAGAAATATGATTGGTCGAGGCGCCTAGCCTCGCGTGCGGGTGCCACTTTCGTACCGACAAAAGCATTACGTCACGAATTTGTCGGTTGCACCGACAATCTGTCGGTAGCAGCGTTTTGTGAATCACATTTCTATCGGTGCTACCGACGATCGTCGGTAGCTACCGACACCGACGATCGTCGGTATCCGTGTACAGAATTCCGCCCCAGGACTGTGACTTCTCGATTTTCTATAGCCCCTCTTATATCTTCCGTAATGTTCAATAGTGCAGTTTGAGTACTGTGTCCTGTTCGGAAGCTGGATTGTAATAATAATAATAATAATAAATTTATTTCACCATTGGCAAATTATACATCTGCAAGGCTAAAGTCAATATGAGATACCAGCATACATACATGATTGAATATGAGATACCAACATACATACATGATTGAAAATTTTCCAGGTTCTTGGGAATTCTCAAGATAATCATTTCACTATATGTACAAAACATTAGAAACAGAGCTGAGAGGGTTATAAACATACTAACAGAAAGTATGGAAAATTATAGGCATTCAAGTTGCCATCAAGAAAATTTCCTTTATAATGCATCCTCCAGGTATTCATTAATACTGTAACAGCATTTTTCAGCTAGGAGGCTTTTTAGTCTCCTTTTGAATTCAGAAGGTGATTTGCAATTTTTTATTTCATCGGGAACTTTATTGTATAGGATCGAGGCAGAGTGGTAGGGACCTTTTAGGCAGAGAGAGCTGGAATATTGGTTGGAATGGATGTTATTTCTAGAACGGGTGAGGTGATCATGGTAGGTAGAGTTTTGAAGAAAATGGGAAGGGTTTGCTTTGACAAAACAGGCACATGTAAGGATATATAAAGAAGGGAGGGTGAGGATTTTAGATTTAGCAAAGAAGATTTTACCGGGAGTGCAAATAGGGACATGGTACATAGCTTTAATGGCTTGTTTTTGGGCTGAAAAGGCTCTTTTTGCTGCGAATCTAATATGTGGTTATCAATGACAAACCTATTGATTTGTTCAAATACCACACGTTCTAGAATCTTAGCAAAAGTGCAAATGATTTCTATTGGTCTATAGTGTGACGGATTGGTAGGTTCAGAACATTTTGGGATTGGAAGTATAATGGAATGTTTCCATAAAGTTGGATATTGCGCTGTTTGCAGAGAGGCATCAAAAATATTTAGAAGCGCAGGAAGTATCACTGGAAGAGCCATCTTTATTGCGGAAATATTTATTTCATCATGACCTTTTGCACTTAATGTGATGTTTTTGCATGCTCTCGTGACTGATAAGGAAGAAATGTGGGAGAAATAGAACTGGTTTCCAGAAAGATTGTTTTTTTCATGACCTTCTAGGACGTTGCTCACCTTGCATTCGTGGTTAATTTCTTTCATAGAAAAATAATTATTGAGTATATCTAGATTCATGTTGATGACATTCATATGTTTTGGCTGTATTACACCAAGATCACGAATAGTTTTCCACATTGTTTTTGTACCAGTCTGCATTCCAATGGTATGTTGGAAGTATTCGCTTGTAGCCTCACGAGTCATATATTTGTCTCGCTTTTGTAGTTCTTTGTATTCAGCGTATATGTGCGGGTCCTTGTGGCGTCTAAACATAGCTCGAGCTATGTTTCTTTCTTTAATTTTAAGCTTTATTTCTGTTGAAATCCAAGGTTTTGGTGGTTGAGTAACTCGAGCAGTCCTAATGGGACCATGAATGTCGAGAGTGTCTAGGAGCAGAGAATTTAATGTCTCCACTTTTTTATTGATCGAGTCGAGTTCACCGATACGACACCAGTTTAAGTTGTAAAGGTCATTCGTGAATCCATCTTGATGGAATGACTTAAAATCTCCATAGGTGACCATTTTTGGAGTGAAAGCAGGGGCTGTGACCTTATAGACAATATATAATCGATCATAGGAAGACATTGGGGGGTCCGATGTTTGCCCATAGGAGAATCCTTTTTTGGGTTCGTCAACACATATTAGATCTAATGTAGTACTTGTAGACTTTGTGTGACAGGTATGAGCTGTAGGAACAATATTAAGGTTACTACCTTGAATTACACTAAGCAACCGATCACTATTTACACACTTCTTTGCTATATTAATATTGAAATCTCCCATGACTATCACGTTTTCATACATTGGTACCTTGTTAGTCAAAAATGACTCAAAGTCTGACAGATTATATGAGTTTGGTTGGTTATAAACTACCGCTATCATTATTTTAAAACAAAAGGAACTAATTTCTAAAGCAATAAACTCCAGTTTGGATTCAATATCATTAGTTGAACGGCCAATACTAGAGATGGGTCGAATAGCAGATTTCTCGAATTCGAATATCGAATTCGAATATTAAATCATTGCTCGAATATTCGAATACCTCGAATTTCGAATACCTCGAATACTAAATGATGAATGCTGGAATGTTTGACTCGGCTGCCTATGCAGCAGGCAACACAAGATTTTGGGAAGTAATTTTGATTTCCTTTAAATGATTCGAACAGGAATTTAGCTGATTAATGAATATTTTAATTTTATGGAAACAATTGGGCATATCATTAATTCAACTAACATCGCTTTACCCCCACTTCTGCTGCCAAGTGCTAGCTGACAATCTGAGGCATTTTGCAAAATACAAGCTCTATTCCACCGGATTTCTTCAATTATTTTCAGTCTATCTTTGGGAGTTCTCACGAGATAAGAAGATGAATTGGAATTGCTATCAGGGAGAAACCAAATATTCTGAGAAAATATCCCTTTGTCTGGGACTGTAACAATAAAGATTTATAGCACCACTCATTAATTATAGCTTGATATATGCTTTCGGAAAAAAATACAGCATCAACTTCCGAGAAGCTCTGCTGCTCATATCGAGTTTCGCCAGAATGCTAAGTCTCCGTCGTATTTTGACATTTATTTCTTTGCGTAAAATGCTTAAATAAACTCAGAAATACGTCGTGTTTGGTCTTATTCTTTTTGCAATTACGCGCACATTACTAATATTTCAATTCAATAAAGGTGTAACATCAATTGACGATAGTCATTCTTAGACACCTTTTGTACTAATAGATGACTCATGCAGCGGTTGACCTCCACAGAAATGGGGAACTTCGAAGCTGGTAGGAAAAAAAGGTCAGTGGGGGAGAAAAGGGAGGGCCCGAAACACGTTTCTATTGTTCTCGTGTAACTTGGTATTTTTTCGAAGCTAAGGTCTTCGTAATATGATCCCTGCGCGAGCTGACCTTTTTTTATTTCGAAGAAGAGGAAAGCCTCAGGGGGGCGGGCTATTGCTGAATAGAGAGGGATACCGGATCTTGGGAAATGCGCTAGTGTAAGTACCCCACGGTACTCACGCAGCAGTCGACCTCCAGAAATGGGGAACTTCGAATCAGGTAGCCAGAAAAAGGTCAGTGGGTGAGAAAAGGGGGGAGGGCGTGAAACACGTTTTTATTGCTCTCGTAACTCGATATTTTTTTCGAGGCAGGGGTCTTCGTAATGCGATCCCTGCGCGAGCTGGGACCTTTTGTTTGATTTCGGAGAAAAGGAAAGCGTCAGAGTGGGTGAGGCGAGTGCTGAATGGAGGGGGATAGCGAATCGTGGGAAATGCCCTAAGGTTGCTATCCCACGGCACTGAGGTTCTCCTGGTGGGGGGAAACGGGGATTTTCGGATTTTTCACCCGACCATTTTCGGTTCCCCTCGTCGAACTCTTTTCACCGCTAAAATCCACGAATTTGATGTAATTCGTCAACTTGCGTAAAACGGCGTTGCGAGCACTAAATGACTACAGTTCTCTACATTTTTCCGAGTCAACTACCAACGACGTGCGTGCGACAGTGTATGACGCGAAATTCAAAGTATTCGAGGTATTCGAGGCGGTACTTTTCGCATAACTATTCGAAACCTCGAATATCGAATACTTTCTAATATTCGAGGTATTCGAGTATTCGCGGATACTATTCGCACATCTCTAGCCAATACACTTAGCTCTTAAAGAGGTGTGAACATATATACCAGCTCCTCCTCCACGTTTTTCTTCTCTGTCCTGTTGGAATAATGTATAATCAGATAGAGCAACAGTCTCTGATTTGATGGTTGGCTTAAGCCAGGTCTCGCTCACACCGATCACATGTATATGGTTGATAGAGTAATACAATTTGAAATCTTGGATGTGAGCGGGTAGCAATTGGGCATTTACAAGAAATATACATAGCGAGTCAGAGGGGGATTTTGAGTTGGCTTTGATTGGAGAATTTGTTGTCGAATTAGGGGCCCTGATATTAGTTATTTGAGCACTGGATGAATCTCTTATAAAAAAACATCCAAGTCTTTTTTGGTATTTATAGCTGTCACAGGACAGCCCTCAGATTTCCTAGCGAGAATAGTACCATTTCTCACCCAAAGGAACTTTAAATCGCCTTTCTTTTTTAAGTCTCTGGCAGACGCAAAGACTTTTTTGTCGAATGGGGTGAGGGCCTCATCAATGTAGATTGACTGTGTGTTTTGCGTTGAGGCAGAGGACCAACCCATATCTCTGGTGCTTAAGTTTTTCCTCGTCCGGCGTTTGAGTATGAGTTCGTTTCTTTTACTTTGCCTGATGAAGCGTACAATAAATGGTGGTGGGTGAAAAGGATTGGAAGTCATGTTGCGGGGTCGTGGCGTGAACGCGCAACCTATATCCTTAACGGTTAAAGGAACATTAAAAGTGGAACCAATGCTCAACACTAAACCTTGGGCACTTTCATCGAAGTTAAATGGCACACCTCTTACTTCAACACTATTTTTCAGAAGTTCTTGTTCTTGTCTTTTCAACCTGTTCTCAAGGTCATCCACATTACCCTGAAGTGTATTTGTTAGCTCCTTAAGGCGTTACGGTAGTGACGGCTGGGAGCCGCTCTGGGCGTCCGATACCGATCGTTTTTTTCCCACTGCTGGAGTTCACATACCACTCAATTGCGGAACAACTAGAGGATATAGAGACTTGCGGTTTTCTTTATTGTATTAAGGAGACGTGTATTCACATTAAAAAAGGAAATAATTAGTACAGTAAAACCTCTTTACATCGTAATGGAGGGGACCAAAATTTGGGCAATTTGATGTATGGAGGTTCACTATAGAGAGGTTTTAGTGGTAGGCACCATTTTTTTCATATCCTTGGGAAATGAAAGGTGCTACTGTCTTTTAAGCCATTATATTAATATATTTAAACATATAGGTATGCATAAGTGAACATATATTTACAATTTAACCTCTTCCCTACGCAGGGCGTGATTTCACGGCCTGAATTTTCTGATGCTAAAGAAGGAAGGCCGGATTATCACGGCTTGACGTTTTCGAAGCAAAAGGCCAAAGGCCGTGTTGTCACGATTTCGCGGTCAAGCATGCCAAGTGGGTCCCAACCGCCATTAGGGTCTCTCGGCGTGAGAGGTCCGACCCTTTCCTATTGTCCGCGTGGGGATTATCTCGGCCCATCCTGGCACTTAGTGACCCACTCAAGGAAGGTGCTCATGGTCACTTATTTGTTTATAAGTTCATCATCATCATCATCACTGGTCAACAATCCTAGGATTGGTTTGACGCAGCTCTCCACTCAGTTCTCCTATCAGCTAATCTTTTCACTCCTACGTATTTCTTCTCTTTCACATCTCTCTTTACTTGTTCCATATATTTTGTTCGAGGTCTTCCTTTTCCATTCTTGCCTTCCACCTGTCCTTCGACGATTGTCTTCATCAGGCCATCATGTCTCAAGATGTGGCCTATAAGGTTGTTCCGTCTTCTTATTAAGGTTTTCATGAGGCTTCTCTTCTCTCCTACCCTTCTTAGCACTTCCTCGTTACTAACTCGGTCGATCCATTTGATTTTCATCATTCTTCTGTAGCACCACATTTCAAAGGCCTCTATCCTTGCTTTCTCCGCTGCGGTCATTGTCCATGCCTCACTTCCGTATAGGAGCATACTCCAGATGTAGGTTCTTATAAATTGTTTCTTTACATCCATATTTAAGTTTCCTGCTGTAAGCAGGTCTCTCTTTTGGTGGAATGCTCTCTTCGCCTGGGCTATTCTGCTGATAATTTCTTTCTTGCTTCTCCCGTCACTAGTTATCTTGCTTCCCAAATAACAGAATTCATCCACTTCTATCAGTTTTTGCCTCCCTATTTTAATGTTGGTCTTGACTTCTTCTCTTCTGCTGCATACTAAGATCTTGGTTTTCTTCGTGCTTATTTTCAGTTGATATGTACTCATTACCCTACCCATATTAACCAGAATATTTTTCAAATCCTTCTCTGTTTCTGCTATAACGGCTATGTCATCGGCAAATCTTAGCATGCTTATTTTTTCTCCATGGATATTCACTCCCAATGCCTTTTCTTTGATAAGTTAAAATAACTAAAAACGTTCATGTTGCATTTATTGAAAATCAATGCGAGGAATTACATTCTGTATGTTCTGCTGATTGGTTCCAAATTTTAAACGGAATTCTAGCGTTCATATTAACGGAGTTGATCATCACCTAGAACAATTTTTGGAGACGCTAAGGTTAGATGTTTAATTGTTATTTTTATAACTCACTAGCAAGTAGGAGCGATATTGTAATGATTTACATCTAAAAATATACGTTATTTTGTTAGCTACATTCTAGATGTACATTTGCGGTGAAATTCGATAGAATATTCGATTTAACTTCTATGAAAAAAAAGCCCTCGTAATGTAATAAAATATGATTCTCTCAGTTCTTTGTCGTGAGCCAAAATTACAGCGACTATTTTTAATGACCTCTTACCAACCTTTGAATACAAAGGTATTATAAACGAATTTCGCTATAAATACTGATTAATGCATATCCTTAAAATTCGTAAATTTAATGTACGATAATGTATGATAAGGAATGTTTTACGTAGACACATTGTGAGAAGCATTCCATACCATTGCAGGAAAGACAACTGCTCTACCCAGGTAGTTACTCTTATATCTTGGATCTCTGGTCAGGTTGCACCTCACAGAGTTAGTTCGGGACACATTAGTGCATTAATGTTTTCTTGGAAAAACTTATTATCCTCCAACTGGAAGACCCAAGAGTATATTGGTGTAAGTATTCTCCTACTGAAATATGTACGTGGAAGGTGATAATCTCACTCTTCTCGGAATAGCTCATTTTCTTTTCAAAATTTTCTTGGCGTGTATTCAAATTTAGCCGTTAACTATCTGTACGCATTCCGCTACCTATACCAGGGATGGTTTTTGTGGAAATCTGCTGTGCGATGCAGCCAATACCATGAATGAAAGAGAGCTGCACCACCCAGGTAATTACTCTCATATCTTGCTTCTCTGGTCAGGATCCAGGTGGTCTGCTTTGTGCCCCTCACGGGCTTATTTCGGGACACATTAGCGCATTAATGTTTTCTAGGAAAAACTTATCATCCTCCAACTGGAAGACCCAAGAGTATATTGGTGTAAGTATTCTCCTACGGAAATATGTACGTGGAAGATGATAACCTCACTCTTCTCGGAAAAGCTCATTTTCTTTTCAAAATTTTCTTGGCGTGTATTCAAATTTAACCGTAAATGTTCTGTATGCATTTCCTGCAAGGATTTTTTTTCAAATGATGTGTCGGTTGAATTACATTTTTTCTTGGAATTATACAGCCAGGATTTTTTTCTTGAAGTGCCTTTCGTTTCGCTTTCGTTAGTTTTGCATACGTTCTCGACCTGTTCGGAGTTGCTTGGCCGAGAGGGGCGTTAGGCAAATTTCCTGGACTTAAAGTATTTGTTGGTCTATGATATAATGCCGTTTTGCTGAAAACCCTAAAAATAACCGTAGAACTTCGTTTAAAAGTTCTACAGGCATTGCAAAATGAAAGGAATACATTGATGAACTGACATTTAATGCAACAGTAACAATTAAAAAAAATTAAAATTGCACTGGTAACAATTAACTGACCGCAAAAGTACGCCGGGATGGGCTGCTCTCGGGGAAAAGGGTCGAGGATTATCCCCACTAGGAAAGGTCATTAAAGGGAGGAAGCGACTACCTGGTCAGTCCCGAGCCGAAAAAAAACTCCGTACGGGGCGAAAAAGAAAATCTCAAACCCTTCGTAGAGCCAAGAGCAACTTCCCGCGAAGGAGCTCGGCTCGAAAAGGTTAATGATTACACAAAGATAAAAGTAAATTGTTCAAGAGGCCTTTTTAGAAAATAAATTAGTTAATGGGTTTGCTTAAAAAAAATTTCAAACTCTTTCGAAATAATGTTTTCAATACCACAAGCACTTTTTAATGTCATTATCACTATAAATAAATCACTAGCTGTTTTCGTTAATGCCTTTTGACCCAAGAAATAATTCCCTGGTCTAAGGGTTGTAATTTACTAATAGTGTTCAGAGGAAAGAACAATATTTTTATATTTCTAAACATAATTTCTTCATCCTCATATTTAACTGCCTGAGTTTTTTTTATTTGTGCAGCCTAGGTATACAGTTTCTTCTGTTTTGCCTCGGTTGTTTACAATAGATGTGAGGGTGAATGATGGTATTCCAAAGGTCACTGCCTTCTACCTGTCCTCGTTGATGGCTAGGAAAATTGCTAATTATGTGGAAATGTCAAGCAGTTGCCTTCTTTTATTTCTTGAATCCATCATCAGCCTATGATTAATTAAGTAATTTTCATATTTTTTCATATTTTATGGCAAATAATTGAAAATAGCGGAGCGGGGTGAGGCGAGGTAAGAAATTCGACTTGGCCTGAATCACGTCCTTTGTGGCCGTTTTGGGCTTGCAATTCTCCACGGTCTACCCATTTTAGGCCACGTGAATTAACGTAGATCTGTGGGTCTCAAGGTGATTGTGGAAGAAAAGTGCAGCCACAGAATGCTCATTTAAGAATTTTTATATTTCAGCTTGGAGTCAAGTTATAATTGGCCAAAGTCCAACTCGATTTTCTCAATAACCTGAGGACATACTACTACTTATTTCCTATTTTAATGTGAATACACATCTCCTAAATACAATAAAGAAAACCGCAAGTCTCTATATCTTCTAGTTGTTATGCAATTGAGTGGTATGTGAACTCTGGCAGTGGGAAAAAGCGATCGGTATCGGACGCCCAGAGCGGCTCCCAGCCGTCACTACCATAACGCCTTAACACATATCAACTCCTTCTCAATCATATCAAACTTGACTGATAGGTTAGTGACTAGAGCACAATTTTCACTTACTTTTTCAATTAATGACACTTGGTCTTCTTTGAGTTCATCCAGCTTTTTCAGAACCTCATGCAGTATGTTCGGAAGCTCCATCGTTGGCAGATCAGATATCTTGTCTGCTCCTGGTGATATTTCAGCTTGCGTACTGCGATCCGTGAAAGCAGGAGAGGAGTAAGCAGGTCTTCTAATGGGAGTGTCGTCTCGTCGAGATCCTCTATTCTCTCCAAGGCATAGGTCACAGGAACAGGGTTTCTGCAGGTCCTCAAGCGTTCTTACATCTTCCTCAGTGAAATTCTTGCTGTGCGGGTGATGTAGAGTCAAGCAACCTCTGCATTGGAGGGAGCCACCTCACTTAACTGGGCAGCCACACGTTCCACAGTTCCGCATGACTCGCTTATGTTAGAGCAGAGAGACAACCGTTCGCCTCGGTGGCTCGAGAGAGACTCCCTAATGCTGCTGAACCATGCCCCTGCTAAGGAGAACAGCAAGCACTCCTTGTTTGAAGTGTGCTTTTGTCTGAAGCTTGCATGGTTTGCTTTGTTAACAACTACTTCTTTAAATTTAGTGGTTTTAAATTATTTTTTGTGCTTACAGGAATAGATCTAGCATCCTTGCATCAAAATGGCAAGTTATGGGAACAAAAACTATGTGAATACTAAGCACTCAAAGTGCCAAGTTTCGGAGATGCTGTTAACGTGCTTCAAGGCCCCTCGAAATTACATCTCCAAATTTTGGAGTGGATATCTTGTTGCCCAACTTTGAGTGCTTAGTATTCACATAGTTTTTGTTCCCGTAATTTGCCATTTGGATGTGAGGAAGGTAGATCTATTCCTGCTATCAGAAAAATTATTCTTAGAGGCAAGATTTCATGTCCAGCACAGTTTATAATATCGATATAACCTTTTATATTTGTCAATTGTTGGCCTGCATATGATATTTGTTATTTGCAGGATTTAATTGAGATGGTCATGGATTTGCAGTCTAGTTTGAATAGGCAAGAGATGAGGATGCATGACCTTGAAGATTACCTTGACAACTTGTTGGTCAGAGTGATGGAGACAACACCTCGAATACTTCAGACACCATACCTGACAAACTTGAAGGCTGCTACTTGGAGGTATGTTAGTTTTTTGGCTCATGTTTTCAATATTGCTGTATACATCTTCATACCCATCTATGTGATTGTTTAAAGAAATTGGATGTGCTCCAATGATAAATGACTTAACCAAGATGACTGTATCCACATGAAAATTAAGAATTTACTTTCTTTTATCACTATGCAATGAATTATGATTTCTTTCAATACAAAATCATGTGCTATATTACTGGATAGAGTATCACATCATCTTTTTCATAAAAGTAAATACAGTGGAACCTCGTTAAAGCGAGTACGGGCTATAGCGACACCCCCGCTATTACGAGAGATAGCCGATGCACCGTCAATTGACCCTATAATAAGCGTGTTAAAAAATTCGTTTTTACGAGACCCTTTCGGTGTTGGCTCTCGCCATAGCGAGGGTTCACCGCCGGAAGACTTTCATGAAGACTCCTTAACCTCTGTAATTGCTAGCGATCTGTTAGAAATGAAGTTAATGGAGTGCTCAGTCTCAAATTTATGTGGTAAACTGTCGTTCGATAAATATAATGATGACGAAACAATGCTTTGCATGATTTTTATTCAGTGCGGCTCTTATAAATTGTTTGAATAGTTGGTCGTTATTTGAGTAAGGAAATTTAGTGATGCCAATAAACATCGCCTTTCGTCTGGATTTATGCTTACGTTTATCGGATAGATGTTTATCTGTCGCCGCACCACTCCTGTTCCTGTATATCTGTTCGCAACAGGTATATTGGCTATTATTTGCTCCACCTCCGGCAAAGCGACAATTCGCTATAGCGAGTGTTTATTAGAGCACCGTGGGGTGTCGTTATATCGAGGTTTCACTGTACATAGCAGCCCTAAACATGTTTTCGTTTCTTTCCTCTACAAACGTGGCTTTTATTTACTTATTCTTCTTCAATCAATTTCCGGCAAATGGTTCTCTGCATTGGCTTTAAACTTTCTGAGAATGTTATTTGAATTTTCTAGATGACGAAGTACTGAACCTACCGTATAAGCGCGTGTAAGAGGCGCACCTTTTTTCCCAGATATTGCAGCCAAAAATGGGGGTGCGCCTCTTACACAAACTTCTTATCTTCCCCCCTCCCCTTCACCGGTCGCAAGTTCAAGGGGAACTGAGTGGCCTTGGTTTTCAGCGTGAGTCAGTCATCTGAAACCCTGGGTCAAAATCAAGCGGCAGGCAGGGGAGTTTCTCCCTTAGTGACGTATTTTTAAAATGCTCCTGTTTGAATTTCTTGCAAGCATCGCGCCGTCACGTCGGTACCCCAGAGGTGAACATTGAAAAGATCGCGCGGGGTGATTCACTCCGGAGCGCGCGCTAAATTTATTGCCACGAGTGGGCATCCCGAGGCATTTATACTGCAAATAGTAATATTGATGTCAAAACCAGCGGTTGAAAAAATTCGAACGAGTGTGCTCATTGTTGGACTTAATGGTGGATAGAAGAAATCGGAAATGCTTATAAGTGAAGAGATTGCCCCGATTGTTGTTCAATCTCTTGGGAAAGCTCATGCTATGTGCCTGTCGTGTTTTGCCTTAACTTTTCCCGCGGTTGCAATACTATTGCAATACTCCTGCGAGAGCTTTTAAACAAAATTGTTCGTGAGTAGGACAAGTAACGTAGAGCGATGGCGTATGCAAAGAGAGGATCGGAACTCTTTCTACTCCCTCTTATGCCGCCGCAGTTATCAAAATTTCCTCTTTCAAATAGTACTGAAAGAGGACATTTCGATAACTGTCAAAATTCCAGGCATACGTGTGCAACACCGCACGATAAGATAAAAAAAATGTTTTTTTTTCTTTATAGCTTCGATCCTCAAAATAGGGGTGCGCCTCTTACACGTGTGCGCCTCTTACACAAGCTTATACGGTAATTCATAGAGGTGCATGTAAAAAGCACTTTCATTTTAATTTTCTAGTACTTTCAATTACAGTTTATAGCATTTTGTCACATCTATATTTTTTGATTATTTTCATAATGCAATAGATTATATAATTATGCGATAGAGCAATAATGAATTATGGAATATGATACAGTAGAACTGTGTTAAAGCAAGTACAGGCCATTGTGAGACCCCCACCATTAGGAGAGATAGCCGAGGCACCATCAGTTGACCCTATGATTAGCATGTAAAAAAATTGTTTTTACAAGGCCCTTTTGGTGTTGGCACTGGCCATAATGAGAGTTTCCATCACTGGAAAACCTTCACCTAGAGTCCCTAATTTCAGTAATTGCTGGTGTTTTGTTAGAAATGAAGTTAACATGGAGTGCTCAGTCTAAAAATTCATGTAGTGAACTGTTGTTCGATAAGTGAATAGTTCATTTTGGTGAAATTATTTTGGCATTAACATTCACAAATGCTCAATCTTCTTTTGTTCCTCGGGCGGCAGAAAGCAGTCGGCAGCATGCCCACATGTCTGCGAGTTGCGTGAAAAGAGAGCATTTAAAGGTAGACACCATGGAAAAAATGCAAAAAAAAAAGAAAACGAAAATAATAGAGCAATACGAGAGTGACATAATTAATTTATCTTCCTATTTGCTCTTCGCAATTTAAAAAAAAAGCTCCCTAGGAATGCAGATCATGAAGAGTTAGAAGGAACTTTGTTCGGGTGGTTTTGCGCACTTCAATCTGCGAGAACTCCTGAGGAAGGGTAACTCCTGCTTATGGCTAAAGAGGACTATTTCAGTGATGAATTGAGAAATGTAAACTTTGAGAGTTCAGAAGTTTGTTGTTATACTAATTTAAAGCACAAAAGCGTTATTTCCCATCATAATTGCTGGTGATGCCTGCAGTGTAAACACATAGTCATGGAAGAAAGGATTCCGATCCTAGCGGAATATTTGAAGAAGTATTCCCCACGTGATATAACATAGATGAAATGTAACTCTTTTACAACCTACTCCCCGACAAAACTCTTGCAGTATGAGGTATTTCTTGCAATGATGCTTCTAGAGGCAGGTAATGCACCTTAGCGGTGGCATATGTGAAGAGCTGATGCTGCACTTTTAGTTTATTTAATTTAAAAAATTCTGCATTCCTTTCTCATGTTTCTCAGTCATTATTGGGAATCTTAAATCAATAAATTCATACTCATAAGTTTTGTTGACCTTTGGGTCAATTAGATGTGTATGCCTTTTCGTTTCCTTGTGGTATATTTTATCCATGTGTGTTATATTAGTCGCAGTTTCCTGCAGCCTGCTTTTGTTTTACTTAAGTGACATCAACATAATATCTGCGTTATATTTTTTGTGAAATAATATCAAGTAAATATCTTTTCTAATACACCAAAGGATGAAGTTCGCCATGAAAAAATATTTGACTAAGCTGGGATTGGAACCCGGATCTCCCGATTGGTGGTCAGGCGTGTTAACCAGTTCCACCACCTAAGCATTTTCTCGGAGCGAACTTCGGGACGGGTTTTACCATGGCTTGGTGGTGGAATTGGCTAACACACCTGACCAGCAATTCAGAGATACGCCTTTGAATCCCGGCTAAGTTTTTCATTGCAAACTTCATCCTTTGGTGTATTTAACTTTGCACCCGTGCGCGTGACTGCGTACAAATTCACTTGCTCTTCGCTTGCTTGTACATTTCTGCATTTTTTCTTATGTTACCAATTGTTATGCAAATCGTTTTTATTGCAGTGCCATAGTTACCCTCTGTGTATTATTTCAATGACGTTGCAGGCGTATCACTCAAAATGGACCTTTTCTTCGAAACATTGGCAATTTTAATCACATCACTATGCAAGCATAGGAGACTTTTTAGTTTAGATGATGAAGATATTACATTGGATGGTAGAAAAGGTCTTCCGAGGCAGAATCGTTCTACCACCGTTTTCGTCTGCTGAAACAAATGTATGTTATTTCACATAACTGCTGCGTTACATACAGGAACAATAAACATACACCATTGGAAGCATTTGAGGCATTAAATAACTGCATTACAGTTTTATCAGTAATTGTTTGAATTATCAGCTGAAAATACCAAAATAATAGAATGATCATGAAAATGCACTAATTAATTGCATAGAAAAATGACTTTGTAGGTTGTGCTTTGGTACACTGCTTGAGAAAGCAATGCTCCACATACAGTGAGTCCTCGTTCAACGTCATCCCGTTTAACGTCATTTCGCGATAACGTCACGAAAATTTTGAGATCGTCATTCGTTTATCGCACCTTCACTTCACAATAACGTCAAGTCTTTTAAATTTCGTGCGAGAAAAAATGCAAAGCGGCGGGCGTTGCAGGTTGTTCGTTTTGTGGGCGGTAGTACAGTCTGTCTAAACGAAGTGTAAAAGGATGTGTTTATTGTTAATTGCGATTATGGTTTAAGCAAATTTTCTGTAAAATTTATTCTTAGGTAGGTGCGCAAGGTTTTACTTGACATAATGGTTTTCAGGAACCTAAAAAGTGATTTCAAGGAATTTTTCCATGTAGAACTCGGAGTTTTTGTCTTCACTTTTTTCGCCGTGTTCACAATAATTTTGGTTCCTGTAACTGCGACGATGTTTCAGCGATGATGATGCTCAGGCGACGCTTGCCCGGGCGACCACCATGGGTGCGGTCCAATGAATGCTACTTTCGCTACCAGACGCTACTGACGGAAGTGGTCCGGAGCTCCGGTCCATAAGCGCTACGTTCCCTTCGAGAATTTCTTTTCGGATCGGTCAGGAGCGAAGTCAAAATGGCGGAAATGAATGAGGGCGGGCAAACTGGGATTATGAAATCGAAGGGATGGTTTTAAATGCGAATTGAGGCGATTATGGTCATTGAATATTAATGAATATGTTCGAATGTACTTTAAATGAATTTTATTTTCCAGTATCGAGGTTCCACAAAGTAAAGCAAGAAACTTTGAACCGTATTTCTCACACCTACCCTCGCCTACCCTTTGTAATTGAAACTCATTACCCTATCAAAGGAAAAAGTAGGTACCCTACCATTTACTCACTTGAAACATATTAACTTATTATGGCTAACAACTATTATAAAACATTAATCCATTCCATTTTCATCCTATTTCTCTTCAGATTTTAATTTATGGCATGAGTTGATTTGTCAATATGTGTTCTTACAATCCTTTCTTATAGTACATGTCCCTTTTAATAATTTTATGTTGCCTTTTGAATGTAAAGGTTGCTTCCAGAGACATTTGAGTTCATTTTGGGGGAGATACGAGAATGTCTACGGATATACAGTGCTTGCTATATATTTATTTAAATCACTATTAAATTTACATCTATTTACTATGAGAGCCTACTCCGTTACTTCGTAGTCACCTATACAGAAAGAAGGTGTCCACATTCAGCGTCCAACAGCAGCAACGTTAGTAAGCTCTCCATTGCCTCAGTGAATTCCCTTCGAATTTTCGCCAAAAAATGACTCGCTCCTCTGCGACCCAAGTTTTCAGGGGAGCGTCTGGAGCGAGGCGGGAAACGGGTGTGTGACGTTTTCCGTGATGTCACACCTTAACCTGTAGCGCTCCGTAGCGAATAACGGACCGCCTGGGAGCTCGTCTGCAGCACTACGAAGCATTGGTAGCGTTCAACGGACCGCACCCCATAGCGAGGCCGAAAAGCAAATAAGGGAAGATACAAAAATGGAGAAGGATTTACGTCACTGCTGCTATTGTCGTCGATGAAGACAGGAACTCGTATTTATGCCATAGTTTGCATTCCCATTGTAAAAAATGCCCCAGATATGATACGCTAAAATTTTTTCACTTTTTACATAGTTTCTTAGTGGATATTATGTTTCGATTAACGTCATTTCGTTTATCGTCACATTTTTCAGGAACGGTAAGTGACGTTAAAGGAGGACTCACTGTACAGTAAAACCTCTATGTAGTGAACCTCTTTACATCGTAAACCCCATACTTCGTACCAACCCTCTGGTCCCGTCAGATTTACATGTAAATTTATAGGCAAACCTCTCTATAGTGAACCTCTTTATATCGTAAAACCTCATATCAAAAACCTCAACGTATCATAGCAATGAGACACCCTGAGATGGCCTAACTACCTCCGCAATTCGTACCGAGACAACTAGAGACCATTAATGCAGCCGCGATAACGAACATGGAATGAAATTTTCAGCGATAAATGTTTCATGCTTATTCTTTTCTTTTACACCTTTACTATACGGTAATTTTCACGTTAATCATTAGTTAGGGCCATTTTTTTCCATATGAGAGCATACCTAACAGTAAATAAGAAAAAGGCAACCAACTATCCTAATCATTTTAAGTGACAGTAAATGAAGACGGAACGCATCGTTTTCTCTCGAATCATGGTAAAAATTGCTCGATAGCACTCGCTTTCTGTTAGTTATGGCTTTATTTTCCTGTAAGTGCTTACATACTATATTCAGTTAATAAAAGAGGTGACCAGCGCAGCCTATAATCCCTTGCTGGCGGAAATATTCCAACTAACTTCACTCCCATTCATGGAGACAGAATTATTCAACGGCATTGCTACTTCCGTTTCTAAAATGAAAATATTTCATGAATTTTCTGCGACTCGAAATAAATAAAATACAGTTTTGCAATTATTTTATTCCCATATTTCCCTGTATAGCACTTTCTTACTACCGCCTTGGTAATTTTTTCAATGCTTTCGTGAACGATCGTAGGTTACAATTTATTGCACTCAGCGACAGTCATATGTCTTGCGTGCGTATCATCGACGAGGGCAGGCAGAAAAAAGATATAGCAGTGACCTTAAGAATACCATCATTCACCCTGACATCTATTTTAAACAACCAAGGAAAAACAGAAGAAACAGTATATCTAGGCTGCACAAATAAAAAAAACTCGGGCAGTGAAATAAGAGGATGAAGGAATTATGTTAAGAAATATAAAACTTGGGTACTTCCCTCCAAACACTACTAGTAAATTACAACCCTTAGACCAGGGAATTATTTCTTTGGTCAAAAGGAATTATTGAAAACAGCTAGTGATTTATTTTTTATGGAGAGTGGATAGTGAAAATGACATTAAAAGTGCTCATGGAACATCCTTCAGACCATGCACAGGCTGTGCCTTTCGTGGAAGGAATTACCATCCTCAATTTTTGAGAAAGGCTTCATCTAGGCTGGGATTACGGGTGGTAGAAAACAGGAGGAAAGTGAGATATTTGAGAATGAACCTACAGAGTAGGATAAAATCAGCAAAATAGTTGACACAAATTCAACATTTGAAGACTTTGTAAATGTTGATAATGATTTAATCATATGTTCCCCACATGAGTTGGAAGACAGTAGTGAAGGAGATGTACATATATTGCAGGATACCAGAAGAGATCGA
This sequence comes from Ischnura elegans, assembly GCF_921293095.1. Classification (NCBI taxonomy): domain Eukaryota; kingdom Metazoa; phylum Arthropoda; class Insecta; order Odonata; family Coenagrionidae; genus Ischnura; species Ischnura elegans. Next base: position 112,599,008 of record NC_060259.1, on the reverse strand, counting down.
TTTAGAGGAAGATGTTGATGATGAGGAATCAGTTACTGTTCCCACCAATAAAGAGGTTGAGGATTCATTGAATGTAATTGAAAGGTTATTATTAAGCATGGAGGAATGCGATCATAATATGATCGTATTCAATAGAAATGAAAACATTTCGAAAGAGTTTGAAAAAAAGTTTAAGCAAACCCAATAACTAATTTCTTTCCTAAAAAGTCCTCTTGAACAAGATACTTTTACCTTTGTGTAATCATTAAATTGTAAATACAGTAAAACTTCGATTTTACGCACTTCGATTTTACATCAAGTCTCGTTTTTACGCAGTGACACTCAAGTCCGGCCGGAAAGCATAGGGAATTCTAATGGTGAAACTTCGATTTTACATCTTTTCTTGATTTTACGCAGTTTTTCGATTTTGCGCAGCATAACCTCAGCCCCAAAGAGGCCGCTAATTTTGATTTTACGCAGTTGTCTTTCGACTTGTTTTGAAAATGCCGACTGGAGCAATATGAAGTTAGGTTATTTATTCGTCTAAATGAGTTGCAAAAATGAATACAAGAACGGTTGAAATGACGTCGCGCTGTTGAGCGTGAAACTAAAAACATCGCGAATCTAATTATTGCTTCCCCCTACGCCCTCTCAGTAATATTTCAGGCTCCTTTACGAACGCGAATATCGCTCTTAGTTAAAATTTGCCGTAGAAGGATATCGAAACCTAAAATATACGGCTATCGCCGTGTATGCGACAAATGATCGCCGTAGATATTAACATCATCACCTTTTGTTTATTATTCGACTTATTGATCGGCGCTGTTTATAACATATTTATTGTAATTACAGTAGACGGTCGTTAATCCGGAATTAAGAACTACGGAATATCTATCCCTAACGGAAGGTTTTCTAGAATTTTGCGAACGCTATGTTTTCCTTCGCCGCAGCGAAATATAACGGCGAAATGAGCCGTTAAAAATCCTCCCGTGCCACAATTTTGGCTTCCACGGTGATCCAAAAGAGATAGTATGGACGTAAGTCGATGGTGATTCAACACGATGGTAAAAGCAGCTTACGGTGTCTCATTCCGCGGGCTAACCCCACATCTGCGGGACTAATGGAGGCGAGGGAAAGTTGATTGCGCGGCGCGCTTATTAGAGCTGATTCAACTTGTATCTCATTGTCAGTGGGTTTAAATGAAACATGGTTGGAACTTGAATAGCTATTAGCTTACTCCGCTAGGTGGCAAGCGTTTATTTTTAACGGAACGGAAGTTAATGCCCACGGAGAATAACTCGCGTCGTCAATCGTCATTCAATCATTGAAGTCAAATTCAAGACGTGAGTGATAAGGCAGTCCCTTTAAACTCAGGAATGGCTTATTACCATTAAATCGAAGTACAAAAAGTGTCCGGTGTTGTTATCAGATATGGGGAGGCAAAATATTACGTGAGGATGAGTCACACGGCTTGTGAGTCGAAGGTCCCGGCGCTGAATTCGCGGAAGAATGCCGACAGAGAAGCTATACCCGGTAGATTCTATCTAATAATGCTAAAATATCACGGGAAAATGCTTTTTTAATGCGTAAAAATTATAAAGAAGGAAGATTGTTCCGGACTATTAATCATTTTTCTATTCATCACTGGCGGCATGACGTTAGTTGCGCGGTTATTTAAATAGCTCATTTTAAAAAGTGATCTAAACACCGGAAAAATCTGAATTTCCGAGTATCCCGGGTCCTATGTGCTCCGTATTATCTATGGTATGCTATTTGGAAGGAGGTAACTGACAGCTGGGGTCATTAGCGCCATGAAGTATGGGCTGGGGGGATAGGTACCCTATGTTGGCATTAGCCAGGTTGTAATGATAAGCTCAAAAGGGACCAGGACTTAACTTCCCATCTGATGGACAGAGTGGTGCACTGGAAGTGCCCTCCATATTAGACTCAAGTAGGGATAGGGCCATCTCTGAAAAGTCTCTGCTACTGCCAGGACTTGAAAACAGGCCCACAGGGTGTAAAGCCTTTGTGATGTATTAGCGAAATTTTGCACCCAGTTAATGGGGTTAATTTGGATGACTATCCTCAGGTATCTCATTTCTTCAATCTCCAATCTTTGTTTGTCTGCAGGTGGTTAAACAGATTTCCTGAAAACTGCTTTTAATGAGAATATTTTCAAAAATTAGCTTCTCTGCGAGCATTTAGTATCACCATTCCGACATTTCTCCTGGGTAACAGAAGTAATCTTAGTGCCAGAAATGCTAGCAATTCTACCATATTATTCAACCATTGGAAACATTGTTCAGGAATGCAACGTTGTTTCTCTTCAGGTAACACGTCATCTGTGGTGTTGCTTGTGAGTAAATAAGATTATTAGGTTTCATTTTCTTGCCTCCAAATGAGTTATTGAATCCAGGAAACATATATCTGATGTGATTGAAAATGATTTCATGCTTTTTTACCGTAAAGCCTCACATATGAGACTTTTTCTGAATCCGGTTCTGGCTTAAATCATAACTATACAAAAGTGTATTACTAAGGGTTCTAAAAATAATGAGCAAGAGGTATCCTGAAAACTATACTTCTCCTCAATACTAACTCTTGATTTTACACACTTTGATTTTACACAGTGCCCATATTTCGGTCCCTCCAACTGCGTAAAATCAAAGTTTTACTGTATATGTTCACTAATGCATGCATGTATGTTTAAATATATTAATATTATGGTTTATTAATAAAATGGTGCCCATCACTAAAACCCCACTATGGTGAACCTCCATACATCAAATTGCCCAAATTTTGGTCCCCTCCATTATTACGATGTAAAGAGGTTATACTGTAATTTTTATTCGGTACGGGGCTAATGAATTGTTTGACTAGTTGTTATTGAAGGAAGGAAATTTAGTGATGCAAAACACGTCGCCTTTTATCTGGATTTATGCTTACACTTATCGGATAGAAATTTCTCCATCGCCGCACCAATCCTATTCCTGAATAAGTTTTCACAATAGGCTATTATTTGCTCCACCTCCTGTAAAGTGACAATTAGCATTTAGTGAGTGTTTATTTGGGTACTGTGGGGTTTTGTTTTATGGAGGTTGCCCTGTATATAGTAAATAATTAATTATGAGATTAGTAGCCTGAGTATCATTTACACTAGTTGAACATCAACATAGAACAAGTTTCAACACTTTCTTCCTTCTGCCAGTTGTGTCTGTCAGTAACTACTAGATTGTACTGGCTGAAAAACCCCTCCGCAAATATGTTGCTAACTGTTGCCCAGTTTTTGTGGAGTGCAGCATTTCCAAACTCAGTTTTTTGTATTGGCATGAGCTGTCTACTGAGGCTCCGATCCGAGAACAACCCATTGTAAGCAGTGGAAGTACGACCTCACTGCGGGGCGTAGGCCGAGTCTTCGGACTAGCCCTAGCCGGTCGACTCCCAGTCTGTCGCTGCGGAAGGAATCTAATTGCGGGCTCCCTATATATTTGGGAGAGCAAGAAGATCCAGGCTTTTTCTTGGGATTCGCCCGTTGTGGCATGTTGTGCCCTCTCACCTCAAAGCCGCTCCTGGGCTGCCTCGCCGCCAGATTCGCCAAACTACGTAAGCTTGGGAGCCCTTTCTTTCCCACTTTCCAAATTATTCCCTTCACCCCTTCTCCTTTGTTCCGTGTGCCGTGGTCGACTTTTTGGCAGGGTTTGTGGGTTGCCTGAAGTTCTTTTTGTGACAGTAAATTGCATTTTTTTAAATGTATTACTGCCTGCTTACTGCCACCCACCTTCACCAATAGTTCAGTGGTAGCAGAGCGTGGTTCTGAGGTGGCAGTGTAGGATATCGTGGTAATCATGGCATTCAAGGTATCAGAGGTAACGAGCTGGATTAATGATCTGTCTAAAACGGAAGGGATTAGTGCTTGTGAACGGTTTGGGATTAGTAGTGACGGCGTACTAGATGATCTGAGGAAACGTTTGCGCGAGTATGTGCGGAGTTGGTCCGCAACTACTGAAATGGTGCCCGAAAATACAAATGTGAGTAGAGCTGACATGGGTCCTTCCAAATCAAGTGAAGATATCGGGTTTGACTTCGTAAGGCTAGAGCAAATTCTAACTGCGGCGAAACGCTGGGAACTGCGGTTCAAGGGGGAAGGCGAGGAAAATGCGAGAAGTTTCTTGGAAGTACTAGATAAGTTTGTCGAGCATTTTGAAGTCAGCGAGCTGATGCTAATGAAATTATTGCCCGAAGTACTGGTAGGCAAGGCCCGGACTTGGTTCTGGGATAACAAATTTTTTAACTATAGGGAATTCGCGCGAGAAGTTAAAGTTCGGTTTGGTCCCCCCAATTACGATGCACGATTAAGAAGGGACTTATATAACAGGTCGCATGGACCGGAGGAAACGTTAGGCGACTACCTTGTTTTAATTATCAAAATGAATAATAGACTAGAAAGTCCCGTACGTTCAGAGGAGCTATTGAAAATAGTTTGTGGGAATTTAAATCCATATTATTCTTGGCACTTATCCCCTAGGCCGGACTCCTTAGAGGAGTTAGAAAAATGGGGTCGAGAACTGGACGCCAGAAAGATAGTCGCGGAGTCATACCGTGTACCGCCCCAAGGTGATGAAATGGTTGATAGGGAGTTTGGTAACCCGAGTTTGGGGAGGAGGAGGTCTGATAGCTTAGCTGCATATTCGGCTAATCCTCGGGTGACGCCCCCTTGTCAGTACCGCGGTGGTTCATTCTGGTGCAATAAGAGACAACGAGAGCAAGAGCGTTTCGACCGTTCAGGGCCTTCATTGAGAAATAAAGATAGTTTGGGAAACGCGTAAGCCACGGGAGGAATAAGCTCCGTCCTCACCGTGGTAGACGTGTCACCTTTTTTGGTCGAATATCCGGAGTTGATACTGGAATGTCGCCCAAGGTAAACGCAAGGGTTAATGGGACAAAAACTATTGCGCTTCTTTATTCGGGTGCTATTTATTCTTGTGTTGACGAATCCTTTTTAGAGAAGGTAGTTTTTCTGCCTAGTAAAATACAGGAAAGAGAAATTTTATGCCGTGGAGTGGGATCGTCGCCGATCAAAATTTCCAAAACAGTTTTGCTGCGAATAAAAATTGATGGGTTAACCTGGGACCAGGAGTTACTGATTCTTCCGGGTTATCCGGTTTCAATTATTTTAGGGACGGACTTTATGGAGCACGCAGGTGTGACCTTGAATTTTGTTAGCAAGACTTATTCTTTTAAGGCACGTCCCGGAGTGATAGGTAATGTACTCCCTACCGAAAATGAAGAAGCAGATGTGGATTCCGCGATATCTTCTAAGTAATGATAAAAAAAAAGAGATAACAGAAATTATTGGCGAATATCGTGACGTAATCACAAAAAAATTGGGGTTTACTGACCGTTTGGAATATGACCTTCCGTTGTCTGATTGAACGCCAGTGCGTTCACCCCCCTTCCAATGCAATCCGATCAAAATGTCAGAGATGAAAATGATAGTTCAAGATTTATTGAAAAAGGGGGTGATAAAGGAATCTAATTCGGCATATGCAAGTCCGGCATTTTTAGTATCTGAAAAGGATAACTCTTCACGGATGGTAGTAGACTATCGTGCGCTCAACGCGAAGGTGGTTTTTGATGCTTTGCCGCTGCCCACCACCGAAAATGCGTTTCTTCATTTCGGTAAAGCAAAGTATTTCTCGGTGCTAGACTTGAACGCGGCTTACCACCAGATTCCTCTTACGTCAAGGAGTAGGCGAGCCACCGCTTTTATTACGCCATTTGGGCTGTATGAATACAATCGTCTGCCCTTCGGTATTTGCACCGGGGGACAAATACTGTCGCGACTGATTGATAAGATCTTTAGTGACATAAAATACGAATACATATTTAACTACTTGGATGATATTGTGATTTATAGCAGTAATTTTAGTGACCATTGTAAACACTTAAGGGAGGCATTACAGCGGTTGAGGCACGCCAAGATAACGGTTAATCCTGAAAAAATATCTCTAGCACGGAACGAAATTAAATTTTTGGGGCACGTAATCTCTGAGAAAGGAATACAGATTGACCCCGAGAGGGGTAGGGTCGTGTTTAACTTTCCTACACCTAAAGACCTCAGGGCAGCTAAGAGATTCTTAGGCATGTGTAGTTATTACGCTCGTTTAATACCCGGTTTCTCGGAAATATTAGCTCCCTTAAACGCTCTAAAGAAAAAAAATTGTCAGTTCGTATGGGGGCGTGCTCAACAGAATGCCTTTGATGAATTGCGGAAGAGAATAGCCTCACCCCCAGTGCTCCGTATCCCCGATGTCAGCGAGACGTTTGTCGTGCACACCGATGCCTCCGCCAACGCATTAGCGGCCGTGTTATCTCAACGAATTGTGGGGCATTTGGCGCCGGTTGCGTATGCCAGTAGGACACTCAGCGAAGCCGAAAGAAAATATGCAGCGTACGAGGCTGAATGCCTAGCGGTGGTATTTGGAGTCGAAAAATTCGACCAATATCTGCGTAATCGGGAGTTTGAACTATATACCGACAACGAGGCTCTGTCTTGGATGCGTCAGCATCCAAAGCAATTAGGAAAGGTTGGACGCTGGATGCTACACTTGGCGGGGTATAAGTTTAAGACTATGCATGTTAAGGGTAATGAAAATGTCGTTGCGGATTGTTTATCGCGTATGTTTGAAGAAGAAACTCAGGAAAAAAGTCCTGCCCTTTGTGTCCTTCAGACAGCCCCCTTGAGTTTTATCTCGATATTGGAGCACCAGCAACAAGATCCCTAATGCCAGAAAATTAAAGATAGGATTAACAAGGGGGAAAAGGTTAGAGATATGAAGGTTCGTGGAGGGATATTAGTTTTCAGAAACAAATGGGCGCGACGAAATAGAGTATGCATTCCTTCGGTTATAAGAGCCATGACGATGGCGTACTTTCATGACTCTGTTATTGGAGGACATATGGGGTATCATAAAACAAGGAATAAAATAACTCGTGAATTTTATTGGCCTAATATGAACAGAGAGATACTGAATTAGGTTCGGTCTTGTCCAGTTTGTCAGAAGGCGAAGCCGGTGCAAAATACTCGGGTAGGATACCATTCGGCAGAAGCGCCGGCTAAAATCTACGACCAAATTTTTATTGATTACATGGGACCACTAACGCGCACTCGAAGCGGGCACACGGCAATTTTGGGAGTCGTAGACGGTTTTTCTAAGTTCACCATGTTAATACCCGCAAGAAATATGACGGCGGTGAACACCATTAAGGTTTTGCTTAATAGGGTGTTTTCTATTCTGGGGTTCCCAAAAACAATAGTGTCAGATAACGCCGCCATATTTACAGGAGGCGCGATGAAAGACGTGTGTTTCAAGTGGGGTATCAAGCATGTAACGACATCGCCTCATTACCCGCAACCCTCTCATATGGAAAGATTCTTTCGAAATTTGAAGGCCGCCCTCACTATTTTTTTATAGAGATTCACACGACCGTTGGGATGAGAATCTTGGTGCACTTGCAATAGCGTTTAACTCCGCTGTTCATGAAAGCACGAAAATGACGCCAGCGAGCTTGTTTTTGGGTTGGGAACTGAACCATCCGCTCGCATTGCAGTGGGGTATGGATGACGATGTTATTCAAGAGAGTGGCGAGCCCGAAAACCGTTGGGAGGATGCCATAAAAAATTTAAGAGAGGCTAATAGAGCTGTTGCCGCCCGGTATAACCAGGGACGTCAGCCTCAACCATTCGTAGTTGGGCAATTGGTGTCCGGTAAAATGTACCCCCAAAGCTCTGCAGTAAATAAGAGGAGCGCTAAACTGTTGGCAAAATGGGAGGGTCCTTTAAAGATCCTTAGGTTTACCAGCCCAGTTACAGTGGAATTGTGTGATATAAATACGGAAGCAATTAAACGGCGGTGTCATGTATCGCAGATTAAACCATTCTTTGCAGGTCAGTGAGACCCTCCCTTCCCGTCCTCGGCACTCCGACCCATTTTCCTCCTTACCTTTTCCTCTTCTCTTAGGTTTGGCGGTGAGTGCGGTGAGGCGTACCCGGAGAGTGATCGAGGTGAGAGCAGGATCCTGGGTTTGGTCAGTCTGGGTATTTGCCCTATTGTTTTGGGTTTTTTTGCCTTTATTTTTTTTTCTCGTTCCTCTAGTCTCCTGACTGAGGTTGTTATAATGTTGTTTTTTGTGTACCTTGGTGAGCGCAAGATTTGACTATCGTGACTATGGACCGGCTTCAATGTTTATTTGGTTGCTTGTCACGACTTGGCTTCATTTTTTGTTCTATGCCAAAACTCAGTGTATCCTATTGCTGTTAATTAGTTGGCACCGTTAAAAAAAATCTTGTGAGTGACCTGTGAGGAAGAATTCACCAGGACTCTTTAAAAATTATAGCGATTGTAGCCTATAATAAGGTTTATACACTAAACATAGTGATTGCTTCTTTCGAGTTTACATCTGTGTGTGTGTTTTTTTTTCTTTATCTGTTTGTGAAATTGGACTCTACTAATTAAGATATTTTTCATGTATTGGTGTACCTTATCTCCTATCGGCTATTAAGATAGATAGCTTGCCTTGTACGAATGCAACGGTCTTGGTTTTGTTTCATGTTTGTCATTTTCATACAGATAACTGTTGTGTAAAGATGAATTTTTTTATTATTATGAATTTGCTTGTCTAATTTCTGTGTTGATGGAACATCTGCCTATTTTGGTAAAACTACGGTCACACAACCTCTATACCCCCTCCTGTCCCTTCCCTATCCCCGAGCTCAAAACAGACTTGGCGGAGGACTTTTTCGGGTGTGCAGCGGGGGAGGATGAGCTGTCTACTGAGGCTCCGATCCGAGAACAACCCATTGTAAGCAGTGGAAGTACGACCTCACTGCGGGGCGTAGGCCGAGTTTTCAGACTAGCCCTAGCCGGTGGACTCCCAGTCCGTCGCTGCGGAAGGAATCTAATTGCGGGCTCCCTATATATTTGGGAGAGCAAGAAGATCCAGGCTTTTTCTTGGGATTCGCCCGTTGTGGCATGTTGTGCCCTCTCACCTCAAAGCCGCTCCGGGGCTGCCTCGCCGCCAGATTCGCCAAACTACGTAAGCTTGGGAGCCCTTTCTTTCCCACTTTCCAAATTATTCCCTTCACCCCTTCTCCTTTGTTCCGTGTGCCGTGGTCGACTTTTTGGCAGGGTTTGTGGGTTGCCTGAAGTTCTTTTTGTGACAGTAAATTGCATTTTTTTAAATGTATTACTGCCTGCTTACTGCCACCCACCTTCACCAATAGTTCAGGCAGATGGCGAGAAATATTTGCTAAACATTGCAGAAGCTTCCAGGGTTTTCTCTAAAGCTCTCTTGTTGCTGCCAATGAAAATGCATATAACCATCTATGAGACAATTAGGCCCAACACCCATTGGTGTAGCAAGGGAGGGTCCGGGGGGTCCGGACCCCCTGAAATGTAAAAACACAATTACTTTCCTTCATCATGAAAGAAAACAAAATACAGCGAACTCGCAAATATCCAATAGCCAATGATGGGGGGACGATGGGGGCACAAATAATCGGTAAACATGCATTATCCAAACATTCTCTTTAATTTCTTGTAATTTTCACTATCTACGTAAATGAAACAATCTATTAGTATTTCTGCACATTGTTATTTTACATTGCTTTGCTGAATCATTAAACCTTAATTGTATTTGCATTCCTACTCCTCCGTCTAATACCTGGTTTCCAAAGATGGCACACCTGTAGGTGCAAGATCACGGATTCAGGAATGTAGTGTGCACGAATGCTTTGAAACCACTGTACGACATCGGAAACTCGAGATGTAAATCATTACCTTTGAATTATCCGATTAAGGCCTATGTAATGAAGTAAATGTGGAGCACACAACATAAGAGAACATCAGTTTTGGAATCATTCAACCACCATCCTCGAGGCTGTTAATTTTATGTTGTGAATTAATCACTGAATACTGAAATCAGTTGGCTTCTATTGTTCATTTCAATTGACTTGTTGGTGGAGAATTTGGCTGTACTTGACAACTCTCATTTCCTTTTGCATCAAAGAGGAAATTTGTGGATGATGATGATTCACAATCATTGTTGTTACGGGACTGATCCCAAAAGTTTTCCCTCCTACGCAAAAGTCAGTGACAGCTGACAGGAAAGGCAAGTTCTCCCTCCAAGTTATTTCATATGAACTAAAGTCAACTTCACTCAATGCAAATGACAGTTATTTTGTTTAATTTAACCTTAGTTTAAGTTTCAGCCTGATGTTTTTTTCTTCCTGGCCATACCTTTCTCTCTTATGTATGCTCTGCTGTGGTCAATTAATTGCACTTGCACCCACAAGTAAGTTGCTCATCTGGGAGCACTGACTAGTTGTGCTCAGATGCATTGGCTGATTTGTTGGCTGTGACTAGTACTCCAGAAAACTTTTCACTGCAACTGCCTTGAAACACTTTTCTAAAACTGATATTAAGCTCAGAAATTAATTTGGAATTTCTACTCCTTTTCACGGATAACAAAATTTGATAAAATGATTCGTAATCTTTTTTTACAACTTTTTGCAGAATTATGGTGTGAGTGACTTAATTGTGCCCCGTTTGGACTTGTATTAAATAGCTTCTTGCCATTTCCAGGTGTCATAATTGGCTCAGTGAATGCCTTGTTAGCTTGTGTTGGTCATTAGTAACTTCTTCGTTGTTAGCCGTCCACACTCATTACTTAACATTTTCTTACTTTGCCCACCAAAATAGATTGCTACACATCTACTAGGTGCCAATTTGCCTTTTTTGCCTCAGAAAAATGAGATTACATAGATTTAGGTGGACCGTAGAACCAAAATAGGTGTTGCAAACTAGTTCAACCCTTTCGCTGTTGTTTAATCTCCGAAAACCTCCTCCTCACATGCGGCGAAAAGGTTAAAATGCGTTTCGTGGGCCCATGGAGCAGGTACTTCAACAATGGGCGTGGTATACCCTCCAAAGGGTGGCTAATCCGGAACCCTTTCCTCGACGAGCTCACCCTCGCTGGACCCTCCAAGTGGGGGGCCTCCCTCACAAAAAGCAACCGCTCTGACTGCAATTTGAAAATCAATCAATGAATCCAATCATCAAAAAATGATTGTTTGCATCACACTCCTGCCAATGAAGCAATCAAGTATGTCTTTGAACAGTGTTCCTGCGATGAAAAATAACGATTTTGTTAACTTTGCTAAAAACGTGGCTGCAGACCACGGGAAAATGGCCATGTTAGGAAAGTTAACAAAATCATTATTTTTCATCGCAGGAACACTGTTCAAAGACGTACTTGATTGCTTGATACCTTTTGCTGCAGCTCACTCTGCGGAAAGCTGCTCGTCACATTTGGTGGAAAAGTGAAGGGGATCACTTCGCCGCAACCATTATCTATTCCTATCTTATGTAATTCACATAAGATAATATAAAAAGTCATATTTGAAAGCCTCTTTTTTGGGAAAATTTTCAGAATTCCCTTGTTAGCTGTGGTTTTCGGTAATTATCAGAATTTTTATTTCAATAATTTGAAGCCCTGGGAAGTGGGCATGTTCCATTCTCCACTGAAGTAAATGTTGAGTTTTGTGTTATCTTTCATCAGTCCCACAACTATCTTTGATGGGGAAAGGTTTCAATGGAAGTATAATTGGATGAATAAATACATTCATTGTACACATCTTGCCTGAAGTTCAGCACTCATCGTATATGATAGCTCTATTAGAGTTAATAATATTATTAGATAGAGCTATTAGAGTTGATAATAATAAAAGTCAATAACTACTCAAAAAAGTGAGATTTAGGGAGTTCCTGGATGATGTCAAGGAATATGTATTTTTTAAATCTCAAGGAACAAACAAGGCCATTTAGAAAAATTGGCTTTCTAACTAATAAGAGCTAAATGTTCCCTCTGACATTGTATTAAGAGGGGAGAGGCAGTGTGTAACAATCAAAATTTGTGTTCATGATTTGGTCCTTTGATATTCTTCTTCCAGGGGTTTCCTGTGAGGGACCGACATATGGGGATGGCTTGCAGTCTGCAAAACAAGCTACAATTCCTTTGGACTGTGCTCATTGTGTTAACTGTGCTGTTTACGAAGCCCTGAAGTATTCAGGTAGTTATATCCTACATTCCAAGCAATAAGTGGGCTTTAATATAAAAATCAAATTTTTGCTGTGGCTGGATATTTGTTTTGCTACAAGAAAACTATTTGTGATATACAGTTAAATTGAGAAGTGGGCTATAATATGGTACTGTAATGTGCCAACCATTGCCTCCTTTTTTCTATGCCATCTAGAAAAGTGATGGAAATAATTTATGCTATGATGATATACCTTTCAACTTTGTTAGTTTAAACATTGTTGGTCTTCTGATTAACAATTTTTACATGTATTTAAATGGTTTATAGTGATAACCAGCATGACAGATAATCAGAGTGCCTTTGAATGACTGGGAGTTTGTGCTCCAGTCCGACTGTTTTGTGATAAAAAGATATTGAAAAATTTTTCATAAATATTTTGAGTAAATATGTAAATTAACTGAGTCATGAGCCAAAAAATTCTGCATAATGGAATGTTCTCCAGGAGAGTTATTTTCATGTGAAAAGTGTTGGTCATCCATAGATAGTGAAAATCAATGATATATCCACTCAATTTTATTACTCATTTTGACTTGGGGCTACCACAACAAAGGCCATTCAAGTAATGAGCCATAATGGTATGCACTCATGTTGACTGGTTCTCTCAGGAATCCTTAACCTGATGTTATTTTTGGTTGTAAGAAATGGTTGTATTCCAATACTTGAAATCAGTGCTTAGGTTAACCTAGTGTTTTGGAGAGTTTTTGGGGATTTATGTTTTGGTTTTTACACTTTGAAATCATATGTATTTAAAGAATTATCAGAAGCTAATTTAGTTTACTGGTGAATTGTTCATTGTTGGCTGATTTATTATTTATTAATATGTAATGGAAGAGTTAATAGTATTTGTTAACCCTCACTAATCCAAAATCTAAGGGGTGAAGGAAATTTCCAAGCTGAGTGAATTTCAATTTTGTCCCAAATTTCTCTAATAAAATTCTATTTGAGCTAAGTTTTGAGACTTTCTTTGCAGTGATGTCCTTTTATTGCTCCTAGTGGTTGGTAAATCACTGAATTACAATGGGTATTCCACCATATTGCTTAGATGTTAATATGCATTCATAATAGCAAATAATGCCCATTATCATTGTAAAAGTTTATTAGCAATGTGTGCTTTAGCTTGTGTCAATTTCATTTCCATTCTTCCATTTGTCTAATACAGTAAACTCTCGATTATACGAAGTCAGTGGGACCGGGAAATTGGCACTTCGTAAAATCGAGTTTCGTAATTACAAACCTTTTTCATAAGTCACGAAAAAATGTTCGCTTTTGTTTCTTCCCCCCTTTTTTGTCTTCAGTGGCCTTATTAAAATGTGTTTGGTGGTTATTCACGGTAGAATTCTTAGAAAAGGCTTTTTGTTATAGATTTATGCTGTGATTGATCGTTAAATAATTATACCACCATAAATTTCCCATTTCTTGTACATACTTCAATATCAACGATCGCTTAAGAAATTCCCGACCAGTTTAGAGAATGTAATCAAATAATGAATTTTAAAGTTTATGATAAGAATTTAATGTTATAAATTTGTGGTTAGGAGCGAATAGCAACTATTAAGTAGGCGTAAGATAGATATTTGTTTCCAACACCCACGGAATTTTAGTGCCAGACGGCCTAACCATACTGTAAGGGCCTAACCGCCACTTATGTCGCCCTCTATCGCTCAGTGACGAGAAAAAAAGAAAAACGAGGGCCTTAACCCGTTTCCAAAATAATCTTCGTAAGTTAATATTTCGAGTTACTCCGTATTTTCAGCTGAATGTGCATGCTGAATTTTCAATTAGTTATTTTCATTGAGATTCAGTTACGATCATAAATTACGTAGGATATGATTATCATCTGGCGAATATTTGAAGTAATTTCTGTTTGAGTTCTCCGTCCGGCTACTGTGCTCCATCATCTTTTCCGACGTTGCCATGAAAGGCTTTATTCTTCATCAGGACCATATTATTCACACCGGGTGTGAAGTGCTATGTTCATATAGTATGTCTCTCTTCTTTTATGCCGACAGGAGCAAGGATCCAACCGGAAAACGACAGGAGAAACATCTTCCATTATTGGAGAAGTAAAGAGAGAAACCTTATTATCCACATTGATTGTTTTCCTACAAGAGACATTTCATCATTTCTCAACGTGTGTGAAGTATTGGTTCACTTGCGTGAATTCCCAAAAATGACACACAAAAACCTGTACCTTCACCTCATTTAGTTTTCGTGTTCCTTTCGCCGCCGTATTGAAAGTTATGCAAAGGATCATTGACATAGAGAAAAGATTTTCTTAGTTTTAGAACTAAAAAATAGTCGCGCCATAATCGTAAATAATTATAGTGTGGAAAGAGCAAAGAAAATGATGTAAATGGAAAAGTCAGCAGAGAAGAAGAGAGACAATTATAAGCACGGCACAATTTCCCCGATAGTGGAAGCTACTTCTTCAGCCTCTCTCCGGTTAAAAACTTACCCCCGTTGCAGGTAAAGATGAACCATGCCCTTCTCCACAGTTGGAGAACGTTCCCAGTGGGGGGGTTGAATAAGAGTGAAATGAGGAAAGAAGTGTGGTCAGCATAACGAGGGGTGAAGGTGCAGGAGAAAGAAGTGTGGGGAAAAGGCCTTCAGCTCTGCCTGAGTTAACGTTTGAGGGGCGTATTTTTTTACGACGCACTCAAGCTCAGTCACCTTAGGGAGGGAGTGAATGGGAAATGCTGGGGAAGGAGGGGTTTGGGATGCGTAAGGTGGGTGTCAGCAAGATCAGCAGAAGGCCGCAGGAGGGAGTAAACAAAGACTTTGGAAAGAAAGATCTCTCGGCATGGGAGAACGGGGAGGCGTGCGAGAAGAAAGTTCATGGTTAGAGTTAGAAGTGCGTCTTCATTACGAGTAGCCTGAAAAATAAGTTGGTGATAAATAGAGCCCAATACTTAAGATATTTAAGTTGTTTATTCAGGAAGGCTAATATATACACGAAAAGATATTACCCAGAGAAATCCGTTATTTTTTTGCTTTTTGCCCTCCTCCATTGCCGCTTCCCATGGTTTCTCAATTGCATGAAAGGGAATTAAATTGGGGATCTAAATCGTTAGCCAGATCAAAATATCTTAATGTTTGGAGGGCAGTGTATACTTCTTTTTTATTTGGTGAAATTACTTCCTCACTTTCATCTTCGTCGTCACTGCTATTATGACTAGTCCCGGCCGCCGCTTCTTCCAACGTAGGTACTGGCGTCGCATTGTCGTAAGCCTGCAGATCATCGCCTGGGGCAATTTAATCGTTTGATGTTGCGCGCTGAGCTCATCCCGATTTGTCCAAGTATTTTTCAAAATCATCTTTTAAGCCTCTAATCTCCTCCGCGATTTCATCCGCTGAAGCTTCCTGAAGGTATAACGTAACGAATCAACCATAGTCGTGATATTATAGCGGTAGAATTACTAGTAGTTGTATCAATTACCAACCTCGAGAACATCCTCATGATGCGCTATCAAAGGGAATCCGGTCAATTTCCTTGCGAACGTACCAGGTACGTTCACAAGGCAGGAAGTAGGAGTGTATGAAATACCTTACGCGACCTACCTGACATGTTAAACTACGATGTATTGTCGATGCGATGTTTATGAATAGGCATGTAAATAGGGGCATTATGTCAGTCGCGATATTTTTACTTAACTCCTACTTCCCCTAAATGCCCACCGTGAGGTTTTAGGTGAACCCTTTGTCTCCAAAGTTGCACTATCATTTACGATTTCACACTTTTGATGGACAACAGTCGGAAGCGCTGATTTTTTTTAGCTAACTACACCGGCGTAACTAGTTTTGTTGGTAAATATTTCGCCGTAGTTCGTATAAACGAATGCCATTTGCTCCTGGGGACCGAGCCGAGGTTTGTAATTTCAAAACATTTCGTATAATCGAATAGCGCCATGTATTTAGCATAGGCTTTTCGCCGGGACCGCAATATCACTTGGTATAATCAAAAACTTCGTAAAATCCTGCTTCGTATAATCGAGAGTTTACTCTACTTCTATTGTACAAATCTAATGAAATTATTTTGAAGTGACTTAACATAAAATAATTTATACATTTTTTCAATACTGGCATAGAGTATGACCAATTTAGGCTACATACATTTACATGTGCTAATGAAATCTATACTGTTTCTTATTAATGCTTATCACTGACTGCCATTGAGAATGCAGACCCATGTATGTACAGTGTAACCGTGTTAGTGCGAGTATGGCCTATTGCAAGACCCCTGCCAGAACGAGAGATTATAGGGTCAATTGACCGATGGTTAACAAGTGAAAAAATAAAATTTAACGGAGAACTTTTTCAAGTAGCCACCTGCCATATGGAGAGATTCAATCCTCGGAAATCGTTCATTGCTAGTGCCCAATTAATGTACATAGTTGCTAGTGATCGGTTAGTAATTAAATTAAAATAGAGTATAAATTAATAAGTATAAATTGAATGCTGTTAACTGCCATCTGATTGTTTTACAGTTTATTTTGGGGCAAATTTTGCGGCATTAAAACTTACAAATATATATTATCTTTTTTGTTCAATGAGTGGTGGAGAGCATTCGAGAGTCGATTGTCTGTGAGTAGTGAACATTTCAGAGACAGGCACCCTAAAGCCCAAAAATGCACAATATTAAGTCAAAGCAAGAAAATAAAGATAATAGAACAATTTGAAAGTCGAAAAGTTTTATCAAAAGTATGTTGTCAAAAAGTGAAGTGGGTAGGAGATACAATTTATCTTCCTCTTCTCTTTATTACTTTGAAAAGAAAGAGGAGATTAAGTCTGCCATGGTGCAAGATGGCAAAGCATTGCAGCAAAAGTGCCTTTAGAATGAGGTGCGCAAAGGGTTAGTGCAGTTGAGCACGCTGAACCCAAAATTCCATAATCCAGGAACACGCATAATCCAGCAATATTTCATAGGCATGCTTTGCAGGAAACATAACTCTTTGCAGAAACATTCCATTTGTCCTTAACCGCTGTGTAACTGTTTCCTATTATTTTAAAAAATATTTCCTGTTGTATCTATCAGCAATAGGACACTCTCTGACCAGCTCCCGAAGGGTGAGGTTGTGTGTGCCGTGCACTCCTGAAACCGGTTTCTTCACTGACCGACAGCGATCATCTTGGGCTTTCACGCCATTGATTCTGTTTTTCTTAGTGTAGTGATTTTAGTGTGTACACCTCCTAATCATATTTTGTGAAGTAGTTAGAGTAGTAAAAGTGTAGTAGTGAAGTAGTGTTATGAAGCAGCCTGGTCCTGTAGCTGCTGCTGTGCCTGCCACGCGATGGGGAAACGGATAAGTAGTCGCTGACCAACTTATTTGCTTTTAATTTCTCTTCTCTCTTTTCCTTATTTCAAGTTGCCTTTATTGTTTGTAGTGATTGCCTAGATACAATACTATTTGTCTCGTTTAAGTTGTTAAGAAGTAGCATAGTACTTAGAATTCATTGATAGATCTAAGGTATTAGTGTTAATTCCTAAAAATTATTTGATCCTTCACTTGCATGCGAGCTCTATCACTCACCCCTTCTTCTTCATAATTATTAACTGTCTTAACTAACTCATTAAAAAAACTAGCTTCATCTTACGCAATATTTGTATCATTATATTCGAATTAGTGTAATTTCAAAGTGGTTTTTGTAAAGCCGATAAAGCCCCTAGAGTAGTATGGCTGGCCGATCTTCCGTCACCAAGGCCAAGAGCAGGGCAAAGAGTGACCTCCTTGAGGCACACGTCACTGAACTCGAGATATTGGTGGCAGAAATACATGCCCGGGTAACGGGTTTTGGGGAAATCCCACAACCTGGGGATCGTAGCGTCTCCTCTATGGCCCTGCGCAATACCAAGGTGGTGTCTCGAGCAAGCTCGGGGGCGGTAGCCTGCACGGAGACCTTGGAGAGGACGGTGCAGTCTTCGGGTCGGGGGATTTCTCATAACCTGAGGCCTGAGTGGGTGGTTGTACCCCAAGGGCAGGGGGCGGTTTCACGGCCAAGTGTGGGAAGCGGAGGCTAACCCCATCCCCGTTCACAACAGCTTCACGGTCTTGTCGGAGGGCAATTCCAGGGAGCTAATTGGCGAGGTCGTGAAGCAACCCCCTGTCGCAACGGATACAGCTCTGAGAGGCAGCCGGGGAGGGAGGGCAGGGATTGTATTGTTAGGGAGTTCCAACATCCGGTGGATTTTCCCCTTGGTGGAGAAGAAGGCAAGGAGAGATGGAGCGGACCAATGGGTCTCCTCCTGGTGTATTCCAGGAGGCCTTGTATCCCATACTACGGTGGCGGTAAAAGTAGCGGTGAAGGACACGGGCTGTTCTAGACTGCGGGTGGTGGCCCATCTCGGCACTAATGATGCCTCCGAACTCAGAGCTGATGAGATATTAAATTCCTTCAGGGATCTAAGCTCGGAAGTGGAACGCATTTGGAGGGGCACTGGTGTCGATATGCGACTGTCCATCAGCAGCATTGTTCCACGGACGGACTGCGGCCCTCGAGTTTGGGACAGGATTTCCTGGATCAACAAGAGGCTGTGGGAACTCTGTGTGAGCATTAGGACAGAGTTTGTGGATCTTCGGCCGGTGCTTGGATCGTGCCGGGCTCCCCTCAATTTGTCTGGGGTGCATTATTCCAAAGAGGCGTCAGAATGGGTGGCTCGTAGGATTTTTGAGCACTGTAGGTAATTTTTAGACTAGAGGGTAGGTCATTTAGCGGGATTATCAATGATTTAATTAAGCGTAGCCTCCGAGGAAATCCGGATTGCGAAAGATTTCACAAGAAAGTAAGCTTAGGAGCGGTAATGCCGGACAATAGCGTCATTATTCCCAAAACGTGTGCTCCATAGAAAGAAAACATGTCAAATATTATTAGTACTGCCAATAAAATTCACCTGCTGAGTATACAAAAGCTTGGAAAAGAACCAACCGAAACTGTAACTACAAAATATGACATTAACCTTGTTGTAGTTAATTGCCGTAACGTAAAAAACAAGCGCGTCAAAATTGAGCACATTTTTCACGACACAGACGTGGTCATGGGGACAGAGAGCTGGCTTATGGAAGATATAAGCGACAGCAAAGTTTTTCTTCCAGAATATTAAATTTACAGCTGCAATCGACACAATAGAACAGGTGGCGGAGTTTTTATAGCAGTTAAATCACATTTACACAGTGCTGCCCATGAAATAATTGACAACGAAATTAAGCGTATCGATAGAAATAGAAAATGTATGATTTACAATTAAACAACGAAACAAAAGGAGTATTCATGTTTGCTCTTTTTATAGACCGCCGAACTCCGAAGTCGATATTATGTACCTTCTAGAAAATCAAATATCCGCATTTACTCAGAGAGACAGTAAAAGTGTAATAGTAATCGGGGGAGATTTTAATCTTCCATCCATAAACTGGGATACTTACACTGTAAAACTGAATTCAAGGAATAGAGAAATAAGCGAGGTTATACTCAACGTACTTGCAAATCACTCTCTCGCCCAAGTAGTTGACAAGCCTACGAGAGGAAATAAGATATTAGACCTTTTAGCAGTAAGCCATCCTAAGTTGATAAAACAAGTCGATATTATTGATGGTAAAAGCGATCACAGAGTAATCTTTGCAACGTTAAAAACTGATGTAGTGTCAGCCGTAAAACCAAAACGCAGTATTTACTTATTTGATAAATGCAACTTCACTAAATTTGGCGAGATGCTTAATGACTCCTACAAAAAATTCAAGGACCAAAGCACAGATGTAACATGGGAACACTTGTTAGAATTTCTGCGCCAAGGAATCAACGAACGTATTCTGCAAAAACTGAAATGTGATAATAAGGAACCGCGCTGGTACAACAACGATGTCAGAAGGGAACTTAGGAAACAGAGAAAACTATACAACTTGAACAGAAAGTCCATTACGTCATGTAATAAATCGAAGGAACTTGAAGCGAAAGAAAGTTATGCTGCACAACGCTCAACAACCAAGAAATCAATGCAAACTGCAATTCAAAAGTTCAAGAAAAAAGTACACCCATGTCTCGTATAGCGCAATTTCGATTAGCGCAATTTCGATATAGCGCAAATACGTTCCTCGGGGAAACATTGCAACGCAGTGTAGCCTAATCAAAACTCTTAAACGCTCTCGTGATAAAACGTGAACTTGCGCGAAGTACAAACGAAATTTCTATCATTTTACGCATATTAATGTTATTGCTTGCCTCAAAGCTTCTTTTTTGTTTATATATTAATCGAAATCTATTGCTGTGCAATGGCCAAAAGTATTACTCGTCATTGGGTCCAGATAGCCGGCTTACCGAAGTAATTTATCTTGTCTCCTTAACAGAATGATAATAAATAATTTAGATCGTTAATTATGCGTGAGGCTAGTGGAAATGATTTTTTTTTTCAGCAATACGGTTTGAGATGTATTTTTGCCGTCATAGGTTATCGGGCGATTGACTTCCAGGTAGAGCGTCTACGCCGTCTACGCTGAAGCCTTCAAGGTCATCGGTATTCACGGGGGAGAAATGGAGCAGTGGCCGAGTTGCGCATGAATAGCATCAACACATAAAAGGGTCCGCTATAGAGTCTCAAACACAATGGCTTCGTTCCCTCCCCGCAGTCTTAGGCCTACTGCGTCTTAGGAATACAGTTCAGCAGTGGAAGGTGATTTAGATAGAGCCATACAGAGTAAAAACCAAGAGAATAAGGCAAAAATAGGAATGCGGGTAGAAAAATCAAGAATTTATCAAGAAAAACCATTAACCTAGAAGAGGAATTGAAAGAGGTCAATTGCTTTGAAAATGGAGAGCGTCAAAGCGATATTGCGTGGAAGTTTAAACGTACGATGCCTTATTAAGAATAAAGACGAAGTTAAAACATCAGTGACCTCAGCCGCACCAACTTCAACCAAGCGGTCTACACATACGGAAAGTTCATAGAGAATCAGTACAAAAAGACGGGAGTGGTAATCGCTCAGAGACATTTAGTGAAAACTCCGGTTGGTTCCAGCATTTAAACGGCAAGCAGGTATTTTCAGTGCGGCAATATCAGGTGAATATGCAAATGTTGATAGCGCAGTCACCACAACATTTTCTGATGAACTCCAAGCTGTGATTGAAAGTGGCTCCTTTCCCCCTCAACCAGTTTTTAGTGTTGACGAGACGAAATTGTTTTGGAAAAGAATGCAATCTCGTTCATTCATTTTCAGGGAAGGAAAACCTGGGTCAGGTTTCAAGGCATTTAAAGACTGTTTCACGTAGCTGCTAATGACTCGGAGGACTTCAAATTAAAATGATTTATCATTCATAAACTCCGCTAGCTATGAAATGGCATTCGAAGTAGCATTTTCCTGTCATTTCGATGAGCGAAAAAAGGGCCTGGGTGACACAATAGTTGTTTTTAGACCAGTTTGAAAAACCGTCAACTGCCGGCAACGCATTACGATCCCCTGAGATAGCAGATGTTAGCCCACCCGCACGACAGGAGGGAATTTCAAAAGCACGTAAGAATTTTTTTTAACGTGAATAAAAGTCTTTGAATGCGTGCATACTATCTTTAAAGATGTTTTAAACTATAAAAATTTATATAAATAATGTTTTCTAAGGCTTTTTATGGGAATATAGATGTTTTAGAGGAAATTCAATACTCAAGACCTATCCTACCAGGAACGCATCCCTATCTTCCCAATGATAAAACGCTCTCGTATAACGCAAATTCGTACAGCGCAAAGACCCTGAGGAACGCATCCCTTGCGCTATACGAGACATGGGTGTACCTACTTCGCGAATTACTCGAAGAAAATCCAAAATCCTTCTGGTCGTACGCGAGAGAGCTTCAGGGAAAAGATTCAACCGTAGATTCGTTATTTGATAAAGATGGTAAACTTGTCACTGAAAATATTGACAAAGCTAACACTTTAAATTCCCACTTCGAAAGTGTATACACTACTGACGATACTCAATGTAATTTATACATCTCATATGCTGAAGAATCGATGGAAGAAATATCTATACAACGTGATGGGATAATTAAATAACTACAAACGATTAAGAATAGTAAATATATGGGTCCGGAGGGAATACCCGCACGTGTCCTCAAGGAGTTAGCTCCACATATTGCACTTTACTGAGAGATCATATTCAAGAAGTCACTCTCCGAAGGGAGGTTACTGCTAGACTGGAAAATTGCAAGCGTTACACCCATATTCAAAAAGGGAAACAGACATGACTCAGGCAACTACCGTCTGATTTCATTAACATCGATTATAGGCAAGATACCGGAGCATATCGTCGTTAGCAATATCATGACTTTCTTGGACAGACGTAACTTCCTCCATGACTGTCAGCACGGATTCCGATAAGGTAGATCATGCGAAACACAGCTCGCGCTCTTTCTTCACGGCGTTATAAAATCTGGTGAATCGAAAAGACAAGTTGACGCACTATTTTTAGATTTTAAGAAAGCTTTCGACACTGTACCTCACAACAAACTTTTATACAAATTACAGTCATGCGGATTAAATGAAACAGTTGTTAATTGGATACGGGACTTTCTCAGAGATCGTAAACAAAAAGTAGTTCTTGACGGAATTAGCTCTGATGTTGTCAAAGTTACATCAGGTGTTCCACAAGGAAGTGTAATAGGCCCCCTGTTGTTCATTACATACATTAATGGTCTCTGCTCCCGCATTAACTTAAATTGAGCAAATGCATGGCGGTACAATTCTTGCAGAATTCGTCCAACTCTAACCATGTTTATGCAGTGGATGGTATTAACATAAAGGCAACAGACAAAGTGAAGTACCTGGGAGTTAGGATAACCTCGAACCTCACGTGGGGAACGCATGTAAAGAATATTTGCGGCATAGCCCTGAAGAAATTAGGATTTGTCAAGCGTATTGTGGGAAGATTTTCAGATGAGAAAGTAAAAGAAAGGTGCTATTTTGCTCTTGTCCGACTGCACCTTGAATATGCAGCAAGCGTATGGGATCCGGTGCAGAAAGACTTAATCCGTGAACTGAATAAAATACAAAGGAAGGCTGCGCGTTTCGTCAAAAACTGCTACAGGCGTACAGTCAGTGTTACCCAGATGTTTAGCGAATTAGGCTGGGAGCCGTTGGAGACTCGGAGGCTGCGCGCTAGGCTGAGATTGCTTGAACAATTGAGAATGGATATCTTTAAGAGCGACACGGAGAACATAATATTGGAGCCACACTATATTTCCAGGTCCAATAGAAGCGATAAATCAAGAGAGATGTTTTGCCGAAGGGATAGATATGGGAATTTGTTTTTCCCCCGAACCATAAAGGACTTTAATAAACGCTAGTCCCAACTTTGTTAGAGCACCTCATTTTTTTTTTTAAGCTGTATACGGCTGGTGTCCTAACACTTCCTGCCACATGCCTTTTAGGTGGCTTGCGGGGTATTATGTAGATATGTTGAATCTGAAAATTCCCTTTAGAAAGCAACCAGCATAAGTCGTAAAATGTTGGGGCCACCCAAAAGTTGATGCAGTGACATAGCCCAAAAGTTTTTATTCAACAAGACAAGCACCCGCGAAACTTTTAACCAAGAATTGGTCATATAGTTACTCTTATAACACTTAATTGCCAAATCAGAAACTGCAACATACTTGCCGCTGATTTGAGTGTCAGCAAAGCAAGCGCGAGACTAGCCTGAGTAATGGAAAGCTTTTTGAATACGTTCTCTTTAGAACTTAACTTTTAAAAATGATCATATGGTTGTAGGAAAGTACTTCTCAGCAAAGATCTCTGAAGCTAAAGGCTAAGGCAGAATATTTTTGTGATAGGATATGTATTGAATACATCAGGTACTCCGAAGGCTGGCTGAGCTGACTTGAATCTCCTAAGGGCATTTTGTTTTATAAAATTTTTGGTGAAGCCTGCGATCTAAAACCCGAAGTGTAGAATACTGGAACTCGGACCCTGATGGATTATCTGTGGTGACTCAGTGCCAAAGTAAATCTAGAAAAGAACCTTTGGAAACAACAGTTTTTTCAGTGATGTTCTTTGCGTGCCTACCAGATTATTTTTCAATGCAGATAATAAATCGAGTGATAGAAAACACGTGATGTGATGTGTGCTGAAAAATGTGATACATTATTCAAAATGGCATCTGTGGGATGTGATTGTATCAATCATGAACAATAGCAATAAAAGGAAGTAGTAAATGCAAGGAATTACCACCATGCAATTTTGATTACTAAACTATGGTTTTGCTAAAGCATGGTTTTGTGATGTAAATGAAAATAATGGAATGGTCAAGTAATTTCACTTTGTATATTGACAGGTATTAAGTGCTTGAATTCTTCGAACGGGTTAAATAACAGTGTTCCCACTCAACCGTGAATAAGCCGTGAATTTCGTCTAATGTGAAAAAACCTGGAAAAAGCCGTGAATTTCGTCCTGAAACCTTAAAAATCTCTCAATCTTGATAATAATACCTTCCCAGAAATTTTCAACTTCGTTCGCAGTGAGCGCACTTCTATTCATTGTGGCGAGCATCGTCGCATGGGTCAGAAAAGCGTGGGAACGAATGTTGCCTGAAGAAAAAAAAAATCTTTCCCCAGCGCAGGCCTTTTCTCTCCCCCCTCCTGAAATATGACACCACTTCTCATCAGCTTGTTTACTTTCCTGGACTGGCTTGGTTTCCCCTCCCTCGGTCACTGCTTAGTCCCCCTTCCACCCAATTAGGCTTCCCACTGGCTGCAGCGACCACTTTCGAAACTAAATCTAGATTGCCTTTGTGTCGAAAAATTTGAACGTTTATTCAACACCCTCAATCCTGACCCGCGGTTCCGACACATAATTTTCCCGCATCCATCGTTTGACGAAAATGAGGCAAAATAAATAAAATGTGTCATTTATGGCTAATAACGACAAGCACATAGTTGGAATCTTCCCCAAGAGATGGAACTACCATTGGGAGAAGCTCAGTGCCGTGGGAAAGTAACATTAGCGCATTTCCCAAGATCCGTTACCCCCCTCCATTCAGCATTCGCCTCCCCCCTTCTGACGCTTTCCTCTTCTTCAAAATAAAAAAAGGTCCCAGATCGCGCAGGGATCGTATTACGAAGACCTTAGCTTCGAAAAAATTTCGAGTTACACGAGCACAATAGAAACGTGTTTCGCACTCCCCCCTCTTCTCACCCACTGACCTTTTTCAGCCTAACTCCTTCAAAGTTCCCAGTTCCTGGAGGTCAACTGCTGCATGAGTCACCTATTAGCCCAAAAGGTATCTAACAATGATATTCAGCAATTGCTGTTATGCTTTTATTAGATTGGAATGTTAGTAATTTGCTCGTAATTAAAAAAAACGAGACGAAACACGACGTATTTTAAGCAAGGAAATAGATGGAAAAATACGATAGTGATTTTTGGCGAAACACGATATCTTCGTAGCTGAGCTTCTCGGCAGTTAATTCGGCATTTTGTTCCGAAAACATGGTATCAAGTTGTTATCAGTTATCAATTTACGAGCTATACTATAAGTCTCACTTGCCAGAGTTACTGACGAAGGGATATCTTCTCAGGATTTTTGTTTCTCCCTACTAACAATCCGAATTCATCTGCTCATCTGGCGCTACACTAATTAGAACAGAATGGGTATCTTTAGGGTAAAAAATTTCATGGCGCAGTCATATGGTCACGCTTCGCCCTCTGCAGTATGCTCTGCGTACCCCCGTACGCGATAGCATCAGTTCCGAACTTCACTTCGTTCGAGTGGTTCCCTACTTTCCAGAGTGGCTGGACTTCAAACCACCGAGTGTTTTCCATGTGGGTTTAATAAAGTCAGGTTTCATTTTCACTAGTTTAATTTTATTCGTCTTCAGACCATGGCCCCTCCGAAGAAACTATTGAGAACTTTAAGAGATGGACTGAAAATAATTGAACATGAAGAAAAGAATCCGGGCTAGATGCGTGTGAATATTGCAGAGCGCCTTGGGTTGTCCGCTAGCGCATGACGGTAGGGGTGGGGGTAGAGTGAGGTACCTGGAGAAAACAAGTAGAGATATGAAGGCGAAGATCCAGGTGGGCGTGCCACTGACGATTAACGCAACATTGTTCACGCTTTACACACTACCTCAATTATATTAAAAATATATTCAATAGACAGGAACAATTCAAGTAATAGACTATTTTTGGCGTTCGTCATCCATCTCACAACCAGTCACTGCGCTGGCGAATGCGGTTGTTTTAGGCACAACATGCACATTGCTCTCGTGAATACGTGTACTGGAAATGGTGTTTGATGGATAAGAATTTTTACATCAAACTGAAATCCATAATAGCAGTGTAAATGCCGAGTGGAGAGCAAACATTTTTTTAGTGAGGTGGCGTTTTCCTTCAGAATTTTGAAAGAGATATGGGTCGAATCAACAATATGGCCTATGTGTCTTGATAAAGTACTACTTTTCCTGTTATTATCTAAAATATTGTTTGAAACCTTTAATGAATATATTAATTACTCGCCAAAATCCTGCGTTTCCTGGGACATGGGCAACCTAGCAAAAAATAAAGCATTGACCGTTTTTCCGCATTCATTTTATAATCGTATCGTTATTAGGAAAGAAAATTTTCCCCTCATGGAGTTCCAAAAAAGGAGGGTAGTCTTAGAATCGTGTTCGTCTCAGATTCGTGCAAATACGGTGTATGAAATTGTTTTTCGATTTATTATGTTCTATAAACAATTTTCATATAATATTTTCCGTTAAATAAGAAAGATTGGGGGGGGGGTAATTCGGTTACTGTGCAGTAATAACAACGTGCGCAAAAAACAATCTCTCGGCGAGGAATTAAAAAAGGGCCTCGGGTGTCCGGACGGAAGAAGGTCCGAAGGGTATTCGGCGTCCAGGCAAGAGCGAGGTTGGGCTGGTGCTTTAGTCGGCCCTGAATTTTGCAAACGATAGATCACGTCATAAGACATATCACTTTTCATTGCGGCATTAACATTCTCGGCGTTTGTCGCGTACATTAATTTTCTGTTGATATATGGCCAGTGATTTTCTTATTGCTGTCTTATTAACGGACTGTGAATTTAGCGAAATTGAGACCGTGAAAACCTGAAAAAAACCGTGAAAACCTGAAAAATAACCGTGAAAACCTGGAAAAAGCCGTGAATTTCATTATTCAGGTAGAGTGGGAACCCTGAATAAGTGCAATGACATTAATCGAGCCATGTGATTATGTGCACTTTTATCCATAAGCTTTAGTTATTAAAATGTATCAATCTAAACTTGTATGCACTGAATTGTTGAGGCCTTTACTTTGTAGAATTCCATATTTTATGGTTGGAAGGAAATTTCTTAGCTTTTCTACAAAAACACACACTTTATTGCCGACTAGTTTCGGTTACACTGTACCATTTTCAAGTATTTCATGGGCATATTTCAAATGTACACAGAGTGTGCTCATTTGGCATTGCCAATTTTGGAGGTCACATTAGCAACCATTCCAAAATGGGGATGAAATCACCTTTTTATGAATTATTTGCGTAAGCGAGAGAAAAGTATTGACTGATAAATTTAAAAAAACTTTCATGTAAGGGAATGTTGGTATTAGTCCTATTCCTTAAAATAATAATAAAAAATAACCCACAAAGATGAAAGTCGCCATTTGGATATCGCCATTTCCACGGGGTGATTTTCTTTTTTGTGGTATATTTTAAGTAAGAGGAATCAAAGTAAACATATCCTCACATGAAAAGTTTATAAATATTTTTTTCATATAGCATACATAACTTCGATATTCATTTACTCTTCTGAAAGTTCATCACAGATTTGAAGACTACAACGTTGCAGGCTTCCTCTGAAATCAGTTTTGCTTCTCTATGCTGAATGACGTCTTTGCAATGACGCGTCACAGTCGAAAAAGGATCAAGATTTTCGTTTAAATAATATTAAAAAACAGGGGTGGGTCTTGTCTGCAATCCAACGATCGCATATGTGGGCTTCTGGCTGAACGCATACCATGAATACAGCTACATTCAAAAAATTATTTTCACCTCTTCTGAATCGAAGCTCATCCAGGATGAACCTACAGTATGGAACTTGCTTTTAAAAATGATGAGGCATCTTCTGGAATCAGAAGCAAGAAATGATATTAGTAGCCTTACCGTGAGTTTTAATGTAGACATAACTCCTCTGCAGTGGGATGCTATCAAGCAATCGATTAGTGTTCTGGATGTTTTGAAGGAGCAACATTTCTTGCAAGTGGAAGTGCAGTCACTGTTGATTAAGTTTTCCCCCTTGTGAGTAGCATTATTTATTTCCAAAAAACTAAGAATTTTTCGCATAGTCATCTACAATGTTTCGTCAATGATTTGCTATTTTCCATTAAAAGTTGGTATGAATTTCTGGAAAAAGAACAATTATTCACTTTTGCTGCAATTCTTGATGCACGATTCAAAATCAGTTATTTTCAAGATTCAAATAAAGTCGAGATGATAAAAAATAAATTGGCTTTTGGAGATGACAAGTCTGTCTAAATAAATTCACCCCACGAAAATGTATACCTTAGGAAAAGTGCAACCAAAAATAGCTGATGTAAAACAACAACAATCAATGTGGGGAATATATTCAAAATAAAAAAGTTTATTTTAAAAATGTATTTGATATATACCTTTTTATTTATACATTCATCAAGTGAAATAGAAGAATTACATTTATTCTGCTTTGTACAATTTGAGTATTCGAGGTGCACCCATGCCTCGTAGCCTATAGTGCAAGGAATGCGTTCCATGGGGTCTTTGCGCTACACGAATTATGTTATATGAGGGCATTTTAACATGGGGAAGATTGGGGATGTGATCCTGGTAGCGTAGGTGTTGGGTGTCAAATTTCCTCTGGACCATATATGTGTACAGCACACTCGCAATCATCCCACTGGGCTAACGATGGGGAGGGAGAGACGGCACATGGAACAATCGGAAAATACGGGTAGCCCTAACTTTCACTTTAATGTCTTGTAATGTTCATAATTTAAGTAAAACAAACATATCATTATTTATGCAGTTTTTCTGTTATTTGAGAGTGCTTCCCAGACTCATTGAGTCCGGGAATCCCTCTAATCCGGATCTTCTTTACCAGTTCACGACCAGTTTTAGTGGCGATAACATGGTCATACTTGTATTATTAATGCTCCATGTAAGGCCTGCAGGGTTATTCCACTAATCGTATGGCGAGGCCATAAGTCGAAATCGACCATAACTACGGCCTCGAGACATACGTATGGCTTCGATAGGGATTCTACTCTTGAGTGAAAGACCATAAGTCGGGTGGTAGCTATGGCCTAAAGGCCGTAATACTATGGCCTGCCTAGGAGGCGGTCATAACACAGGCCATACGAAATAACATTGCTCACCTAAGGAGTTATAAAAGAAATTTACCAAGTGTCATCGATTATGTAGCGATTGTGTCAAGAAATATATGAATATTGCGGGGCAGCACATACGGATTCATTGGGCATTGACTAGATATATTAAAGAAAGACGTTGATTTGATAAGGAGGATATGGGATACGTGAAGGTAATCCGTTCGCATACAATGATGATATTTTCATTAAATATTTCCGTGCGTCAAAAGTTGTTACTTACTTTTTAAGTAGATAGAGTGGATGAACGAAAAGTTTGCTTGTAGCTGAAAATTTAGAAATACATTTTAAATGGATGCTCTGTTAAAGTGAACGGAGGAACGGGCTTGTATTTGCTTTCTGTGTCACATTTCCTAACAGATTTTTAACTTATTTGTTTTGAAAAGCTGTAGGTAGCTTGAAATATCCGCTATGAAATGTTTAATATTTTAAAATTCTCGTTGCCTTACAGTTCATGAGGGAGGATATCAAAGAAACATAGGGCAAGACATTTTTTTTTCGGCAGTAAGGCAATCTTCAGTAAGTCGGTGCATTTATTTATTTTTTTTTATTAGCTCCAGGACTTGCGGTTACATGTATAGAACAAGTCAAGATACAGGAAAATAAAATATACATAGGTCATATATATATATATATATACAAAGTACCAGTCAGGTATTCCACTTCAAGGAAATAAATTCATCCACAGAATAGAAGGAATTACTTAGGAGGTAATTATACAGTTGGGATTTGAACAGTGAAAAGGGTCTTGTTTCCCTTAATTTATGTGGGAGGCAGTTGAACAATTTCACCCCTGCATAAAGGGGGTTTTTACTAAAGAGGGTGAGGCTATGAGTGACCACCCTGAAATCTTTGGACGCTCTGGTGTTATGATTTTGTACATCAGCATTAATTTCAATTCCAAAGAAACTTTTATGGAGACAGACAAAAATAACAGTAGAATATATATACAGACTAGGTAACGTTAGTATTCCTAGGGATTTAAAGTGTGTCCGGCAACTACTTCTCCCTGGAGTGTTGCTTAAGATCCTGATGGCCCATTTTTTAAGTTTAAAAAGCCTCGTACTATGGTGAGAATGGCCCCAAACTACTATTCCATATTTCAATCGGCTATGAACATGAGCATGGTAGACCAAAAGGGCTGTTTTAATATCAGAGAGAGCTTTAATTCTTCTTAATAAATTACAACCAGTTGCCACTTTGGTGCAAAGGTTGTCTGTATGCACTTCCCAAGATAATGTTTGGTGAACATATAGACCTAGGTACAGTGGCGGAAAAAATTAACGCAAAGCTCGTTGGCGTCTGAGAGCGGCCAGTTCAGGAACTACTTGTCTTCCAAAATTTTGCCCTCGTAATGCTCTCATACAACCGGGAGTTTTAAAAGCAATATATCCCTTTTACCGGGGAAATAATCATACCTGTCGCATTATGACAAGGCGCAAAAGATCCAGCTACGAATTCTTCGCCGTATTCTCTGAAGTATGCTTCGCCCTCGACTCACCTACAATGGAATCTACTCTCGTCGGGACATCAGTGGACACAACCGACATATTGGACATTGAGACTGCCTTAGAAATCAATCGTTCCGGTGGTGTAGCGGGTAAAGTATCAGGCTACGAATCAGAGGTTCCATGGATCAAGTCCCAGTGACGGATGACTTGATGCTGCACACACACATACACACACTATAATCATTTTTCTGATCTTAAAACTTCGCAATACCTATCAATAGGTCCATAGGATGTTGCATGGCTATTGAATTCTTACGCGCTTATTTTTTGTTAAAATTCAACCACCATATTTCATAACCATTTGGGCAGTTTACTGTGGAGTGAATTTTGACTACCATTTCCGCGTATTCCAGCACCGCTTCAAGGCCCCTAACATTAGCTGTATGTGTAATGTGTCACGGCCTACTACTCCTCCCTCATTTCAAGGGAAAATTCCTCGGAAGTTCTGCAGAGCTTAGCGAAGGCAGAACATCAAGCCGCCCAAACTCAGTAGTTCTCAATCGGGAAATTTTGGGTGTCTGCATATGTATTTCATCAGAAACTTTGAGCAAATGGTTAAGTTAACAGAGGTTAGACTTACCCTTAAATTTTTCAACAAAATAGCATTACGCTTACATTTTTAAAATATTTCATCATTATTATGGAACTAATGTTATTTCGAATTCATGGAAATATTTGACTGTTCGCGTTTTCCGCTATTTATTTAATCCCTTCTTCTAACTTTTGATTACTTTAAGCACTCAGCATAGGTTAAGGAATAGAATAAATCTCACAATCAATTATTCGAGGTAATTTCGCATCAGAAATGCGGTTGTAAGACATTTATGTTAATTTACAAACTAACTTTTTAAAAAATAAAAATATTTTCTCATCACCTTTACCTATCAATGAAGAAATTGTATTCTTGTAATTATACGAATTACCATTCATTGCGACATCTTCATTTTATGGCCGAATTTCCAGTATTCTCTATTCAATGAAGAGGAGCGATAGAGTTTTTTTTACCATCCCGTGAATTATAGTGTGTGGTCGAATTTTCCCATTGTCTTGGCAAAAAATATATTTCCAGTAAGCCACGTAATGCTTACAAAAAATTTACCTCATATGCAGCAGACATTTTCTTTTCACTTTCTTACGAAGGATTTACTCCCATGATTGTTGCATAATTGAAATGTGCATCAAAGATGGGCTTCTGAAGCAGTCTACGTAGCAAAATAAAAGTAAATGAGTTTAATTGTGGACATTAAATATTTTGCGGGAAACGATTCGGACACAAAAACGGAGTAGACAGGTAAATGACTGCAAGGTACAGCATGTGTGTTTCAGAGAAGAGGAGAATTATGCAGGAAATGATAAAGAAAGCTAGCATCAAAGATCGGATTTGAACAAGAGAAACATTTACTAGAATTAGAAGAAATAAATTCGAGAATCAATTTATTGATTATGCCTGAACGAGAATTTCAAGAGGAAAAACATATCAGTCCATGAGATGTATCAACTTGTAGCAAGGAAATATTAATAATAATTCGATTACCACGAAAACAAATTCTAGAAAAAATTCATTCCCTTCTATCAACTCAAAAATAGAGTCGAATTCCATTCAGTTCCTTTCCACCCATTCAAATTTCCGTAATATTTTCAGCTTCCTAAATAACTTTTCAGTAAGTGAAAATTATAATACTTTTCTGATTCTCATTTTATGTCAGTTTATAAAATTGAAAAACATTTAACGCTTAGTTTAGATACATCTATTTAAATAAAGATCTAATTTTTAATTGATGTTGTTAATCAAATATGCGTTCATATGGATCATCTTTGTGATTAAAAGTCAAGTTTTAAAGACTTTATGAAGTTCAAAAAACTCTATTTACACCTCTCATTTCACTATGAAAGAAATTGTTTACTGACCAAATTTATCAATTTCTTCCGATAACTACAAGAAATAAATTATTGAACCTTAAAATGGCCATTATATATTCCGTTACCTAAATCAATTCGGCTTCGCATTTCTTTTCTGTTGCAGTATGTTACAAGTTGTTCCAATATAATCCTCGGCAAACTATTACTGGGCGTAGAATATTGAAAATGCGTAGCAAAGCATTGCAATACTGAACTGAAAACAAACAACTGATTTCTCGGAGGTGGATCAAAAAAGTGCTGTCATTCTGCTTTGAGGAACTCTGTAGGAGTTTTCCCTTGAAGGGGAGATGAAGCCTAGGCCGTGACACATCGCACATGCAGCTAATGATTAGGGGCCTTGAAGCGGTGCTGGACGACGCGGAAATGGTAGTCAAAATTCACTCCACAGTGAACTGCCCAAATGGTTATGAAATATGGTGGTTGAATTTTAACAAATAAATAAGCGCGTAAGAATTCAATAGCCATGCAACATCCTATGGACCTATTGATAGGTATTGCGAAGTTTTAACATCAGAAAAATGATTATAGTGTGTGTGTGTGCAGCATCAATACAGTCTCAATGCCCAATATGTCGGCTGTGTCCTCTATGTCCCGACGAGAGTAGATTCCATTGTAGGTGAGTCGAGGGCGAAGCATACTTCGGAGAATACGGCGAAGAATTCGTAGCTGGATCTTTTGCGCCTTGTCATAATGGGACAGGTATGATTATTTCCCCGGTAAAAGGGATATATTGCTTTTAAAACTCCCGGTTGTATGAGAACATTACGAGGGCAAAATTTTGGAAGACTAGTAGTTCCTGAACTGGCCGCTCTCAGACGCCAACGAGCTTTGCGTTAATTTTTTCCGCCACTGTACCTGGTTTCAGCCGAAGAACATAAAATTTTACCATTTAGCCTGAGAAGGGGAGTACAAATTCTTTTCCTTTGAGGAGTACGAAATTGTATAAAAGTAGATTTTTTTTCATTGACAAGAACTCTATTATCAACACACCACGTATTCATTGCATTGATATTATGTTGCACTTCATCATGGTTGAAGTATTTAGAGAACAGTAAATGTGCCGTATCATCTGCATGCATGACCAATGTCCCACCATTAAAATAAGAGTGGAGGTCATTAATGTAGATGAGAATAAGGAGAGGACCTAAAATGGAGCCTTGAGTTACTCCTCTAGTGACTGCCAGAGGAGTAGATGATGTGTGAGAACCAATACCAGAAGAGTAGATACTTACAACTTGGGATCTAGCACTTAAGAAAGATTGTATCCAGGTATTGGCAGTTCCAGAAATTCCATAACTATTGAGTTTGAGAAGTAAAATTCCATGATCAACTGAATCAAATGCTTTTTTAAGGCCGTAAAATACACCTGTAACAGAGTTCTGGTTGTCAAGTTCAGATATCACTACATGAATGAACTCAGCCAAGGCAGTTTCAGTAGACCTATTTCTCATGAAACCAAATTGAGATTTTGAGAGGATGTCAAATTTTGTTAAGAATGATAACAATCTGTTGAAGATAACTTTTTCAAAAACTTAAGAAAACACTGAAAGGACTGAGATCGGTCGGTACCCACAGAGCACAAGATCTCGCATACATAATGTATTTACCAACGAAATTGATGTATACTATACATACTGTATTTTGTAACGTATTATTGCTGTATTACAGAGTTATTATATGTAGGGATTTACATTATGTATAAATGGTGTATCATGCATAAACCTGTGAGTTCATATTAGCGACCAAAAATATTAATGTAACATATAGGAGAGTACACTGCCGAGGAAAATTATATTTGTGGATTAATATTCACTCTGAAAACTAATAATTGCCTAGTTGCTCATTATCGGTTTTAATGAGTCCACTCATAAGATCATCTGTGAGCGAAGTAGTGATATCCTTGGAACTCTACGTTGTTTACGAGTGAATTTACGTTACGTTTCACCACTTTTTAGGGATTTTTGTGGTGTTAAGTTGTTGAAAATTGAAGTTTATTAGGATAGTGAATTTTCCTTTATTCTTGAATTTCATTCGCTGGGCTTAAGAAACGTGTGTTTGTGAGACATTTTTGTTAAAAACGCCTTTCACGTGTTCAGTGCCGGGGTGCGAAGAAAACTCCTGGACCCAAATTAAGTTTTTAGCTTTCCAAAATATCTTGAGTTGGAGATCAAGTGGATTCGGGCGATCAGAAGAGACAATTTCACCTCCACGAAAAACAGTAAGGTATGTACCCTTTCATGCTGTAATTATTTGGATGTAATTTCTAGCTAGATGTGGCTTGGGGATGTTGATGAATGTCTCCAATACTAAAAGTGGTGATTTAAAATATTGTAGCGGCAATTCGACTGAAAATTATTTTATTTTAGTTGTTTTTTGTATTATTTCGTTCAGTAAACGTGTGGTTGAAGGAGTTACTGGGAATTATAATTTAGCAGCCAAGTTTATGGTATCGAATATTATTTCTTAGCTTGCCCTTTGGTGTGTTATGCGTCTGAAACTCAGTACTCAGTTAAAAATACTTATTTAACTTAGATTTGAAAAGCTGTTTGAATTATTTACGCCCTAAGTTATATACTAGGGTATTTTCCATGAAGCTTCCTGAGTCACTGTATTTTTGGCGTAGTACCGTATATTACGTGGGAAAGCACATACCTTTTAAGGTATTCATGCTTTCGAATTAATTTGAGCTTATGTATCATTTCGCAAGACCAGCGATACTCAATAAGTTGCATGGAAAGCAATGCTGAGAAATTCATTGAGTCTTGTCAGTAACTAATATGCTATTAGTGTGTATGAACCGCCATGAATGGAGATATGCGTTTTTCTCTTACAATCGTGGGTGGTGCAATGAACCGGAATTTAACTGTGTCCGGCTTTTATCATCTCAAATTATCTTATGCTTATATCTAGTTTTTTATAAAAAAAATCATTGAGGTATGTAGTTATCTCCTGTATTTACCAGCCAAGTCATTAGATATATTTCTCATTCAGAAATGTCTTAAATTGAAAATGAAATGACTAAGTACTTGGTATTTTTTTGTTTATTGATTTTAGGTGTGTGAGCTGCACTTCACATCGAGTGATATCAGAAAAGAATCTGTGGCCTTGCACGAGAAGATGGGGAGATAATTCGTGTTGAATTAAATGTGCCGAGACTGGAGGAAGGTGCCATTTCTTCAGTTACCAAACTATCATTCAGAAGACAGAAAGACAGTGGTATAAGTGACGTATAGAACTATGGTGGATGTGGATTTTTTTAAGTGGATGATGTGACAATAGACATTCGTTGGAGAAACTATTGAAGATAGTTAGTATGGCTTCTGTCAATGCACTTAAAAATAATTTTTGTTTAAAAGAGAATAACAGTATTTGTTTCAGCAAAGTATTTGATGGTTACAAAAGATGATTGCAGCTATTATTGTGATTGAATAATGAAAATATAAAATATCTGTATTTTAATTGTTTTTTTCTTTCCTGCCACTAAAATTCATTGTGGTGATGTCCTCATGCATGGTAAGAGCTGAGATGTGATTTAAGAGATATCATATTCTTTATACATATTTTTATGCTGGTGGTTTGGCAGGACTTTCAAATTTTTATTAGATTGATACATCTACTGAAGTGACATTGAAACTTTTGCTCATCCCAAACAATGTTTCAAATACATAAGCGCCTGGGACTGGTACGTTTTAGTAGCTGAGGTTGGACTATATGTAAATTTTGGCTTGCATTTTGATGAATTCGAGCAGAATAATAGCAGATGTGTCAATGATCTTATAATTCACTGGCAATTGTCATTGAAAAATCTTATTTACTCAGGCTCTAGGGTAAGATTTTCATAGCCCATCTGTTATGCAATGTCTAATTCAGTGAACAATTAAAGAAGAATTTACTCTTAATTAATAGAACCATTTGGGACCTTGTGTGAACATCTTTTACCTTGCTAGAAAGAAATTATCTATCCAAGGAAAGTACATGGAATGCAACCAGGTTTAATCTAATGCTTGGCCTCACCACACACGCTTGGGAATAAGCCTTATCTCTAGGTGGCTGTGTTACAGCCCGTTACTAGCAATCCCTGGCATTAGGATGGTTACGGATTTTCCTCTTGACTGCATGCATTTGCTTTGTTTAGGGGTCATGAGGAAGATATTATTAGCTTTTATGAGAGGCAACAAAAATGTTAAGCTTCCAAGCTATGCTTTAATTATTTGTATTGATCGGTTAGTAAGTATTGCACCTCATATCCCTTGTGAATTTGTTAGGAAAAGACGTTCACTTACATGAACTACTGAGGTTGAAGGCAGCTTGTATATGTAATTGTAACAATATAACTCATGGAAATATACATTTTGGTACATCATGTAATTTACGTGGAAAAATACACCACTGTACATCATGTAATTTATGTGGAAAAATACACTACTGTACATCATGTAATTTTCATGGAAAAATACACTAGTGTAAATAATGTATTACACTGTATTATACGTGTACTAGAGGACATTTGAAGCATATTTACAGTTAAAATACACAGAAATTACTGCTGTATTACAGTTGAATACAGCATCCGGTCTTCGTGTATTTTGACTGTATTACAGATGCAATACATGTGTATTCCACCTTGTGTGCTGTATGGGTAATTATTTATATCTTGGGGGTCACCATTCTTAAAAATAGGAATAACCTTAGCCACTTTTAATTGATCAGGAAAAATTCCCAGAGAGAGAGACTCGTTAACTAAATATGTTAATGGGGGTATTATTGCCATTTTTACATTTCCTTTCCACAGAGAACCTGGAATGATATCAATGCAAGAGGAGCGTTTCCTACTTATTTTAACAAGTATATTATTAATTTCCTTCTCGTCAGTGGGGTAAAGAAAAATAGAGTGGGATAAATATCCCTTGGAGCGAACAGCGTTGGCAGGGTACTTCGATTGGTTATAGGGAGTAAGTAGATTATTATTGAAATTCAGAAAGTTAACTTTGAACAGGTCAGCTATAGCAGTTTTTATAAAGGACAAATGTAGTCCACAAATCAAGGAAAGAATGATAGACTCATATTGATGTTATAATTTAATACAGCTACGTAAACATGAGCCTCTCATAATAAGAATTAATGAAACTTAGAGTTTCAATTTCATCTTTACATTTTGTGCATTGGCTGGATTTCTACGGCTTTTGGGGGCAAATTATTGAAGCCATGAGACAATAGTTACACCATTGGAAGGAGAGGAAGGGGGTTAGAACTACAATAGGATGTCATGTTCTAACTCTATCCATTACATGTACAATTCACGAATATTATAATACTGTACGGTACAAATCGTGTACAAATTTCTTCTGCTTCTTCATGTCCGTGATTTGCGTTCTTCACTTTTTTTAAAGATCGCCAGCATCTGCCGCCAGATCAGAGTTCAGAGAAAATCCAAATTTATCCTTTAATAAGAGTCCATTTCGGTTAAGGAGCATAGAATTTTTTTATCCACGTTGGAACAAACTTCCTTCTCAAAAAATGACTAGTGTTAAATAAAAGTGAACCCAACTTATAGTACCAATTATAATTCTCATACTCGCCTACAGACAGGGCGTTAAGACTTTGGGCCGGGCCATACGATATGGTCCCTCGAGAGTGGAATCGGTATAGGCCGTAATTTTGGGTCCGGCCATGGCCACCTTTAATACAGGCCGGAACATGCAATTTGGCGACAGCGCTTTACGTGACATCAGGGGTGCTACTCTGCACATCGCCTGGGGTGCGGAGGATCGGCCTCTCAGCTGTTGACGTTAATACGGTTGGACCTCCGTTCACCTTCCCTAAAGTTAAGATAAAAATTACGGTAGGGTTGAGTTATTTGAGTAGTTATATTTCTTATTTTAATAGCTATTTATTAAAAGTAATCGTGAGAACTAATAACAAGCCAAGGGATACGAGAGACTATGCACGGAAATATATTTAAGTACTGCAATCGTCGACCCAGAAGTTCAGACCAAGAAGGAAATACCGTTTAGTTTACTACTTAACCCATTGGTTGTTAATATGGAAGAACACCCTATAAAATTTATTGACTTAGAAATAAAGAGCGGCTTTTAAATAAACATCATTTCATCTCCCTGCATAACCTAAAACATTAACATGTTAAAAAGTAAGGCGTTATTTTCTAGCACCTTTCGTCGCGGTATTTCAGGAGAGAAAAATAATTTATGAAGTTCAACAACATTTATTTAAAATAAAAATCAGATATATACATTTTCCGGTAAACATTTCATATTGAAGAGGTCAAACAACCTCACAATGTCACAAGACATGGCCATCAAAGCATAAATGTTACTCCAGAAAGTGGAATAAATAAAAGCTGCCACAGGTTCTTAATTTCAATTTCAGCTGGAAACAACCTCCATAGATCTTGCCATTTGAAGTTCACCGATGAACCATCACCAGCAACAGCTATCAGTTTCACAGGCACCACATTACCTGATGGAAAAAAAAACATGATCAGTACAATTTTAAGGGCTAATTAGAAAACTATGTGATATAAAAAAAAACTAGTCTTAGCATTATATAAATTGGACAACGTTTAAAAAATATGAAGCCACAAGGAAGATAAATATATATTCAATCTAATATTTCTAAACAACAAGATCAGTATAATGAAATATTAACGACTTCCGAATTGGAAAAATGTCTCAACAAATAACATTATACTAACATTTAACTCAATACTTATTAAAAGAAAATCAAATTTTACAAACGAGAGGAAATCATTGAATTAATCTCGATAATGGTTGCCACAACAGGTTCTTCATAATTGATTATATGACCAAATTTTCAAGGTTCACTAACAAACGTTCACTCAAAAGGGAGTTTTAGCTGCAGAGAAAATTATTATATTGTTCTAAATACTACATACATATATGTAATTTCACTCAGCACTCATGGATTTTCCATTATACCTACTGTATTGGAAGGCGGCTAGATGTCAATTTACTAAGTATTTTCAATATGAAAACTTATATCGTCATTTCCTCAGTAGTTCTTTCATGTTCCACTAATTCATACGATATTCGTTCATTTCATCTTTAATTATTTCCACAGATTTTCATGCTTCACTGATCACAATAAGGAGTTTTACCTGCAAGAGAAAGATGGATTAGTTCAAAAATACCTCGTATAGATATGATATCACTCAGTACCCTTGGATTTTCAATATACCTAGAGTATTGTAAAGTGGATAATTATCAATTAAGGTGCCCTTATCGATACGAGAACAAATATTGACATTTCATCAGATGTTCTTTCATGTTCCAATGATTCATAAGATATTTGTTGATCTCATTTCCGAGATTTATATCTACTTATGTTCACAGGTTTTCATAGTTCACTGATCACAACAAGAAGTTTTACCTGCAAGGGAAAGATGAATTAGTTCAAAATACCACTTATATATTCTGTATCACTTAGTAGCAATTGATTTTCCAATGTTAACAAAATTCGCAATGAACAGCCCCAACAACGGGTGCAACAGCAAGACGGGGAAGAAGAGCAAGCTCAAGAAGAAGCTCGCAATGAACAGCCCCAACACTGGGTGCAACAGCAAGACGGTGAAGAAGATCAAGAGGATCAAGACAGCGAAGACGAAGGAGAGTCGCAAGTCTCAAGAAATGAGCCTCCAAGTGAAGAAGCTGAGCAACCAGGAATGCTGGGAAGACTGAGGGATCGTTTCTTATTGAGAAAACCACTTTCTTACGCAGAGTGCATCATGATTGCTGAGGAGTTTGTTATGGAGAATATTGATCCAGAGACTATCACAGAATCTTTGAACAGCCGAGAATGTGTTGAATGGAAGAAGGCCATGGACAGCGAAATGGATTCATTGCTTAAGAATGAAACATGGGAGCTGACAAATTTGCCAAAAGGAGAAAAAGCAACTCCCTGCAAATGGCTTTTTTGTTTAAATATGAAACCAGACGGAAGCATTGACAAGTTCAAAGCAAGAGTAGTTGCTAAAGGCTGCGGTCAACATCGGGGAATTAATTTTAATCAAACCTACAGTCCTGTGGCAAAGATGGGAACGATCAGGCCGATTTTGAGCATAGTTGCGAGCGAGGAGATACTATTAGCTCAATTCGACGTCTCAACCGCGTTCCTGTACGTAGAATTAGAAGAGGAAGTTTACATGTGTCAACCAGAGGCCTACGATGACAATAGTGGACGAGTTTGTCATTTGAAGAGGAGCATATATGGTTTGAAACAATCCCCAAGGTGCTGGAACAAACGTTTTGGAGGTTTCTTAAGGAAACTGGGATTCCAAGTGAGTGAAGCAGATCCATGTCTATTTATTAAAGAAAAGAATGGAAGGAAGCTCATCATTGTTCTTTATGTAGATGATGGATTAGTTGCAGCAACTCACAAACAAGACTTTTCCGAAGAGAGTTTTCCGAAACAACTACAAGAGGAGTTCAAGATTGCATCAAAGGAAGCTGATTATTTCCTGGGCCTTGAGATCCAAAAAGAAGACAATCACATCAAAATCAGTCAGAAAGCTCAAGCAATCAAGGTTTTGCAAACATTCGACTTTGCAGATTGCAAATCAATGTCAATGCCGATTTTGAAAAGTGCATTGATTTCAAAATCAGGGAAAAAAGAGGAGACGGAGGGAACAAGTTTCCTTACCGACAAGCAGTAGGTGCATTAATGTACCTCATGACTGGAACCAGACCAGATTTGGCGTACACCATTGGATTTATCTCAAGGTCGTTAGAAAATCCATCAT
Source organism: Ischnura elegans (assembly GCF_921293095.1). Classification (NCBI taxonomy): domain Eukaryota; kingdom Metazoa; phylum Arthropoda; class Insecta; order Odonata; family Coenagrionidae; genus Ischnura; species Ischnura elegans. The sequence goes on along the minus strand of NC_060259.1, from coordinate 112,557,284 downwards.
CAGAAGATGTCGCAAAAGTGAAGAGGGCCTTTCGATACTTGGCAGGGACGCTTGATTTGGGTATTACTTACAGTTCTAAAGCAAACAAAGGCATTTTAGAATGTTACAGTGATGCAGACTTTGCAGGGTGTGTCAAAACAGGCAGATCGACTACAGGAGTAGTTGTATCTCACGCTGGAGGAGCTATTTCGTGGCTAAGTCAAAGACAGCCGATGGTTGCTACTTCAACAACAGAAGCTGAGATTGTAGCAGCAACTGAAGCAGCAAAGGAAATTATTTGGCTGACGAGACTTTCAGACAAATCCAACCATTGAAATCACTCCCAATTTTGCAGTGGATAACTCAGCAGCATTTAAACTGGCTGAGAATCCAGAATTCCATAAAAGAACGAAGTATATAGCCATCAAGCATTTTTTCGTTCGACAAAAGGTTGCAGAGGGCAAGCTGGGCATTCAGCAAGTTCAAACTGAGAAGCAAGTAGCGGACATCATGACGAAGCCGTTGTCAAGGGTTCGATTGAAGATATTAAGCTCTAAAATGGGTCTTTTCTAAATTAATGAATCCAAGAGTTGTATTATTGATTAATTAACAAGAGAAAGAGTTCAAGTAATTGTTTCAACGAAATGTTAATTTAAATCAACTAGGAAAAGTGTTGACGTTTATAAGTAAACAAAGGATTGTCAAGGGTAAAAAGTTGTGAATAAGTTACCAGAGCAGTTGAATCAATAAGTTCAAAGAGATGATAACATCGTGTATCATTAAGAAGAAATACGTTCAATCAAGGGCATACCCAGAGCATCATAACTGGGGGAGGGGGCAAGCCATGGCCTAGGGGGGAGCAAGCTAAGTTGTGATATTTTAAGACAATTATAACAGCACTTTATTAGTTTATGAAATGCTTTCCTTGAAAAAAATAGTTTTATTTTAGTTACCTATCTTATACTCATACATATAATTTTTGTAGGTTTAAAGAAAATTTGTTGAATACTTTTTCAATTCAGTACTGATTTTGCTTAAAGACTTTTGCGATCTTTGCTTCTAGGGGGGGCAAGCTGGCCCCCCTCGCTGGGTATGCCCATGCTTTCAATCGCAGCTTGATGATCATCAGAAAATGTTGCGGTGGCTGCACTATCAACACTTGCAGATTCATCTGATATCGCCGCACTGAAAATACCTGCTTGCCATTTAAAGTTCTGGAGCCAACCAAAGCTTTCACTAAATGTCTCGGAGCAGTAGCGTAACTAGAAATACGCTTTGGGGGGGATGGAGTGGCACAGAAGGGAACCCCCCCCCCCCCCCAGCAAGTCCGGGAAAATTTTTGAAAAAATGACATGCCTGGAAATACATTTGACATCATTTTGTCACTTAAATTCTACTTTAACCCGATTCAGTTATTATTTATCAAAACTATGAAATAGTTGAAAATAATTTTTATTTTTGTCTGAAGCTCTGGGGGATCCATCCCCTCATCCCCCCCATAGTTACGCCACCGTCTTGGAGAGATCACCACCCTCGTCTTTTTGTACAGATTCACAATGAACTTTCCATATGTGTTGACCGCTTGCTTGAAGTTGGTGCGGCTGCGGTCACTGATGTTTTAACTTCGTCTTTATTCAGAATAAGGTATTGTGAGTTTAAACTTCCGCGCAATATCTCTTTACGCTCTCCATTTTCAAAGCAATTGACCTCTCTCAATTTCTCTTCTAGGTTTATGGTTTTTCTTGATAAATTCTTGATTTTTCTACCTGCATTCGTATATTTTGCATTGTTCTCTTGGTTTTTACTCTGTATGGCCTTATCAAAATCACCTTCTACTGCTGCACTGTATTCCTGAGATGCAGAGGGCCTACGACTGCTGGGAGGGAATGAAGCCATTGTGTTTGAGACTCTATAGCGGACCCTTTTATGTGTTGATGCTATTCATACACAACTCGGCCACTGCTCCATTACCCCCCCTGTGAATACCGATGACCTTGAAGGCTTCAGCTTAGACCCTCTATGGCCTCCACCTGGAAGTCATTCGCCTGATAACCTATGACAGCAAAAATTATGTCTTAAACCGTATTGCTTAAAAAAAAATCTTTTCCACTAGCTCCACGATTAATTTAATGGTCTAAATTAACTATTGCCATTCTGTTAAGGAGACGAGATAAATTACTTCGGTGGGCCGGCTAACTGGACCGAATGACGAGTAATACTTTTGGCTACTGCACAGCAATGGATTTCGATTAATATTTAAACAAAAAAAGAAGATTTGAGGCAAGCAATACTATTAATATGCATAAAATGTTAGCAATTTCATGTGTACTTAGCGCAAGTTCACGTTTTATCATGATAGCATTAAAGTTTTTTGATTAGGCTACACTGTGTTGCGATGTTTCCCCGAGGAACGAATGTGCGCTACATTGAAATTGTGCTAAGCGAAGCATGGGTGTATTCAAAATTTGAAATATTCGAATATTTGAGCTATGATATAATATTCAAATTTGATATTCAAGTTCGAGAAATCTGCTATTTGACCCATCTGTAATAATAAGCTTCGTTCCAATGGAATCATGGAGGCCCACTCATTAATGCTGGAAATTTGGCTGTACAGTCCTCTTCTAATGAACATTCGATTTATGAGCTTTCAAGCATGAGTGCATTTGAAATATCTAAGCATCCCCAAAATTTAAAATTTGATGCCTATCAAGTGCCAATTTAAAATTTGATGCCAATGCAATGCGGTGTGGCGTAGAGAAACTCCTTAATTTGAACTAAGTATCCTTGAATTCGTGATGAAGTCAGAAACTGTTCAGCGTTTAGCCTGTTCCCCCCTACCGTGGTCAGCATTGTTCTTTGGCTGCGGCTGCGTTGCACTACCAGCTAAATCAGGTCGTCACAATCGTGAGTTAATGCACATTTGTAATGCAGTGTTGCATTCTGCAGGACAACTGCACTTCTAAATGTCTTGCATAGGTTTTTCAATTTATGAGCAAGGCCTTGGAATGCATCTTGTTTATATATCCAGGAATTACTGTGTTCGGGAAGTTGGCAACCCTCAATTGCATTGTGCCACATTCTTTTATTGATAAAATAGAACGAATATGCTTGTTTTTATAAACTGTTCCACAGGTTGTGTGTCATTTTTAACCTCTAATTTTAGTAACTTTGCCCGGAGCAATATTCATGAAAATTGGCACACTTATGGGGAAAGGTCCTAAATTTTGTTGAGTGCAAGCAAAATTTTACAATTTTCACCTATTGACCTCACAATGTGGGTCTAAACCCAAATTTCGAATTTGCCTTATGGGGATTCAATGTTAAAAAATCGAGAAAAAAGGTCTGAATTTTATTGACCAAGATGTCAATTCTTTGGTTTTTGGGAACGAGAAAACTGAAAGTAACACTTTCATTAATGAAAATTCAACCGTTAACACAGAAAGGTCACGGTCAAGGGTCATAAGGGTGGCAAAAAGAATGGCATAGCAACAAAGGTGTCGATCCATGGGTTTTAAAGGGTGCCCAAGTCATTGGTATTGTTCAAATACCCGTCTTATCCACTAATTAATCTCCAAGGCTAATATGGAGGTCAAAGGTCAAAGAATTGAACATAGCTCCATCATGACAACCAATGTGTCGAACGATAGGTTTTTTAAAGTGTGTCCAAGTCAGTTTTGCAGTTCAAAGATCCGTATTGTTTATTTTTTTACCTCCAAAGGTCATAAAAAGGGTCAAAGGTCATAGAGTTAAACGTTGGGCTATCATGACCACCATCATGTGGAACCAAAGGTTTTAAATGGTGCCTAAGTCTGTTTTGTAGTTCATAGATCCGTATTGTTGATGATTTTACTTCCAAAGGTCATAATGGGAGTCAAAGGTCATTGAGGTATGGTTTGAAACATCAGGGACACTAATTTCCCCACCCAAAGGTTTTCAAAGGGTGACCAAGTGAGTGGTGTAGGTATACACATCCATTTTATTAAATTGTTAACCTCCTGAGGTCATGAGGTATTTGTGTGTAATTAAATCGCGTATATTATGTCACATGACTCTGAAGCTATTCCGCAGTGCGACTTTAAGTACAAATCATTAAAGGGACAAGAAATTTTGACAAAGTTTTTATTTTTATGGGTGTCATACAATTGCTGAAAACTATTAAGATATCTTTGGGCTCAGTAGGTGACTCACCTAGCCTTTGGCTTCCAGGAACCAGGAGCATTGAAGCTGGTAGACTGAAAAAAGTCAGTTGGCGAGACAGGGTATGGGTGAAACATGTTTCCATTGTTCCCTTGTCACTTGATATTTGCCAGTGATTTATGCTCTTTGTGGTCTCGGAAAGGAAAAATAGTCAAAGGCATGGGCTGATGGTGGTTTTGTGAAATATACAACGTGGTTATTACCCTGCGGTGCCGAGATTCCCCTGATTGTTGTTCTATCTCTTGGGAAGATTCACGCTATGTGCTTGTCATATTTTGCCTTAACATTTTCCATGGTTGTAATTCTGTTGCAATACTCTTATGAGAGCTCTTAAACAAAATTGTTCATAAGTACGATAAGCATCGCAGTGTGATGGCATATGCAAAGGGAGGATTGTTACTCTTTCTACTCCCTCTAATGGGACGCTGCATCCACGGAAGTATTGATTTAAAATTTCGAATCCAGATTCGATTTCTTCGTTGAATTTGGATTCAAAGTATCCTGTGAAGGGCATTATTGGTGGATATTTGGATCTAAGGTACTCGATATGACCATCCCAAGTGAGCATCATAAGGTAATGACTACAAGTGAATACGTACTTATTTCCATCTGCCATAATGTTGCATAAAATAAGTGGAAAAATGCTGCGTAAATTTTTAGTATTGGAAGTAAAAATTTTGATAACTGTCAAAAGTCCATGCATATGTTTGCAATGCCATATGGGTAATGGAAAATGCTGCAATTTTTTTTAGCTTCTATCTTCAAATAGGGGTGCGTCTCTTTTACGGGTCCATCTCTTACACTAGTTTATATGGTGTTTTAAATTTTACCACTCAAAATTTTGGACCTGCACCCCTCGCAGTTTGGGCTGCCAATTTGATCAATCACCCAATCAGAGAGTCAATTTGTGGTGTTATATATTTGTAAATAATAATTATTATAATCAGTGTGGCTTGGTCAGGTATGCATTGGGATAGGGATGGGCATCGTGATAATTTATGTTTTGAAATGTTTTAGTGCTTCTACATTGAGGGCTAGTCGGTAAATTATAGAAAGATATGAATTGCCTTAAAAATTTCCCCTTTTAAGATATTTATCCATTATTTCCCTGAATGGAAGTATTTTTGCCACCATACCAACCTGGATCCTAAAAAGATGTTGACAATAAGTTTTGTTCACATTTTTTGCTGCACCCCCTGTGGGATGATAATTTGCCAGAGTGAGGGTTTATTTGGGCACTGTGGAATATCGTTTTATTAAGTTTCCACTTTGTCATGGTTTCCAAAAGTCTGTGAGTGCATATACTTTACTTCCTGGTTGTCTGAATGTGGTGAATTTCCAGAAAATCATTAGGTTTGGCTCACAATGCACAAAAACCTTGACCCTTGGTGGAAGAGCCTTTCCCTGCCATGAGATAAGTACGACTAGCCATGAGGCCAGAATTCCTGGAGTCACATTTTGACCTCAAATGTAAGTTCAAGCCTAAAATTCTGTTCACTCTATGCTTTGCTCAAGGCTTCCATGAAATATGGACACCCAAAATTTGATGATTGAAACCATGGTTCAGGTGGCTCAAAACTCTGCTTTCAATCAGATCCGCTGAACTCGAGGGAATTTACCCTTGAAATGGGGAAGAAAGTATAGACTGAGATTCGTCACATATGAAGGTAGTGGTTAGGGGCAGTGAAAAAGGTTGCCAGATTTCACTCCTCTGTCAACGGCCAAAATGGCCATGCTTCATCCATCCTTCATCCACCACATCCTCTGCACCTCATGCTCATTTCTGCATATTAGTATTTGGAACAGAGAAATGGTCCTTGTTATCTGTGCAGTACCCTATCTTCCATCGCCAAGATTTGATCAGCAGAACCTCTACTCATTAGCTGCATTCACAGATGTATGATCAAGAGTAAACTCCATGCAAGGTGAGATGTTGGCGAAAACATTCAGAAAATTGGAGGAAGAATTCATAGTTTTGTCTTTTGCGTGCTGTCATACTGTGACACAATCGACTGAATTTTCCCAGTAGAGGGGGGTTGTATTTTTAAAATTCCTGGTCACATGCATGGGCGGTCTATGGTGACTGGGACCCTTGGTTGGGACTCATGATGGGCTTAAGGAATTGGGGGGCCCTCACCCGGAAATTTTAGGAAATTTCATGCCTGGAAAAGGATTTTGATGGGTGTAGCTGGTAATAACAAGGTAAAATTTAATAAAAAATAGCAATTTTGTAAGAAAAAATACTGTGAAAAGTGAGTATTTTACAGCTTAAAAAATTTAATAATCCATTTGGCAAATTTGGTCCTTGACTGCACTGAAACCTAAAAAAATCCTTTAAAATAACCTTTTGCCCCTGATCATATGAGAAAATTATGTGTACAAAATTTTGGATGATGGGTGACTTCAAGTTGCTCCTGAGATGGCCCCATTCAGACATCAGTGAGCTTTATGTAAATTTTTTCCACCACTGTCGGACCAAGATTCTGTTGTATAATCTCTGCAACTCTTAGTACTATTTGGGTATGCAAATTCATGTTCTGGATGCTATCATAATTGTTGTGTGATTGTTCAGAAACTGTTAAAACAGTAATATACAGAGGGGTAACCCAAACCTGATGAGTGATCACACAGCATCAGATTTTGCTTTCCTCAAATTGGTCTTGCCGCCAAGCTCCTACCACAAAGTACCCAAGTTGATTTCCTTCATCTGCATTTTTAATATTGCTTTTTTATTTTTTTATTTCTCATAATAATAGTTATTGAAAAATTAATTTCACTGCATCTCAAAAATTTTAATGGCGGTTCTTTAAAGTTTTCATTTTTTATCTCAAGTTGCTTTAGGTACACTCAATTCAACAGCGAGGGCTTGAGAGTAAACAATTTTGATTTTGCAGATTTATTGAAACTTTCAGCACAGATGAGAACCAGATGACAGTGTCATTTTCCACTCTTCTAAGTCTTCAGTTGCAATATGGGCCCCTATTTTTTGACAATGAACATTTTTATTAATCGCTCAACATCAGGGTAAGTATCAATGATTTCAATCTTCCTAACTGCAGCTGATGTCATCTGGTGCAACGTTTATCGTGACAGCCTAGAAATCAGAAGATTACAGGTTCAAATCCTGGAAAGATTCCCTACATTTTTAAATTCTGTTTACAAGTTCACTTTATGCATCTTCCATTGTTTTAGGCTATGCTATTTAGCTCATAATATGAGGAAGTTTTTGGTAGCCTTATAGGCCTCACTTTTATAAAATAAAATTATGAAAATAAAATCAAATATTTGTTATTGTTGAGATAATGAGTGTGCATACGGAGAGGGTTGCTTAAATACAGTGTATTAATAATCGGAATGAAAAGTATCCAACTGTATCCAAGTATTTACATCCCATGGAACCACACCAATTTGAAGAATATAGAGATGGGTCGGTTCCCGCTTCTCGGTACTGCCGAGTCTTGTTCTGTGGAACCGGTATCGAGAACCGATTACATAAAGTCGGTACTTAAGAACCGGCTCGGAATAGTGGCGAGGGTTTGAATTTGGCGCCCAAAGCCGTCTGGTCTGAAGCGTATTCAAGGCCAAAAAGTGAAAAAATATTTAAAAACGCATTTATTCCTTTCCGGTTGCATGGCGCCCACGTTTTTTTTCTTTTGAGAGTTGATCACTAACACGCGCATTTAAGGGTTCGTCAGTTTGTCGCTCTCGCCAATAGTGTAACATTTCCGTAGCCGCGGCCGCTTTCAAACGAGCTGACTTTTCGCTCTGAAATTATTGCAAAGATGATGCCATTGAAATAAGATTTACTTAAATTTACAAATCTTGACAGTCATACTTTGTGGTTATTTATTTAGGCACAGCTGACCTTAAGGCCAAGGTGTGTTCACGTGTTATTCAAGAAAAATGCAAAAAAAATTTATTAGAAAACTTTCGCCACCCTCTCGCTTCAACACCACTGGTCAGCGATGTCACGGGGTTGGTCATGAGACTCGATCAGACGACCAGTGAGGAAAATTTTGGACTATGTGGTTTTTTTCCTTTTCAGTCAATGCCGATTGTCTTAGCAGGGCAGGTTAGCATTTTAGCAATAATTTTTCTCTCGATCTAGTGAAAACTTGATATTAGTATATAGTTCAAAAGTAAAAGCTAAATATCCTTCGCGCAATCGAAAATACTAATTAGATATCAAAAACATTAATTTTTTAACCGAATCGGGACATCCTCTTCCTCTAAATGCTTCAGCTATTTTGAAGTTGAAGTTTGTAAGTTTTCATGGCAGTATAAATTTTATTCAGATCATTTGGGACTGCTCAGCCACAGAAGTTTGTTGCCCACTTGTCCTTAGGGTTGCCAACTTAAAACAATGAGAGATGAGGGTCTCCGACTATGCCATTAGCCTTGTTGAAAGTACCGCTCTAAGTCGATCGAAATTTTTGGTACGTAAATGCGCGCCAGGGAAGCAAATCTCCTTTAGGATACTTAAATTCGATTTTGATTTTTGGATATTTAAATTTGAGTGTAACTTGAGCACTCACCGTGTCACTAGCGATTACCAGTTCTCCCCTCGTCAATCCACCCTTGCTGTTATCTATTTCCCACCACTTTTCAATTATGCAGTGCAGCGTCAGTGCCTTTTATGTTGCCGTGTTACCTGTAAAAAACATCACAATGTCCATATCTTAAATATTTTTACTCTCAATGGGCAAAAACAAGAACTCTTAAAGAGCTGATATTTTCTAATTCGACAGAAAAGTGTCCCTTAAGTAAAAAGCCGGATCCAGGGTTGGGGCAGGGGGGAATAGAGGGGTGTCTTCCCCTGTATATATTCGACAGCTGAAAAAATTACCATTTTGTCTACTGTAAATTGGATGCCCCAGGGGAGACAACAGCCCCCCTAATCCATCTCTGGACCCTCCATCGCCTATTTTGATACATTCTTGTATGTCTTGCGGGCTTTGTCCTTTTTTTTCTCGGATACGAAAACAAGCATTGTGTCTACGGCAGGAATGGCGTGACTTATTTAACCTACGAGAGATGATTAAAAAGAGAAGACAGCCTCATGTGGGATGCCAGCTATTTATTTCCTCGACAATAGATTTAAAAAAAGAATTTTCATTAGATAGCGTATGCGTCAGTTTGTTCCTCTAATATTGACCCTTAGCGATCTTATCCTTGTTTTCCTATCGGCACCATCCTTTATGTTGCTAGGCGAAATCTTCTCCACAATACCGTCGTCCACTTTGTGTATTACTTTACATCTAATCTGCTATCGTTAAGTTAACTCACCTTTTTCGCGAGGAGGGAGACTGACAGCCACCGCAGGGAATGCATAAGGGCTTTCCACCTTCCACTTGACACCTGCGCGTCCCATTCCCAAGATAATTTTGTATTCACACACGTAGCTGTACGTGTATTATCCGCTTCATAGCGTGCTCTTTTTGACAATAGTGTGATTGGATACTAGAGGAAGTGGGAAAAATATATTCTTCCTTGCGAGAGACCCCTCGCGACTCGAGCCCCGGGAATGTAGACTTTGTTACCTGAGGATATCTGCAGTCCGGGTCGTTGAGTCATGGCCTGTGCTTGTCCACTTAGTGCGTTGTCAGAACGCCACTTCCATTCCCTTGTGTCGACGTGAGGCTTCTATCACACGGTCATTAATATTATGCTCAGTGCTGGTTCAAAATGAAGAGGTAATTAAGAGGTTAAATGAAATCGCGGCATTTGATGAATATGCAAAGAAGTCAGAGTCACGCGGATTGTTTAATGCCTTCAACCCGCTGAGGGGAGCGCATCTCAGCGTTCCGATATTTCGTAGACGATGTTATGTGCATATATAATAATCATTTTCGTTATCCAACACCTTAAATTAGGTCGAGGGGAGGGGAAGGTATGAAATTGTTTTCGAAAAATCAATTTTTGCACGCCGTTTTGGCTGTAATTCTCTCAAATGGAAACTAATCAATTTACTTAATTACGTGCCCACGTTTATCAGCTTTCAAAAAATGCATTAACGACCCGTGTGGCACGCACGGTTCGCGCGCAGTAAAATAAAAACCGAAAGACGGTTCCCGGAAAAGCGCGATTTCGGCCATTTTGTCGTCCTAGCGACGACACGTGGCGGAACACATTTTACATTTGGGGGGATTTCAGGGGGATACCGGGGGTTTATATGTGTGTACTCCTGGCGGTCACCATCCGTTCATATAAATTCCGTAGGGATGAGTCGCTGGGGTAAGAAACAGCGGTGGAATAGTCACGGAAAGTACCCAAAAAGTAGACTTATATGAAAAATTTTATTTTTTGGGGGGTGTATGTGGGTTTATCGGGGGTTTATAGGTTTGTACATCCAGGGGTCATCAATCGTCCACATCCATTCCGTAGCGATGAGTGGTAAGGATTGGAAAAGCGGCGGAATTGTGACGAAAAGTACCCGAAAAGGCTACTGATATACAAATTTTAATTTTTTAGGGGGTTTCGGGGGGTTTAAAGATGACGATGTTATATGGTCACATCCATTTACTATCATATCTAAGAGAAGTTGCCCCTATGACATCCATATTTCGAGAGTAATACAATAAAAAGTAAATCTCTCCCCGGAAAAAATAGTACTGCCCGCCATTTTTATTTTTTTACGGTTATAAATATTGAATCATTTATTAAATATTTATGTTTTCTGAAATATAATGCATAGCTGTATGTAACTACAAAGTTTGAAAGAAATCGGTTGGGTTAAAATTGACAAAATCTTGTGTTAATCTTATGGAAATCGTAGTTTTCGGTGATTTTCGGAATATTTTAATTTTTTTCTGAGTAACCAAGGACGACGAAAGAAAATTGCTACCTAAATTTCGTAGATGATGTTATAAACATATATAATAATCATTTTCGTTGTCCAACTCACAAAATTAGGCCGACGGTAGTGGAAATTACGGAATATTTTCCGGAAAATCAATTTTTGGACGCCATTTTGAAAGCATTTAAACATGAAAATTATCTTCAAAAATGACATAAGTAGGTGGAAATATTTATTGGCTTTCATAATATACAATAACGGCCCGAGTGACGGAAATGTATCGCCTGTATAAAGATAAAGAGTAAACGGACTCCCGGGAAAAAATGGGAAGTGTCCGCCATTTTTAATTTTTTGCTGGTTTATCGATAGCAAAATTGTAAAAATGTTTAAATTTAAAAAAAAATGCACTCTTTTATGTGTATACTAAGTCTTAACGAAATCAGTCGTGGAAAACTGGACAAAATCTTGTGTTAATCTTTTGGAAATTGTACTTTTTGGCGATTCTCGGCATTATTTAATTTTTTCTCGGCAACCAATGGTGACAAAAAGAAATTGTTGCCTATGTTAAATTACTAATCATATAAGCATATATAATAATGATTTTCGTTGTGCAACACACAAAATTAGGTCGATGGCAGCGAAAAGTATGAAGATGTTTCGGAAAAATCATTTTTTAGACGCCATTTTTGCGGCGTTAGACTTAAAATATAACTAAAAAAAATACACAGGTACGTGATAGCATTTATTGGCTTTCTAAATTGACAACAACAACCTGTGTATCACGCACGATTCGCGCGCAGTAAATTAAAAACCGGAAGACTCCCCGAAAAAAGCCCGATTTCGGCCATTTTGTCGTCCTAGCGACGACTAGTGGAAGAAACTTCCGGTTTTCGGATTTTTCCTCCGAATCATTTTGGATTCCCCACACGCGTGCCAAATTTCAGCACTCCAGCACTTCTAGAAGTGGTCGGTAATTTCTATCAATCAGTCAGTCAGTCACCACAAGGGCTGTATATAGGTGGGACACACCGCGCTGCGCGCGCTCGTTAGGGGGCTACGCCCCCTAAAACCTCCCGCATCCGGCTTCGCCGGCTGCCCCCGCCGGACGGCTCCGCCGTCCCACCCGGGGCTCCTCGGAACGGCTTCGCCGTTCCTCGTCGGGGGTCGGCTTCGCCGCCCAGATATTGAGGCAGCCCTCCGACAGAGACCCGCTAGTTCCTCGGAACGGCTTCGCCGTTCATCGTGTAAGGGCGGCTTCGCCGCCCAAGGGTTACCCGTGTCCCCCCGAGGCGTCGACTCCTGGGAATGGCATCGCCCTTCCTCGTGACGGGGCGGCTTCGCCGCCCAAGGTTTACCGGTGTCCCCCCCGAGCCGTGGCCTCCTCGGAACGGCTGCGCCGTTCCTCGCCTGTGGGCGGCTTCGCCGCCCAGGGGTTACCGCTACCCTCCCCCCTCGTATGGCACCCGTTAGGCTGCTCCACGTGTCGGGGCGGATTCGCCGCCCGAGGGTTCTCGGAGTTTTTCCGCGCCTCCGACTCCTCGGAGTGCGTCCGTCGTTCCTGGAGCGGAAGGAGCTTCGCCGCCAGCGTTTTCACTCCTCACCAAGCAATGCGTACTACCGGCTATCCCCTATCGTTTACGAAGGCTGCCTGGGGATAATGTTGCAGAATGTAGACGCATGCCTGCCGTAATAGTGGCATTTCAGCTTATGACGATGTTTTTAAGGCGGTCCTGGGGGTTTCCAGGGGTTTAAGTGAGTGAATTGACTACGTTCACAATCATCCTTAGGAATTCCTTAGCGATGAGTCATAGGAGAACGGAATTACTGCTAAAACATGCAAAAACAACAAAGGATCATGCTATTTACGGAGAAAAATAATTTTTTAGCTGGCCTTCCAGGGAGCCACGTGAAATTTCGAGGGCTTTTCCTGCATAACATTTGTTTGACGACCTACAATAAAAATTCCAGCGCTCTAGCTTTAGGGGAACAATGAATTTTCACCTATTACTCACATATACATTACAAATTCAATGTTCTCCACATAGCGGTGTGAAGGCGCTGTAATAAGGCATTACTCACGCGAATTTCGTGGCCGTACCTTATGGGGAAGTGGTTTTAAAAAATCGCGTTTAGGTGTCCATGCGCCAACACTAACGAAATTACTCTACTATTTCGTTAAGAAATGTACGTTTAAAGATTTGAAGTTTTATTGCGGATGTTTAAATGGATATGGATAATTGAACATGACATGTAAATATAGCCGACACAATTCCCATTTCGAATCAATAGAAACGATGCAACTGGGATGAATGGTACACGAAATATGCGACTTATTAGGTAATTTTTATTTTTTTGGAGGGGTCACAGGGGGTTTTCGGGGGACTTAAAGTGCTTGTCCCGTATAACGCGGCATCGTTTACCTTCGATAAAAATTTCGGCTCTTTAGCTGTAGCGCAAGCATGGTTTTTCGACGGTGTCGTCCGTTAAAATTAAATATTCTGCGTTCATCGGGTAGCGGCACGTAGGGGCACGAGATAAACGTCACTCACGTTTATTTAATGTCCGTACGTCGTCGGGAAGTGGCAAAAAAAAATTCAGAAAAATTTTAAATCGTGTATTGAGGGAATGCAAACTTCACGGCGGATGTGTTGTAAATTACCAAACGTTGTAGGAGTCGCGATTTCAATGGAAAATCGATAATCGTTAATTTCTCGATATATGTTCGACTTATGGAAAATTAAAGGTAGCCAAAATTGAGTAAAAAATCTAGTATCTTGCATTTAAAGTAATTTGTCCTACGATTATTGCAAATAGATAAAAAAAATTCCGAAGTTCGGCCCATAAGAAAAGCATTGGGAATTTTTAAAAGTTAAAAAAATACTTTATATCAAAATATTGCATAGGCTACCACACTAAAAAATCAACCAAAAAATCTTGTATCTCATACGTTAAGGAATTATTCCTACAACGATTTAAAGTTGGTTTAAAAAAATCCAAAGATAGGTCTTTAAGAAAAGCATTGGAATTTTAAAAAAATTATAAAAAATACTTATTATCAAAATATGGCATACTTTTACACATAAAAAAATCGGCCAAAAAATCTAGTTTCCGTCAGTGAAATTTCATGTTCATGTGAAATTTGCAAGTAGGCAATGAATGGAAAACGTTTTAGTCCCATAAGGCTCCAATTTTAATTCTGATCGGGTTGTATAAATTATAGACACATCGGGTTGTAAATAATATAGATGATACCTCTAGAATAAGGCAGACTGTTCCTTCTGAGTAAACGAGAAGAGGGCATATCAGCATAGATATCGTTATTACGAAGTTCACGGGACCGAAAAACCGGAGGTTCGTAATAACGAAGTTCGTAGGAACGTTTCTTTTCAGAATCGTCGAAAAAAATAGAATATTATGAACGCGATTAAATAACGCGGAAATATATATAAACAGGAAAATTCGTATCAGCTTTTCAACAGAAGAATGCGGCATGACGCAAACGAGGGTTGATATCTTCCCGAATACATTAAGTCCGATGTACGAACTAGATGCGTTCCAAGACCTTGTTCCTAGGTTGATAAACTACACTCCGGCCGCCGAGAGTTGTCCAATAACAGACAAAATGGTCTAGGTCTGGGTAGGGGGCAAGGCTGCAAGGTAAGAAAGAGAAATGCTTACAAAGGGTTCTTTGAAGAAAAGAACCGGAAGGGACGACGAGCGTGAAGGACCTAGAGGAACAATCACTTGTTTTTGTGATTCGAAGAATGGGCTTATTTTGGTGGATCAGGCTTATTTCGGTGCTCCTTAATGCATTTGACGACGTTGTATGACTAGGCGAGGGTGTGAGGTGCGTTTGGGGGACATCGATTGGCTTTAAATCGTGCTGGCGCAGGATTATCCGCCCCTCCTATTGTGCCGTAATCTGACAACTCTCGCCAGCCGGACTGTATGCAAGTTATCGAGGAGTACGGTTATCCTTCAGAATGCAATACTACATTACACGTATGCGCTAACTCACGATTGTGACGAACTGATCTAGTGGAGCGTGAAATGCATCCGGAGCCGATAAAATAGCTCCCCGCGGTGACGAAGAACGGGCGAAACGCTGAACAGTTCCTAAATTCACACCGGATTCAATGATACCTTGTTCAGAATGTGATCACAGTGAGAGTTTCCCAGCGCCACACCGCGTAGTATCGGCCAAATTGAAAGGCGCCAAATTCTAAATTTGAAAATTTTGAATGCTCGTATCTCTGAAAATTCGTAAATCGAATGTGCATAGGAAGAGGACTGACTGCACATCCAATTTACGAACGGTTATGAGTGGGTCACCATGATTTCACAGGAATGAAGCTTGTTACATGACGTTGCGTGTATGGTGAATAAAGAACCATAATTGACGCTCTTAGGCACAGTACACGAGAAGAACTTAAACGTGGCGCGATTATTAAAACTTAAGTGTAGTGAATATCCACCTAAATGCCGTGACTTGTGCGTAGAGCTTCGTAATAAAGTTCATATTGTAACCGCCGGGACCGGGACTGAGATTCGTAAATTCGTAAAAACGAAAATTTCGTAATAACGTTTCTTTTACTATAGCTTGGATAGGCCTTGCCGTCGGGACCAACGATTTGCTTCATAATAACGAGAACTTCGGAACAACGTTGTTCGTATTAACAAGAGTCTACTGTATATACTTGGGCTGTTTAACTCTGTAAGACACAGAAAAAGGAAGGCTATCCTGTGACTCTAACAAGAGGAATTATCACTGCGTCATTCTAAAGACGACGGTGAGAAAGATAATTATTTGTTTTTATTTAAACCTGACGAAAACCAATCCATAATTTGCATTACTGAATATTTTCTGTTACTAAGTAATTATAATATGCAAATGTAGAGCTCTTTGCTGATAGTTACTCTTAGCCTTGTAAATTTTGCAAATTTTTCCTGATTATAGTTGAACCATCCCCCCTGACATCTTCAGAGGACAGCAATGACAAATGTAATGGGTCCAAATGTTTTTGAGGAAGAGCAGAGAACATTGCCACCAGTTCTTCATACAGCCCTACAGTATAGCGGGCTCAAAGAGACCTTATCACTATGAGAATTGTTGCAGTTTCTGATAAATGCTGAGTGAAGGACAGGGAAGCTGTTTATATTTTGATAGCAATTGATGAAGCATTTCATCAGAATAATGATGAGTTTTTCATAAATCGTTCATCTACCTGTCACGGCTGCGAAAATTTAAGGAAAGAGTACGTAGCAATCCTATGCAGAGCATTCGCTAAAGAGGAGCTGGATGCATGCATTCTATGTGTACCAAGAGGCAATTTGACTTAAAAATGGCCCATGCATGTGATTCAACATGGCTATTTTGCCTATGCATGAAGATCCAAGTATGATTTCTGAACTAGAAAACCCAAGTAACCTCCACACACAGCATTTCGTTGCCAAAGGACGTCCGCTGCGCGTCCGGCGCGTCCTCTCACTGTCCGAGGATTTTCAGGGCAGCCTGGGGCAGCCAGAGGACGGCCGGCTCCCGTCCTTGCCATACGTCCGCACCACGGTTCGATCTCGGACGTCCAGCGGGCGTCCATCAATGTCCCGTTTGAACGAAGATTTTAAACAGTACACTGGCAAATTCATATGCAGCGATAAAATTGTATCACATACGCCCAAATTTCCTAAAAACTCGATCGATCCATCCCACAGCCAAACTTGCTCCACTGTGATAATTTTTATGCTACCAGCTAATTAATCTTTAAATGATGTCAAATAATGAAAAAAGCAATATAGCCTGTTAAAACAGTTGGGAGGATTTTAACCAAAATAGAGATTCATTGACATATTTGCATGTTATGTACGCAAATTTTTCAGTTTAATATTGGAGCACATCATCAATAAATCTCTATTATTATATATATGCATTTTTAATCAGTCAGTCTTTAAACTTAATTAAACCAGATATTTGAGTGACTATCAACAATACCATGGCTCAATTTCACTTATTTTCAGATTGTTTCAGGTATTAACATAACTGCACATATGTGGCTTATGAGATATCTTAGCCAAATCCTAAATTATGCATTATCCTCTGACAGAGATCCGCTAGATCCTCGGAACGGCTTCGCCATTCATCGTTGAAGGGCGGCTTCGCCGCCCAAGGTTTACCGGTGTCCCCCCGAGCCGTCGACTCCTCGGAACGGCTGCGCCGTTCATCGCCTGTGGGCGGCTTCGCCGCCCAGGGGTTATCGTCGCCCTCCCCCCTCGTAAGGCACCCGTTCGGCTGCGTCACGTGTCGGGGCGGATTCGCCGCCCGAGGGTTCTCGGAGTTTTTCCGCGCCTCTGACTCCTCGGAGTGCGTCCGTCGTTCCTGGAGCGGGGGGAGCTTCGCCGCCAGCGTTTTCTCTCCTCACCAAGCAATGCGTACTACCGGCTATCCCCAATCGTTTACGAAGGCTGCCGGGGGATAATGTTGCAGAATGTAGACGCATGCTAGCCGTGATTGTGGCATTTTAACTTATGACGATGTTTTAAGGCGGTCCTGGGGGTTTCCAGGGGTTCATTTAAGTGTACTGACTACGGTCACAATCATCCTAAGGAATTCCTTAGCGATGAGTCATAGGAGAACGGAATTACTGCTAAAATATGCGAAAACAACAAAGAAACATCCTATTTACGGAGAAAAATAATTTTTTCGCTTGTCTTCTAGGGAGCCACGTGAAATTTCGAGGGGTTTTCCTGCATAACATTTGTTGTCCTACCTGCAATAAAAATTCCAGCGCTCTGGCTTTAGGGGAACAATGAATTTTGCCCTATTACTCACATATTTATTTATTTATTAAATTATTCAAACACAGCCATAATGGCCTTTACATTGAATACAAAACAAAATCTGCAGCTTTAACAAATATAAACTATAAAAAAACTATAAAAAGGATATAAAAAAGAAAAAAAAGGGATTCAGTAGATGGGTTTTCGAAGTTGCCTCTTGAATAATCTTATGGGCATTGAAAGATCCAGGGTAGGGTGAGTACTCGAAATGGAATTGAAGGAGGTAGGGAGTCTGTAAAAAAGTGATCTCTGAGAGAGAGAAAGACGGAATTTAGGTTGGTGTAGTAGGTGGTTTTTACGGACGGAGCGGGTGGTAATGTGGAGTGAAAAGAAAGGCAGCATATCTGAGGATCGGAACTTGCCATTTAAGGCATTGTAAATGAAGGAAATAGCGTGGAAATTCCTTCGGGAGGATAGTGGGACCAATGATAGGGCAGACATTACTTCAGAGCGAGAAGAATTACGGAGGTGAGGTACACGGTGTCGTACTATTGAAATAAAGAAATTAACTGGGCGTTCAAGAATTTTAAGGTTGGAGGGGCTGGCAGTGGAGTAAATAACGGAGCAGTACTCGAGGATTGGGAGAACGCAACCGGTGAAAATAGCTCTCATGGCGATTGGATCGGTAACAGAAGTGAGTCGATAAAGAACACCCACGACTGACATGGCCTTGGTTTTCATTTTATTTAGGTGCGGAAGAAAAGTTAGTTTGGGGTCGAAAGTAACACCCAGGTCATTGATGGTGGACTCTATCGGAACAATTTCATTAAAAATAGTATATTTATGAGGATTGAGGGTGCGTTTTAAAGAAAAGGGTATGTATTTTGATTTGCTTGTATTAATTTTGAGTTGCCACTGAAGGCACCAGGCCTCGAGGGAATGAAGGGAAGACTGCAAAGACTGAGAGTCAGAAGTATTCTCAACTCTTTTGAATATTTTACAGTCATCTGCAAAGAGGAGAATTCCACATGCGTTAGAAAGTGCACAGCTCGTAATATCGTCAATGAAGAGGGAAAAGAGAAGAGGTCCGAGAACACTGCCTTGGGGGACGCCTGAAAGGATGGGGGTGCTTGGAGAAGACGCTCCGTCAAGAACAACTCGCTGAGTGCGGTCGGTTAGGAAATTCGATAATATAGATAGGAAAGAGCCGTGGATATTGTAGCGTTAAGACAGTTTGTGGATAAGAAGGGTGTGATTGACGGAGTCGAAGGCTTTAGCAAAGTCAATGTAGCAAACGTCTAGCTGAGAAGAGGCTTCGAAAGCAGCGGTGATATGCTGATGTAGGATAGATAGGTTCGTAACAGTGGAGCTAGCAGGAAGGAAGCCATGCTGCTGGGGTGAGATGTAAGCGATAGTAAATGCTAGAAGTCGGTCATGAATAACACGTTCGAATAAAATAGAAAGAATAGGGAGGATAGACACTGGACGATAGTTACTTACATCATCTTTTTTGCCGGATTTTAAAATGGGAGTAACAAGTGCTGTTTTCCAAGCTGAAGGAAATGATCCCGCTGAAAAGAATCGGTTGAATAATTTACAGAGGGGGATGTGGAGAGTATCAGCTGTTCGGTGCAGAAAGAGTGATCCGAGGCCGTCGGCTCCAGTGGCTTTGTTGGGAGGCAAAGATTTAAGGAGGCGTAGAGTCTCCTCAGGCGTAACAGAGATCATAGTAAGTGAGTGAGAGCAAACCGGATAAAGTGTTGGAAGTTCGAATTGCGGAGTGGGAGGGGTGAAGTTTGAGGAAAAGTATTTGTTGAAAGCCGAAGGTCGCTCAACCCCCGAGAAAGACTCTTGGCCTGATTTAACGATGGTTGTTATTCGGGTTGATTCCCGTTTCGAGTTAAATAATGACCAGAATCGTTTAGGATTAGATGCCATGTCATCTGTAATTGATTTGATGCTATTGCTATAATCGCGGCGTAAGAGATTCCGTGACACTCTACGAAGGGAAGAAAATGAGGCATATGTGTGGGGATTGGGAAAAGACTTCCAAAGCTTCCAAGCAGCTCTTTTGTTTTGAAGAACTCGGGAGGTTTCAGCTGTGAGCCACATGGGTCTCTTCTTCGATGTCCCTCGGGAGGGAACCAAGTCATTGGTGACACCGTGTACAAAGTCATAAAACACTTCCATAGCGTCATCCGGGGACCCGCTCTCCAGGAGACCCCAGGGCAGGAGGGAGAGGGTGTAGTTGATGGCTTCCCAGTCTTCCCATTCTTCCAAGATTTCACTGACCGCGCTGGTGGTGAAGTTTGGGCAGAAGTGCGGTGGGGGAGGGACATGGGCAATGAGAACTCGAGCGAGGAGTGGTCGGAGTTGAAAATATTCCTGCATGTGGTGGGAGAGTTTACAATGAATGAGGAAAGGATGAGATCCAAGGTTGCCAAATTTCTGGTGGGGAAAGGGTTACACTGGAAAAGGCCCATGCCGTCTAAGAAATTATCTATAAAAAACGTGCCATTGTTGTCGGCACTGATGCCGCTGGTCTGAGAATTCCATGTGATCGGGAGGTTAAAATCCCCAAGTAGGATCAGGTCGCCAAGGGTGTGAACGCGGAGGACCGACTCAAGGCATGCCTCTAACACTGATACATCACTTGATGGGGGACGATAGAAGCAGCCAATGAAGAGTTTTTTCTTCCGGATTCCAAAACCATCACCAAGCCGAATTTCTACCCACACTATTTCACACTCAGTTTCGAGATCGAAACGTCGAGTGGCCGGGATGGTGGGGTTAATCGCCAAAAGTACACCTCCACCACGAGAGCTCCGATCACGTCGAAATAACTGATGACTGTGTGATAATTCCAATTCAATATCGCCCACTCTACCGCTGAGCCAGGTTTCACACAGGGCTATCACGTCAAAATAGCAGAGGTCGGAATAGTGGGAGGAAAGTATGGAGAGTTTGTTCTGAAGACTCCGAACGTTCTGGTAATATAATTGAAGATCAGGGCCAGGGTTGAGGCTAACGTCCCCGGCTAAGAGAACAAGCAGGGCGAGTAGGTTCCACACAGAGAATGACTTACTCGGGGCAGCCCGACGGGAGCGTCGTCGTCTGGGCGGGCGGCCCAGCGGCTGCCGGCGTAGTTGGAGATGGCGGAAGTTGAAGCCACATGCGTAGAAAGCGTTGAAATGAAAATCACCATATCTGACACAGTTGTTGGAACATCCATTCGTTTCGGAAAAATGCGGGAATGGGCTGCGTACACAAGACGACACACACACTGAGAGCACCACAACAGAGAGAATTACCACTGAAAACACCGCTGTTATATTAGACCTAGGAGTACGTGGGTGGATACCGGCGGCCATCTTGGCCACATATAGATTACAAATTCTGAGTTCTCCACATAGCGGTGCATAGGCGCTGTAATAAGGCATTACTCAAGCGAATTTCGTGGCCGTACCTTATGAGGAAGTGGTTTTAAAAAATCGCGTTTAGGTGTCCATGCGCCAACACTAACGAAATTACTCTACTATTTCGTTAAGAAATGTACATTTAAAGATTTGAAGTTTTATTGCGGATGTTTAAATGGATATGGATAATTGAACATGACATGTAAATATAGCCGACACAATTCCCATTCCGAATCAATAGAAACGATGCAACTGGGATGAATGGTACACGAAATATGCGACTTATTAGGTAATTTTTATTTTTTTGGAGGGGTCACAGGGGGTTTTCGGGGGACTTAAAGTGCTTGTCCCGTATAACGCGGCATCGTTTACCTTCGATAAAAATTTCGGCTCTTTAGCTGTAGTGCAAGCATGGTTTTTCGACGGTGTCACCCGTTAAAATTAAATATTCTGCGTTCATCGGGTAGCGGCACGTAGGGGCACGAGATAGACGTCACTCACGTTTATTTGGTGTCCGTACGTCGTCGGGGAGTGGCAAAAAAAAATTCCGAAAAATTTAAAATCGTGTGTTGAGGGAATGCAAACTTCACGGCGGATGTGTTGTAAATTACCAAACGTTGTAGGAGTCGCAATTTCAATGGAAATACATAATCGTTAATTACTCGAAGTTCGTTGAACTTATGGATATGAAAAGATAGCCAAAAAATTAAAAAAAAATCTAGTATCTTGCATTAACCCATTGGCTTAAAGAGACGGCGATTCGCCGGCCTACGGGACTTTGCCGTGAACTAAAGAGCCGGCGATTCGCCGGTTGAATGCTGCGCTGTCTTTCAACACGCCTAATTAATTAACGGAATAAAATATTTGGATGAAATCTTTACATTTGTATCACGAAAACATTGTTCTTTAGGTCAAATGCATTTGCAGCTATCATTTTACAGTGAATTTACTCTTTACCTCGAAATGTATAACTACCATTTTTTAGGGGTGCGTCTTTCCACCAGTTATCTTTACTTACAGATGAAGGCCCACCCGTTGCCTTTCATAGGCACTTATTATTCACTGTTTATGCAATTGTTTTCAAAGTGATTACCTTTAGTATTTATCGGAGGCGATTTTTTGACTGTCTATTGATCTCTGCTGACGATAAGAAGGACGCATAAACGAGACGACTTCGTTTTCGTGGAATTAGACGCGCCCATTGAAATGACTGACATTTTTCTTCGTGCGTTTATGACAAGACTGACTGACGGCTGTAATGATATTACTTTGTAATGTCTAGTTATCAATTTCACGATTCACTTAGTATTATTGCCTTGCAAGTGAGCAGTTCATTTCGGATTATGAACCTCTCTTTCTCCCGCAGATGGCCGCAGAGGCCCGTTTCCCTTTCAAAATCACCTATCGGTTTACTATCAATGCTGACGTAGTGTTGTGTTTCACTTCCACTACAGGTGCCTAACCTGATCCTTATACAGGTGTTTTATTTCTTTATACTTTGCTCACAATTGTGTTTTGATATCGGATTCATGTCTCTGGCAATATAATACGCAGTTATTTGAGAACCTTCTTTTCTAGGTTGAAAATTGGTGAGAAGCAATTACTTTGTTATCGTTCGCTTTTTCTATCAATTTGCTTCTTACTTAGACATTTGTTGCTCACGTTACATTATCAGAACTAATCACATTGTAAGACATTCTTCTTTTCTCAACGGCTATATAAACCCTGGGTTTGGCATTTAGATGGTCAGTTCGGAAGCACGTAAGGCTTTATTTCGTCGGTATTTGTGCTCCTTGCGAAAATGGCAAGCAGAAAAATGGATTACTGTGAGAGTACCGATATCGAGAATGCTCTTTTTGAGAGTAATAGTATGAGTAGTGGTGATGAAGATTCGTCCGATGAGCGGGAGAGCACCAATGAAACCGCGGACTGTGAGACAGGTAGCGAGGACTCTAGTGAAGAAGAGTATAACCAGTAAAGAAAAAAAGTATTGGAAGACAGCTGAATGTGGAATACATGTAATAACCTCTTGAAAAAGTTTAGTTTTTGTGGTGCACCTGGCATGAACTCGAGAGTGCTTCGGCATTTACCGGAAAATGCCAATGAACCCGATTTTTTTACGCTTTTTTGCAACCTGACTTTTGGGAGTTGATCTGCCAAGAGACTAACAGATTTGCTGAAACTTTTTTGAATGCAGCGATGAATCGCAGAAGTAGTTTGATGGGCGGATGGTTTCCAACCACTGCTGAAGAATTATGAGTATATTTTGCATTGCGTGTTTTGATGGCACAGGTAAAGAAAAATAAAATTCAAAAGTATTGGAGTCTGCGAGCGGTCACTGAAACTCCTTTCTTCGGTAAAGAAATGCCCTATCGACGCTTTCTATTGCTGTATAAATTTTTGCGTTTCACTGATAATTCAACTCTCGATGAAAATGACAGGCTAAGAAAGATTTCCCCCATCAGTCAATACGTGAACAAAATATTTCAGTCTATATATAGCCCTTCACAAAATCATGCTGTCGATGAAAGCCTTATGAAGTTTCGCGGCAGACATAGTTTTAGAAGTATAATCCCAAAAAGAGAGATAGATTTGGGATAAAGTTTTACAACATTTGTGAAAGTTCCTCAGGATATTGTCTCCAGTTTGAAATATAGTGAAAGTCGGTGGGAGTGTGAGCAGTGCTGTGTTGCTCTTCAAATACCCGAATGCATCAAGGATTTTCATACCAAAAAACCATGAAGATATCGAAATTTACCTTAAATCGTATTAGTTTATATTATTGTTCAGAGTACCTACCAACCAGAAAAATACATTTAACATTAAATACGCATAAAAACAAAGTATGATGGCAACTTTCACTCAAGGAACTGATAAGTCAAAATTTTTTTACAGATTTCCTGAAATGAATTCAACGTTTGATTGTTTCCATATCAGTAAATTGATCACTGTTAAAAAGAAATATATATAAAAACACACATATCACTATTACTTTTTCCAATTTTACCTTCGAAATTTCACTTTGTTGCATTATTACAACAATTGTTGTAAAAAGTTGCAATTTTGCTATTGTTAATAATGTCGCTTTGTTAATTCAAAATTCTTGTAACAAAAAATTAAATAACGTTCAAAATTATTTCATTGTCGTTAAGTGAAATTTTCAAGTAAATAGCAACATTATATGCGTAGATAAAAAATATTATTCATTTAAAGAATTTGGCTGAAATAAATCGTAATCCTCGGTAAGGGAAACGCTCAAAAAATACTAAGCCAATGGGTTAAATGAAATTGGTCCTACAATTATTGCAAATTGGTCAAAAAAATTCCCAAAATGATTCCATAAGAAAAGCATTGAAAATTTGAAAAAGTTAAAAAAAATACTTTAAATCAAAATATGGCAAAGAAAAGCACACTAAAAAATCAACCAAAAATCTAGTATCTTAAACGTTAAGGACATATTCCTACAACCATTCCAAGTTGGTTTTAAAAAAATCCAAAGATAGGCCCATAAGAAAAGCATTGGAAATTTAAAAAAATTATAAAAAATACTTATAATCATAATATGGCAAAATGTTTCACATCAAAAAATTGGCCAAAAAATCTAGTTTCCGTCAGTGAAATTTCATGTTCCCGTAACATTTGCAAGTAGGCAATGAACGGAAAAAGTTTTAGTCCCTTAAGGCTCCAATGTTAATTTGGATCGATATATCTCAAAAATCGATCGACTTTTTCGAGTTTTCGGACTTTTCCCCCCAATGAATATTTTTTGTCCACCACCAGTAAAAATTTCGTCTTCCCAGCACGTCCGGAAGTGGTGTGAAAATTCACCGAAAATTCATCTGTTTGGCTAGATACTGTTCACCAGATTTTTTTTTATTTGTATGCCAACAGGAAAAAAGTTGAAAATAATTATTTTTTCATTTCAGCAAACAGCTATCATTAACTAATGATTTAATCCCAATGTTTTAGCATAGGTGAGGTAATTTCAATGAATTTATACCTGATAAGGAGGACATTGAAAAAGTTCAATAAATTCTCATGGTGCGTTTATTACGGTAAAATCAAACCAATTCTAACGTTTGAAAGGAGTGACGGAGGGGGTTGGAGGCCGGGAAATTCGTTTTAGCATACTCGAGCGTTTTAAGGGCAGAGTAGCCATTTTCGGCACCAGTATCCATACAATTCTGTCCCTGTGGTGGGCACCTTAATCGCTAGAATACTATTATAAATAAAGAGGGGTGTTATGGAGGGCCAGAGCATAGTGACAAATGGCAAAAATCGTATATTTTAAATCACATTTTTCGCGATGTTCCACCACCTAAAAGGTTTATTTTTTCAATACGCCAGCCGAAAGGTATTAAAAAACACCTCCAGAAAACGTTTTTTCTTTTTGGCCCTCTCAAACATATATTAATAAAACATGCGTTAGAAATTTTCAAATCAACGCCATATCTTCTTGTCTCGCTGAAAGTTCTTGAAAACAATTTGAAATCAGCTCCATTAAATAAGGTTTCAAATGCCACAAACCGCATTTAAAAATATGCCTTCTTGACCGAGATATTAAAAAAAGAGTGAACGTCGTATTTTCGATCTAGCCGGCCCTGGTGGGCCTCTAGCGGGCTGGAAATGTGGGGAGGTTTGTCCTATTTGATCCCAAATTGCATACCCCAAGTACGGGAAAAATCCGGGAGGGGGGACTTTTCACCCTCTTTATCCGGCTGTGCCCTTTGCTTCCAACTTTCCTCAAATTACTTGTTTGTAGTGCATTAGACATCGAAGACTTCTGGAGAAAGTCTACGGAGGAATATATCCATCATTTTCGAAGGAATAAAAAAATATGTTACCAACGGCAATTTCATTTGATGACTCTAGGTTTTTCACGTTGCGAGATTTTATGTATTATATTGTGAACTCAGCTTGATTACCATTAATACGCCTCATAGCTTTAACTCTTCCTTTGTTTTCCATGTTTAATGCTTACGTATGTTACAGCTTATGCGGATTCACATTTCGAACGAAGAAATATTTTTAATGTTTTAGTAGAAAAATAAATAACGAAGCGGAACGGGGAAAAATCATATTTAATTCATAGGAGGACGCTATACATGAATAATTTCAAGTTGAGAATAAGTTCACCTTTTACTTTTTAAACTATTATAAAGAAAGTAAGCTGTGTATAAAAGTCGACGCTGCTCATAAGAGGAGCATTTTAAAACTTTTCTGGTGCTAAATAAGCGAATGGCATCAGAGGCTGAGTTGATAACTATTAATTCTAGCTTATTCTACAAGTAAGCAGGAGATATTTTCTTGCAACCGGATAATCAAGTAAAGGCCCGGGACAGAATTCACTCGAAATTACTACAACACCTTGCACAAATCTTATAATACCACATTAAGCTTTCACTTACTCCAATCGCCCGATAAACAATATTTTCTACTTGCATGATTCTGAATTTTCACCAGGAACAGATATTTTGAACGGCTCTTTTTACTGAACAGGAACAAAGTGAACGGTTCATCAAATTGAACTGTTAAACCCACCTCTACTCCAGAGGTTAATTAAAGTAAGCAACGTCCTACCCCCAAAAGAACGCCTTCGTGCAGAGAAATTTATTTCTCAATTGTCCCTCTCTCAATACTTTTCAAACCCTATGGTTAGTTTGGATGGGTGAGGGTAGAGCCGACCCTGGACGTTGCCAAAGGCGTGAGCATTTCATTATTGAGGATAGGTGGGCAAGTTTCTTTCCCGAGTGAGCTCGCATCATGTGGATATTTGTTGGGCAGCCGAAAGCCTTGAACCCGCGACCCTTCTTTCAATGCCCAAACGCACTGCACAACAGAAAGTCATGCTTCCTCAACAGCCAAATCTCATCGAATTTTCGCATTCTTTTCCACCTTGATTATGATGCATTACGGAAGTAGAAAATGACACATAATGCAATATTTTGGTAATCGTTTCTCCAAATTTCCTTCCCACTCTTTTCCGTCGTTCTCTGCACGAAGCTATGACGAGAGCCCATCGCTCCCGATGGATCATTCCTTTTACCCAATTGACGAATTGCTTGTAAAAAGCTGAAACTATCACCTTAAAATTTTCAGGTCATGCAGAATAGACACTTGCCAACTTTTGCAAGTATCGAATCTGAAAGTTTATCCCCAAAATTTGCTCTGATTTTTGTATGAGGTACAAGCAAATGTAGACAAAGATCTATTCTTTATACCGTGAACATTTCAAGAAGTTAACGTACGTTTTGAAATAGTAATTGGTGTCCGAAAATGCAAACTGGACTGATGGAGATGGTGTGATGCGTCCCCTTAGCATCAGTCGGGAAGAGGCGCGGGAGAGGTTCCCTCGCCGCGCACGCTGCGTGACACCTGCTCCCCCCTTCTCAGCACCCAGGGTGTTCTCGGAGACATGAACCCCGCCACGCTTTACGTATAGGGAATGGGTGACAAGGGCGGCGTAGCTATGGGAGGGGGGGAGTTTAGAACTCGACTCGAATTCTCCGTGTGGTGTGCTCTTCCATCCAATGCATCCCCTCCTAACAAAGCCGAGTCCTAGTTACGTCGCTGGGTGACAAATGTCTGATATACCTTGGACGAGAAAAACTATTTTACTACATTTGTCGGCAGGAAATAGGGTAGTTTCCTTCATCAAAGAAAACGAAAGGCATTGATTGCGATTCGTTACCCACCATTTGTGTATCCATAATATAGAAATTATTTGATTTTAGAAATCCCAGTTTAGACGAATGTTAACGGTCAATTTCAACCTCATTTGAAAAAGGCCAGATTGGCGCCCATGCGATGCCACTCCACGTGACATTACAGGGACCTAGTTTCTAAACGAGTAGATAGGAGTTTTACATCGTCTAATTTTTCCAATGCATGCATGAGGCACAGAGCTCAGGGAAACATGTCTTATTAATCACCTATTAAAATTGCCTAAGGCCGGAAAGTTTCCTTCGTTTGATAGGGTATTAATAATCCTCATTTAAGCCAAGCGCTACCTGCTAGTAGGTTACTCTACGCTACCGCCATGCTCGTCAGCAAGCAGCCTGCATCGTAGCGGCGTTCATAGCCTTGTACCCAGGTGGCCTCAAACAGCAGCAGCCAGACGTCACACTGGCTTTTTCCAGCATTCATACTTAGCCGTCGCGTTTTCGCGCACTAGAAATTTTTCACTTTTCATTCAATCGCGAAAAATAGATATCGTCATTCAAAAATCTAAAAGCGTGAAATATGTACTTCAGGAGTAATAATCTTTCGATTTAGGCAATAAAAAATAATAGGAAATCACCCTATTTAACAGGCATTATTTCATTCGAGATGGCAATCCATTCGATATCCTCCCACCCACGCCCACCTCCCCCAGGACATTGTCTTGTGCCAACTCACGAAAAGACGGAATCTTCTCCAGTTCCATCTTCCGAGGCGAAACTTCTTCTCGCTACAGCGGAGTTGAAACCTTAATCCAAGAGCTTTGTTGCCTTGAAAGAAGGTGAGCAGTGATGCAGGCCGGTGGAAATGGACAAGAGTCGATGCATGGCTTTATTTAGCTTTGATAATTTTCCACTCTGTCAGAGCGGTAGAAAAGTCCGTATTTGCGACGTCTTAAGATCCTCAGGGTTATTTTCGCCCTTTTTTGTACTTTATCTCACTCCCCACGAGGTTAGCAATTACAGGGTGAGATCCAACTATGTTTAAATAAATTAATATATAAAATGTTCTCTCGGTCTTATGATTAAAATAACGTCCCTTTGTTTCTTGAAATATAACTCTTAAAAAAATCATTATGAGCCATAGCCATTTTCTCAACATCGTCATTGTTAGAGATAAATGTTCATCAAATGACTTGTCCGACGACAAAATCATTGTAAAAACAAATGCAGGTAATGTATTATCCTTTAATTTGCGTGTAGAGCAATTTTTCCATAATAATAGATTTGAAATTCGGCAGGTCGCACGTAGAATGAAGCTCAAAAAAGCAAATAATTCAATAGTTTCCATAGGGCGTCAGAAATCCGTGACTCGGAAGATAAACCCGACCTCTGAAATGATCTTTTACGGCTCGAATTAGGTGTTCATTTTTTTCCCTTAATTGGTGAGAGTAATTATTAGCAGATTTTATAGGTTATATGCCCTGCCTAAATTATTTATTTTCAAGACGACATAACAAATTTCATGGGAATATGCGACCCACTTAGCTCGTGAATGAAAACTAAAAACTCTTGACTCGACGCAAAGCTTTTGAGCAGGCCGCTCATCAGGGCGCGCGCGCGGAGAGTGGGGGCGGAGGCAGGGCGGGGTGCGAGGGGGGTGAGCGGGGGCAGGGGTGGGAGCGGGGGCAGCGGGCACAGAGACGATGAGCCGGCTGCTGGGGTACGGCCTGCCGGGCGCCTTGCTGCTCCTGTTCGGCGCCAAGTGGGCCTGGGCGGCGACAGGCGAGGCCCGAGGGCCGCGGAAGCGTCGCTGCGGCCCGCCTTGTCCCGCCGAGGGCCTGGCCAAGGTGTGCGCGGGTGCGGCGGGTGCGGCCGCCTCGCTTGCCGACGGCTGGGAGCCCGACGCCGCCATAGCCGCCACGCTGCACCTCCTCTTCGCGCTCTCGGGGCTGGCAGACGCAGCGGCGGCGCGGGTGCCGGCGGTGCGACCCGCCGCGCGCCTCGCCTTTCCGCTGGCCTTCGCGGCCGAGGGCGGACTGCTGCCGCTCTTGACCGCGCCGCCGCTCCTCGGGGCCGCGCTCCAGCTCGCCTCGGTGGCCGCGTGGTGCTGCGCCGCGGCCGTCGTGGGACATGCAGCGCGGCCCGCCGCACTCGCCGCTCCCCGCGCCCTCGCCGCACTCGTTCACGGCTCCTGGCTGGTGCACGTGGCGTTGGTGGCGAGCGGCGCGGCGCCGCCGATGCCGCACCCGTGGGCCGCGTGCGCGTTCGCGTGGCACGTGGGTGCCGCGCTCGCCGCGCTCGTGATCCTCGCAGCGGGCCGCCGCTGGTGCTCGAGCGCACCGCCAGCACCACCCGAGTTCGACGCACCGCAACCCGCGCCCTGCCCCTTCTGCGACGGCGTGGGGGGACACCACCACGGGCCGTGTTGAACTGCTCTTGTTGTCTTGTAGTTGGCGTCCGTGTGGACGCCGCTGTAATGTTGGCCGCCCTTCGTGAACAAAGATTTGTACGCATTTGCAGTGTGGCTTTGATTCCGCTCCCCTCGTCCCCTTGGCGACGCATCGATCGTGCAGGGCGGCTAGACGCCAAGTCACGCCCATGCACTGTGAAGGGGGGGTGGGGCGGGGTGCAGAGGTCAGTGGGGCGAGGCCTCCGGTGCGTACGCCCGCCCTACAAGGTGCTGCCCCCCCAATCTCCCCCGTTGGAGTGATCTTGAAATTGACACGGAAATGGGGAATAAACGCATAGGTCCGTCAATTCACGAATATTGATTGTTCATATTAATACAGTCTGAATTAATTTTCCTATTGTTTGGAGATGAATCGATGTGAATTTTGAAATGCTTGAGTGGTTAATGCCGTTTTCGTCGTGGACAGTACGGATTTCCCTGCTTTTCCGTCGTCTGCAATGCGTTTATTCCCCATTCCCAGAGATACTCCTCATCATTGAACTTGGGCCAGATCATGCCAAAATATTCCACGTACGGACGCAGAAGTCAAACATACTGCTCTCCAATTTTATTACTTGGGATAATGTGGATTAAACGAGGAGTAGGTATAAATTTCTCTTTGGGTATTGCTGTGATAAACGGCTAACTGAACTCAATTGCCACAAAATCGTTACAGAAAATGCGTTCAGCAGAATTATTTGATTTTATTGTGATAAAATTTCATAATCACAGATGGAAGCTTAAAATATTTTCCATGCCGAATGCATCTGCCACCTGTTTGTTTTTCAAAGGGTTAAATATTTGCTTTAAATTGTTCTTTTGTGGCTTTTGTCTCTAGGGCTCAAAATAAATGTTTCTGTCCATTACAGCAAGGCATCTACAATGCCCTCCTCGATTTGTTGTGTTCCATCAATTATCAACAGAGACTGTGTCTATTCATTTTTTGTATAGCGCTGTAAAATAATTCCATCCGGTGGAAAATACTCCAAAGTGTAACTGGAGCTTAGAGTCCGTTCATAATTTCACCTCTTCAGAGTTTCTTTATTCGATATTTAGGATTGTAGCCAATGGAAACAAATGAACCACGCCCATCAGGAATAACTTTGAAATGCCATTTCAGAGAACGGGTTTAGCATAGGCCCTGACGCATTTTCCTAAGCGAATGATTCATTTAGTTAAAGCGGGCGGCGGGTCCAGCCACTGCTTCATCTCACCCACATCCCATCGGGTGTTCAGTGAACAGGACAGCTGGGGAATTGCCGAAAGTTTAGTTATCACTGGAAATATGTTATTAGTAATGGAATTTCCGGTTGTATGGGCACTTAAAATATAAAGAGAAAAATGAGCAAGGTGCTCTATGAAATTTCCCTAGTGGTGCTACATTTTACGTATCCGTGATCAAGGGAATTAAGGACAAACTTTTCCAAACACTTATCATTCTTAATGGCTGTGAACGGGGGCGCAGCTAGGAATTGAGGCTGGGGGGGGGGGGGTTTGGTGCAAGTAATACCGGGGAGTGAGGGGGTATAGTATACCCATCAGGATAAGAGGTAAGTGCGAGTTTAATAAATTGCGGAATTTTAAAGATAAATAACAAATATTTCTCGGGTTTGCATCCAGGTTAAAGCTTTTATGCAAGCCGACGTTTCGGAAGACGACTTGTCTTCCATCCTCAAGGCTGTGTTACTTTATCGAAGTTCAAGTGTGAAATTGAACTTCGATAAAGTAACACAGCCTTGAGGATGGAAGACAAGTCGTCTTCCGAAACGTCGGCTTGCATAAAAGCTTTAACCTGGATGCAAACCCGAGAAATATTTGTCAGAAGTATTCACCAGGAAAAACTTAAATCGTTTATTAAAGATAAATGGTTCAAAATGGTGAGTTTTACGGCTTTCTGAGGGATATTTTATTCATCCTTATACCATTCTATTAGTAATATCAATCCAATTAAGTAAAATGGGTTAAACTTAAAAATTTCTGTGAGCTCTGGGGGGGGGGGGTTTATCCCCCAAAACCTACCCCTCGCTGCGCCACTGGCAGCGGATATAAATCAATGGCATATTGAATGCATATGTTAGTGGAAGGGTTATTTATTGGAACTATATTATATAAGAACACAACATTGGAGCGTCATCTGAGGAATTGCGTTTTGATTTTGACGTCCTGATCTGCCCTCGAATAAATTTTAATGCATTAGTCACAAAATGCTTGATTGTGAACATGATTTGGCCACCACCTGCGTTACTCGCCACACTAAAATATTTCATTATAAAATTTTGACCCGATAAATTATTGCATAACTCAATTGGAGCCTGTATTTAAGAAGATCACGTTATTCCACCATAGCTAAATTTGTTCTTTTCAATTTATGCCAAGAATAATATTGAAAAGCATAGTTTGGGTCTGACTTGGCCTTTATGGTAAAAATATTCATACTTTTATGGTGCAAAGACGACAATCATAACTTCTCTCTCAACAACTGCAAACCAAGCGATTCATATTTTGGCGCAATTTTAATGAAGTAATTACGATTGGAACAGTGGCATAAATTGTAGTATCGACTTTATAATCATGGAACCTTTTGGTGCGTTGTTTCATTTTTAAAAATCTTTTTCGGAGGATGTCAGCATCATAGCCATACGAAACTTCTTCATCTTCACCAAAAAAATTCCAGTCTGCGTCGGATAATATAATTCTGTCGGATCTTATAATGTATTTTATTCTGAAATTTTAAATGAAAGTGAGGCTCTGAGCGCTGCAAAACCTTCAGGTGCCGATTTCACACCTCTGCTCTTTGATAGTTTTCAACTGATTAACATTCGAAAATGGAAAAAAAATCTAGACTTTACATTGGTTATTCATAATTGGTTTTGCAATCCGTGTTTTTCCTATGAAATTATACTGACTCCAACTGTGAGACTGAAAAACTGTGATTCATTTCCTGTATCCCAAAAATCTTCTCCATGATTTTAGCATTTGCGGTTGCGGAGCCATCACAGAGAGTAACCGGGTAATTGGAGTTGAATAAGGGAGCTGAGACAGGCCAACCATAATGCGCAGATCGATGGAAAGCAAACCTTTTGCCTCATCTTCATTCTTCCGCAAGCGTTTGAATACAAGTATGCTTTTTAGAAGCTATGCTATTATTGAAAAGAGGGTGATATTTATGAAGCTACTATTGGTGAGGAAACCTATTATTTGGTTCGCGATACGGCCGAAGTTATCATTGTTTATCGCGGTTTTGGCATGAATATAGCAAAAAACGTTTCACCTGTTTTGGTTTTGTCGGGCTAGGAGAACAATGCTCAAGTATGGAGCGATGCAGACGAAGTTCCTTGATAGGTTGTTTTCACCGAAATTATTTTGTGCGTTTACAGTTTCACCTGTACGAGGAGTATTTATGTCTCCGAGTGCATTTCATATCGAAGATTCGCATTATTACATCTTATCGGAGAGTAAATTGAAAAATAATAACTTACCATTTATTGAATGCCATCATCAAAATTGCAATTGACATACCATTTCTAGAATATGCAATTCCGGATCATGGCTTGTAATTATTATAAGCAAAGAGACTTAAAAAACGATTTGCGCCGTCGTTGGAATCGTAATTATTGCATTAAAATTGCGCCAAAATTCTATCTTTCCAAACGGATTATAACTTGAGCAATAGCTAAGGCTGAGCCATTAATGCTTATTACGAAAAATTTTCAACACTGTATAAGAATACAATGATGTCTGAGTACTCATTCACGTACCGCTGCGAACTCCAAACTCTTCCGCTCTGATATTAATTCATCCAGCACGCAGATTAATTCATCCAGACTCCACCTCATGATAACTTTAGATCTAATCCAAGGTAACCGTTGTTCCTAGCAATAACTCTATTCTCAGTCGTTTTCGTTTCTCTTACTCCGTTGCGTTTGATTGACATTTTCGAATTTTGCGGCGCCCGGTTCTGTAGAGTGGTTGACTTGCCTCATGCTTACAGAGACGAGTCGCGAGGGGGTAGTATCACCAAAACCCATCACCAAAACTTTTTCGCGAAAAGTTTTCCCTGGACCTCTCTTCTCGTGCACCTCATGAGTTGCGCTGCGCATGCGCAATTTGAAATAACCAGCTGAAAACGATGTGGTAAACGGGCTTCTCGGGTGACTATGTGAACAGCGTGACGTCAGTGGGGCGGGGTAATGTTGGCACTAACTGCCAAAATGATTGAGTCTATAAAAGGGCGTGCGTTGTGTTTGTTATCGGGAGGGAGCACGTGGTGCAATGTCTAAAGCATTAATCACACGATCTTTTTTTCCGTCCCTCAGAATGACTACTCCAGCGATAGGTTTTCAGGGACCAAAAGAATGATCGCCCGAGCCCTTACTTTCTGAATCTGAATGGTCATTCCCGATGCCTCTTTTTATATCGCTTAATCCATCACTTTCCGTATTTACAACCGTCGCTCAACTAAGCGCTATGCGTAGCGCTACAATCGCAATTGGCGCTCGTTCGTTTTGATTTGCTGAAGCGATGGAAAAAGGGATGGGATTTCCATCAACGCGGAATGCCAACGCGGAAAATGTTCGCATCAAACGGTCATTATTTCCGCCATCATTGGAGCGATCGCGGGAGACGAAGGGATGGAAGGAACGATGGTGCGATTAGGGAGCATGAGCGAGAGGAGTGGAGGAGCGGAGGTGCCGTGTTGCGGCGCTCCCTTGCCGCCCCCCAACGCCGCTCCACGCCCACCCCACCGTATTCTTTAAAGGGAACCTCTTCACCTTGATTTTGAGGTTGAGCGGCTCATTTATTGCTTCATGAAGAAAACCTCAATGGGGAGGAGGTGAACTTTTTCGCCGAGAATGTTCCGCAGAGCAGTGCATATTTGCTAATGCTAATGATTTGCTATTGGAAACATTTTTGAGCGATTTACGATTGATATCACTCCAAATGATATGGGCTCTAATGGATATGCCCACCTTACGTGAGTACTGAAAAGTGGACCTAATAGAAAAAAACGAGATTAACATCAAAATAAAAACCATGGACAAGGTTCTTTAGTCCTTGAAAAACCTAATAAGCTCAAATTGATAATGCTCTTATTAGAGTTAATTTACTCATTCTAAAAAGCGATTTCTCTCAAGCTGTACAGCAAATCATAGGAGTTAGCTGGCACAGTGGAAACGACTCAAAATTATGATGCAAGAAAATCATTGCATTTGCAATTCTAATGTTTTAAATTTTTATTTCAAAAAATGTATTTAGAAAAACATTAAAAGAAATACGAATTACAATGTTTTACTTATGCTACTAAGCGTACTGAAAATTTCTAATTTCTACCACAAAAAGTGAATTGATAACACAGGTCTGTGACATCAAAATTGTTTCAAATTTAATAAGCGATTTTTATAGTGTTTTCAACGCTGATTTCAGGAAAAATAATGAAAAAGTTCAATCACGCAGTTATTTCACAAATTGCTGATCTAGTTTTAGCTTTTTTTTTCGATATTTATACATATATCAGCACTCCAGTGAGTTTGAATTTCGGTTTTTAGGATCTCCGTAAACTTTTATTTAGATATACGTAAATTAAAGAGT
This sequence comes from Ischnura elegans, assembly GCF_921293095.1. Taxonomy (NCBI): domain Eukaryota; kingdom Metazoa; phylum Arthropoda; class Insecta; order Odonata; family Coenagrionidae; genus Ischnura; species Ischnura elegans. The sequence continues at coordinate 112,521,419 of NC_060259.1, read as the reverse complement.
AATCAGGAGAAACCAGCCGTATTTTCATGTCAGCATTTGTCCTTGCCGTACTCACTGACTCACTGCGCCCCACACAATGGCTACCAGAGAATGTATAAACTCGCCAGATAGCTTCTGCTACATTTGTGGTAACTATACCGTTAAAATGCAGCCAAGAAATGTTTGTGATTTTGTTGAAAAAGTATATTTCGCCTATTTTGGTATAAAGTTAGGTGATCAAGGTAAGTCTTGGGCCACACACAAAGTTTGCTCAGTGTGTGTTGAAGAACTGAGGCAATAGTTTCGAGGTAAAAAGCAGTCCTTACGTTTTGGAATACCAATAGTTTGGAGGGAGCCCAGAAATCATAGTGATGACTGCTGTTTTTGTACTTGGGATGTACGAGGTTTCAATTTGAGAAACAAAAAGTATATTTCTCACCATAAAATTCAATTAGCCATTCGCCCTGTTCCTCATGGACCTGAAGTACCTATACCCTCGCCTCTAGATTCTTTGGATGATATACATGATGATCACGAGCCATAGGCTCAGCAACGATATAGTGAAGAAGAAAATGATTGCTACGATCCTGGCACAACCGATCCCATTCCATTCTCACAATCTAAACTGAACGATTTAGTTAGAGACGTAGGCTTTTCTAAAGAATAAGCAGAGATTTAAGAATCTAGATTGAAATATAAACATATGTTGGCTCCGGGTACATCCTTTTCTTGGTATCGATCTAGGGGAAAAGAGTTTGTATCTTTCTCCTCTCAAAAAGATGACCTGGTGTTTTGCAGTGATGTTCCTGGATTTATGACGCGTTTCAAATAGATTATGCTCCTGATGAGTGGAGACTATTTATTGATTCTTCAAAAAGAAGCCTTAAAGCAGTACTTCTACTCAATGGCAAAAGGTATGCTTCTATACCAGTTAGACACTCGGTTCACTTAAAAGAATGTTACGAAAACTTTGAAGTGGTTTTAAGCAAACTCTGCTATTCAGACCACAAATTGACACTGTGGTGATTTAAAAGTGATTTCAATGCTTCTTGGCCAACAAAGTGGCTATACAAAGTTCCCTCGCTTTCTCTGTGAATGGGAGACTTTCTCGATGAATGACAGTAGAGACAGAAAGCAATAATACATATAAAAGGTTGGCCCTTGGAGAAAAAGGTTACAGGTAGGGGTTAAAAAGGTTGAGAGGAAAGCCTTGAGGATCTCAAAAAGGTGTTACTTCCACCACTTCACATTAAGTTGGGGCTGATGAAACAATTTGTTAAGGCATTGACAAAAGAAGGGAAGTGCTTGAGATATCTTTGTGGACAGTTTCTTGGTTTATCCGAGGTAAGGGTAAAGGAAGGTATCTTTGTCGGACCAGACATTAGAACACTAATGACAGATCCCAACTTTGTGGCCAAAATGGAAAAAAGGAAAGGCAGTATCAAAATCTTTTAAATTAGTTGTTACTGGTTTCCTGGGAAACAAAAGGGATCCAAACTACAAGACAATTGTCGCAGACATGCTCGACAACTTTAAAAAGGTTGGCTGTAACATGAGCATTAAAGTTCTTTTCTCAACTCACAACTTGGTCATGTAAGTGAAGAGCTGGGTGAAAGATTCCATCAAGTCATCAAAGAAATAGAAAGAAGATATCAAGGAAGATGGTACGTCAACATGACAGCGAACTACAGCTGGATGATAAAAATAGATGATCCTCAACGAGTCCACAACCGGACAAGCAGTAAGAGAAGCTTCGACAGAAAGCGAAAGCGTTATTATATGGACTTAAGAGAAATGGAAGTGTACTGGAAATGCAGTTTATAAAATGATATATAAATAAACTAAAATTTTATAACGTTGGAGAAAATGTGAAAAATTGCTTACATTTTGTCACAATACGCAAACATACTCCGTACTTTGTGAGAAAACCTGACGTGATAGGGAAAAATGGATTGCATTTTTGAAATCAGCGCTGGAAAGTACATAAAAATCAGTTATTAAATTTCAAACAATTTTCAAAAAATATTTTTTTGCAGACCTGTGTAATGATTGAAATGTTCTGTTAAAATTTCAAGATGCTGTAAAATATTATCCCAACGTGAAGACGTAATGAAAATTGGTATTAGCGCTTAAATCAACATTCAAATTCTACGAACGATAGTTAAAAAATAAACATTGATTACATTACGCAAAAAGAGCGAACTTAGGTCATGCAAAAAACTAATTTAAAAACTTAGGCTATTTTCTTAACAACTTCTCCGCGTATTAAACTAAAAATGAAATTATTATTGTAAGCCTTGCATGCTTTGGCGATGATCTCCCGGGCAGAAAATTTTTGGCAGAAATAAAAGTTGATGCGAAACAAATAAACCAATGTCTGTGATTTTAACTTCAAATTTCGACCACTATGTGCATATGCGTTACCGACAGCGCTTTTAAAATTTCTTGAAATAAGTTTTGGAAGAGCGTAAATAGAGGAGTTTTTCTTAGCAGCAATCCTTAGCGCGAATACAATCGTGATAGGTTTATTCTTAAGGGTATGCTTTTTTAAGAGTTCTCTCCCTCATTGTAAGAAACATTGTATCTATTCATGGAGGATTTATTGAGAAAATATCGTTCAAAGTGGAGTTACCGCGTCAACGATCGTACCTATTTTTATAAAAGCCGATCATCAAAATGTAAATGTGAGGATGAATGTCTGAGGAAACGTATAAATAGATTTCCTCTCATTTAGAGTGTAATTAGTGAGAAGCGATTGAGTGGCTGCCGAGATAAAACACTTCAAACTCAGCAATCCCGACGTTTTGCTTGGACCTGAGGATATTGAAGGAGATATAAACAGTTTAAATTGCACCGCAGGGCCGGACTGGGACCTCTATAAGGGCGCTGCCTTCAACTTAAGGAAGGGCGCAATCCGAGGGTAGGGCTGTAGGATATTGTTTTGAAATTCAAAAAGTGAGTAATTGGCTTCCACTTTAGATGGATATTTTCTAAATATTGCATATTTAATACTTTCAAAGATATTTATTATTAATGTTACAAATTACACTACTGCCACTATTTACGATGCTTGAATAATGGAAAAGATAAAACTTGTGAGCAAGATTAAGGTTATAAATGGGTTTTATTTATGTATAAATTTATTCAATCCAAATCATACATGAAACAAGAGACGTATTCAACTGTTTTATGAAATAAAATTAATGCAAAATAAAAATTATCTTTGTACAAATACAAAATAGCCTCTGAAAACTGAAGTTATCACTAATTATTATGAAGGCCACTTTTTTGGAGTCCACTTTTATTATCAGAAGGAAAGTAGGCGCTTCATTTCCTTGCTTTGGAAACAGAGTTCATCCATAATTTTTTCATTGGTTATCTTTGTGACTAATTCTCGTTCCTACTGCATCAAGAGGAGAACTTCCAAATTCTCATTGCTCAATGCTCATGGATGAACAAATTCTCGATTTTATGAGCTTCAGCTTTGAAAATGCACGTTCGCAGATCACTTGGGTCATCGGTATTGTTAAAAGGAACTTGTAAGCCTTATGGAGTTGCGTATACATTAATGAATACATGTTGTACTGATAAAGTATCTTGTATGCTCATTTAACGCAGGCATTTGTTGTTTCTATTACACCAAATTGTTTCTTCATCTTCATCTTCTGATTTAGAACTTAAACTCACGTCAATGTCACTGGAGTCCTCCTGAAAGTGATCTTGTAAATCACATTGAAGCTCTGCCATTGCTCAATAAAAGATTCCAGTACTTCCTGGAGCTTGCCTTTGACAATGTTGGGGATCACAGAGCATATTTTTCCAATGCATTTCCTGGTATTCGCTTTGTTCCTAACTCAGAGAATCTTACAGGATCAAAGAATGAAAGATCTTGATAAACTCGATTTTATTTAGAAAACCTTGCTTCCATACTGGCATTAAATTGGTCAGCAAATACATAAAACACATTAACTTTAAAACTCTCTTCACTGCTGAATGGAGTTTCTACGACCTCATCACTTGTTTCATCTGACATTGTTTTCCGTTTCTTCTGTCTTCTGGCTGGTAATTCACTCTCTATGCTGATGTTGTTGGAATATTGATCCAAAATTGGATTTTCTTCGATTTTATTCATCAGACTTTTTGACATGAACTCGACAAAGTTTTTTGCAGCATGGACGCAATGCCTGAAAACTCTTCTCTTACTCTTTTGAGACTGTCTTGAGCTGATGAAATCAAATTCCAAGCCTGTGCATAATCTAAATTTTTTGTTTGAAGATAGTCTGACATAGGCGTTGTTGATTTGAAAATAATCAAGAACATCATAGCAGTTAGGATTGTTTCAAACGACAAAAACTTTTGAAGAAGACTGTTTGCTTCATTTCTTGTTTTAGAACTGAATTCTTGGGCATTTGCCACGATAGAAAGAGAAATGATCAACTCTATGTACACTGTTTTATGTAGTTTTCCTTCATCTTCCGCCAATTTCATCCAGTTATGGAAATAGCCAAAGACCTTGGAAGTGGCGTCACTCTTTGATCTCCAATTAGTTGCGCCAATAGCACCCAACCTATAACTTGCATGTTGCTCCAAATAAATATCTAGTCTCTTGTGAGATTCCCTTACAAACACTTGAATTTACTGCAGTCAACCAAAAAACGAAATCGAAGCCGTCACAACTTGTGATGTGTCTACCATAACCAAGTTTAAAGAATGGGAATAACACCATACATGAATGTGGTGTGGGGTCTGCTCTTGCAGCCGGGCTGAAACGCCCTTATATTGACCACTCATGTTTGCAGCTCCATCAAATGAGTTGGCAATACAGTTGTTGATGTCAAGTCCTGCTTCCCTTATTACTTCGGTAAATGTCTTGAATAAACTTTCTCCTGTTGACGACGACTGCACGCTCTGCAAGCCAATTATTATTTATTCTACTTCTGTCCTCAACACGTATCGTAAAACAATGGCACATTGGTCGAAACCAGAGATATCTGTAGTTGAGTCCATTAAAACAGAGTAGGTATTTTTGTATGCTAGTGTTAGGTTTTGAATTGACAGGAGCACCTTTTGAAAATACGTACCTTTTCCTTGCGGGCGCAGGAACGCATTTTTCAAAGGGTGCACCGGCCCACGGGCCAAGGAGAATACGGCTTTTCCCGAACGAATGAGTTCGGGAACGGCGATTTTATTTTTGGATTGAATTTTGCTAGGTTATTCTAATAAATTCCTTGTTATAATTAAATTTTATATCTATAGTACAAACAAATATACATGTAGGCGAGAAACGACGGGGATCACCACGTAGCGTATTTAAAGTAAGTTGCGAGCGCAGTAAGGGCAATAGCACGAGGCGCCTTCCTCAGCCCATCCAATTCAGCATTCCCAATCGAGAAATGGACGTGTAACAGTAGTCCATGCATTGGGTTTCTTCTCTTTGCAGACTCAAATGCAACGTTAAAATGTAAATCAAATGCAGGCGTATAACATATTTAAATGTATGTTTCTTAAGTAAAATGTTTTACTATCGCCTGCTTGCATTGTGAATGGGGTGAACATAAAGCTTTAGGATAAAGTAAAGTATCTGGGAGTTACATCGAATTTTTATTTAATAAACATGACTGTAAGCAGTGGCCGAGACGTGAAGGAAAGAGGCGCATTATGGAAAGATCCAAAGAGAAGGACTGAAATTGACTCGGGGAGTTTTTAAAAACAAATTCGCGGAGACTGAAAAAATAAAAAAAGTCGACTATTCGGTCCGCTTCAGTAGAGGAGGAACATTTCATTGAAAATAATAGTTAGCAGTGAAACGTAAGTAGTTTAAAATTTAATTTAATCATTTGAATAAAAAAAGTCTCATGAAAATCCTAAAATAATTTTGTTAAACATTATTAATGATAAAGTCAATCAACAGAGGAACTTTGTGTCAACATTTTTTCTGAGAGAAAACACACAAGATATGACCAAGAAAATAATTTATATTTGAAAAAAAACAATACCACATAAAACTTTTTATGAACCATAATAAATTAATATAAATATATAAAACATAAGAAACATAACGAATAAATTTACCAGCCCACTACCAGTTTTCATCGGATTCCCAGCCGTCAATGTCTTAATCACGAGTTGTCTCCTCCAGTAAAAGTAAGTTTGAAATATTTCTTTCAACATTTCCACGTACACATCTAATGATATAAGAGGATTTGAAGTAAGGAGGAGCCTTAGGAAAAGATCTCCCATTTCAGCTAACAAGCGCAAAAGTTTTCGCGTGTGGTAAAGTCAATAGGAATACGTTAAACAATACACGTACCAACCTGAGCAAGGATTCTCAAGAAGAAATTAATGCATGTCTGCTGGGAAATGTATATCCTTCTCTAACCAGCATCGAAATTATATTTCAAACCTGTCGCTAGTTCTCTTGCGTTATTTCCATTTCTGAAAATACCTATTGAAAAAGTATTTGCTCATGACGTTCTTCCAAATTTCCTTTGACTTCACGTATTTACCCAAGTTCAATTTATGATAAAGATATTTAAGGGCCAATTTACGTTTTGAAGACAACGAATTTCCCCTTCCATTAACAATAACGTCATCTATTTCTTTGCGGGTCACTTTCATCCGCTCCATTGTTTTACAACCGAAAAATCATCAGTCTTATTCATCGGACAAGGAAATTGAAATTACAATAAAATTCCCTGGATAATACACACATAGTCAATGTAATATTTTACGTGGAAAATGTGCATTTTTATCGTTCCGACATATCCTTCACTATAGTGTAGTTCGGCCTCAACGCTGAAATTTCACGCTGCAGGGAAAATAAACCTTGTTTCTTTGCTTCCGTGGCATAAGCAGTGAGATCCTTTCGCACACACAAAGATAAACTGACTAATTCGCTCGGTAAAATCGTGAAAGGTTTTTCAGCAAATTGGGAAGAAACATTTGTGGAAAACCACATGCGAGCTACTTCGTAGAATTCGTTTGCGCGGATGTCGAAAAGAAGCGATCCTCAAAAGTGAAAAACCCCTTCATAGACCGAGGCATTAAAGCAATAAGCGGTATTTCTACAAACGGACGGCTATGTATAGACTAGAGAACTTCTTAAACGCTGGGTAGGAATCATAACACGGAGGTTGTGTTCACGGTCATAATAGGGATGAACGTGGTCGACGGGGTAGTGGCAGCCACCGCTTCTCCCGTACCCTTTCCAGTGTTTGAGCTGAAGGGAGCAATAAAAGGCCTAGGAGAGTACGGCTAGGAAAATATGCGAGTGCATAGTGGCTAGAATTGGGGTTTCCAATAATTAGAATATATTTATTTGCAGCTGCCCGCTTCTCGAGACAAGCTTCTGACTTGCCGGCGCAATCGTTGAGTCCAATATATGTTTTGTGAAGGAAATCGTCGTGAGCCCATTGAAAAATTGGATCAATAAGATATGGAATATGACTAATATGGAATTTTAAATGTACGCAAATGTAAAGTAACTGTGATTTCGTCTCACTTTTAGCTAACTATCTCTGACTATAACTATGTCTGCACAAATGTTCGCATCCAACCAACGCGTCGGGCGGTTGGACATTCACACACATAACTTGATAGGAGAGGCGGGGTGGCTAATAGGGTGGTTTCCTATTATTTTTTTATTGCTTAAATCGAAAGATTATTACTCCTGGAGTACGTATTTCACACTTTTAGATTGTTAAATGACGGTATCTATTTTTTTTGATTAAATGAAAAGTGAAAATTTTCAAGCGCGCGAAAACGCAACGGCTAAGTATGAATGCTGGGAAAACTCCGTGTGACGTCATTCTGGTTCCCGCTGCCGCCAGTGAGGTGACCTTGGGGAAAGGGTTTGAGCGTTGATACTACACAGGATGCTAGCAGGTAGCAGAGTACCCTGATAGATGGTAGCGCTTAGCTTAAATAAGGATTATTAATACCTTATCAAACGAAGAAATCTTTCCGACCTTAGCCAGTTTTAATAGGCGATTAATAAGACATGTTTCCCTGAGCTCTGTGCCTCACGCATGCATTGGTAATCTTAGACGATGTAAAACTCCTATCTACTCGTGTAGAAACTAGGTCCCTGTGACGTAACGTGGAGTGGCACCTCATGGGCGCCAATCTGGCCTTTTTCAAATGAGGATAAAATTGACCATTGCCATTCGTCTAAACCGGTATTTCTAGAACCAAATAATTTGTATATTATGAATACACTAATGGTGGGTAATGAATAGCAATAAATGCATTTCGTTTTCTTTGATGAAGGAAGCCACCCTATTGGTGCAGGATTTTTCATTTGAGAATTATAGTTGACGCTTTCTTTATAATGTGGTGCAAAACACTTGGTGAAGCAAAGTGAAGTACAGTTTTCCTGTACACTATTTAAATAACACGTGAAAAATAGAACATTTTAGTTGTTTGATAAAAAGTAATAATAATTATCATTAGAATTAACACTTTCACTACAACGGATTTTAAAAATGTTAATTTTTACCATGGAATGACTTAAATTTAGGATTTGTAAAACATAATGCAACAGTAGCAAACAGATTCAGTCAATTTTTTTTAGATCATCTTATATTAAATTGACAGGCGTCTCTTGCTTTAAAAAAGGCGTAGAAATAAAATTATTTCAGTATATTGGTCACTATAATTAGAAAGTTATTAGCTATTCTATAATTAGAAAATATAATAGTTTTTTCCAAATTTAAAAATAAAAAAATCAATTTGGCCAGTTTTTTTCGATTTCAGTCCACTGTGCGGCGTTGGTTAATATTATCCGATTTTGAAAGAAAAATTGAATTGGAGGCCCTGATATAAGTTCACAACTTTGCCCGCATAGGGTGAATTTGATCCCGAAAAAAAGCTATTTTTCGGTCCATTCTAGTGTAGAGGGCACTTGAAGTGCAGACACTGTCCGTTGGATGGGACGTTAAGCTGCGGCTGCCCGTGGAAACCATTCCAAGTGAGCCATTGCTCCCGGAGTGCGGTACTTGATTTGTCCTCAGGGCAGGTGCCTTCATGCAGTGGCACACCATTTGGCATCGCTCCCCATGGCACACGCATCTCTTTGAGAACTCCTATCTGACCCATCTCATTTCATGCTATAACGTATTTAATAATAAAACGTTATTGTACTTTTCCACACGAATTTAATTAATACGACCGGTTTCGTCGCAGAGGCGACATCATCAGGTACAGAATCCGTTATAATAACAGTTATTTTCTTCTTGTTTATCTGGTTGCTATTACGTTGGTAGGGGAGGGTTGCGTTGGGGTTGGAGCGTCACTCAGCTTCAGGGGAATCTCCAAGAGCGGGGAATAGTTTACAAAAATATTTTCATTTGCTAAAATTCCATTAAAAAAACGGGGAATTAGAAAAATCGCATTTTGCGAAACATCTATGGGAGAGTGACCACAGGAGCAATTTTGTTCCGGAAATTCTCCACCTTGAGGGAAAGGGAAGAAGGATGGACTGCTTGGAGGAGTTGGAGATAAGGAAGCATATAAAAAATGGAATTTTAGCAAATGAAAATATTTTTGTAAACTATTCCCCGCTCTTGGAGATTCCCCTGAAGCTGAGTGACGCTCCAACCCCAACGCAACCCTCCCCTACCAACGTAATAGCAACCAGATAAACAAGAAGAAAATAACTGTTATTATAACGGATTCTGTACCTAATGATGTCGCCTCTGCGACGAAACCGGTCGTATTAATTAAATTCGTGTGGAAAAGTACAATAACGTTTTATTATTAAGAATGGATTTTCACAAAGTAAATCCAGAAACAATCAAGTCTATAACGTATTGCTAGTTTAAAAAGTAAGAAATTGTATAAGTTATAAGCAAGGAATCGTCTGGAAAACTTCAGGATAATGGGATCGGGTTGGTGTGGTGGCTAGAGTGTTGGCTTCCCACCCGGTGGATTCAGGTTCAAATCCCGGCAGTGGCAGAGAATTTTCAGAGATTGCCCGATCCCTACTTGAGTGTTGTGTGGAGGACATTTCAAGCGCAACACTCCGTCCGTCGGATGGGATGTTAAGCCGTTGTCCCCTTGGCGCCTTTCGTTGAGAGCAGGCCAATGCCGACGCCAGGTTTCTCTCCACCCTTCCTTCCATACTCAGGGCGCAAATGACCTCAGATGTAAGTCGCCTCCTCCAAATACCATACCATACCAATTGCAGGATAAGTGGAGCAGGTCCTTGGTTACATTTGCATGTCACACACATTTCACTTCCGTATTTTCTCAGTTGAAAAAATATTTATATTCAAGGTACAGGGGCACGTGGAGAAAAGCCTACTCTCTCTACCCTGAAAGTTTCATGATGATGACTTCCGTTTTAAAGTCATGAGACGCGAGAAAAAGAGGCTCGAGAAAGAGGAAGGTACGACTTTTCGATAGGGAGTGACGAGTTGTCTGAATTCAGACGCCGGGTTTCCCTCCACCCTCACTGCCATTTCTTATCTCATTGTAAAATCGCCCATAGCTGTCTGTCACCTCCCTCCGACCAGACCTTGGGCGGCTTTTTCCCTCCGATTCCACTCGGCCACTCAGAGGGGAAATTTCAATTTCAGAGATTCCCAACGTATCCCGGTGAAATCAGTATTCCTGTCGCGGACTCAGGAGATGAACTCAATTTATGCCTCGAATTAATGCTCACTGAGGCGTGGGTGGTCTCACGAATGTATGCACCATTCACGCCGTGAAAACCTACAGTGATAGTACGTACTTTCTCCGCCTCTCTCTCACCTCGCGCTGGCAACCTCCGAGTGAACTCACCTCACCGAGCCGAGAGTTTATATTCATCTCTCAGCAATGCAGTCCAAGAAAGTGTGAGGAGAAATCTACTAATTAACAATTCTCTAAGGGCAGGGGCGCAGCCAAAAAGCCCAAGGCTAGGGGGGTTTTAGGCGCAACGAATACTTTGGGATGTAGGGGTATTGCATACCCGCCAGGGTAAGTGGGAGTTGCGAGGGACCTCCTCCAGAAAATTTTAAGGTTAATGGTTCAAAATGGCGAGTTTTACGGAGTTTCTGAGGGATATTTGATTAATCCTAATGTGATGACCGGAATTTGAGCGCAAGATATTTGCGGCAAATTCGGTTACGAAAGTGTTTACTCCCTCGCTAGCAGGTGACTATGCGCGCGAAGCGAGGCGGAAGGGGAGGATGACTCGAGGCTAAGAAAGCGAAAGGCGAAATACGGCACACAAAAATACTCTTGGAGAGGACGGGAAGATGCAACACCATGGAGTTGTCGTAACAAACACTCCACTTCCTAGAGCCCCATATAGTCCTATAGGTCAACTGGGGGGGGAGGATAGGACCTAGGGGGCCAAGATTTTGAATATAAAAACTCTCAAAATCTGAAGGAAGGCAGTTGGTGTTTGGGGAGTGACAACCGGGGTGTGTATCACGAGGGGTCGTCACTTGGTGCAGCAGAGATCGCCCGTCTACTCCGTGCCGTATTGAGATACCCTGTCGGTAACCAGTACTTTCCCGGCATCCCGCGAACATCCAAGGGAAAAGCGAGAGTATCAGCCTTGCCGAACGCCCGACGTCTATCCGCCTCTTCGCGACCTCCGCCTGTTCAAGCCGGTACGCTTCTCGGGAGACCCAAAGGTAAAGTGCCTTTTCCTATCTATAAAAACTACAGCTTGAATCAATTCATTGCTTACGGCACCCTAAGGCAAGGACCCACACGGCGAAGCCGAGTTCGATCCCCGTCGCACAACAGAGCACGGGGCGGACGCTACAAATGGTGGCAGCGGTGTCGATAATTGAAATGCCCGCATGGGGCGTATTCATTTTTTTTTTGAGAGATTGAGGAATTAAAATTTTTTTTCGCTCTTTGAGGCAATCAAAATTTTTACTCAGGAAAGATGTTGTTCGGTCATTCCCATTCCGGGATTGATATTTCGCCTCCGAGTGAGAAGATTACTCTCAAATGCCAGGGCACTGTAAGACCTGAATGGTTTCACTTACAGGAGCCAGAAGCGTGATTTGCATACAAGCTGTACTTTCGGGTCTCTCGTTTCGTGTCCCCATGTTTTTCTTCTTCGTGTAAAAAATTTGTGTTTTCCGATTTGTAAATATACCTTAGCCAGGTAGTTTCGTGGCTCTTTGTCAAAATTTTGCTGTGTGGTCGCTACGGTGGCATCACGAAGAATTGTGGCCCCGCGGGAAGTCATTTAAAAGTAAGCCGTGCCACACAATCCATTTAAAAATGCCGGATCCTCCCACCGTTCCGCCCACCATGGCTCCTGCCAATGTATCCGGGTTTTTATACGCGGTAGAAGTATTTTCAGGGGAGGACGACGAGATAGCCGTCGAGGAATTTTTGACAACTCTTGAAACCGCGGCCACTTTGGGCCAATGGAGTCCTAACCATAGAGTAATGGTATTGAAATTACGTATCAAGGGCAAGGCAAGGCTATTTGTGAATACGCTCGCGCCCGAAGTAGGAAGTAATTGGGAGGCCTTGAAAAACGCGCTAAGGGAAAGATTCTCCGCACGGGAAAACGCAGGGGCTAGGTTGAGGAAATTACTGGACTGCCGACAGGGTCGCGAAACGGTGAGAGAATACGCGGAGCGAATCCGAGCTCTGGGCGAAACTCCGCAAGATTCAGTGACCGACCCGGAGGAACGCCGATGGCGGGCCAAAGTGCGGGAGGAGACGATGTTACAACAATTTTTACAGGGGCTGAGGGAAGGGATCCGGAGATTCGTGTTAATCCGGGAGCCGTCCACTTTTCAAGAGGCAGTGCGCCTCGCGAAAATGGAGGAACAAAATGACGAGCAAGGCAGAAATAGACTATGTTTAGTGGCCGGTCCCACCACGCCATCGGGTGACCGCAATAATCACCCCCCATCACCGCCGCCCTTTTTACCCGCGCCATCACGGCCAATGTGCTACCAGTGTCGACAATACGGGCACTTCGCAAGGGATTGCGTAATAAACCCCATGCGCTGCTTTAATTGCAACGAGATGGGGCATGTGAGGCGCGAGTGTCGAGCAAATAGATTTTCCACTCGGAACTATGCACTGCCTCGGGCGGGAAGCCCTCCTCCCCCCGTCCGATCGCGAGCCCCTCCCCCCAATGCTAACCTTACGGGAGGGACGAAGACGGCGTTCAACCCACGAAGAAACGCTCCGGCGGAGAGAGGACGACGCCCCACCCACCCAAACGGACTTCCCTCCGGGCACCAGTCCCGCCGCGCGGAGGGGACTCGGCGATGGTGAAAGGAAAGCGGGAGAGATTGGCGCCGTCAACCCGCCGAGCAGACACAACGGGTTATGCCGTGTCCGTCGAGGTGGGAGGCAGCCGCGCGACCCTTCTCATCGACACGGGAGCCACGCTGTCCCTCCTCAGAGAAGAAGTCCCCCGCCCCAACCACCCCCTTCACCCCCCCTTGACACAACTTTGCGGAGTCACTGGCCATCACCTAGCCATAACGGGGACGGTGACTCTCCCGGTGAGGTTAGGAAAAGGCACGTTTTTCCATGAATTTCAGGTAGTGGGGTCGGACTTAAGATTACCCGCCGACGGCATTTTAGGATTGGATCTCCTTCGGACAATGGAAGCGAGTCTAAATCTAAAAACAGAAGTGTTGAGAGTGGGTAATGAAGACTTCCCTTTGGAAGCGGTTGTCTTTGGCCGGGACACGGGGGTTCTAGCGCGGGAGGAAGAGAGAGGGAGACGAGAGAAAGGGGAAAATCCTCAGATGGTTAGACTGAAAGAGCGCACGCGGATTTCCCCGCGCAGTGAGGTGGTCACTATGGGGATCCTCGGGAAGAACGGAGGGCAGGGCGAGCAGACATTATTAATGGAACCGGTCGAAGTTCCTATCCATGGGATCATGGTCGGAAGAGGAATTGTGCGCCGATTGGAGGGAAATCAAATCCCGGTGAAATTAATTAATGTCTCGAATGAGGAATTGGAAATTCCCGTAAATATGGTGGTGGGAAACATTACGCGGGAATTTAAAATTCCGGAGGCCGCTCATAAGGAGTTTAGTCGGAGGGAGAATAGCCTTCCCTGTGAATTAGAGACTAAGTGTTTGCAACTACCAGGGGAGGAAGGAAAGAGGTTGCGGGAAGTATTGTTAGAGTATAGCGACATTTTTCACAGGGAAGGGAAACCACTGGGTAAAACGTCGCGAGTGCGCCACGAAATCCACACCGGAAACCATGCCCCCATATTTCGACGACCGTATCGGGTTCCACAGACGCAGCGGGAGACAATGCGCACTCACATCACAGACATGCTCGCACAGGGAATTATTCAGGATTCTACATCCCCCTGGAGTGCGCCGGTGGTGCTAGTCGCGAAAAAATCAGAGAACGGAGAGGAGAAGCTCCGTTTCTGCACAGACTTTCGCGCACTCAATCAGATTACCCGGAGAGACGAATACCCCTTGCCAAATATTCAAGAGACGCTGGACCAACTAGGAGGAGCGAAATATTTTTCCACACTAGATATGGCCAGTGGTTATTGGCAAATAGAAGTTGAGCCAAGAGATAGGGAAAAAACTGCTTTCTCGACCCCCGAGGGGCATTATGAATATCTCAGAATGCCCTTCGGGCTGGCTAATAGTCCAAGCACCTTCCAAAGACTGATGGATTCCGTCCTATCAGGGCTTAAAGGAAGCAAGTGTCTCGTATACCTTGATGATATAATTGTTCATGGTCGAGACACAGGGGAGCATTTGGCTAACCTAAGGGAAGTGTTTGAACGATTGCGGGCCTCGGGTTTGGCGTTACAGCCCGCCAAATGCAAATTTTTGGAAAATTCGGTGAAATATTTGGGGCATATTATTTCATCGAAGGGGGTGGAGCCAGATCCCAATAAAATTAGGGCAATCAGTAATTTTCCCCCTCCACATAATCTACGGACACTCAGAGGATTTTTGGGCTTAGTTGGATATTACCGCCGATTTATTCCGAAGTTCGCCCAAATAGCTAAACCTCTGACGGAACTCACTAAGAAGGGTGTGAAATTTGAATGGACTCAGAAAGCCGTTGCCTCTTTCGCAACATTGAGAGACTTTTTATGTAATGAGCCGGTACTTCGGTACCCAGATTTCAAGAAACCTTTCATACTATACACGGATGCTTCCGGGGAAGCCTTGGGGGCCGTCTTAGCCCAGAAGGATGCCAGTGGGGAGTACGTAGTCGCTTACGCTAGTCGGCAATTAAATAAAGCGGAGCGTAATTACAGCGCTACAGAGAGGGAATGCCTGGGGGTAGTATGGGCGGTAAGGTATATGAGGTGTTACGTGTACGGGAGGGCCTTTACAGTTGTTACGGATCATAGGCCTTTGAAATGGTTATTTTCGCTAAAAGATTCATCGTCACGGTTGACTCGGTGGTCTCTTCTCCTAAGCGAATATGATTTCGAAGTACAACATAGGCCCGGGAAAGTACACCAAAATGCCGACGTTTTGTCTCGTAACCCGGTGGCGGTTATTCAAACACCTTTCGAGCCTGTATGGGATAGACAATTAATACGAGACGAGCAGGCAAGGGATCAATGGTGTGGGAAGGTGTTGGAGCAAATAGAAAAATCCGGGGGAAAAAGTGATTTTTATACCGATCAAGAGGGGATCTTATATCGGAAAGGGAGAAGGGGCGAAGAGCAGTTGGTTGCTCCCAAGAGCATGCGGGAGAGGGTGCTTAGAGCGTTTCATGACTCACCGTGGGCGGGCCATATGGGAATAAAACGCACCCTGGGGACCATTGGGGCCAAATTTTGGTGGCCAAAGATGATAAGTGATGTGATCACCTATTGCACGCATTGCCATTCGTGTCAATTGCGTAAAGACCCGCAGAAACAAAACAGGGCGCCATTACAGTCTTTACCAGAGGTGACTGGCCCCCTGCAGAGGGCAGCAATGGACATCGTGGGACCACTACCAATGACGGATAGAGGGAACCGATACATCCTTACCTTCCAGGACGCCTTTACCAAGTACCCGGAAGCGATAGCCATTCCCGATCAAAAAGCGGAAACGGTAGCTAAGGTATTTGTGGAGTCAATCATTACTCGTCACGGCGTCCCGCGACAATTATTGACGGACCGTGGGGCAAACTTCACCTCCCAACTCATGAGAGAAGTGTGTAAGCTCTTAGGGGTAAAAAAAATTGCAGACAACTGCTTACCATCCCTCCGGAAATGGGCTGATTGAGCGAAGCCATAGGACGTTAATGGACATTTTGTCTCACTTTGTTGACAAATATCAACGAAGTTGGGATACTTGGGTACAGTTCGCCATGTTAGCATATAGGAGCTCCCGACACTCCGTTACCCGCGAAACCCCCTACTTCCTTATGCACGGGCGGCATATTGAACTACCGTTCGACGATATTACATCACCAGCCTCCATTAATTACGCTACGGATAGCAATTACGCAGCCGAACTCCAAGCGCGCTTGAAACTCTCGTTCCAAGCCGTTGCGGAAAGACTAAAAGTCGGACATGCGGCACAGGCGAAGGAGTATAACAAACGTGCTACGGAAGTGTCGTTCCAACAGGGGGACTGGGTGTTCGTGCGAAAAGACGCTACACGGCCAGGGACAACTAGAAAGTTAGATAAACATTGGGAAGGGCCATATGAAATCTTAGAGCAAACCAGTCCGGTGAACTATAGAATTAAAAGTGTACAAGGGCATAAAGGCGCTCAAATAGTGCATGTGAATCGTTTAAAACAGTGCAAACTAAGTGATGCCCCTCGTGCCCCCGCCTCCCCTCCCCTACCAGCCGAAGAAAAAGTGAAAGGACGACGACGGAGGAGGCAAGAGCCCTCCCCTCCCCTCCCGCCATATTGTGTCGTCCCAGGTGTCGAGTGGGACACGGGTCCCCCTTCAAGACCTTCCCCTCCCTCACTACCCACCCTCTCTCCCCCGCCACATCGGTACCCCCTCCGCAGCCGAGGACCGGTCGAGCTGACGAGGGAAGTGTAAACAAAAAGGGGTGACGAAACGCGGGATGACCGCGCGGAACTAATGGTGAAAGATTTTCGGTTGTTTTCGTGTGGGATTTAAACGGTTTTCAGGTGGATAATAAGTCGTGGGCAACTCCAATTCATTCTTTTTTTTATTATTTTTATTTTTTTGGATATATACATATATATATACATATACATTTTTTTTCCCTCCTCCCAATTATGCATACAAGAGACACATAAATTGGGACAATATTGGTTTCTAAAAGGTTGCTGGCTCCCGCCGCTCATCCAGGGTGGGGTGATCGAGGTAGAAGGGCAGCCGCTGTACTTCCGAAGGGCTGCAGGGCCGCAGTAGGACCTTCAGGTCGGGGTCGTCCGATAGGGCATTGATCGAAAAGATGTGGTGTCGCTGAAAACAACCAACCAGCAGAGCGTGCATTTGATAAAGTTGCAGGCGACTATTGTCAATTCCACGTACGCTCTGGCACGAAGAAATGAACTAATCGTCGCGAAGATTAGTAACGTTACTTCGCGGTTGGCCGCAGAGCTGACAAAACGGTACAATGTACTAATCCCCCACCCCAGAGCATTGTTTTACAGAACCAAGTCCACCAATCGGTGGGTATACAGCGTCCCGCGGAGGAGCCACTTCCTACAGAGATGCCCCGGGAGAGAGGAAGCCTTGAACGTCACAGAAGACTTTCTCAGCGGCACCGGGGTGGTGGAGCTGCGACCCGGATGTTCCGGCTACAGCGAGGGACAGGTGCTGACCCCTTTCTTCCACCGGAGCTCAGCCCTCACCACCCGACGGAGGGATATCTACATGCCGGAGATGAAGGACATCTTGCAAGGCCCACTACAGCACTATGTCAACAACCCATCGGCAGAGAAACAACAGAGACTGGAGAACCTCGTCCACCAGTCTCGTCGCATCTTCGGGAGCCAGGGAGGTATTCCGGTGGAGCAGGTCCACGAGATGCTCCAGGAAGCAGAGGCCCTAGAAGAACCGTCATGGGTACCATCTGTGCACACCATCTCCTACCTTGGCCTGATCCTTACGGCAGGAGCCGCCATATGCGCAACGGGGGTCGCGATCTTCCGCCGGTTCCGGAAGCGGTCGATTCAACCCCCGCCTACACCATCGGCACCAGAGGAGATGGAGATGCTACGAGCTCCACAGTAACAAAAAGAAATTTTTGTACAAAAACTTTACAAGCATTGTATTATAAGAATAAAGAGGAAATGGCGGTTAACTGGAGGGTGGGACACTCACGAGAAGCACACACAAAAAAAAAAAAAAAAAAATGGTTTAAAATGTGAGCAGTCTCGTGATAGAGACGGCTCAATTTAGAGACAGCGGGGAGCGGTGTGATGACCGGAATTTGAGCGCAAGATATTTGCGGCAAATTCGGTTACGAAAGTGTTTACTCCCTCGCTAGCAGGTGACTATGCGCGCGAAGCGAGGCGGAAGGGGAGGATGACTCGAGGCTAAGAAAGCGAAAGGCGAAATACGGCACACAAAAATACTCTTGGAGAGGACGGGAAGATGCAACACCATGGAGTTGTCGTAACAAACACTCCACTTCCTAGAGCCCCATATAGTCCTATAGGTCAACTGGGGGGGGAGGATAGGACCTAGGGGGCCAAGATTTTGAATATAAAAACTCTCAAAATCTGAAGGAAGGCAGTTGGTGTTTGGGGAGTGACAACCGGGGTGTGTATCACGAGGGGTCGTCACTTGGTGCAGCAGAGATCGCCCGTCTACTCCGTGCCGTATTGAGATACCCTGTCGGTAACCAGTACTTTCCCGGCATCCCGCGAACATCCAAGGGAAAAGCGAGAGTATCAGCCTTGCCGAACGCCCGACGTCTATCCGCCTCTTCGCGACCTCCGCCTGTTCAAGCCGGTACGCTTCTCGGGAGACCCAAAGGTAAAGTGCCTTTTCCTATCTATAAAAACTACAGCTTGAATCAATTCATTGCTTACGGCACCCTAAGGCAAGGACCCACACGGCGAAGCCGAGTTCGATCCCCGTCGCACAACAGAGCACGGGGCGGACGCTACACTAACACTTTTCTATAAGTAATACTAATCCATTAAGTGAAATGGATTAAACTTAAATATTTCTCTGAGCTCTGGGAGGGGGGAGGGGTTTATCCCCCAAACCCCCCCTCGCTGCGCCACTGCTTAAGAGGACGCATCACTACTATTCTATTACTATTACAACTATTCACCGTTTTTCGTGATGAATCCCTCGTCCTTTTCAAACTATGCTTTCATCCTGAAATTTTCTGGGTATGCCCTTTTGTAAACATTTGCCTGCTGCACAAATTTGAAAAATTTACATCGGTATTTTCTCAGCGATTAAAAATTATATTTGAGGTCTAGGCTTATGCACAAAGGTTAAGAAAAGACTTCGCTGTTACACAAAATAAAATATATTTACGACCGGTTTCGATACAGCGTATCATCATCTGGCAATTACAAGTATCAGTACATCGAATTTATACCCTTGAAGGCGTTAGAGGGGCGGTGGAGTGGAGGTGGAGAAAGGGGGGGGGAATGGGGGAGGGGGTAAGGGAAGGGAAGGTAGGTTTGGGAAGTACGTCGCTGATGGGTCACTGCACGGGGTAGCCGAGGGTTGGTGTATGATGACGAAATACGGGGAGGGGTGTTATGGAGTGGTGAGTGGCATCCGTAATGGTTTCTCAGAAAAAACATTGAAAAGTGGTGAATGGTGAGAATACAATTGCTCGTTAACTAATGTTATGTTGGGTGAAAGTCATTATTAAATTTCCAACTGCTTGAGTGCGTCAAGCCTTGGGCCGTTGTTTTCTTTATGTAGGATTATCGGTTCGAAATCGCTTGTGTGGTTGGAATCCAAGAGGTGTTTGGCAAAGTGTGAGGTTTCTTTGTTGTTAATAAAACATGAACGATGTTCCTTGGCCCGAATGTTGAAATTCCGTCCAGTTTTCCCTATGTAACAGGAATTGCAGTCATTGCATCGGAGTTTATATACTCCGCTGTGTTCTCCGGCACTAATTTTGTCCTTGGCACTGCCCAACAGTGTTTCCAGTGTATTTCTACTGTAGAGGGCAGCCTTCACTTGATCTTTTGGGAGTAATTTTCCGGTTCTGTTGGATATACGACAGAGATAGGGGATTCTACGCCATTTCGTGGCATCATCTTTCCCCCTATCTGTGTAAATAAGGTTGAGTGCGAGTCGTTTTTGTTTTTGGTGGTACAGTTTGTCAATTAGAACTTCGGAGTACCCATTATTGGATGCAATTAGTTTGATTGTGTTTAGCTCCTTCATCCTGTTGTAATTCGAAAATGGAATCATACATAGTCTGTGAAGCATACAATGTATTGCTGATAGTTTGTGAGAGAAGTGGTGTCGTGAATTGTGGTGTATTATTTGGTCAGTGTAACAATTTTTTCTGAAAATCGAGAATTCACATTTTTGGTTTACATTTTGAATGGTTAAATCTAAGTAATTCAACCTTCCTTCACATTCAACTTCACTAGTGATTTTGATGTTTTTGTCCAAAGAATTTAAAAATGACACGAAGTTGTCTAACTGTCTTAGTGAGCCGGTCCGCACACAGAAAATGTCGTCGACGTATCGATACCACCGAAAAATGTTTTTCACAAGGGTGCTATTAGAATTGAAAACACATTCTTCGTAGTTGTCCATATATGTGTCAGCAAGGAGTGGAGACAGCGAGGATCCCATGGCGAGGCCGTCAGGTTGTTCATATATCGTATTGTTGAATCTAGGCTTATGTTGAAATAGGCAATTCTAGCACTGAACATTTCAAGGTGAAAATGTGGTTTTAAACACATAACTCGTTGCGAGAAAGGTAAAATACATCAGGCTTAAAAGGGAGTGATTCATCTATTCAACCTATTGAAAAATGTATCCTTATTATAGTGACGAGCAAGGCCTTGGAAAAGAAGTTTGAAATGAAGAGGCAATACGATGCCTGAGAGCACGTGGGGAGCTGCTGGGAGAAGCTTGGACAGCACCGCCCGATAGCACCAAATGGTTCCCGTGAAGCCACACCCAAAAATAATCCTCGCGATGTGTGGCAGCTCAGGGAAAAGAACTGAACCTCCTTCCCTGAATGTGTGCATGGGCGTACCTAGCCAGGAGCTGGGGGGCAGCTCCCCGCCCCCCCCCCAAATCGCAAAAGTCTTTCAGCAAAATCAGCACTGAATTGAAACGAAAGTATTCAACAATTCATCAAATATTCAACAAATTTCTTTAAACCATCGAAAAATGATATGTATTAGTATAAGATATGTAACTAAAATAAAACTATTTTTCAAATAAATAATCTCATAAAATTATAAAGCGCTGTTATAATTTTCTTAAAATTTTGGTTTCATTCACCTTTTCCATGATAAAATGTCACAACTTGGCTTGTCCCCCCTAGACCATGGCATGACCCCCCCCGAGACCTTGGCTTGCCCCCCTCCTAGTTATGATCCTGGGTACGCCCTTGAATGTGTGATTATTCATCCTATTTTGATATTTATAATATTTTGAAGCCTGCCGCGTGAACGGCGGTGAAATATTCATGAATATACATGAGGAAAGTTTCCCCTGGACCGGGAATCGAAATGGACATGGCAACAGTACTAATTGTTCTCCCAAGGCTCATGGTACTAGATTGGGTTTCTTCTATGTATACAGGAATTATTTCTCAGAATAGTATTTTAAGCAGAACTTTTTTCTCATGGCAATTTATGTAGATAAGAGATTTCCGCGGTGTGCGTTGAACTTGTTTATTTGCGGTCGAAGGCTTCTGTCGCGATAACAGCAGTTTCTTCGACCTGAGCTTCCTCTTCGACCCGAAGACGGTGGCAGTAGTGGCAGCGCAGCTGATGCCATCGCCACAGCAACCTACGCGGAAGTAAGCGGAAACGAAGGTCAATTCATGTAGATTTTGATATTGATTAAGTGAATCTACCAAATGGCTAGAGTGAAAATGTCCGAATACGGAAAAATCTTAATACCAAGCTGGAAAAAAAATTAATGTCTCCGAAAGAGATTTTTTGATTAACTTGGAGGAGGAAAGAAGATGCTAGCTCGCTGTCGGATGGGCTAAGAGTACCCGCGGCTTCTTCTGGGCTGAGCTCTACCCTCACCAATCAAACTCCGTGTAGATGCACTGGGTGAGTGAGCACTAGGCGCGATGTGATACTATTTGGCTGACTTTGGACTCGGAACGCACTGCAAGGCTGTATCACCGTCGAGATGGGAGCATTTCATCGTCCACTTGAGAGTGACCTCACGGCCCCGGCCAACAAGGCCCGCCACTGTTCGCTGACCCCCCCCTCCCCTCCCTCGACCCCTCGTAACCCCACTCCACACTCCAGCCCATCCGCGTCCCTCCGTCCTGCGCTCGCCATTCAAAAGCAATCGCGCTGGCCGCATGGGGCGTCGGAAACTACAGCGAGAGGCGTGTTGTGCATTGGGAGGCTCAACTCATTCGGTGTACATCGGGCAAAGCGCGCTTCCCAGCGTGGTGCTATTTGAGACGCCATCGAATATTACAATCGAGTGATAGGAGGAATAGAATAGGAGCGGTGGCAGGGGGTGGCCCACCCCTAATAATTGAAAGCACCCCTTCCGCACCAGATGACATTGGCGCCGAGCAGCAGTCGCCGGGAAGCCCTCAGCGGCGCACATGGTGTCAGGCTGAGCTAACTGCGTCATGGAGTACGCCACGAGGTATGTAGAATCCAGGGCGCGGGGAAGGTCTCATAGAGAGAAAGGAGTTCCGTTGTGCGTATCATGCGTATCGAGGACAAGCAAAGTTTGTCTTCAATTCAGCGTATTGAATTAGTGCTCAAGTATGTGCTTCGTATGGATGCAATGTGCTCGTTGAAATAATTAATAGCAAATGGGTGTATAAAAAGGGTATTTTATTCACACTTTTACTGTGAAAATGGGTGCGATATTGATGCGGTTCGTGAGTGCGACACGCGGGAGCGGACGTATGGCTTGAACTTCGATGGAGTGGCAGTGGAAGAGACAGTCGCGGGCAGAGGGCATATACCTTTGGGGGAGTGGGGAGAAGGGGGGGAAAGGTAAATCTGAAGTTAAATAATTGTATATAAGGACACTCAGTGGTATTTTACATTGGATATGAATAAGAAATTTGAAATATTATTAAAGATAAACTAGTCTAAGTGCATCTTTAATAATACAAAATACTATACTGTACTATAAGTAATACTAGTGCATGCACAGTACTATTAGATGGAAAGTAAGCACTATGATAGTTCTGTGCGGCCAGCGATCGACAGTTGAAACGCTAAAAAGTTTCATCATTTGTGGAAGCACGGGGACGGCCCTGAAATGCGAACACAGGCATCAGCACTCAATGTGCGATTGCATCAGTTCTCGGAGTAAAGTCCGGTGTTTTATAGTTTTATTTGCAGCCAGAAGCTTAACATTTCTAAATAGAGTACTTTGTTACTCGACCCTTTTTATTAATATCAATTTTTTAATCGGTTATTCAAGAAAAATTTGCTATCTCAGCATACCTATCGAATATCATATTTTGGTGGAGGCGTATCGTATTGAAAGCGTTTGAGGTCTGCTGTCGTCTGCACCCACGCCGCACCCCACGCACGAGGAGGGACGCGCAAATGCCGTGACGCGATTTTTTAATGAGAATTTTGACAATTAGTCATCTCGGACCGCGTCAAAATTTGATAAAAACGCCATCTTCCACGCTCAACGAAACATTTGCAATAATATGTCGATATCTGGCACTTTAATACCTACTCACTTGAAAGTGTATTTAGCATGGACGTACCCAGCGAGGGGTGGGAGGGGTCAGCTTCCCCTCCTTGAAGCATAAATCGCAAAAGTTTTTAAGGAAAATAATGTTTTTTTCAAGCAAATAATTTTAAAAATTAATAAAGAGCTGTTTAAGCTTCCTTAAAATGTTGATTTCATTCACCTTTTCCATGCTTAAATCTTACATACACCTTCAAAAAACATGGCTTACCCCCCCTGGTTTTGATCCTGGGTACGCCCTTGGTATTTAGTTATATATTTAATGTCTTGTTTTGACTTTTTGTGAAGGTCCAAGTAGTCGAAAGCAGTGGCTCAACCGGAAGTAAAAGGGTTGTGTAATTTTGAGCAAATCTCAAGATTTGTCTGAAAAACATTTCCTCGTGTATTCAGTCAAAACACGAAGATCTGTCCATTTTGGTGTAATACAGACTACTTGCGATGATAGTATGTATCTAGGAAAAGATCTTTAATTCAGCAACGGCAGCTCCAAAATCTTTAGCATTATCGTTTTTCCCTCTCCTAGCTGATTGGGTGAAAAGTACACGCAGAAAGCTCAAAGAAAGCAGAGGACAGTACTTTATTTTTATAATCCTGTTATGAATCATTTTGAAAATAACGCAGGTTTCCCAGAAAATGCTTCCCTTGGGCAGCAGTAAATAAACTCACCTTTTCTGCTCCCATATCGTAGGAGGCGCAGTCACCATTTATGTGCACCACCTGTGAAAAATGAAGCACCAACGTGGCTGCGAGACCAAGATTTAAGGCCGATATTTTTGTCCAAATGCAAAACAATGGTTTTTTTCCAAGAAATACGTGTTAAATATCTTGAAAGCCGGTAATTATTTCCATATTGAGTGCGAGTATCGCCATATATCGCAAATTGAATTTCAGGAAAGCATGAAGTTCGATGCTGTTTTCTGGTTTCACCAAAATGCGCATCAGTCCTCCCACAGAAAACGCATCAAAAAAAGCATCGTTCCGCATTCGGCGAAGTGCAGTATCGATTAGGACGGCGTGGATATCGATTAGGATTAGGATGGCGAGCACTGTAATCTGCGTTCGAGGAAGTTCCAATGAGGGAATTTCAATTATGAATAGAATTTTCATGTTCGCGGAAAGCTTAAATAAATGGCCAGCAAATAATTTTCTGATCTTTTCCATCCTCTTCACGCAAAAAACATGTAATCTAACTGCACCCTCTTTTCCATCCCAGGAGAATCGATATTATTTTGAGAATTTTGACTTTTAATTAAGGAATTTAATATTTAATAAAGAAAAATAGGCCGAGAATACTTATATTGGAAAAAAACTATTCTCTGAAAAGCTCTCAATTTATTTAAAACATGTCTCCTTTTAATAACTTATTTATAGAAAAGCTTAGGTAGACACTTTCTCAAAGATCAACTGAAGATTAGCACTTAGAAATTTTCCTATCATAATATTCTAATACCAAAAAAAATGAAAATGTGACTTCTGTGACCATTTATTAAAATACCTCTAAGACTAGTAATTTTGAGAAACAAATGGGGATTGATTTTAAATTCCTGTTGATCTAGTCACCGAATTTGTGCTCTATGAGAACGATGTGAACATAAGATAAATCATAGAAAACAAACTCCAAACATATAGATTCAGGTCATGAGGTTGAGGTTCACCTCTTAAATTCTCATTTGGACAGATACAGGGTGTGTCCTGAAAGTAGTAGGACTGAGTCGAGAACAAAAAATGTATTTCTCATATAGGTACATCGCTTCAAAAATCTTCAAAGTAGCTCCCTTGGGCATCGACACAGCGCTGCCAGCGAGTTTTCCACGCAGCATACGCTTCCTGGAAGGCTGACTCCGGGATGTCCTTTACAGCACGCGTCACGGCCTTTTGGAGAGCTTCCACCGACCCGTGGTGACGCCCTTTCAGGGGGGTCTTGAGCTTGGGGAAGAGACAGAAGTCAGGGGGGACGATATCCGGGCTGTAGGGTGGGATGCCACGCCGTGTTTCGCCAGGTAGTCAACGACAATGAACGCAGTGTGGGCCGGCGCATTGTCATGATGAAGGATCCACGAAGCGGCGATGGCTGGTCGGACGCCGAAGATGCGTTTTCGCAGTCTTTCCAGTACTTGCACGTAAAAAGCTGCATTAACGGTTTGCCCTGGTGGCACAAATTCACTGTGGATGACACCTTTCGAATCGAAGAAGCACATGAGCATGGATTTTTGCTTCGATTTGGACATTTTTTGGGTTTCGGCGATGTCGCTGTGTGCCATTCTGCACTTTGCCGCTTCGTTTCTGGGTCGTATTCAAACGTTGAGCGGTTGATCTGCTCATGGCACTATTCCCGTAAGCTGCCTTGATGAGTTCATGGGTCTCCTTGCCGCTTTTCTCGAGTTTAACGCAGAATTTCACTGCGTAACGCTGCTCCACTAAACTTTCCATGACGCACTGAGACGAGGTCACTTGACAGAGGTGTGGAAGAAATACGATTCACACTCCGCAAAAGCTCAGAGCCGACTGCCGCGCGTTTGTAGCGCTTTGTTAGAGTCCCTTCCACCACCTGCAACCCAGAAAACTCCCGTCTGACCGTCCGCGTGTGTGAGAAAAAATCAGTCCTACTACTTTCAGGACACACCCTGTACTTCCTCAGACGTGGTCTCCCAGAACGCATATATCAATGGACACGGTTTCCGAATAGAACTACCGCTTCGCCGAACAAGGGATGATGCTGTGAATTAGGCGATTTCCACGGAAGGAATGCTAATGATGGACTATTTTCTAGAAAATAGGTATCTCAGAAACGAAGATTTATGCATATCATCCTGAGATGGGCCCCATGCGAAGCATTTATCGTATAGTATTAACGTTGACCAAGTAAACGTCGAAACATAGAATACAATTAAAGTTTTTTTTAGATACTTGCCGACACTGGTGGTTGACAAAGGGAGGAATCGATTTGGCTTGTTGGCTAGAGTACTGTCTTCGCTCCCGGTAGGCCCGGATTCAAGTCTCTACAGTGGAGTTTTCAGGGGTTGTCCGATCCTTGCTTGAGCCCTCTGTCTGTCAGCTGGGACGCTTGGCTGTACCCGGAATGCCTCCTCAGAGAAAGATAATGAGGGAGACAATTTGCTGGCAATTATATGCGCTATAGTTTTGAATTTAGAAACTATATAGTTATAGTTCATAGATACCCTGGTAAAAATCGAACGCTTGCCTGAGCGTAGATGTAGCGTCAACGGAGAGTTCCACACGTTCCGAGTGGCTTCATTGACTCCCGGTTCACTCTCCGAGATTCCTGAACCCCAAACACGCTTCCCTAACTCCTACGGAGCGCACGGAGAGTACCTCTCAGCTCCGTTGACGCTTCCTGTATCTTACGTTGGTCGTCTTGCATTGTTGCTATGAAGTTTTGCTTAAAATAAATAAACATTGATTCGGGCCGGAACGACAAAAGAGAGAATATTGCATTGAATTCAGTGTGTTATTTAACTCTTTTATTTTAATTAAGTTATTACAACTCCCCTAAGAAACCTTAAGTATATACTAGAAGAATGTATTCTTTACAGAACATAAAGGCATTCATATCTTTCCTTGTACATTATAGCTTTCGATCTAATCTTTCCTTCGCCGAGATCCGCCGTATTCATTAACCGCATGATTGAAGGTACACCTTGGCAGTGAAATACTGCACTGACTCTGCATACAATAGTATGCAAACTGCAGAAGAGGACAGGAATTGGGCTATTTCCCTCTTAGTTGGTGTCTTTGGGGAGGAAGACGCAAAAAAGATGAAGGTGTACCCATGGAAAAAAGGATTGATTCCATTCTCTTTGACCTTCTTGACAATTGCCAAAGGTATTTAAATATCCGTGAAATTAACCTCAACTTCAACATATGATATTTTGTTCACTTAGTTCTCAATATTCTCCAATCATATGAAACTGCCAATACATATGATGAAATTTAAATTACCAGCTATGTACAGGGAGAGACTCATTAAGATGGGCAAACATGCAGAGAATGATGTAGCTCTGGATCAGAAAGTGAAGAAGTTGCCCAGTAATTTGTCCGATCGCTTACTTGACCTCAGCGGTCCAAGAGGTATGGCAATGACTTCAGCCATTAAACAGCAGGACCAAGGATATAGCAATGGGTCTAAGCAGAGGTAAATTGTTACTTCTTTCCTTTTTCTGTCGTATAATGGGAGTCCTGCCCCGTATCTTATTTCAATATTCTAAATAGCTTGTTCTTTCTTAAATTAGCAGTGGAGATCCTAACAGAGGCAAGGAGCTCCATGTATTTATTGACGTGGGAATAGATGCATTTGAGAATATTACAGAAATTCCTGAAAATGCAGGTTTGATGGAACCGTATGTACAGTTTTTTTCCATGTGAATTTAAATGTTCATCTACATCTACATCTATATAATACCCCGCAAGCCGCCTAAAAGGCGTGTGGCAGGGGGTGTTAGGACACCAGCCGTTTACAGCTAAAAAAATGAAGTACTCTAACGAGGTTGGTACTAGTGTTTATTAAAGTCCTTTATGGTTCGGGGGAAAACGAATTCCCATATCTCTCCGATCGGCAAAACATCTCTCTTAATTTATCGCTTCTATCGGACCTGGAAATATAGTGTTGCTCTAATATTATGTTCTCTGTGTTGCTCTTAACACTAGAAGGACGGCAGGGGTCATTTGACCCATTTTCAGAATTCAAATTTATTTTTCTCTTATTAAAATATTTTTTTAAATTTTGAAACTTTTTGACTTTGTTCATTTTGGTCTATATTTTGATAAATTAGTGAAAATTCAACTATAATGTTTTGTTTTAAATTTTTATGACGTGTTATACCTAGAAGGACGGCTAGGGGTCATTTGACCCACAACTGGTTTTCGCGCTACTTTCTTGCGCGTGGGCACTTTAGTGCCATGTATATCATATAATCAGCAAGATGCTAGTGTGGTAGATAATTTTCTTCATTTTGAATCTGGAAGTACCCGGTTCAATGCCAGTTTTGTCCCAAGGGCTCCTATCTGTATTCGAAAACCTAGGCATAGCGACTTGTTGTGCAAAATCTTTCGTTATTTTTTGGGCAGCAAAGTAAAATAAAACCTTTTCAATCCTTGAGATGCGTAAATTCATGTAATTATGATATTTTAATTTTGTTTTATTTATTGTTCAATGATTATTGTATAACCCACACCCGAAAATCGTCACGTATCCCAAGCATTGTTTTCCGTCGTCCAAGATTCAGAGCTCTTAGAGACATTATTTTCAATATCGACTCATCAGGTTTACGAATAACTTTCATATTTCTTGCCTGACGGCACTGTCACTTGACCTAGCCCCTTTGCCGTGTGTCCAGCATTAGTGCCGCCTGACCCAGTCGGGGTTTGGGGCGGGTTGACTGCTCGCTGCGTCCTGGGGAAAAATCCAGTCTCTTTTTGAGAGAGCGGAGGAATTGGGTGGACTGTAAAATTCTACTGTAAATCCTACCCTTGGAATCCGCACGTAGGTCGAAGAAGAAGCATTACTGCAAGTTTCTGGAAGATACAAATAAGGATACGGTTGGCGGTTGAGTCCCTGCCTTTCGAACGGCAATTACAGTTACTTCTGAAAATGTTGTCCTTTAGTATGAATTTCTAATGCTCTCCAGCTCTCTATCCCTCCAATGCAACTAGAGAAGATTCTACCATAATGCGCTTTCGTTTGTAGATTTTTACGCATGCATATCAGTAGCGAGTTGAGGAAGAAAGTAAGAAGTCGAAAAATATATCAAGAGAAGAGAATCGTCGCGAATCAAATAGCTGTAGGGAATATTGAAGATCAGTCTGGAAGTGAATCGTTAACATCAGTTCAAGGACATTCTGACCAATCCATCAACATCTGCGTGTGATGGAAGCAACGAAGTTCAAGATAGTGAATCCGATGGCGACTTTGGCGTGATAGCAAATGCACAGCTCTATCCAACAAAATGCAACTGTCCATTTATGACGTAAATTCCAAATAAACCAGACAAATTTGGAATCAAGTACTGGGTTTTGACAGATGTGAAATGAAAATACAGCCTAAACGAATTACCATATTGTGGCAAAGATGATGATTGGCCATCAAATCAAGCGTTGGGGAAATAAATAGTTACTAAAGTGACCGTAACATACAAGAATTCAGAAATAAATGTAACTTTTAACAACTATTTTCCATCCATCCTGCTGGGAGGGAGTCATAAAAAAATGGAAAACTTCTCTTGCATGGACGATCTGAAAAAAACAGGCGTGACGCACAAATATCCATGAACCCTAAAATAGCCATGTAATCCATTCAACGCGAGTGTTCAAAAATACCTTATGCCATACTCTTTCGTAGAATCAGGCAAACTAGAACAATAATGTACTTTCAATCAGCAGCATGATCTCAGACGACACTATTTCCGAAACGAATAAAAGAATACCAGAGACCATCCCATTCCATAATAAAAACAAAGCGGGAGTAGATATGATGGATAGTATGTATCAATTTATTTACACGTCTCCAAATCCAACAGCCATATCTCCACTGGCACAAAAAAGAAAAAGGTGCCAAATACCATCAAATTGAATCATTGCACCAATTTCCTTTCCATTTTCCAAATTCCTTTTCATGTGCAAATGGCTGGTGTCCTAACACCCCCTGCCACACGCTTTTAAGCGGCTTGCGGGTTAGTGTGTAGATTTAGATGTAGATGAATAAATCATCCAATGAACGCATTCAGCGCAAAAAAATATTTTGTGGAAAGAGCGCTGAAAAATATGTCTGTCTGAGATTTACAACAAAGTAATAAGTTTTAAAAATTTTAATTTGTAAACCCAGTACCCCTATTTTTTAAACATGTAACACAACCTTTGTATTGAGTGTATGTATTTTCATTATATGATTTGCAATCGACTACTACATACGGTTTAATTCATGATTCTTTAAAATAATTGTTATTAACTTTTGACGACGGAAATAATATTTAATAACGTTAAATAGTGTTTTTAATGAACTGATTCAACAATTAATACGATTAAACTGAATATTAGTGGAAAATTAGGCGTTTTATTCCAAAATACATTTTAGGGGTCAAATGACCCCTAGCCGTCCTTCTAGGTAGCGCGAAACTCCCGTCCTCCTAGTGTTAAAGATATCCATTCTCAATTGTTCAAGCAATCTAAGCCTAGCGCGCAGCCTCCGAGTCTCCAATGGCTCCCAGCCTAATTCGCTTAACATCTGGGTAACGCTGTCTGTACGCCCGTAGCAGTTTTTGACGAAACGCGCAGCCTTCCTTTGAATTTTATTCAGTTCGCGGATTAAGTCTTTCTGCACCGGATCCCATACGCTCGCTGCATATTCAAGGTGCGGAGGTGTTGTAAATATAGTCTGGTGTATATAGAAAACATGTTATGTAATGTAATAATGTGTGCATAATGTAATGTTGTAATAAATATATTTATTCTGTTTTGATGAGCTAAATGGATATCTTTGAATTGGAAATAATTTAATTCTCCTATTGTATTGGCATATGTATTTAATTTAAGGCCGAACGTAAAAAACTTAAGCTCCAGATTTGCATCCAATTTTTCATATTTTACTTCAATATGAAGAGTAAAACTCGTGTAATCAGGTCAGTATTTTACCATTGAATCTTGCCATCTGCAGATGTGATATACGTAGGTTATTCATTGCACAATCCAGGTAAAGGTTTTTTTATTTGGATTAGGTATTTGGAGTATACATTTCATCCATTCCTTTACCTTATTTGCCCCAATACAGTTGTCCAGGTATGAAGTTATATTTGTGTTGTGCTGGGGCACCACCATTTCCTTTATTGGACTTGTTTGATATTATAATCATTGTCTTGAGATTATGGAAGATTTGAACTGCAAAAACCTTGCTTTCACTGGTAATTCGGTTTTATTTTACAGAAATTTTCATTCGCTATGAGGCCAGGGTATTTTAAAAATATTTTATTAAAATAGAATTAAACTCATATTTGCCTTAAAATTGTCTATTTCCTTAGCACCCTACCTGTAAGGGAAGCAGTAAGGGATAAAAGGTTGATCATTACGTCACGTGTTAGTAATTTTCTTTACATTAATGGCCAATACTTCATGTTAAAAACAAGTTTAAGTTTCAGTTTGACAGAAAAGTGCATATTATTGATGAATGAACGATTTACCTTTATGCTTACTTTTATATTTTGATACTATGCCTTCTCTTTAAGCATTTATGTTTTTGTTTTGCCTTTTATTCGTTTTAGGCCCTCTTATACTTGAATATTTGTTTCATTGTGTTTCGATTTATTTTTTATAAAGACTGCTACACATGCGAGTGCATGACAAAAACTCCGCCTACGCTCCCTCGGCTTCATTCACTCTTCAATCGTCCCCTCTACTCCCCCAGCACTCCCCGCTCACTTCCCATTTACACTGGCTATACTTTCCATCTACTCCCACGCGGGAGTCAAACTAACGTTCCATCGACGCTCCGCTAATGCTCCATCTACGCTACGCTAACCCTCCAGGCGGACGCTTCGTTTACTCTTCGATGTTCCACTTTACGCTTCCCTGACTCTTCATTTTCTCTCCATTGGCGCTTGAAGAACGCTTCATTCACGCTCCGGTCGACTCTTCGTTGACGCTCCCCTTACGCTATATTTTCGCCAGGGTACCGAGTTACATTGAAAAAAAAACGGTAAAATATGTTTTGCTATTTTTTAAATGTCACGAAATTTTGGGTGGAAAATCAGATTCGGATTCATCGGCTGAATAACGATAGAAAGGAGTATGATCACTTCCAATCGTGATAATAAAAGTGGACTGTATACTGTTTAAATCAAAGTCGAGCCGGGCCGATGGCATACCACTCACCGCTGCTGTTGTTCCCGTCGGGGGCGCGACATGGCTCCTTCCCCTGGGGTTGCTCATACGCTTGCGAAGTTCACTGGACGACTGCCTATTCACTCCCATTCTCGGAGTGACAAACCAAAAACAAAACCAAAACGAAAACCCGACAATTCGTGGTATCGCCAACAGGTGGCGAGGCTCGACTTTTTCTGGGAAATTCACAACCAAACATTCCCCCGCCCTTGGAACAACGTTCCAAAGCAAAAAAAACAAAAGTAATTATCAATTAAATTAATATCGAATAGATAAACAATCATATATTACTTCACCTCTCGAATGTGATCATATAGTCCAACTTTAACTAAACCAACCTCAACTTTGGGTAAGGAGAGGGAAGGACAAAACAAAAAGGAAAGGATTGCTTATTCTTCACTCCAAGGGGGCCATCAAGGAGACTTAATAGGAATGGGTAGCCCTCGGAAAGGTTCACAAATACGAAACACTAAATTATCAACTAAAGAACTAAACCTAACATTACAAAAAAAACAAAACGAAATCCTGACCTCAAACGTTAATTACCCGATAGAGGTAATGGACACAAATCTTTTACTGACCGTTTAAACACTCCCTGCTCGGTTTTAACCTCAGCAACCCTAACCAAGCCATCTGTCCCCAAGAAGCAACGGTTTATTCGGCCAAGTCTCCACCTACATGGGCTACGATTCGGTTCCTTCAATATAACTAAGTCACCCTCCTTGATATTGCCACTTTTTGAGGTCCATTTTCCTCTCCGCTGCAGAGTCATTAAGTACTCATTTTGCCATCGCTTCCAGAATGTCCCTACTACTTGTTGCAGCAAACTCCATCGTCTCCCCAATCCACTATTACCATGCTCCAGTTCTTCAGGAAGTGCGTAAATTGGTTCTTGTAGGAGAAAGTGGCCAGGAGTTAAAGCCTCAAAATCGTTAGGACCCGAACTAACCGGAGTAATAGGCCTTGCGTTTAATACAGCTTCTACCTGTACTAACACCGTGTAAAATTCTTCATACGTCAGCACTTGACCGCCGAGTGATGCTCTCAAATGCCTTTTCACCGATTTTACCCCGGCTTCCCATAGTCCTCCCATATGAGGACTGCCCGGTGGTATGAATTTCCATGTGATTCCTCTTCCACCCAGATATCGTTCGGCTCTGTCATTGAAGTCAGTTGATGACGTTACTTTCCTCCAAGTCGCCATCCTTCTCTGTGCCCCTACAAAATTAGTACCATTATCACTATGGATTTCTGTCACAGCGCCTCTACGAGCGATAAACCGCTTTAGCGCGGCTAAGAAGCAGTCTGTGCTTAAATCCGAAACAAGCTCTAAATGTATTGCCTTTGTTGCAAAGCAGACGAACAAGCAAATATATCCATTTAATATCTTAGAATTTCGGATTTTAGCCATTTTTAGAGCAAATGGCCCGCCATAGTCAACACCCGATATGCTGAATGCATTCATTTTTTTCAATCTAGAGGGCGGTAGATTGCCCATGAACTGCTCTTTCGGTTTGGGGTTTGCACGAAAACATTTAATGCAGTGCAATATTCTTCGACGAACAACGTCTCTAGCATTAATGATCCAAAATTTCGACTGGATAAGGCAGTGCAAATGAAGTGACCCAGGGTGTAGGTAGGTCTCATGATAATAATCGATAATCAAAGCCGTTAAATGATGAGAACTTGGAAGCAACATTGGATGCTTCTGGCGGAATGCAATTTTGGCATGCTTCAATCTGCCTCCAACCCTTAAGACACCTTCCTCATCGATGAATGGGTTCAATTTTCTTAAGCGACTTGGCACTTCTTCTTTCCGTAATAAATCTAATTCCTTTTGAAACTCAATTCGCTGCACTAAGATTACCAACCGCACCTCAGCCTGGTCCAACTCTCCAGTAGTGAGATAACCAATATGTTTCTCGTTAGGGTGCTTACAATTATGAATGAATCGCAGCAAATATGCTGCTATCCTCTTCAGTCGTGAAAATGAGGAAAACATCAACAACCAAGTCAGCGTGTTTTCCTCTAGTGCCGTATGGAGATTAATTGTTCGAGCTTCCACTTCAAGGGCATCACGATCCGTTCGGCGAGATAGGCTGGGAGCCCTCGGCCATGCCTCCGATTGTTCACTTAGCCATAACGGGCCCGTCACCCAACCTGCGTCCTCGATCAATTGACGAGGAAGGGCTCCTCTCGATGCTATGTCACTAGGGTTAGAGTCTGATGGAACATACCGAAATTTGTTCGGAGATAATTTCTCTTGCACCATAGTGACTCTGTTTGCGATAAATGATTTCCAGCGGTGAGGAGATGACTTGATCCACTGAAGAGCAACCATTGAATCACTCCATACGACAACATCAGAAATTACGCAGTGAGGGAGCAATATATCTCTTGCGTAATCAATAAGGTTAGTAGCCAAAACCACACCTAATAATTCTAATCGAGGTAATGATATCCGCTTGATCGGTGCCACCTTAGACTTAGCTATCAGTAATGACGTGGCAACCGTCTGGTCGCAATTCACAATTCGTAAATAAACCACCGCCGCATATCCCCTCTCCGAACTATCCGCAAAGGCGTGCAACTGAAGGTCGATTGCCGAGTCTACTTTCAAGCAACGACGTAATTCAAATTTCGAAATGAGTGGTAACTCAAGTCGGAATTGTTTCCATTTGACAACCACTTCTTCAGGAGGAGTGTCATCCCACTCAAGTCCGCAA
Organism: Ischnura elegans; assembly: GCF_921293095.1. Taxonomy (NCBI): domain Eukaryota; kingdom Metazoa; phylum Arthropoda; class Insecta; order Odonata; family Coenagrionidae; genus Ischnura; species Ischnura elegans. Next base: position 112,486,062 of record NC_060259.1, on the reverse strand, counting down.
TGCCAAAGGTGCTGGATGAGCCATTTTCCATAAAATGTGACAGGGCTAATAAATCCAAGTGGATCAAATAAGCGAGCGACTTCCGACAATATGGTTCTTTTCGTGATGACACCAAATCCAGCCTCAAACTTATACGAAAATTTATCCTTCCTAGGATTCCATGCCATACCCAAAATTTCAGCGGCAGGTTGGTTTTCATGCTGAAAAGTAAAACACTCTGGCTTCAGAATGCAAAATTCTGAGGGTACATTCTCTAGCAGTTCCAACTGGTTACTCAACCATTTGCGCAACTCAAATCCTCCACGATCTAAAAGCTTCTTTAATTGGCTCTGCAATACTAATGCTTCGTCAATGGTTCGAACTGAAGAAACTATGTCGTCCATGTAAGTATTTTCTCGAAGTATTCGAGATGCAAGTGGAAATTCTGCGCCTTCATCGCATACCAACTGATGAAGTGTCCGAATTGCCAAAAATGGAGCTGATTTCATTCCATAAGTCACAGTGGTCAAGCAGTATTCTTGGAGCTCTTCCTCGGGACTAAATCTCCAAAATATTCGTTGCATATCATAATCGGCCGGGTGTAGCTTAATATTTCTATACATCTGGCGTATATCAGCGATCACCACAACCTCATGCAATCGAAAGCGCATCAAAATGTCGATTAGACCCACTTGTAATTTGGGACCCTTATGCAACACATCATTCAATGATATGCCATTAGTGGTTTTCATAGAACAATCAAAAACCACTCTAAATCGCGATAATTCCGCCTTTGAACGATAAATGCAATGGTGCGGAATGTAATAAGATGTTCTCAATGGGGCACTCGTTGCCACAATCATATGGCCTTGCTCAAAATAATCCTTCATAAATTCGTTATACTTAGAGCGTAAAGCGGAGTTTTTGGTTAATCTGCGTTCTAGCATATAGAACCTTTGCAGCGCGGAACCATGGCTTTGCCCCAATTCAAGGGTAGATGAGATAAAAGGTAAACGAACAACATACTGTTTTAATTCACGAGAGATATTGTTCTTATAATGCTGCTCGCAAGCATCATCTTCTAGACTACACTGATATCTCTTAGGAGGTTCCTCAGACTCCCAGAACTTTCGCAGTAAACCTTCAATATTATCACCAAGTGTTGAGCAGAACACTCGGATTTGATTTGCTTTATTTTCAATTTTCCCCATTAGGCAATGACCAAAAACAGTTGGCAAAATATCTGGTGTCCCTGGAGGACCAATTATCGGCGCGTTAACTACCACGCGCGCAAACCATTCTGCCCCCAATAATACATCTATTTCTTCCTCATCGTAATAGCTCGGGTCCGCAAGTTTCAACCCCTTTATATGAGGCCATGATCTATTAAAGACCGATAATTTTGGGCATTGAGCAATATGAGGAACCACCATAGCTTTGACTTCCAATTTAAACGTGCTATCAGACAAAGGCTTCATTTTCAAACTGACAATTCCAGACGATATCACAGAGTTATTATTTCCGAACCCAAAAATAGGAGTTCTAATTTTATTGGAATTCAACCGTAGCTTTCGAACGCAAGATTCCGTGATAAAGGTTCCCTGACTTGCAGTGTCAAGCAAGAGTTTAATTACGCGGCCATTGCCATCAATATCCAATACGATCGCCCTGGCAGTCGCAAGCATCACGACAGACCCCAACCGATGAGTGCACGTTTGGAAAGAAGACACCTCTCGAACTGGATTTTCTTTCGTCTCATCTGGGTCTGCGCTCACTAATTGAGGGTTTTGCTGCTTCTGCTCTACCGCAGTATTATCTTTATCTAATTTCGAACATGAACCCTCACGATTGGCAAAACAAATTAATTCATTGTGAGGCAATTTACACTTAGGGCATGGCATTTTGAATTCACAATCTTTTAAATAATGGTCTTGGCTGAAGCAAACTAAACAACAGCCTTTAGCCTTAACTAATCTTAGCCGAGATCCCACTGACAATTTCAAAAACTTCCTGCATTTTTCCAAAGAATGCGGCAACGAACAATTTGGGCACGATTTCTGGACCCTTTGTCTATCAGTATTAACAACCATACTAGTAGACTTTCTTAAAGATTGCATTGGCTTGTGGGGCCTTTTATTCAGACCAGTATCTGAATGAAACGATGAGGCTGCTTCCAGAATCTTGGCTTCCTCACTTAAAAAATCAAAAAATGTTTGCAGGGAAGGCTCACCAACGTTGAGCGCTACCTTTTCCCACCGCTCCCGTAACACGGAAATGAGTTTGCGGCGCAACATAAAAAGCATTGGGACCGACCAACTTTCGACATGATGCCCCACCGCGCTTAACGCACCAACATACTCAGTAATTAATGTGCAAAATTTGCGAATAGCTTGACCTTCCCGGGTGATCGGGTTGATATCGAACAAAGCCTCCAGATAGGCATTAGTCAACCTGTTTGAGTCCATATAGCGCGCTTTCAAACTCTCCCACGCGACCGAGTAATTCGCCGAGGACACAGGTAAAGACGAAACATACGAATGAGCTTCCCCCTTAAGAATAGATTTGAGATACAAAAATTTCTGCACGTCACTCAAGGACGGGTTTTCATGAACCGCAGATAGGTATACATCATAAAATGACTGCCATTGCATTAAATCGCCATTAAACGCGACTAAATCGAGCTTAGGAAGAGCTACGGTATGAGTTGAATTACTTTCCCCGGTCGCAAGATGGCCCGTTGACCTTAAGTGTGGCTCTATATCTGGGAAATATGTCAAAAGAATTGCCTTAGTATTAAAAAACATAGCCTCGAACTCCTCCGTAGACTTACGCAATTCCTTGTCCTTTTCGACGGGAGGGGACTGTTTCGCGTACAACGAGGCTAATTTCAAAATACCCTCATTGAATTCCTCCAAAAGACTATCCACGTGGTCCGTCATAGCTCGTAATAAATTCCTCTTTTTTACATCACTCGAATTCTTTTCGAAATCTTTAGCGACATTATCAATACGACCCATCTTCGCTAAGAGAGATGCAATACGAAACTCTACATCGTCGATCGCTGGCATTTTCAACGTTCCCTAATAAAACCAACCAAAAAAGGGAAAACCAAAAGTATTCTAACACCAACACTGATTCTACAACGACAAATCCGGCCCGAAGGACCATATGATCACTTCCGAACGTGATTATTTAAATGTGGACTGTAAATTGTTTAAATCAAAGTCGAGCCGGGCCGATGGCATACCACTCACCGCTGCTGTTGTTCCCGTCGGGGGCGCGACATGGCTCCTTCCCCTGGGGTTGCTCATACGCTTGCGAAGTTCACTGGACGACTGCCTATTCACTCCCATTCTCGGAGTGACAAACCTTAGACCATATAAGAACTAGACCCGCCATTCCCCACCCCTACCCATGTCTCGCCGTGTGGCCAACATTCCCCTCCGCTCCCTTCCTTCCCCACCCACTTTTAAAGGGGCGTGACGTCACGGTTGGGACGCTCATCGTCGTAGCGCATGGCTACGAATGGGGATTCACTGTATCACTGGGGTATTTTGACCATTTTCTTCGCGATTTTTCAATTAAAAGTACTAATATTTATTGCGTTATGTACGAGAAGTATTCTCTCAGCCATGGTTGGATTGAAGAACTTACAATTAATGAACAGTGGCCTTTTTCGGCATTGGCAGCGACGAAAAATTATTGTGGCAGTAAAATGAAGACAAAGCCCTTTGTAAACTTCCGCAGATTTTTTTCTTGTCTCGTTAGCGATCTAGCATCATTCGGAACATTGTTATAAAAACATGAAATCTTGCACAAAAGTTGTAAACGGGGGGAATTTTTGAGAGGAAAAGGGTAATGGTGTAAAGAATTTGCCGGTCGTCCACGAAGTAACGCGGTAACGCCTTCGCATATAGTAATTTTTAAACGGTCAATTATGCGAAGCAAATTGAAATGCGCGCTAGCGCTACTAAAAAGGGATGTCAACAAATCAGCATTCATATTATTAAGGTAAGTAATTTAGTTATTTCATGAATGCATAATTTTTTAAAGCTCTCGTGTTATTTATATTTTGCGATGGTGGAAAAAGGTCTAGCGCCGACTTTGCAAGTGACACCTACGATTTACGTACGCTACGGAAAATCTGGGAATACATAATACTTATTAACAAATTTATAATTAAAAAGGAAGAGAGGATTGGATTAAAATAATTTTAAATATAAATTTTCTTTATAACAATCAAATATATTAAATATATTGAATAACTTCATTAGCATTTTAGCTCTATAAATTAGCATAGCACTTAGCATAGCACTATTGAATATTTTCATGTAATGTTGTACGTATGTACTTACAGAGTTTTCAATTTAATTTTTTTAAACAATTTACGACATAATTTAATTTTTTATATTCTTGTCACAATACTTAAGAAACGAGGATGCGGATTCAACGATCATCTAAGAAATAAATCTCATTTTATTAAAAAATCCAGAAGCGATTACTCTGTCAAATGTGTGAAATGTAACGGATAATTTTCTATTTTTCACGGCAGTATAATATTTCGAAGCACTTGGAGACGCAAGAGCATAAAAGATATTTAAATACTGCTGCATCTTCCTCCAAAATACAGACATTTTTAGTAAAAACAATTTATGGAGACGAAGAAAAGAAACTAGCATTAGGATGTCTTTCCATGCTATTTTTCATAGTCATTCTGGTCATTCCTTCAGATCAAAGGCATGAGTACATCACAAGTTATCAGATCGGTTTTGCAGCGCACATGATACATAACGCCGTTCAAACAGCTGCTGTTTTTTTGCCCGCAGATATGAAAAATATTGTCCCTAAAATATATTTCTATTTTTACATTACACTGTGCGTCTTCAAATGCTGAAAGAATTTTGTGAAACTGCGGAAGTCGCATGTATAAGAAAATGCTTGGTTACTGTAAAACGCGCTAGTTACCTCTTTCGTCAGCTGTAGATAGAATTTTTAAATTATACCACACCATGAATTCCTACTTTCAATATCAGGCTTAATGCCCTACAGTTGTAGAAGATAGTTTTGAAAAATAATCCTCAAATTTAGCTAGAGTTTAAAAACAATCAATCACCTTTTTTTAAAATGCTATTGAAGTTATTGAGGGTGGTAAAATTTTGGTAATCTAGTGAATGAAGTTTAAAATATCTGAATCAAGTCAGAAAGTCAAAGCGGTCGGCTAAAATCTCTATGACCTTTGACCCCCATTACGACTTTCGGAGGTCAAAATAAATCGTTGTACGGATGAATGAACTGCGTAACCGACTTTGGCACCCTTCAAAACCTATGGTTTGACACGTTGGTTGTCATGATGGCCAGACATTTAACTCTATGACCTTTGAGACCTCGGTGGTCAAAAAAATCAACAATACGGATCTATTGACTGAAAAATCGACTTTGGCACCCTTCAAAACATATGGTTCGAAACCTGGGTGTCACGATGGCCGGACGTTTACCTCTATGGTCTTTGACCTCCGTATTAACCTTGGAGGTCGATTATTGAATAATACGGGTATTTGGACAATACCAATGACTTGGGTGCCCTATAAAATCCATGGATCGACACCTTTGTCGGTATGCTACTCTTTTTGCCACCCTTTATGACCTTGACGGTGACCTTACTGGGTCAACGGTTAAATTTTCGTAAATAAAAGTGTTATTTTCGGGTTTCTCTGGTCCAAAAACCTAAGAATTGACATCTTGGTCAATGAAATTCAGACTTTTTCTATCTCGGCTTTTTAAACATTTAAACCCCATAGGGCAAATTCAAATTTGGACCCACATTGTGAGGTCAAAAGATCAAAATTGTAAAATATTGCTTACACTCAAAAAATCTTAGGCCCTCTCCCCATAAGTGTGCCAATTTTCATGAATATTGCTCCATGCAAAGTTATTAAAATTACATTCTTAATAAATGTGTTTAATGCGATCGCTTCGTTTTGATTTATTTAGCTTTTTGCGCAGAGTCAAGGCTATAAAATGCCTTAGTTCATCGTAAAAATATGTTTATTAAGTGTATAATCATTTTGCGTGCCCAATATCGTCACTTTTCAGCGACTTTGCAGCGTATGAGCGTTAAAATATCTCGAGCGCGCATACGGAATATCGTCTGCAGTCCCAACCGTGACGTCACGATCCCTCATCCCACTCACTTCCCCGCCGTGCGATGTTGGCCACAGCGTTCCACCCGAACGGCAGGTCTACTTACTTAAATGGTCTAAGTGACAAACCTTAGACCATATAAGAACTAGACCCGCCATTCCCCACCCCTACCCATGTCTCGCCGTGTGGCCAACATCTCCCCTCCGCTCCCTTCCTTCCCCTCCCACTTTTAAAGCGGCGTGACGTCACGGTTGGGACGCTCATCGTCGTAGCGCATGGCTACGAATGGGGATTCACTGTATCGCTGCGGTATTTTGGCCATTTTCTTCGCGATTTTTCAATTAAAAGTACTAATATTTATTGCGTTATGTACGAGAAGTATTCTCTCAGCCATGGTTGGATTGGTGAACTTACAATTAATGAACAGTGGCATTTTTCGGCATTGGCAGCGACGAAAAAATATTGTGGCAGTAAAATGAAGACAAAGCCCTTTGTAAACTTCCGCAGATTTTTTTCTTATCTCGTTAGCGATCTAGCATCATTCGGAACATCGTTATAAAAACATGAAATCTTGTACAAAAGTTGTAAACGGGAGGAATTTTAGAGAGGAAAAGGGTCATGGTGTAAAGCCGGTCGTCCACGAAGTAACGCGGCAACGCCTTCGCATATAGTAATTTTTAAACGGTCAATTATGCGATGCAAAATGAGCTGCGCGCTAGCGCTACTAAAAAGGGATGTCAACAAATCAGCATTCATATTATTCAGGTAAGTAATTTAGTTATTTCATAAATGCATAATTTTTTACTTACTGTTAGCAGACAGCTCTCGTGTTATATATATTTTGCGATGGTGGAAAAAGGTCTAGCGCCGGCTTTGCAAGTGACACCTACGATTTACGTACGCTACGGAAAATTCTGGGAATAAATAATACCTACTAACATATTTATAATTAGAAAGAAAGAGAGGATTGGATTAAAATAATTTTAAAAATAAATGTGCTTTATAACAATCAATTATATTTAATATATTGAATAACTTATTAAATATTTTTATGTAATTTTGTACGTATGTACTTACAGAGTTTTCAATTAAATTTTTTTAAACAATTTACGACATAATTTAATTTTTTATATTCTTGTCACAATACGTAAGAAAAGAGGATGTGGATTCAAAGATCATCTAAGAAGTGAATCTCATTTTATTAAAAAAATCCAGACGCGATTACTCTGTGAAATTTGTTAAGAATGTGTGAAATGTAACGGATAAATTTCTATTTTTCACGGCAGTATGATATTTCGAAGCACTTGGAGACGCAAGACCATAAAAGATATTTAAATACTGCTCTATCTTCCTCCAAAATACAGAAATTTTAAGTAAAAACAATTTATGAAAACGAAGAAAAGAAACTAGCATTAGCAGAAGGATGTATTTCCATTCTATTTTTTATAGTCATTCCTTCAGATCTAAGGTCTGTACATCACAAGTTATCAAATCGGTTTTGCAGCGCACATGATACATAAGGCCGTTCAAACAGCTGCTGTTTTGTTGCCCGCAGATGTGGAAAATATTGTCATTAAAATATATTTCTATTTCTACATTACACTGTGCGTCTTCAAATGCTGAACGAATTTTGTGAAACTGCGGAAGTCGCATGTACAAGAAAATACTTGGTTACTGTAAAACGCGCTAGTTACCTCTGTCGACAGCTTTAGATAGAATTTTCAAATTATACCACACCATAAATTCCTACTTTCTATATCAGGCTTAATGGCCTAGAATTGTAGAGGAGAGTTTTGAAAAAGAATCCTCAAATTTAGCTAGAGTTTAAAAACAAACAATCATCTTTTTTAAAATGCTATTGAAGTTATTGAGGGAGATAAAATTTTGGTAATCGAAGTAGCGAATGAAGTTTAAAATATCTGAATCAAAAGCGGCCAGAAAGTCAAAGCGGTCGGCTAAAATCTCTATGACCTTTGACCCCCATTATGACTTTCGGAGGTCAAAATAAATTGTTGTACGGATGAATGAACTGCGTAACCGACTTTGGCACCCTTCAAAACCTATGGTTTGACACGTTGGTTGTCATGATGGCCAGACATTTAACTCTATGACCTTTGACCCCCATTGAGACCTCGGTGGTCAACAAATCAGCAGTACGGATCTATTAATTGAAAAATCGTCTTTGGCACCCTTGAAAACACATGGTTCGAAACCTGGGTGTCACGATGGCCGGACGTTTACCTCTATGGCCTTTGACCTCCGTATTAACCTTGGAGGTCAATTAGTGAATAATACGGGTATTTGGACAATACCAATGACTTGGGTGCCCTATAAAATCCATGGATCGACACCTTTGTTAGTATGCTATTCTTTTTGCCACCCTTATGACCTTGACGGTGACCTTACTGGGTCAAAGGTTGAATTTTCGTAAATTAAAGTGTTTTTTTCGGGTTTCTTAAGTCCGAAAACCCAAGAATTGACATTTTTGGTCAATGAAATTTAAACATTTTTCAATCTCAATTTTTTACATTAAAACCACATAAGGCAAATTAAAATTTTTGGTTTGGACCCACATTGTGAGGTCAAAAGGTCAAAATTGTAAAAATGTTGCTTAAACTCAACAAAACTTAGGACCTTTCCCCATAAGTGTGCCAATTTTCATGAATATTGCTCGATGCAAAGTTACTAAAATTACGGGTCAAAAATGACACACGACCGTTGGGACTGTCTTAATATTCATTTTCTAGGAATGTCACCGTTAGGTTAATCTACTATTAATAAGTAATATTTCTAAAATAATTTTGCATTTTTATGGACCCCTCCCTTCATCCTTTGTGAGATATCGTGGGATTTTGCTCCACGCCTTCTTTTTAATCTCACGTAGGATTTTTCAAAATGCGTATTTTTAGTGTAAATACGTTAATCTAGGCTTCATTGTGCTGGGCTTATAAATAAAACGATTTGTTTAATTATTTTTATTGAAGATAACCGAGATCGCAATAAACTGGTTTTTGCGGAAAAAATTACGTGATACTTGCCAGGACCCCTTCTTTTTACCTAGAGGGGGTGAAGCCATGGTCTAGGGGGAGGAAAGCCATGGTCCTGGGGGGGAAGCCATGTTCTAGGAGGGGGGGTAAGCCAAGTTGAGACATTTTACCATGGAAAAGATGAATGAAACCAACATTATAAGAACATTATTACAGCGCTTTATTAGTATATGAGATCATTTCCTTGAAAAAATAGTTTTATTTCAGTTACTTAACTTATACTAATACATATCATTTTTCGTTGGTTTGAAGAAAAATTTGTTGAATACTTTCGTTTCAATTCAGTACTGATTTTACTTAAAGACTTTTGCGATTTTTGCTTCTAGGGAGACAGCTGCTCCCCCTGGCCTTCGCTGGGTACGCCCATGTTTACATATGACATTCTTAATCAATTTATTTAATACGATCGCTTCTCGCTTTATCTTGATTTATTTAGCTTTTTGCGCACAGTCAAGGCTATAAAATGCCTTAGTTCATCGTAAAAATATATTTATTAAGTGTATAATCATTTTTCGTGCCCAATATCGTCACTTTTCAGCGACTTTGCAGCGAATGAGCGTTAAAATATCTCAAGCGCGCATACGGAATATCGTCTGCAGTCCCAACCGTGACGTCACGCTCCCTCATCCCACTCACTTCCCCGCCGTGCGATGTTGGCCACAGCGTTCCGCCCGAATGGCAGGTCTACTTACTTAAATGGTCTAAGTGACAAACCAAAAACAAAACCAAAACGAAAACCCGACAATTCGTGGTATCGCCAACAGGTGGCGAGGCTCGACTTTTTCTGGGAAATTCACAACCAAACAGAGTAGAAATTAAAACTTTCGACCTATTACACTATTTTGAGCACATGTTCCCTGGACTAATTATACAGCATATAGCCATGTTCCCTACTGGCTGCGAAAGCAGAGTAACTTTGGAAAGTATCTCATTAAACTCATCAATGCATAGTGGTGCCTTCAAAAACAATATCAAGCAGTAGGGTAGTTTCCTTCATCAAAGAAAACGAAATGCATTGATTGTGATTCGTTACCCACCATTAGTGTATTCATAATATACTAATTATTTGGTTTTAGAAATCCCGGTTTAGACGAATTTTAACGGTCAATTTTAGCCTCATTTGAAAAAGACCAGATTGGCGCCCATGCGATTCCACTCCACGTGACATCACAGGGACCTAGTTTCTAAACGAGAGGATAGGAGTTTTACATCGTCTGGGATTACCAATGCATGCATGAGGCACAGAGCTCAGGGAAACATCTCTTAATAATCACTTATTAAAATTGTCTAAGGTCGCAAAGTTTTCTTCGTTTGATAAGGTAGTAATAATCCATATTTAAGCCAAGCGCTAATTGCTAGCAGGGTACTATGCTACCTGCTAGCAGCCTGCGTCGCATCAGCGCTCAGAGCCTCGCCTCAAGGTCAACTCACAGGGTGGCAGCGGGAACCAGAAATACGTCACACTGACTTTTCCCATCATTCCTACTTAGCCGTCGCGTTTTCGCGTTCTTGAAAATTTTCACTTTTCGTTTAATGGCGAAAAATAGATATCGTTATTCGAAAATCTTAGAGCGTGAAATGCGTACTCCAGGAGTAATAATCTTTCAATTTAGGCAATTAGAAAATAATAGGAAACCACCCTATTGAAACCATCGCATTTGTACATCATGTTTGATGTCTATTCACGTAATAAAACTGTCGATGAATTGTCCATTGCATCGTTAATGACATTATTTCAACCTTTATAGATGAATATAGAAACTTAAATAACACCCTATCTATAAAATAAAGACAACTTTGGCGACATTGAGAAGAATATTAAATAGGCAATAATAGCATTAGACGCACAAAAAGTTAAAATAGTCGTTTTTTAGGCAGTAACCAACTGCCTTAATTACGCTATCAATGATCCTGACAGATTTATATCACAATAATAATAGTATCCTGATGAGAAGAACAGAGGCGTATTTTACTCTGGCCGAGGGAAGAGTCACGTGACTCCACTGCTTGACGGCAATCGCGAAACAGTTTTAGTGCTGGGACCAATTCTTTGCATCGGCAATGCTTCTAATTTGAACCCACAATCACGTGGTCAAACGCCATGCCCTTTAGACTGCTATGCATGTGCGCATGCGCCCACTCCCCTGGGGGACATTTTAAGGGTGAGAATCGCTAAATGGGGGAGGATCTCCAATCCTCAGCTCACCTCGCACCGGCTGCCGCAGCCCATGGCGCTCACCTCATCAGTGCAAATGCTACCCTTTGGTGTGGGTGGGTGGGGGGCGAGGCAGCATTGGGAGGGAGAGTGGGGCGGATGCGGGGGGCGGTGGAGGGGGTGGGCGAGCAGGGGTCGAAGCAGTGGCGCATGCAGATCCTCATTTCAGGGGTTCCGCCCTAATATTCCCCCTTCACGACTCTACCAAATAATACAACGCTCAAATGCTCAATGGGACTTTGGATGGGGCGTGAATTGGACATTGGAAGCTATAATTTTATTTCTTAAACGTTGATCAGGATATTCAGGCCTCGAGAGGGATTGGGGTGAATTATGTTTTGAAATTGAGAGATTTGTTCGCACTGATTCGCACAGGGAAGGGCGGCGTGCCGTGGGGAGCAAGTTTTGCGATTAGCATACTCATGTGTACATTCTCTGGAATGTTTTGCTGTGAAGGTTGATGTCTCGCAAGGTGAAGTTAGAGTACGGGAGTTAATGTTTCGGAAAAGAAGAAGTTAGTTCGGATATACGAGGACGGAGCTCAGCCCGGACAAACGGTGAGCCATATGGGTGAATTCCTAACATTAAAGGTAGGAGCCCAGATCATTTCCCCGAGCCACCTCGAACTACGAGACCTTACGTTTGGAGGTACCCGAGGGATTTACCCGGAATTTGAAAGTGAGGCCTTTCGATCAGGAGCCAAGCGCTCTTCCAAACATGAATTAATATGTAAACATATGGCAACAGAGTGAAGATGTCGAGCCATCAGAGCCAGATCATCAGTTTGAGGCTTGGAGAAGCGTGCGTGATGCCCTCATGTTGTCTCATTGAGGCATACGCGAACGCAAGGCTCGTCGCCAGAAATTTCCATGGGGGAAGGGAGTGTTGAGGGGGTATGCAGGGTGCCTACATTGATATTTTGTTGTCCATTTGCTCGCGTCGGAAAACCGTACATTTCATTATGTCAGTTACATATTCAGTTTGTCTAATTCTGAAAATTAATTTCATATTTCGTTTTTGACAGGCATTGTAAAGTGTAACTAAATTTAATATTGGAGTATCCGAGGTTTGCGCTGTCCCCGGGATAATGGTGTCCTCTGCTGACGCATCGCGGGTAGTCGCCACAAGGGAGCACATCTCGTGTGGCTGAGCCACCCCCCGGCTGCCCTTGGCGGCTGTCACTCTTGGATAAATGGCTGTCATACGAAAAAGCATATTCTACCGGGTTCTGCGAATGGGTGGAGACTACTTGTAGGGTGGAATTGGGACATGAATGAGGTAATGTTGAAGAGGACTTGCATGGGGGTTGGAGGGTTGGGATAGTGTCCACTGCCATTACCACGTGTCTGCATTGGGGTGACGAGGGAAGTGGTGGGTGTGAATGAGGCAGATGCGGTTGCGAAGGACGGATGACGAGGCAAGCGCCATGGAGTTGGCCGGGAGCAATGGCGCTCGGCGGAACGCTCTCGCAGGTGGAAACTCCAGTCATCTTATCTGCTTGTTTATGACCGAGTCATAAATGTTAAGCGCCTTAAAAGTAGTTTTCGCCAGTTTCGTGTCAGAACATTTCCCTTTTCATGAAAAACTCGGCTTAATTCAGATTTTTTAGTCCCACATACTCATGTAATGAAGGGCTAACTTTTTACTGGAAACTTGATGATTTCACTCAGAAATAAAATCCATCAACTCGCTGATCATAAAAATCTTCACAATGTTACCTCAGTAACCATTTACTGAAGCACATTGTATTTACTACAATATTATATCGGATTATACATTAAACCAAGGCGAAGATAAAATCAATGCGTTGAATAATTAAATTCTGGATAATGCTATCCAGAATTGCTGAAAGCGGGCAATATTGAACTGAGGCTATGGATGTCCTTGGCCTTCAAAAGGCTTTGGCCTCCATGTGGTTTTACACTGAGCGATGATTTGGGATAGCAACTTTCTGGCGAAAATCGCTAATTTGTATGAATTTATTCCATAATTTAAGCATGCGGAATGGAAACTGCAGCGGCCAGAGTATGGAGTCGTGCGTGTCACCCTACCCACGGCCCGCCACATTGTTCGCCTCCGCCGCCGCCATCTTGTTCATCGCGATCGGAGTAACAGGTGAGTGGTGCTAAGCCAGGTGGCTGAGAATGAGAAAGTAGCGTTTGGATTATGCCGTCTGCTCCTTAGCAGATTCCAAACGCTTTCAATGGTGAAAGTAGTCATTTATTTTATATATATTGCCAGTTTTTTTTTACCTCCTTTTCTGAAGCCCGATGTTCATTTTTCTTTTATGTCTCGGCAAAAGGAGTTAAAGTTGACATATTTACTACCATTTCATAGTAAAGAAAAACGGATGGTGCTCATTGCTTGAAAAAAATTTGTCCTGTAAAATGGAGTTGCAGACTCAATTTTAGTTCCTAAGTGGAGTTGTCTTAAGACAATTGTTTCCGTCAAATATTATTTTCGGCGTCGTATTGCAGCTGTTTAGCTTAATGTTACTTCAAGGGAGCACTGTGCGTTTTTTGTTACTTTGTGATTGTCCTAAATATTTCAATTGTCACTGCAATTACAGACAATGGAAGCGCATTGTAATGCTATTGACAAAAAATGCACATCGCTTCCACTTCACAGTTAGGTACTCTATGCCAATGCCTATAAACTGCCAGTACAGTGTGTTTGGCAGTTCCTATATCCTATCCTGTATCCGTATTTGTTTGGACCATTGCCATCCATGCCGCTGCTTTTAATGGTAGATAGACTTCACTCAAATAAATGTACTGTGCAGTATTCACGCAAAGTTTTCAAATAAGTTATCATTTCCGACTCAATCAGTCCCATGATACCGAGATGCAAAAATTCGTTCGGACAATGGATTAAAGTTCGCAGAATACCACAAAAAATTATTAATATCACAATGATTAAATTCAAGGATGTTACGGCAGAAGTTATTTTGGCGGTTGTCAGGGTTGAAATTGGTGAAGAAACTTTATTCAGGAACGAGAATCCAGGTGAATGTTACTGACACAAGTTCTTATTTAAGGCAATTTTTTATTACCACTAGTTATTCAGCGCTAACCTCTGTTTCCGTTTCTCTCAAACATCAATTAACATCGATATGCTAGATAAGATGGAAGCGAACGTCAGAAAGCCTTCCTCTTCTTTTTATCTTCTTAACTTTGCTTCTTTTTTTGGAACATGAGCAGAAGGATATGTCCAGGAACGAATGCTGGTATCACGAACAAGAGAGGAAATACATAATTCTGGATATAGGGATTTCTGTATCCCTCAGTCACGTATGGTAGGTATATTCTGCATCCGAAAATGCGACACCGACGCGCAAGTCGGGAGGATGAAGCGTGAGTAATTGAAAATCCATCACGAAAAAAGGTTTTGAAAAGACAAATGTCACACACTATTGATTGGCCCAACAGTACCGCTATATTTGACTGCCTCTTCTTCCACTTATAATTGGGCTTAAGTAACGGATAATTGCGAACAATATAATGCTACATTTTTACGCCAACAAATTTGACAAAATTGAACTTAAAATGGTCGGAGGCAAACGACGAACTTGATAGCCGCTTTGCTCCGCCATTTTATTCGCCCGTTACTAGTCAAAATACTGCTTTTCGAGAGAAATCAAAATTGTCCTCTTCAAAATCATTGCTCTCAAAACCCCTTCGTAATTTTGACCTCTTTCCAAGGAATGCGTGGCGCACCTTTAACGTGTAAGTTGAGGTGGGAGTCAAGGGCGTAGCCAGGATCAAAACTAGAGGGGGGCAAGCCGTGGTCGTTCAAGTTGTGACACAGAAAAGGTTATGAAACTATAACAGCGCTTTATTATTTTTTAAGTTATTTTCTCGGAAAAAATATTTTTATTTTAATTACATGTTTTATACTAGTATCACTTTTGTTTGGTCCAAAGAAAATTTGTTCAAAAATTTCGTTTTGAAAAAAATTTACTTTTGAGGGGGGGCAGCTGTGCACTGGGTACGCCCATGGTAGGAAGCATTGCTAAGGAGTGGATTGTGAATTGAAATTGGGGGTGGGGGCACCGTGGGTCGACGAAAGGGAACTTAGGTGCCCGTCCCCTCCAATGGGATGCAGCGAATAAGGACACGTCTCAAAAGGGACCCACCACCCAACCAAGAACGGTGAAAATAGCCGTCAATTGTCTACGAATCAGCATAATGGCATACAAAACCGGTTAAAACACACTTAAATAATGATTTATGATGACATGGCTGGTATATTACCTCCAATGATTATCGTATGATTCCCTCGACTTAAAACTGGTATGCTCTTAGTGTTTCCATCGTAAGTTGCATGATTTTTATACAAATATTTTATCAACTCCTTCCACGAATAATCGGAGGCAAAGATGTTGTAATTATGCTCTGTTATAATGAAATAACTTCACTTCGTAATGTTTCACAAAAATATTTGAATCACTGACCTACAATTCAACTTTTTACAAGTTTTTATCAAGGTATCAGTATCTCACCACGAGCCTCCTATACTAAGTGTATTGAGGAGGGGATGTGACTATGCCATATTCTTAATCGAATAGTATCATCAAAAGCATGCAACTACGAGGTAATTTTGTTAAATCATTTATTTTCAATCAATCAGTTTTTAAGCAAAAATGGCACAATATGGCCGACCTCGGTGGTGGCAGGGTAAAGTACTCGGTTGCTAAACAAGAGGTTGCGGGTTTGAGTCCCGCTTGTATAGGTTATTCGTGCATGTGTAATTGTTGAACTATTGAATAAAACCCGATGTAAAAGGTCATCATGAGCTGTGCTGTAAATTTAAATTGCCGCCAAGGTGTATTTTTTATGTATGGGTTTTGTTCCTCTTTTGTGTATGAGTGTCAATTTTTTTTGTACTTCCGGTAGAGCTCTAGTATAATGGCGGTTGAGCTTTATAAACGTGTTATACGCATCTTGAGGATTCCAAGATAATCTCTATTATTTGTTCCAATTTCTCCATATTTCCGGTGCAACCGCGTCGGTTTGTTGGTGATGACAACAGTTTCGCTGGCACTGCTGCCAGCGTCTTCAGGTCGAAGATGATGCCTCTCACTCCACCGCTGCTCCGAAGAACTATACAAGATTCACTTACAGTTGAGCAGCTCATTGAATGCAACCGATTGGGACAAGATTGAGAAGATAACTTATTTCACATCTCAAAACGTGGAAATAACTGCCCGAAAGACGCAGATAAAGAAGTTCGACAAGTTGCACAACAGGCAACACCCTTCCGATCAACATCTTCGGGATAGATCTGTGGTTAACCTGACCGAGAGAGTACTAGACGACGCTACCACCTCAGTGCTATCTAAAGGACATAACTTCGCCATAGCTCCCAGGAATTTACCTATGGAGAGGATCATCACGGAGGTTGAATCTGCCATTAGGAAGCTCCCAAAAGATGACGCCGCTGAAATAAGAGAGGATGTCTCTCACATTCTCCGCACTGCTAGACCACCTAAGCAAAACTTATCCGCTGCAGAGAGGGAAGCTCTGTCAAAACTCAAGAGCGATGAGAGTCTCATCATACTGAGAGCGGATAAAGGCAACGCAACCGTTCTCATGACCAGAAAGGACTACAACGAAAAACTCTCCCAACTTCTGGACGATCCTGCATATCAGCAGCTGAAATCGAACCCTACCACCAGGATAGAGCGACAAGTGAAGGAACTCATCAAGAGGTCATCCATCCCTCAGGAGACGCAGCGGAACCTCATACCACGTGCCGCAAAACCACCAAGATTATATGGTTTACCGAAGATCCACAAGGAAGGAGTTCCACTGCGACCTATAGTGAGTCAAATCGGTGCCCCCACTTACCTCTTATGAAAGTATCTCTCTCAATCATTGCAACAGTTTGTGGGAAAGACTGAGTCCCTTGTGAAGAATTCTGTCCATTTCATTGAAATCCTAAATAGCACCACCATTACGAAGAACGACCTCTTAGTCAGTTTTGACGTCGTTTCGCTGTTCACCCGTGTCCCTGTTAAAGACTCAGTAGATATTATCAAAGAACTCACAAAAGTTGGATTGCCTAAAGATTTCCCGTCATTAGTGCAATATTGTCTTGAGAATTCGTATTTTCTGTGGAACAATAATTACTACGAGCAGATAAAAGGCGCAGCAATGGGTTCGCCTTTGTCACCAGTGATAGCGAACCTGTATATGGAGCAATTTGAGAGAAAGGCACTGGCCTCTGCGAAGCACAAACCATCCCTTTGGATTCGATATGTGGATGATACCTTTATCATCTGGCCCCACGGCAAGGAAAATCTACAGGAATTCCTACTGCACCTGAATTCCCAACACAAGGATATACAATTCACCATGGAGTTAGAGAAAGACGGCCAGCTACCTTTTTTGGACGTATTGGTAAAGAAAAGGAGTGACGGTCACCTCGGGCACTCTGTATATCGGAAAGCCACGCATACGGACCGGTATCTAGACTATGCCTCGCACCACCATCCTGTGCAAAAGGCATCCTTGATAAATACACTTTTTCACCGGGCCCACCGCGTTTCGGATGCTGAGTCGCTGGCAGAAGAAGAGAAACATCTAATTGCAGCATTGAAAAAGAATGGCTACCCGGATTCGGCCCTGAAAAGGACCATTAAAAGAAAACCACTTTCAAGTGAAAAAACGGAAGACGAAAGAGCTTGGGCCGTCATTCCCTACGTCGCAGGGACCACCGAAAGGATTGCCAGGGCCCTGAAAAAGCACGGCATCACCACCAGGTTTAACTGTACGACAAAAATTGGTGACTTGCTGCCCACAGCCAAAGACAGACTACAGCACGACCTTCATGAAGGTGTTTACAAGGTCCCTTGCTCATGTGGAAAAGCATACATCGGTGAGACTTGCCGTTCACTCAAGATACGGATGCAAGAGCACCGAAGGGCAACGAAAAACAGGCAATTCCAGCTGTCTGCCATATCGGAGCACGCCTGGACCCCGGGACATGACATTAAGTTTGACGACGCCAAGATAATAGTGAAAGAAGGCAGATATTTTCCCAGACTCATCCGCGAATCCATTGAGATAGCCCGGACGGACAATTTTAACAGAGACGACGGCTACCATCTGGATGCCCATTAGAGGAGGCTCATTAGGCGGACCAATAGGAGAGCGGCAGCCACAACTGGCGGGACTGACCCCCTATATAAGGAGGACGAAAATCGTGGACCGGCATCATCTTCGACCTGAAGACGCTGGCAGCAGTGCCAGCGAAACTGTTGTCATCACCAACAAACCGACGCGGTTGCACCGGAAATATGGAGAAATTGGAACCTGAACACCGCGGAAATCTACGTAGCCACACTCTATTATTTGTGTTAATCCTTCGTCCTTCGAGAAAGTATTTCAACAAGCTGTTTTCGGTGGTGTAGGAATAAAAATATAATTCCGTTAACTATTCAATATTTCTCAAGAAAGCGAGCGCTCATTGCGAAACTTTAAAATTTTTCAGGGAACCTTATCACAGCCTTGGCTCTTCTTCGGTGCTCTAAACTGCGAGGGCACGCGACCACAGCATTCGTGATAAGCCTCAGTTTCTCCGATCTGCTCTTCTGTGCCACCAATCTTCCCTTGACTGCATCTCGATACATAAACGAGGCCTGGGTTCTGGGAGATACTCTATGCAAGCTATTTCCGTTCTTTTTCTACGGAAACGTTGCTGTCTCACTCATGAATATGGTGGCCATAACCATAAATAGGTAAGTAATTCCGTCATAAAGAACATTTAAACATTTATTGGGCAGGGGGATTAGGATTGCAATGTGTATTAAACTCAATCAGTTGGGCTTTGTCATCAGAAAAGTAAGAATCTAGGATATTGCCTTCAATTGAAGGCTTATCAGTGAATATATTGTCAATAATCGTGGAAGAAGATCGGGTTACTCGAATAGATTGATTTACTATTCGGAAAAATTAAATGTCCTGAATGAATCAAGTAAGTAAAATCCTCATTTGTGTGGAGTTCGAGCTTAAGCCAACATTTTAATCACCACATACAGTTTTGTAGGCTGCATTCTTCATAAAATTTGGGATAGCATGATCTAGCAGATAAAAAAAAAAACAGAAATATCGCCACTTAGGGAGCTATAAACTCATAGGACAGCGATATCACCAACAGATAATTGAGTCCCAAAACATTCAAAGTCAACCTCCTTACTAGGACTATTAAATCTAAAGTTTCGTGCACATATAGTATCTTTCACTACAATCATCACTCCACCATTCTTACACAGTGTTCTGCAGAAAAAGGAGGCAATATTAAAGCCCTCGATGTTGAAGAAGTTCATCAGCAGACTGCATGGGGATCCTTCGCGAATATGTCAGCGGTACAGATGCTTTTTCCCTTGATGAACTTGGGTCGGCCGTCGTCTTATGTGTGTCTTTCGCGTGATAATCAACTCTCAGCATAGTAGAGTATGTTTTTTTGGTGTCACTATTTTCTGATGTTACATTTGAGGAGCTACGATCGTCGAAAGACACAGATTTCACAGTTTTTTCCTTAGTGCCCGACTGAATGCCACTATTGTTTTTTGCATTTGAATCTCATTATCGAGTCACTGTATTTGAATATCTTGAGCTGAGATATCTTGAGGTGAGATAGCTTAGCTGAGATATTGAGTATCACAGCACTGGGAAATCTTACACAGTAGGCCTCCAGTGAGTAATCTTAAGTCTTGTCGTCCCGTCATTAGCTGAGGCAATGTGCTCGTCGCCTTGTAAATTTGGCGTGCAGGTAAAACTTGACAACCATTACACTAATATATGAATTCTCGGCTGGAATTCAAAGCATTTCAGCTAGCCTCATTTAAAGTGGTGCACTGAAAGTGAAATTCAGCCAGGCAATCGAATTTACACGTAATTATTACACTATTTTCGTCAAATTTATTGGAGCACTTAGCGCAACGATCTTCAATAACGCCGGCCATCTTGACTACTTCTATTGAAAACGATATTACTATGTTTGACAGGAAATTTGCATGAATTTGAAGTTTTGGGGTCCCTGTCTTCGAACCCGTGTGCTTCAGGGGATCCATTACCTCCATACATTGTCAGATTCAAAATGGCGGTCGAGGTGGCAGCACAATAACCGAAACCTGAAGCGCCTGAGGCCAACGTTGAAACCCTAACTTTGGTATCACTATGGAAGATATGAAAATGCAATAAAACACTCATTGATATATATTTAATTTCTTCCCGACACTTCTTCTACTTCATGAGTGCTAAACTACGCGGAAATAAAGTTCCAAATCGCAATAAAAAATATGAAAAAAAAACGCTTTCGTCGTGATCAGCCAATCAGAACCATGAAATGATCTCTGATTTTTCCATTTCAATCTTGGCTCGATGCGCTTGAACTATGGGTGAAGGTAGTGGCAGTAAGCAGGCAGTGATACATTTAAAAAAATGCAATTTATTCCCACAAAATGAACTTAAGACAAACCAAAAACCCTCCCAAAAAACGACCACGGCACACGGAAAAAAGGAGAAGGGGTGAAGGGAATAATTTGGAAAGTGGAAAAGAAAGGGCTCCCAAGCTTACGTAGTTTGGCGAATCTGGCGGCGAGGCAGCCCCGGAGCGGCTTTGAGGTGAGAGGGCACAACATGCCACAACGGGCGAATCCCAAAAAAAAGCCCCGAATCTTCTTGCTCTCCCAAATATATAGGGAGCCCGCAATTCCGCAGCGACGGACTGGGACAGTCGACCGGCTAGGGCTAGTCCGAAAACTCGGGCTGCGCCCCGCAGTTAGGTCGAACTTCCACTGCTTACAATGGGCTGTTCTCGATGTAATAGAAGCTTCCCACGGATCGGAGCACGTTGTAGACGGCTCCGATCCGAGGGAAACCGACTGGTACAAAATCCCTGTGGCGAAAAAACGCCCGAGACAAAATCACCGCGGAGACAAAACGCCCGAGGCAAAATCCTCGCGGAGACAAAACGCCCGAGCCAAAATCCCTTCGGCGACAAAACGCCCGAGACAAAATCCCATCGGAGACAAAACGCCCGAGACAAAATCCCCGCGGAGACAAAACGCCCGAGGCAAAATCCTCGCGGAGACAAAACGCCCGAGCCAAAATCCCTTCGGCGACAAAACGCCCGAGACAAAATCCCCGCGGAGACAAAACGCCCGAGACAAAATCCCTGCGGCGAAAAAACGCCCGAGACAAAATACCTGCGGAGATAAAACGCCCGAAACAAAATCCCTGTGACAACAAATCACCCGAGACAATATCCCCGCAGAGACAAAACGCCCAAGACAAAATCCCCGTGGCGAAAAAACCAACAATCAAAATAATCATAGTAAACAAGACATAAACTTTGATTGAGAGGATACTTCGTGATACAATGCCACGAATGTTTATCGATAGTAAAAAGGGCAAAAAGTTTCTCGTTTTAGAGAAGAATGCGAAGTTTACAAGAAAAAAATAATGAAAAAGTGATATGGAGGCGCACCCGATACGGGGGTAAAAAATGAAAAACATTCCATTTCCTTGAATTTGAGTTATGTATTTTTGATTTTTGTTAATGAATTGTTAAATGTTGTAGTAAAATATCTACTTCAGTTATTTATAGATTGTTTTCCTAATTGTATTGAATTTTGTCAGCCGGGGATTTCGTTGCCGCGGGGATTTTGTTGCCGGGTCTTATGTCGTCAGAGGGTTTTGTCGCCGGAGATTCTGCGCCGGGCCTTATGTCAGTAACCCGAACAAATTAGTCTTATTTATAAAGCCGATCTTCAATGCTTACGATAACTCATTAGCAAAGGGAAGGTCGGGGAAAAGGGAGGTCGGTGCAAACCCCCCGATATGCTCAAAAGATAGTCTCAAGTGTTGCCCTCCAAATGAACCCTTCCCAAATATACCCCCCCCTAATAACACCTTTACCTTTTCTTTCTGCAGACTTTCTTATTTATTTTCTAATGAGTAATTCTTTGGTTTACATTGCAGATACATACTGATTGCGTGCCGCAGTTATTACGATAGACTCTATACAAGGAAGTACATTGCGTTAATGTTGGCATTTGCTTGGCTGTTCAGCTTCTCCATGATGGTCCCTCCCCTGGCTGGCTATTGGGGTCAGTTCGGCCTCCATGCTCCCACCTTCTCGTGCACAATCCTGAAGAAGAACGGCCTTTCTCCGAAGAAATTTCTTTTCGTTTTCGGCTTCTTTCTCCCCTGTGTCGTCATCATTACGTCATACACCTGCATATACTGGAAAGTCCGCCAGAGCCGGCTCAATTTGCAAAGT
This sequence comes from Ischnura elegans, assembly GCF_921293095.1. NCBI lineage: Eukaryota > Metazoa > Arthropoda > Insecta > Odonata > Coenagrionidae > Ischnura > Ischnura elegans. The sequence continues at coordinate 112,463,391 of NC_060259.1, read as the reverse complement.
TACAGGTAAGAGTAAAGTATCAAATATGAATATACAATAGATTTATAATTTTAATTGTGTAACAATTTTTATCTCATGATAGTCTTAAGTGTTGCAATAATCGAATTAAATCATTCGTTTTCCAAAATATTATTCCACCTGTTACACGGAGGAAAATAGATTTATTCTCTATTTCTTTCTCTGGTTGCGTCTGCCTTGTTCGTGATCGCTCTGAAGCTTCAAACAATTTAAATACCTCGCGATCAAATTAAACATATTCTTGAATTTTGCCGAAAATCATTTGAATCGCAGATATTAGTGGTTCACTGAACTCTTGTTTTTGCAAAACCAAAGACGGTGATTTTCGGAGACTTTTAAGAAAGAATTCTATTGCATTCAATATCTATGTCTTCTTTCGTTTCTTATCCCTCATTGAATTTAGGGTCATATCCACTAAAAATGATTCTCTGCACGTAAAGGAGTTGTTACCTTTTAGGTATTCACGGGGTTCACCTAACAGTTTTACGGACAACTCTCAGTTCTTTCATTATCGGTATCACTAGTTAAATCATCGATCTCACATTATTGATTGATTGTTAAAATGATAGATTTTATCTTACCATTTGGAGAGACACCACCAAATAAGTTTCAGACGAGGAATACCAGTGCTTGAATGGTTTTAGCAGGGGCGGATGCAACATTAAATTTGAGGTGAGGATCATGGCCTGGAACCGAAGAAAATGGTCCCCACCCCACGAGAGGTGCCTGGTTCTCCCGTGTGTATGTTTCAAATACCTGTTTTTGACGCATCTTGGAGCCTAAAATTTAATTTTTATTCTTAACGACAGATGGCATTGAACAATTTTAGACAAATGAGGCTACAAAAACTATTAAACCAATAAAAATTCAGAATTTTTTATACAATTTGGAGGAGAGTCATGACCTCTGTGACACCTGCCCCCTAAATCCACCCTTTGGTTTTAGTGTGATCCGGAAAAATACTCAAGGGACACTGTGGCACTTACTAGTAGTAGAAGTAGAAGAAGCTTACTAAAGAAGTAGAAGTAACTTAGTGGTAGAAGTTTTTTCTCAAGCGAGCAGCATCTGGAACAGTACAGAATAAAGGAGTATAGTCACTGTTCGACTGCCCCATTGTATATGCTGCGCATAAAAGAATAGCAGCATTCGAAACCAGTTTCGTCGGCGGATGCTGGAAATCAAAGGGACCGTTCGAGTGGAAGCGAGGATTACAGAGGTATACATCAATATCTACGACGAACCTTGCAACCCAACACCAGGGTGAGTGGCACGGGGTGATTCCGCACCAGGCATGCAGCATTCATCCTAGCCTTAATCAGACACGCCCTCGCTTGCCAGACACAGGCCAAACAGACAGAACAACGATACATGGTCAGACCAGAAACTAGGAGAGTGATAAGGACACGATTATGCTACCGTGCAAATAAAACTATTTGTTAGTTATATAAAACGAAAAGTTAGCTTTGTAAGCTATTCATGCATGCGTTATAACATGCCAAGAAATGCCTATATAAATGCTAATGTATAAATAAGAATTAATAAAAGTGAACTCCGTTGCTCTTGGGAGAAATATTTTCACCACAGACCATGAATCCCTCGAGTGCTCCTTGGCCCTTCCACTATCCCCCAGCCGCCGTGATTCCTCGGTCACAACTCCTGCCAGGGTTTTCAGATGTTGGAACAATGCGGACTGGCCTGCCATTAAGCGCGTACTCTCTCTTCTTCCTTGGGACCTCGTGGAGTGCGGGTCCCCTGGCGAGGCTCTTCAACTCTTTTATGACCTTCTTCATGCCGTTCTCGCGGATTTCGTCCCTTTGCGGCGAGTGTCGAAGAAGCGGCCCAACTGGTTAACCCAAGAAACCTCTTTAGCGCTAAAAAAACAAACGAGCCGCTTGGAAACTATGTAAGCGTCACCCCAGTCCCTCGACCCGTGAGTCTTTTCCAAATCTCTGACGACACACCAGCTATCTTCTTCGCCGTGACTACGCTAACTATGTGAAAGAGATTTTGGACGATATTAATGTTAATTCTAAAAGGTTTTGGTCCCTCGTTAACGCGAAAAGAAGAACAGATCGCATCCCTAACACACTATCTGCTGGTGGTGCATCGTATACAGGTGACACTAGGCCTTCAGCATTCAACAATTACTTTTATTCCAATTTCACCCATTCTCTTCCGAACTTCTATCTCTCTCCTGTCCAGCCTATTTCCACTCATTCCCTCGTATCCATCTCCACCACTCCTCCAGAAGTGTTATCTTATTTGTCTTGTTTGCCCACGGTGAAATCAACTGGTTCCGATGACATTAGTTCATTATTTCTCAGTCGTACATCTACCGGTCTTTGCATTCCAATTGCAACAATCTTCAACCGGTTCTTTTCATCTGGAATTTTTCCTACTCAGTGGAAAAAATCAAATGTAACCCTCATTTTGAAACCCGGCTCTAGGGACATAGTTGAGAACTATCGACCCATTTCAATAGTACCATTTTCATCTATTATCCTTGAACGTGTTATCCATAACCGCATTATTCATTTCACTCTCCCTTACATATCGCCTTCGCATCATGGCTTTCTTCCTGGTGGGTCCTGCCTCACTAATCTCTCTATACTGCACCACCATATCATTCCTGCTTTCGAAAACAGGTCCCAGCTGGATGTCTGTTACATTGACTTTTCTAAAGCTTTTGATTCCGTCAATCATACCCTCCTTATCCACAAACTCCAGTCGCGTTATAATATCCATGGCACTCTCTTATGTTACTAATTATAGTCACTAATTTCCTGACTCCCCGCAGCCAAAGAGTTCTAATAGAAGGCATTTCGTCGAATTACTTACCCGATTCTTCTGGCGTGCCTCAAGGCAGTGTATTAGGCCCACTTCTGTTTACTCTCTACGTTGACGACATTGTTGAATACATTCTTCCCTCTAGTTGTGGTGTTCTCCTCTATGCCGACGATTGTAAAATATTTAAAAGGGTTAACACCGCGGCTGATTCCCTGGTTTTACAAACTGCTCTTCAAGCGGTTGAGAAATGGTTCAATCAATGGCAGCTGTGTGTGAATCCTGGAAAATCCACTGCGATGTCTTTCTCGCTGAAGAATAGCACTATCACCTCCACTTATACTTTAAATAATAAACCCATTCCCTCTGTCATTTCCCACTCCGATTTAGGCGTCACTTTTGACGAAAAATTAACCTTTTACGAACATATAAAACCATTGTTTTCAAGGCTACGGCAGTAATTGGGACCCTATATCGTCTGAGCGAGATATCCGAATCGAGTGCCTTACAATCAGTCTTCATTGGATGTGTGCAACCCATCCTTCAATATTGCTCCCCCATTTGGTCAACTGCTTCTCCCACCACACTAAAACTAATCAACCGTCCACTCAATGTCTTCTTAGCAATAGTTCGACATCGCATACCTCACCTCAGATTCTCTTCACGTGCCGAAATACTTCATTCACTAGGATTATTACACCCCACCCACCGCCGATTGACATCAGGCATCAAATTTCTTTATCGCATCATGAATGGGTCATTCAGATGCAGTGATCTCCGAACATTCTTTTCACTACGCATTCCAGCTCGCAAAACCCGCAATACTGAAGCTCTACATCAGCCCAATTTCCGTCTGCCAATATCTCATACATCCCTCTTTTACCGCTTACCTTCTATTTTCAATTCAATCTCCAATACTTATTTCTTCTCTTGACATCTTTGCTCCCCGCACCAGTTTTAATAACCAATTGAAAAGACTTTCTTTTTGACACCGGCCTTTTGTATGTATTGTATATGTTGAAAATGGTTGTTATTTATCACATTATTCTTATGCACGTTTATTAATTATATTTACATAATTTATTTTTTTTATAAACCCAATGTAAAGGCCTTAGTGCTGTTTTTGTTGTGATATAAATAAATGCTTTTAAATATACTTGCTAAAGCTTGCTTGCTTTAAAGATACTTGAGAATGAATATTTTTCATGTGATAGACGTGAGGGGGGATAGGTCTATAGTTACTGGGATCTTCTTTATCACCACTCCTAAATAAACGGGTAACGTTCTCCATTTCTCAATCTTGAGGGACACGATGCCCCGCGAGAGATTTTTCAAATATGAATGCCAAAAACGGTGTTATTTCAGTTCCCAGCTCGTTATAAACTGTGGCGGGAAATCGGTTGGGATGAATTGGCGCGGAATTGGGGCGTTTGGGGAGTATTGGAGGAGGGAGTGTTTGGGTGAGACTCACCTCATCGTGGAGCAGATTCACTCGCGTCAGTGGTGAGGAGAAAGCGGGAGAGGGTGATCGTCATGATTCGTCGTTATTTGGGGTGGCACTGGTGGAGAGAGGGAAGTACTGCACGGTGAAGGGTGGGTGCGTTATATAATTAAGAATATGACAATCCATGGGGGACATAATGAAAAGAAAAAGATCCTCAAGGAATAAGAGGGAAATAGAGACACAAGGAGAAAATCCGGGGGAAAAGGGATTTTCTCCTTGTGTCTCTATTTCCCTCTTCAAGTCAGGTCAAATTAGCCCAAAAAATAGGGGTACCCTTGCATAAATTGCCAACAAGCTGAAAATTTGCATGAACCTTAAGGATACAAATCTGATGAAATCCTGAAAGTCCCCATCGATCCCGTGTGTGCAAAAATTTTATTCAAGGTCAAAGGTCACAAAAATGAGTTTTTTTGCATTTTTTGGCCAAACGGTTAGTTTTATGATAAAAATTGCTCAGGCCAAAATTGTAGATCAGAATATTATCTACAAAATTGCCATTTCTATTTTTTCTCTAAGGTTTACCGTTTCTGAGAAAAAGCCATTCTAATGTAGGCTGGAGCTGTATACTCCGTAATATTCATGACTATATTGTTGCGCTTTCCGAACATTTTTTTGTTATTGAGTAATTTTAGGTAGCCGCGAAGGATAACCTGTTTGAGGCTACCATCCAAAATAATAATATTTATGCTTTACATATAGTGTAGCTCATTTTGTGTTACCTTGATAATCTATGCAACCAAAACTTAAGTGCGTACATGAAAAAAAACAACTAAAGTACTATTTATAATTCATTTACAACAATATTTTATAACAATATTTGTTCTACACTTTCTTTAGTGAGAAGCCAAGAATGTACATTTTGCAAAAACTTTTTTAAAGACTTTGAAATAAAACAAGACTGAGGTAACAAATTAAAAACCTTTGGTCCTACGTACAAAAAATATCTTTTAAACAAAGTCAAATTTGGTTGTGGTAAGGGCACACTTATTTTACGCAGGGTAAAGGAGAAGGCAGGGACTGAAATATTTTAGAGTTGCCACTTCTAGCATAAAAACATCGTAGGATCTTATAAATATATAGATGCCTCAACGGAAGCAAACGCAAATGAAGAAAAGTGGGAAGGGTCTTTCAAATCTGTCCTTTTTCAAAATAATACGTACAATTCTTTTTTGTAAAAAAGCAGCAGGTTTTAAGGAGTTTAGATATGCGCCACCCCAACAAAAAATGCCATAGCTTAGCCTAGTATTTACTAAGGCGTTATAAATTGTCTTTAGAAAGCTTTCAGGACATTTATTTCTAATGGAAGAAAAATTTGCCAGTGTGTGACGCATAACATTTGTGAGACTGTTGATATGTTGATTCCACTTTAAGGAATCGTCAATTGTTACTCCTAAGTACTTAATACTAGAAACCCGTTCAATGGGTAAACAGCTATTGCATAAAGTTATAGGACAATTTTCTTCATGATAATGTAAAACCCAATCAAATTTGTACCTGTTACATAAGTTATAACATATATACTTCGTTTTAGCTACACTCATATTCAATTTGTTGGAGGCAAACCAACGTCGCAAATTGATCAGATCTGACTGTATATCATATTTTACATCTATCCAGTTTAAACCTGAATAATTTAAGGCGACATCATCAGCAAATGCTGTCACATGACCTCTAAAATTGAAATTACATAGATCGTTTTTATAAACAAGAAATAGGATTGGACCCAAGACAGAGCCTTCAGGCACTCCAGAAGTTATCATACGATAATTACTATAAACATCACCAATTTTTACACTCTGCATTCTCGATGACAGGTAACTGTTAAACCATTTCAGTGGTATTCCACGAATTCCGGTCCTCTGAAGCTTAAAGAGCAGAATCTTGAGATCGATGGAATCAAAAGCCTTGCTAATGTCAATGAATAAGCTGCCAGTGCGTCGATTTGAGTTTATGGCTCTGTTAACATGAGTGAAATAATTTTCTAGAGCATCTTCTGTGCCCTTTCCACTTAAAAACCCGAATTGGTTTTTGCTGAAGAAGCCTTTTTTGTCTAGGAATTTAATTGATCTCGACTTGACTAGCTTCTATATCATTTTGGAAAATATCGATAACTATGAAATTGGACGATAGTTGAGTATACTTGATCGATCCCCTTTTTTATATAAGGGCGTGACCTTCGCCTTTTTCAACTCGTCTGGAAAAACACCACTGGTAAAACTTAGGTTAAATATATGTGAAAGAATGGGAGCTAAGTCATCAATTACTAGTTTCAAAATTTCACTGTTTATGTTGTCGTAACCTTTGCTGGAAGGAAAGGATCTCACTAATTTAGTTTTTTCAGCGGGGTCAACTGGTTCCAGATACATTGATTCGAAGCTATGTGAATAACCGCAACACTCAGCGGCGAATTCATCAATACCACTATCATTACTATTATTATTGCCATCAAAGGAAGAAACAAAATAGTCGTTAAATGCCGTAGCTATTTTAGACCGAGTAGAAGTGATACTACCGTCTATTTCCTGACAGATTTCAATTGGGCTGTGTGGTATGCGACCGGTTATTTCTTTAAATATTTTCCATTGCATTTTAGAGTTTCCATTTGCTCCTTGGAATATTTTTAAATAGTTGTTATTGGAGGCAATCCTGAGTTCCTTTTTTAAATTATTTCTACAGTTTGTAAATTCCTTTGCTAAACTTTCGTTCAGTGGATGACGTCTATATTTTTTTAGTAAATAATTTTTCCTTTCAATAAGGTTTAGTAGATGACTAGTTATCCATGGTTTTAATTTTTTGCGTGTGTCATAAGTATTGGATTTAATTCTCGATGCAGATAGCGCACCTATTAGAAAATCATGAAATAACGAAGAAGCCTTTGATGCGTCTACTTCGTTTACAACTGGACCCCAATCTACTTCGGCTACTTTGATTTTAAAATATTCATAATCTATCTTAGTTTTGATAGGTGCAGTCGTTAATTTTTCTTTACATAATGGCTCTTTCACGCTAATACAACAGCTAATCAAGGAGTGATCGGTTATTACTTCATGAAGCACTTCTGTATGGAGGTTATGAGAGCATATTTTATATAACCTAGCAAACAAGTGATCAATATAGGTAGCGGAGCTTGCTGTTACCCTGGTTGGCGAGTCAATTAGACACGCTAATCCCATGGAGCTCATTAAGTTTAAATAATAATCAGAATCATTAGAAGGTACCATAATATTTATGTTCACGTCACCAATGACAATAATATTACCTTTTAAACTATACATTAGCGGTTCAAATTCAGTTAAAAATTGTGAGACCGGAAAATTTTGATCTTTATAAAGAGCAACTAACTGTAACTCAAAATTTTCAAGTTTGAGGGCCACCTGAACAAAATCAGCAGTGACAGCTTGAACAACAGTAGAGTAGCAATCTATTTTACTTTGCACATAAACAATAATACCTCTAGCTCGACTACTATTACTACATTGGGCAAAGTATTTATAACCTTATAATTTGTAATAGTTAAGTTCATGTTCACAAACCCATATTTCACTTAATATGATTATAGTCGGTAAATAAGAAAGGCTATGTAGATACGTTTCAAATAAATCAAAGTTTGTTCTGAGACTACGGATATTTTGGTGTATAATACTTAATGCACTTCTGTGAAACGTCTTACTATTAGTACAATCTGACATTCTTAATTTTATAAAAAAATTATATCGTTCAAACTCGTCAAAACAAACACTGGTTCTTTCTCAGCTTTTCGCATTAGAACTTTACCTCCACGTATCCACAAGTATTTATAGCCTTTCTCATTTTAGCAGCTCTTGCAGCATGCAGCACTTTTCTCCTCCCAGGATAAAGGGCCTCGTTTATGTAGGGAGGGGTGGGTGACACATCGAGGTTCAGGTGCCGCGTAGAGAAGTCCCTATTCACTCTTCTTTTTGCCAGTAGATCTTCTTTGATGTGTTGACGGAGGAACTTGACGTGGATACCACTATGCCCACTTTCCGACTTGGGTTTGAAGCGGTAACAACTCTCAATGTCGTGCGCTTTGACTGTAACCCCCAACTCGGCTCCGATATTACAAATTATGCTCGGAAGGTCTTCGTTTTTTTGAAGTGGGTAACCGTGAATCTCAACTGAATTTACTAAACTGCATTGTTCAAGGTCATCAGAGTGTTTTGCAAGAAGCGCAATTTGCTTCTTCAGCGATCGATTTTCACTTTCTAATGAGTTCATTCTAGCATAGCACTCGTCGAATCTCTTACTGTGAGCCTCAAGCACCGAAGATAAATCGTCCAGCCGATCATATAATTTGTTGATCGAGTCTCCAAGATTAGCCTCTGTTGACTTCAGATCAGCTTTGATTTCTTTAAAAAGATCTAAAACTGAATCCGTTGGAGAACTCGTGGACGCACTTTTACTCGGCGCACTAGTAGAGTCACTGTTCATGCTGAATCTGCGAACCACGGTGCACTCAATGCATCGCCAAAGTTGCTTGCTGGCTTTAATTGCTTCAATTTCCTGTTTAGTTACAGGAATATCTAAACAGTTTCCATGGAATTTGTTTCCACAATCGGAGCACTCCAACACTGTGTTTCGCACTAACTTTCTGCAATTGTTTCAGGAACTCATTCCGGTAACACGCTTTCACGAGCCAGTAAGTACAGAAAACACTTAGCAAAGCATAACCTTAAGTCGAGGGGCAGAGCAAGACGTCCGAACTCGACGGAGGCCTGAACTGAACTGGGGCCGTATTCTGTAACTCCAAACCTATCGGTGCGGCACCGATTCGTCGGGTGCGACGTCACACCGACTCCCGGTAAGAAGTCGTGCGATTCTGTACGAACCCGGTCGGTGCAGCACCGACGAGAGGACGGGAGATCGTCGGTAGCCGTACCGACAGCAAAGAGGTGTCGGTGCGGCCACCGACTAGTGGGTTTCATGAATTCCCCGGTGCGCATTGTACGTTTTATTTTGTTTTTACCTCATCACCGAGTAAATAATGAGGTTTTCTCCAATGTTATCTTTTTCTGCCCCTTCGAATACGCCTCTATAATTCACTGTGTCATCATCTATATTAATTACCTTGACAGAAATATAAGATAATGGTTAATAAAAATGAGGTTTGCTAACATATAATGACTTTCTCTCATTTATGTTACCGCACTTTCACTCGCTTGTAATAGGCTTTATTTCTCTCTATCATCATTTATTTGCTCCTTTGACATAAAAAAGATATTTTTGATTAAATATGAGTTTTGCCGCAATGTTATCACTTTATATCACTCTGAATAGGCGACTGTTATTTCACTCAATCATCAATTTGGCGTTTCTCTCGGCATAGAAATAAGATCTTTTTATTTAAGTATGAAGTTTGCCACAACGGTATCAGTTTCTTTCATTTGTAACAGGCAACTATATTTCATTTCATCGTCAGCCATTGATTCCCTTGACGATAAAAGAAGATATTTGTTAATAAGTATGAGGCTTACCGCAATATTATCATTTTCTCTCACTTGGAATGCGCAACTTATATGTACATATGTATTTCACCCAATCACAATTTATTTACTTCCTCGTCATTACACTTCTTTTAATTGCACCCAGCTCCATATTTTTATAACAATTTCCTAACTTGTTCCTCTAATGTTACATTTGCATTTTAATCCTACGTTCACGTTCCATGGTATGCTATTTTCGTCTGCTACGGTGCCAATGGCATAACCTTCCGTTGATAACATTTATACGGAACTTACTTAATGACAACTATATTACCAAATCATGAATAAATAGCATTATACGGAACCAATATTTAAAAAAAGAAACTACGATCTCAAGGATAGTTTCAATAATTCATTCCAGCAACAACAATCTCCATCACATACAAACTTTATTGTGATGTTGTAATATTGTTACCTTCGATTCTGTAGGTACAGCATTACTACCACACATTATATAAGCATTGTTAACAACTTATCCAATATCGTTTATCTTAATCTAGCAATAAGTCGTAATTTCCGCAAATAAAAAGATTGAGAATGACGACAACAAACTGTGCCAATGAGTCTTCACTTGTTTTTACCCTTCTTTCATTGGTGGAGACACGTGAAACTTCGGATATATTCGGATTTTCCCTGTTTGGGAAGGAAGGGGAACCGTACCGACTGGTAGTATACCGACGACCTTACAGAATCGCTGAAAGTGTCGTCGGTTTACAACACCGGTGCGGCACCGACGAAATACAGAATACGGCCCCAGGACGCGTAAAACGCATATTGGTTACTAGCTCTCACCTGTCCATCCGCCAACAATCGGGACAGAGGGTTTATTTTTAAATACTCCCTCTTATTGAAAACATGTGGTATTTGCTATAAGTATAAGTTAAAGTATGTGCTATATATAGTACTTAGTATTTCGGGCATGGCTTCATCTGTAAAATAACCTATGCCTACAAGTAAAATTACTACTGCTTATCGTGGCTGAAAGACGTTGATTGATGCAAGTGCTGAAAGAAGTAATAAATTTATTAACTACCAAAAAAGCCAAAAATCAGTGGCAGAACATGAGCAATGTTGTAAAAACTACACTTGGAGTAGTACTATTGCTTCAGTGGAAAGACATGAAGCGGATCAAGCCAGTGCATCGAAAGTAAGTCCTCCTCGTACAATAATGTACGTAAATGACTCAGCTTTTTGTTTTAAAAATCAGTCCTTCTTTTACGGCGATGAACGGAATGAAGAATAGAAAGGAAACGAGGTGTGAGGTATTGGCTTAGAATTTGTAAAGTTACTACACTTTCATTCAAAGAATCTGTTCTGTATATAGCTCATAATAATTCGTTCTGATAATAATTAAAAAAATATTATCGCTCGCATAAGGTTTAAACATAATTCAGTAGCTGCTGAAGCTAGTTATAATTTAATTTAATTTCGTCTTTATTTGTCTAGCGAATTTAGGACAACATTGTCCTCTCTTACAATTAACTTGATTAACAATCACAAACATCCATGCCCTGGATGGTGGTCAATCCACCCAGGCGGGATTCGAACCCGCGACTTGTAGGTTAACAGTAGGGGACTTTACCCCGACGCCACCGAGGCTGGCAGGTTGACCGGCATAGTCATGGTTGCAGTTTTTCTTTTTTAAAACCACCCATTGGAAGTAAACCTGGTCGTCACCGAGATGAAGCATTGAATCTGGCAATGGAAGAAATATTTGCCTACATCGAGAGTAGGTAGTGACGACTTTCAGTCTACACTGGAAGAATTAGGTACAAACTGTTTGCAAAAATTCATATCTTGATAATAGAAGTGTTCAACTGCGATTGATATTAAATATGGTAATAAGGTTATTATCACTGAGAAACCCGGAAAATTAGCATTTAAATGCTTAATTGATAATCATAATGATCCATTAAATCAAGAAAAGAAGAGTGACTAAAGATCCTGGAAGCTGCGGCAGCAATCATGCGAGATGATATTCAATCGTTAGCCATTGGTAATTCTCATAATCCTCCACCAAGTCGCATGTTAATAGATATTAAAATATATTCTGTGGTCATTGACACATGTTTTAGAGCAAATTATTTTAAGAGATAAACGTTTAAATTTAGAACTTATGAGATCAGTATGGGCAAATTTGTCCTATTATTATGACTGATGTTAGACCTTGGTCTTTCAAGTCCCAGCTAAAATTGGGTATTGCAGTCTTTTTCATCGGCAGTTTACCTCAAAACAACTCATACAAATTTTTAATACTCCATTCGCTCATAGAATTCGCTTCCTCCTTTCAGTCTATGGATCTCCAAAAAAATAACGTGCACTTATCCTTTGCTAAACAATCACGTAATAAAAAACGTGTGCAATTTGCTTGCCTTCCATCAACCTCAGCTTCCGCTCAGCGATATTTCTATCGATTGTATCAAGAGGTTCAAGTGTGACTTGACAATACACTGGATCCAGAAGAATGGGCGTACCCAGCGAGGGGCAGCTGCTTCCCCTAGAATAAAAAATCGCAAATGTATTTAAGGAAAATAACATTTTTTAAACAAATAGTTTTTAAAGATAATAAGGAGCTGTTACAGTTTCCATAAAATTTTGATTCCATTCACCTTTTCCTTGCTTAAATCTTACCTACAACTTGAACAACCATGGCTTGCCCCCCACCCCTAGTTTTGATCCTGAGTACGCCCTTGTCCAGAAGAATGGGGTTGGAAGTTAATTCACAATGTACTGGAGCCAATCCATACTCTACGCCCGTCTCCTTAACGCCTTTATTAATTTTTTTCCAACTGCAAGGAAGGGTGTAGTTCAAAATTTAGTTGCAAAAAGTGGGCTTATTTTGTTCAACGGCAAGCTTCGGTCGTCAAGCCCAGTCGTGATCAAACGTTGAACTTTCAACAGAAGAAGTACCGGCATCAACAACGAAACAGATAATGTATCGCTGTTACAATAAGTTACATCGACTCGCGGAAATGTAGAGGAAGAAGAAGATAAGAGTGGAAGAAGAAATAAATGAGGAGAAGCTCAATGAGACCTGATTTACGAGTAAAACAGACCGTGGAGTAGACCTTCTGGGGAAACTACGCTTAAAAAATGCGCCTCGTGCACTACCACATAGGTGCCGAGGAAACGTGTGCATATTATGGGGAATACTAAACCCTCTGTCCCGATTGTTGGCGGATGGACAGGTGAGAGCTAGTAACCAATATACGAGTTACGCGTTACGCCAATAATGTTCGGAGAGCGCAACAATATAGTCATGAATATTACGGAGTATACAGCTCCAGCCTACATTAGAATGGCTTTTTCTCAGAAACGGTAAACCTTAGAGAAAAAATAGAAATGGCAGTTTTGTAGATAATTTTCTGATTTACAATTTTGACCAGAGCAATTTTTATCATAAAACTAACAGTTTGGCCAAAACATGCAATAAACTCATTTTTGTGACCTTTGACCTTGAATAAAATTTTTGCACGCACGGGATCGATGGGGACTTTTCAGAATTTCCTCAGATTTGTATCCTTAAGTTTCATGCAAATTTTCAGCTTGTTGGCAATTAATGCAAGGGTCAATGTCTATTTTGACCGGGCTATATCGAAACATGAGAAATAGTTTGGAGACGGGGGTAGTGACGATTCTAACAATAAGATGTAAGTTTTATGACTATTCGCTTCATCATGCCTCAACCAATGAAATGGCTTGGAAAAGCGAGAAATGGAGATGTCGTATCTCAGGACGGCAGTGCCATGAAATCATTCAACGGCGTGCGATATTATTTCGTACTGACAAAATTCTTTTCTTTCAGTACGAATGGCGCGGTGACATGTTCTCAGCAGAATAATCAGCGTCGGGAAGACATAAGGTTGACCAGAATGATGACGATTATCTTCTCCTGCTTTCTCCTCTGCTTCTTACCACTGATGCTCGTGAATGTGGTCGACGATGAGGTAAGTCTGACCCTAAAAACCATCTGATACTGACAACTATCACGTGAAAAAGTGTAGAATAATTCCTTTTTTATAAAATAAAAAATTCGTTGCGTCGGAAATTATTTGATTAAACTAATTGACTATCCACTGTGAACCGAAACGTTATGTGTACTTGAGTAAATAACTAATGGCTAAAAAAGATAATCAGAAAGACATACCATTATATTTATTGTTTAATAATTCATTTTTATTGGCTAAATTTTGATTTTATAAACGCACTACTAATACTTATACAGCATGCGTAAAAGCACTGGTTTTTACGATGTCAAATAGGAAAAAAGTTCCACATAAAAATTTCTCGGAAACAAGCAACCTAGTTAACATTAAAGTTGTATTTTTTAAAGATTTTTTCTATTAACAGCTATTTGCATCGTTAACAGGAAAAATCTACAATTTAGATTTGTACAGAGCGCCTTAAACAACATGTAAAGTTGCAGGATTTAAGACATAGTATTGCCATTATCCTGGCCTCCAATCAATTGCCAATGTTTCTCCATCATTTTCAACAAAAGCATTTAATTTTTATCGAATGATATTTGAGCCAACCGACAGCATAATTATGGAGTAGGAGCAGTAACGAAGAGTGGCTTGAGGTGATACCAAGAGTTGAAGTCAATCATATTTTTGTTCGGCGGATACTGGGTATGGTATAGAATTTGGAGGAGGCGACTAACACCAGTGGCCATTTTCGCCATGAGGGGAGGAAGGTTGAAGAGAAACCCGGTGTCGCCAAGTAGGCTGGGATCGATGAAAAAGAAAGACAGAATTATGAAATGGTGTTTTTTCGCCACAACAGATGTCTATTACATAAATCGTAAATCCGTTGTTGCCTGGGGAAAGCCCAGCGACCGTGACAAACCTTCCGAAGGAGCGGCATTTTTCAGTCCTCCTGGCAAATGTTATAGAATAAGTTACCACTGACGCTATGAGGTTGTTTTTATTTTATGAATTATTATACCTGTTTCTCATGTCCTAGGCCGTGCAAGATTGTCGTGCTAAATAGAGCATTTCCGGAATCACGAAATATTTGTAATCTCGTGAATCTAAGAATATGAAATGGAAATTTTCACTCATGTCATTTTTCAACTTCCACTACTCCGCTCCTACGTCCATGTCATTCTCCACATGAAAATACAACCTGCTCCTCCAACATTATTCTCAGCCACCAAATAATTACATTTATCTTCTTTATTCCTCTAAAAAAATTATCTTTCACTGAAATTAAATTTTGACATGATTTATTGATGGTTTTAACTCATCGTGCACTACTTGCTTTGCCAGCGGATAACAGCGGATAACCGTAATATTTAGCCCATATTTTATTCAAATTATAGACCTCTTTGCGATCACATTTCTTGGTATATTCGTGTATGTTTTAGTTAAATATTTTTGTTACTTGTATTTTTACGCACGATATGACATCTACATATGAATTTATATGAAAGGAATTACCAAGCGTCAAATATTTCCATTAGTCTAGTTACAAGTATTTGGTAACATTCCATCTTTCGCCCATATTTCCACGCTTTTTGATACTCGTGTTGGTATATAATGATTTTTTGATACCCCTTATTCCTCGGTAGGTGAGTATTATTCACTGGTTATTGAATGGGAAGTTTCGATAAGCGGATGGTTGTGCATATTTATCCAGTATTAGACTTTTAATTTAAGTATACCGGGACTAGCCACGGTGATAACTTTACGGGAGTCACCCGCGAGTCACCCGCACCCGCATGGTATAGTCCACAAATTTCCACTGGGAAGAATGACGTCTCGGTAGCTTAACTGGCTAAAGCACTCGGCCGGAAATCCAGGGATCCGGGTTCAAATCCCGGTCAAGGCGAATGATTTTTTCTCTGTGGAATTTTCGCACAGTATTAGACTAGTCATTTATCCTCTCGGAGCTAATGGATTTTTCAGGGGCTTTAAGTGTAGCTAAATACAACACTTACAATGGGGAACTTGCATGAATTTTTTTTATTTCATAGGCGGACAGAAAATTATTTTCTGAATACAACAAAGGAGACCGCATGTAAATCTGAGTTTTCCTTCGCGAGATATTTAATGATAAATATAACGAATTTTAAAGCGCGGGAAAAACTCCCTCACCCCCCAAGCCACTGCCGACGAAGCCTCGATGACGTCAAAGGTGCCTAAACATCACGCGAAGCTATTGTTGTGATTGTTTGTAATAGTTGCCAGCAGTTGTGAGAGCTTCGTTTGTTAGACGTGTTGATTATTTTATATTTAAAGATAAATATCCGACGATAGAGGCTTGGAAGCCCACGTATTTTGCATTATTTATAATATTAATATCTGAGTAAGGGCATAAAATATAAAACTGGAGCAGTTAAACCAAAAATTTGATAATACCTAAATAACATCGTTGTAGGAGTCTGAGCCACGGCCATTGGAAGGGGGATACGTTAATTGTAAGTTGATGTTATCGACGGCATATCATTCATTTAAGTATGTAATTAGAACGATTTTGATGTTTACTAATGTCCGCTTAGCTTTTATATACAATAACTTCATCCGTTTATTTGTAGGTACCGGAGAATTCGTCGTTTAGGACTGTCTGTGCTTGTATTATGGGGTGAATTCCAGTCAATGCAACTTTTGCTCGCTGATTTGAAACATCTAGGAACATTTTTGTGCCAAAATAGTGTTATTTTCAACGTGATATCTCCCGTTAAGCTACTGCTAATAATCACAGTGACAGTGGTTGTAATGCACAAAGTTTGACAAGGTTGAAAAATATCGGCCAAGAGTTATCAGTGTTCCATCGTGATTGAATTGTAAAAAGTGCTATTACGCTATCGATAAATGTCTAACAGTAGTGTAAAAATTGTCAGTGCCGTGCTAATCTCCGTTGTTCACTGTAGATATGACATTTCACGATCACGCTATTGAAATAAAAACTGTGTGTGAAGTTTGTTATTCCATTATTTCAACGAATAGTAGTGAGAAATGTCACCTGTGTCACTTGTCTGGGCTAATTTAAGGGTTTAAATCAGTGAATAAATAGTTGTATTCATCATAACGAGTTCTGTTATTGTAAGTTGTACGTGATGAATATAATAATGTGATAGTGACATCCAGTTTTTGATAAGAGTATTTGCCTGTTTCCCACTATATTTTTATGGTATATGCTAGTATATTGTTTATGGATTTACCTATATTATTGAAATAGGTTGTAGCTTGAGTGTGTGTTGGCAGCGGAACCGATTCGCGATCTCACATGTGGATTGTGTGCAGACTGTTTTGCTGTGAATTCGTACCGTAGGACGGATAGGACTACCTTCTCCGTTAATCCGGCGTTGCCAAATTCAACAGCACAGCTTACTCTAATGTCAACAGCACAGCTTACGATCGTTATCCTCCAGTATTACAAGTTTCTTTTACAACTCGATTTTCCGCCGACGTATAGCAATAATTTGTCTTAACAAATTCCATGAGGGTCGTGGCATCAATTTTTGGTGTCCTAAAAAAAGGCTGGTGTCCTAACACCCCATGCCACACGCCTTTTAGGCGGCTTGCGGGGTATTATGTAGACGTAGATGAATTTCAGGTGTACTATTCGAACAAGTGGCAACGTTATCATCCATTTTTCTGATAACTAAAACATACGAAGTGAAACGCTTGTACTTCATCATCCCGATGCCGCATTATTAATATCCCAAGTAATAATCTAGGCACAATAGCAATAGGAAAACTTGCCCCAGAATAACAGAACAAAATAAAGTGACGATGAGCGGCTAAATACTCCCTCAAAACAAATTTTACACCATGCGCTCAGCGTATTTCCCTGCTCCCTACGGTTGTTTAGGCACCTATGACGTCACGCCTGGCCTCGGCAACGCTCGGGTGTCTTCGCGCAGTGGTCGGCTCAGAGAAATTTTTCTCGATTTTAAATGCAATTTTTTTATTTCTTTTGATGTTGAATGGAGAAACTGAAGGTATTTTTGCGAGCTAATGTATCCATTTGACTTATTCAAAATAGTTTTTAGAGCAATCTACGACCCATGCAAGTTCCTCATTAGTTTTTAATTGCTATAGTAGGGAAATGCTGTACCAGATCAGCTAGGACTATGGCTCTATGCATCATAGATATAGATATGCATTAGTTCTTTTCAAATACTTAATTTAGACCATTTTTAAGAAACGGTATTGCTAGAACTAAGAGCTAAAAGAAGAAATGTCGATGATCTTACATTATTTGATTTGCTGTAATTGATATTCCTTTCTGCTTTGAAAGATAACAATGCAACAGATAATGCTTGAATTAATTAACTCCAGTCCCTTTTCCTTTCTTAATCCAACTTTAAGCATCGATAGGAAGGCCAAAACCGCATAAACTGATCAAATGGAGCAAAAATTATGGACAAATTTATCATTAAAGCTTGGAATTTTTACATGCAAAACAAGACTTTAAAGTGCTATCTTAATGCTGAAATAGCATAAAATCCTAGAATGAAACACTTTAAAAGAGGGAAAATAGAAATTTATTTGCTTCATGATTGTTAAAACACTCATGTCGCAATGACTACCGATATTATTACATCTTATATGCCTCATGACGAAGAGGATAAAGTAGGATAATTTGCAATAAAAACGATGGCATCGCGATACAACCGTGGAGAATTCTCTAGTTTGAATAGCAATTGACCATACAGTAGCAATAGATCTTACAATTAAAATAGACCGCATGATAGGTCATGGATTTATCATCCGCTTGCAAAAAAATGAAGTGCATTAAGTCAAAACCATCAACAAATCATGCTGAAAATTACTCATTTAGCACGACTATCTTGTACGCCTTAGGATGTGAGAAACTGGTATCAATTCTCATAAAACGCAAAATAATCCTCATCGAGCTCTTTTTTCTGTTTCACAAGAGTTCTCTGCCTCATACAACGCAGTTTATTTTGGATTAATGGCTGTAAACTGTTGAAATGTTTCTGCGAAATATTCAAATAAACGACATCATTAGCATATTTTCCATTGATTCGGCACAATATCCGGAATATTACATCACTACATGACCTATAAAGAACAATTAATACCGAAACAGCTGAAAAATGGAACATTAGATGAGAAAGTTTCCGTCATTACACGAGAAAGGGAAGGGAGTCACGGGTTCCATACTCCCAACGCGCGTAGCTCAGCCCCGAACAAATTCATTTAAAAAAATTAGAGTAACTTTCTGCATCGCGAGCGGATTTGTGATTTTTCTTCAGGTATGTCTTCAAAAACTTTTTTAAATTCCCTTATATGGATTTTCCGACGTGCATGCACTTGAAAGGCTACTTTTATTCCACTTAATGTCAAAAATCGCGTAAAATCAGCGTCCTCACCCTCTACGTAATCACACCCAAAATCAGTTACAAATCTTTGAAAATAATTTAAAATTAATGAAATTATCATATTAATAGATGATAACATTTTTATCTCATTGAAATATTCCTATAGCGTTATCAGGAACGTAATCTGTGAGACTTTCCAATAGGAAATCGCCGTTCCTGAGAAAGTCTGCCATGTTTGCATGTCAGAACCTATGCTACAACGAATTCAAATGGTAATTGAAATTAAATCCATTGTTTGCCAACCATAAGTGAATATTGTTGCAAAGTTTCAGATGGGTGTGTAGAAAAACGATATTTCATAGTTTTGTCAACTTTTTTCGATCTCAGCACACTGTTCGTCGATATTAGGCTGCCCTTAACGAAAGACGCCAAGGGGACCACGGCCTAACGTCCCAACCGACGAACGAAAATTCGCTCTTCAAGTGCCCTCGGCAAAGCATGCGATTACGGATTAGATTCGTCTTTGCCACGGATTTGAGCCCGGGCCCAAGGGGTGGAAAGCCAAAACTCCAGCCAATCATCATGCAACCCAACCCAACCGACTAGATTCCGCCCAGTCATATTGAATTTTTGCGCCAAATTTATGTGACTGTTATTTTAATTGAGGAGTGACAAGATGATGTACCCTTGCTGTGCACACTACCTATCCAGGGGAAATCCTCCGGACCATATTATATTCATTCCGTGGCTCTCCTTTCCTCTTCGGACAGTAAAGGACAGGTTTCGTTAATAGTAGCTCGCTCAGCCCCAATGACGGTTTCCGGAACTTTCTTGGCCCTTTGCGCGTACCCCTCACTTTCCAAATATGGAGCAGTCCCTTGAGAGTAGAGCAGGGTGCGGAGACCAACGGCTTGCGTCCGGGTCTTCCGGAGCGTAACCACGCAGCGTCGAACGACTCGATTCCACTGGTGAAGACATTTCTCCAAAAGCGCGTCAGAGTAAATGAGAATAGAGCTCTCGAGGTGGCAGCGAAGTAGCGCAAATCTGCAGGCAACACTTAAACCCGTAATTTCAATATTTTAAGGAAAATGGAAAAGCGTTCTATGAGAACAAGTGTATGAACCATGAAGTCAGCAGCACATGAAAGGTGGGCGACAATTTTTTGTTTCCAGATTAACTAAAACTGAGAAAATGGCTGGATCGGAGAGATCTTCACATCACTTACAAGGGAAATACACGACCTTCGGGTTGCCGATTGAGCTCAAATTTTCTGATTCGATAGATCAAGGCTATCAATTCAATATGCCGAAGCAAGACGACGCACCTCTAGTAATTTTTGGAGAAAAAAGGAATTAAAAATCGTAAAAAATGGATCTACGTTATACATACGGTATTTCCTGTCGTTATATAGCATTGTTCCAGTGGTTACGGTGGTCGACTTCTGAAGTAAGGATGGCGAGTTCGATCTTCACGCGCGGAACTTTTTTTATTTTCAATAAAACAATACAACTACGATGATTGGTTCACGAAATGTGCGACGTATTAGGTATTTTTAATTTTTTGGGGGGTTCCAAGGGGTTAAGGGGGGGGTTTACGTGCTTTTCCCTTGTTATGTATAATACCCCGCCCTCACTAAAAATGCCGGCCCTGTAGCCTCATATCTGGTCGGTGGCAGTGCCGCATCGTCGCTTGCTCTTCCGTATTTGGGAGCGAAAGAAATCTATGAGACGATGATGCTATATTATGATTCATATTTTGAGCACTAATTTTGTACCGTGATCTGGGGACAAATAATCTCGAGGAGACATCCACCCATCATTTTGCTCTTTTTTAGTTCTCGCTTCAAACGTCATGTGTTCATCTCAAAATTTTCAGCTTCATGAAAAAGAACTATTTCAATATTTTACGTGCATCTCGAGCGTAAAATGTTTACAACTGTGAAAATACTTATGTTCAAATTTCAAATTTAAGATGCAGATAAATTTTGAAATGGATCCATCTTATGCACCTCGAAATTTTTAAGATGGCTACCTAAGTTACAAACGTGTTATTTAATGCGAGATTTTAAATGTAAATCCTGAGGAAACAGAGAGATATGTGTAGATGCAGTTTGGCGCAGAAGACGCAGTGTATAAAAAATTGCTGCCAGTCCGATTTGCTAACCACCATGCGGGTTGATATTGCGGGTATTTGCGGACGATAATGCGTCTGGTTCGTTTTTATAAACACTCAACGTTTCCCCTCTTGTGTTGGAAACCTCACAGGAGGGAGATTTCTCTCAGCTTAGGCATGATGTAATGAAGAGGAATAGATGCATGTTGCCCCATTTCGATCCTAATACAATCTTGGACGAAAGAGATCGCTTGATGGTAAGCATTCGGGCTGGGTTAGGCAGGTGCGAGGCCCCCTCATAGGTATACAACATGGAGATGCATTGAGTGCAAGGGTGGAGGTATAACTAACCAGCGACCAACGTGCTGTCGAAGCAGACATGAGCACTCGAATTCGGAAACGAAGAACTCGGGACAAATAGTCACATCATTATTTTTATTATTTCAATTTTCCGTTTTATAAAATAAAATATTGATTTAGACGCGCATTTTAACTGGATTTAACAAAGGTGTTACGAAATATATACCCGCTTTGAGGGCGTCCGAGGGAAGCACTCAATTTGAAAAATCATAATACGGAGAGAGTATTTTTTAGAATCAAAATAGTAAAAATTAGGTACAAATATTTTAACAAATTCTCAATGTTTCAATGATTAATCTTTCATAAAGAAAGACATGCTTTCAATTTTATATAATGCCGGAAAAACATGGTCGCCGCGTCATAGATTTTCGTTCATTGTAGCGTCATAATCCGGTTCATCAAAGCGTTACAATCGAGAATGTGCTCATAAATTCAGTAATTGAATTTAAACGATCAGATTGATGTGTATGGGTATTTTCGGCGGACAATTCTCTTTGGCCATTGGTAAACAATCGTTGCTGCTCTTGACTTTCCCCGCTCTCAGCTGCTCGTGGCCGTCGAGTAACCCTGAGAAACGCGTCCACATTGCGACGCAATGCATTGTCCAAGAGTATCGCCCTTCGCCTGCCGCAAGCGCTCATTTCGGCATCATAAAAGTCAGCCCGTGGAGCATTTCACGGAAATTGGGGCAACACAAGAATACATAATGGAATAAACTAGTCTATTATTTAAATTTATTATTCATGAATTATTCATAAATTATTCATCGCGATGCATAAGTTCCAAGAAGGTATACATTCTCAAAACGTTAGCTAAGATTTTTGCATATTTTAAGGGTGCTAGGAATCAACAAATGTTTATAAATAAAAAAATAATTTTAAAATATGAAATGGGGCATATAACCAATTGGATTCAACTTTAATTCCAGGTTAAATATCCTACAGTCCACGTTTTGGCTTCAGTTCTCGCCTGGGCATCAAGTGTTGTTAACCCCTTCATATATGCTGGCAGCAACAGACAATACCGAGCTGCTTACCGGGAACTTTTCCTTGGACCACCCAAAATAATTCAAATCCACAAGAGTAGTGCAACGCAGTCTGGATCGGGAAGGACAACGGTCACGGAAATGAGACAGTGCAGTGCCGTGAAATCTCATCAAAATGCCCCCTTTCAGTGATGGAAAAGGACATCAACAAAAATAATTGCCGGAACAAAAACATGAGCCCATCAAAGAAGCAATTAGTGATTTTTATCACCTCTTTCAACTGCTTCTGTATGCGATATACCAACATTTTGGCAGAAATTCCCGCAGTGATCTTATGCATGATGAAGAAAAAAGTTTTCTCTCCCGTCTTAATTCCTCAGGAAAGAGTGCTGAACTTATATCCAGGTACACTGCATTATGCAGACACTGAAACCTCCATCATAGTGAAATGTTTCTTTGTAGAACAGTTTTTATTTTTAATAACACATGTTTAGGCTTAAACGTGGATGCATCGCTCTACATTCAAGGCCTAGGGAACTTTGAAACATGACTGAGACTGCAATTTGTATTTAAAGAGACCAATGGGATGGAACTTACCTAAATGTTATGCTCAAACTTAATTTTTTTATTTAATGGATTTCATGTTAATATTTAGCTAATTAAGGCATTCCTGGTTAATCTAGAATGGCATTTGAAATCAACAATTTATTGCCGATCGTTACTTGGTTAATGTGAGATCAGAGAGCAATAATTAGCGGTGTAACTTAGCCAAATAGTAAAAATCTGCGGTCATAAGTATTAGGATTCTGGTTGTTTTCATTTCAAAATGCATTCATTATGGATAAAATCTATGTTTAGTCAGAAATATTAAATAGCTAAAAATTTAAGTGTGTATATAAAATTACTAGTGTCAGGTAAACTCATCCCCAAGCAAGTACTGCACCATTTGAGTAATGCTGTGCCTGGTAAAAGCAGGATAATAGTCTTGTAGAAGAATATCATGCCTTGGTGATATCACGTTCAATGTATTAATATTCATTATATATTTAATGAATTACGTGTTATTTTTAACTAAATCATTAACATTCAATAGATAGTAGATAATCGATTAATAGCTGACAAGAATTTTCAATAGGCAAGCATTCCATAGTGGTTTGTAGTTGGTCCACCTGCTATGAAGGTACAGAATATTCCATTAACTGTGTAATTTTTGGCTTCTAATTTTTTAGCAGTAGAACCTACATAATACTACCAAATTTAGGAAAACTTTTGGAGGTGGTTGTATGTTTCCTTTTTTGTTTGAAGGGTCATTTCATTGCAATTCAACCTAAAAAATGAGATTTTGGCACCCATGAACTCAGATTTTGACGAAAATTTGTACATTTCATTCCTTCGTTGTAAATTTAGGCTCCGTGGCGCAATTGGCTAGCACGTTCGCCTTTTAACCGAAAGGTTGGCGGATCAAGAATGTTTCGAGTGCGAGGCTTAAATTGCTCGTGAAATGATGAATGGAAATCATTCAGAGCGACGCTGAGAACATTTCATTAGAACCTCACTATATTTTCAGCTCTGACTGAAAGGATGAACTAAGGAGATATTTTGGCGAACATATATGTATCTATGGGAATGCGATTTTACAATAGGGGTTTAATAAATGCCAGGCGGAACTTCGATAGAGTATTCTTTTTTATTTGTTAATTATATATTATTTTTATTATTCACTTCTGTTCATTATTCCTAATGGTGGTTTGACTCAGTGCATTGCATGGTCCGTAGCGGAAGGATTTCTGCAGACCGCAAAAAGGAACGCCTTGTCACGCGATGAGAAAGAGACATCCAGGAAGTAGAGGCTGCCGTTGATTTCTTTCTCAAAAGTGCATTTAATATTCTGGCACAGATAATGAAAGAAGGGAGTCTAAGAAAATGTCTATCTCTCTGTACCGCCAAAAGCGCAAAATCATCGTAACCAACAATACCAACATTTCAAATTATTGGTGCCGCAGAAAAGTTTTGGCTCACTGGTCTAGCCATAGAAACCAATGCTATGGTGTGATGGAAAAATTGATTTATCGAGCCATCGAATTTTCATCGAAATTTAAAGCTCGATTTTTCAACAAAGCCAAATGTGAGTCAAAAGATCAATTAATCGAGAAATCGACGGTTATTTTTTGGAAAATAAATTTGCCCAAAAACTTATTTATTACTAATTTAAAAAAACACTCAAAATAAATATAAAAGTCACAAAAAATATATTTAAAAATCTGCTGAGAATACATGACTGGATAATAATTAAATGATTTCATTTATTTTCGTGAGCAGCAGGCCCATGAGAAAATAACTGTCCATCACGTTTAGCAATGTTAGAATCGATAGATGCATAAAATAAAAGTAAAAAAGGATACTAATTCAACCAAAAATAGGGAAAACCCGAAGTTGGAAGTCGTGTGACGAGTCATCACTAATGAAAGAAGGGTAGAAACAAGTGAAGACTCATTGGTACGCAGTTTTTTGTCGTTGTTATCATAAATACTCTACACTCTATGGTTGTTATAAATCTTTTTATTTGCAGAAATTACGAATTGTTGTTAGATTAAGATAATCGATATTGGGTAACGTGTTAACAATGCTTATTTAATGTGTGGTAGTAGTGCTGTACCTACAGAATCGAAGGAAACAATACTACAACATCGTAATATACTTTGCATGTGATGGAGATTGTTGTTGCTGGAATGAATTACTGAAATTATCCTTGAGATCGTATTTTCTTTTTGATTGGGAAATATATTGGTACCGTATATTGCTATTTATTCATGATTTGGTAATATAGTTGTCATCAAGCAAGTTCCGTCTAAATGTTATCAACGGAAGGTTATGCCATTGGCACCGTAGCACACGAAAATAACATACCATGGAACGTGAACGTAGGATTCAAAAGCAAATGTAAATGCCATATTAGAGGGACAAGTAAAGAAATTGTTATAAAAATATGGAGCTGGGTGTAATTAAAAGAAGTGCAATGACGAGGAAGTTGAAATATGAATGAAATATGAAGTTGAAGTATGAAATTGTGATTGGGTGAAATACATATTTGTAAGTTGCGCATTCGAAGTGAAAGAAAATGATAATATTGCCGCTAACCTCATACTTATTAACAAATATCTTCTTTTATCGTCAAGGGAATCAATACTATAGCTGACGATAAAATGAAATATATATAGTTGTCTATTACAAATGAAAGAAAGTGATACCCTGACAAAAATAAACTCCACCATGGTGGGTACAGGAAGGGTACAGGAAGGGTGGCATCCTTCATGGTGGGTAGTTACCCTTGCACAACCCACGCCCTACCCACCATTAAGGGTAAGGGAAGGAGAGAAAAATCCTTCGTGTACCCTTCCTTGGAACTCCTTCCCTTACCATCCGTGTACCCTTCCTCTACCCACCATTAAGGGTAAGGGAAGGAGAGAAAAATCCTTCGTGTACCCTTCCTTGGAACTCCTTCCCTTACCATCCGTGTACCCTTCCTCTACCCACCATTAAGGGTAAGGGAAGGAGAGAAAAATCCTTCGTGTACCCTTCCTTGGAACTCCTTCCCTTACCATCCGTCAACCCTTCCTCTACCCACCATTAAGGGTAAGGGAAGGAGAGAAAAATCCTTCGTTTACCCTTCCTTGGGACTTAGCATTTATAACTGAAGAAAACATATCCTGAAAGAGTCTCCTTAGCTACTTTCACCTGCTAAAGAGTATTGAGTTCCGTACAAGAACGTAAGCAGTCTTTGAAAGTAAAGATAGACGGGCTACACAACTAATCTTTGAAATTTCCTTAAGGAAAACAATAATATACATATTCAGTGGCGTATCCAGGGGTGGGGTCCGGAGGTTTCGGACCCTCCGCCCCTCCGAAGTATAAAAAAACAATCATTTTCCTTCATAATAGAAATCAAAATATTGAAAAATAATGAATTTAAAAAATATTTCTTTGACTATTGAAGTTTTTTCGATTATGAAAAGTGTTTGAATAAGTTGAATTCCAATACTTACTATCCTGTTTTTCAAAAATTTTCCCACCTGGTTTTGGACCCCCCCCAAACGAAATTCCTGACTACGCCACTGTACACAATAGTTTCTGTTATTGTGTGAAAAAAGCTCATTTAGAAGTTCTTCCATTCACGTTTTAGGATATAACCTATTTGTGTGGCTGACAATGAGACATCGCTAGAGTGATGTTATTATGATAGAGAGTGTATTAGAATGCCGATATTATTTTCTGAAACGAAATTGGTGTGGTAGAAAAAAGTCACAGCTTTCTTCCACATAGGCCCGGGTGCGATTCTCATCTTAAGATTTTGTAGCTTAAGTTCCGTTGAGAAGCCATCTCTGTCAAGTACCTCGATAGCCGAGGTTATTACATCACTCGTTCATGATCCTCTAATGTGTAGGTCCTGGGTTCAAGACCATGTGCAGGCTAATTTTTTTTCTGCCCTATAACTTTAGAAATCACTGTTGCAACTCATCCCCATTCGTTTAATTTAGTTTATTAGCAATTTTTTAAATTTTTATGTAAATTTATGGCTTTTTAGTTTTTATTTTATCCTACCCTTCCTGTACCCTTCATTGAGGCTGGCCAAACCCTTCCCGTACCCTCCAGGAAGGAGAGGGCGTACCCACCAATGTTCTAAAATACCCTTCGTGTACCCTTGCTGAAGGGTACAGGAAGGGTATTTATACACCTATCCTTCCTGTACCCTCAATGGAGGGTAAACCTCTCCTTAATGGAGGAGTTTATTTTTATCAGGGTAACATTGCGGAAAACCTCATATTTAATTATAATTATCATATTTTTACCCCTAGGGAATCAACAACTGATTGTACAGTGAAATGTAGTTGCCTGTTCAGAGTGAGAGAATGTCATCACGGGAAACCTCATATTTAAATAAAAATATCCTATTTCTATGTCGAGAGAAACGCCAAATGATGATTGAGTGAAATATAGTTGCCTATTTAGAGTCAGATAAGTGATAAAATTGCGGCAAAACTCACATTTAATCAAAAATATCTTTTTTGTCAAGGGAGTAATTAAATGATGATAAAGTGAAATAAATCCTATTCCAAGCGAGTGAAAGTGATAACATAAATGAGAGAAAGTCATAACATGGTGGAAAGCCTCATGTTTATTAACCAATATTTCATGTCAAGGCAATCAATAGTTGATGACAGTGAATAATAGTGGCCTTTTCAAAGGGGGAGAAAGAAATAACATTGCGGCAAACTTAAGTCGGTGATGAGGGGAAAACAAAATAAAACGTACAGTGCGAATGGGAGAATTAATGAAACCCATTAGTCGGTGGCCATTAGGGTTATGACATTTTTGTAACCCCATGTTCCTGTGCTATAAATTGATGAATTTTTGTTCAAAACTAAAGAAAAAGACATTATTTCTATTTTCTTTTTAAAAAAGGTCACCCCCAACCCAAAAAACTTCTTTTACCATATTAACTTATAAGGTGAAAAATACATTTTGTAGAAGTTTTTTATTTGGATTACCTATTAAATTATAATGATGCAATTTTATAGCACCTATGTATTAACACACATCTGTGCAATGGCGTAGCAAGGGGGGGAGGTCCGGGGGGCCGGGACCAACCCCCACCACCGAAATATAAAACACAATTACTTATCTTCATAAAAGATCGAAATTGAGGCAGTTAGCAACAAAATATTGATAAATCATGAATTTACAAAAGAGTTCTTTGACAAATGAAATTATTTTGGTTATAAAAAGTGTTAAAAGTAGTTTATAACCCTCTGCATAGAACCCCGTTTTTCACAAATTGTCGGAGGTTAATCTACAAGTTTTGAGTTGCGAGGTCTTTTTTTCTGGTAAAAGAATAAATGACAAAATAACTAGTGTTGCTCGGAAATTCCACCTGGCATTACTTAAATTAGGTATTTTCTGAAAATTTACTTTTGGAAATCTTCCATTTTCTTAAAAAAAAACTGAAAACTCGAGTAAAATTAAATAGAAATTTCATATCATCACGTCATCCTGCTGATTTAGTAATCTTTTTTTGGATTTTTCTTGGATTTCATTTTTAGCTGTTCATAATTATATACAAGTTCCAGAATAAATGGATATTCAATGATGGGATATGTCTCTTTTTCTTCAATTTCATTGTCCATTACTAAGCGAAGAACTCCATCAAGAACATGGTACTGACGGGCAATGAATTGTGGCTTTTCTAGTTTCTTGCCATCGAAGTCTGAATGACTAATAACAACGCCATTCTTTCTTCCAGGATTCACATTTGTAGTGTTAGCAACAATCATCTTTACACTTTTCCATAAATTTTTCCATTTGTCTCGATTCTAATTTCCATTATTTTTTTAGTTTAAAAATGTTTCTAATTGTAGCGTTTTCTTCATTTCTTCTTTTATTGTAAAGGCTTCTTTAATAGTGGATCTGTAAATACCCAATTGTGAAGGCGTATCCATATTAATCCCATCCTGAAATAGCTGTTTACAAACTACTGATGCTTTGCTGGTTGATAAATTTAAATATATTACTAACTTTGTTGCAGTTTTGGTTTGCTCTACTTCATACATGTGCTTGTTGATTCTTCTTCTTCGGACTGTTTATAATCTCTCTCAGCCTCTGATACACAAGTTTGCATTATTGTTGCCGTTGCTGTTGAGGAAGTAGATTCCAAAGGCATTTTTCTTCTTTTGGATGGATGGATAGATTCATTACTTGCTGCCTTTTCAGTAGAATACCCTACTTTTCCTTTACTCTCAATCTGTGGATTATATAACTTTCTAACCTCACAGCACAACCACATTATTATCTTTTGTTATGTCGTATACTTCACTCAAAGAATAGTGTTTTCCTCGCTTTATACATTCATCATAGATTTTAGCACATGTTCTAGTTTTGATTGTCCTACTTGATTTGATAAAGTTAGGAAATTTAATTTCTTTCGCCGCAAACTTGTAACTTCTTTCGTAATCTCTTTTACTTGTTCCTTCCTTCCTTTGATCGATGTTCCAAGGGTTAGATGAGGCCATAAACTTGGATTTTCAGTGGTACCCTGCTGTATTTTCCAGTGACTGTTCTTCTAGTGGAACAGTTCTTCTTTTCCTATGTGAGTCTTGAAATTGAATAAGATTCTTCTCCCTGATCTTCTTGTTCCCTTCATTGGTAGTTCCACTTACCTTATGAGACATTACGATTTCAAATTGCCGTTGGAGACTTGGAACAATTTAATAAGAAATTAACAATAAGAAATAATAAGAAGATCACAAACGCATACAGTTAAATAATAAAAAAATGGAGAATTTTCTATAACTTTCTGGACACTTATATTAAGTAATATAAAATACACTACTATTCCATAGAGTTCCATCATACAGATTGAGATCTTTGAAGAACGTTTGACAAGACTCTAGAAAGAACAGGAATGAACCCTTTATATGGCTGAAATTCTAATTAGCAATTTCTTGTTGGGGGTGACTTTTTTATAAAATAGAACAAAACTAAGACTTCTGACGTTATTTTTGGGCAAAAGTTCATCATTTTGTGGCACAGGAAATCAAATTTTGTACAAAAAGTCAAAAAGTCATAACCCTAGTGGCCATACCCAGACGGCACAGGAAGTTTTCGTACCTGAATACGAGGGTGGACCATCAAGATACAAAAATCGCGCTTAGGAAGTTACTAAAAAGGTTTTGTTTCTTTATTTCCTTTAATGACGAAAAAAGATGCAAGAGGACTGGCAAATTCATATGCATCGATAAAATTGTATCTCATCGATAAAACTGTATTCGGTCTGGGACTATTTTCTTTCGCGGGTGGTGCCATCGTGCCATATCCTCCTAGAAAGATCACATGCCTTCACAAGCCGGCACAAGCCGTTGGAGATCGCATCGTTTACGTCACGTCTCACCACATTTCAGGGATTTTTGTGGTTAAGTTTGTGAAAAATAGAGTGCCTGGTAATGGTGAAGTTTCCCTTATTCTTTAATTTCATTCACTGGGCTTCAGAAACGTGTTTGTGAGATATTTTTGTTAAAAGTGCCTTTCGTGTGTGTATTGTCGGGATGTAATGGAAACTCCGGGACATGGTTCAAGTTTTTAGCTTTCCAAAAGATCCTGAGTTGAAGAAGAAGTGCATTTGGGCGATAAGAAGAAAACATTTCACCCCTACGAAAAACTGTGAGGTATGTACTCTTTCTCGCTGTAATTATTTGGATGTAATTTTAAGTTAGAAGTGGCTTCGGGATGTTGATGCATCAACATCCCGAACTATTCAGTACTGAAGTACTATAGTACTATTCAGTACTAAAAATGGTGATTCAAAATATTGTAGCAGCAATTCGTTTGAAAATTCTTGCATTTTAGTTGTCTTTTTTGTATTAATTCATTCGGTAAACGTGTGGTTAAAGGAGAAACTAGGAATAAGCTGCCAAGTCTATAGGATATAGGAAATATTGCTTCTTAGCTTGCCCTATGGTGTATTATACGTCGGCTTTCATCATTTCAAATTATCTTATGCTATAGTTTAAAACAATAAAAATATCAGGCATACAAATATTTACTATATTTACGAGCCTAGTAATTTGATTTCTCATGGAGAAATACCAAAAATTGGAAATGATTTGACCTAATAAGTTACATGGTATTTTATTATTTATTAATTTTAGGTGTGTGAGCTTCACATCGCACCTTGTGATATCAGAAAATAATCTGTGGCCTTGGACGAGAAGACGAGGAGAAAATTCTTGCTGAATTGAAGGTGCCCAGATTGGAGGAAGGTACCATTGCTTCACTGTTACCTGTCGCCAAGAAGACAGACATTGTGGCAAAAGTGACATATTTGTGGATGTGGATTTGATTTGGGCAAGTTGATGCTGTGATAGTGGACGTTCATCGGAGAAAGTATTGCAGCTAGTTTTTATGTATCGACCAGTCGATCCTCTTTTAAATAATTTTTTATTCGAAAGAGAATAAGAGTAATTGTTTCGCTAAATAAGATGTGGGATAGAAGAGAAAATTGGAAATATTATTGTGGTTGACAATAGAAAATACATAATATATGTATTGTATTTCTGTGGGTTTTTTATTTCCTGCCTCTTTAAAATTTCTTGTGGTGGTGACTTCATGCAAAGTAAGTATAAAATCGGAGGTGTGATCTAAGAGATACCATGTTTTATTTTACAAGTGTTTATGCTGGTGATTTGGCAGGACCTTCATATTTTTAATAGGTTGATACATTTACTGCAGTGACCTAGAGACTTTTACTCATCCCAAATAATTTTTCAAATACTTAAGCGCCTGATATGGGTAAGTTTTAGTAGCTGAGACTGAACTATACGTTAATTTTTGCTTGCATTTTGATGAATTCGATCATTCTAATAGCAGATGTGTCAGCAATCCAGTTTCATCGGCAATTTTTATTTACAAATTTTATTTCGTCAGGCTTTAGGGTAAGCTTTTTAATGCTCGTGGGCTATGTGATGTCTTATTTAGTGTCAAAATTAATAAGAATTTACTCTTATTAACATCTCAAGGTTTCCATGTAAGTACGAGCCACTTAAGAATGCTGGAGATGCGTGAATTAGCCTTGAGAATCTCATTTTTCGCCGTTATTTAAGTGGCCGAGTAAGTTTTGTAAGTTCTCAATAGGTAAATAGTACTGTATCATGGTAATTAGAATTCATGATATAGTATTATTTACCTATCGAGAACTTACAATTCATAATGATTCATAACATTCTCATCGATTGAGATTAGCCTGAGTGCTGTGTTCCTGCGCGCTTCGTATCCTATCGTACGTGCTTCGTAGCGGACATTCACATGCTGCGTACGCGCTTCGTCGACAGGCCGCGAATGGAAAGTATCCATTGACGAAAAGCGACGAAGCGGCATAGTATCCCCGTAGTCAATGGGTACTATGTACATACGAATTAGATACGGAGGGTTCTGTGCCGTCTGGGTATCGATACCTTTTTGGTGTCGGTACGGCTACCGACCATCTCCCGTTTTCATGTCGGTGCCGATCCGATCGGGTTCGTACAGAATCGCGCGACTGCTTACCGGGAGACGGTGTGACGTCCCACCCGACGAATCGGTGCCGCACCGATCGGTTTGGAGACATGAACAAAATACGGCCCCTGGTCGGCGTAGGCGTTGGCCACGCGGACCCGCTCCTCAAACACCGCCCACGGATCTTGTTCCTCGTCGTCATCAGGCTCATAGGCGTCGTTGGAGAGGAGGCCAGGATTGCTACCTGCGTGCGTGTCACGGTCAGCAGCTGCACGGGTTTCATTAACGAACTCGTGGATTTCATGACCCACGATAATAAATCTCATATAACTTCACCAAATACGGGTGAAACGAAGGTACAGAATTAAACAATAGGTATTACCATCCGAAAGGTTTTGTCACAGACTTACTCCCAACGCGCGAGAGAGTCCCCGTGCGTCACTCAGCGGACTCTTGCGCGTAGAGTATATCTGTGAAAAACTTCTTATGTTGATAGTATGCTAAAATTGGACATAACTTACCCGGTTTTCTCTTGGCAGCGTTGACATGGAGCGAACTTCCAAAAGCCACTGCTTTGAATCTTGGATCAAGTTAACAGAATGCGTCTAGAATCCAGCGAATTCCCTGTCCGTCCAATCGTCCGTGCGGGTTTTCACCCCGTGCTTGCCAACCGGCGTTACTGCATCCAAGTCTTGCTCACGTGTTTTCTGCGAATGTTTTGAAACTTGTTAACATAAAATAAAATCGTATTCCATTATTATAATGAGATTCCAAATTCATTATAGCTCACCTCCTTCGTGCAGGCTACCGGAGTGATTAATTTTCTAACGGACGCATTGCTGTCAGTAGAAATCTCGGCTGTTGCGCGGACCAATTGTCCAAGAAATTTTTTGACTTCGGTTAACCAGCGGCCAGAACGGAAATGTATCGTATGTTCGAAAAAACCATGTGAAATTCGGGGTTGTCATTATGAGCAGGATTTTACTTAAGATTCACCATGTAGAAGCTTCATTAAAAGCGTAGTATAACTCACCCAGCGGTATTATCTACTTTTTCTCTACGTTTATGTAAAAAATTTCTGAAAACAAGCTCCGCCATTTTTATATATCTATGGTTAATAATAAAATAGAATCTTTAAAAACCCTCCAAATGTAAGAAAAATAAGTGTTTATTAACATCTCAGCCAGCACAAGATATTGAGTTTACGTGCAATTGGTGTAAACTTATGAAATCGCATGCACACGCAAAAATAATCTCTCGGGAGTAGTTAATTGTTACTAAAGGAGGTAAGCATTTCGCTATTTCGAATATATAAACGCGCATGTTTTAAGTTCACATGAACGTTTTAGTAAGTTGATTTCATGATGCACACGTAAACGATTTTACGAAGTTCTTACTTCGCGCTTTCGAGCGAGAGCAGAAAAGAAAAACAAGTTTTATACCTTATAAAAAGTTGATATTGTCCTTATTTGAACAAAAAAATCTTTCACTGGAAAGCTTCCGTGAATGTTTCAAGTGCATCACCGTATTTAATTAGAGTGAAATTTATCTTATTGTATAGAAATTGTTTCATTTAAAAAGAGTCCCATTTGCTTTCCACGTTTGATACGAAACATTATGGTAAATGTGCTTGTGATAATGTGAAAATATCCTTGTCCAATTTCCAATAAAAATATTTATCTTAATAAGTTCTCTTGATATAGCTCATCCTTAAGAATTTCATATATTTTAAAAATAGTTAAGTGTATGTTTGAAGCATGTTTGCGTACTTATGTGTTAGTTATGTGTATGTTTGATATCATTACTTTGTGAGTGTTAACTTGTCTTTATATAAAATGAAAATATTTCGCTTCGATGGTTCATTACAGACATGAAAAAAGAACTACTATTATTAAATGGAGTTGAATTTCCTCATTTTTTCCCAGAAATTCTTTCTTCAGTGGTTCGCTATATTCTGACGTCATGGCCACCTCCCTTCTTTCCCTCAAACATTTCTTCCATTTCGTCTTTTAGATTGTGCACTTTGCTTCACTACGATTCAATCTATCAATGCCAACGTGGAAGTTGTCCTTCATTTTCCTCATATGAACTTTCATGTTGTATTCTGAAATTGGGAGAAGTTTTGGGTTGAGCTGTGCAGCTTCGTTTTTATGAAACGTCAATATTAACGGTAAGTACTATTTATCGTCGTATCTTGCTTTATAAAGTTGATTTTTGTGAAGGGAACGGCCATTGTGGTTTTGGTTATGGACTGTCCAAGTGATATAAAATGATCAGCCCTCAAGCAACAAAATAGACAAAAACGTCAAAATTTTATATTCACTGATTAAAAATAAAAAATTTCTCCCACTAAAACCGACTCATAATGCTCCGCGCTCTGCGATATTATTGATTTCGGACTTTCCTTCAATCTATCCATTAAATTCACTCCTTCAAACGTATATTCTTTTTAGATCGGATCACCTACCGCTAAAGTTTTCATTTCCCTTATCAAATAAGGTAGTTTTGCCGTCAGAGTTCACAGTCGCAGACTGGGACATTTTTGATATCTTTTTTTTAATGATTCCCTTTCCTCTATTCCTTCAATTTCAAATCCCAACCCTGCATTAATCAATCAGCAAGCGGAAACTGTCACCACCGCACTTCACTCGCGGCGGCGCCTCTTGCCTTTTTCCTTCTTGTCCTCCCCCTCCCCGGGTGATCGGGCGTATCAGCACGATTGCTGGGTCCCGGCCCCGGTGTGTTGTATCCTCGAAGGGCTCCCCTGAGCCCCCATTCCTATTATCTGGGAAAACCATGTTGCAAATCTCATTCTCGAAAATCCAACTGAATGCCAGCGAAGTCCACCTGGCGAACTATCAAAGCATTAAAAAATTGGGAGAAAATTTATTTCACCCGCTTAATTTCAATTCTACTATAATTTTTGTTCCCGCTTAAAAAGTCGAAATCCTAGCTGATCATCTGAAAAACACTATGTCCCTTGACTCTTCTTATTCACCAGTTGAACCTACAATTCATTCATTCTTTGAAAATCTCTCACCTGTTTCCGTTGTCATGCCTATCGCAAATTAAGCTGATGTTTGCAACATTTTAAATTTTATTTCTCTCAAAAAAGCTCCCGGCTTGGATAATATTTCTACCACTCAGTTGAAATATGCCTGACAATCGTCAAACTTTCTTTTTCTTAGTTTCGATCTTTTCAATCACAGCTATTCCTTTTCGTATCTTCCTAGTGCTTGGAAACAAGCAAAAGTCATTCGTCTTCCCAAACTTGGCAAAGACCCTAAAATTCCTGGAATCTCTCGCCAAATTTCTTTACCTTCAAAGCTGTCTAAAATCCTTGTAATTCTTGTTCTTCACCGGCTTCAATCATTTTCTTCTAACAACAATATCATCCGGCCTGGGGCCGTATTCTGTATTTCGTCGGTACCGCACCGATCGGTTTCCCTTTCAAGCCCACCGACTGGACATCATTCCGTACCGACAACGGTTTCCGTACCGACGACGGTCTTCCAGCGATTCTGTAAGGTCGTCGGTTTCAAACCAGTCGGTACGGTTCCCCTTCCTTCCCAAACAGGGAAAATCCGAATATATCCGAAGTTAGAAGTCATCTAACGTGTTACCACCAATGAAAGAAGGGTAAAAACAAGTGAAGACTCATTGGCACATTTTGTTGTCGTCATTCTCAATCTTTTTTTGCGGAAAATACGACTTACTGCTAGATTAAGATAATCGATATTGAATAAGTTGTTAAAAATGCTTATATAATGTGTGGTAGTAATGCTGTATCTACAGAATCGAAGAAAACAATATTACAACATCACAATAAAGTTTGTCAATTATCATTCCTTTCTGCCGAGGCAATGTGCTCTGCGCAATTCGAAATGGGCAATTATTTTCTCCTAGCAAGCAAACTATAATAAGGATTGCAAGTGCCGCTGAGCGATACTTTACACACATGCGAGGATTGTCCAAGATATTTTTGTCGTAAAAGTAAGCACTGAAAATTTCCTTTTTAGAAAATAATCCAAGGTTATTATCACAGGAAACAAGGAAAAGTAGTCCGTCATTAACAATCCCTAACATGGCCCAGAAGTCACGCTCATGCATTCAGAAATTGATATTTCGGCAACGATTCTTTTTTTAGTTAGATAATTGATCTAGAAGCTATTACTGAATTATATTTCAAATTTAATGCTTAATGAAAACGTAAAAGCTATTTCGTCTTAACAGAAGGACATATTTTTACGGATAAAGCTATACCAAATACCAATTAAGGGCATATATCTGTATTTCAAGACTTTCGAGAGTCTCGTGGAGGTGGTATCGTCTCGTCTCGCATTCTACTTAACGGTCTCGTCTCGAGTCTCGTCTCAAAAACGAGACGAGACGAGAAAGTCTCGAGTCTCGCGGTAGCACTAAATGCCCCCTTCGTAAGAGTTTAAAAAAAATTGCATGCCCAGAAATGGATTTTTACGTTACTCTGGCTCTTAAAAACTAGATAAAAGTCAATGAAAAATAGCATCTTTGGAAATAAATACTATGAAAAGTGATTTTCACGGCTTATAAAATTTAAAAATTTATTATGGCTCTATTATATATTTAGAGAATTTTTTCCTTGAAAATGCATTGAAATCTAATAAGGCTCTTAAATAGCCTTGTAGAATCAAAAAAGAAAACCCCTTCATAAAAGCATCTGGTTCTCGGTAATCTTCTGACACCTTTATTTATTTTATATATAATCATTTGACTTTTCATTGTAAATGAAAGCAACTAATGTAACCGTAGAATTCATATTCGTAAAAAACTCAGGTTCAAGCATGCTCATTTTGAGTCTTTTTTTATTACCCCTTTCAAATACGCTTCACGATGGACGCGAGCGTTGTGCGGGACCCCTATGCACTAGGGCGGATCGGAAAAATCGATTTTTTTCAAATCCATCTGGCTAGAGATGGGTCAAAAAGAACCGAACTGCCAAAACGAACTGTTCACTGAAATGAACCGGTTCGAAAATGAACCGTTCTCTAAAACACCCTGTTCACTGTTCATGTCGGCACTGCACAATTGCGGCATACTCGGTACAGTAGGTATGATCATCAAGAGGCATTTTGAACTGCAGCTTACTCGAGCAAGTGCGTTGTGGGTACAACAGATGGCGGTTACGACGGAGGCCATCCAAGGCCGCCGAAGTGCGTCGTAGACGACCGAGCCCCTCCCCTTCTTTCTCTACTATTCCCCTCCGTCGACGAAAACGAACAGTTCGCCACTGAACAGTTCGTTCTAACTAATATTTGAACTGATATTTAAAATATCAGTTCATTCGAACCGTTCGTTCTAACTAATATTTGAACTGATATTTAAAATATCAGTTCATTCGAACCGTTCGACATAACTAATATTTGAACTTATATTTAAAATATCAGTTCTTTCAAACCGTTCGAAATATTAGATTAAATATTAGTTTCCTCGGGGCGTTCAGTTGGGATATCGCGTTCATTTTGATTTCGTTTTTTGAACATTTGTGGATTTGTGGATGCATCTCCAAAAATATTGTTTAAAACGCGATTCATGAACTTAGAAAACGATTGAACTCATGATTGTGGAACATTTTTTTCGGCCCCTTTACCAAGATGATCTTTGGACTTAGTTTTTGGCGCCTACGATGAAATTTTTTAATGTGGATGCATCTCCAAAAATATTGTTTAAAACGCGATTCATGAACTTAGGAAACGATTGAACTCATGATTGTGGAACATTTTTTTGGTCCCTTTACCAAGATGATCTTTGGACTTAGTTTTTGGCGCCTACGATGAAATTTTTTAATGTGGATGCATCTCCAAAAATATTGTTTAAAACGCGATTCTTGCTCGAAATTACCATAACACTCTCCACAAACCTTACGATACCACACTAAGCTTTCATGTACTCTAAACGCATGATAAACAATATTTTCTACCGAATGACCCTACCTGTTCACTATGAACCGATATTTTGAACTGTTCTTTTTACTGAACAGGATCAAAGTGAACGGTTCATAAAAATGAACAGTTTAACCCACCTCTACATCTGGCCCACTGAAAAAAAGTTGTGGGACCGATCAAAAATAAGGCCTGAAAAATTTGAGACCTGTAGGTGAACCCCTGACCCTCGCTCAAATGCAATTTAGGGGGGGAAGGTCGAAATTCGAAAAATATAGTATTTTATGGTCATTGCCTATAGATTTTGCCGAGTTACTGCCCTTTAGGGCAAAAATTTCATGCATTTTGACGTATCTGCCACCGTTTAGCCACAAATTGCCTAATTTGAGCCCGCGTCCGCGAAGAAAATATTCCAACGCCCACGCAGCGTCGCGGATACAAGAGCCGCAGGCCGATCCCCTCCCCTCCCCGCTCGCTTCTACTCCTCCCACGCCTCCAATACAGCAAAATTCATCCCGCGTTTGCTGCTAGGAGGTCGTTTATCTTTGATGATATAAATCGGAAGATGGTAGAAGGTAATAAAGGAAGCTTAGTGAGACGACTTGTCCCTTATTAGGGGCCTCCTCGGGGTTAAACAAATCGATGTTACTAACTTTTAGAGAAGTGATGAAATAGTTTTAGATCCGAGAACGCAGGAAAGGAGCCTTCGGTCCATGAAAAGGCCTCTCGAGTGGCTATAAAAGTGCGCGAACTATGGTGACGCTTCCCTTCCATTATGTGTGTGACTAAATGGATTTAGCGGTACAATAGGAAGTACTAAAACTTACGGAAAATGCGAATAGGCCAAAAGTAGAATTTTGCTGAAGTACAAAACTCAAGCACTTTTGAAAGAACATTTGAAATTATGCGATATTTCTGCGTGTAGGAGCATAAGGTGCCCCCCAATGAAGAAGTATGTTGAGAGTCCAGCGGACGAAACTAAAGATGATGGCTGCTGGATTGAGTCCTAAAGAAACTCGACAACTGAGGATAAAAAAGGGAATCGTCGGAGAGCGTTGGGTCGACCTCGTCAATTCTTGTGTGAGAAAACAGTATCAAAAATTTTCTTCATCAATTCATCCGAAGAAAATTAAACTGAAGAGAAATCATCCGATTTTTATCTCTACGTTCCTCATCAAATAAAAATTCAGGACTAAACTCAAACTGGAACTTCTGCGTGGAAAATGCGTCTGCCAAATGTGATTGAGGTATATGCAAGAACAAAGAAACAGCAATGATCGTCCCCGCAACTTTAGTTGACGCAAAAATCATAACTTCGTAAGAAACATCCAAGGTAGTTTGCAAGTATTACTTTCGTAGAGAGAAAAAGATGCTAATTATTGTGAATACGAAAAGAGAGGTATCAAAGGGTGTCATAAAAGGGCTACATTTTTATGGAGTGAAAGACTATACTTTTGTCTGATGAAAAAAGGTAAGAGCACTTATCAATCCAAGTTTAGAGGGGAATGTGTGATGTTAGTTGAAGAAACAGGGTCCCACTTTTGGGTTTGCCTCCCCCGTCGGAGGATTAGCAGAAGTTATGAAATCTGCGATTCTCTATTCCTTTCCGAGTGAAAATTAGATACACAAAAATAAAAAGGATTTGAATGCGATGGTGAATACCGCCCAAAAAGGAGGCATCATCCCTA
The DNA here is from genome assembly GCF_921293095.1 of Ischnura elegans. Taxonomy (NCBI): domain Eukaryota; kingdom Metazoa; phylum Arthropoda; class Insecta; order Odonata; family Coenagrionidae; genus Ischnura; species Ischnura elegans. The sequence goes on along the minus strand of NC_060259.1, from coordinate 112,423,185 downwards.
TGCTACAAGCATAATTCCAACATCCCTTGCTATGTGAGTAAACTCCTCTCGGGATTCCCACCGGGTTAATTTGTCCAAAATGGCAAACGTTTCAAGCTCCGACTCGGGGCTCATCATCAGGGATAAATTTCGTTGAATCCCGAAAAGAGTTTACCCACATCATTCGCCGGGAAAGCATCAAATCATATTTCATCCCTTTCAGAGGTCTATTTGCTAATTGCACTAAGTTGACTTAGATTTGCAACATAAACATTGGTAGGGCAATCTAAGGACCGAATTTGCGTTGTTGCAAGTATGCGTTTGGCGGCCGATCCGAGATTTTTTAAAGTGCTGGATTTTAATATCAACTTTAAGGACCACTCGCTGATGACATATTGGAGAGAGACCACAGTACCTCCGGCTACATCTGACCATAGTGCTGTGGATTTTCAAAAATCTATTGATGAACGTTCAAATTTGAAGTTAAATATTTCTTTTTATTATACATACGGACGACAGATTCGTGAAGAAATCCACCAAAACTTTGTTGACAACAGCGAAAGACGAGGAATGACACTGACATAAGAAATACAGACTGGAAAGCAGGTAATTGAAAAATTCTTTCGTAATTGTTCCTCCACAGACGATACTGAAGCATTAAATATTTAGACTAACGAAGTAAGACGCACTTGGTGTGAATTTTGGTGCATTTGGCGCGTGGGAGAGGCTTGCGGGGAGGGGACGCGAGCGGCTTTTGCCCAAAATCCATTTAATCACATCTGTCGGACAAAGCCGAAATTGGAGCGCATATCCGAAGTAAGCACACCTTTATAGCCACTCGAGAGGCCTTTTCATGGACCGTAGGCTCCTTTCCTGCGTTCTCGGATCTAAAACTATTTCATCACTTCTCTAAAAGTTGGTAACATCGATTTGTTTAATCCCGAGGAGGCCCCTAATAAGGGACAAGTCGTCTCACTAAGCTTCCTTTATTACCTTCTACCATCTTCCGATTTATATCATCAAAGATAAACGACCTCCTAGCAGCAAACGCGGGATGAATTTTGCTGTATTGGAGGCGTGGGAGGAGTAGAAGCGAGCGGGGAGGGGAGGGGATCGGCCTGCGGCTCTTGTATCCGCGACGCTGCGTGGGCGTTGGAATATTTTCTTCGCGGACGCGGGCTCAAATTAGGCAATTTGTGGCTAAACGGTGGCAGATACGTCAAAATGCATGAAATTTTTGCCCTAAAGGGCAGTAACTCGGCAAAATCTATAGGCAATGACCATAAAATACTATATTTTTCGAATTTCGACCTTCCCCCCCTAAATTGCATTTGAGCGAGGGTCAGGGGTTCACCTACAGGTCTCAAATTTTTCAGGCCTTATTTTTGATCGGTCCCACAACTTTTTTTCAGTGGGCCAGATGGATTTGAAAAAAATCGATTTTTCCGATCCGCCCTACTATGCACTCCTAAGCCCCATGTGCTCCATCGGCGGCATGGCCAGACCGCCTCTGGTCTTTGCGAAGTTGCGTGTAAACCGTAACTTCGTGGCAATCATACCAGAGGGCGGTGGAGTATATGTCGAGGGGAAAGAAAAAGAAAACATGAACCAGAGAACCGGCAGCAATTGCCAGACTGAGATTTTCAGCTGCATTCTGAATGTGTACCCATATATTGGTGGTAATAAAGAAATGTATTTTTAATTCAACGCCTTGTAAGTTCAATTTTTTTCGATTAGCTTTTATAGCCTTAAATTTCTATTATATCATTTTAATTTTGGGAGAAGGGATTGTATTAAAAACTTTAAATGCTTTTGGTGTGACATTCCTTGGATTTACTGTTGCCTTCTATTGCCCTTTCCCATAAGACATAGTTCCGCACCTTGCTTTGATTATTCTTTCCCATCCTTCTTGCTTTGCCCAAATACTTGTTTCTTGGGAAATTTGTTCCTTAAATTTTCTTTTAGTGATGTTTCCCGTCACGGGATTCGGTGTATGATGATCATCTGTGTCTTCCACAGAAGTGTCATCATCCATCCGCCATAATAGTGAACACTGATCCAGTGAGAAAATTTGGGTCGTATTGGGTCGGCATATTTATCGATAAAAATGGAAAAGGGGAATTTTTCGATAGCTATGGAATACCGCCATCCGTAAAAGAACACATAGCCTTCCTAAACAGGGCGTGCCTTTCTTGGCGGTACAACACTAAGAAACTTCAGGGGTAGACGTCTTCCACATGTGGTAATTATGCTTCTGCATTCCTTGCCTTTCGATGCAGACACCTTCCTCGAGCCACATTTAAAACAATATTTTATGCGAAAAATTCTTAAAAAGACAATAAAATTATTCCAAATCTTTACGATAAATTATTCGGGAGGTGCTGCAAATCATGCATTGTGAGCAATATCGTTTAAGGCAAACGGGAAAATCAAATATAATAGGTAGAGAAACAAGTTAGATCCCACCAAGTCGCCATCTTGTCCGCCTCTTTCGCCATTCCTCTCACCCCCATCCACCGCTTTGGAAAGCATTTAAAATCGCCCCACCTGAAGCTGGCCAGCATATCACATCGGCAGCCAAGGATATGAAAGGAGACTCTCGGACCCCAAGGAGAACATGCGGAAGGACCGTCGCCAGGCCAGTCACGACCCGGCCATATTCACCCCGACCGCCGACCACAGGGAAATATCGACGCCCTGCGTACGAACCATTCGTCAACTGCAGGAAGAGGACACATCTACGACCCAGTCTTTGAAACCTTTCAAAGAATCTCACCTTGTTCCCCTTGCCATCCTTGAGTGATATTCAAAGTGACATCCAGTAACACGACAAGAATTACAGTAGGAGTTGATGTGAGAAATAGCTGTCTCTTTTTCATCACTATTGGCAAAATCGGTGGATCATATATTAAACTGGAATACGCGGATTGGTGCGAACTAGTGAAGAGTGAAAAAATGATCGCATCATATTTTTACAAAGACATCGTACCACATAACACCCACATTGAAAATTCAAAACGATATACCTACGGCGTGAAGTCAGTGGTACTGAAGGAAGTGAATCATAAAAGTTATCCACTCCGTGTATATCGAGCTGAAACTTCATGGTACGGTCTTTGAACTACGCTGAATGCCTTCGACTCCGTTGTGAGGAGCGAAGCGTGTTGTCTTCATACGAGCAGAAAGCGGTGAATCTCTACGTGAATTCAGTGCTCCGCGCGTATCAGGACGAGCAAGAAGTAGGTGAAATTCGGGAGAGCGTTGCATGGGAAAAAATGTCCCGTCATCGGATAGACTTATCGGAGCTTATCAATGGAATCAATCGGACCTCTTGGAAGAAATCAGTTCAGCTCTACGCACGCGTGACGGAAAGCAATTCCTCCAGAAGAAATGTAGCTCAGACATTCTAATTAAGTGGACAAAGCAATCTACGCGAAATGGGTTAAAAGACAATATGCATACCCATTTAATAAGTGCTAATTAATAATTGAAAACTTCTGACAGTTATAATATACTGTTGATTAATTTACCCCGCGTATTTGTCTGCGAAAATAAATAGCTGAAAACCATCTAATGCATTTCATTGTATCATCGTCAACGTGTCTAACCTATAAAATCATTCCATCCTGAATCCAGCTTGCCCCTTTAGCATCAACTGCTGATTTAGTAATTAACATTTTGATATAAAACGTTTAATAGCAATACGGGAGGAACCATGACTCTGAAGCATCTGGTTTCTCATACCACGGTGTCCTCATCTTCTTTCTCATGAGATGAGATGGTGTTTCCGGCTACCACCAGGGAGGCCCGCGTTCGAGACCACTACAAGACAAAATTCTTCAGCCTCCACATTCTAATACTACATGCGACAATAGCGGAAAGCGGTAACGTCGCGGGACATAAGGGGAAACTGGGCTACGAGTTGCAATTGACCTAATTATAACCGTCATGGTGATGTAGGGGGAGGCAAAAACAAGCGAAAAGATGACCAAGTGAAAGGGTGCCTTCAACTGTCTCACTGCCAACGGTCAATCACCTGGGGCGGGGAGAGGACCCAAACTGTTGCAAGGCTAAGGGAGGGAGTGGGAAAGTGCCCCCAACTGCTCCGACTAATAATGCTGGCGCTTATTTTTAAAAAATGATCCGATTTAAAAATTCGTGGTCTCAATATATGCGAATTGGTAAGAAAAAAAATATAAAAAAGTTCCAGGTTTGTTCGACGTCGGATAGCCGTGCCTGAGGCGCATGTAGGCACCCATTGGACCTCAGTGCAGGCATTTTGAATGTTGAGTTTTTCGACCCAAATAAATCGTATTCTAGGATAATCATGATATTTAAAAGTCTTTGGGCAAAGACTACAACCATTTATTGGTATCTTGATTCCTTAACGCCGAAACGCTGTCACAAAGGCGCACGCCCTCCCCGCCTCCTTACCACCAACCACGCCGCGCGTTTCCTGATGCGCGCGACACTTCTCAGTCCCGTGGATTTTCCCTCCTTCCTCTTGCTTGCTAGCAGAGTGGATGTAGAGTGAGTAATAATGAGAACCCTAGGGCAATATGACTCATTTGTCCATGCAATTTTATAAAAGGTACACTTCAAGCGAAAAGAAGGGGGAAAACTTGGGGTTTCCTCAGGTAAGTACGTTGAAACAACTGCATGAGATGTCGTTACTTTTCATACATAACAAAAAAAGTTGACTTTTTTCATCGGAAAAGAAGAAAAACTCACGCTCTATCGCTCGTTTTCTTCCGCTGAACGCACTCCTGTGCTGAACTCTTGCGATAACGCAAATGAAACTGATTGACTACCATAGTGGCATCATCCCAGCATTTTGAGAAATATTTCGGAAATGAAATCTTGCCCCACATTACCATACGTTACGCTGAATGCCTCGCGGCTGAGCTTTAAGCCACCGAGTGCGTCCACCGGGTTGCGGATGGTGGGTCAACCTCCAGATATAGAGGTTAGCTGCGATATAAGCAAGTTTACTTGTCGAATAAGCAGTCGTGGACAAAAAGCGGCGGTTATCCGAGGTGGTATGGGTCTATCCCTGGGTGAGATAGGCCATCCAAATGATACACTAAACCTGTGAAGATACCGTGACTTGGCGATGAGAGGCCGCCAACAATTATGCCTCACATCACCCGGAGGAGAGGGCAGCAGCTCTTCTTCATATGAGTGAAGGTGGAGATCACGATGGTCAGTACAGCGACACTCATTGCACTTCAGGCGTGGTAACATTTACTTTAACGGCTGTAGTACTGCGATGTGGAAGGCAAGGGGAAACCACCACATTATTATCCCGAGGAGGCGCAGCTACTCCAACTTTAAATTGTCTGACATGATGAAATTCTCCCAGGTAAAAAATTCCGGAGGTAAACTAGTCCCCCATTCGGATCTCCGGGCGGAGACTACCCGAGAGGGTACATCGGTCAATTGTGATAAAGTTATGAGGATAGGTACATGGAACGTGAGATCACTCAGGACTTGCGGTAAGCTAGAAAACCTTAAAGTGGAAATGGAAAGACTGAATATCGACGTGCTAGGAATCAGCGAAATGAAATGGCCTGAGGAGGGAGACTTTTGGAGTGGAAGCTATAGGATTATACACACAGGATCCCTGAACCGTAATGCTGGGGTTGGGATAATGCTCAGAAAGAGTGCCGGAATGCGTGTGAAAAGCTTCCTACAGTACAATGAAAGGATAGTTATGGTGAAGATAGAGACTAAGCCGGTAGATACCGTAGTGGTACAGGTCTACATGCCCACGACAGACTACGAGGATGAAGAAGTTGAAGACGTCTACGATGATATAAAGGAAGTAATCAATAAGGTAAGGGGTGAAGAAAACCTGATTGTTTTAGGTGATTGGAACGCTGTCGTCGGCGAAGGCCAGGATGGAAGAATAACAGGAAAATATGGATTAGGAAATAGAAATGAAAGAGGAGAAAGGCTGTTAGAGTTATGCACAGAACACAAATTAGTGGTTGCCAACACTCTATTTAAGAATCACATGCGAAGAAGATACACATGGAAAATGCCAGGAGACAAAAGAAGATTTCAACCAGACTATATTTTAGTGAAGCAGAGGTTTAGAAACCAGATAAAGGACTGTAAAAGCTACCCGGGGGCATATATCGACAGTGATCATAATCTAGTGATGATGAAATGCCATCTGAAATTCAAGAAATTGAAGAAATCAGCAAAGAACACCAGGCAATTAGAGAAACTTAAGGAGCCAAAAAATCAACAGGCCTTTCAAGAAGTAGTGGAGCGCAAGATAGGACTAGATCAGTCTGAAACCTCAGTTGAGAATAACTGGACTACCATAAAAAGTGGATTTCAGGAGGCCGCTAGAGAAGTTCTAGGGATAAGAAAATGTGTTAAGAAAAAGCCATGGATCACGGATGAAATCCTAGACCTCATTGAAGAAAGGAGAAAGTATAAGAATACGAATACTGAGGAAGGACAGGCTTGCTACAAGAGAATAAGGAAAGAGATTTGCCGCAAAGCGAGGATAGCCAGAGAAGCGTGGATGAGGAACATATGTGAGGACGTACAAAATAACCTCGTAAAAGGGAAAGAGGAAGCGGCCTATAGAAAAGTGAGGAGCCATTTCAAGGAACGAAACACAAAATGTAATAGCATAAGGGGCAGGAATGGAAACATTCTCATTGAAAATGAAGACAAAGCCGAGAGATGGAAGGAATACCTGGAGGAATTATACAACGGGAGCAAACTTAGCTCAAAAGTTCTCGAAGAGGAAAGTGAAGTTGAAAAGGATAACATTGGAGCAAGCATCTTAAGATCGGAATTTGACGCTGCAGTAAGAGACCTGCGAAAGAATAAGGCCCCAGGAATAGATGACATTCCAGCAGAGTTAATAAAAAATGCAGGAGAAAAGGTCTTAACTCAACTATATAAGGAGAGAAGCCGGAACCGGGGTTTTTAAGGGGCTCCGCCGCTTAAAAACCCCGGTTCCGGCTTCGCCGTCCACATTTGTGATCGTTCGAAGAATTTTAGTTTGAATAATCTAACCTCAGCTAGGGGCCGGCTTCGCTGGCCAAGGGGTAGGGAAGCGCCCTACTCATTCCTCGGAACGGCTTCGCCGTTCCTCGTTGAAATGCGGCTTCGCCGCCCAGGGGTTGAGTGTGCCCCCCCGGGGCTACCCCGCTTAATACTCGGAACGGCTTCGCCGGAGACGGTCACCAATCTTCCACAGTGATTATATAGCGATGATTGTAAAGGGTTGTGCAATGCGGCGTAATAGTTGCGACAACTACGCATAAAAGAAGACTTAATGGGAAGTATTTCATTTTTTGCAGGGGGTTCCAACGGAATACCGGGGTTTTATACTTGTGTTAAACCAGTGGTCACAAATCGTTCTCATAAATTCCGTGCTGATAAGTCCTAGGGGTCCGAAATAGAGGCGGAATTCTGACGATTCTTTTACCCGGATAGGCGATTTATTAGAAATTTTTTGGGAGTTTATTAGATTATATGGGGTTGAGTGTGCCCCCCCGGGGCTACCCCGCTTAATACTCGGAACGGCTTCGCCGGAGACGGTCACCAATCTTCCACAGTGATTATATAGCGATGATTGTAAAGGGTTGTGCAATGCGGCGTAATAGTTGCGACAACTACGCATAAAAGAAGACTTAATGGGAAGTATTTCATTTTTTGCAGGGGGTTCCAACGGAATACCGGGGTTTTATACTTGTGTTAAACCAGTGGTCACAAATCGTTCTCATAAATTCCGTGCTGATAAGTCCTAGGGGTCCGAAATAGAGGCGGAATTCTGACGATTCTTTTCCCCGGAGAGGCGATTTATTAGAAATTTTTTGGGAGGTTTCACGGGGTTATGGGGGGTTTTAATAAGTAGTAGTGGCACCGGCTAAATTGTGACGAAAAGTACTCGGAAAGGCGAATTTAAAAATTTTATTTTTTTTCGGCGAGGTTCCAGGAGGTGATCGGGGGTTTTCTGGTATTTTTTCCCGAATGGTTTACGGTGGCCTGCCTTCACCAAACATTCTTGATCTAGAGCTCAGAGGGGACGGGTAGTGCGGCGTAATGTTTGCGAGAAGTTCCCGAATAGGAGACTTAGTGGCTCATTTTACATTTTGGCGGATTTCAGGAGATACCGGGGGTTTATATATGTGTACACCTGGCGGTCACCATCCGTTCACATAAATTCCGTGGGGATAAGTCGTTGGGGTAAGAACCAGCGGTGGAATAGTCACGAAAAGTACCCAAAAAGGTAGAATTATATGCAAAATTTTATTTCTTGGGGGTCGTATGTGGGTTTACCGGGGGTTTATAGGTTTTTACAGCCATCAATCGTCCACATCAATTCCGTAGCGATGAGTGGTAAGGCTTGGAAATGCGGCGGAATTGTGACGAAAAGTACCCGAAAAGGCTACTTATATGCAAATTTTAATTTTTTAGGGGTTTTCAGGGGGTTTAAAAATGACGATGTTATATGTTCACATCCATTTACTATCATATATAAGAGAAGGTGCCCCTATGACATCCATATTTCAAGAGTAAAACAATAAAAAGTAAATCTCTCCCCGGAAAATATTAGTAGTGCCCGCCATTTTTATTTTTTCGCGGCTATATTGATTAAATTTTTTATTAAATATTTAAGTTTTCTGAAAGATAATGCATAGTTGTATGTTACTACAAAGTTTGAAAGAAATCGGTGAGATATAAATTGACAAAATCCTATGTTAATATTTTGGAAAACGTAATTTTCGGTGATTTTCGGAATATTTTAATTTTTTCTGAGTAACCAAGGACGACGAAAGAAAACTGTTACCTACATTTCGTAGACGATGTTATGAACATATATAATAATCGTTTTCGTTGTCCAACTCATAAAATGAGGCCGACGGCAGTGGAAAATATTAAATATTTTCCAAGAAATAGATTTTTGGACGCCGTTTTGAAAGCGTTTTAGTTGGAAATTAACTTCAAAGATTACATAAGTAGGTGGCGACATTTATTGGCTTTCATAATATAGGACAACGGTCCGTGTGACGGAAATTTATCGCATGTATAACGATAAATAGTAAACGAACTCCCGGGAAAAAATGGGAAGTGTCCGCCATTTTTTATTTTTTGCTGATTTATCGATGGCAATATTGTAAAAATGTTTAAATTTTCTGAAACAAAATGCATAGTTTTATGTAAATACTAAGTCTAAACAAAATCGGTCGTGTAAAACTGGACGAAATCTTGTGTTAATCTTTTGGAAATTGTACTTTTTGGTGATTTTTGGCATATTTTAATTTTTTTCTCGGCAACCAATCGTGACAAAACAAATTGTTGCCAAGGTTAAATGGAGAATCATGTAAGCATATATTATAATCATTTTCGTTGTGCAACACCCAAAATTAGGTCGATGGCAGCGGAAAGTATGAAAATGTCCAAAAAAAACATTTTTTGGACGCCATTTTTGCGAAGTTAAACTTAATAATTAACTTAAAAAATACATATATACGTGGCAGCATTTATTCGCTTTCTAAATGTACAACAACTATTCGTGTAGCATGTACCGTTCGCGCTCAGTAGAATAAAAACCGAAAGACGGTCCCCGGAAAAAGGGCGATTTCGACCATTTTGTCGTTCTAGCGACGACACGTGGCGGAAACTTCCGGTTTTCGGATTTTTCCTCCAAATCATTTCGGGTCTCACGCACGTGTGCCAAATTTCAGCTCTCCAGCATGTCTAGAAGTGGTCTAGAATTTGTACCCATTAGTGAGTGACATACCCAAAAAGAAGAGAGCTGAGAAGTGCGAAGAATTTAGGACCATAAGCCTGACGACTCATGCGTCGACGATTCTGACAAGAATCATTTACAGGAGAATTGAACGAAGAGCAGAAGAATTCCTGGATGAGGACCAATTCGGATTTAGGAAAAGCAGGGGCACAAGGGAAGCAATTTTGGCTCTTAGGATGATCATAGAGAAGAGAATGGAGAAAAACAAACCAACCTTCATAGCATTTGTCGATTTAGAGAAGGCATTTGATAACGTGGAATGGAATTCAATGCTTAGAATTTTGAAAGAAATCGGCGTACTCTACAATGATCGTAGAATTATTCATAGTTTGTATAAAAACCAAGTAGCTGTGATCAAATGTGGACCAAGTGGTGCAGAAGCGAGAATAAGAAAAGGGGTGAGACAAGGTTGTGCGCTTTCCCCCTTAATTTTTAATGCTTACATAGAGAAAGCCATCAACGAAATCAAGCAGAAAGCTTCGGGTGTCGATATCCACGGAGAAAAAATTAGTATGCTGCGATTTGCTGACGACATAGCAGTCATAGCCGAGACAGAGAAGGATTTGAAGAAGACGTTGACAAACATGGAAAGGACAATGGCCAGATATCAGCTGAAAATCAACAAAAAGAAGACTAAGATATTAGTTTGCAGCAAAAGAGAGGAGGCTAAAACAAACATCAACCTAGGAAAGCATAAGCTTGAAGAGGTGAACGAGTTCTCTTACCTGGGAAGCCGAATTACTAGCGATGGACGGAGCAAGAAAGAAATACACAGTAGAATAGCGCAGGCGAAGAGGGCTTTCTACAAAAAGAAGAATCTTCTTACAGCTGAAAATACCAGCATAGAAGTAAGGAAACAATTCATCAGATGCTACATATGGAGTATGTTTCTCTATGGAAGCGAGGCTTGGACGTTGACAGCAGCAGAGAAGTCAAGAGTGGAAGCATTCGAAATGTGGTGCTACCGAAGAATGATGAAGATAAAATGGATTGACCGTGTGAGTAACCATGAAGTGCTAAGGAGAGTAGGAGAAAAGAGAAGCCTCCTAAAAACATTAAGCAGAAGAAGGGACAACTTAGTTGGCCACATTTTGAGGCACGATGGTCTGATGAAGACAATCGTTGAAGGACAAGTGGAAGGGAAAAAGGGCAAGGGACGGCCCCGAATGAGTTATATAGGACAGGTTATAAAGGATGTAAAAGAGAATAAATATGTAACAATGAAGAGATTAGCGGATAGGAGAGAGAAATGGAGAGCTGCGTCAAACCAATCTTTGGATTGTTGACTGTTGATGATGATGACGCGGTATGCATTATTAATGCATTAAAAAACAGACATACGTAAAGAGACTATCCTCAGTTTAAGTTTGAAATAATATTTAATTTATCAGCTGGGCGTGAACATAAAACATGCTTGATATTAGCAATGACATTCTTTTCTTTGGTGACATTAAAGAGATTGGGATAGAAAAACAACATTGATAAGTGTAGTCCCAGTCAACGAAGATAACATGGCCATGATTTTGCTGCATTTTGGTTCACCTGTGGCAGTTGCTCATCATATGATGGCCACATTATGGGAAGCCAAAATCCGGGGCAAGCACGCCAGCCTAAGAACTGTCGAATTTAAGGCACACAAGCATGTTCTAAAGGCCGTTTTACACGGGGCACGGATTTGCGCAGGTTAGAGCTGCATTAATTTCTAATATGGCGTGACATTGCGCGAATGCATGAACAAAATTAGAACATGGGCTATTTTGCCGTCTCGCATCCACGCATTCTCGCATGTGTTCTAGAAATTCACCGCTTTACACGACGCAATTTTGATTGCGCCTTCGCACGTACGTCCCCAGTAAACACAAAATGCTGCAGATGCGCATCAGATGCGCTTCGCGGCAGCGCTGCAGCTGCGGCGAAGGCGCTGCGGCAGCGAAGAAGCGCTGCACAAGCATGTCATAAGCGCTGCACAAGCATATCATAAGCGCTGCAGAAGCATGCCAGGAGCGCTGCGCTAATGTGCCAAGATCGCTTCAAACGCATGTCCGAATCGCTGAAAATACATTCCTACGTCCGGCCGTCGAGAGTTGTCCGATGACAGTTCAAAAGGAGGGACGGAGAACCCTGCGCCTGCACGGTTTGCAGCCAATTGCTGTCCCCCAAACGCACCTCATACCCTCGCCCAGTCATACAACGTTGTCTCATGGATATGAAGCACTAAAACAAGCCTGAGCCACCCAAAACAAGCCCTTTCTGCGAATCGCCAAAACAAAGGAATCTTCCTTTGGGTCCTTCACGCTCGTCGTCCCTTCTGGTTCCTTTCTTAAGGGGACCCTTTTGTTTACGTGTGGTGTGGGCGTTTCCATTTCTTACCTGGCAACCTTGCCCCCTACTCCTTCTAGCTGTCATCGGACAACTCTCGGCGGCCGGACTGTGCCAATACTATCGCCGCAAAAAACGTAGAACGCTGAACTTTAGGCATTTGTATGAAATTCTGCCGAAGCTCCACAGGGTCGTTTCAGATATCGTCGCACTCGTTGTACTAATGATCCATTGTTGCAGTCAAATAAACAATGAGTTGAACGATATCTGACACGACTGTCGAGCTTCGGCAGAATTTATACAAATGCTTAAAGTTCAGCGTTCTACCATTTTTGCGCCGATAATAGCAATCTGCAGTACTTATCACACAGTCGCGAATAAACAGGGATCCGGCCCGAAGGACCATTTGTTCAGTGGGCCAATGGTTTATTCGCCATCTTTCTGCCTTAACTTCAAGGCAGAAAGATGGCGAATAAACGGAATACAGTGAGAGTTGAACGATGTTCAGTGCAGTGCCAGCCTCAGCTGCGCCGATTCCTGACAGAGGAATCTGCGTTCGCTGGCGGGGTAAATGAAGAAGCTGTGCTAAGGCCTCGGTAATGAAGGATACTACGGAGCCGTTGTCTAACAGCGCCCGAGCTTTTACTTGGACCCCTCGAGGACCCGTGACCAGTACCTGAGCCGTAGCAAGAATTACGGAGTGGATTGGAGCAGCCACGTTGGCCGTGAGTGTGTTTACTGCTATGCCATTTGCCTCAACAGGAGACTTTAATTGAGGTTCAGCCTCAGTATCTTTAGCAGCACACACATTGTTGCCAACCGTTACTGTATGTAACAAAGAATGATGTCGTCCACGACAAGTGACACAGCGCTTAACAGACTTACACTCCTTGAAGCGATGACGACCCAGACAGTTGAAGCAGAGGTGCAATTTTCGAGCCTCATCTCTTCGTTCAACAGGAGTCTTTTCTAGGAAACCGGAGCAGACGGCTATATAGTGGTCCATTGAGCATATAGGGCAATTACGGGCGCTTGTGGAAGATAGTCGCTTAGTCTCAACGTGAAAAGACTTCGCCCCAGACGAGGAAAATTTGGGCGTCGTGTTACTTCCTTTGTCCCAACTCGTAAGAGGAGCTATCATCTCTAAGGCACGGATACGACCCTCGAGAAACTCTACGAGCTCCCTAAAACTGGGAAATAAGTTTGGATTCGCTTCACTATTTGGTGTGAGATTACTCAACCGGTCCTTGGTGGTCAGGTGCGACTCCCATGACTTTCGCGATTCTTTATCCAAACGCTGAGCCGTGATGAAGACAAGCCAGTCGTCCCATGTTGCCACTGGACGACCCAGGTTCTCTAGCGCTCGAACCACCTGAATCGTTCGGTCAACTAACGTCCGCATTCCAATGCTGACTCCTTCATCATCTTTGGCAAATTCATTAGAGTGGACAGATGAGTGTGCAAGCACAGTCGTGGATTACTGTACCTGGCTTTCAGGGCCTCCCAGGTCGGTTTGTAGTTGGCGTCCGTAACAGAGATGTTTTTTACAAACTCCGCTGCAGAATCCTTTAGGCACATCTTTAAATATTGCAACTTTGTAGCAGGAGAAAATCGATGCTCTCCGTCCACTATTGCTGTAAATAGATCGCAGAACGATTCCCAATCCGCAAATGTACCCGAAAAGCTCGGCAACGTTGTTCTCGGAAGCTGGATGGGAAGTTGGAAATTAGCGTGATCGGCCTGATCAGCTCCACCTTGTCCAGATGAGGTCGTAGGTACATCAGGTAACTGGGCGAGCATGGCTTTTAGTTCAGCGCACGTATCATAATAAATCTCCTCCGTCTTCTCATATTGTCCATCCACTAAATAACGCTCCTTCGACACGTCTTCCCGCGTCACCAGCTCAAAGTGCGTGGAAGTGTAATCGTTCCAATACTGCTTCAGTGAGTCGATTTTACTCTGAATGGCTTCCTTAGTGATATTTGCAGCGCCCTTCTTCTTTAAATTCGGCACTAACCTAGTAATTGCACGATCCCGTTGTTCCTGCTGCGCAATCAGTTGCTTCGTCGTCATAGACATAATGTTTACTAGGATCCTAACGGGTAGCCGGTATTAAAGTAATGCTCAAAACGAAGACGTGGGAAAGTAAACTATTAAAGTACTTTGCGCCTAAAAGTGCGCAAAACAGACGAGTAACAGCCCCGTAAGAAACTTCGCAAACCAGGGCGAGCAGCGCACAGCTGATTTCGCGAGAGGAGGGAGGATAGGGAGTCAGTGGGAGAAGAGAGGGGAGAGACAGACAGCGAGGTGAGGGGAAGTATAGCACGCTCATTCGCGGGGAAAGAGGAGTAGAGGCTTTTGCGAGAGGAGGGAGGATAGGGAGCCAGTGGGAGGGGTGAGATACACAGTAGGGTGGGCCGAAAAAAGGTTTTTTTCCTGATCAAATTTGCCCTATGCGGGAAAGTTGCGAAATGATATAAGGATCTCGCATACAAATTTTTTTTCAAATCGGATAATATTAACCACTGCCGCCCGAGCTCTAAAGTTTAAAATTTTGCGAAAAATCAGGCTGATTTCAGAATCAAATGGCTATGATGACGAATTTTATGAAAATATGGGATAATGGGTAATATTGAAGAGTGGCTACATGTTTATAGTTTATGAAAATGAAATTTGAAGTTTATTTTACAAAATCTATGGTTAAAACAATGTCTATGAATTAACAACAAAATTATAGTATAGACCACCCGCACAACACAACTCATTTTTGCCTACGTTTCTAAAATTCCATTTTGGGGGCTAAATTGCAGGTAAAATACTATTTATTACGATTGAATTTAATTTTTTAGCAAATAAGTCATCATATGGTAGTAAATAATCCCACAAAAAGTAATAATAAGGTAAATTATTTTAAATTAACATCAATCATAATGACGAATAACGTACCTGTGGAGCTATTTTCAACAAGAAATTCAGCCAAGGCTGAGAAGGAACAGAACCTGAGCACACAGCATTTCACTAAGTAGCTCTCTGCTAGTTTCGCGAAGAAACTACCCAGAACTCACCACGAGAAAGAGGCTACCATCGAGTTCCACCCGTGTCCCCCCAGCCAACATTTCAAAGGACACGATTGTGTAAGCACATCAATTACTCTGACAAAATTTTATTGTTATTTTTTTCGAATTTCGGCTGAATTTCTCTGTCTCTTATGCACGATAATTCCCATCCATGCCTGCGTTCCGTACTGCACAGGGATTTTGATGCCAACATTATCATTTGAGCCATCCTTTCAACTGCTTGTGTGTGGCAGGGAAAAGGTACTTCTAATACAGATCTTTCCGTAACAAGGTCTTCCAAGTCTTTCTCTGTCATCCCAGCTACTATTGGTGGTTGATCTACCCCAATTGCTTCCCAGTCCACCAAGTCGATATGATTTTGAGCATCGAAGTTTAGCTTTGGAAAATTCGAATTTCCTCAATTCCCCCCTAAGTTGAGCAGAGTTTCTCTCGATTTCAATGTTTTTTTGATGGCCTTTGCACGAATTTGTATGCGCTCATCGGCTTTTGACGGTGCTGAACCGAAGTTCATTACAATGAAGCAGGCAAACAAACCAATGCAAAGGCCTTCTTAGGGCCATTTCCATTCTCCTGATTACTCCGGCATGGCTTTCGGTGTTAACCGCAGTTACATCGCACACAATTGCTTGTAGTCCATTGATAATGACGATTTCCTCCGCTAGAAAATTCATGATGGAATCTTAGAGGCCAATAGCTTTGCTGACACATGTGGTGACATGCCCTAAGTAGCGTGAACCGGGCTCTTTAACGAGAGTTACATGCTCCTTCACTATTGTTTTTCGCTTTGATGGACTATAAACGAAAGCAGAGTCTTTCCTCTCGTCGAAGTAAAGCGCTTGCAGTTTAACAGTTCCCTCATTCCTCCGAAGAGACGTGCGCAATCTTTCCCTTTCCCTTCTAACTTTGTTCTTGTCAACAACAAGTACATCGACTTCTTGAGTAACCAACCCGCTATGTGTTAGGCGCGCAGATGCAAGTGGTGCAGAGGCACTGTTTGATATGCAGAATTATTTACAGGCTGAGGCAAATCTTGGTAATTTCAAATTACTTACACTAACCGTTTTTCCATGAAATCCTCTCCTTCACTTGCATAACATAACTCTTCGTTCAATGTCATTTCATCACCTGAGTCTTCCGAACTGAAGTGTAATGACAAAATAGGGTGGAGCATTCCTTTTTTCCTTCTAACCTGCAAAGCCTCCTGTTCCTATTTTTGGTCTCCTGCACATCGATGGTGCCCATAATCCTGTTGATGTGCTTACACAATCGTGTCCTTTGAAATGTTGGCTGGGGGGACACGGGTGGAACTCGATGGTAGCCTCTTTCTCGTGGTGAGTTCTGGGTAGTTTCTTCGCGAAACTAGCAGAGAGCTACTTAGTGAAATGCTGTGTGCTCAGGTTCTGTTCTTTCTCAGCCTTGGCTGAATTTCTTGTTGAAAATAGCTCCACAGGTACGTTATTCGTCATTATGATTGATGCTAATTTAAAATAATTTACCTTATTATTACTTTTTGTGGGATTATTTACTACCATATGATGACTTATTTGCTAAAAAATTAAATTCAATCGTAATAAATAGTATTTTACCTGCAATTTAGCCCCCAAAATGGAATTTTAGAAACGTAGGCAAAAATGAGTTGTGTTGTGCGGGTGGTCTATACTATAATTTTGTTGTTAATTCATAGACATTGTTTTAACCATAGATTTTGTAAAATAAACTTCAAATTTCATTTTCATAAACTATAAACATGTAGCCACTCTTCAATATTACCCATTATCCCATATTTTCATAAAATTCGTCATCATAGCCATTTGATTCTGAAATCAGCCTGATTTTTCGCAAAATTTTAAACTTTAGAGCTCGGGCGGCAGTGGTTAATATTATCCGATTTGAAAAAAAATTTGTATGCGAGATCCTTATATCATTTCGCAACTTTCCCGCATAGGGCAAATTTGATCATGAAAAAAAACCTTTTTTCGGCCCACCCTAATACACAGTCCACCATCCAAAAGTTTGGGTATGGGGTAAGTCACTGCGGCGTGACGGAGCGACGGCACGAAGTTCACAGGCACCTCCCCGGTCGAATGGCAATGTAATGCTCACTGTAATTCACAATTGTTCCTCTGCAATTGTAGCCTCATGCAGTACTTATCACACAGTCGCGAATAAACAGGGATCCGGCCCGAAGGACCATTTGTTCAGTGGGCCAATGGTTTATTCGCCATCTTTCTGCCTTGAAGTTAAGGCATTAGTACTACCGCGGCTCACGAATCAACTGCCTACAAGAGAGATAATTGAGACAGATTTGTCTTTGTTCTCCAATCTGCAGATGGCTGACCCACTATTTTATAAGCCTGAGAACATCGACCTCATCCTTGGTGTAGATGTCTACGGATTATTACTACGCCAAGGCCTGCAAAGATTCCCTCACCGACAGATCATCGCTCAGAACACTGCTCTTGGATGGGTCATCTCGGGACCAACTGTAGGGAGCGAGTCACGGCGGGCGGGATCCACTCCAAGACGGTCTCTCGTCTCATTGCATTGCGAGGCTGTACAGAATCTGCTGGATGATCTTCAGCGATTTTGGGAAGTAGAAGAAGTTCCTCCCTCCACGAGAACTTTGCGCCCCGAGGATGAGCGATGTGAGCAGCACTTCAAGGATACTCACTCTCGTGGGTCGGACGGGAGATACATCGTTCAGCTTCCAATCGTATCAGAGCTTCCTGTAACTGTAGACGAAACTCGTCGAACGTCTCTCAGTTCACTTGCGTCGACTGAGCAACGATTCGTTCGGGAGCCCGAGATAGCCGCTGCCTACCGAGACTTCATGAAGGTTTATGAGGAACTTGGACACATGGTAAAGGTTCCAACTTCCGATTCTCAAATAAAGCGGGCCTGGTACCTACCTCATCATGCTGTCGTTCATACCCCATCGTTGAAGCTTCGAGTTGTGTTTGATGCCTCTCGCCGTACTTCACAGCACTACTGTCTGAACGATTTTCTTCTATCTGGTCCTCCTCTGCAAAGGGACCTCGGGCTGGTGCTAGTCAAATGGCGACGTCACCGCTTCGTATTTACCGCTGATATTGTAAAGATGTTTCGTCAGATATGGGTACATCCTGCTGACCAGGACCTGCAAAGAATTGTCTGGCGACCGCATCCTAACACCCCAGCGGTGGAGTACCGGCTCACCACGGTCACATATGGCACAGCCTGCGCACCATTTTTGGCGATGCGTTCCCTTCTTCAACTCGCCGAAGATGAGGAGCACCGGTTTCCTCTCGGAGCTGCCTGCCTTCGCGAGGATTCATACGTCGATGACATCTTCTCGGGAGCAGATGAATTACTCATGGCTCAAAGGATCGCTACGCAACTAGTGAAACTGCTGGCCTGTGCAGGAATAGAACTCGAAAAATGGGCTGTCAACCATCCAGCTCTTATGCAACGACGTGCCTCACAACGTCGTGAATGTGAGCAGGAAAAATTTATTGACTCAAAGGAGCCTATAAAAACTCTTGGCCTTATATGGGAGCCAACAGCTGACCTGTTTGGATTTAACCTGCGAGTAACAGAAATCCACACTATGGCTCTCACTAAAAGGACGGTGCTCTCCAAGATGACGCGTCTCTTTGACCCACTAGGCTGGGTCGCTCCAGTCACTGTCGTCGCAAAAATACTCATGCAAGATATGTGGATTTTAAAGATAGGTTGGGATACACCATTACCTACGGATATTAAGGTTCGATGGACTAACTATTTCAATGCAATTCCTAGACTTTCGAAGCTGCGAATTGATCGTTGGCTGCAAACGACGCCGACCTCAAGATGCGAGCTTCACGGCTTTGCAGACGCTTCGGAGAGAGCATACGCTGCAGCAATTTATCTACGTGTACTTGACGACGCAAATCAATGTCGAGTATTTCTTCTCGCCGCAAAATCCAAGGTTACCCCAGTTAAAACTATAACAATACCGAAGTTGGAGCTTTGCGGAGCCGCACTCCTTGTTCGTTTGGTCAATCATTTGCAGAAAATAAAAGCATTCTCGTCGCTACCAGTCTTCGCGTGGTCGGACAGCCAGGTAACTCTCGCCTGGCTGCGAAAGCATCCTAGTTATTGGAAAACCTTCATTGCAAATAGGGTGTCATTTATTTGTAAGTGATATATTTACAAAATATATCACTTACAATTAGACCTTGTTTAGATTCATCCCGAGTTTCTTACAGTCGTCCTATAGTTTCCACTAAATTAAATGCATGGATGACTAATAGCACAGCTACTTAGTTTGTAGTTAAATTAGTTTATAGTTAAGTAGGTTAGCAAAGTTTGGCAGAAAAAATATATTGAACGCTATAAAGTTACGTCGGAATTGTAATTTTTTAATCCCTAAGACTTATCTTTACTGACATAATAGATCATTTATTTATTTAGGACCTAAAACTTTTAATTATTAACCTAGTTCCATTAAACAGATAAAGAGTATAAAAACTTTTTGTAAAAAGGCTAAACATTGGTGGTTATCATAACATTAATGTTCTTTTTTGATGCGTGTGTGAATATACATATCGAAAGAAATTACACGGTGTAGTCCGATTTCAAAAAATTAATAATTTACGTGAAAACTATTAAACATACATGCGTGTTGCAAAATCCCCCGGTCACACGTACAATTCCTAGTTATATTTATTGCTAAGAACCCTACTTTAGTGCACTGATTTAGGAACGGAACCAAACGGAACGTGTGGACTTTCAACAAATTCAGCCGTAGCCTACGTTATCAAAACAACAGGTTCTATTTTATACGCTAGCACTTACATTATTTCCTATACGTTCTCGCGTACAGAGGTTATAGTACAAGAACTTCCACTTTAAATTATATCACGTAAACAAGGAACAAAAGCGAAAATTTCACCATGAACAACGGAAAAAGACGCTACCTTTTGTTGCCAAGTAACGGTTTTACCAAGACGGTCACGTTGTTCCAAGCAGAGCCATATTTTTCCTCGAGATATTACAGGCTGAGTTATAATAAATATAAGGAGCATGCGGAAACACTATACTGCCGCCAGTGAACGCCTAGAAAAAATTATATAGATGTCACATCAAACTTACTTGGAATTCAGCTGCATCTTTGTAACCAGCCAAACCACCATGAAACCATGCTGTCTCCAATGTTCCGTTCGGTTCCTCTGTTGGAAAGGTTGGAAAGGATGAACGGAGGAATGTGGAGAACACCCTGTATCGCGGAGTAGCGGTAGATTTAAAATTCGTTCGCCACCAAAAAAACTAGAATTTCAATATAAATTAAAGGTACGGCAGTACTTACCTTCTATTGCCTATCCTTAGATTGGACAATTACAATGTCTAATCTAGGAATGAGGCCATCGATGCCGTGATAATTTTAGGAGAATTCTCACCATTAAAAATTAAAATAAATTTAAAGCGTTATGTTTCATTAAAATACTTTCCAATCAATCGCCTCTGAGATTTTTTAATCCCTAGAGAGTAAATATTAATTACTTAATCAATAAGTTGAAAGAGTTTATTTAACCTGTAGGAATGGAATGTCCCCGAGACGGCTACGCGACGTCCGCAGGACATTGATACATAATATAAAATTTAATAAAAATCGATAAATTCCATTATTCCTGTTGTTAATTTTTGTAAAAGTTGCTTTATTTGTTTGAAATTAAGTAATTTTTATAATCGTGAAAGAGTACGGGTTTATTGTTCATCCAACGCTTCTCAACCGTACAACATGGGGAAATTTTTAATTTTTTGAAAGTTGCTAAAATTGTTGCTAAATTTGTTTAAACTTTAAAAATTGTTATAAATAATGAAGAGAGACATAATTTCGTTCAATTGCTGTTGTTTAACCCGTAAGGCATGTAGAAAATTTTAACGCTCGTAAATGTTACTAAAATTGTTGCTAACTTTGTTTAAACTAAATTAATTGTTATAAACAATATAAAATTTAAAATAGCGTTCATTTGTTGTTCTTAAACTATAGAAGCTGTAAAAATGTCAATTTTTTTCATTAAATAGTTTCTAATTTCCTCCCAGAGTCCACACAGCGTAGCTCCAACAAGAGGATTACATTTGGTTACCCTAAAATAATCCTCAAAATATCTCTTCCTCCACGAAAAATTTTCTCTTCCTCGATCGGGCGGAAGTATTCTGGCTTCATAAACGAGAGAGAGTTTTTTTTCTTTCTCCCTTCTCCTATACTCCCTACTCGGAGGAGGATCTCGAGACTTTCTCTCGGAGTTCCTCCTCGAGGAGGTGAGTGTTTTAAGAGGAAACCAAATCTCCCAAACCCTGCGTAATGGGACACTAGCTGGACGTCTGCTGGACATCCGAGATAGGACAGTGTGCGGACGGATGGCCAGGACAGCCGGCGGATGTCCTCTTGCTGTCCTGAAAATCCGCGGACACGGAGAGGACGCGGCGGACGCGCAGCGGACGTCCTCTGGCAACGATGTGCTGTGTGGGTAGTCTCTCTTTCTTTCCCACCATGTGCTTGCGGATCTAGTTGTTTTCCTGCTATGAGAAATGTCCATTAATTTTAACTCGTGTACTGCATAATACATCATCGCGTCAGCCCATCTCGTTAGACAATCTTTTTAATATTTTACTAAAAAGGTTGGCTAACTAAAAAATTTTGAGCTGCGAACTTTTCCTGTGACATGCGTTACACATTTCCTATTTCACTATTAATGGAAACCTATATAATCAATATTTAAAAGCTTATATCCAATGGTTCCGAACATAACTACGACCACGTATGTAAACAAAAACACAAAGTCTTAAAATGTGTTTATATTCACCATGCTAGAATGTCAATTCTACCTAATTTCAAGGAGAATTGAATTTAAACTAACTAAAATTATACATTTTAAAAGGAGATGATAAATTCTTACCTAATAAGAATCCCCAAGGACGATCAACAGTTTCACAACGTTTGCCGCCATAGACTCAGCAATGCTCAGCAAACTTCCCAAGCACCCTGGTAAACAATCGCGTATCGCGTAGCGGAGGATTGTTGCACAAACTCGCATTTAGCCCATTAGCAGCGTTCCAGCCACAGATATATACACTAGATTGGCAGTGGCGGGGGGTGGGGTGAAGCCGGGACGCTCGTCTGGCGGCCATGTTGCTTTCACCCACATATGAGTTTGCGTACGTAAGGAACTGTAGGAAAATTACACTGCGAAAGATAATGGTGGTTTGATTAAGGCTTTTAACTATAGAAAACGTTGTCATTTTCGTTTAAGATAGATCAAATTAAAAATAAAGGGAACGATCGTGACACGTACGTGGTAAATTAGCCGATATATTTGAGTGGAACATAACCGGGACGAAGTTATGAAATTGGTAATGCAAGCAGAGCTAAGATTATTACTAATTCGATTCCTGCTCAATATATTAGATCTTGAATCCAAATGCAAGAGTTATCTCGATACAGAAATATTGTGCGCAAATATAAAAGGGGCGTAGGAGATGGGGGAAAATGGTTAACTACGTCGTCTGCTAGGAACGGTCAGCTTGCCTACTATCACGAATACATGATATTGTTCACCCTTAGCTTTACCAGCGGCATTGTCATGCTATTCGAACAAAATAATTCGACAATTCCAAAGTTTTTAAGTTTCCACCAACTGTATGAGTTGTCATTTGCACTGATTTTTAATAAAGTCTCGCAATTCATAAGATACTAGAAGGCCCCCTAACCTTTCACTGCCACAGGGGCGGATCCAGGATTTCTTTCTGGGAGGGGCACAAGCAAGGCCGTATCCAGGATTTTGTTCAGGGGGGGCATAAGGATACCTCGTCATACAAAACGAACGAAATGATAATGGGACGGTATTAAAAATCTAACATATTTTTTAGGATCTGGGGGGGGGCACGTGGCCCCGTGCCCCCCCCTGCATCCGCCTATGCACTGCCATAAGTATTCGGGCGAAAAATATAACTTAATTACATTTGATTCTACTTCTTTAAGCCCATTACAATCTAGCTTTCTT
This sequence comes from Ischnura elegans, assembly GCF_921293095.1. Classification (NCBI taxonomy): domain Eukaryota; kingdom Metazoa; phylum Arthropoda; class Insecta; order Odonata; family Coenagrionidae; genus Ischnura; species Ischnura elegans. Next base: position 112,400,002 of record NC_060259.1, on the reverse strand, counting down.
TACAAGGCAGGCTGCTTGACGCTGTAAAATGCTTTTTCGATGTCGTAAAGAGTCGATGCGACTGAATTCCTATATCCTTAAGCATCAGAAATATAATTTACAATATTTTATACAGGCAGTGTTTTAGATTTTCCCTCACGATCACCCAATTGGGAACTTGAAAACAAGTTATTGGCTTAAAAAAACTCACAGATTTCACTCACACACCATTTTTTATATTCGAGAATCCAGACAAGGGAGACGCCAACTATCGGCCGAATTCGAAAGTAGAGCTTCGAGGGAACCATAGGTGGCTAGGCATTTACCGCAGGAAGTCACGTTGATCAAGCATTGGTATTGTTCGGTATTCTCTGATTTCTGTAGTTATTTTGTTGACATGAAGCTATCATTACGTCGTAAGCAATATATTTTATCCATTGATATTGTGCTTGAGGCTTTTAGTTTGGTTTTATTGCTAATTCGTCACTCAACTACACAACGTTGGTAATATAGAACCACGTTGCGAAATCATAGGCGTTGTAGGGTAGGTATATTCAGTTTTCTCTGGATAAATTGTTAGTGTTAAGCTTCGATAACTTCGTTAGTAATGTATTTTATGCATTTTTATAAATGTGTGTGAGGTCTTTTAATTGATTTTGATCACTGCAATTCATCATTCCCCTTGACGGTAAACCCCGACGGTGGGAAACCACCTTGAGAAATCTTTGGCATTGCTGGGTATATTGTGTTTTCTCTAATTACACTCGACGGCAAAAACAATTTTTTTGAGCCCTGATACCATTCCTGCTAATTATTATGCAAAATGACCTCCTGAATCCGAACATGACATCCGCTTTCATCCATCACCCACCATTTTCAGGGGGAAGCCCCCACTCTAATTTTCATCACTTTCATATGTCTTGGAGGAATGAAAAGGATTATATTAGAATTTATATTTCTTATTAGGTTTTTTAGAGGTGAAAGGTTCTAAAACATGATAATTAATGGTAGGTAAGGTTGTAGACTTGGGGGGATTGATTTCCGTTAATGATTTAAAAAACCCATTAAAATGACGAACCTTTCCTTTTTTCGCAATTTTTTCACTTCTTTTCTTCATTTTTCAGCTCCCATTTTATTTTCCCATAACCAAAATATCCTACAATGATGGAAAAATATACATATCAACAGATTATATCAGCAATAATAAAAATATTTAGGTACACGGCATAGAAAAAATAATGAAAATGTGTGCCAACAGTTGAGAAGGTACGCTACCATGCTGGTGCCCTCAAAACCACACGCGCATCAACAAAGAGAAAAATAACCAGTGTGAAGTGAGGTAGAAGATTCTCATGCAAAAGCAGCAGTAGGCCTAATATTTCAACATGCCCGCATTCAATTTCCCTGAAAATCTCCTCACAAATTTGATGTCTTTATGGAACCATTCCCTGTGTTTATCTGAAACGGCTCCTAAATATTCTATGAAAATATCCAGGTGTGAATGAAGGAAATGCATTTTTAGTGACACGTTAAACCCCATGGCCTAATACGCTGACAGCAGTTCACACGTTTCTGAGCTCATTCTCACAGCTAACACAAGTTTCAGAATCCAAGCCAAGCTCGATTTTATTTATAATTCAGGTGTTTCATACACGTCGAATCTTTGAAAAGTGTCCTAATCTGGGGGTCCACGAGTTCCTTCCTAGGTTTTAGCCTCACTAATTGTAAGACGAGGGAATTAAGTTAGAAATTGAAATTCAGCTCCTGTCTTTTCGATTGCCTTCACAAAGTATTTCATCTGTCTTAATTTGATGTGCAATGGTGGCAAGTGAATATTTTCTGTCGAAACCAGGGAAACATAAGCAACATTTTTATAACCATGAGTAAAGCTTTCTCGCATAGGCCAATTCCGTACTATGTAATGTTTTTCACGGGCGCTGCTGTTGTATTCACAAAGAAAGCAGCACTATTTCGTGAAACCTGATTGCAGTCCCATGAGTAGAGCGACAACTTTCAGATCAGCGCAAACTTACCAATTATAATCACGATAATTAATTCTTTCAAGGATTCAACTGAAATATCTGTACGTCTCCTTCATATCAGCAGAGTATGCAGACAGGACAGGAGGTAACTCATTCCCATTGGCCAACAGGTCTACTTTAAAGCTTGTCTTTGACGAATCCATAAACAGTTTCCATTTTTTGGGTCACATGGTATCATCAGTTCTATCAACAATGCATTTAATTACAGAAAAAAACAAGCCTTTACCTTCCATAAAAAGTAATTTCAGTGCTGACTGACAGGAAAAGATTTTTATGCCCTTTTCTAAGATTTTGTCATTCATTTACGCGAAACTATGTGCCATATGCTACAATGGTTTGACCAAGTATTTGGTTAAATTACTGTAACAAGTGGTGCAACAAACACTTGGAGCTTAATCCTAGTCCTGACCGCCAACTTGGCAGCCAAAGTAAAATTTATAAGCAGTTTTAAAAATTAAAAGAAGAGGTAATTGTTGCGATGCTTAAGTCAATTCACCGCAAACATAGTAGAAGCGATGAGGATGATTTTTACACATGGTAACATAATTACACATTTAATCACGGTAATGATCACAACTCAAGCCCATATACTTACATTCACTTGGAAAAAGCCGGAGTGAAACAATTTCTACTGTAATCCTTGTGTAGGCTTTCGCGGTGTGGCGAGGATTCAGCGTGGAGGTTTTCGGGGTTACTACCGCGTAGATTCTGTAGATTGATTTGCGATCAGATTTTTCTGCAGAGATGAATCTATGTAACCCCGAAAACCTCCACGCTGAACTTCTACTGTTTTGCACAATTTTAACTACTTGGAAAAAAGGATCATCCTTGTCCAAAACACCGAAAAATGTTGACTCTGCGATTGCTAGAGATACCGAGGGAAGATTACGACAACTTCAATATACACAATTGATTTGAGAGGCTGATACTTTGTGCAACTCCATTCTTAAGGAGAAAGATTACTTTTTAACTGAAATGAGAATATAAATTCTTAGTCTTATATTTTTCGTGGAATAAGGAAGTATTACTTTTACTTTTTGGCTGCGAAAGCTAAGAGAATTGCCGTCCAAGGCTAAGCGGGCGAGGCATTGCGAGGGCCAGCATAGTAAAGTGAACCTTCCGAGGTATTGCTACAAATTTTAATCATTGTTGCTATGCAGCAAAATATTTTTATTATTACTGCTGTTTCTTGTTTTATATATCTTTTTATCATTCGGTGGAGGAAGATGTGAAATGGGAGCTGGAAAATTTTAAAAATACGTGAAAATTTGCGAAAAAATGGCAAAATTGATAATTCTTAATGCGTTTTCACACAATTTACGGAGACTTATTCCCCTCGAATCTACCTCCTTACCATATTTGCACCCCTCAAAACCCTTAGAAAAAATTTAAATGCTAAAATAATCGTTTTAATTCCTCCAAATGACTGAAAAGTGATAAAAAATGGAGGGGGGAGCTCCCCGAAAATGGTGGGTGATGGGAAAAAACGGAGTTCATATTCGGATTTAGGAGGTCATTTTACAGTAGAAGCAGCAGGAATGGTGTCAGGGCCGATAATCATGCCGTCCAGTGTTATTTTGTTAGTATTGTGATAACGTTGTAAGTAATATATGTTATGCGTTACCAATAGCCAATAATTTCAATTCACTGCCCTGCTGGCTAAGGCAACCAACGGAAATTAACAAGTCCCTCATTTAAAATACACTCTCCCTGCGTGGCACAGCCGCTATTCGTTGTTGCTCCTAGGTATCTATATACCTCTTCATAACCAAGAAAAATCTTCCTCGACATATTTCAATTGATACATCGGGATGCCTCGACGATACTTCCTACCACAGAGTTGTGCTCCTACTACGCCTATGCTATTATCAGAACACTAACCTCGCTGCATCGGCCATATTGTCAGCGCCTGCAGCGCCGCCATCGGTGATTTGAGTCTCGAATAGAATCCACAAAATGATCACGTAACTGATTAGCACGAGGTGGAAAGGTTGAATTATTTTGAATGTAACCAACCTCGTTATGAACCACTTTCCACATAGCCTTGCTCAGGACCGGATTTACCCAAAGTTATAGGCACCTCTCCATTGAGCGCCCCTCATCACTTGAGCCCCTCCCCCTCCCTCCCAGAGTTTTATGATAAGGCATAGCCACTCGAATGAGTTAAGGTTCGGAAAAAAGGAATAAACACATATATGGCTGACAGCATAAGAATATGCTTGAATTTTTACGCAGGGAAAACATAGACAATTCAATTAAATAAAACATATATTCACAAAGTCAAAACTTATGCTTTTGAAAGAAATTCCTTAAGTTACCAGACATAATTAAAGGTCCATCATACACGCTCCTCTGATCTAAACAAGTAATAATACTTCAATGGAAATAAAATACGGATACAATATAATAATACAACAGCGGAATGTAACATGGCATAAAGGAAACCAGAGAGAATCTTTTCTTGGTAACCACACAAAACACAACTGAATAACGATCATTATGATTTCACGACAAAACACGAAGATAGAGACCGAGATAGCACATATTATTGTTAATTACTGATGCTAGAGATATGAAACTACCGCATTTGAAATAATATCGCTTTCAGAAACATCGTTAAATATTCACTTCCGTCACACACCTTTAGAATTTATTTTCGAGAATATTTTGTATTTTAGCAAATATTAGGTGCCACAGATTCATGATGCTATTTCTACAACTATGTGAATTTTGCCTAGAAAAAAATTTAAAATGGTAGACCATAACCTGTACTTTTCATTTTAGAAATTTCGTGGTGATACGTTCAAAAAAAGGCATTGGAAAACATTTTCATGCGGTGTGAGATGGAAGCGTAGACATTACTTAACGTAAACCATGCTTTCCTTATATCTATTATTTACGTGTGTAGAGACACATTTTCACCCCCAGGAACTTTTTTCCTCGAAGAGTACTTAAAATTGCACCCCCATACAACGCAGTGGTTCACCATTCTTCTTATAAAAAGCACCAAAAGCAGTAAAAGTAGCCCCTCTAAAACACGGGTGTTAATGGCACACGAGTAGCGGTCGGTGAAAGCAAGATGGCTAGTTGCGCAAAATTGTTCTGCCGGCCGGCTTCAGCGCCACCGCGAGGAAAACATAGGGACTGCCAATCTAGCAGTTTATTGCCCCGTTTACACAACGATCGTCGGGACGTTGATCCGTACGATCGTAATCTCAAAACGTCGTGTAGACGCGCAGAGTTACCATCGTAGGCCTTAGTACCTAACACTGCCGAACTTACGTTGGTTAGCGCTAGTGTGCCAAGAAAAAAGAGATCGAAATGAAGATCGATGCATATACGATTCTTTCGCGCCGTTGCAATCTTGATACAGTAATTGATATTTCATAAATAACTCTAATATATCAAAGATATATGGCAACGAATGAAGACATTATTGAGCAGGTAATGGAAGGACGTGATGGGAAAGTTTTTTCTGATGTTCTATTTACCAAATGATATCGGATATTCTATACTATACCAGTTTTATGCATTTCTTTATTTACAGGTTAACCCATACCCATGTATCCTTACATTATACTTCACAGATGATGGAAAATAACAAACATGCACAAAATGTTAACCAATTAAATCATTGTATAAAGGATTTCACAATAAAATTCGCCAGAAATAACCATCACATTTAGATGAGGACGTGGAGATATCAATACTTGTGCCGAATCAAGCCGAAATCTAAGCCTTTTCTAGTTAAATTATAACAGCAATATGTACTGTCTTTAATGCGTGAATATTCTTGAATGTTTTGAGATATTCTCTCGAAGAATCTAGTTTCTTAAAGACTTCACGGACTGTTATGACTAGTTTTAGTTTTATCTCATCATAGCTGGGAGTTGAAGGCATAATTTGCTCTATGGTAATTAAAAACAAGCAGGTGGGGATTTATATAGCTATGACGGGATCCATTAAAAGTTACTAATAAAGGAGATAGGAACAATCTAAATATTAATTGATAATTTTGTAGAGGAATATGCCATTGTTGGAGGATCCTTGGTCGTGCAAGAATTTTCAAATTAACTAGGGAAAGAATATATGAAGTGTTGTAATTAGACAAAGAGATTAATAAATCGTAATTATTTAATTTGAAAAAATTATTTTGGACACGTTAAATCCGGATTGAGTCGATATTATAATAAATTGACCAGTTAGCAAAATATTACAATTTGGAACGTAGCAAGGAGACATATCTACCGTCTTACCGCATGAATATTGCTAAACTTTGGACAGATTCCCATAAAGAAACCTACATTCTTTAACGTTTTACCGACAGTTCGGTCTAGCTTCAGTTTTAGCACATGAAAACATTAATATTCTTTTGCTTCTTAATTTCCAGGATTTCAATTTTCTCACGCAGTGTCGTCGTCAGTTGTTATCTGACACAATTCCACAACGAGGGCAGCACTGAGTTACGATGGTAACTTTTAGACGTGTAAACGTGCAGTAGTCGCGATCAACGTCGGTACGATCGTGGTGTAAACGGGGCATATATCTGTGGTTCCATCGAGTCGTTCCGAATGGAGAAAGAGTCAACCGTCCGGTATACCCGACAGCAGCGCCAAAACGGATGGTTAAAGAACTACGTATAAATACGCAGGGACGCAACACAAACAATAATAAAGCAATGGCAGGGAATGGACGAAAGGTTATAGAGAACAAGAAGCCGTTTCATTGAAAGAAACATGTTAACGAAGTTATTGTGTGTAGGGGCACGAGATGCATTTCTATTACAATCTGAGTCAAGGAGATAAATTTTTAGATTCGCTCAACTGTAAACAATTTGGCCATTCCTCGTTAATGCAATGAAGATAAATCGACAGAAAGAGTCAACCTTTTTGGTAGACTATTCGATTCCATCAATTACGTCTTATATGATGAAAACAAATCCACACAAAGAGTCAAACTTTTTGGTAGACTATTCGATTCCATCAATTACTTCTTATGTGATCAAAACAAATCCACAGAAAGAGTCAACCTTTTTGGTAGACTACAACATTTCATCAATTACCCTTACAGAAAATTAATACTGGTGGCCAGTATTTTTAATACTGAAATACAGTATTAAAAATACTGGCTCTAGTGATTTTCAGTATTAAAATCACTGACAACCAGTATTTTCAATACTGGAAGAGTGCCTTTAATACTGGATCTCAGTATTAAAAATATTGGCTCTAGTGTTTGTCAGTATTAAAATCACTGACAACCAGTATTTTCAATACTGGAAGAGTGGCTTTAATAGTGGATCTCGGTATTGAAAAAACTGGCATCAATGATTTTAGGGAAATTTATTATTAGGCAAGTGACTTCACTGCTGGCCACCATTTAGCATTAAAAATTTTGGAATCTGGGGTGCTAAGGAAAAAAATGCTGCCTCCATTTTTGTCACAAAAAACTTTTATCTCAACTGGATCATGCATTTCATGTCATATACTATAACATGTTTCGTGATGTGTCATAAATTAGATTACCCACTTGTATGAAGAGATAGGTGTATCACCAAATAACTGGATGCATAAGTTATTGAAAACAATGACATTATTTATTGACCATTTTAAGTACTTTTAGTCCCTTTCCAAAGAGTTAACCAGAGGAAATATACATAATTTATTCTCAAATGGAATCAAAACACACTTGTTGCACAACATTTCTGGAAATACAGCAATACATTCAGGAGTTAATTCAGAAATATATGGGAAGGCATTGGAAGTAATACCAATTGATTTTTCTCGGAAAAGTGTTTCATTGGTTTGGTGTAGCTTCACTCCTAAAATAATGCATGTCATTTTATTGGAGCTCACAGTTTTAACTTTGAGAGCATGCGTAATAAAAATCAATTGCTTATTTTGGAGCTGCACGACATAATTAACTCGTTTCGTCATACGTGTATAGCTTTGAACGTGAAAGAGAACATTTTTATAAATCTCTGGAATGAAATTGCATTGTTCCAGTATACTTCCTCACCAACTAAATTTTCAACCGTCACTTTCTGAGCCAAAGTCAAGGATACAAGGTCTGGAGCACCAAACAATCTCACATAATCACTATGATTTTTGCATAAACTTGATCTATGCTTAGCATAAGTAAGCTTCCCATATAATAACTTTGCACAGTTGGATTGAGATGTTTCCATAATTTCAGAGGCCTTTTCCCTAAGTGTCTGTAACCTTAAATACGACTTGCATATTTGATGTGGTACTGCTTGTGAGCTTTGGAACATTCGGGCCAGGACCCCATTGTTGTGCTCATGAGGGAAGGCTGATACTCCCCACAGAGATCCAAAATTTTGTACACTTTTTGGGATGTGCAATAACAAGTGACAATTAAATTTCAATAATTGTGGGGTATTGTAAACATCCTCCATTGATAGCACAAACTTCCTCAGAGCTTTCTCAGCCAAAGAGAACTCTTTCGGGCTGATATGTTCTTGAAGGAATGAAGGAAATTTTCAGTCCATAATTTTCTGTATTTTCTTTAGCCTAAAGTACATATGTTTAAAATATATTGTAACATGTCTTGGTTAGTCACATCAATCGAGAGGGTTACCCCAAATTCGACCAATTGGTTTACTTGTGTGTTTTTCCTTCTTGTGAGTTAATGAGTCTGGTCCCATTTTTCCCCCCCGTCTCTATTTTCCGTGAGCTCAAGGAGGCATGTGTGTGGCCTTCAACCCTGCCTTGTCATATGACGATGTCGTCCCAATGGCCCTTGTGTTAATAGCGACAGCTCACCAATCTCCCCCTTCACCCCGGTGGCATGCAATTCCACCGACAGTGACTAGCCTTGGTGTGACCCTCCCTCCTTCCCCTCCCCTTATAGTAGAAGGAGGACTAATAAGTGCCCCTTCACAATCAGCATTGAAATCACTGGCCAGTATTAAAATCACTGGTCAGTATTAAAATCACTGGTCAGTATTAAAATCAGTGGTCAGTATTAAAATCACTGGCCAGTATTAAAATCACTGGTCAGTATTAAAATCACTGGTCAGTATTAAAATCACTGGTCAGTATTAAAATCACTGGTCAGTATTAAAATTACTGGTCAGTATTAAAATCACTCGTCAATTAATCACTGGCAGTGATTTTAATACTGAAATTTTTAATACTGATCAGTATTAAATTTCTGTAAGGGTACTTCTTATGTAATCATAACAATGCCACAGAAAGAGTCAACCTCTCTGGTAGACTACTAGATTTCATCAATTACGTCTTATATGATCAAAACAAATCCACACAAAGAGTCAACCTTTTTGGTAGACTATTCGATTCCATCAATTACTTCTTATGTGATCAAAACAAATCCACAGAAAGAGTCAACCTCTTTGGTAGACTACTAGATTTAATCAATTACTTCTTATGTAATCATAACAATGCCACAGTAAGAGTCAACCTTTTTTGGTAGACTACAACATTTCATCAATAACTTCTTATGTGATGAAAACAAAACGACAGAAAGAGTCAACCTTTTCGGTAGACTACTAGATTTCATCATATTATATTCATTATAATCATTCATTTTATTATATTATATTATCAATTCCTCAGTATGTAATCATAACAATGCGACAGAAAGAGTCAACCTTTTTGGTAGACTACTATATTTCATCAATTACTTCTTATTTATTGCGAAAACGGCAATTAGAAAATGGAAGCAGTACCGATATTAGCCGTACGCGGCGCTGCCGTCGGGTATACCTTGAGGTTGACTCTTTCTCCATTCTCTAAGACTCGGTTCCCAGCCATAGATCTTTCATATAGGTCTGATCTTTCATATATATAGATCTGTATAAAAGATCTATGGTTCCAGCAGCGTGCTGCAGGCATGCTTTGCGCATGCGCTGTTGAAGCGCTGCAATTGCATGTTTCGCCAGCGCGCTGCGAAAGAGCGCTGCAAAAGCGCTCTTACCGCGCTTCATTGAAACGGAAACGAACTTGCAGCTGTGAATCCCCTGTGCAGCGCTGCTGCAGCTATTCGTGTTTACAGGGTCATATTGCGCAATCCCGTGTACCGTGTAAAACGGCCTTAAGAGGACGCAGTACACCCCTATATCATGGAAGAAGGAGGAGAGGAAGCGCAGCTCACATAAGGCTAATGGGTATAAATTTACAGTGCTGCACTCTGGTGGCCAATTCTCCCTCATCGGCGCCAATTTCAAAATAGCTGACGCCCACAGCGACATAGACACCACTACCTTTATATTCAAAACGTCTAGTTGCGACGTTTTACCAGATATGGACCACCGTGGCTTCAAAATAACTACAAAGTTATTTATGATCTCGATCCGTTGCAATAAAAACTATGCAATGGTTTTAAGCCACTGGCTCTACCCCAAATGGCCTTGTCTAGGCAATAATAGTAGACAACAGCAATGAATTATGCATCTCCTTATCAGACGTCTAAAATATGCCACTATAATTCTAAAATAACTTGGGATAAAAACACAAGACATTAAATGCATACGAATAGATGGAAAGATGAAGCACCTGTTAGGAATACCAGTAATGTCACCAATGAAGTCTAAGGGAAAAAATGGTGGCAGGAATGAAAATAGTGATACATAACCTATTCCATGGACAAATAGGAACCAAGACTAGGAGACTGCCTACAAGAGTATATGCAGTCGAAAGTACACACCCCTGCCATGATGAATGTTGGAGGAAAATGAAATAATCAATTATAATCGGCAATAGGTGTTTATTGAAAAAAAAAACAATTGAAGTCACCATCAGAGTAAGTTTTTACAATAGGTCCAACACAAATCTAATTACATCAATAAGAACATAGCATAGCAATTACTATTAACAGGAGTGAAATCGTTCCAACCACGGGTTGGCCAAAGCAAATGAAAATATTTAACAACATGAATAATACTTAACCATTAAAACCATTGACCAAAAATAAACCCCAACAATAACCAATATGCACCATTTAACATATCTGCCTGTTCAAAAATTTCACTGCCCAGAAAATTCTGGTCCTCACATATACCTCTTTGAACAAATTCGCAGAGGAAGAACATGGCAGACTTAATGTAGGACCATTCTGGTCCAGGACTTTCCTAATGTACCTTCCAATAAAGTTCTCATGTATGCACTCGTTGAAAATGGATTGGAAAATCTTTTCCCAACACATAATCACGTGAAGGACATTTGACTGAGGCAGCACTAGATGACCATAATCACCACCCAGCTCCTTGTGAGCTTTCAAGTGGGCAAAAATTTGATGAATGTCTACTTGTTGCATCTCACTCTCATCTACTAAACTCTCCTTGCACTGTTGACATTTGTGCCTCTTCAGAAACAGGCGGCAAACATAGCCCGCAACATAATACATCACATTCATTTCGTCCACTTCCATTTCCGGACATACATTTAGGTCTTTAAATCCTACATCTACCTCACCATGGGAATCAGCGGCCCTAATCCTAGAACTATTTTTTAAAACAAACTCACTATACTTAACCAAAAACCGTTCTACATCTAACTCACAGTTTGAGTTGCGGGACAGTTTGGAGAGTGCAGTAAGCATCAACTGCTTATACCCTCTCCCAAACTGCACCACTGTCGGGTGGCTGTTGCATCCATGTTGCTGACGGACCACAGCAAACATGTTTTCCAAGGCATCTTGGTTCAGCACCCGTGTCCTTAATTTCCCGATACCATAACTTACCTTCAGTTCTTCTTGCAACAGCAATAAGCACTTAATGCTGATGCGCCACCCATTCAAGCAGGCCGGCTGCCGCCTGCAGTCCACAAAAAAGCTGTTGGTGAACTTCACCAAAGCTTCTTCAAGGAAAGCAGCATGAGGACTTCCCTCCATCATAGCAAACCGATACTTGTATGGGTGGCGCCTCAACTGTGTGCTATTAAATGTATCAAATAGCTTGTCCATAAAGATAAAGAAGTTACCAGTATGGATGGCATCATTCGGTAGCTTGTTTAAGGCAACAAAAGCACAAATTGCAACATACACACTATGACTAAACACCTGAGAAGCCAGCTTGACTTTCATTTTTTTGAAAGCCCTGACATCCGCGTGGAACTTTGTGATTTTGGGTATCATTGTCAACTTGAGTGGATCAGTCAGCTCAAACAAGTTTCTAAAATGTCCCCAGTGCACAACATTACCGTCAAAGTTGAAGTCATACCTTGTCAAATTATTCCTCATGCACTTCAGCAAGTGCGGAGGGTCAAACATGAAGTACACAACCTCATCTTCCACCCTGAAAAATGGAGACTCCGGGGTCACCCCAAGAAGCCTGCGCAATTTGACATTGTGAGGTCCCTGATCGCATATAACAACCTTCACTATATACCCCGCACGCCTCACCCTGCTAATAGAATCTAAAACTAACCTCTTCAATACTCTAACGCCCGTGCTACTGTGTGTAACCCAGTAGCCAATGGGCTGTTTCCACGTCTTATTCAATCCCTTTATCATTAAAACTAGGCACTGATTCCCAATGGTAACTTCTGAGCTACCCCCATAGTTGCAAAGACCAACAACACAATCATTAGAAACATCGTAAAATAAATTTTCTTTTACAGCTACCTCATCTAAAATTAAGGCCACCACCCGATCCTTCTTCTGAAGATTTTTGCTCTGCTCCTCTAGGGCAATGAGGGCATTTTCGTCCACCCCTGGCTTTACCAATATTTCCTTCTGCCAGTTCATGAGAGATCTTACAGAAGGTAGAAATAAAGTCCTTTGTAAAAATTTGTATGACCGAGGGCCATGGTAATACATGCTCAGCGCAAAGTTTTTCATGTATGCCGACCACCGCCGACCATACTTGCTTACATGGCCCAACCTCATTTGAGCAAGAAAAAGTTTTTGTGTCTTTCGAGGCAAATACTTTCTACTACTCTCAATGAACTGCTGCCTCGTGATTCCAGTAGCAGACCGTTTCTTCACCCGGAACAAATTGGCCCTCAGTCGGGCTATAGTTGAGGTGTATTTCACCATCCGTTTCGATGTCCTCGGAGTCCAATTCCGCCGTCTCGAATTTCTATTAGGAGTGATGCACACTGCGGAAGCTAATAAAAAAAGACTAAGGTTACTTTCTGGAACCAATGCAACAAAAACAGCTTTCACAAAGAGGGTAATGCATATGAAATGTAAATCATGGCCAAACATTTTACTTAAGTGTTTACTTACATGGAGTATGATTTCGGGGTGGCGTACTAGGGCAAAGCTCAAGACCCACCGGGGGAGATTGAGCATGGTGGTCCATCTGAGGGGAAGAAACACCTACTAATTCCTCAGAATGGAAGGTATCCATCACACCACCTGCAAAAGAATATTCCCACTTATTAAATGAATCCACACATTTTGTGCAAAAAAGCACAGCCTTGCTTGGATTTTGAAGTAAACTTAACAATATTAGTTTTCGTACTGCTAACCAGTTACCCCAATCAGTAGCATAAACCATAAAAAAATTGCAATGGGGGTCACAACATTTGATACATGGGGTTACTAATATTAAATTTAAAAAACTAAAGAAGGAGCACTCTTACCTGATGGCCCAGGATCATTTACTGCAGAAGCATCTATAGTCCCTGCAACTGACAAGTAAACAAGAATTAGAAATCCAAGCAATCCACCTGGCTGTTAAAAATCAACATTTGCCTTAATACGTAACGCTATATCATTCCCTAAACGAAACCGATGGTTGATAATCCTTTCAAGTATGAGAGGACTAAGCCACTAAATTAGGCATACAGTCGCTACCTAATGGCAACAAAGGGCCTGCAAATTATTGCCACGCTGCTACTTCAAAGCACTCATTAAAGTTATCACAGTATTTATATCAGTACCTATTCCGCAAAGCAGGGTCGCACGTAATCAAGCCAAATGTAATATGTAAACCACATGGCTGGAAATCACATTCACCCCTTGCGGAATAATCTCTTTTAATTATGGTGATGCATTAGAAAATTAAGTTTAATTGTCAAGGTAAATAATACCATTACGGAAACCGACTCCCTATTCTTAAATAATGACAAAAAATCGCTCCACGTACCCAATGCCATCTAAACGCGTGGTGTGCCTGCACGGAATGGCGGCCCATAAAACTGCGACCTTCCGAACAAAGTTAATTAATAGATTTACGTTGAGTAATAATAACTCTTTAGAACCCATCTCCCGCTTTACCAACTTTACATCACCGTCCGAGAAATACTCTTACGACAGAGTCACTTGAACATACTGTGAATGAAATGAAAGGTCCAAGTTCCACAATAGTTTCTCAAGGGAAATAATACCATATCGGAAACAAACTGCGTATTCTAAATTATAAACCAAAGCGTCCATCGAACCATGCCCATCAAAAAGCGTGGTGTGCATTCACGGAATGGCGGCCGACCGCATGGAACTGCGTTCTTCCGAACAAATTTAATTATAACATTTAAGCAGAGCTATACGGACTGTTATACGAATACAAAGGTGGGAACCTGGTTAGATAAGATTAACGAAGTCATATTTTCGCCCGAGTATGTCCTTCTAACTTCAAAGCGTGACCACGAGGAAACCCATAGAATGAAGAAATCGGCCATTATCCGTTACTTAAATACATTTACATATAAATGTGCACTAACAAAATTATAATTAGGTACTCACCACAACGCTCGCTTGGTTTCCACTCGTAACGGCTGGGAACTGCATCTGCCCGCAATAATGCACGTGGCGTCTTGCATTTATAATCTCTATCAACGAAATGGTCGCTACAGAGCCTCATATTTTTAATGTCTTTCTCCAGCAAATCTTCCCGGAGAGCAAACTTCAGCCACTCAACCGCCCTTAAAAAAAGCATGCCGTGAGAGTGTGCATAAGGTAACAATAAATTCATTGATACCTCCAACTTCAAGGATTTCACTTACCTGTTACGATCTTTTGGAAAATAAAATAAGGATACCGGTTCATCTATCCGGCACCCAAAAAAATTATTGCACCAAAAAGCAGCGCAATACACACCACGCTTCCTCTTCGTTCCCGAGCAAGTTTTCGCCATCATGGCCGCCTAACACACAAGTCGCGTTATTCACACATGTCGTCCACACACGTTGGCGTCCTAGGTGAAAGTGAACGAAGCCGAATTGCCTTGGAGGCAGCACTGTAGAGAAAGAGACATCTACCGGCATACGAAAAAATGTCGAAGCTGCGCTTCCTCTCCTCCTTCTTCCATGCCTATATTACATGCTTCTACACGTTCCGTTCTTAAACCGTTGATTTTGCTTGTACAGGCATGCGGTTTTCGATATATTCAAGGAAAAGTATGTAGCTAAGTCGATATCTTATTTTTATTTTTTTTCTAAATTATACAACTATGCAAGGCGGTATTGGAAATAATGGGAATTTTCGGGAATCTCTGTGGAATATTGAATCCATTAATGGCGTTTATGCTTACGCATCACCTTTTAGTCAGATGTTTATGGTTAACACACCAACTCTCGTGGCCAATGCTTTTCAGATAAGTGCGTAATTAAGGAATGAAATACGAGAGTTTTGAGGGATTTCAGTCCCAAAACGGGCATCAACGACAGCGGCCGCAGTCATCTTAGTTCTCACTTCTCTCGCCCCGAGCGCTCTGTCAGAAATAGAACGGATTGCTATCATACGCTATTCCCTGAGTCTAGACTTGCAAAGACCTTGAAAGAGGTCCTAGAGGGATGGGAGGGGAAATTTTCCCCTCCGTGGCCGGTGTGCATGGGGAACATAAGGAACGATTTGGTCTTCAGTGTCTGCCACCGCATTCGTGCAACAGTGCTTGAAATCATTCAGATGCCGACTGCCAAAAAACGCCAAAAAAGGGGCGAAGTGATAAAAAATTGTGATCTGTGACAGAGTTGAGAGGAAATTTATAGCAGAAAATTTTTTGCGCTTTAGAACTGCATTGACAAAAGCTGTCTAGTTCCGAAAATCTCAGGATACACCCTTGCCTAAAAAAGCTCAACTACTCGAGAGGGATATCCTGAATAGTGCGAGCCACATTTTTGGAGAGCATGAGAAATGCAAAGAAATCGGGTATTTTTGCGATGGTAAAAACAAAAGTGATCATAAAAACTACATTCCAGAATTGAAAAGAAGTGGGGTGTATGAAAAATTTATGTGTATTGTAAAAAACATAAGTCGTCATAGTCGAAGCCTTATTTATGACGTGGATAATAATCCAGTAGAACACTACAACGCTGTTATAGCAAAATTCATTGGTGGAAAAAGTCAATTATGCCCTCTCCCGTTCATACAAGGGAAGATGTGACGGAGCAGTTGTGAGTTTTAACTCCGGCAACCCATTGCGCACACTTTATAAAAATGTATGCGACGTAAGTCCAGGGTACTACTGCAAAAAGTCCCTTCAGAGGAAAAGTGAAAAGGCGCTTTCAACTTCAATCAGAAGGAAAGGTGTGCCAAGATCGAAGAGAAGTATATTCAGTCGTCTGGAAAAAAATCGTGACCCTGATTGCGGGCCCTTTTCTGAAGACAGACCGGACATGCTAAACCACCATTTGAAGATGAGTGTCGGCTTTTCCTCAAATCCCTCCAAAGGAGTGAAAAAGAAATAGAGGAAATCGAAAGGCAAACAGTGGGGCAAGGAAAAAATATTCAGTGGGTCACAATGCGGCGGAAGATGCTCAGTGCTTCCAATTTTGGCCGCGTGTGTAAAACGCTTCCGCACACTGGCTGTGAAAACTTTATAAAATCAGTTATGTACAGCAATTTTGTCTCTCCTCACTTGGAATATGGAAGGATAAATGAGGAAAAAGCTCACACAGCATTGGAGTTAAAGGAAGGTATTTGCATTCAACCATGCGGGCTGTACGTTTACAAAGAATTTCCTTTCCTTGGAGCTACTCCCGATGGAATTGTTGGAGATCATGGGATAGTCGAAATAAAGTGTCCGTCATCGGCAGCAGAGATGACTGTAGAAGAGGCAGTCAACAAAGGAAAAGTAAACTTCTGGATGAAGAATGACAAAATGAAGATTAACCAGAAGCATAATTACTTCTTCCAAATTCAGGGCCAGCTTCACATAACCCAGCGAGATTTTAGTATCTTTGTCGTATGGACCAAATGTGATTTAAAAGTGGAGAGAATCGAAAGGGATGACGATTTTTGGAGAAAATTTATGGTGGAAAAATTGAAAAAATTCTACATTGAGTGTATGCTTCCCGAAATTGTTGATCCGAGATTCTCCCGACCAATGCCGATTCGGAATCCTCCTGGAATTTTGGCAGCTCAAGAAATGAGAAATTCAGCGGGGAAACGAAAGAGGGGGAGAAAGACGGGGAAGGACAGTTGCCTAATAAAAAAGCTAAAAATAAATAATTTAAAAACAGATATTACATACTCTTTTCTTTAACTCTGGTGCCGTATCCCAACAATTACCAGGAAACTGCTAACCTGTCCCCATCGGATAGCACTCCATTCGAAACAGCAACCAGAAACTGAAAATTACCTCGAACGAAAAGACCTGCGAGTGAAACAGGATTTCATCAGGACTTTTCAAGTCCGTAAGGGCAGCATTTTCGTTGTCATTCGTGTGGCACATCCGATACAAACAGAAATTGAAGGTGTATCTTATATTCAAGCCAACATTATTTTGTAATCCTCATTGGTATATTATTGATTTTGCTGCAATATTTACCTTGTCGCCAAGGTTTTTCCCAAGAACCCTACAGTTTTTCCAATCACTACAGCTGATGCAACTCCACTACGAAAGCTTTTCGGATTCATAACGTCTGAATAATTAAGTACTATTAAAATACAAATTCAACAGGAAAATAGAATATTATTTTTATGCTACAAAAATAATATTTTTCGTTCCCAAGTCTATTTTCCGCGGTTTTATTTAGGTATCTAGTATGTCAGATGCACATCATGTGTGCGATCTGGCCCGAGGGACCAAAAAATGTGCGGGTGGGGATGAGGACCCCCGGTTACGATAAGGCGGGGACACCTTCCAGCGAATGGGGATTTATTTCCTCCGTGACTTCCGAGGAAGCGCATGACAAAATTCTGCGTCCATACGCTCTCAGCTTTCCATGAATACGGATAAAAAAACTCAAAGTGACACCCATGCTGAAAGTAAAAGGGCTCTGATGAGAAAGGGTAACTGATCCTCGAGTATCACTACTGTCAGGGTGCACACACACCCAAGAGTGCGAGTGAATTCCCGTTGGCGACGGCCACGGGAGAAGCGAGAGAGGAGGAGGAGCGAGAGCTTGCAGAAGCCTCGCCCGCCTCATTCCTTCAAAGAGGAACACACTGAAGATAACAAACCCTAGTCAAAAACGCCGACGCAAGGTTGGATTGTCTGTGACGACTCTACCGGCTGACAAGAGAACTATCTCCAAACTCAGACGGCCTCGAGGGAGGAGAAAAATTTATGTCCCACGTCCTCTTAAGACCTGACGTTAGGAGCACATGTAGGCACACCAAGCTATGAATAGTTGGGTGTGCATCACACATAAACATGTTTGGTCTGCAACACGCATAAATAACAGAAGTAGGTATTATTACAAGTATATATTGTAAAAGCATAAGCGTCCATGCTTGCAGTTCTTGCGTCTGCTCAGTGTTGCATCCGAGGTAGGGTTAGCCGTCGGATGTAGAATCACGTTTGGGTGTGGCTCCAACACCTTACAACATCTTGGCGTGGGAGCTGGTCTCCATGGGAAGTTGCACAGGTGATGTGAAATGCTGCTACCGTTACCAATAGGAAGGCCTCACGGGGCGATGTGAAGGCTGAGCGGTTACTTGGGTAGCCTCGCGCTGTGTCTGATGGAAAACACGTACCTGTTGTGTACGTGAATTAAGGGTGTTCTATACCTCCGCGAAAAACGGCTCTGCAGACTTCAGGTTGCTCGCCATTTGCTCGCTTATTATACACTCTGGAGAGAACTTGTTTTGGATATGGTTTAAGCTAAGATTATTGTTATTGGCAAGTGAAAAAAAATTATTTGAAAAGCATTTATTAATTAGTTATTTGCGCTGAAAAACACAATAAAACGCCTGTTTTCTCGATGTAATTCTACCACGTAGAAAATGCGATTTGAATTTTTTTTTTCGGGAAATGAGAACATTCATCCTTCTTCTTGGAAATAAGATACGTTTCATCAATGTAATATTTGTAATAACGACACTATAGCTCAATTTCCCGAGCGTGTTTTCTCAACGTCAAGCGCTTACGATCTTTTCTTCCATGGCGCTGCTGTATGATCCCCCACTCTCGGTGAAAGAGCTTCTCACCCCACAGCCATAGCTGTCCAAGAGGATAGGGCAAACTGGTTCCCTCGGACTGGATACCCTCTATAGGTGCGGTAAGCTGTACTTAAATTTGATTATTGAATTTTGAATTGTGAAATACAGTAATATCTCTTTATTGTTTTAAAAAAGACGTACTGGTGAATAATATTGCATAAAATGAAGAATTAAAGTTACTATATCGTTTTTTATAGGTGCGGTAAACAAGTAACGACGGGAATGCGCATCGATTCCATGGTTCCTTTCTGAAATACATGATCTTTGATACCAAGTTTTCCGTTGCTTGCGGTTTGAAATCTGTCGTGCCTCATTGCTTTTTTAAAGGCTATAAGTGTTGAAAATGTGCTTCAAGCTAAATTTAAAGTGAGATAACGCTTGATATTACGTAGCAAATGTGTTGTCAGTGGCTGTCAATGAAAATGCAGTGAAATATTCCGATTTCCGTGACCACTCACCAGGGGCCGTATTCTGTATTTCGTCGGTGCCGCACCGGTCGGTTTCCCTTTCAAGCCCACCGACTGGACATCAAACCGTACCGACAACGGATTCCGCACCGACGACGACACTTTAAGCGATTCTGTAAGGTCGTCGGTTTCAAACCAGTCGGTACGGTTCCCCTTCCTTCCCAAACAGGGAAAATCCGAATATATCCGAAGTTTCACGTGTCTCCACCAATGAAAGAAGGGTAAAAACAAGTGAAGACTCATTGGCACAGTTTGTTGTCGTCATTCTCAATCTTTTTATTTGCGGAAATTACGACTTATTGCTAGATTAAGATAAACGATATTGGATAAGTTGTTAACAATGCTGATATAATGTGTGGTAGTAATGCTGTACCTACAGAATCGAAGGAAACAATATTACAACATCACAATAAAGTTGGTATGTGATGGAGATTGTTGTTGCTGGAATGAATTATTGAAACTATCCTTGAGATCGTAGTTTCTTTCTTTAAATATTGGTTCCGTATAATGCTATTTATTCATGATTTGGTAATATAGTTGTCATTAAGTAAGTTCCGTTTAAATGTTATCAACGGAAGGTTATGCCATTGGCACCGTAGCAGACGAAAATAGCATACCATGGAACGTGAACGTAGGATTCAAATGCAAATGTAATATTAGAGGAACAAGTTAGGAAATTGTTATAAAAATATGGAGCTGGGTGCAATTAAAAGAAGTGTAATGACGAGGAAGTAAATAAATTGTGATTGGGTGAAATACATATGTATAAGTTGCGCATTCCAAGTGAGAGAAAATGATAATATTGCGGTAAACCTCATACTTATTAACAAATATCTTCTTTTATCGTCAAGGGAATCAATGGCTGACGATGAAATGAAATATAGTTGCCCGTTACAAATGAAAGAAACTGATACCGTTGTGGCAAACTTCATACTTAAATAAAAAGATCTTATTTCTATGCCGAGAGAAACGCCAAATTGATGATTGAGTGAAATAACAGTCGCCTATTCAGAGTGATATAAAGTGATAACATTGCGGCAAAACTCATATTTAATCAAAAATATCTTTTTTATGTCAAAGGAGCAAATAAATGATGATAGAGAGAAATAAAGCCTATTACAAGCGAGTGAAAGTGGTAACATAAATGAGAGAAAGTCATTATATGTTAGCAAACCTCATTTTTATTAACCATCATCTTATATTTCTGTCAAGGTAATTAATATAGATGATGACACAGTGAATTATAGAGGCGTATTCGAAGGGGCAGAAAAAGATAACATTGCAGAAAACCTCATTATTTACTCGGTGATGAGGTAAAAACAAAATAAAATGTACAATGCGCTCCGGGGAGTTCATGAAACCCACTAGTCGGTGGCCGTACCGACACCTTTTTGCTGTCGGTACGGCTACCGACGATCTCCCGTCCTCTCGTCGGTGCCGCACCGACCGGGTTCGTACAGAATCGCACGACTTCTTACCGGGAGTCGGTGTGACGTCGCACCCGACGAATCGGTGCCGCACCGATCGGTTTGGAGTTACAGAATACGGCCCCAGGTAAGGATTTGTTGATTTTGTCAAACATTCATTTGATCTGTCATTTTATGGGGTTTTTGTTGCTAATGTTGCCATTATTTCTTTAAGGGATACTCAACATTGTAATCCGAGGATATCTACCTTGAAGGAAATGGCTATGTTGTTTGTGCGGTTTGACTGCTCATACTACTCAGACGGCTACACAGGCTATGAAAGTGGCTGTAAACGCCGTGTACGCGGTCATTTATGTCGTGTAAGTATTTGATGTATGTAGTGCTCAATTTATGGATAAAAATATTGTCTGAAATGTTTTACCTTGCGCGATTGTACGTAGATGTGTGTTTTCTTTTGCTGTTGGATGTAGTTGATTACCTAATGCGGTATGTGATTAATGGTCACTGTGTTATAGTTAATTGAGTTGTCAGTTTGAGTTTATTTACCAATGAAATGATAATGTATAAAGCCTTGAAAATAGAGATAAAATTTCCGGTATTAAAAACTTGAGAGCTATATTAGGTGACGGTCTCAGTACAACTGCATTCTGTGTAAGTGATCATGACGGTGAATTAACACCGACGTTAAGGATATCATTTTCATTGTGCTGATTTGTATGTATTATGCTAATTTGTTGGCAATTTCGTGTACAGCGAATTGCCAGGACTATTGTTTTTATGCCGATATTCTGCATGACTTATCTTATTTGTATTGCATTGATTTGGCAATCTTCAGAAACCATGTTATACCATAAATGCTGATAGCTCTTTAAAAATAATTTTTTTGCCCTCTCTATTTAAATAATAAAGATATGTCAAGGACCAAGTTATAGCATACCCAAGTTTGTGCGGGTCAGAGACTAATTTTGTGGTGGCATTGATATGGAATGACTTGTATTTGGTATTCAGAATACCGTTTTGTTTTGTACATGGCTTTCTACGTGACATCAGAAGAAGTGGTGAGAATTATGTGGCAACCCTAATTTGTTCTTACAAGATGTTGCTAAGCTAAATAATAACTTCATTATTTGTGGAAGACATTTTTTCAGAGAGTAATTTACAAATGAAACCCTCAATCAAATTTTAATGCCGTGCCATCTCTGTTTTTTCTGTTGCCTCTTATAAATCCATTGTTAAAATTTCCTCTGGTGTGAATATGGTTGCTTCTACATCACATGGTAAAGAAGGTGAAAGCTCTTGCATATCACAAGTAACTTTGTATCTACTCATCCACATCGATGCAAATTTATATTGTGCATGAAATTCATAATTAATCATTTAGCTTTGCCAGTATTTTTTCTAAGCAAATTATGTCCATGGTATTCTATGAAAGGTTGCATTTCATAACAGAATAATCAGCAAATTGCTATTACATATGCATTCAATGCTTTTATTTTGGCCATTATCATCAAATTACAGTTGCCTTTCACATTTTTTGCAGCTAGCTGTTCGATGCATTTTGGTGACCTCATGTTAGAATTCTCCTCACAAGGATGGTGGAAGTGTGTTGCTGTTGAACTAAAGGTCATGTAATTATTAAAAAATCTAAATGTAAGCAAAAATAAAATATCTCTTGTGGCCCTATACCACACGGGAATTTAAATGACTCTTTTAAAACTCTGCTGCATCTTGAGTGCATTTTAGTATGTAGTGATATTTATGCAGTATTTAAATCTCTGGTGGCCATAATAATTTAATGTGTATCACCTTCATGAGGCCATTGGCTTGTTCAAAATGTCTCTCACCTGCATTTTTTGTTTCAGTATATTTTTAATTATTTGTTGCTGCAAGATGGATCAGAGACACAACGTGAAGTACACTGTCTGTGCCCAGTTTAATTTTTTATGATAATATTGACAGAGTTTTGGGCCCTTTACGTATATTTACAGGCATATTGGAATTATCATACAGGAATATTTTTTACACTGTGACAGTACCAAATATCTTAGATAATATCTTAATGTGAATCTTCATTGGTGACTACATATTACAAGAATAATGAAATTACTACTGGTATCCACTTGATTGGGAAACTTACTTGCCCCAACTACCTCCACGCAGACTAGGTCTTATCAACTATGCACAAATTCATTCCTATTTAGACTACAAAATTTTCCTCTGGGGAAATGCTAGTGTAGCTAGAGAGTTATGCTAGTGTAGCTAGAGATGGAGCAATTTCTATGTGAAAGGTGGCTGTTAAATCATTGTTAAGGGTTTCAATAAGGACACTCACTCTGCCATGTACTTATATTGTCATGAATTTTTTTACGTTTGTCTGTAGTAATCAACATATGCTGATGCCTAATTCTGCTATACATAGCCATGTGAAATGTGGTAAAGAAAATGTTCATCTGGCTAATCAGCCACTGAACATAAGCAAGAAAGGTCCTCAATTCGGCCTCAATGACCGACAATAAGATTCCTAATTCAATTAAACATTTAGCCTGCCAAAATATCTTTAAAAATAAATTAAAGCATCTGCATATCCATAAATGCTACTACAGCGTCGTTGAGATTTTGAATGATAACTTTTTTGTAATCTGCATTTTACAGCTTGTTTCTTCTTTTGTATGTATTTTTTCTATGATTATGCCCTATGTTATTCATGTTAACCTGCAGGACATTAAACGTTGTTATTATTATAATTTTTTAATAAGGATGGTGGCACACTTGCCTTTTTTTAATGCAGATTCATTAATGTTGGTAATTTCTTTCAGGGTTTCTTTGTTGGAGTAAATATCAAGGATCATCACTATGGAGAAAATTAGTGGCTTTTATTCCTCTAAGCAATGTACAGTAAAATGTATTTTATTGGAATGTGTGATGTATTTTTAATCATCATGGATTCATGTTGACATCTGCTGTGTGTTGACTGCAATTGTATTGATTTTGCTGTGTTTACTGCTCATTATTTCGTTAATTAAATCTTTATTAGGAAGTGCAATTTTTTTTTCTATCTCCCAGTATACCAAAGCGTGCAACCCGTGATTTATTGCAGCAATTTCACTAATAATCTCTAAGCTTCGCAGTACCCAGAGATTATTTTGGTAAATATTTGATTCTACATAATGATCAGTAATTCTTAGTGAATAAATTCCTATTAGGGTGAGATGTTCCAGTTTCAAGATGCTTCAAACAATAAATAAGTATATTATGAAGTCCAGTTGTATAATTAGTCTTTTAATTTCAGGGAATGTTTTTTTCTAGGGAGGTTTGGTCTATTGCAATTAAAATTATCACTTTTACATATTTGATATGTTGGTGTTAATTTGAGTTGTAATAAACCAAGACTCCTTGGAAAAAAATATCCCTTTTAAAACTACTGGAATAAATGGAATAGGCAGTGAGGCCGATTTGAATTTCCCGGTGACAACTAACGCCATCTATTGCTGCGTATGAGCACTAGGTCGGCCGGGCCACGAATTTAACACACAGTCGACACTCCTTGCCACAGCAGTCTCTCTCACTACCTCCCCTCCATCGTCTCTTGTGTCCCCTACATCTGGTTTTTTTTTCCTCTATGCTTTCCTCGACCTAAGAAGCCCGTCTGACCCGTGGTCGGGCCCCAGCAGGCCAACAGTTTTTTTCGTTATTATCCGAAGCCCTGTGTTCTTGTGTTGCGAGCGGCATGTTTGAAACGGGGCTAGCGCGAGTTTTCAAGTTTTCTGTTCTCATGCATGGAAAGTGAAAGGAAATCAAAGAGGAAGCATATCTTTTGTGGGAAGGTGGAAAAGAAGTACTAGGAATAATGGTGAATGTATAAATCCTTTTTAAGTGTGCTACATTATTAACAGTTAGTATATCTTTAGACACGTATTTTCATCCACGTAAAATCTGTAAAAACGTGATGCAGCTAAGAAATAGACTATCAAATTATTTTAACCATTTTAGTCATTACAAACCTGCAATAATAGATGTTATTTACACTACAGAAGGAGAAACTGCTTTAAAGTAAGTACCTACCTCTCGATAATTTATTGGCTGTGACTATAATATATTAATTTTTTGTAACCAAGCATTGAAAATAAGATGAATACAGAGAATATACTGCACATTATCAATTAGATTCTAGGTTACACCATTGCCTTTTAAGTTCTTGCTGACGCTAACCAAGAATAAATATTTCACCGAGTAGGTAATATAACGTGCATATCTTCATTTCGTGTCTAAATATTTTCAAAAGTAACCGTTATGTCATCAAAACACGATATGAAAAGTATCACGTTGGTTTATTTGTCTCGTATTTCCGACATATATGTTTCTCGATAACTTGCAATCGAGGGAGAAAACTTCGAAAAGTTATTTTCTTATAAAAATATTCTTATTTATTAAAATTACTATTATTAATCATTACATGAGTCACCCAAAAGAAAGAATTTGAACTTGAACCACCTTGTATCACTAAGCAGGGGTTGATGTTTGGTCGATGTAATACAGCGACGACGTCTAGATGACCGAATTTAATCTTTAACTATCTATCTAACTATTTGCGTAAATATGCTTGTTGTATGCATAAATTAGATACGCGAGATCCAATGAACCTGCAAACCAGTTTTACAAGTATAAGACAAGAATTTTACTTGTGTAGCAGGAGTGACGAGAAAACAAACAATACACACGGATAAAACTCGAATGTGGGATATTTATTTCGCTCGAGTGAAGTTATGCAAACTAACTTCGCGTTATATCTCTCACCAACAACCTGTTTCACGTGCTGCTTACACACTTCTGAGCGATTGATACTCTCAATGAATTGTTCTCACTACAGGTCGTAATGAACCGAAACTCTGATGATGGATGCAACTTTTCTCAGAAGTGGGCGGCAACTTCCGCGATTTTTCAATGCTAATTTTTGTGAGAATGACTGAACGAGGTAGTTAGTTATTTTTACCCATCCATCGACCGAGTTATTAACTAAAATTAAGATTTCGTGCCAGAGTAAACGACCACATTGCGATATAAATATGCGACACTTCATGTAAAATACTAGTGCGCAGGATCAGGTAGACTCATTATATTTAACTGTTGAAATTATTAGGCATAATAAGACGTCTAGAAGTTTATGACAACTAAATGTAATTTCATTAAAAGTTCTTCAGTTTAGAATGATACTAACATCACCGCAGAGCGGTTGTAGTCATTGGGAAGAAACTAAAATTTCTCAGGAGCATTACCCGATCAATTTTTCTCTACCCCTCGAGTACACTGTATGACCCTTCCAGGATGGAACCCTGGATTGAAGTTAGGTCTTGTACTTAATATGTCTCCCATTTTTTTAATTTCGAAGGGAATTTTAGGTCTTATACTACACTATTATTTAATATGAATGAGAATACATATATACCAAGACTTATTTGCCACGAAAAAAACATTTCGCTTATGTTAGCCGCGATTCAAACCCAGATCCTCCCGATTGCCGGTCCGTTACATTACCAAGTAATTTTTTCTAGGCGAATCTTAGACACAAGTAAAAAGAGTCATTGAAGAGTCAGTGAATTTCATATTCAAGGAAAAAGGTTGCTTCGTGGTATAAGTGGTAGCATATTTAACCGGCCATCGGGGATATCCGGGTTCGAATCCCAGGTTAGTCAAATGATTTTTTCATGTCGATTATCATACTTATTTAACTATGCACTAGTGTATTTAACTATGCACTCGTGCGCGTGACTGCGTACAAACTTGCTTGTTCAATGTAGTACTTTGTATGAGTGAGAGCACAAAACCTTTTGCATGTGACGCTGGAATATCCTCTTTTACGAATAACTCTAACCACTACACGGTAGATAATTTTTAGTTGCCGTTCCATGCATAACAACTTTATTTGGTAGAATGATTAATGATTTTCAAAACGCTCTACATAAAAACATATACTTAATTCAACTTACAAATAAAATCCGAAGATTCAAACGTGATGGAGCGGAATTTTTCCATATTGAAAGAAACACTTGCAATTTTCCACGATTATAAGAAAAGTTAATGTGACCTAGATTTCAATGTTATAACAACATCTTCAACGTACAAATTGTGTGTAATTCATTCAATGTATCTTCTTGGGACTAAGCTATGTCTGATTACGAACTAATGGATTCGACTTTGCCAACATTTGGCCCGCTTTAATTTCGTAGGTAATTATTTCTAATGCCTTTACTAATTTACTTTGAAAAACTGCGAGAAATATTCCTCCTTCCGTTAATTATGTAAAAGATAAGGATCATACGATCGATATTCATGGAAAAAGGTTCCGCGCTAAATAAAAGGATAATTATGGTAAAGCTTGAGACTAAGCCGGTAGATACCGTAGTGGTACATGTTAACATACCTACGACGGACTACTAGGATGAAGAAGTTAAAGACGTCTATGAAGATATCACAGCAGTAATCAAACAGGTAAGAGGTGAAGAAAACCTTATAATTTTAGGTGATTGTAAGGAGAAGGCTTTGGGTGTCAATATTAACGGAGAGAAAATAGTATGCTACGATTCGCTGACGACATAGCAGTCATAGCCGAGACAGAGAAGAATTTTAAGAAGACTTTGACAAATATATAAAGGAATATGGCCAGATATCAGTTGAAAATCAACAAAAGGAAGACTAAGATATTAGTATGGAGCAAAAGAGAGGAGGCTAGGACAAACATTAAGCTAAGAAATCAAAAGTTAGAAGAGGTGAAAGCGTTTTCTTACCAGGGAAGCCGAATTACCAACGATGGACGAAGCAAGAAAGAAATAGTAGAATAGCGCTGGCGAAGAGGGCTTAGTACAAAAAGATGAATCTTCTTACATCTGAGAATACAAGCATAGAAGTAAGGAAACAATTCATCATATGCTACATATGGAGTATGATTCTCTAAGGAAGTGAGGCTTAGACGTTGATAGCAGCAGAGAAGTCAAAGAGTGGAAGCATTCGAAATGTGTTGCTACCGAAGAATGATGAATATAAAATTGATCGAACGTGTAAATAATGAATGAGTGCAAAAAAAGTGGGATAAAAAATAAGACTTCTAAAAACCTTAAGCAGAAGACGGGACAACTTACTTGTCCACATTATGAGACCAGATAGCCTGATGAAAACATTCATAGAAGGACAAGTGAAAGGGAAGAATGGCAAGGGACGCACCCGAATGAGTTACATTGGACAGGTTATAAAGGATGCAAAAGGGAAGACATATGTCGCTATAAAGAGGCTAGCGGGTAGGAGAGACGAATGGAGAGCTGCGTCAAATCAATCTTAGGATTGTTAACTAATAATTATGATCTCAAACCTATAATCCCTCGGTACCTAGAAGAGCAGAAATATTGAGAAGCACACTAGTCCAACAACTTTTACTATTGCCCAAATGTAGCAGTATGAATTTTGTCAACACATTGGCATTAATATCTACTATTGGAATAAGAGAGAGACTCTTCTGTAGGACAATATTGGATGTAATTTTTTTTATTTTAAACTACATTTTGATAGCATTAAAATTAAAATTCTCTCTCATTTCACAGGCCCGTATTGTCGGCTTTCGAACTCAGAAGGTCTTGTTTATTGAAGTGAGGAACAGATACTGCTGTATTTGTGCGAGAAGTAGCGATACAAAATCGGAGGTGAAAGAGCAATGCTACAAAAATTGGAGCAAATCCTCGACAGTAATGGAAGCTGACATATATAAGTCGAAGGGTTCGAAACAGGTATAAAGATGCGCCAATTAAAATATCATTGGATAATTGGTACGATAATATAAGGCACGGAATAATTCAGTGTTATTGTTCTGGAAGATACTATAATACTATCATTTCATTCGTAGGTGATGGCGACAGCAGCGTTACGAAGAAATTGATTGAAGTACCACCCTACGGTATCAACTGCCCAGTACGTAGTAGAGTGCATAAATCATTTATTGTGCAACTACTGCAACAGGTGGAGGGAAATCGCAAAGAAATTAAACATAATACGGGGAGGGTATCAGTCGCTTTGCGTCGGAAAAGGGAGACAATATCCCATGGAAAGGGACACATTTTCGTTCTTCGGCCGATACTGTAACACTGGACGGAAAAAATAATTTTTTCTCGAGCCCTGGTACCATTCCTGCTGATTCTTTTTTAAAATGACCACCTGAATCCGAATATGACATCCGTTTTCCTCCATCACCCACCATTTTTTGGGGGAAGGTCCCCATATAATTTTCATCAATTTTGCAATAATTTGGAGGAATGAAAAGGATTATTTTAGAATTTATATTTCTTATTTGGCTTTTGAGAGTATAAAAGTTCTAAAACATGATAATTAATGGTAAGGATGTACATTTAGGGGGATTAGTTTTCGTTAATGACTAAAAAAACACTTTAAAAATCATCTTTTTTAATCCAATGAAAATATAAAATCTCAGTTTTATATTCTGCATGGAACTAGAAAGTATTACATTTCTTTTTTTTTAGCTGCGAAATCAAGAGAATTGCCGTCCAATCCTTAGCGGGAGAGGCACTGCGAGGGCCAGAGTAGTAAAGTGAATCTTCCGAGCTATTGCTACATATTTTAATTATTGTTGCTATGCTATACAGCAAAATATTTTTATTAATACTGCTGTTTCTTGCTGTTATGTATTATTATATTTCGGGGAGGATGATGTGAAATAGAAGCTGGAAATGTTTTAAAGTACGTGAAAATTTGCGAAAAATAGCAAAATTGGTCATTTTAATGCGTTATTACACAATTTACGGAGACTAATTTCCCTCAAATCTACATCTTTACCATTAATATTATTTTTTCAGAATTTTGCACCCCTCAAAACCCCTAGGAAAAATTTAAATGCTAAAATAATCCTTTTAATTTCTCCAAATGACCGAAAAGTGGTAAAAATTGGAGGGAGGGGAGTTCCCCCAAAAATGGTGGGTGATGGAGAAAAACAGAGTTCATATTCGGATTTAGGAGGTCATTTTACATGTGAATTCGAAGGAATTATAATTTGAGCAAAGCTGATCATTTGAATCCACACCCCCTTGATAGTTTTGTAAAATGATATAATGTCAGGAAGCATTTTGTTACCACTTGAGGCAGTAATACTTGCGTCATGGATAATGGCAGAAGTAAATACTATACGGATTTTATTGAAACGTAGGTATTACAATGCGGAAATATCGGGAGTAAAGCCAAAAAGGGAAGGATGTAAGACAAGGGCATACCCAGGGTCATAACTAGGGGGGGGAGGCAAGCCATAGTCTAGAAGGGGGCGCAAGCCAAGTTGTGACATTTTAGCATGGAAAAGGTGAATGAAACAAATATTTTAAGAAAATTATAACAGCACATTATTAGATTATGATATCATTTCCTAGAAAAAATATTTTTATTTTACTTACATATCTTATATCTACCTACTAATGCATATCATTTTTCGTGGGTTTAAAGAAAATTTGTTGAATACTTTCGTTTCAAATCAGTACTGATTTTGATGAAAGACTTTTGCGATTTTTGCCTCTGGAGGGGGGGCAGCTGCCCCCCCTGCCCCTCGCCTATGATGTAAGGTTCTATTTTTTCTTGGGGGAAATTCAGGAGGAACGTCTGCTTTGTTCTTACTCATCGTCCTTACTGTAGCCAATCTTTTTTTGATTAAGTTCTACTGTTAAAGGCATGCTGGTACACCAATTGTTACTGGTAATATTTCTTCCTCTGCATTCAATGTGCTCTGCTAAGCGTTTGGCAATTTCATGAGGTGAATTGGATTCTTTGAAAGGGCATCTGGCTACGTGCCCATATAAATTTCAATTTTTAGGTAAATTTTCCTAGCATCCACCACAGCAATGACTTCAATACCATATATCTTTTGCTTTTGGATAGATACTGCGTTACAGGACATCGGCCTCGAAATGGTATAAGTTGGTCAAGGATCGTGATGTACTCTGATGGTGTATTTGTAAATTCAATTTTTTTTTGATATTTTATTAATGAACTCAGTAACTGCGGCTTACTAGTCAATTTTCTTACTTTGTAGTCTAGTGCTAAGGTTATAAAATCTAATGCACCGTAGAAAAAAAATCCGATAGCCCAGTGTACGGGAAAAAATTTGATAGACTTCTTTGCTCCAAATATCCCTAATATCAACACGGGAAATTTTATACGCACCTGAGAGAAAAAGGGGACTAATAAGAGCTAGTTAATCATCTTCACTCAACTGCCTAGTATCACGATCTCTTGCATAATTTCCAGAAACAGAATTAAAGTAGAGATTTGTGATTTTCACAATTATAACTAATAATTCTGCGCAAAAGGAGGCGAAATGCTGATGATTCATCACACACACTTTTTGCACATGGGTGTATTCCAGGAAGATGAGTCATCGGCGATTTCATCAAGCCAAATGCGAGCGAATGAATTTTTATCGTCTTCACGATGGATCGGAAGCGAGAATAAATTGTAACACTTTCGGTCGCATCGGGTCAAAACTTCGGTTGCAGCAAAACTGGGGAACACTTTGAATATTAAACGTTACTTAGAGTTAGAATTACAAGAAATTAGAGACCAGAAAAACTCTAGTTCGAACGGCATCATTTTATTAAAAAACATCGAAGAAAAAGTCAATATGACCCGATGCGATCTATTCAGGGTTATTGGCCTTATTAAAGCTGTATGTGATGTCTGATGCAATATGCAATTTATGATGTTCCTACCATATAAATCAATAAATATTAAAGATGATAGAAAATCAATTTTCGTTCGTTCATTATTTGTCATTTGTCTCATTAGTGTTCTCCCTGCAGCGCTATGATTACTGAATAAACATGTTTCGGAAAGTAACTGTATTGAATACACGTTTTCAAATGGACGTGGGTGATTACTATTTCATTCATACTGAGGAATAACGTAAAAATGTAAAGTTGTACTTAAAAAAAGTTTCACGAAGTACGCGCATTTCGGTTAGCGTAATTGACTTTTACGATTTTTTGAATAGCACTTAACAATTTTGTGATATGAACGTTGACCAGCTCTCCCCTTCAAGGAGAGTCGAATAAGGAGAGAACAATGCAAGTAATCGCCTTTCTTCATAGAAGCCGGCCGCACTTCCCAGCCTCGTCGAGAGCGTGCGTATTTGGATTCTTCCAAGAAACGGCAACCGAGTGGCTGAAGTGGGACTAATGCCGCCAGAGAGCAAAAATCAACCTCCGAATCCTGACTATTCTCAATATCGCCCCTCCGCAGTGAAACTTGATACAGCGTCGGGTGTTTTTTTCGGTCGGAGCGAAGCTCGACCCCTCCTCCTTTCCTTTTTTTTCCTTCAATCAGCGACTCCTCCCCTCCACCCAAGGAGGCTTCCCATTCCACTGGCCGTAGCGGCCGACTTCGCAACTAAAATCCGGCGACGGTTGAATTTTTGAATTAGGATAGAACACCCTTAAACGTCGGACTTGTTCCCTCACCGCTCCTTCTCCGGATCCAGCCTTTTTAATTACGCTCAGGGATAAAAAGTTTAATTTTATGTAATATATGTAAGGAAAACTTTATTAAACATTCTTGAGAACCAGCTGTTGATATTTTGAAAACTTATGGCGGTACTTTAGTCCCTATAGGTAAGGGATGATTGGGATCCCTCGGCTAGGTCTCTGGGGGCCCTTCTTACCAGGGGTCCTGCCCCGAAAATTTTTAGCAAATGCAAGCCTGGAAATAGATTTTGACGCTGTTCTGGCTCTTAAAAACTAGATGAATTGAGTTCTTCATTTCATATTGCATCTTTGAGCCTGTAGACCTCAATTACTCCCTATTGAAAAGCAAATTAACTACATTCGATAGTTTGCTTAGACACTATCGATATATCGATGGTTGGTTGTAGCATGCTGTGCGATTCACACCATGTGCTCAGTTGAAGTCAATTCTGTTTCGTGTGAACAAGAAGTTCTCATTGTATTTGTGTTTGATATTAAAATAACGTTACCACTATCTAGAAGTCAATAATTTCAACAGGTTATGGACCCAGTCTGCTTGATCACCGGAAATGTGCGGTCAGTTTTAGTGAGAGAACGTTATTTTTGTGAACTCCAATCGCAACTTTAGTTTTGGCGATTTGTTCTTCGGTTCTATGTTCCAAACGGACTATAAAATGGATTTCCGAGCCAATATTGAAAAACTGAAGGGTGCGGAAAATTGGAGTAGATGGAAACGGCAAATAGAATTATTCTTGAAGCATCACGAAGTGGCCGATGTAGTTCACGGAGGAAGACATCCCGGTATGCTTGCCACGGCTGCTTCTGAAGGTGAAATTACTGCGCATAGACTTGCTGTGCGAGAGTATGAAAAAGCCGACTCTCTGGCACAAATTATACTCGTGAGTAGCATGGGTGATGCTGATGTTGAATTGACTGCGACATGTGCCACTGCTGAAGAAATTTGGAAGAAGCTGCTGTCAGTATATGAGCAAAGTTCGGGCCAAAGAGTGGATCGGTTGATGGAGAAATTTTTCTCGTCGGAGAAAAAGGAATCCGAAGACATCGCAGCGTACGTTGCTCGTCTCCAGAAGGACTTCACGGACCTTAACGACGAGCTGAAGCGATTGACGGATGCTGTGCTCCCTGAATTGCTCTTGATGAGCAGAATTATGTCGACTTTGCCCAGGGAATATTTTGAATTCAAAAGTGTGTGGTAGAGTATACCCATTCCTGATCGTTCTATCAATCTTCTGATTGAGAGACTTTAATTAATTGAGATGAGGCTTCCGGAAAAGGAAATAGACTCATCTGCTTTTGCTGTGAAAGCCGAATCGAAGAAAGGTAAAGAAGAGACTAGAAAATGTTTTAAATGCCATCAGCGTGGTCATCTAGCAAACAAGTGCCCTGAACAAGGTAAAAAGAGGAACAAACATTTTTCAGGCAAGGGTGCAAGTTTTTTGTCTTTCTTAGTTGAGGGTAATAATGTGCCTAGAGAAGCATGGCTTGCAAACACTGGTGCCTCTCAGCATATGTCTAATAATAAGAGTTACTTCATGGACTACACTTCTTTTACTAAGCCTGTGAATATCACGGTAGGAAATGTTGAAGTAATTAAGGCGCATGGCTGTGGGATTGTGAGTGTGAAGGCGTCAATAGACAAAAACCTTGTTTCATGTGATATTAGAGATGTTTGGTATGTTCCAGAATTGGGAAGGAATTTACTCTCTGTAGGGAGGACTGTAGAAAAGGGATTTAAATTTAATGCGGATGCGAGAAAGTGCATCTTCAAAAGAAATGGGCTAGTGAAACTTGTGGGAGTGAAGACGGAGACTGGGTTGTACGAATTAAAAATGACTGTCCAACGTCCAAAGGACTCTACTGAAGTCAACGTTACAGCAGTCGATGCTAGTCTTCAATTATGGCATGAAAGGCTCTGTCATCAAAGTAAACAGCACGTGAAGAAGGTACTGAAAAGTAGGGGTATTGAAGTTCAAGCAGAAGAAGATTTCTGCGTTGGATGTGTGATGGGAAAGCAGTACCGTGATAGTTACAAAACTCGAGACTGCAGACCTGATACCGTTGGTGAGATCATCCACGCTGATCTCTGTGGGCCGATGGAGACCTCATCGTTTGGAGGAAGTAGGTACTTCTTACTGCTAAAGGATGATTTTTCCAGTTATCGCCGAGTATTCTTTTTGAAGACAAAAGATATGGTTCCTCATTACCTTGAAATATTTTTGAATGAGGCAGACAATGAAGGTAACAAGATAAATACTTTTATGAGTGATGGTGGGCTTGAATTTAACAATGCACATGTTAGAAGAATCCTTCAAAAGAAAGGTATTAAGATACGGATGTCCATGCCCTACACTCCAGAACAGAATGGAGTGGCAGAACGTGAAAATAGAACTTTAGTGGAGAGTGCAAGATCTATGTTGCATGCACAAAATCTTCCTAAAGGACTATGGGCGGAAGCTGTGAATACAGCATGCTTTGTCTTGAATCGTACGGGTCCGTCAAAGGTATATGGAAAATCCCCTCTGGAAGTATGGCTGAAAAAAGGTCCTGTTAATGTAGAGCACTTGAAAGTGTTTGGTGCAGAATGCTATGTACATGTTCCTAAGCAACGCCGGAGGAAGTGGGACAAGAAATCAACATATGCCAGATTTGTAGGATACTGCGATGAAAGGGATGGATATAGGTGCTGGCTGCCAAACTCAAAAAGAGTAATAATGAGCCGAGATGTTTTGTTTAAACCACTAGAAGTTTTGCCCAATAAGTCAGAGTTTAGAATCAGTAATCATCCTGAGAAGAGAAATGTGGATGAGAATAATACTGAACCACACAATAATCAGGAGGTAGGAGATCTTGAATCCGTGGACGACTCAGAAGTAGAGGAAGAACCATCTGAAGATGAAGAGATGCCCCAGCTGCGTCCCAAAAGGCAAGTAAAGCAGCCTGCATATCTGAAGGACTATGTCATGGCAGCAGAGTCAACATCTCCATCATCTTTTAGTGAAGCGATAAATTCAGAAGATGGAGACTTGTGGAAGAGTGCCATGGAAGATGAGATGAACTCCTTGAAAGAGAATGAAGTGTGGACTCTAGTTGATTTACCAAATGGAAAAAAGGTCATAAATAATCGGTGGGTTTTTCGTGTGAAAACCCATCCAGCCAATGGGGCAGTCCAGTGCTACAAAGCACGTTTGGTAGCGAAAGGTTGTACTCAACGCCTAGGTATTGACTACGAAGAAACTTTTAGTCCAGTGGCAAGATTCGAGACTGTAAGATCGGTTCTTGGGCTGCTATTCTGGATAAGCGTTGCAAAAAATAGCATATGCTATTCTGCGGGTCATTATTGCAACGACCCCGTATTCAGAATGAAGCGTATCAATAATTTTGTTCGGAATAGCAGCATGCTATTTCTTGCGCGAGCTATTTGGAAGCTCCGCCCCTTCCCGTATGAAAAACTTTCTGAACAGTTTTCGCAACCAATGAGGGAGAAGATATTTTATATATTTTTCTGTATTTTACGGAATATTGACTTGCAATTACAAATAATTGCTTCATTTGCATTTAAAAATTATATTAAACCGTGGATTTATATAATACGCTTTGAAAATCTCGTTTAGGAAATCAGCTGATTGTTGTTGTTTTGATAATATCACAATGGCTTCAGACAGGTGGGTTAGGTCATAATTTTACTGTTATAATGATGATTTATCGGGCATAATTATTGAATAATTTACCTATATCCGATCGGTCCTTTATCATGAGATATATGTTATGCGAAATAATCATTGAAAGCTAAATATATTTGATTTTCTTCGTTATTGTCTTAGGCTTCGAAGTCTGTCTGTTCGTTGCATGTCAAAATAAATATGTACCAACTTTTATTGCTTTGATCGTGACGATATAGCTTTACTGTATGAACTAGAAGCTTTCGTTTCTAATACTAGCTTTATATTATATGACTCCCTAATTTCAGTATTCATTCTCTGTTTAGGAAATGAAGTAGGTGGCAACGTCACCGCTGTGCTTTCATGTAATATGATGGAATAGTATCGATATTTCAGCTGCAGATTTGGAAAAAGCAGAGGAAGGTGATGGTGAATTTGAGGATGGATGGAACATCTGTGAAAAAGTGAATCTAGCTATAGTAAATCGTGTGGAAAGTGCTGTTGTGTCAGTTATTATTGTTTTCATATCAGCTGATTTTAATGTGCTACTGAAATTTTTGATAGACCCTGAACTGTGCCGATATACTGAAACTTAATTGTGTGAATAACTTACTTGTCTATAGAGGAAACAATTTGTATTGAATTCCACATGATATATATTGCATTAACGATGTACATGGATATTCCATTAAACGTTTGTGGCGAATCATATTTGTTCGGAAACTTTATTGGTTGTCGTAGAAATCCTTTATTTTAAGCAAGTAATTCAAGTCGACTGCCCGTGTTATAAGTTTTTAAGTTTTAATTGTAGAAGGTAGCGAATAGTGGGGAAAATAATTTCGACTCGTTGCATGTATTTGTATATACTGTCCAATTGAGGAAATGAACGACTGATCAAAGTATATGGTATTATTATGGTAATATATGGTTTTCATTGAAATCTATAACTATTATTATATTTGGCGAGTTAGTGTGTTAACACAAGCTTGAAAATTTTCAAGAATCGACCTGATAGCCTACATTGAGGATATTTTTAGTAGCTAGTCAAGTGATGAAATAGAATTATGAACAAAACGCGTAAAATTTGAGCTAATCGTAGTAATTATTTGCATTAAATGTTATTGTTTTCGTACTGTCGATGAAGCAAGCTTGTGCTTCATATAATAAGCGCGAATGTCAATTTCTACCCAATTCACTTAACTAGTTAAATATTCATCACTTATGCTACTATTATTTAATTAAAATAAAGCAGAATTCATTTTATTTTTGGCTATTATTTCATTTTTCAATGCTTGATTTAGGTTACTTTAACCTCAGTAAAACAATTCGACATCGCAATGCGCACGTTTTCTGGGTTGCAATACCGAATAGCTCGGCCTCGAAGACCGCGTAATATTATTGCAAGCCTACCGGTTGCAATTCGCCGTTCAGAATAGTGAATTGCTACGGGCCTATACTATTCTGAGAATTACGTCTTCCGGTGTAGTAAAAACACGAATTG
Organism: Ischnura elegans; assembly: GCF_921293095.1. Classification (NCBI taxonomy): domain Eukaryota; kingdom Metazoa; phylum Arthropoda; class Insecta; order Odonata; family Coenagrionidae; genus Ischnura; species Ischnura elegans. The sequence continues at coordinate 112,362,101 of NC_060259.1, read as the reverse complement.
CAACCGTTCTGAATGCCAAATAGCATAGGCGTTGCAATACGCTATATTATAGCAACATCGGTTGCAATAACGGAGAATAGCATAATGCTATTCCATCCAGAATAGCAGCCTTAGTGTGGCTGCTGAGGAAAGATTGAAGCTTCAACAATTTGATGTGAAAACAGCTTTTCTTTGAGGAAAACCTAAAGAAGAAGTGTACATGCAGCAACCACAGGGGTATGAGGATGGTACAAACCGAGTTTGTCGCTTAAATCGAAGCATATATGGACTGAAACAGGCGCCTCGCTGCTGGAATAACAGACTGGTTGCATTTTTAGCAAAACAGGGGATGAAGAGGAGCTCTGCTGACCATTGCCTATTTGTGAGGAATAGGATGGACAAAAAACTGTTAATTTTAATCTATGTGGATGATGGGCTGATTGCTGGAACAGATGAAGGGGAAATGAGTGAGTTTTTAGAGCATCTAAAGATGGAGTTTAAAATCACTATGGGCCCTCTTAGTTCTTTCCTTGGGATGGGAATTCAGCAGCTAAGCAATTTTTGTGAGCCAAGGTTCATACACGAAGAAGGTTCTGGAGCGGTTCCGGTTTGCTGATGCAAATGCTGTCTCGACACCCGCCGAACCTGGTGCCTCTGGTGGTGACGATGGCACTGAGGATCAACCCTTGGATGCCAGTATACCATATCGTGAGGCTGTAGGGAGCCTTATGTTCCTAATGGTGGCTACACGCCCTGATATAGCCTATGCCGTGAGTATTGTCTCCCAATCCCTTGAGAGCCCCTCAGTAGTATTAATATGCCGAAGCTGGGACAAGGTCAAATTAAACGTTCCCTTTCACTCCCAGTGAATTCTAGACACGTGCCGAGCCCATAGCTTCTCCCACTCGAGTTGGATATGTTCCCATTGGTAGTTAGCAAGATCTCATCCGTGGAGGTAACGTGAATCGTATTTCCCCGTCTCCGCATCGGAAATAATCGAAATTACACCTCTAACTACTTTGTTATTGAACATTTTTGAAAATAAATGCTTTTATGAGAAAACGGGGACAATCCAAGGTCACTTCCGCGTAGCAACCGCGGGGAAAGGCGTCTCGCTGTACAAGCCCCCATTAGACGCACGTACCGAGGTCGCCTCCGCCCTACACATGACCATACGCATTTCAAAACTTGGTTTTCAAACATAGCTACCGTCGACATAAGAAGTCAATAGAAATTGGGAGGACCACCTCAGAGAGTGAATTGGTGGGTGCCAACCTGAGTCCATATTCTTTTGGCTATATTTTTTAGAAGTCCATGGAAATGTAAGGTCATTAAAACCGATAAAATTGATCTGAGAGCTTCAAAACACCTTACAAGGGAAATTCTGTCAACTAGCATTAATCCCTGATATTTTTCTCGAAAATACCCTTTTCAGGGTATTTAAGGGTATTCAGGGCAAGGGAAATTTAATTTTGTCCTGACACCCCCTATGTACCCCTTAAGGGGTCGATCAGGGCGGGGGTTACTCACTACTACGTAGTGAGTAATTTCCCCAAGTTTCAGACCGATTGGACCAACGGTTTTGGCCCTATGACCAAAAAACCCGAAAATTTCGGGAATTTTGCTCAATAACTCCTTTATTTGAAGAGATAAAAATATAGTTTAAATTGGAAAGTTGTTCAGTAAGTAACTGGTCATCCATTGCGTATATTGTTTAACACCTTAGACTTCGGGTGTGACCCCTACACACTGGGGGTAGGGCATGAGGATAAAACTTAAACCTCAATATCTTTCTTATTTGAAGTGATAAATGAAAACTGTAAATGGTAAAAGTGATTTAGTTTAACTGTCCTTCAAATACACTAATCAAAATTTCTCCGACTCCCAAGGATTCAGGGTCAGGGTAACCATGTACCCTAATTTGTAGTTAGCATTTTGACAATAAGTATCGAACTTGTTCGCCTTTCAACTTTATATACGATAAATTAATTTATTTTTCATAATTCCCTCTTAAAGTCCCCAAAAACCGATTTCAAATGGAGTTTGGACTGAAAATTCTTCTCGTTTGGGGGAAACTTATAAAACCTTAAATATCTTCCACATTTGAATAGATAAGGTTTTGCTTTAAACGGCATAGCTGTAAGCATTTTATCATCCTTCCAATGAAATCATCAACTTTTCTAAGACTCATTCAGAGTCCAAAGTAAGGGTACTAGGGTATCCAATTTGAAGAGTTAGCGTTTTGACAGTTATTACAAAAAATGTTCCTCCTTCAACGTTATTCTCGAATAACTGATTATCTTTTACGAATTCAACCCGTAACTCTCAAAAAGTGAATGAGGTTTCTGGCGCATGACGTCACAGCGTCATTTACCTTAAATATCTTCCACATTTGAATAGATAAATTTTTGCGTTAAACTGCATAGCTGTTAGCATTTTATTATCCTTCGAATGCAATCTTCAAATTTCCTTATACTCATTCAGGGTCCATGGTAACTGTACTAGGGTATCGAATTTGAAGAGTTAGCGTTTTGACAGTAAATACAGAAAATGTTCCTCCTTTGTCGTAATATACGAATCACTGATTATTTTTTACGTATTCAACCGGTAAGCCTCCAAAGCTGCATGCCAAAGCTGGCACATGACGTCACAGCAGCATCTAACTTTAATATCTTCCACATTTCAATAGATAAATGTATGATTTAAACGGCATAGCTCTTAGCATTTTATTTTCTCTCAGATGAAACAATTAAATTTTCTCAGACCCTTGAGGCTCCATTGCCAGGGTGCAAGGGTACCCCTATTTCACGATATATCGTTTTGACGTCTATTACAGAAAATTTTCATCCTTAAAGCCAATAAACGAAACCATACTTTGTATTAACATTTCTGTTCTCTAACATTAATACTTTCTATTTTAATATTCCAAATTAGTGCTGAATTTTTCAGTTTTTAAAATCGAAAGATCATCTCCATCATTCTAATGCAATGTCTAACATTTTTAAGGGTTATTGTTCTGGGTAAATAAATTAAGAAATAAATAATACATTTTTCATTCCATTTGTAATGTGTTTTATTAATATGCGTACATAAAACTTTTCATCCCCGTTTAAGTTGTAAAAACATACTCCCCCTTCAGTCATCCTGAACATCCGGGGATAGTATAGATTTCTCTCTCCCCCATCATAATTAATTAGGGTCAACAATCCCTCTCCATCCGATACTTCACCCATCCTCCAACTCTTACTTCTTGAGGAAGGTGAACACCTCCAGTACATCTTGTAGTCTTCTCCTTAAAAATCACTGCCAGAATAAATGGATAGAAAAAAATATCAGATATTTGATAAATTAGATACATTATCATATATTTCACAACGAAAAAGAAATTAACCCTTTTAAATGAGTAGGGAAAGCTTGCCGTGTTGGTGAGGGTATGGGGTGGCGGTCGTGTAAGAGGTGCCGGTCGTGGTAGTAGGGGGTGATTCCCATCCTCCCATAATAAAAGGAAGCGAATAAATTAACATCACAATGAACAATGAGATTTAAGAACTCCGATTCTTTCCTCCATGATCTGTAATATATTTTTGAAGAAGCAGATCTCATTAATTATTTCATTGATTATTATAGCAATAAATTATACTTTTCTTCCTCCCAACTCGTGAAATTCCGTATATTTCACTCATAATCAACTTAAAGTTGAATCTCAACGTTTACAACACTCATAAATAACACTTTTCACCCATTTCCACGAAACACCGCATGGAAACGGTAGAGTACATTTCTTCTTCCTTATTTTAGGTATTATAGTTGACATTTTTTCCATTTCCTTTCCTTTCTTATTTCTGCAACTTTTTCTAGTGAGATTTAGGGGTAGGGGGTAGCACTGGGGTCATGACTCCGTAACTATCTATGCAGTTATGCCTTTAATTGTTGAAATACAAGTGTCCTCCATATTAGATGAGTATTATTATTTTTTTAACTAGACGAACCATCACTTCACAATATTGCGTCAAACTCGGGTGCTTATACTTATGACGTGGGAAGTCAATGAAGATGACAAATATGCGTCGAAAAGTCGGAAAAGATGTTAAAAAATTGACCCAACCTCAAAATAAACCAGAAGCATAACTAATAACTAGATATACGTGTAAATAGCACTTTCATTTTAATTTTATAGCACCTTCAATTATAGTTTATAGCATTGAGTAGCGTCTATCTTTTTCTTTTTGTCATTATACATTATCAGTAGATGACGACAAAATGCAGTGAAACACAGTTATTTGAAAAATACGGAATAGTTTTATTAATAATGTGTTGGAAAAAATTAATTAAGGAACTAGATATATACTAAACTAGATCACCCCGGTGAACTTCGTACCACCTGATAATCTATGAACGGTTTCAAAACACCGTTTATAAATCAAGAACGGTTGTACTGATTTTAATAATTTTTGAATTATTATAAAAATATTAGTAAAAAATGTGCACTCAATAAAACTACAAGAATAAGTATTACAATGGCTTGTTAGAAAGACATTTTTATTTATTCTATCTACGTTGGGTAGACGGGAGACTTAACTTGCCCGCTCTTGGGACAAGCTTACATAACGCTAGACCGATACTTGATTGACGTAACAATTTCTTGAATCGGCCCTAAGGAAGAACATTAATATGTTATGACTTATGGCGCGCTATAGTTTTAACTCGGTTAGGTAAAGTGCATCGCGTAAATCTACCCCATGTGCAAACGTACCTCTGTCTACCCTACACATTCGGGTCTATTCCATTGAGCCAAGCACCTTCCGATATACAAGGCAAAACACAAAATGTCATCATCGCATAGATCGCTAACGATCTTTGGTAGCGTTTTTAATAACCGTAGTCAAGGTGACAGTCTGAAAAAAAACATTCTCAGGAAGAAAGGTAAAGAGGGAGAAATGCTTCTATATTCCAATTGGTGAACTCGCCGATTTTTGCGCCTTTTAGACGGAAGCGTGCGAAAATGGGCTGGCGGGGGCGGTGATGTAGCCTGTATGGTCTAGTTTGAGTCTCATTCAATAAGCAGTAAGAGCCGGCAGAGCATTTCCATAGAGCTCGTGACTAAATTTACGAATTTTACCATCGAAAAGACAAATTTGCTGATTAAACATCATAAAAGTCCAGTCATCGCGCCTATGTCGCATTTATTCACGTGCGTCGCATCAATATCGCATTTATCACATTAGCAATTTTTACGTATCACTACAAATAACTTATTGGTCATGAAGCACACTCGTTGGTTCAGACAGGAGATACCCATTTCCTCTCGTTTCTCATTGTTCTCTAAGCTCTCATGCTTTCACTTATTCTGTTTTTATTTTGCTAACTATGTCAAAAAATTGAAGTATTTTCTCAATTATCATTAGGAAACGTCTATGCTGGTAATCACTTATTTATTCGAAAAGTCAATGGTTTTCATTAAAAAAGTAAGCACAATCTTCTACCATAATCAACGTATTTTAATGCGCATCATCCTAATGAGATTTTTTTATTTTGATATTTCGTACAGATAATTTTCGATCACAATTTTTGTTACGTATTTCCAGCTTAATTTAGCTAATTCTGCAAGCAATATAAGTGTTTTGCGTCATCAAAATGGTATGTGAGACTAGTTTCCATTGAGGCAAAGCTGTTTCCTGCTCCGAATTCGATCATTATAATGTAAAATTTTAGAACTCAGGTCTACAAGCTCCTAACATGACTTATGATCCCACAAATCAATACAAATATATTTTAGACGTCAATTTACGGGAAGAAATCTCTTTCACATTAATTTATAGCGATTAATTTACCCACTGGAGGCGCTCCAAGCCCCCCCCCTCCCCCCCCTCCCCCCCCTCCCCCCCCTCGCCCCCCCAAATATTTTATTTCTTAGCTTACCATGATCTAACCTTTATGTTATCCGGATGCGTCATGCGTCTTTTAAACAAAAATTTTTAGAAAGTGTAAGCCTTTATTCATCTAATCAATGAACAGGTAACATAATTTTTTTGTGGTTTATACCTTTGAAGCCGTCATGAATCATGTGTTGATATCTGCACTGTTTGGTTTCGATTTCTTCAATCAAATTAAATAATTGTCTCCAAACTTCTTTGCAATACTCTGTGATTAGAATTGTTTTGGTAAATATTGTTGTGTCCGTAGACGTCCAGTCGCTCTCGTTGCGGCTCGTGAGAGAACAGGATGCGTTCCAAGTGTAAAAGGACGAGTATTCTGCTCCACAATTGTCAGTTTTTGGTCCAAAGCCGAATCTTAACCTACGGAGCACTAGCCTCCCAGTGAACTAGAGAGAGAGACTAACTCAGACGGTTATAAATTCGTTAAGTGCTTTGACGTCTTGACCCTGATTTCTCCCAAGCTCCTCCGGTTGTAGCCCGGACGGTCCACAACCCCGATTTTCAGGGTCCTTTCCTGATCGTCGTAGGGATGCGACAATATTTTATTCCAATAGATCAGCATTTCTTAGAAAAACAAACTTCCATCACGGTAAAATGCAGGTAATTTACAGTACATATTACTGTAATGAAGTTTATTATGAAGAATACTTAGATAGTTTATCTTCAGCGTTTAATTTTAGGGTATGTGTTTTATTCACGGAGCCTTGATATTGAAATTTTCACTTTAACCAATTTGTTATACTTGTGGTAACTTGAGTGTTTTTAAACCAAAGCTCCGAAGGCACATACCATTCTTATCATTGGAATACATTGAATTAAAAGTGACGGCGATTTGGATTTATCGGTGAAAACTAACGCCATCTATTACTATGTATCCGAACAAGGTCGTTATCTTCAATCGCTTCGTGCAATGTGATTGGTTGGATATTTCACCATCCCCTCCAGGACCAACATCCTATTATTGCCGAGCATAAATGAAGGGGTAAAGGCTAGAACTCCATCAGTGTGTGGTCCTAGGCGTCTCTGATGTGACATCGTCTTGCATACGGTGATAAACAATCATCAAAAACAAGCAAATGACCATTGGAGAGAAAGAACCACTGGTTACTATTTGGTTTGGAATCCTACGGTACACTTTGCAAACGAAGTGAAAAATATTTGCATTCAGGAAGTATCGGCAAATCAGTAAAATGAAAAAATATTCAAATTAACCAAAAATGCCAAATGTCAAACTTTGATCACTTTGATCCTTTGATCCTCGGAACGGCCTCACACGATGAACGGCAAAGCCGTTCCGAGGAACCAGCTGCTGTTTGTCGGAGGGCTGCCTAAATATATGGGCGGCGAAGACGACCCCTCCCGGGTGGGACGGCGAAGCCGTCCGGTGGGGGCGGCGCAGCCGTTCCGAGTTGTCGCAGTCTCGGGGGAACACCGGAAAACCTTGGGCGGCGAAGCAACCCCGGCACGAGGAAGGGCGATGCTGTTCCCAGGAGTCCACGCCTAGGGGGGACTCGGGTAACCCTTGTGCGGCGAAGCCGCCCTCACACGATGAACGGCGAAGCCGTTCCGAGGAACCAGCTGCTGTTTGTCGGAGGGCTGCCTAAATATATGGGCGGCGAAGACGACCCCTCGGCGAGGAACGGCGAAGCCGTTCCGAGTAGTCGCGAGGTGGACGGCGAATCCGTCCGGTGGGGGCAGCCGGCGAAGCCGGATGTGGGGGGTTTTAGGGGGCGTAGCCCCCTAACGAGCGCGCGCGGCGCGGCGTGTCTATATTACATACAACCCGATTCTATATTATATACAACCCGATGTGTGACTGATAGCTCACTGATTCACGTATACAAATTACCGACCACTTCCGGACGTGCAGGGAAGACGAAATTATCACCGTGGAAGGAGAAAAATATTCATCGGGGGGAAAAGTCCGAAAACTCGAAAAAGTCGATCGGTTTTCGAGATATATCGATCCGAATTAACATTGGAGCCTTATGGGACTAAAACTTTTTCCGTTCGTTACCTACTCATAAATGTAACGGGAACGTGAAATTTGACTGACGGAAACTAGATTTTTTGGCCGATTTTTTATGTGAAACATTTTGCCATATTTTGTTTGTAAGTATTTTTTATATTTTTTTTAAATTTCCAATGCTTTTCTTATGGGCCTATCTTTGGATTTTTTTAAAACCAACTTTTAATCGTTGTAGGAATAAGTCCTTAACGTATGAGGTACAAGATTTTTTGGTTGATTTTTTGATGTGGTCGCCTTTGCAATATTTTGTTTAAAAGTATTTTTTTTAACAATTTAAAATTTCCAATGCTTTTCTTATGGGTGGAATTTCGGAATTTTTTTCTTCTTTTTGCAATAATCGTAGGAAAAATTCCTTCAAATACAAGATACTAGATTTTTTTCTCAATTTTTTGGCTATCTTTATGTATCCATAAGACGAACGAATTACGAGTAATTAACGATTATGTATTTCCATTGAAATTGCGACTCCTACAATGTTTGGTAACTTACAACACATCCGCCGTGAAGTTTGCATTCCCTCAACACACGATTTTAAAATTTTCGGAATTTTTCTTTGCCACTTCCCGACGTGGTACGGACACCAAATTCATGTGTGTGACATCTTTTTCGTGCCTCTACGTGCCGTAACCAGGAGAACGCAGAATATTGTATTTTAACGGGTGACACCGTCGAAAAAGTATGCTTACACTACAGCTACAGAGCCGAAATTTTTATCCAAGGTAGACGATGCCGCGTTATACAGAACAAGCACTTTAGGTCCCCCGAAAACCCCCTGTGACCCCCACAAAAAAATAAATATTGCTTAATAAGTCTTATATTTCGAGTACCATTCATCCCAGTTGTATCGTTTTTATTGATTCCGAATGCGAATTTTGTCGGCTATATTTACCCGTCATGTTCAATTATCCTGCCCCATTTACACACCCGCAATAAAACTTCAAATTTTAAAATGCACATTTCTTAAGAAAATAGTAGAGTAATAAAAGGGGTTCCAGGACATGGACACCTAAAAGCGAATTTTTAAACCACTTCCCCATAAGGTATGGCTACGAAATTCACATTAGTTATGCCTTATTACAGCGCCTATGCACCGCTATGTGGAGAACACAGAATTGGTAATCTAAATGTGAGTAATACGGAAAAATTCATTGTTCCCCTACAGCTAGATCGCTGGAATTTTTATTGTAGGTAGACATAGACCTTGTATGCAAGAAAACCCCTCGAAATTTCACGTGGCTTCCTAGAAGACCAGCGAAAAAATTATTTTTCTCCGTAAATAGCATCTTTCTTTTTTGTTTTTGCATACTTTAGCAGTAATTCCGTACTCTTATGACTCATCGCTAAGTAGTTTCTTAGGATAATTGTGACCGTAGTCAGTACACTCACAGGAAACCCCTGTAAACCCCCAGGAACGCCTTAAAAACATCGTCATAAGGTAAAATGCCACAATCACGGCTAGCATGCGTCTACATTCTAAACCATTATCCCCCGGCAGCCTTAGTAAACGATAGGGGATAGCCGGTAGTGCGCACTGCTTGGTGGGGAGTGAAGAACCGGGCGGCGAAACTCCCCCAGCTCCAGGAACGACGGACGAACTCCAAGGAGTCGGAGGCGTGGAAAAACTCCGAGAACTCTTGGGCGGCGAATCCGCCCCGAAACGCGGAGCACCCGAATGGGGGTCTTACGAGGGGGGTAGGCGACAATAACCCCTGGGCGGCGAAGCCCTTCATCGGCGAGGAACGGCGAAGCCGTTCCAAGGAGCCGACGTCTCGGGGGGACACCGGTAAACCTTGGGCGGCGAAGCCGTCCCGTCACGAGGAAGGGCGATGCCGTTCCCAGGAGTCGACGCCTCCGGGGGACTCGGGTGACCCACGGGCGGCGAAGCCGCCCTACACTATGAACGGCGAAGCCGTTCCGAGGAACTAGTGGGTCCCTGTCACAAGGCTACCTCAATATCTGGGCGGCAAAGCCAACCCCATACGAGGAACGGCGAAGCCGTTCCTCGTATGGGGTTTGCTTTCGCGGGAAGACCCAGGAAAACCTTGGGGGGCGAAGCCGCCCCATCACGAGGAAGGGCGATGCCGTTCCCAGGAATCGACCCCTCGGGGGGACTCGGGTAACACTTGGGTGGCGAAGCCGCCCTTCCAAGATGAACGGCGAAGCCGTTCCGTGGACCAAGCGGGTCCACGTCACAGGGCTACCTCAATATCTGGGCGGCGAAGCCGACCCCTTACGATGAACGGCGAAGCCATTGCGAGACGTCGGGGGTGGGACGGCGAAGCCATTCGGTGGGGGCAGCCGGCGAAGCCGGATGCGGGGGGGTTTTAGGGGGCGTAGCCCCCTAACGAGCGATTTATTACATACAACCCGATGTGTGACAGATAGCTCACTGACTCATTCACTGACTGATTCACGTATACAAATTCCCGACCACTTCCGGACGTGCTGGGAAGACGAAATTTTTACAGGTCGTGGAGAAAAAATATTCATCGGGGGGAAAAGTCCGAAAACTCGAAAAAGTCGATCGGTTTTCGAGATATATCGATCCGAATTAACATTGGAGCCTTACGGGACTAAAACTTTTTCCATTCTTCGCCTATTTACAAATGTCACGGGAACATGAAATTTCATTGACGGAAACTAGATTTTTTGGCCGATTTTTTGATGTGAAACATTTTGCCATATTTTGATTAAAAGTATTTTTTATAATTTTTTAAAATTTCCAATGCTTTTCTTATGGCCCTTCTTTGGATATTTTTAAAACCAACTTTTAATTGTTGTAGGAATAATTCCTAAACGTATGAAATACAAGATTTTCTAGTTGATTTTTTAGTGTCGTTTTCTTTGCAATATTTTGATTTAAAGTATTTTTTTTAACTTTTTCAAATTTTCAATGCTTTTCTTATGGGCCGAATTTCGGGATTTCTTTCACCAATTTGCAATAATCGTAGGACAAATTCACTTAAATGCAAGATACTAGATTTTTTATTCAATTTTTCGGCTATCTTCATGTATCCAAAGGACGAAGAAATTTCGAGTTAATAACGATTATGTATTTCCATTGAAATTGCGACTCCTACAACGTTTGGTAACTTACAACACATCCGCCGTGAAGTTTGCATTCCCTCAACACACGATTTTAAATTTTTCCGAATTTTTTTAACACTTCCCGACGTGGTACGGACACCAAATTCAGGTGATTGACGTCTTTCTCGTGCCCCTACGCGCCGCTACCAGGAGAACGCAGAATATTTAATTTTAAGGGGTGACACCGTCGAAAAAGCATGCTTACACTACAGCTACAGAGCCGAAAATTTTATCCAAGGTTAACGATGCCGCGTTATACAGATTAAGCACTTTAGGTCCCCCGAAAACCCCCTGTGACCCCCCCAAAAAAATAAAAATTACTTAATAAGTCGTATATTTCGTGTACCATTCATCCCAGTTGTATCGTTTTTATTGATTCCGAATGGGAATTGTGTCGGCTATATTTACCCGTCATGTTCAATTATCCTGCCCCAATTACACACCCGCAAAAAACTTCAAATTTTTAAATGTACATTTCTTAACAAAATAGTAGAGTAATAAAAGGGGTTCCAGGACAAGGACACCTAAAACCGATTTTTTTTAACCACTTCCCCATAAGGTACGGCTACAAAATTCACATAAGTTATGCCTTATTACAGCGCCTATGCACCGCTACGTGTAGAACACAGAATTGGTAATCTAAATGTGAGTAATACGGGAAAATTCATTGTTCCCCTACAGTAAGATCGCTGGAATTTTTACTGTAGGTAAACAAAGACCTTTTATGCAAGAAAACCTATCGATATTTAACGTGGCTTCCAAGAAGACCAGGGAAAAAATTATTTTTTTTTCTGTGAATAGCATGTTCTTCGGTGTTTTCGCATATTTTAGCAGTAATTCCCTTCTCCTATGACTCATCGCTAAGGAATTTATTTGGATGATTGCGACCGTTGTCAGTATACTCATAAAAAAAACCCCTGGAAACCCCCCGGACCTCCTTCAAAACATCGTCATAAGCTAAAATGCCACAATCACGGCTAGCATGCGTCTACATTCAGCCACATTATCCCCCGGCAGCCTTTGTAAACGATCGGGGAAAGCTGGTAGTACGCATTGCTCTGTGAGGAGTGAAAACCCTGGCGGCGAAGCTGCCCCCGCCCCAGGAACGACGGAGACATTCCAAGGAGTCAGAGGCGCGGAAAACCTCCGACAACCCTCGGGCGGCAAATCCGCTCCAACACGTGGAGCAGCCGAATGGGTGTCTTACGAGGGGGGAGGGCGCCGATAACCCTTGGGCGGCGAAGCCGCCCAAAGACGAGGAACGGCGAATGCGTTCCAAGGAGTCGACGGTTCGGGGGGACACAGTAAACCTTGGGCGGCGAAGCCGCCCCATCACGCGGAAGGGCGACGCCGTTCCCAGGAGTCGACGCCTCGGGGGAACACGGGTAAACCCTGGGCGGCGAACCCGCCCCATTACGAGGAAGCTTACGGGGGTAGGGCGCCGATAACCCTTGGGCGGCGAAGCCGCCCACGGACGAGGAACGGCGAAGCCGTTCCGAGGAGTCGACGGCTCGGGGGGACACAGTAAACCTTGGGCGGCGAACCGCCCTATCACGTGGAAGGGCGACGCCGTTCCCAGGAGTCGACGCCTCGGGGGAACACGGGTAAATCCTGGGCGGCGAACCCACCCCATTACGAGGAAGCTTACGAGGGAGGGCGCCGATAACCCTTGGGCGGCGAAGCCACCCTCACGCGAGGAACGGCGCAGCCGTTCCGAGGAGGCGATGGCTCGGGGAAATAGGTAAACCTTGGGAGGCGTGGCCGCCCCATTACGACGAGATAACCCTTGGGCAGTGAAGCCGCCCACAGGCGAGGAACTGCGCAGCTGTTTCGAGCTGTCGAAGGCGCGGGGGAACACTGGTAAACCTTGGAAGGCAAAGTCGCCCAGCCACGAGGAAGGGCGATGCCGTTCCCAGGAGTCCAGGCCTCAGGGGGACTCGGGTAAACCTTGGGCGGCAAAGCCACCCTAACACGATGAACGGCGAAGCCGTTCCGAGGTACTAGCTGGTGTCTGTTGGAGGGCTGCCTCAATATATGGGCGGCGAAGCCGACCCACAACGAGAAACGGCGAAGCCGTTCCGAGGAGTCACGGGTGGGACGGCGAAGCCGTCCGGTGGGGGTGGCGAGGAACGGCGCAGCCGTTCCGAGTTGTCGCAGTCCTGGGGGAACACCGGTAAACCTCTGGCGGCGAAGCCGCCCCGGCACGGGGAAGGGCGATGCCGTTCCCAGGAGTCCACGCCTAGGGAGGACTCGGTTAACCCTTCTGCGGCGGAGCCGCCCTCACACGATGAACGGCGAAGCCGTTCCGACGAACCAGCTGCTGTCTGTCGGAGGGCTGCCTAAATATATGGGCGGCGAAGACGGCCCCTTTGGCGAGGAACGGCGAAGCCGTTCCGAGTAGTCGCGGGGTGGACGGAGAAGCCGTCCGGTGGGGGCAGCCGGCGAAGCCGGATGCGGGGGGTTTTAGGGGGCGTAGCCCCCTAACGAGCGGCGCCCCGAGAAGCCGCCCTCACGCGAGGAACGGCGCATTCGTTCTGAGGAGGCGATGGCATGGGGAAATAGGTAAATCTTGGGAGGCGAAGCCGCCCCATTACGACGAGATAACCCTTGAACGGTGAAGCCGCCCACAGGCGAGGAACGGCGCAGCCGTTCCGAGTTGACGAAGGCGCGGGGGAACACTGGTAAACCTTGGGCGGCGAAACCGCCCCGCCACGAGGAAGGGCGACGCCGTTCCCAGGAGTCCACGCCTCGGGGGGACCCGGGTAACCCTTGGGCGGCTAAGCCGCCCTGACACGATGAACGGCGAAGCCGTTCCGAGGTACTAGCTGGTGTCTGTTGGTGGGCTGCCTCAATATATGGGCGGCGAAGCCGACCCACAACGAGAAACGTCGAAGCCGTTCCGAGGAGTCCCGGGTGGGACGGCGAAGCCGTCCGGTGGGGGTGGCGAGGAACGGCGCAGCCGTTCCGAGCTGTCGCAGTCTCGAGGGAACACCGGTAAACCTTGGGCGGCGAAGCCGCCCCAGCACGAGGAAGGGCGATGCCGTTCCCAGGAGTCCACGCCTAGGGGGGACTCGGGTAACCCTTGTGCGGCGAAGCCGCCCTCACACGATGAACGGCGAAGCCGTTCCGAGGAACCAGCTGCTGTCTGTCGGAGGGCTGCCTAAATATATGGGCGGCGAAGACGACCCCTCGACGAGGAACGGCGAAGCCGTTCCGTGTAGTCGCGGGGTTGACGGCGAAGCCGTCCGGTGGGGGCAGCCGGCAAAGCCGGATGCGGGGGCTTTTAGGGGGCGTAGCCCCCTAACGAGCGCGCGCAGCGCGGCGAGTCTATATTATATACAACCCGATGTGTGACAGATAGCTCACACATTCATTCACTCACTCATTCACGTATACAAATTCCCGACCACTTCCGGACGTGCTGGGAAGACGAAATTTTTACAGGTCGTGGAGAAAAAATATTCATCGGGGGGAAAAGTCCGAAAACTCGAAAAAGTCGATCGGTTTTCGAGATATATCGATCCGAATTAACATTGGAGCCTTATGGGGCTAAAACTTTTTCCATTCTTCGCGTACTTACAAATGTCACGGGAACATGAAATGTCACTGACGGAAACTAGATTTTTTGGCCGATTTTTTGATGTGAAACATTTTGCCATTTTTTGATTTAAAGTATTTATTATAATTTTTTAAAATTTTCAATGCTTTTCTTATGGGCCTATCTTTGGATTTTTTTAAAACCAATTTTAAATCGTTGTAGATATAATTCCTTAACGTATGAGATACAAGATTTTTTGGTTGATTTTTTAGTGTCGTTTTCTTTGCAATATTTTGATTTAAAGTATTTTTTTTAACTTTTTCAAATTTTCAATGCTTTTCTAATGGGCCGAATTTCGGAATTCTTTTCACCAATTTGCCATAATCGTAGGACAAATTCACTTAAAAGCAAGATACTAGATTTTTTATTCCATTTTTCGGCTATCTTCATGTATCCAAAGGACGAAAGAATTTCGAGTTATTAACGATTACGTATTTCCATTGAAATTGCGACTCCTACAACGTTTGGTAACTTACAACACATCCGCCGTGAAGTTTGCATTCCCTCAACACACGATTTTAAATTTTTCGTATTTTTTTTTACCACTTTCCGACGATGTACGGACACCAAATTAACGTGAAAGACGTCTTTTTCGTGACCCTACGTACCGCTACCCGGAGAACGCAGAATTTTTCATTTAAACGGGTGACACCGTCGAAAAACCATGCTCTCGCTAAAGCTAAAGAGCCGAAATTTTTATCGAAGGTAAACGATGCCGCGTTATACGGGACAAGCACAAAAAATCCCCCGATAACCCCCTGGGACCCCCCCAAAAAAATAAAAATTATTTAATAAGTGGTATATTTCGTGTACCATTCATCCGAGTTGTATCGTTTTTATTTATTCGGACTGGGAATTGTGTCGGCTACATTTACGCGTCATGTTCAATTATCCTGCCCCATTAACACACCCGCAATCAAACTTCAAATTTTTTAATGTACATTTCTTAACAAAATAGTAGAGATAAAAAATGGCTTCCAGGACAAGGACACCTACAAGCGATTTTTTTAAACCACTTCCCCATAATGTACGGCTACGAAATTCACACGACTTATGCCTTATTACAGCGCCTATGCACCGCTATGTGGAGAACACAGAATTGGTAATATTAATGTGAGTAATACGGGAAAATTCATTGTTCCCCTAAAGCTAGATCTTTGGAATTTTTATTGTAGGTAAACAAAGACCTTTTATGCAAGAAAACCCCTCGACATTTCACGTGGCTTCCTATAAGACCGGGGAAAAAAATTCTTTTTTTCTGTAAATAGCATGTTCCTCGATGTTTTCGCATATTTTACCAGTAATTCCCTTCTCCTATGACTCATCGCTAAGGAATTTTTTTGGATGATTGTGACCGTTGTCAGTACACTCATAAAAAAAACCTGGAAACCCCCCGGACCACCTTCATAACATCGTCATAAGCTAAAATCCCACAATCACGGCTAGCATGCGTCTACATTCTGCCACATTATCCCCCGGTAGCCTTTGTAAACGATGGGGGATAGCTGGTAGTACGCATTGCTCTGTGAGGAGTGAAAACCCTGGCGGCGAAGCTGCCCCCGCCCCAGGAACGGCGGAGCCATTCCGAGGAGTCAGAGGCGCGGAAAACCTCCGAGAACCCTCGGGCGGCAAATCCGCTCCAACACGTGGAGCAGACAAATGGGTGTCTTACGAGGGGGGAGGGCGCCGATAACCGAAGCCGCCCACAGTCGAGGAACGGCGAAGCCGTTCCGAGGAGTCGACGTCTCGCGGAGACACTGGTAAGTCTTGGGCGGTGAAGCCGCCCCATCACGAGGAAGCTTACGGGGGGAGAGCGCCGATAACCCTTGGGCGGCGAAGCCGCCCTACCACGATGAACGGCGAAGCCGTTCCGAGGCCCTAGCGGGTCTCCGTCACAGGGCTACCTCAATATCTGGGCGGCGAAGCCGACCCCGGACGAGGAACGGCGAAGCCGTTCCGAGGAGCCGCGGGCAGGACGGCGAAGCCGTCCGGTGGGGGCAGCCGGCGAAGCCGGATGCGGGGGGGTTTTAGAGGGCGTAGCCCCCTAACGAGCGCGCGCAGCGCGGCGAGTATATCTATATAGTGCCGAATGTGTGCCTCACTCACTCATGGATACAAACTCTAGACCACTTCTAGACATGTTGGAGAGCTGAAATTTGGCACGCGTGCGGGGAACCCGAAATGTTTCGGAGGAAAACTCCGAAAACCGGAAGTTTCCGCCACGTGTCGTCGCTAGGTCGACAAAATGGCCGAAATCGGGCTTTTTCCAGGGACCGTCTTTCGGTTTTTATTTTACTGCGCGCGAACCGTACGTGGCACACGAATTGTTATTGCAGTTTTTGAAAGCTTATGAACGTAGGCACGTACTCAAGTAAATTTGTTTGTTACCATTAGAGGAAATAGCAGCCAAAATGGCGTCCAAAAATTTATTTTTCGAAAAAAATTTCATACCTTCCCCTCCCCTCGAATTAATTTAAGGTGTTGGATAACGAAAATGATTATTTTATATGCTCCTAACATCCTTTACGATATGTTGGTAACGATTTTCTTCCATCGTGCTTGGTTACTCAGAAAAAAATTAAAATATTCCGAGAATCGCCGAAAATTACGATTTCCAAAGTATTAACACAAGGTTTTGCCAATCAAAACCTGACCGACTTCGTTCAAACTTTGCAGTTACATGCAACCATGCATTATCTTTCAGAAAACATAAACACTTAACAAATGATGTAATGGATTTAACCGCGAAAAAACAAAAATGGCGGACACTACTCACTTTTTTCGGGGACTGGTTTGCTTTTTATTGTATTACTCCTGAAATATGGATGTCATAGGGCACACTTCTGTCAGATATCATAGTAAATGAATGTAACCATACAGTATCGTCATCATTAAACCCCCCGAAACCCCTTAAAAAATTAAAATTTGCATATAAGTAGCCTTTTCGGGTACTTTTCGTCACAATTCCGCCGCTTTTCCAATCCTTACCACTCATCGCCACGGAATTGATGTGGACGATTGATGACCCCTGGCAGTACAAACCTATAAACCCCCGGTAAACCCACATACACCCCCCAAAACAAAATTTGCATATAAGTCTTCTTTTTGGGTACTTTTCGTGACTATTCCACCGCCCCCAACGACTCATCCCCACGGAATTTATTTGAATGGATGGTGACCGCAAGGAGTACACACATATTAACCCCCGGTATCCCCCTGAAATCCCCCTTAAATGTAAAATGTGTCATTTAGTCTCCTATTTGGGAACTTCTCGCAAACATTACGCCGCACTACCCGTCCCCTCTGTGCTCTAGATCCGGAATATTTGGTGAGGGCGAGCCACCATAAACCATACGGGAAAAAATACCAGAAAACCCCCGATTACCTCCTGGAAAATCGCCGAAAAAAATAAAACAAATTTAAACTTGCCTCTCCGAATAGTTTTCGACACAATTTAACCGGTGCCCCTACCACTTATTAAAACCCCCGATAACCCCGTGAAACCTCCCAAAAAATTTCTAATAAATAGCCTCTCCAGGTAAAAGAATCGTCAGACCACTCTTCCGGTCCCCTATGACTTGTCGGCACGGATTTTATGAGAACGATTTGTGTCTACTGGTTTAACACAAGTATATAACCCCCGGTATTCCGTAGGAACCCCCCGAAAAAAATGAAAAACTTGCCATTAAGTCTTCTTTTATGGGTACTTGTCGCCACTATTAATCCGCATTGCACTACCTTTTACAATCGTCGCTACATGATCACTGTGGACTTTTGGTGACCGCATGCATAACACATTAAAATCCCCGAATCCCCCTGGGCACCCCTCTCGGTGGGGAAGACCATTTATGAGGACCAGGCGGAGCAGCCGCGGGGGGTTCCTCAACCCCAAGGCGGCGAAGCCGCCCCACAACGAGGAACTGGCGTAGGCGAGGGGGAGCTTCAGTAACCCCCGGGCGGCGAAGCCGCCCCGATGTTCAAGCGGCGCAACCGCTGTGGACTCCCCCCACCTCTGGGCGGCGAAGCCGCCCCTTAAACGAATAACGGTGAAACAGTTCCGAAATGCCCTCGCCCTCTGGCACACTAAACCCCCGGGCGGCGAAGCCGCCCTTCAGCGAGGAACGGCGAAGCCGTTCCGAGGAATGAGTGGGGCACCTCCCCACCCCCTGGCCGGCGAAGCCGGCGAAGCCGGCCCCTAGCCGAGTTGAGATTATTCGAACTTCAAAAGTCTTCGAACGACCACAAATGTAGACGGCGAAGCCGGAACCGGGGTTTTAAGGGGCGGAGCCCCTTAACGCTATTCCACCGCTGGTTCTTACCCCAACGACTAATCCCTACGGAATTAATGTGAACGGATGGTGACCGCCAGGAGTACACTCATATAAACCCCCGGTATCCCCCTAAAATCCCCCCAAATGTAAAAATGTTCCATTAAATCTCCTATTTGGGAACTATTCGCAAAGATTACGCCGCAATACCCGTCCCCTCTGAGCTCTAGATCCAGAATGTTTGGTGAAGGCGGGCCACCGTAAACCATACGGGAAAAAATACCAAAAAACCCCCGATCACCTTCTGGAACCTCGCCGAAAAAAATAAAATTTTTTAAGTCGCCATTCCAAATAGGTTTCGTCCCATTTTAGCCGGTGCCACTACTACTAATTAAAACCCCCGGTAACCCCGTGAAACCTCCCAAAAAATACTATTAAATCGCCTCTCCAGGTAAAAGAATCGTCAGAATTCCGCCCCTATTTTAGACCCCTAGGACTTGTCGGCACAGAATTTATGAGAACGATTTGTGACCATTGGTTTAACACCAGTATAAAACCCCCGGTATTCCGTTGGAACCCCCCGCAAAAAAATGAAAAAGTTGCCATTAAGTCTTCATTTATGGGTACTTGTCACCACTATTACGCCGCATTCCCGTACCCTTTGCAATCATCGCTGCATAATCACTGTGCAGGATTGGTGACCGCATGCATAACACATTAAAACCCCGAATCCCCCGGGGCACCCCTCTCGGTGGAGAAGACCATATATGAGGACTAAGCGGAGCAGCCGCGGGGGGCTCTTCATCCCCAAGGCGGCGAAACCGTTCCGAGGAGTAACTGGCGTAGGCAAGGGGGAGCTTCAGTAACCCCCGGGCGGCAACGCCGCCCCGATGTTTGAAATGGCGCAGCCGCTGTGGGCTCCCTCCGCCCTTTGGCGGCGAAGCCGCCCCTTAACACCTTGAGTGCAGCATGACGTGATATCACGTCATGGTGCGCTATCCCCTGGTGCTGATGACGTGATATCACGTCATGCGTACCCCGAGGGTTCCGGCCCTCCGTGAGTGCTCGGTTAAGTTCTATTATGACATTTTGCCCCCCTAAGTTGCTCAGCAGGGATCTAGCAGCGCATTTGTGAACGCCGTTTCAAGCAACCTTTCCTGGGAGGATCGGGAGAAATTTTTTCTTTTACCTTAAGGTAAGCCAATTCCTATTCATTTTCCCCCCTGTATTTTATGCTTTTATTTTTATTTCTCTCTATGAATGCGTGAGTATGACAAATTTTATTTGAGTTTTAATTTACAAATCATAAGTATTTACTATCTGGAACTTTATTAAGTGTGTTTATTAATTTTTTATTCTATTTTAATAATGTTTAGCGAGAATATAGATATTTTTTTCCATCCTTCCTTTTTTTTTCTTGCGAGCCAAGTATTTTTCGAACCATTATTTTATGATATTAATAAGTTTTATTCAATTAATACATGAAATACTGTGATTAGTTAAACTTAAAGGAAATTTGAAAATGCCATTACATTTCATTTATGCAACGTAACATATCTCTAACTTTTGAACCCTTCCTTTGTTTATCAGTGCAACTCCTAAGCAGGGAGGGGATCGACAAGCGGCAATATTACGAGAGTGAAGAAAGTTATTTACGGAAAAAGTGTAAGTTATTTATAATATTTATTGTTTATATATGCATATAATGCACCTATAAACATTCTTATTATAATTGCAAATAACTGTTTGCACATTATCCCATGGATTGGCGAAGAAGTGCTGAGGAGTTGCTTTATAAAAATGCTGTTATTTTCTCGATAACTGTGAAATCAATGGCTTATGGTTGCTCTCAATTCTTTGTCTCGCCATTGTGAATATTTAGTTCCTAAACATAGTATTACATTAGTAAAGCTGTTTGTAGCATTTCAGCTTTGGCCTATTTCACCGAGAGTGTTTATTTTGATCCTGTTATTTATCGGAATTTTTACAAAAAAATACTATGTATTTATTGCAGATGGTACGGAAGTGAGGAGTAAAACGGAAAATGTTTCATGCTGGCCGGTAGTCGATGCCGCCTGAAAGAGGTGAAATTCTCTATTCATCAGCTTTTGCAGATGATCAGCAGTCTTCAACTTTCCAACAGGACCTGCAGCCATCGACGTCGAGGGAGGAAACCTCAGCAAGGACACAAACATTTCCTTCTTAGCTCTCTGCCGTCTCTAGACGAATGTACACGAAGAAGGAATAGCGGGAGCTCCTGGAAGAGAGCGGGATCAGGCATTCTCTGAAGACTCCGAGCTAGAAATTAGAGGGGAGGAGGGTGAGGAGGAGGTTGAACCCTCCCAGTCAGGTACACCGTTGGCTCCTTCTACGCCCGATGCCTTTATGTCAATCCCTGGCCCATCCCCTTTTTCCTATTCTTTCCCTGAACCCTCTAACAATACCGTCAGTCCTCCTCCATCGGAACGTCTTTGCGGTGGACCCGTAGTTCAGTGACCCCTCAAAATATCACTCTCATAGAAAACCCAGCTCTCAACACTCCACCCTCTTTCAACGACCCAAAAGTTTTTGCGTCTCCTTTTCCCTGACACCCTCTTTCGTATACAGACATACTTTCTTATGATCTCCGAAAGAATAGGTAAGGAATTGGAAACAATTGACCTATGAAGAGTTTTACCTTCATAGGCCTAATATTTCACAAGTTAGGTATTCCTATAACTAATATATCCGACTATTGGAGCGTTGCTATCTTGTTTGACCAGCTTTGCTTTCGGAAATATATGAGTCGTGATTGATTCTTTAGCATTCTTCAAGCCCTTCATTTTTCACCGAACACCGGCCCAAACGATTCAGAGCCTGAGAATTTTCTCTAAAAACATCCGTCCCTTTTAGATTCATTTCACTCCTCCATTGATTCCCTAATAATTCCTTCCCGAAAGCTATGCACGCTTTTTCATTTATCGTGAACCCGCCGGAAAGATTTCCCTTTATAAATTCCGTCTTTCTGTCATTAGATCCTTTATTCTTCCATCCTATATTCCTTATCCCAAGCCACTTTTACCATCAATATCTCAATCTCACTTCCCTGAACTCATCCAAGAGGAAGGTGGCAGAAAGAAGAATCGATGGTGCAAGTATTGCACTATCAAGCACTCTCGGGCATAGGAAAGAGACCGCAGATATCTACATTAGCTGCCAGGTCTCCTCTACTCTATCCCTAGCTTTTTTCTTTCTTTCATAAGAAGACATAAATAGTATTATATATTTTTGTATCATATATTGCAATAGTATTATAGGTTAAATATATTGTTATAAAATTTGTGAGAGAGGTATTCCCTACATTGGTAAAACATACATGACTGTGCGTAGTTGTATATAATATATAATTTGAAAATGGTCATCATTTCGATTGTACTGAATTTGTTTTGGGTAAATACAATATTTTTTTCATGTCATGTGATTCTTTTTTTCAATAGACTAGGGCTCTTTCATAAATGAGAAGTAACTAGAGATTTCCAAGCACGATGGAATTAGTCTTTCCCTCGTGTAATTAGAAAGAAAACGCCATCGTTGCTTTCGGTAATCGGGTAAGTAATAAGGGGCATAGATGCTGCAAATCTATTCCTAGCAATACGTATTATTGAATGGTTTACTCGAATTGATATTATTATGCACCAAATGAAAAAATATTATTGCGGTAAAAATTTACATCATTTTCAGATTTTCGCAGAATATTTGTAGTAAGAACCGCGATACGTGGCCTAAATGAAGATTAATTGTAAGATGTTTGCTTGCAAATACTATTAGTTCCAATTTTTATGCATTAATTTCTAACTCGGTCACAACATATTGCAAAAATATGTTATTGGCTTGAGTTCAGAAGATAGTAATGAGAAATCCATCTACATCCATTCTTATTTCAGCAACGGAGTCTATACCCCAATGACCCAAAAATGACAAGTATCAGCAAAATCTTTCCTCACACCTTCCCCATCTTTTTGATGTTCCGATGGCACTCCCAAAAAAGCTATCTCTTGCTCTTACAAGCGGACCGACTAAATCTTACTATTACCCCTCGCTTCACCTCCGTATCCCCTCCACCTTAGAACAGCCGGCAGGAGTGGTGCACGTCAAGAGACACCCTAATACACCGTCGGAAAATAATCTCGAAAGCGGAGTGCCACCCATCTCAAGCACCTGCAGTGAAGGGAATACATAATGGTATGTGTAAACCATTTTTTGTTAAATATCTGATGCTTACGGGTGGTCGTATGGGAAGAAAGGAATTTGAGCAGAAAACATGAAACGAGTACAGGAATTTGTGACGAAATAGTGGCTTCAGAAGAAAATGTAGAAATTATTAATATTATAGAACCCTACTCCGATACTTAGGATTACTAGTACAAGGAATACGCCGAAATATCCTGCGCAAAATTACCATCCCAATCAAACAGCTGTTCATGGCGACTCCTTGTACTTATAACTTGCATTACATCCATCTAAGCCAAAAATTTCCCTATGGCAGTGGCAAAATACCAATGGCGATACCAGTAGAACATAACAAATTCATTTTCCTCGTATTTTTTTGGATACATAGCGCAGAAAAAAAATTGAAAGAAAACGGTGGCGCGGGGAAAAATCCGACAGTATGCAACCCGCATTACGTTAATATCCCGCTGTGCGGGTGACGTGATATCACGTCATAAATAAAAAAATTCATAGCTAACAAATTAGGGCCAAGAAAATTTTTTCATTATTTTTCCCAGCTCTTTTGGCACCCATGCATGCGTTTTGCATTAAAAAACGACAGCCGCACCGGGGGTCGATTTTGAGTTTTACATGGTCAGCATTGAAAGTGTTAATCGAATAACGGTGAAACAGTTCCGAAATGCACTTGCCCTCTGGGCGGCTATGCAGACGCCAGACGATGAACGGCGAAGTACTTTTTGGGTAATTTTCGTGACTATTCCACCGCTGGTTCTTACCCCAACGACTCATCCCCACGGAGTTCATGTGAACGAATGGTGAGCGCCAGGAGTACACACATATAAACCCCCGGTATCCCCCTGAAATCCCATCCCTGAAATGCCATTAAGTCTACTATTTGAGAACTTCTCGCGAGCATTACGCCGCACAACCCCGTCCCCTCTGAGATCTTGATCCGGAATATTTGGTGAGGGCGAGCCACCGTAAACCATACGGGAAAAATACCAGAAAACTTATAAAACCTACTTGAACATCGCCGAAAAAAAATTTTAAAGTCGCCTTTCCGAGTAGTTTTCGTCACAATTTAACCAATGCCCCTACCACTTATTAAAACCTCGGTAACCCCGTGAAACCTCCCAAAAAATTCTAATCAATCGCCTCTCCAGGTAAAAGAATCGTCAGATCACTGTTCCGGACCCCTAGGACTTGTCGTAACAGAATTTATCAGAACGATTTGTGAAATCTAGTTTGACCCAAGTGAAAACCCCCGGTATTCCGGTGGGAACCTCCCGCAAAAAAATGAAAAACATGCCATTAAGTCTTCTTTTATGGGTTCTTGTCGCTTATATTATTCCGCATTGCACTACCCTTTACAATCATCGCTACGTTATCACTGTGGACGATTGGTGACTACATGCATAACACATTAAAACCCCCTAATCCCCCTGGGCACCCCTCTCGGTGGATAAGACCATTTATGAAGAATAAGCAGAGAAGCCGCGGGGGGGCTCCTCAACCCAAAGGCGGCGAAGCCGTCCCACAACGAGGAACGGCGAAGCCGTTCCGAGGAGTAACTGGCGCGGGGGAGGGGGAGCTTCAATAACCCCCGGGCGGCGAAGCCACCCCGACGTTCAAGCGGCGCAGCCGCTGTGGGCTCCCCCCACCTCTTGGCAGCGAAGCCGCCCCTTAAACGAATAACGGTGAAACAGTTCCGAAATGCCCTCGCCCTCTGGACGGCTATGCCGACCCCAGACGAGGAACGGCGAAGCCGTTCCGAGGAAGGAGTGAGGCGCTTTCCTACCCCCTGGCCGGCGAAGCCGGCCCCTAGCCGAGTTGAGATTATTCGAACTTCAAAAGTCTTCGAACGACCACAAATGTAGACGGCGAAGCCGGAACCGGGGTTTTAAGGGGCGGAGCCCCTTAACGAGCGCGCGCTGACTCATTCACGTATACAAATTCCCGACCGCTTCCGGACGTGCTGGGAAGACGAAATTTTTACAGGTCGTGGAGAAAAAATATTCATCGGCGGGAAAAATCCGAAAACTCGAAAAAGTCGATCGGTTTTCGAGATATATCGATCCGAATTAACATTGGAGCCTTATGGGACTAAAACTTTTTCCATTCTTCGCCTACTTGCAAACGTCACGGGAACGTGAAATTTCACTGACGGAAACTAGATTTTTTGGCCGATTTTTTGATGTGAACCATTTAGCCGTATTTTGATTGAAAGTATTTTTTATAATTTTTTTAAATTTCCAATGCTTTTCTTACGGGCCTATCTTTGGATTTTTTTAAACCAACTTTAAATCGTTGTAGGAATATTTCCTTAACGTATGAGATACTAGATTTTTCAGTTGATTTTTTGATGTGGTTGCCTTTGCAATATTTTGATTAAAAGTATTTTTTTTAGCAATTTAAAATTTCCAATGCTTTTCTTATGGGCCGAATTTCGGAATTTCTTTCACCAATTTGCAATAATCGTAGGACAAATTCACTTAAATGCAAGATACTAGATTTTTTATTCAATTTTTCGGCCATCTTCATGTATCCAAACGACGAAAGACTTTCGAGTTATTTACGATTATGTATTTCCATTGAAATTGCGACTCCTACAACGTTTGGTAACTTACAACACATCCGCCGTGAAGTTTGCATTCCCTCAACACACGATTTTAAATTTTTCCGAATTTTTTTTTACCACTTCCCGACGTGGTACGGACACCAAATTCAGGTGATTGACGTCTTTCTCGTGCCCCTACGCGCCGCTACCAGGAGAACGCAGAATATTTAATTTTAAGGGGTGACACCGTCGAAAAAGCATGCTTACACTACAGCTACAGAGCCGAAAATTTTATCCAAGGTTAACGATGCCGCGTTATACAGATTAAGCACTTTAGGTCCCCCGAAAATCCCCTGTGACCCCCCCAAAAAAATAAAAATTACTTAATAAGTCGTATATTTCGTGTACCATTCATCCCAGTTGTATCGTTTTTATTGATTCCGAATGGGAATTGTGTCGGCTATATTTACCCGTCATGTTCAATTATCCTGCCCCAATTACACACCCGCAAAAAACTTCAAATTTTTAAATGTACATTTCTTAACAAAATAGTAGAGTAATAAAAGGGGTTCCAGGACAAGGACACCTAAAACCGATTTTTTTTAACCACTTCCCCATAAGGTACGGCTACGAAATTCACATAAGTTATGCCTTATTACAGCGCCTATGCACCGCTACGTGTAGAACACAGAATTGGTAATCTAAATGTGAGTAATACGGGAAAATTCATTGTTCCCCTACAGTTAGATCGCTGGAATTTTTACTGTAGGTAAACAAAGACCTTTTATGCAAGAAAACCTATCGATATTTAACGTGGCTTCCAAGAAGACCAGGGAAAAAATTATTTTTTTTTCTGTGAATAGCATGTTCTTCGGTGTTTTCGCATATTTTAGCAGTAATTCCCTTCTCCTATGACTCATCGCTAAGGAATTTATTTGGATGATTGCGACCGTTGTCAGTATACTCATAAAAAAAACCCCTGGAAACCCCCCGGACCTCCTTCAAAACATCGTCATAAGCTAAAATGCCACAATCACGGCTAGCATGCGTCTACATTCAGCCACATTATCCCCCGGCAGCCTTTGTAAACGATCGGGGAAAGCTGGTAGTACGCATTGCTCTGTGAGGAGTGAAAACCCTGGCGGCGAAGCTGCCCCCGCCCCAGGAACGACGGAGACATTCCAAGGAGTCAGAGGCGCGGAAAACCTCCGACAACCCTCGGGCGGCAAATCCGCTCCAACACGTGGAGAAGCCGAATGGGTGTCTTACGAGGGGGGAGGGCGCCGATAACCCTTGGGCGGCAAAGCCGCCCAAAGACGAGGAACGGTGAAGCCGTTCCGAGGAGTCGACGGTTCGGGGGGACACAGTAAACCTTGGGCGGCGAAGCCGCCCCATCACGCGGAAGGGCGACGCCGTTCCCAGGAGTCGACGCCTCGGGGGAACACGGGTAAACCCTGGGCGGCGAACCCGCCCCATTACGAGGAAGCTTACGAGGGAGGGCGCCGATAACCCTTGGGCGGCGAAGCCGCCCTCACGCGAGGAACGGCGCATTCGTTCTGAGGAGGCGATGGCATGGGGAAATAGGTAAATCTTGGGAGGCGAAGCCGCCCCATTACGACGAGATAACCCTTGGGCGGTGAAGCCGCCCACAGGCGAGGAACGGCGCAGCCGTTCCGAGCTGTCGCAGTCTCGAGGGAACACCGGTAAACCTTGGGCGGCGAAGCCGCCCCGGCACGAGGAAGGGCGATGCCGTTCCCAGGAGTCCACGCCTAGGGGGGACTCGGGTAACCCTTGTGCGGCGAAGCCGCCCTCACACGATGAACGGCGAAGCCGTTCCGAGGAACCAGCTGCTGTCTGTCGGAGGGCTGCCTAAATATATGGGCGGCGAAGACGACCCCTCGACGAAGAACGGCGAAGCCGTTCCGAGTAGTCGCGGGGTTGACGGCGAAGCCGTCCGGTGGGGGCAGCCGGCGAAGCCGGATGCGGGGGCTTTTAGGGGGCGTAGCCCCCTAACGAGCGCGCGCAGCGCGGCGAGTCTATATTATATACAACCCGATGTGTGACAGATAGCTCACTGACCACTCACTCATTCACGTATACAAATTCCCGACCACTTCCGGACGTGCTGGGAAGACGAAATTTTCACCGTGGGTGGAGAAAAAATATTCATCGGGGGGAAAAGTCCGAAAACTCGAAAAAGTCGATCGGTTTTCGAGATATATCGATCCGAATTAACATTGGAGCCTTATGGGACTAAAACTTTTTCCTTTCATCGCCTACTTTTACACGTCACTGGAACGTGAAATTTTGCTGACGGAAACTAGATTTTTTGGCCGATTTTTTGATGTGAAACGTTTTGCCATATTTTGATTGAAAGTATTTCTTATAATTTTTTTAAATTTCCAATGCTTTTCTTATGGGCCTATCTTTGGATTTTTTTAAAACCAACTTATAATCGTTGTAGGAATAAGTCCTTAACGTATGAGATACTAGATTTTTTGGTTGATTTTTTGGTGTGGTCGCCTTTGCAATTTTTTGTTTAAAAGTATTTTTTTTAACAATTTAAAATTTCCAATGCTTTTCTTATGGGCTCACTTTGGGAATTTTTTTGACCAATTTGCAATAATCGTAGGACCAATTCAATTTAATGCAAGATACTAGATTTTTTTCTTAATGTTTTGGCTATCCCTTGATATCCACATGTTAATCGAAGTTCGAGTAATTAACGATTATGTATTTTCATTGAATTTGCGACTCCTACAACGTTTGGTAACTTACAACACATCCGCCGTGAAGTTTGCATTCCCTCAACACACGATTTTAAATTTTTCGTAATTTTTTTTTACCACTTTCCGACGATGTACGGACACCAAATTAACGTGAAAGACGTCTTTTTCGTGACCCTACGTACCGCTACCCGGAGAACGCAGAATTTTTCATTTAAACGGGTGACACCGTCGAAAAACCATGCTTGCGCTAAAGCTATAGAGCCGAAATTTTTATCGAAGGTAAACGATGCCGCGTTATACGGGACAAGCACAAAAAATCTCCCGATAACCCCCTGGGACCCCCCCAAAAAAATAAAAATTATTTAATAAGTGGTATATTTCGTGTTACATTCATCCGAGTTGTATCGTTTTCATTTATTCGGACTGGGAATTGTGTCGGCTACATTTACGCGTCATGTTCAATTATCCTGCCCCATTAACACACCCGCAATCAAACTTCAAATTTTTTAATGTACATTTCTTAACAAAATAGTAGAGATAAAAAATGGCTTCCAGGACAAGGACACCTACAAGCGATTTTTTTAAACCACTTCCCCATAATGTACGGCTACGAAATTCACACGACTTATGCCTTATTACAGCGCCTATGCACCGCTATGTGGAGAACACAGAATTGGTAATATTAATGTGAGTAATACGGGAAAATTCATTGTTCCCCTAAAGCTAGATCTTTGGAATTTTTATTGTAGGTAAACAAAGACCTTTTATGCAAGAAAACCCCTCGACATTTCACGTGGCTTCCTATAAGACCGGGGAAAAAAATTCTTTTTTTCTGTAAAAAGCATGTTCCTCGATGTTTTCGCATATTTTACCAGTAATTCCCTTCTCCTATGACTCATCGCTAAGGAATTTTTTTGGATGATTGTGACCGTTGTCAGTACACTCATAAAAAAAACCTGGAAACCCCCCGGACCACCTTCAAAACATCGTCATAAGCTAAAATCCCACAATCACGGCTAGCATGCGTCTACATTCTGCCACATTATCCCCCGGTAGCCTTTGTAAACGATGGGGGATAGCTGGTAGTACGCATTGCTCTGTGAGGAGTGAAAACCCTGGCGGCGAAGCTGCCCCCGCCCCAGGAACGGCGGAGCCATTCCGATGAGTCAGAGGCGCGGAAAACCTCCGAGAACCCTCGGGCGGCAAATCCGCTCCAACACGTGGAGCAGACAAATGGGTGTCTTACGAGGGGGGAGGGCGCCGATAACCGAAGCCGCCCACAGTCGAGGAACGGCGAAGCCGTTCCGAGGAGTCGACGTCTCGCGGAGACACTGGTAAGTCTTGGGCGGTGAAGCCGCCCCATCACGAGGAAGCTTACGGGGGGAGAGCGCCGATAACCCTTGGGCGGCGAAGCCGCCCAGAGGCGAGGAACAGCGAAGCCGTTCCGAGGAGTCGATGGCTCGGGGGGAAACACAGTAAAGTAAAGAGGAGTCGACTTCCCGAGGGGACACATGTAAACCTTGGGCGGCGAAGCCGCCCCATCACGAGGAGGCTTACGGGGGGAGGGCGCCGATAACCCTTGGGCGGCAAAGCCGCCCATAGACGAGGAACGGCGAAGCCGTTCCGAGGAGTCGACGACTCGGGGGGACACGGTAAACTTCGGGCGGCAAAGCCGCCCCATTACAAGGAAGGGCGATGCCGTTCCCAGGAGTCGACGCCTCGGGGGGACTCGGATAACCCTTGGGCGGCGAAGCCGCCCACAGACGAGGCACGGCGAAGCCGTTCCGAGGAGTCGACGTCTCGGGGGGACACGGTTAACCTCGGGCGGCGAAGCCGCCCCATCACGAGGAATGGCGATGCCGTTCCCAGGAGTCGACGTTTGGGGGGACTCGGGTAACCCTTGGGCGGCGAAGCCGCCCTACCACGATGAACGGCGAAGCCGTTCCGAGGCCCTAGCGGGTCTCCGTCACAGGGCTTCCTCAATATCTGGGCGGCGAAGCCGACCCCGGACGAGGAACGGCGAAGCCGTTCCGAGGAGCCGCGGGCGGGACGTCGAAGCCGTCCGGTGGGGGCAGCCGGCGAAGCCGGATGCGGGGGGGTTTTAGGGGGCGTACGTAGGGGGCGTAGGGGACGCCGATAACCCACACGCGAGGAACGGCGCAGCCGTTCCGAGGAGGCGATGGCCCGGGGAAATAGATAAACCTTGGGAGGCGAAGCCGCCCCATTACGACGAGATAACCCTTGGGCGGTGAAGCCGCCCACAGGCGAGGAACGGCGCAGCCGTTCCTAGTCGTCGAAGGCGCGGGGGAACACCGGTAAACCTTGGGCGGCGAAGCCGCCCCGCCATGAGGAAGGGCGATGCCGTTCCCAGGAGTCCACGCCTCAGGGGGACTCGGGTAACCCTTGGGCGGCGAAGCCGCACGAACACGATGTACGGCGAAGCCGTTCCGAGGTACTAGCTGGTGTCTGTTGGAGGGCTGCCTCAATATATGGGCGGCGAAGCCGACCCACAACGAGAAACGGCGAAGGCGTTCCGAGGAGTCCCGGGTGGGAAGGCGAAGCCGTCCGGTGGGGGCGGCGAGGAACGGCGCAGCCGTTCCGAGTTGTCGCAGTCTCGGGGGAACACCGGTAAACCTTGGGCGGCGAAGCCGCCCCGGCACGAGGAAGGGCGATGCCGTTCCCAGGAGTCCACGCCTAGGGGTGACTCGGGTAACCCTTGTGCGCCGTAGCCGCCCTCACACGATGAACGGCGAAGCCGTTCCGAGGAATCAGCTGCTGTCTGTCGGAGGGCTGCCTAAATATATGGGCGGCGAAGACGACCCCTCGACGAGGAACGGCGAAGCCGTTCCGAGTAGTCGCGGGGTGGACGGCGAAGCCGTCCGGTGGGGGCAGCCGGCGAAGCCGGATGCGGGGGGTTTTACGGGGCGTAGCCCCCTAACGAGCGCCTGCAGCGCGGCGAGGCTACATTATTTACAGCCCTTGAGGTAATTGACTCACTGATGGATATAAATTCTCGACCTTTTCCTGAAGTGCTGGAGAGCTGAAATTTCGCACGCGTGCGGGGAATCCAAAATGATGCGGAGGAAAAATCCGAAAAACGGAAGTTTCCGCCACGTGTCGTCGCCAGGACGACAAAATGGCCGAAATCGGGCTTTTTCCGGGGACCGACTTTCGGTTTTTATTTTACTGCGCGCGAACCGTTCGTGCCACATGGATGTTCAATGCATTTTTTAAAAGCTAATAAACGTGGGCACGTAAATATGTACTTTTGTTAGTTTCAATTCAAGAAAATTGCAGCCAAAATGGCGCCCAAAAATTGGTTTTTCGAAAATTCTGCTTCTGCTTCTGCTCCCCTGGACCTAATTTCAAGTGTATGATAACAAAAATGATTATTATATATGTTCACTTGATTCTCCATTTAACTTAGGCAGCAATTTTTTTTGTACCATTGGCTGACGAGGAAAAAATTAAAATATGCCGAAAATCGCCAAAAAGTACAATTTCCAAAAGATTAACACGACATTTCGTCTAGTTTTACACGACCGATATCGTTTAGACTTAGTATATGCATAAAAATATTCATTTTTAATTAGAAAATTTAAACATTTTTACAATTTTGCCATCGATAAACCAGCAAAAAATTAAAAATGGCGGACACTTCCCATTTTTTCCCGGGAGTCCGTTTACTATTTATCGTTATACAGGCGATACATTTCTGTCACACGAACCGATGATGCATATTGTGAAAGACAATAAATGTTGACCCCTACTTATGTAATTTTTTAAGTTAATTTCCAAGGTAAACGCTTTCAAAATGGCGTCAAAAATTGATTTCTCGGAAAATATTTCATACTTTCCACTGCCTTCGGCCTTATTTTGTGAGTTGGGAAACGAAAATGATTATTATATATGTTCATTACATCCTCTACGAAATAAAGGCAACAATTTTCTTTCGTCGTTCTTGGTTACTCGGAAAAAAATTAAAATATTCCGAAAATCACCAAAAATTACGATTTCCAAAAGATGAGCAAAGGATTTGTCAACTTTTACCTCTCCTATTTCTTTGAAATTTAATAGTTAGATACACCTATGCATTATCTTTTAGAAAGAATAAATATTTAATAAATGATTTAATTAATATAACCGCGAAAAGATAGAAATGGCGGGCACTACTAATTTTTTCCGGGGAGAGATTTACTTTTTATTGTATTACTTTCGAAATATGGATGTCATAGGGGCAACTTCTCTTAGATATGATAGTAAATGAATGTGACCATATAATGTTGTCATCTTTAAACCCCTGAAAACCCCTAAAAAATTTGCATATATGTAGCCTTTTCGGGTACTTTTCGTCAGAATTCCGCCGCATTTCCAAGCCTTACCACTCATTACTCACTCACTACGGAATTGATGTAGACGATTGATGACCCCTGGCTGTACAAACCTATAAACCCCCGGTAAACCCACATACAACCCCCAAAAAATAAAATTTTTCATATAAGTCTACTTTTTGGGTACTTTCCGTGACTATTCCACCCCAACGACTAATCCCTACGGAATTTATGTGAACGGATGGTGACCGCCAGGAGTACACTCATATAAACCCCCGGTATCCCCCTAAAATCCCCCTAAATGTAAAATGTGCCATTAAATCTCCTATTTGGGAACTTTTAGCAAAGATTACGCCGCACTACCCGTCCCCTCTGAGCTCTAGATCCAGAATGTTTGGTGAAGGCGGGCCACCGTAAACCATACGGGAAAAAATACCAGAAAAACCCCGATCACCTCCTGGAACCTCGCCGAAAAAAATAAAATTTTTAAAGTCGCCATTCCGAATAGTTTTCGCCCCATTTTAGCCGGTGCCACTACTACTTATTAAAACCCCCGATAACCCCGTGAAACCTTCCAAAATATTTTTTTAATCCCCTCTCGAGGTAAAAGAATCGTCAGAATTCCGCCTCTACTTTAGACCCCTAGGACTTATCGGCACAGAATTTATGAGAACGATTTGTGACCATTGGTTTAACACCAGTATAAAACGGCCGGTATTCAGTTGAAACCCCCCGCAAAAAAATGAAAAAGTTGCCATCAAGTCTTCATTTATGGGTACTTGTCACCACTATTACGCCGCATCGCCCTACCCTTTACAATCATCGCTACATAATCACTGGAGTATTGGTGACCGCGTGCATAACACATTAAAACCCCGAATCCCCCGGGGCACCTCTCTCGGTGGAGAAGACCATTTATGAGGACTAAGCGGAGCAACCGCGGGGGGCTCTTCATCCCCAAGGCGGCGAAACCATTCCGAGGAGTAACTGGCGTAGGCGAGGGGGAGCTTCAGTAACCCCCGGGCGGCGAAGCCGCCCCGATGTTTGAAACGGCGCAGCCGCTGTGGGCTCCCTCCGCCCTTTGGCGGCGAAGCCGCCCCTTAATCGAATAACGGTGAAACAGTTCCGAAATGCCCTTGCCCTCTGGGCGGCTTTGCAGACGCCAGACGATTTTAAGTCGCCTTTCCGAGTAGTTTTCGTCACAATTTAACCGATGCCCCTACCACTTATTAAAACCTCGGTAACCCCGTAAAACCTCCCAAAAATATTTCTAATAAATCGCCTCTCCAGGTAAAAGAATCGTCAGACCACTGTTCCGGACCCCTAGGACTTGTCGTCACAGAATTTATGAGAACGATTTGTGACCACTGGTTTGACACAAGTAAAAACCCCAGGTATTCCGGTGGGAACCTCCCGCAAAAAAATGAAAAACATGCAGTTAAGTCTTCTTTTATGGGTTCTTGTCGCTACTATTATTCCGCATTGCACTACCCTTTACAATCATCGCTACGTTATCACAGTGGACGATTGGTGACCGCATGCATAACACATTAAAACCCCCGAATCCCCCTGGGCACCCCTCTCGCTGGATAAGACCATTTATGAGGAATAAGCGGAGCAGCCGCGGGGGAGCTCCTCAACCCCATGGCGGCGAAGCCGCCCCACAACGAGGAACGGCGAAGCCGTTCCGAGGAATAACTGGCGTAGGCGAGGGGAAGCTTCAATAACCACCGGGCGGCGAAGCCCCGACGTTCAAGCGGCGCAGCCGCTGTGGGCTCCCCCCACCTCTTGGCAGCGAAGCCGCCCCTTAATCGAATAACGGTGAAACAGTTCCGAAATGCCCTTGCCCTCTGGGCGGCTATGCAGACGCCAGACGATGAACGGCGAGGTACGTTTTGGGTAATTTTCTTGACTATTCCACCGCTGGTTCTTACCCCAACGACTCATCCCCACGGAGTTTATGTGAACGAATGGTGAGCGCCAGGAGTACACACATATAAACCCCCGGTATCCCCCTGAAATCCCATCCCTGAAATGCCATTAAGTCTACTATTTGAGAACTTCTCGCGAGCATTACACCGCACTACCCGTCCCCTCTGAGATCTTGATCCAGAATATTTGGTGAGGGCGAGCCAAAACTTATGAAACCTACTTGAACATCGCCGAAAAAAAAATTTTAAGTCGCCTTTCCGAGTAGTTTTCGTCACAATTTAACCGATTCCCCTACCACTTATTAAAACCTCGGTAACCCCGTAAAACCACCCAAAAATATTTCTAATAAATCGCCTCTCCAGGTAAAAGAATCGTCAGACCACTGTTCCGGACCCCTAGGACTTGTCGTCACAGAATTTATGAGAACGATTTGTGACCACTGGTTTGACACAAGTAAAAACCCCCGGTATTCCGGTGGGAACCTCCCGCAAAAAAATGAAAAACATGCAATTAAGTATTTTTTTATGGGTTCTTGTCGCTACTATTATTCCGCATTGCACTACCCTTTACAATCATCGCTACGTTATCACTGTGGACGATTGGTGACCGCATGAATAATACATTAAAACCCCCAAATCCCCCTGGGCACCCCTCTCGGTGGATAAGACCATTTATGAGTAATAAGCTGAGCAGCCGCGGGGTGGCTCCTCAACCCCAAGGCGGCGAAGCCGCCCCACAACGAGGAACGGCGAAGCCGTTCCGAGGAGTAACTGGCGTAGGCGAGGGGGAGCTTCAATAACCACCGGGCGGCGAAGCCACGACGTTCAAGCGGCGCAGCCGCTGTGGGCTCCCCCCACCTCTTGGCAGCGAAGCCGCCCCTTAAACGAATAACGGTGAAACAGTTCCGAAATGCCCTCGCCCTCTGGACGGCTATGCCGACCCCAGACGAGGAACGGCGAAGCCGTTCCGAGGAAGGAGTGCGGCGATTTCCTACCCCCTGGCCGGCGAAGCCGGCCCCTAGCTTAGGTGACATTATTCGAAATAAAATTCTTCGAACGACCACAAATGTAGACGGCGAAGCCGGAACCGGGGTTTTAAGGTGCGGCGCCCCTTAACGAGCGCGCGCAGCGCAGCGAGTTTATCGTATATAAAGTTGAAAGACGAACAAGTTCGATACTTATTGTCAAAATGCTAACTAAAAATTAGGGTACATGGTTACCCTGACCCTGAATCCTTGGGAGTCGGAGAAATTTTGATTAGTGTATTCGAAGGACAGTTAAACTAAATCACTTTTACCGTTTACAGTTTTCATTTTTCACTTCAAATAAGAAAGATATTGATATTTAAGTTTTATCCTCATGCCCTACCCCCAGTGTGTAGGGGTCACACCCGAAGTGTAAGGTGTTAAACAATATACGCAATGGATGACCAGTTACTTACTGAACAACTTTCCAATTTAATCCAATTTCCTTTCCTGCCGGAGACTACGAAAGCAAAACTTTACCTCGCTACGAGTAGCATAAGAACATTTTAAAACTCTCCGTACGGAGCTCTTTTTTGGGGGTGAGTTGACCGGGTACACTCGTCCCTCGGATTTGAGCCCAACTCAATAGGGCGCCCGGCCATTGTCCCTGCCTCTCACCCGACCCTCGGAACCTTTCTTAGCTGGAGTCCGTGGTCAACTTGTTATTTTACCGATGTTTTTTATAAATAATTATTGATTACGATTTCTGAGAATTTACACTTACATAATAATAACTTACATATTTTTAAGCATTGTGAAATTTTAAACGGGTTTCTAGCGTTGATAATAACCTAGTTAGCACCTTTTTATTTTTATGAAGGTTATATTGCAAAATTATTCTTTAAATAAACCTAGATATAATACTTCCCATCCTTCTTTTTAATTCGGGCTTTGGACCGACAATGGCGAAGTTAAAAGTATGATTTTTTTTGCTTTTATTTTTATTTATTTTTATTTATTTTTTATTTTATATATACTTAAATCTGCAGCAAATTAAACTAGTAATTTTTTTGCGTGTGAAAAATCCTGAAGCATGGATCCACACAAAGTCTCACATCGCATTCTAAGCAAATGTACCTTGACTCTTGTCTTTTTGCATTCTTACTGCAGACCACACATCTTCTACAGAGCAATTTCTTAGTCACAGGATGGGCAGTGACCGAAGTAGGGAAATGTTTTTCACTTAATCTAATAATGTTCTCATTTGATCTCCTTCCACTACTCTTTTTGCATTCTTTTTTGTGGTACGTTTCCAGAAGCTCACGAACTAAAGCGAGGTGGATCTTTTCCAATGGTATTTTCTCCTTTTTTACCAGTCTGTAAAGCGAATGGGCGTTTAACAGACAAAGATCGACCATGTGGAAGAAAAACTTCTTGTACCATTTAACCGATTTGCGAACCGACTCTATAGAACTCAGCATCATGTCTGTTTTGTCTACAGCACCCATGTAGCAATTATAATCGGAAACGCACTTTGGCTTTCTTACCATTTCACCCGTTTTCCATTCCTTCTTTCCTGTTTCAATCATTTCCGCAGAGTGGCAAGTGGACAGCATCCAAACTTCTCTTCTGTCGCACTACTTCAAAGCAAGCAAGTTTTCGGAACACATGGATTTAAAATCTCCTTTCTTTAACCTACTTTCCATCTTCGGCATGTCCCGTCTTGTTCTCCTTACAGTTCCGCATGCATTTGTGGCCCGATCATGCAGCCAGCAAAATAGAGCGGGACTGGTATACCAGTTGTCAACATACAGTGTGTGGCCTTTACCTATATATTGTGTCATTAGAGTAGACACAATATCTCCCGATTTCCCGAAGTCTGTTTTTTGTTCCTTTACGTCACTCTTTGAACCGGTGTACACAATGTAGTCAAGAATATACCCCGTTTCGCAGTCACAAATAATGAATGTTTTAATCCCAAATCTACTTCTTTTAGAAGGGATATACTGTTTAAAAAACAAACGTCCCTTAAACAACAGCAGGCTCTCATCAATACACAGATTTTTGAATGGCACTAGACTGTTCCTAAATGTTGCACGGAGTCGGTCTACAATTGGGCGAATTTTGAAAAGTCGATCTCCTTGATCTGGGAGTGCATTGTCTGAGAAATGGAGCATTCGAAGTATCATTAAATACCTATCCCTGCTCATGAGATCACCAAATATAGGAGTTTTCGTCAGAACATCCCTGGACCAGTATTCGTGCAGAGAAAGTTTCTTGGTTCGCGGCATCAATAGAGTAATTGCTAGAAAGGTATACATTTCTTCAACAGATGTGTCTTTCCAATTTTTCAGACGTGACACTACAATTTCCGGAGAATGTTCAATAGTGTACTTATAAAAACGGTTGGTTTCTTCCGAAATCACGGCAACCAAGTCGTTGGAGAAAAAAATTTCAAAAAATGATCTAATCGGGGAATTTTCAGTTACTGCAGCCTTACAACCGGAAGATGTGGCGTCAAAATCATGAATTATTGGAGAAAATTTTCCGGAAAGCCATTTAATACCT
This sequence comes from Ischnura elegans, assembly GCF_921293095.1. NCBI lineage: Eukaryota > Metazoa > Arthropoda > Insecta > Odonata > Coenagrionidae > Ischnura > Ischnura elegans. The sequence goes on along the minus strand of NC_060259.1, from coordinate 112,323,914 downwards.
TGGGATGATCTCTTTCTCCTTTTTGCAGCAACACTTTCTTCTTCATCTGATGAATCGTCCGATGCACCCAATGGTTCCTGCTTACTCGTTGACGTTGCCGTTACCACCGAAGTCTCTGGCTCGGATTCCGATGTCTCCTCCTCTGAATCAGGATAGAAATCTCCATCCTCACTATCACTTTTTGTGAGCAACTCCAAAATGGAGTCCTCAAGTATAGACTTTTTATACATACCTTGTCTAAAACAGATGCAATTGGTGCAGAAAACTGACCACAAGCGCCTTACACAGGGAAACGTGAATGAGAATAAAAAGATTCCTTTCTCCGAAGCAAAATTTTGTAGCACTGAGAAAACACTGCTTGCTCGGGAGCCAAAGCTGAAGTGAGAGCGAAATAAGAGAGGGAATGCATTCTCGTATGGGCAGGCATAAGTACTAAGAAATGGGTTTTAGTGATAACGTTTTCATAGAAGTTGAGGATGCATTCAACAATAAAGGAAAAAGGGTAGGGAGAAAGGAATGCAAGCCTGAAAACCCATGAAAGAACTAGCACAATAGCATATTGAGGATCGCTTTTCTTAGAATCGGAGAGGGCCATCGAAAAATTCGGCGAAAATGTCATTAGCGCTCAGCACCTGGACTGTATGAATGCACGTGCGATATCATTGTGAGAGTGGAAGGTTTGGTTTTTCCGCGTAGTTTACCCGAGACATCGTCAGTCAGCTGAGCACATGTTCCACCCAAAATGAGTAGCTAACAATAGGGCATACAACGCAGGTACGAAGTTGGATGTACAAGTTACATTACTTTGGAATACCGGCGTATTAGTAATTACTCGTGGGAAAATGAATGGATCAGAAAATAAAGGGTATGTAATGTAGGAAGTTATTTGGATTGTAACATTCATGAGCGATAAAACAATAAAACAACAGCATCTCCCCATTACATATTTTTCATTCCGTAAGATGAAAGAACAAGGTATTAAAGCATTCACACCAGAAGTTCGTTAAAAATAACACTAAAATTTCATTTAAAATTTGCCTACGCACAGAACAAAACGAAGAAATCATTACAATAAATAAAAAATTTGAGTTTGACACAAATTATTCTTTGCAAAAACCATTGCCGTTTCAACCACTTCACCGCAAGTTCCTGCTGTGGGAAGGATAATAAATGAGTGGAAGGGTCGGGCTTAATTGCCTAAGGGGAGGCACAAGGGTCTCCCTAAGCTGGGTCTCGGGCCGGGTCTGAATACCACGGACCATTGCTACCGCAGCGGTCGGTTCCCATCCCCCGCGACAGCTATACCCGACATCAGGTCGTCTGTGTAGAAAAGTTTGCGACAGCTATACCCGACGTCAGGTGTTCTACGTATAAAGTGCCCGTCGGCTCCACCCGACGTCCGGCGCGAAAGGGTTAAACTATATTTTTATCTCTTCAAATAAAGGAGTTATTGAGCAAAATTCCCGAAATTTTCGGGTTTTTTGGTCATAGGGCCAAAACCGTTGGTCCAATCGGTCTGAAACTTGGGGAAATTACTCACTACGTAGTAGCAGAGAGGAGAAGAGAGGGCCAGCCCTTATGGGGAAAATGATATACATCTGTTGTTGTGAATTGCTGTCGAGAGAGGGCAGCGACGTGCTCCCGCACGGGTAAGCTGACCTTGAGTCCTCTCCCTCCCCTCTTTCTCCTCCAAAAACTGTTTGACAGGGGGACGGTCGACACCTCGGTCCGACGGGAGACGAAGTCCGATCGGGCTGTGTGTGGGAGAGAGCACAGATATATACTTGGTGAATATATATCTGTGGGAGAGAGGATTTGGGACAAAAGAAGCGTGCATTTCTTTATCGCCTAGCGAGCTGCGTCTTCCATGAATCCTTCCCTCTTCTCTCTGCTTGGCTCTTACCGTTACTACTGAAAGCAATTTTACAACATTCAGCTGTTAATAACTGTTGAAACAGTCTCATACAGTTCAAAGAATGCGGTCCGAAGGCAAGAGAGAAAAAGTTTTCAGGGGAGCACCGGGACCCCCGATTTGATGGTTATAAGTGAAAAATGAAGCATCCTTCATTATTGAAAACTCTAAATTATGCAATCTAACTTTAAATTAATCACCGCTTCTGCAAAAATATTATCCATCAGTCCGAAAGAACAGATTCTTAAATTCTGAATGCTTCTCCATTCGGGGTCATATTCCATTAGGGAATTTTGTTCTATATTGATAAACTAAACGAAAAAGCTATCAGTAAGAAAACTTCAGGGAAGTAACCACTCGACCTCCAGGGATTTTAATAAAATTTGAAGAGGAGATATGCACGAACATCGAATGGACGTCCAGAGGATTTTATATTCAGCAATGCGAGACTCAATGAGTCCTTTGACGAAGTTCTGCAGCCTCCCGCAACATGGTACTGGCACAAAGGCAAATTTGACAGATAATAACGTCTGTAGTATTTTGTCGGAAGAGATAAGCCACTTGGTGAAAATTATTGGGCTCCATTAAATGAGGCAACTAAATATTATTCGCTGATAAGTTGACGCAAAAGTGGAGGCAAATTTATGAAAATAGGAATCTTTCGTTCGGAGTTCTATCCAAGACAAAAACTTAGTTTTGGCTAGTCACATTCTTTGCAAAAAGTCAATAAATATCTAAGGTACATAACATCAAATATTTTGTAGCTTTTAATGAATGGATAAAAATACTTACGCGATGGCGTATTTTAACCGACGGATTACAGATCCCCATTATGCAAATTTTGATTGTTGTTTCCATTTCAAAAACCTGCACCATAGGGCGTTTACTTCGGGAAAAGGAGAAAAGTAAAGAGGAGGCGGAGAGTTCAAAGACTAACCCGAGGTTAAGAGAGGGTTGCCGAAAATCGAACGAGCTAATAAAAGAAAAAAAATGGGAAAGAGAACATGAATAGCTTAAATAGTTTCGGTGTCCCATGGAGGGATTAGCGAGTGTCGGCGGTGAAGGAAGGGTTGGGAATATACAAAGGGAAACTACGCGGTTGTTGGGGCTCAACTGGGAGTAGAAGGGAAAGGAAAGAAAAACTGAACGGGAAATCCAAATTGTGGGAGAGTGCGCCGTTTCGTTTTACGATTCACGAGGGAGGCAGAGGGAAGGGTTAGTTTCCAGAAAAAAGAAACACGTGTTGAGGAGGTGGGGTACATAAGTGAGTGTGGCTACCAAACGGATGGATGAAGATTTATTGAGAAAGAATGTGGATGACAGAGCAAAATGATTAACAAATTATCGGATGCGTTGAAATTTTTTTATGACGTTAAGAATTTTCGGCTTTCCAAAAATTTCCAGTATAACACTAAAGTTCTCAGTAAGAAAGGCTGACATTTTCAAATCCAAAATCAAAGGTAACCAGATTTTCATTAGAATCCGTTCGAAGAGTTTATTTGTCTGAATTAGCCAATAAAGGTACTGAGTCCATTGCAAAATTGTTCATTTGTTACCGAAATTGATGATAAAATTAAAAACATTTTTTCGAAAGAATACAATATTTTTTGGGTCCAAAGTCATTAAATCAGGCGCAGGGGTTTGAAATTCCATGTGTAAAATTAATTCTGAGTGTTGCTTATTATTTTCAGTTACATTTGGAGCAAATATTTTTTAGAACCTTTCATTATTTTTTTCTAATGTGAAGTCATTACAAAATTGAAGTCTCAATCAAGATTCCACAAAAAAATATTTCCAAAGCATAAGTTGTGTTGTCTCTGGCTGGACCAAAGACGGCGCCATCATATCTGAGAAGCTTGGCTGATGTATGAGAATCTCGTAGATTCTAAAGGTTGAAACTCAGAAATATTTTAGGTTATGGATTGCAATGCCTTCGCAAAGGAAAAAATGTTGCATTCTGTTACGCCAGGATCTTTGAGATGTTCACGCTTTATGCTGGAAAGATGCATGGCTTAATGCTGGAAACAGTTTTCTTGTAGAGTTCAACATTAATGAAATAAATTTTCTTCTTTTCAGTTAATTTTCAATATCTTTTGGCTTTTCCTGAAGAAATAATTATTACTTCTACTATAATTTCATTATAAAATTAACGGCTAATTTACCCTGAATATCCTTCTACTTCTATTTATACGCGATAATTAGCCTGGACGGTTCTTAATCTTATCAAACGAACAATACTGTACTTCCGATAATATAAGTATATGCTATTGCGGTTGCATCGGAACAAGGCCATGATCTTTCAGTTCTTGCTTTCCAATTTCTGAGGGTTTTTATGATGTTAAATTCAGACTAAAAAAGCCTTCAATCAATGATAATCTACATGCAAGAGATACAAAAATGATAATCCCGAGTGAGGAATATTATTTCATTATATGCTATAAATAATTATATAATGCAAAAATATTAAGGAAAGACATTTGGTGTCTTGGGTTGGTAATATATTCATTGATTGGCGAATTTTAACTGTGCCGTCGGCTTTTGAAAGCTGTTTGGTTTCGGCAGAAGGGGGAAAAACGGTAAGACAGCCCCTGCCCCAACCCTGAGCGGCAGCTCCACCGGTAATTCCCAGATACCAAGTTTCGCTAGGAATTCCGAGATATCTCCAATCAGTGGGTCGAAAATACAGGTGAGTGGTAAGCTAAAATGTGTAGGTCGTCTACTTCAGAGCAATGGCAGTGCAAATATTAGACAGCATTCCAAATTAAACTTCACTTGCAAAGAATAATGAATTCATTGCACCATTAAAACTTGCCTTTAACGCACGTTCAAATATTCAATAATGAAATTCTTTCGATATTTTTCTAACTGGGAAAGTAAAATATTTCCATTTAAGAGATGTTTTTATATGCATGCCTCGATTTTTTTTCAGGGAACGCTTCCTTGATTGAATTGTCTCCGAAATCTCTACACAAGAAGGTGATATGTGAGAATCATTTTGAAAAGGACGATATATATCCGAGTGGTCGACTGAGGAAGGGGGCGTTACCGTATCGTCATCAATCAACCAAGGAGGATCAAAGTACGGAGGACGCCGGCAGCCGCTTGCAATTGATTTCACCTCAAAAGAATGTTCGTCAGTATACGAGACAACCACCCAAAAAATCACCAGCAACTACATTTCCTAGTCCCAGCGTTGCCCATCCTGGAGCTGCCGAAGTGTCGTTTTTAACGCCACCTACTGGTCGACATGCCTCTCCCACAACAACTAGGTCAACTCCCATTCGTAATGCTCGCAAGGCGTTATGGACTGTTGAAGCAATTCCCTCTTCTCCTCTCAAACCAAATGCATTTCCCATTCGTCAAATTGCAGCGAAAATTACAGCCGTTGAGACTCCTAAAAAGAAAAAGCTGAAAGCTCGCATAGAAAATTATAAAAAAGTTATTGCCAAACTACGCTCATCTATTTCGCGGTTAAGGAGAGCCAACAGGGCTATGAAAACGTTGAAGTGTATAAACCTAGAGTTAATGGGGAATACATTCAAATCTAGGGAATCTTTCATCCTCACACAAATGCAATTGAGCCACAAGAAGTTCACTCCATGGAGTAAGGAGGAGCAGGATTTTGCGATATCTTATATTTCAAATCCCCTACTGCATATAGATTCCTATTAGAAAAGCTCACGCTTCCAGCTGTTTCAACTCTGAGGAAATGGGTATCTAGCTCATCCAAATGTATGACCGGGTTTAATGAGTTATTCTTCCAAAAACTAGCGCTCAAAGTGTCCGTGATGTCTCAAAAATGCAAAGATTGTGTCATTTTATTTGATGAGATGTCCCTCATGGCAAATTTTGATTATTCAAACTCGATGGACATAATCGAGGGATTTGAAGATCTGGGACATCTTGGCAGGACGAAAAATGTTGGGAAATATGCATCAGTTTTTCTTGTAAGGGGCATGCAGCAGAACTGGAAAATACCTGTTGCATATTTCATATCGGAAAAAGGACTAAGAGGCACCCCATTAAAAATAATATTGTATGATTTAATTGATAAGGTTTTGGACGTTGGATTAAGTCCACTAAGTTTTATTTGCGATCAGGGAAGCTCAAACAGAAAGGCACTAAAAGACATGGGCGTCTCATTAGACAAACCTTATTTCGAGGTAAAAAATAGAAAAATTCATTGTATATTTGATGTGCCTCATCTTGTCAAATCTTTAAGAAATAACTTACTTACTAGTGACTTTGTAGCGGATGGAAAAATAATTTCATTCGAAAATATTCGCAGTGTCTATAGGAGCGACACTTCTAGCTCAACCACAAGAGCGATGTGGAAATTAACGCCGGCTCATTTGTGGCCAAATGCATTTCAGAAGATGTCAGTGAAGCTGACTACTCAAATATTCAGTTTGTCCGTCGCCGCCGCAATCCGTGCGAGTTGCTCCACAGGAGAGCTGACACTATCATCAGCTACCTCTACTGCGGACTTCATTGAGATGATAAACAACGTTTTTGATTTGCTCAACTGTAAAGTAAATGTCCGCCTTAGTGATACCAATATTAAAACCAAGGAGCTGCTGCATGAAGGGTATCAGATAATGAGTGGGATAACGAAAGTAGACGGAAGTCGACCGTGTTTCGACGGCTTTCTTTTATCGATTAAGTCAATTATGGCACTTTTAGAATTTAGAGAAGAGGGAGTTGCGACAGCAAAACTGAACCAAGACGCCCTGGAAAACTTTTTCTCTGTGATGAGGCAGAAGGGGGGCTTTAATCGCAATCCCACAGTAAAGGGATTCAGAGCGAGCTTCAGGCAAGTTTCAGTGCTAAGTTTGTTGAAACCTCCTAAATCTTCAGGCTACGACGTCGATGATAGCTACATGCTGGACATAAAAAATGAGGAATGGATTAGATCCATGGAGCCATGCTCTTCAACTTTGCCTACGGATATGGAAGAAGGTGAAGAAGACACTTCAACAAACTCCTCCGAGGAGCATGTTGACGTAAGCTCTGACATCGGAACGGATGTGGTCACCCTCCAGGATTGCTCCGACGCATACTTCGCAGGGTACTTGGTAAGAAGACTGATTGAAAGATTTTCCTGTCCCAAGTGCGAGGAAATATTTGTGGACAAGGAGGACATGAGCGATAAGTCTCAACTCCTAATTTTATATAAGACCTTTCCTGGCCTGAAGAATACATCTTCCGGTCTTCATTACCCATCCAGTGACTTTTTTGTTTTAATTAAAGCTGCCTTGAAAGTTTTCAAAACAATTTTCAAAAAAATTTCACATAAGCAAAATGTAAGGAAAACTTTAATTTCTAAGTTGCAAAGAAATCTAAAAGAGAAAGTAGAGGGCCACACCGACGCAGGCATTACACATGAATGCAAATTGCATCTATTATATGAATATGATCTGCTTTTTACGTGCCTAATTAAGAAAAATTGTAAATGGATGTCAGCTGGCAAACGCAATAGCAGAGATAAGATAAGAATTTTGTCTCATAAATAAAAAAGTGATAAATATGTGTTTGTAGTAAAAAACTGAAGTTAGTAAACTCTACACTAATCACGCTCTTTTATTCTCTCCATCAAAAAACTCATTTTTTATAAAATTACCCATTACTAAAACTATTCTCTGAAAATCTCTTGAACGATTATAAAAACGATATCGGAGGTCATCGGATTTATTTATACCAAAATGAAAGTAATTTTCAATGATTCCAAGCTTGACCGTTTTGAGATAAGTTAGAAGACAAATGACCGTAACATGGCAATTTATTACGTTAAAAAAATACTTTATTAATTTCTTCAATAGTAAATCATGGTTCCAAAATACTTAGAATCATTCATAAGCTGAAACAGTTAAGTTAACGGTTTGCTTTCTTGGATATTTGTCTTCTAATGTGGTACAAATTCTTTGGCGCAGAAAAAATTCAATAAGTATGAATTGAGTTCGACTTATTACGTGATAGACGGATAGATTCAGGGTGTGAATTGATGTAGCTGTATTGTAAAACGCAAAAAAACTGCAGTGGCAGAGAAAAAGCTTCAAATGGTAACTCAGATGAATAGTGGCAACAGCCCTCTGAAACATACACTGTCAAAATATGTATGGACAGCCTTGAAATTTAATCTTTATCTTTATTCATCCACGGCGAGGATTGGCCCTCAATGCCCACATTGCACGAAGGAATTCTATAAAAATGTTTTAAACGACCCACGTACAACTGACAAAATTCAATGCGGTCAAGTAATTTTAATGTTGTTTTGAAAAAATGCAGAAACTAATCGAAAATGACGCGAATTATACGTGAGCGTGTATATGGAGTTTCTATCGGTGAAAATAGAAACTTAGTCGCAAAAATGGTTTCCTCATCTATGAACTATTAATTTTCGGATTTTTGTCGAAGTGAAAGTCAGGAAAATTTATAAAGCATCCCACACTGGTGCTATTAAAAAATCAATAGGATTTAATTACCGCAGTATGGATACCAGAAGATCTTCTCCGTACAAAGTTTTAGTAATCATCATCAAAGGCATCATGTATTTAGCCAGCCAGATTCTGGGCAGCCAACCACAAGGGAGCATGAATTGGGACATCCTTACGCAGGTTCTGCCATCTACTGGGCACTAGGCCAATGCAAAACAAGAGATATTCGGAATGATTTGAACAAATGATGAACAAAACCCACCCCAAATTGTTAAAATGTGATATGACAAGTGATTTTGAATATTAGATGTCGGAGAAGAGTATTTTATCATAATTTTAGTATCTTAGACAACCTTTTTGTAATAGTAAAGTAGGGGTATACTTTCAAATTCGTATTTTTTGTTCCGTATGGTTTTGTTAAAGAGGTTTTAGCTAGGTTTGTAGCGAAATGTTAGCGTGTATTCCTTTTATTTGGTTTGTAATATTTCAATCGTCTATCAACCAAGTACTTTTTCGAATTCCTTATATTTTAGCAATTTAATTTCTAGTTTTGTATTATATGGAACAGGTCTATTTTGTCAATTCAAACGGTTACCGTCTGACTTGGGAATTATTTTCAAAATTTATTCTAAGCATGGTTTACGTACATAAATCAGGTTTCGGTATCATTGTATAATCACTATAGATTTTAATTTTTGTTACTTATTCCGATTCCAATTTCGGGACTTTGTCCAATAACATACCCAGACGGCACAGGAAGTTTTCGTACCTAAATACGAGGGTGGCCCACACAGCACATCGTTGCCAGAGGACGTCCGCTGCGCGTCCGTCGCGTCCTCTCAGTGTCCGCGGATTTTCAGGACAGCCAGAGGACATCCGCCGGCTGTCCTGGCCATCCGTCCGCACACTGTCCTATCTTGGATGTCCAGCGGACGTCTAGCTAGTGTCCCATTATGCAGGGTTTCGGAGTTTTGGTTTCCTCTTAAAACACTCACCTCCTCAAGGAGGAACTCCGAGAGAAAGTCTCGAGATCCTCCTCCGAGTAGGGAGTATAGGAGAAGGGAGAAAGAAAAAAAAACTCTCTCTCGTTTCTGAATTCAGAATACTTCCTCCCGATCGAGGAAGAGGAAATTTTTCGTGGAGGAGGAGATATTTTGAGGATTATTTTAGGTAACCAAATGTAATCCTCTTGTTGGAGTGTGGACTCTGGGAGGAAATTATAAACTATTTAACGAAAAAAAAAATTTGACATTTTTACCGCTTCTATAGTTTAAGAACAACAAATGTACGCTATTTTTAAGTTTTACATTGTTTATAACAATTAATTAAGTTTAAACAAAGTTAGCAACAATTTAAGTAACATTTACGAGCGTTAAAAATTTCTACATGCCTTACGGGTTAAACAACAACAATTGAACGAACTTATGACTCTCTACATTATTTATAACAATTTTTAAAGTTTAAACAAATTTAGCAACAATTTTAGCAACTTTCAAAAAATTAAAAATTTCCGCATGTTGTACGGTTGAGAAGCGTTGGATGAACAATAAACCCGTACTCTTTCATGATTATAAAAATTACTTAAATTTAAACAAATTTAGCAACTTTTACAAAAATTAACAACAGGAATAATGGAATTTATCGATTTTTACTGAAATTTTATATTTTGTACCAATGTCCTGCGGACGTCGCGTAGCCGTCTCGGGGACATTCCATTCCTACAGGTTAAATGAACTCTTTCAACTTATTGATTAATTAATATTTACTCCCTAGGGATTAAAAAATCTCAGAGGCGATTGATTGGGAAGTATTTTAATGAAACATAACGCTTTAAATTCATTTTAATTTTTAATGGTAAGAATTCTCCTAAAATTATCACGGCATCGATGGCCTCATTCCCAGATTAGACATTGTAATTTTCCAAATGTACTGCCGTACCTTTACTTTATATTGAAATTCTAGATTTTTTGGTGGCGAACGAATTTTGAATCTACCGCTACTCCGCGATACAGATTCTCCCATGGTTCTCCACATTCCTCCGTTCCTCCTTTCCAACAGAGGAACCGGAATGGAACACCGGAGACAGCATGGTGGTTTGGCGGTTACAAAGATGCAGCTGTATTCCAAGTAAGTTTGATGTGACATCTATATAATTTTTTCTAGGCGTTCACTGGCGGCAGTATAGTGTTTCCGCATGCTCCTTATATTTCTTATAACTCAGCCTGTAATATCTCGAGGAAAAATATGGCTCTGCTTGGAACAACATGACCGTCTTGGTAAAACCGTTACTTGGCAACTAAAGGTAGCGTCTTTTTTCCGTTGTTCATGGTGAAATTTTCGCTTTTGTTCCTTGTTTACATGATATAATTTAGAGTGGAAGTTCTTGTACTATAGTCTCTGTACGCGAGAACGTATAGGAAATAATGTAAGTGCTAGCGTATAAAATAGAACCTGTTGTTTTTATAACGTAGGCTACGGCTGAATTTGTTGAAAGTCCTAACGGTCCATTTGGTTCCGTTCCTAAATCAAATCAAGTAGGGTTCTTGGCAATAAATATAACTAAGAATTGTACTTACGTGTAACCGGGGGATTTTGCAACACGCATGTATGGTTAATAGGTTTCACATAAATTATTAATTCTTTGAAATCGGACTACACCGTGTGATTTCTTTCGATATGTATATTCACGCACGCATCGAAAAAGAACATTAATGTTATGATAGGATAACCACCAATGTTTAGCCTTTTTACAAAAAGTTTTTATACTCTTTATCTGTTTGATGGAACTAGGTTAATAATTAAAAATTTTAGGTCCTAAATAAATAAATGATCTATTATGTCAGTAAAGATAAGGCTTAGGGATTAAAAAATTACAATGCCGACGTAACTTTTATAGCGTTTAATATATTTTTTCTGCCCAACTTTACTAACCTACTAAACTATAAACTAATTTAACTACAAACTAAGTAACTGTGCTATTAGTCATCCATGCATTTAATTTAGTGGAAACTATAGGACGACTGTAAGAAACTTGGGATGAATCTAAACAAGGTCTAATTATAAGTGATATATTGTGTAAACAAACCTTACGGCTATGTTACATGGTTCATTTATTTGCTCAAACTGCTGCATGAAATCTTATACCCAGAAAATGGAACTTGTGCATCTTTTCGTACAGCCATCGGTACACATTTTGGTGTAGAGTATCGTGAACCTGATATATTTACCTGGAGGCATTTACTGAAGTACTATAGCTTTCATGTAGTGGAGTTGAATAAAAATAGCTTATCTGTATTTTTATTTAGTTCCTATCTCTATTTATAAGTTTGTATGTCTCTTTTCTTATAATTGTCTGTATACTTATTTGTCTTCATTCTTTACAGATGTTGCACTGAACCAGGACGATACAGCCACCAATTCTAGTGTGGAAGTTACAGTGAAGAGTTGGCTGGAACATGCTAAAGCAAGGCATGAGAGAGAGGTGTAAGTATTCGTTTGATTATTATATAGGTTTGGGCAAGGAGGAATAATTTTGGTCTGGATACTTTTTTCGCAAGTTGCTCCTGTTAAGGGAGCTCATATAAAGTAAATTTAAATAATTATTAAACATCTTGTAATACAAGGTTCACCCTTCCATGCTAAAGCTAGAGAAAATAGTATTGTTATGTATTATTTTCAGATGCAGATTCCACTACCAAGTAATTCAAACATTTGAAAACAATTTCTTTTCTGCATATGGGAGGTATAATTACCAAAAACATGGTTGAAAAGGATCTCATGCTCTATAAAAGTTCGATGTATAACACCTGTAGAACTTAAGAATGGGATAACTTATTCAACAGGGATGGTCGTTGCACAGTACTACAGAAGCTACTATTTTCTAGTAGCTCTAGCTAACTAAGATGTTTTGAAGTAGGTGTTGTTGTAGGAGCTATAGAAATTTCAGTAGCTCACAGCAGGCTTTAGCTGCTATTCACCTGTTATGTCTCTGTCGAAATGTGAATATTGCCAGTGAGCTAGGTTTTCACTTTTGCCTCGATACCAGACTACATTAGAAGATCTATTTTAATTATTAAGATTGGAAGAATTCGGAGATCTAAATCATGGAATGGCCTTAACTACAGCAAGTTTTTGCTAGTTTTTCAAAGTTTCTATTTTTTTAAGTTGCATCTCGGCCAATGCAGCTAAGTGGTTTGTGTGCCAAATCAGTGTGGCTGTTTTCACACTAATCCCAAGAGATCTAGTCCACTGAAAACTTCCTCCTTTAAATTTTCTAGTTTCCTTTACTCCTATATCATATTCAGCTCGTCTGCATTAGTCTTCCTTAGCTCCAGCTTATGTAACACTTTTCTTTACCTCCACTATTCACTCTAGTGTAGTCATAATCTTCAAGCAGAGACCAATTGTTCAGAAATATTATCCTCCATTTGAATGCTTTTTCCAATATCTTTTTCGAGACCTCTACTTAGCTGTCTGGCAAGGATGGATCAAAGAATTTTTTTCTAGATGGTGCACCAGGGTCTAACAGGCAAACAGTCTTCTCATATTTGGGATTAAAATCTAGTTCAACAATTGTTCTATGAAAAATTTTTCTTAATCATAATATAAACATTACTAACATATTAATATTTTTACTCAAAATCTTTTCTTATTTAAGAACAAGAAAAAGTCAAAGAAAAGTTTGTAAAATGTATTCAGCCTCTAATGGACAGGTTTCCTAATTTTGAAACCTTAAGAATGTTAAACATGTGACTAATAAGACTGTAGCGTCCTGTCTTATGTAATCTGCTTGTTACATACAAGATACAATTTCTTGCTACAATGAAATGTTTATATACTTCATTATTACAGGAGCGGTGCAGGAGAGCATGATCGCTGAAAAAGATGTGGAGGTTGCCATCCAAAACTGGCTAAGGCACGCCAAGGAGCGGTTGCAGGGGAAGAAGAAAATTTAATAATATGTATGTAGTTTCTTGCATTGTATTATTTTAAGAAGCCAAATAAATATTGTGCATGGAATTGATGCCTTATTTATTTAAATTCTTGTTGTCTGGACCTATTATTTATTTGTATCGAACAAAATGCAATCCTAACCTAAACGTGTCCTCAAGGTGTCCGGAGCGGACACTTTCAGGACGTCCGTAGGCCACCTTTTTTTACTGACATGCGGACTTGCAGCGGACATCCTTTGGCATGAATTCGCACGTCCGTAGGACGTCCATAGGCCACTTGGCGGACAATCACCGGATGTCCGAAAGGTGTCCGTGTGCTGTGTGGGGGACAATCAAGATACAAAAATCGCGCTTAGGAAGTTACTTAGAAGGTTTTGTTTCTTTATTTCCTTTAATGACGAAAAAAAATGCAAGAGGACTGGCAAATTCATATGCATCGATAAAATTGTATCTCATCGATAAAACTGTATTCAGTCTGGGACTATTTTCTGCCGCGGGTGGTGCCATCTGGTGCCATCGTGCCATATCCTCCTTGAAAGATCACATGTCTTCACAAGCCGTTGGAGATGGCATGGTTTACGTCACGTCTCACCACATTTCAGGGATTTTTGTGGTTAAGTTTGTGAAAAATAGAGTGTCTGGTAATGGTGAAGTTTCCCTTATTCTTTAATTTCATTCTCTGGGCTTCAGAAACGTGTTTGTGAGATATTTTTGTTAAAAATGCCTTCCGTGTGTGTAATGTCGGGATGTAATGGAAACTCCGGGACATGGTTCAAGATTTTAGCTTTCCAAAAGATCCTGAGTTGAAGAAGAAGTGCATTTGGGCGATAAGAAGAAAACATTTCACCCCTACGAAAAACTGTGAGGTATGTACTCTTTCTCGCTGTAATTATATGGATGTAATTTTAAGTTAGAAGTGGCTTCGGGATGTTGATGCATCAACATCCCGGACTATTCAGTACTGAAGTACTATAGTACTATTCAGTACTAAAAATGGTGATTCAAAATATTGTAGCAGCAATTCTTTTGAAAATTCTTGCATTTTAGTTGTCTTTTTTGTATTAATTCATTCGGTAAATGTGTGGTTAAAGGAGAAACTAGGAATAAGCTGCCAAGTTTATAGGATCGAATATTGCTTCTTAGCTTGCCCTATGGTGTATTACACGTCGGCTTTCATCATTTCAAATTATCTTATGCTATAGTTTAAAACAATAAAAATATCAGGCATAAAAATATTTACTATATTTACGAACCTAGTAATTTGATTTCTCATGCAGAAATACCAAAAATTGGAAATGATTTGACCTAATAAGTTACATGGTATTTTATTATTTATTAATTTTAGGTGTGTGAGCTTCACATCGCACCTTGTGATATCAGAAAATAATCTGTGGCCTTGGACGAGAAGACGAGGAGAAAATTCTTGCTGAATTGAAGGTGCCCAGATTGGAGGAAGGTACCATTGCTTCACTGTTACCTGTCGCCAAGAAGACAGACATTGTGGCAGAAGTGACATATTTGTGGATGTGGATTTGATTTGTGCAAGTTGGTGCAGTGATAGTGGACGTTCATCGGAGAAAGTATTCACGATAGTTTGTATGTATCGACCAGTCCTCTTTTAAATAATTTTCTATTCGAAAGAGAATAAGAGTAATTGTTTCGCTAAATTAGATGTGGGATAGAAGAGAAAATTGGAAATATTATTGTGGTTGACAATAGAAAATACATAATTTATGTATTGTATTTCTGTGGGTTTTTTCTTTCCTGCCTCTTTAAAATTTCTTGCGGTGGTGACTTCATGCAAAGTAAGTATAGAATCGGAGGTGTGATCTAAGAGATAACATGTTTTATTTTACAAGTGTTTATGCTGGTGATTTGGCAGGACTTTCATATTTTTAATAGGTTGATACATTTACTGCAGTGACCTAGGGATTTTTACTCATCCCAAATAATTTTTCAAATACTTTAGCGCCTGATATGGGTAAGTTTTAGTAGCTGAGACTGAACTATACGTTAATTTTTGCTTGCATTTTGATGAATTCGATCATACTAATAGCAGATGTGTCAGCAATCCTGTTTTATCGGCAATTTTTATTTAAAAATTTTATTTCGTCAGGCTTTAGGGTAAGCTTTTTAATGCTCGTGGGCTATGTGATGTCTTATTTAGTGTCAAAATTAATAAGAATTTACTCTCATTAACATCTCAAGGTTTCCAAGTAAGTACGAGCCACTTAACAATGCTGGATGCTGGGGGTGCGTGAATTAGCCATGAGAATCTCATTTTTCGCAGAGTTATTTAAGTGGCCGAGTAAGTTTTGTAAGTTCTCAATGGGTAAATAATACTATATCATGAATTCTAATTACCATGAAAAACTCACAACCGACAAAAACTTTGTCGGTCGTGAGTCTTTCATGGTAATTAGAATTCATGATTTGGTGTTATTTACCTATTGAGAACTTACATTTCATAATGATTCGTATCAAGGTTCTCGCTACGGTCGGTAGCTATCGATTGTGTTGCGTTCGATACATTTTTCGATCGTGCGAGTTACGATATATCTAATTTCGACCTAATCGATTGAGATTAGCCTGAGTGCCGTGTTCCTGCGCGCTTCGTATCCAATCGTACGTGCTTAGTAGCGGACATTCACATGCTGCGTACGCGCTTCGTCGACAGGCCGCGAACGGAAAATATCCATTGACGAAAAGCGACGGAGCGGCATAGTATCCCCTTAGTCTATGGGTACTATGTACATACGAATTAGATACGGAGGGTTCTGTGCCGTCTGGGATATAATAATAATTGTTTATTCTTACGGGTGTTAACCTAATGTACAAAAAAATGTTACATAAATAAGAATTTAGACATAGTGTTACATAATTAAGTATATTTTAGAAGCATATAAACATCGATAAGCATTATTTAACACGTTACAATAGTAAACGGTAGCAAAATACAACATGTGATCGGTATAAAAAGTTATAAAATAACATATACATACCTACATAAGAAGCATATAAACATTAATTAGCAATAAAATTAACGCCGCCTTCTCTTTAATAATTTCTCCGTAATTCTTACACTTCCATTAACGCAATTTCATTATTATAAACAAAATAAAAATTAATAATTATTCGAACAAGTCTCAAAATATCAACACTACTTGCAAACAAGTACTATCCCTTGTTGACAGCCATGATGCCCTTTCTCTTTGCTTTGCACGCTTTGAATCATGGGAAAAGTGGGGCGAAGGATGCACTCCTCGATGCCTAAATCTGGCGGCCGCGTTAGCTGCCTAAATTCCCTCCCTTATGCTGGCTAACGAGTTGGGACATCCTTCCAAGATGGCGTCATGGCTAAATCCTGGAATTGGCATAGCCAAATGGCCAATTGGGACACGGCTTAAAGTGACGAAGGGTCTACAGCGGTTAGGGGATGATGGGTAACCTGACCAGCGTTCCAACTGCCGGGTCTACACTAGTAACTTAAGTGACTACTTAAGTTGGCTCTGTATTTAAGTTGGTAGTGTAGGTGTCACCAGCTTCATTTAAGTACACCTCCACTTAAGTCATCTTAGAACCCAACTTAAATTGCGTAGGCAACTGTTTCCGCACGGTTGAAGCTCTTCATGTGTTGTAAATGGCACATAAATACCCATCTCACATCATCCCGTTGATTATGTTCTAAGTAGTGCTGTATTGTATGATGTGGTTATTGAGCGTTCTATTTCGTTAGTTAATGTCTAGTGTTGGGGATATTAATTCGACGAATTTATTTTGTAGTGTTTCTCATCTTATTGTTGGTTTTATTTCCGTGAAAACTAATTGCTATGCCTGTTGCTCACAGTGAAACTCGATTTATAAAACTTAGAAACGTTTTAAGGAATTTTAAGACTGACAATGAGACGACGGCAGAGGATCCGGTAAGACAGATTATTTTCCATGGTGTCATAATCGAAAATAATGTAAACGAATGCACTCAGTAACTTCCCACACACTGTTATTGAAACTATTGCATAGGGCTTTAATTTTAGTCCTAGGCATGCCGAGGGAGATAAGATGTGGCGATTTCATTGAACGTGGGAGGAATTAATGGTTGAAATTTAACATCAATGGTTTTAATAAAGCAGTGGAATTTGACTAGCAATAAGTTTTTTGTTTACGTTATGAATATGTCATTCCACGAAGTCACGCTTAGTAATTCTAAATTCCTCTGGCTCCATCACCTCTCGCCATATAGCGTTCCCTCAGGAACTGAAATCGGTCTTTCCTTTTAACCTTCTGAATCCAAAATGGTTAATTCACGGAGTTTGGAAGTTTATTACAAATAACAGTCGCTTTGGATCAAAGAATCACTAATTGCTCTCCTAGACCTTCATCTGTCAACATAACTGTTTCCCGATATAGACAATCACGGTGCTGAAGTCGACTTAAAGCTCAAGTGTAGCTACCGCACCACATTTAAGATTATATTTAAGTGAAGTCACTTAAGTTAAGTGTGTAGTGTAGACAAGGCAAACGGGAAGTTTGTCCGAATACCCTGCCGGGAACAGAAGTTTGGGGGAGGTAAATAGTTGAGTAACGAAATAGCGTGTGATGAAAATGTAGGTTCAAGTAGCTAGATTGTTGCATTTGATCAACATTTATTTAATGCTGTGGCGAAATTGGATCCGCCTCCGGAACAAATGGAAGAAGAAATGCGACGGAGGAGGAACCTGAGGGCCTATATTATAAATAGGTTACGAAGAAAACCCCGGCATTACATTAGAAGAAGTTGACGGTTTGTTAGCAGTCAGGGGTTTTGGGATGGAGATGTTCCCAAATGACCCGATGCTTTTCAAAAAACATATCGTATTCAGCGGGATACATTTCAAATGCTGTGCAATAGAATAAGGACTAGCATCGTTAAAATAAGTACGCGCACGCGAGAAGCTATTCTCGTCCCTAAAGGATAGCAATTGCACTATACTACCTCAAGTTTGGGTCAGATCTTGCAGTGGTGGAGGTATTCTGCGATGTCAACATAGGCCGCTTTTATACCCGAGCAGCTAAGTCTGCCCACACCTGTTTGTGGCCTTTAAATGTACCCCGAAACCTCCGTTGGATATTTTCCTCTTCATAAATCGAGAGCAAGATCTCCGTCTCGTCGTCTAAAAAATTCTTTATCTCAGGATTGGCCATCCCCGCTCTTATTTAAAAAAATTTGTACTCGCAACGTTTTTCCTGCCTTCAATAATTGCCTGATCTCGTGGTTGTTAGACGAAATACGTTCGTCAATTGCTCACTAGATCAGGAAACTAGCGTTCCCACTACGATTTCTAACCCGCGTTACCTGCTAACCCGCGTCAGCCAACCCGGGTTACAATTCTGACCGGGGTTGGCGCTAACTGCCGTTTCCACAACGATATGTAACCCGGGTCAGCGCTAACCCGCGTAAGAAGGGCGTAGTGGAAACAAGGCATTACGGGGCTTCCGGGTATCTTGCACTCTCACGCCATCTGAGAGAAGTATTGAAGTTGTAGGGGAGGTGACAGGGGGAGGGGGAAGTAGGGGAGGGTTTTCGTGGAGCTCAATGCCCCGTTTACACCCCGTGGTCCTACCAGTCCTACCTGCCCTGTGCCCACGCCGGTTGAACGACGATTTGACTTTGTGTTATTAGCAAGGCCGACGCTGTTTAAATCCGTGAGATTTGCAAAGTGATTATGAAATACTATTGTTGAGTTTCGGGGTGTGTTACCCATATTTCGCATGGGAAGTTGTTTCCCTTTCCGAAAGCTGTGGAAAGGTAAGGAAAATGCATGGTTTCATGTGAATTTGTACGCAATTTTCATGGGCGGTTTTGCAAACGATATCCTCGCATGAACTTAGCGTTTCTTTCTGCTTCCTCAAGTGTTTATTTTATTATTGGTATTTTATTCTATCGTTCGTTCGTGGCGTTGTTATGAATCATTTAACTTCCTTAACGTGTTCAATATCTACCCAGACGGCACAGAACCCTCCGTATCTAATTCGTATGTACATAGTACCCATTGACTACGGGGATACTATGCCGCTTCGTCGCTTTTCGTCAATGGATACTTTCCATTCGCGGCCTGTCGACGAAGCGCGTACGCAGCATGTGAATGTCCGCTACTAAGCACGTACGATAGGATACAAAGCGCGGAGGAACACAGCACTCAGGCTAATCTCAATCGATGAGAATGTTATGAATCATTATGAATTGTAAGTTCTCAATAGGTAAATAATACTATATCATGAATTCCATTACCATGATACAGTACCATTTACCTATTGAGAACTTACAAAACTTACTCGGCCACTTAAATAACTGCGAGAAATGAGATTCTCAAGGCTAATTCACGCATCCCCAGCATTCTTAAGTGGCTCGTACTTACATGGAAACCTTGAGATGTTAATAAGAGTAAATTCTTATTAATTTT
Organism: Ischnura elegans; assembly: GCF_921293095.1. NCBI lineage: Eukaryota > Metazoa > Arthropoda > Insecta > Odonata > Coenagrionidae > Ischnura > Ischnura elegans. The sequence goes on along the minus strand of NC_060259.1, from coordinate 112,304,176 downwards.
GACACTAAATAAGACATCACATAGCCCACGAGCATTAAAAAGCTTACCCTAAAGCCTGACGAAATAAAATTTTTAAATAAAAATTGCCAATGAAACAGGATTGCTGACACATCTGCTATTAGTACCATAGGCGGATCCAGGGGGGGGGCACGGGGGCACGTGCCCCCCCCCCCAGACCCTCAAAAATATGCAAGATTTTTAATAAGGTCCCATTATGATTGCGTTCGTTTTGTATTACGAGGTATCGTTGTGCCCCACCCAGAACAAAATCCTGGATACGGCCTTGCTTGTGCCCCTCCCAGAAAAAAATCCTGGATCCGCCCCTGATTAGTACTATCGAATTCATCAAAATGCAAGCAAAAATTAACGTATCGTTCAGTCTCAGCTACTAAAACTTACCCATATCAGGCGCTTAAGTATTTGAAAAATTATTTGGGATGAGTAATTATTTGGGCATTAAGTCTCAGGTCACTGCAGTAAATGTATCAACCTATTAAAAATATGAAAGTCCTGCAAAATCACCAGCATAAACACTTATAAAATAAAACATGGTATCTCTTAGATCACACCTCCGATTTTTTACTTACTTTGCATGAAGTCACCACCACAAGAAATTTTAACGAGGCAGGAAAGAAAAAAACCCACAGAAATACAATACATATGTTATGTATTTTCTATTGTCCACAACAATAATATTTCCAATTTCTTCTTCTATTCCACATCTAATTTAGCGAAACAATTACTCTTATTCTCTTTCGAATAGAAAATTATTTAAAAGAGGACAGGTCGATACATAAAAACTATTTTCAATACTTTCTCCGATGAACGTCCACTATCACAGCATCAACTTGCACAAATCAAATCCACATCCACAAATATGTCACTTCTGCCACTATGTCTGTCTTCTTGGCGACAGGTAACAGTGAAGCAATGGTACCTTCCTCCAATCTGGGCACCTTCAATTCAGCAAGAATTTTCTCCTCGTCTTCTCGTCCAAGGCCACAGATTATTTTCTGATATCACAAGGTGCGATGTGTAGCTCACACACCTAAAATTAATAAATAATAAAATACCATGTAACTTATTAGGTCAAATCATTTCCAATTTTTGGTATTTCTGCATGAGAAATCAAATGACTAGGCTCGTAAATACAGTAAATATTTGTATGCCTGATATTTTTATTGTTATAAACTATAGCATAAGATAATTTGAAATGATGAAAGCCGACGTGTAATACACCATAGGGCAAGCTAAGAAGCAATATTCGATCCTATAAACTTGGCAGCTTATTCCTAGTTTCTCCTTTAACCACACGTTTACCGAATGAATTATTACAAAAAAGACAACTAAAATGCAAGAATTTTCAAAAGAATTGCAGCTACAATATTTTGAATCACCATTTTTAGTACTGAATAGTACTTCAGTACTGAATAGTTCGGGATGTTGATGCGGATGTTGATGCATCAACATCCCGAAGCCACTTCTGACTTAAAATTACGTCCAAATAATTACAACGAGAAAGAGAGTACATACCTCACAGTTTTTCGTAGGGGTGAAATGTTTTCTTCTTATCGCCCAAATGCACTTCTTCTTCAACTCAGGATCTTTTGGAAAGCTAAAATCTTGAACCATGTCCCGGAGTTTCCATTACATCCCGACAATACACACACGAAAGGCATTTTTAACAAAAATATCTCACAAACACGTTTCTGAAGCCCAGTGAATGAAATTAAAGAATAAGGGAAACTTCACCATTACCAGACACTCTATTTTTCACAAACTTAACCACAAAAATCCCTGAAATGTGGTAAGACGTTACGTGAACGACGCGATCTCCAACGGCTTGTGAAGACATGTGATCTTTCAAGGAGGATATGGCACGATGGCACCAGATGGCACCACCCGCGAAAGAAAATAGTCCCAGACCGAATACAGTTTTATCGATGAGATACAATTTTATCGATGCATATGAATTTGCCAGTCCTCTTGCATCTTTTTTCGTCATTAAAGGAAATAAAGAAACAAAACCTTTTTAGTAACTTCCCTAGCGCGATTTTTGTATCTTGATGGTCCACCCTCGTATTCAGGTACGAAAACTTCCTGTGCCGTCTGGGTATGTTAATTGGCTCACTACCTCTGGCTTATATTTCGCCCTTATGTCCCTTTCGTATAACCACTTTGCATTTTCCTACTTAAATCCAGTGATTAGGGAGTTTAGGTGTCTATAACTTAATTTATTCCGTCCTCATTAAAAAATGTGGTTATATATAAAGAAGCAACCATTGATGAACGCCAATGTAATAAAGTCGTAGCAGCATGTGATATTTTCCGAATGTTTACCTTGCTGAAATGCTGCGTATTTTCCGCGTCGCATGTCCCCCTGTGAATACATATTGCTGTTAGTTTCATTTTCCAATCGGTTCAAATTTCATTGAAGTGCACCCAAATTTTGATGCTCTGTCATTAAATTGTGAATTTTTGAATATTTTGTTTTAACAATAAAACTTATCGGCTTGCGTTCATTCAAAGGATAGTGATCGTAGCTGCTCATAATGAGTGTATGTTTTATAACTAACTTACTTTCCTTATTGAAAAGGTTTTATCAGAAACTTAGAGTGAATATCTAGCATGTGATTTTGAAACTAGGGGAATACGTAGGTCATCTCTCCTAAAAATGAGGTTAAATATAAAGAAGCAACCATTGATGAACGCGAATGTAATACAGTCAGGGGCGGATCCAGGATTTTGTTCTGGGTGGGGCACAACGATACCTCGTAATACAAAACGACCGCAATCATAATGGGACCGTATTAAAAATCTTGCATATTTTTGGGGGTCTGGGGGGGGCACGTGCCCCCGTGCCCCCCCCCCCCTGGATCCGCCTATGAATACAGTCGAAGCAACATGTGATATTTTCCGAATGTTTAACTTGCTGAAATGCTGCGTATTGTCCGCGTCGCTTGCCCCCCTGTGAATACTTATTGCTGTTAGTTTCATTCTTCAATCGGTTCAAATTCCATTGAAGTGCACATAAATTTTGATGCTCTGTCTTTAAATTGTGAATATTTTGTGATAGCAATCAAAGTTATCAGCTTGTGTTCAATTAAAGGATAGTGCTGGTAGCTGCTCATAATGAGTATAATTCGTGCGTAGGTTTCCGCGGCGTTGTTCACGATGACTGCTAATTTCCGGGTTCTTCAGCCGCGTCTGTCGTTTTTGGCTGACAACAGTTTCGGAAGCCATCCTGCTTCCGTCTTCAGGTCGAAGGTGAGAAGTTTTCATTTTTTGCCGTCTTATATAGCACTGGCCGATCTCCTCCTGTGCGCTGATTGGTCAGAACCAGGCTTTGCGAACTGCCATGTTAAGAGGAGGTACCTTGCCTCCCCTACCCACACCCCGCTTTTTCCTTACTCGACGTAGTACAGTGATTTTTATAGATGGCAGCCCGAAAAAAGTGTACGTGACTGCCGATAGATGGCAGCACTGACAATTAGTGGCAAAACTGGGTATTCAAATATGTCATCCAGTATATACAGTAATATTAATACTCGCATTTCCTGAAAAACAAAACTTTTTGTTTCTTTTAAATAAAAAAACAATGGTAATTAAACATTAAGTCATTTTTATTATATAAAAAACAGTAATACATTTATAAAACAAGGCAACATTAACATTTGAAAAAGATCACTGAAAAACAATAGATCACCACTTCAATGCCTTACGTTCGAAACAATTTTATAAAGCACGAAAAAATACTAAGGCATTTAAATAACCTCACATTCAGGGATAAGGAAAGAAATATTGCTAACTAGAACACATTGAGCAAAAGACAGTTGTGAATGCAATGCATTAATAGGTGCATGAGCAATGAATAGCAATGTGACAACTTGCTTATCAAATGCATATAAAGCCAATGGCAGTACAACCCAGCATAACCAAGCAAGACAATTAAACCAACACGCAGTTAGAGGCAATCAACACAATCAGCAAAGGACAGTTGTGAACGCAATGCATTAATAGGAACGTGAGCACTGAATAGTTATCAGATAACTAGCCACAACACTTGCATATGAAGCAAAAGACAGTACACCACAGCATAACCATGCAAGACAATTAAACCAACAGGCAGTCAGAGGCACTTAAACACAATCAGCAAAGGACAGTTGTGAACGCAATGTATTAATAGGAACGTGAGCACCGAATAGCAATCAGACAACTTGCTTATCACATGCATATGAAGCAAATGGCAGCACACCCCAGCATAACCATACAAGAAAATTAAACCAACTGACAGTCAGGGGCACTTCAGCACAATCAGCAAAGGACAGTTGTGAACGCAATGCATTAATAGGAACGTGAGCACTGAATACTTATCAGATAACTCGCCGCAACACTTGCATATGAAGCAAAAGGCAGTACACCCCGCCATAACCATACAAGAAAATTAAACCAACTGACAGTCAGGGGCACTTCAGCACAATCAGAAAAGGACAGTGGTGAACGCTATGCATTAATAGGAACGTGAGCACTGAATACTTATCAGATAACTCGCCGCAACACTTGCATATGAAGCCAATGGCAGTACAACCCAGCATAACCAAGCAAGACAATTAAACCAAACCGCAGTTAGAGGCAATCAACACTATCAGCAAAGGACAGTTGTGAATGTGATGCATTAATATAGGAACATGAGCACTGAATAGCAATCAGATAACTACCTTTAACACTAACATACGAAGCAAAAGGCAGTACACCACAGCATAACCATGCAAGACAATTAAACCAACAGTCGGAGGCACTTCAACACAACACAAACACTTCAGCAAAGGACAGTTGTGAATCCAATGCATTAACAGGCGCGTGAGCACTGAATATAAATCAGAGAACTGGCTATAACACTGACATACGAAGCAGAAGGCAGTACACCACCTCCCATCCGAAATATGGGCACCACACTCCAAAACACTACGGTAGTGCTTCATTTTCACTTTATAAAAATAAAGACTTATCACACGGATCACGAGAGCTCCTAACTTGCCAAGAGAACAGATTCAAAACGTGGTCACGTGGTTATAACGGCGCTGGGACCACGTGAGTTCCACGAAAACCCTCCCCTACTTCCCCCTCCCTCTCTCACCTCCCCTACAACTTCACTACTTCTCTCAGATGGCGTGAGAGTGCAAGTTACCCGGAAGCCCCGTAAGAGATCGCACTGGTTGGTCAGAACTCTCTTCCAAACGTTGCTGATTGGGTAGCCGTTGTCCCTGTTAATATTTTGTCTTTTGTAAATTTCAATTGCTTCCCTGATTTGCCTTGGGTGAAATTTTGATGAAATGAAATTTGGATGAAATTTGGATTGAAATTTACAAAAGACCAAATATTAACAGGGACAACGGCTACCCAATCAGCAACGTTTGGAAGAGAGTTCTGACCAATCAGCGCACAGGAGGAGATCGGCCAGTGCTATATAAGACGGCAAAAAATGAAAACTTCTCACCTTCGACCTGAAGACGGAAGCAGGATGGCTTCCGAAACTGTTGTCAACCAAAAACGACCGACGCGGCTGAAGAACCCGGAAATTAGCAGTCATCGTGAACAACGCCGCGGAAACCTACGCACGAATTTCACTATCCTCTACGGGGAGGAGATTCTCAGGAAGTCCAAGAGATTTGAGAAGTTAAGGAAGAAGAAGGGGAAGTTACTCTCCTCTCTTGCCTTCCTCCTACGCTGCCGTGACACCAACACATTACCATCATGTGTGGAAGTAAAACACCATCTAAACACCTACGCAGCCAAGAAAATACTTCGCCGCACTAGCGAAGCACTCTTGAGGGAACGAATTCACCAAAAGAGGCTGGACCTTCACCGATTATCCGAGGAACTCTACAGGATTCACTTGGAACTTGCAGCTACTCTTACTGCCAGTGATTGGGAGACAATTGAAAAGCTATCATACGAGTCATCACGTGCCTTGGAAACGGCTCACAGAGACATGCAGATTAAGAAGTACGAGAAATTTCACGCTCGTCAGCACCCAATTTTCGACAAAGGCCCTGAAAAGGACTGTTGCATCGTCAACCTAGCCAACATCACACTCGACGACGCCACTACTGCAGTGCTAGCCAAAGGACTAATCTTTGCCATAACGCCACGAGACATACCAAGGGAAAGATTCATCACCGAAGTGGAGTCTGGTATCCGGAAACTACCAAAACCTGTGGCCGACGAAATCAGGGAGGACGTAGCGCGAGTTTTGCGCAGAGCTAAACCACCGAAGCCGAATATTACGTTGAAAGAAAGGGCCGCTCTCAATGCCCTTCGTGAAAACAAAATTATCGTGATCCTGCCTGCGGACAAAGGAAATGCCACCGTTCTCTTGGAGAAGGAGAAATACAACTCAAAGGTAGAAGAACTTCTGTCCGACACCATTTACAACAAACTGCAAAAGAACCCCATGGCCAAAGCAGAGCGGGAGACAAGAGCCATGATCAAGAGGTCCTCTATTCCGACTGAAGAACAGAGATGGCTAATTACGTCCGCACCCAAACCACCGAGGCTATACGGCTTACCGAAGTTACACAAGGAGGGCGTACCACTGAGGCCCATTGTGAGCCAAATTGACGCTCCAACCTATCGACTCGCCAAATACCTAGCCCAAACTCTACAGGATTGCGTGGGAAACACCTCTTCATATGTGAAGAACTCAGCCCATTTCGTGAATATGATAAAAGGCATTACCATCGAGAGAGAAGACATCTTGGTGAGCTTCGACGTAGTGTCGCTGTTTACGAACGTGCCCATTGAAGAATCAGTGGAAATTGTAAAAAAGCTGACAAGCTCAGGAATTCCCAAGGACTTCCCCAAGCTTGTGGAGCACTGCCTGAGGAACAACTTCTTCCTGTGGAATGACAACTATTATGAACAATCAGACGGAGCAGCACTGGGTTCGCCCCTTTCCCCTGTGTTGGCCAACCTCTTTATGGAAAAGTTTGAGGAGGAGGCCGTGAATACCTACCACAAGCAACCAAAGCTTTGTCTTCGGTATGTTGATGACACGTTCATCATATGGCCACACGGTGCAGAGGAATTGGACAAATTTTTAATACATCTCAACAACCAACACCGAAGGATCCGCTTCACAATGGAAAAGGAATGCGAAGGCCAGTTGCCCTTCTTGGACGTGATGATTAAGAGGAAAGACGATGGCAGTCTTGGACATGCGGTGTATAGAAAGGAAACGCACACGGACCGATACCTGAACGCAGAATCACACCACCATCCCGCCCAGAAGGCCTCGGTGGGAACATCTCTACTCCACCGAGCCTTCACCATTTCCGACGCCGAATCATTAGATTCAGAGAAGAAGCACCTGACCAAAGCACTAATCAGGAATGGCTACGACCGGAAAATGGTCCTCAAAAGGGCCGCTAAGGTCAAAAAGATGCACTCACGACCATCTGAAGAACGCCAGGCCACAGAGGAGGAGGAATTGACCAAACCTACGGCACGGCTTACAATTCCATTCATAGCAGGAGTGTCAAAATGCATTGCTAGGATACTAAGGAAGCATGACGTGGTCACAAGGTTCAATTGCGTGACCAAGATTCAAAACATTGTACCTGGACCAAAAGATCGTATCCCGCAGGCACTATGCGAAGGCGTGTACACAGTGCCATGCTCCTGCGGAAAGTCATATGTTGGCGAAACATGCCGAGGAATGGCGACAAGGATGAAGGAGCATGTGACAGCTACCAATAAAAAACAACTGCACTTGTCAGCCATTGCAGAGCATGTTTGGAGTGAGGCCGGCCATAACATTGAATTCGAAAAAGCGAAGATAGTGGCAAAAGAGAGTCGCTACTACCCAAGGCAAATCAGGGAAGCAATTGAAATTTACAAAAGACAAAATATTAACAGGGACAACGGCTACCCAATCAGCAACGTTTGGAAGAGAGTTCTGACCAATCAGCGCACAGGAGGAGATCGGCCAGTGCTATATAAGACGGCAAAAAATGAAAACTTCTCACCTTCGACCTGAAGACGGAAGCAGGATGGCTTCCGAAACTGTTGTCAACCAAAAACGACAGACGCGGCTGAAGAACCCGGAAATTAGCAGTCATAATGAGTATGTTATATAAATAACTGTTACATTCCTTATTGAAAAGGTTTTATCATAAATTTCAGAAAGCATATCTAGCTTGTGATTTTGAAACTAGCGAAATACGTAGGTCATCTCTCCTAAAAATGTTCTCAAAAAACTCATTCCCTAAAGCTTCCATTTACCCAATCATGCATGCCATTACATCTTTAAGATTTGTTTTAATGTAAATACCTTGATAATAAATGAATTTCTTGCACTTTAATTGACTACTATGTATCCTATCTACCATTTTCAGAGCAATGATGTGGAAGGCATTTTGTGCCAATGAAGAGTTGGAAGGGGTATGTGGAAACCAGCTCTTCTATAAAGCGGCCATTTGCTGGAAGCATTTCCGGGTGGGAGATTTCCAAACTCCTGAGTGCAAAAAGCTCAACAGGAATGCGGTACCTGTCCTGCTTCCTCCCTTCTCTTGCACTGTTTCTGTATCATCATCTGAATCATCTTCTTCTATCCCCATAATTGCTTCCTCTTCATCTACTACCCTCCTTATTTCATCTTCTCTCTCATGCTATCAACCTTCACCATTTCATCCCTCACCTTCTCTCCTTGAAAGATCATCATCTGCCATGGTTGTTTCGTCAACACCTGGCTCCTCACCTCCCCAGCTATTACCTACGAATTTAACCCCTGTATCTGCCTCTCCTAGTACCTTTGGTGATGAAGCCAGAGGCAATGCCTTTGGTTCCCACTGCCAAAATCCTGTACTAGAAGAGGAAAGGCCTTCCCTTGCAACATCTTCCATGGTCATCACATCATCTCTATCTGCAGACATATCTGGTTCTAGTGATTCATGCTCTGGGACTATGAAATGCTCTTCAGTTAGGAGAGATGCTCGGCGCTCCATTCTTCATGATATTGGCATGAAAAAAGTTTCTGACTTGACTCCAAGGAAGAAACTCATGTATAGTAGAATGAAGAATCTGCGTAGACGATTGAAGAAGTTGACTAAAGTTACTGATGGCAGTACATCAGCTTGCAATTCAAATCACCTCCTCCAGGACAGCAGATTTTTGAATGGCCTAGATCACAATTTTCCCCCATCTGTTGTCACATTAGTAAAAATGCTACTGAGGGAAGGGAATAGTAAACCCAAAGGTAGACGATGGTCCCATGAGGAGAAAGTTCTTGCTCTCTCTATTTTTAAGAAAAGCCCAAAATGCTACTCTCTACTTCAGGCATTAATTCCTCTTCCTTGTCACAAGACTCTGTCTAATCATCTTTCCACATTTACTTTTCTTCCTGGTATTAATCCAGAAATTTTCAAATTTCTTTCTTCTGTTGTTGGGGGAATGGAGGAGAGGGACAGGTACTGCTGCGTCTTGTTTGACGAAGTGGCAATAAGGCCTAGGTTGCAATATGACAGCCTAAGAGACCAGATTATAGGCTTTGCAGACCATGGCACCATGGGTACTTCCAATGCTTTGGCAAAGGTAGCCTTGGTGTTCATGGCTCGAGGCCTATTCTCTGCCTGGAAGCAGCCACTGGCCTATTATTTTAGTGCCTCAGCCACTTCATCAGAGGCATTGAGGGAGATGCTGGGGGAGGTGCTTCGAAACTTGAAGGTGATTGGGTTGAATGTGGTTGCCACTGTATGTGATATGGGCACAAACAATGTCCGAGCCCTTCGACTCATGAGAGCATCGTTCGTAGATCCTTCATTTGAGTTTGAAGGAGAGACAGTGGTTACCATATTTGATCCCCCTCATTTGTTGAAATGCTTTCGGAGCCTTTTCATGCAGCATGATGTCTCGGTTCCGGTGGTATTGGCTGGAAACGAAGTGCGTCTTTTGGCTTCGTGGCACCATCTCCAGCAACTCTACGAGGAAGATGGCAGGAATCCCTTTGGGCGGTGAGTGGGTTGAAACACTGATGTAATTATTCAATGTCATTATAGATAATATACCTCTTAAGGTCATCATTACTATTATTGGTTTTTGATTCACTCTTTTAGATTGTTTCCTCTGACCGAGAAGCACATGCACCCGAGGGGATTCCTGAAGATGAGGGTCTTTTTGGCAGCCCAAGTGTTTAGTCTCCGTGTTGGCCGAGGTATTGGCGCATTGGTGGCAAGAGGTTCGTGCCATTCCTTATGCAAATAATATGCTGATTTGCCCTTGAGATGGTAAATTATATTTAATTGCTTTTTCAGGAGCTCTTGGAAATGGTGGGTTAGCCACTGCCGAGTTCGTGATTGCCATCAATGACCTCTTCGATGCACTGAATGGTGACACGGAGGCTAAACGGAGAGAGAGAAAGCGGGGACCGATCACCCAAAGTAGTGGGCACGTAGCATTTCTTCAGAAGATGGAGCTTTTTTTGAGGAAAATTAGATTCCTGGGAGGAAGGGGGCCACGATTTCCTCCATCTCATAAGGGGTGGCTGGCTACCATTAGGGGTGTGTGTAGGTTATGGGAACGCTTTCAGGGTAGGTTTCCCCACTTAAGCACCAGGAACCTGAACCAGGATCCTATAGAAAATTTGTTTGGAGTAGTGAGGCAAAATTGTGGCAGTAACCACCACCCGGATGCTGCACATTTTGTCTCAGCTTTGAAGACTGCAATCATCAATGGAATGGTTGCCACGAGATCTCGTGGAAACTGTGAAGTTGATGATTGCAATATTCTAAGCAACTTAAATAAATTTTTGAACCGTGATCCTGGTTTGGGATGTGAGCCTCTCCAGCCGGACACTGTGGAGGTTGGTGCTTCAGTGAGGAAACCTATTTCAGTGAAGGGGCACAGGCTCTCGTATAAGAACATGGGCTCAGCAGCATTCCCGGCAGGTTATGTTGCTGCGGGTGTTCTTCAGGGAAATACGTGTTCTATCTGCCAGGATAGTCTTATCACTGTTGACCCTTCTTCCTCGGACTTGTTTTATGCCATTGATGGGAATGATGGAGAAGGGACCCCTACAGAAGGTTTGATTATGCTGGTGGATAGTGCAATACGTTCTCTGCTACAGAAACTGCAAAATGATGGTCACTGCAGGCTGGTATCTTTTGAACTCAGGAAAGAGCTGTCCTGCTGTGACCTTGATGAGACCTTCATACGATGTCAGAGCCATAGGATGGAGCTGGCATCAAAGATGTATTCGTACATTATCCAGTTAGCTTTGGAAATGTACTGTCGGGAGAGAAATAGAAGCCTCACCATCTTACCTTCTGAAGGTCAGGAGCCAGTTACCTAATTTAGTCAATTGACTGTGAAGTGACTTGGTGGAATGTGGATATATTCATGGTGAAGCGAAAAACCGATTACTGTTCCACAAACTGTTATTTGCTGTCTACTTGTTTCAACGGCTCTAGCGCCATTCTCAAGACAAACTGTTCATCTTGAGAATGACGCTATAGCTGTTGAAACTAGTCGACAGCAAATAACAGTTGTGGAACAGTAATCGGTTTTTTGCTTCACCATGAGTACGTAATTCAGGTTTTTTGGCTGTCAAGGTTAATGTTACATACTTTAGGTATTCAAACCTGCTAGTAACAATAATTACCTATGTTTAGGTATAGGTACTGAAGGTCTCATCATCCCTTGTGTTGGTTTATGTCAGCAGATGCAAAACTTCCCCAATCATATTATAGGCAATCTTATTAATATATGTGTAATATCCCCTATGAAAAAATTGTATAAAACCGTATAAAATTTCTATACAGTTTATACAGGTTGTATACAATTTGTATACATTGTATACAAATTGTATAAACTGTATTAATTCACATGCTGTATACAGCATATACAATTTGTATACAATGTATACAATTTGTATACAATGTATACAATTTGTACACAATGTATACAATTTGTACACAATGTATACAATTTGTATAACAGTAATTCAAAGTAGGCCTCAAAAACTGAAGTCCAAAAATCAACTTAATAGGGGACCAAAATAATGTTCCACATTCGAGAGTTGAATTGCTTCTAAAGATCATGAATCGCGTTTTAAACAAGATTCTCGGTGGTGCATCAACGCTAGGCATTCAATGCCACTTGGAAAATTTTCAACCGAGGCGTCAAAAATTTAAGTCCAAAAATGAACTTAGTAGGGGACCAAAATAATGTTCCACATTCGAGAGTTCAATTGCTTCTAAAGATCATGAATCGCGTTTTAAACAAGATTCTCGGTGGTGCATCAACGCTAGGCATTCAATGCCACTTGGAAAATCTTCAACCGAGGCGTCAAAAATTTAAGTCCAAAAATGAACTTAGTAGGGGACCAAAATAATGTTCCACATTCGAGAGTTCAATTGCTTCTAAAGATCATGAATCGCGTTTTAAACAAGATTCTCGGTGGTGCATCAACGCTAGGCATTCAATGCCACTTGGAAAATTTTCAACCGAGGCGTCAAAAATTTAAGTCCAAATATGAACTTAGTAGGGGACCAAAATAATGTTCCACATTCAAGAGTTCAATTGCTTCTAAAGATCATGAATCGCGTTTTAAACAAGATTCTTGGAGATCCATCAATGTTAGCCATTCAATGCCACTTGGAAAATTTTCAACCGAGGCGTCCAAAATTTAAGTCCAAAAATGAACTTAGTAGGGGACCAAAATAATGTTCCACATTCGAGAGTTCAATTGCTTCTAAAGATCATGAATCGCGTTTTAAACAAGATTCTTGGAGATGCATTAACACTAGTCATTCAATGCCACTTGGAAGATTCAATGTCACCAGCGGGCGTCCATATCTCCATAGTGTCCCCGTGTCCCGTTTGTACGAAGCGGTACGAAGGTTTTAAACAGTACACTGACAAATTCATATGCAGCGATAAAATTGTATCACATACGCCCAAATTTCCTAAAAACTCGTGATTTAATATATGACACAGTAGTCATTTCGTTTCTGGATATTCTGGATAAAAAAATTCATATCCGGTGTGGGACTTTTTTCTTTTGCGGATGGGGCCATAGCCACCGAGAAAGAGAGCCCGCGGAGGGATCGCCCAGGATCGCCGTTAGAGATTACGTGGTTTATGTTATGTTTCACCATATTCCTTGGATTTGTGGTTAAGTTGGTGAAAATTAGAGTTTATGTGAATAGTGAAGTTTCCGTTATTCTTTAATTTCATTCGGTGGGCTTCAGAAACTTGTTTGTGAGGCATTTTTGTTAAATATGCCTTTCTCGTGTGTGGTGCCGGTATGCGAAGGAAACTCCTGCAGGACTAGACCCAAAGTTCAAGTTTTTTCCTTTCCTATAGATCTTCATGGATTGAAGAAGAGGTGTATTTTGGCGATAAGAAGAGACAATTTCACCCCTACGGAAAACATTAAGGTATGTACCCTTTCTCCCTGAAATTCTTTGGACGTAATTTCTAGTTAAAAGTGGCTTCATGATGTTGATGTACAGGACTGAAAGTGGTGATTTAAAATATTGTAGCAGCAATTCATTTGGAAATTCTTGCATTTTAGTTGTGTTCGTTGTATTCTGTCGTTCGGATCTGTCGTGCAACAATTGCTCTATGAAAAATGTTCTTAATTATAATATATGTATTACTAGTATATTTTATAACTTTCATTTATAAATATGTAATATATTAATATTTTTACTTAAAATCTTTTCTTTTTTAAGAAGAAGAAAAATCCAAAGAAAAGTTTCTAAAATGTTTACGGCCTAAAATGGACAGGTTTCCTAATTTTGAAACCTTAAGAATGTTAAACTCGAGACAAATAAGACTAGTTTCCTGTCTTATGTAATCTGCTTGTTACCTACAAGAGACAATTTCTTGCTACAATGAAATTTTTATATACTTCATTACTACAGTAGCAGTGCAGGAGAGCATGTCAGTCCCTGAAAAAGATGTGGAGGTGGCTATCAGAAACTCACTAAGGCACGCCAAGTGACAGCAACAACACGGTTGCAGGGGGAGAAGAAAATTAAGTACATAATACTTATGTAGTTTCTTTTGTTGTATTATTTCACCAAAGAAGCCCAATAAATATTGTGTATGGAATTGAAGCCTAATTTATTTAAATTCTTGTCTGGACCTATTATTTAGATACTAGTATCGAACGAAATTCAGTCCTAACCTAAACGTGTCTTAAAGGTGTCCGTGTGCTGTGTGGGAAGTACCTTGTAGACGTTTAATTTTTTATGAGTAAGTGATGTTTTACTTTGAATTAATTATACATGCTATTCTTAATTTCCACTGTTTAACTTAAGAATACCCTATTTATCATTTAAAAATCTGGTATTGAATGGTTGGTTAGTTTTCAGTTTAACAATGTTTAAAGGATTATAATGTTATATTTTGGACAGCATTCACTCCATTTTTATTTATGCCTTTCTATTCATGTGCGTTCCTAGAGGAAGTGTGGTAAGGGAAATGGTCTGTTGGAATAATTTTTACGAGTGTTTCTTTATGACCTGAGATGAAATGAGGAAGAAAATGGGTAGTATTACTCCACCTATTTTGGATGAGGTATTCCTAGGTCTTCTTTCATACAGTTTGTATACAATTCTTATTCAGCCCGTATACAGCCCATGTACAATTCTAATACAGCGTGTATGTAATTTGTGTAAAAATGCATATTTTTATACAAATTGTATATGTACACTCATTTTTGTATATAACTTCCCAGCCAGCACAGAACAGGACGTTGCCCCGTAAATTACGGCAACTTTCTATCAACGATAAAGAAACGGCCGAATACGTTGCTATAAACATGACGGCAACGAGCCAGCAACGAAGGGGCAAAAACACCGTTAAATGTCGCCAACGATAAGGCAACAGTTTCTTTTCGGTGACGTCACAGACGCAAGGGACACCTACCGGCACTATCGAGAACTAACTGAGCAACATCGCGACAGTGGCGCCATCTATCGGGATTTTGTGATATCACGTTGATACTGCTACCATGGCGGGGTATTCCATTAAATTCAAATAATAATTTCTAGGTCTGGGTTTAATAGAGAAATCAACCATTGACAGAATTTTGAAAATAAACTTTTATTTTCGCTGCAAACATTAAAATCCATTAGATATTCAAGCAAACGGTATTAAGAGGTCACAACAGCAATGATATCAAAAGCACCTAACACACCACAGAGCAACTGATTTTGTAATCAGAGCAGCCCCACCTGGGGAAATGACAGTTGGAAAAAACAATGAGCTACAGGGTAGTTCATAACCGAAAATGGAAAGAAATAGGTCTCCATCAATACAAAACAAAATATAATGCTAACCAAAAGATAGCATGATCATTTTCAAGTGGAAATTATAGAATTACAGCAATATTTATGTTAAAGCCTCAAGCACAATGGATCCCCCACGAGGAACAGTACGAAAAATATTAGTCTCACACATGACTCCAATATCAAAATAGGAGAATTAACAAATTATAGTTTTACATCATTAATTATAGTTAGGGTTGAGGTCTTAACATAAACTTGCATTCAATTTTTTGGAGTCTAGATTGAATTCATTTTCAAATTTTCTGTTGCAGCAGATCCTAACAGGCAGGGGAATATTTAAAAAAAGTTATATTTGACATAATATATTGAAGCCTAATTCCGAACACGGAGGCATGAAATGCAATAGCAACACTAGTGTACACTATTTAATGTGGCCTCTCCTTTAGTGGTCAACTCCTTAATCGCCAAGGAACCCAGCCATTTCATACGAGGACATATGCATTCAAGCTTGTGGTGACAGGGAACATCAGCATATGGTAATTAGGAAATGTTATTTTTAAAGAAGTTTTCTTCATACAATTTACACATTCAGTTATTCCCCTAGTAGAAAAAATTGTGTTCTTTTGGTGTTCTTTTTATGTTCATTCAGTGTTCAAGTGTTCTTTTGATGTTCTTTTGGTGTTCTTTTATGTTCACCAATTTCTTGGTGTGTTCTTTTGATGTTCAATTTATGTTCTTTTTATGTTCATCTCAGTGAACACAAAATGAACATTTTTCTTTATGTTCATTTTGTGTTCCCTTTGAGTTCATTTTATGTTCACCATGGTGAACACAATATGAACATTTTTTATGCGTTCATTTTATGTTCACTTTGTGTTCATTTTATGTTCACCATGGTGAACACAAATTGAACATTTTTTTATATGTTCATTTTATGTTCACTATGTTGAACACAAAATGAACATTTTTCTTTGTTGTTCTTTAAAATAAACCAGTATAAAAATTCTCATTCCTTGGAGGTGATTGTGGATAACTGCAGTTCATATGTGTCATGACAAGTAGCTTTACATAAAACAAGTAATACAGATGATTTTGGAGACTTTGTCTACCAAAAATGAGTTTGAATTTCGCCATCTTGAAATCCACAAAACTGTATTTTTTAGCAGTTTTCCATAATATTTCTAGAAATTTAAAATAATGGATTTCCGGGAAAATTATCCCAAAATGAAGGCATATCATCAAAAAATGGACATTGAACGATCCAAGAATGCAATCAAGGAACACCTGAAAACACTCTCAATATGTACTTTATTGCATACTAAACAGGGATAAGGCTTGAGCATTTGGCTGCTACAAATAAGATCGTTTCTAATAAAAGAAGCTGGAAATAAAGTGATTTGAAACTAATCCAATCACTGACATCTAATTCACAAAGATTTGAAAGTGTTTATGGTAATGTTGGAACTTCCCTGAAAGCTTTTTCTTTGTTGTTCAACAAAATGTTCTTTTTATGTTCATTTTGTGTTCTTTTGATGTTCAAAAAAGTGTTCATTTTGTGTTCAAATTATGTTCTTTTTATGTTCACCTAGGATTGTTGACCAGTGATGATGATGAGACGAGTGTTCATTTTGTGTTCTTTTTATGTTCTTTCTGTCACAAAACACATAAAAAGAACATAAAGTGAACATTCAGTGATCATAGAAGGAACACAATTTGAACATTAAATGAACATAAAAAGAACACTGAATGAACACACTTTTTTCTACTAGGGTCACTGCCATAGCAAGGACAATTATGAATGCCCTATTATGAAATTGCTGTGTTCTATGATGATAAGGAAGCTGATCACCACAAGCAAACACACCCTAGCGTTCCTGCAGCATTCTATGTCTCCATATATGGAATAAGCCGTAATCTTCACCACTTCACCAATGGAGCTGTTTAATGGTAGGGCATTCTATAGCATTTGAGTTAGGTTCATAGGAAAGAAATGAACTAAAATTAATTTATTTCAGCTATACGAAAGGCTATTCAACCAAACTTGGACCTATTCCTAGCAGCATTTGGCATTCTGAAAATCATAAAAAATAGGGCATTCAAGAAGGCAAAGAATCATTCCTACTCCCTTGTGAGACAAAAATCTAGCAGCATTAATGACATTTCTAGCTGTGTCTGTCGTTACAGTGATCAGTCGCTGACCTCACCTTATCCAACAATCATGTTATGAGACTACAAGCAAAACTGCCCTTCCACACTAGCAGTTTCTGAGATAGGCAAATTGGAAGAATCATGTTTCTTCGAGACCCCCTTTGAATTGCCTTTCAGAACACTTTCTCGTTTCTTATTCCCTTTCTCTGCTCTGTATTTCAAGGCCTGGAATCATTCCCTGATGCTTCTTTTCATACTGATAGTATCAAATCAGGCTTATTTTGGCTTTTACACTGCCTGCAAAGTATTCATAATTGGATTAGATATTATGCTGAAAATGAAATATGCACATATGCTGAAAAGCTCTATTCATTCAACTGTATTCCAAGATGAGGGAATAAGATAAGGGAGTAAATCGAAAGCACCAATGATTACAAAGTACTTACCAAATGTGACATTTATAATGGAGCTAAAATGCACTTCTAAGGCTATCTTGTTTTCTGAGTGGCCCTTCAAACAGAAAGACACAGCTAACTCATTCTGTATTAGGACAGAACACTTGTTGTTGAC
Source organism: Ischnura elegans (assembly GCF_921293095.1). Classification (NCBI taxonomy): domain Eukaryota; kingdom Metazoa; phylum Arthropoda; class Insecta; order Odonata; family Coenagrionidae; genus Ischnura; species Ischnura elegans. The sequence goes on along the minus strand of NC_060259.1, from coordinate 112,286,162 downwards.
TTTTGTTAAGCCCAGTCCTCATTTGATAATTCTGACTGCTCTTAAACATGATGTTCGAAGATCTTTCCTTCATGAAATAAAATCTGAAAAATGAGATAACCAGATAATTAATTATCTATGGTAATTGCTGAGTACCATTGAACATAGTGGCACAGCATTTTTAATTTCTAAGTATATCCCAGAGTTATCATAAAATTAAATATCAACAAGGAGGTAATGATGGTATCATAACTTAAGTTTAAGACTCAAAGTGATAATCTATGGCTGCTATTATGGATAAGCGTTGCAAAAAATAGCATACGCTATTCTGCGGGTCATTATAGCAACGACCCCGTATTATGAATGAGGCGTAGTAATAATTTTGTTCGGAATAGCAGCATTCTATTTCTTGCGCGAGCTATTTGGAAGCTCCGCCTCTTCCCGTATGAAAAACTTTCTGAACAGTTTGCGTAACCAATGAGGGAGAAGATATTTTATATATTTTTCTGTATTTTACGGAATATTGACTTGAAATTATAAATAATTGCTTTATTTACATTTAAAAATTATATTAAACCTTGGAAATATATAATACGCTTTGAAAATCTCATTTAAGAAATCAGCTGTTTGTTGTGGTTGTGATAATTTCCCAATGGCTTCAGACAGGTGGGTTAGGTCATAATTTCGTTGTTATAATGATGATTTATCGGACATAAATATTCAATGATTTACCTATATCCGATCGGTCCTTTACCGTGAGATGTATGCTATGCGAAATAATCATTGAAAGCTAAATATGTTTGATTTTCTTCGTAAATGTGTTAGGCTTCGAAGTCTGTTTGTTGCATATCAGAATTAATATGTATCAACTTTTATTGTATTGCTCGTGACGATATCGTTTTACTGTATGAACTAGAAGCTTTCGTTTCTAATGTTATCTATATATTATATGACTCCCTAATTTCAGTGTTCATTCTCTGTTTAGGAAATGAAGTAGGTGGCAACGTCACAGCTGTGCTTTCATGTATTATGATGGAATAGTATCGATATTTCAGCTGCATATTTGGAAAAAGCAGAGGGAGGTGATGGTGAATTTGAGGATGGATGGAACAGCTGTGAAAGAGTGAATCTAGCAATAGTGAATCGTGTGGAAAGTGCTGTTGTGTCAGTTATCATTGTTTTCGTATCAGCTGATTTTATTATGTGCTCACAGAAATTTTTGATAGACCCTGAACTGTGCCGATAAACTGAAACTTAATTGTGTGAATAACTTACTTGTCTATAGAGGAAACAATTTGTATTCAATTCCACATGATATATATTGCATTAATGATATGTAGTGCATGGATATTCCATTAAACGTTTGTGGTGAATCATATTTGTTCGGAAACTTTATTGGTGTTCGGAGAAATCCTTTGTTTTCAAGCAAGTAATTTAAGTCGACTGCCCGTGTTATAAGTTTGTAAAATTTAATTGTAGAAGGTAGCGAATAGTGGGGAAAATAATTTCGACTCGTTGCATGTATTTGTATATACTGTCCAATTGAGGAAATGAACGGCTGATCAAAGTATATGGTATTATTATGGTAATATATTGTGACGGTACGCTCCCGTGAGCCATGCACCGTCGAACTGAGATTATTATCCGAGTTCTTAATTTTTCGTAGGTTCTGGGGCTCGCGGTCAAGATGGGAACTCGCGGCATTAAACACAATGGCACAGGAAGGGGATGAATGACCTCGTACACAGCGAATGACTGTCATACAAAAATTTATTAGAGAAAAATAAATGAACACTTCTGTCCTTAAACGCTAATGAGGGATGGAATAGTGATGCTGAATTGGGCGAGACATCAATGATACACTTGCAGAAATAAAAATGAAGCAAATATGCCATACACAAAAAGAAAGAGAAATCTTATATCTAATAAATGAGGGATGAGATGATTGTTGGGGTAAATGAACAAAAATGGACAAAAATAACACTGTATACTCTCAGAGATTGCTATGACACGGGCACTCGAAATCTTGCTGCACTTCAAAGGCAATTATTAGTAATGTTCGTCGTTCTACTTTCAAATGTTACATGCTCCACGTTCTGTTCGATCAAAAATGAGTCTGACGTCAACCAGAAGGGATGACGAGAACGGGAGAATCGTGATACAATTAAAAATATGGTCTTCAGACCGAGAAAGAGAGACGTGAGTTTGTGTCAGAAGCCACATGAGTATTAGGATGACACACGTGCACACTGGGGGACTTTCTTCGTACAGGGCGCGTGGGCTGGCTGGAGCGGGGGAGGGATCGGGATTATTTCCCCGTCCCGGGAGAGGGTTTAGAGTACTTAAGTGTCAAAGACGGCGGGTCCGAATCCTGGCCGCCGGGTCACGATGCGTCGATCGCGGGGAACCACCTCCCGCAAATCCTTGGACGATGTCGTGATGTCCTGACGAAAAAGCAAGGACACTTTTATCGTGTCTCGCTGTACTCCACGCTTCTCTCTCCGCACGCCCTTCCCCTGGTCGCGTTGCCCGACCTCCGAAATTGCCGTAGCCCTCGTCTGCCGCAGCCCCGTCTTGTCGCCCCACCTTGGCACTGTCACAGCTGACCTCCGTCTTCTCTAGCGGAACAACTGCCGCTTTCTCAGGAATCCAACCCCACATCCCACAATACCGGGCCTTATATACCCATTACAAAACAAAAGACATGCTAAAGTCTAGCAGACAACATAGGAAAAAGAAAAGAAGGTAGCTCATCACCCGCTGTTGCCGCGCGCCAATATGAATCGGGGAGAAGAGATGGACGCAGAATGCGCCGTGACGAGGCTTTTCGTCACATCGCCCCCCTGCATGGATGCATCTCTTTCCTAAGGGGTGAATGAAAATGATGTGTCCAAACGAAAGAGATGAATCCATGCATATCGCGGAAAGAATAAGCCAGATGAACGAGCAACAAACTAAAACTAAACTTGAGATTCTAAATAGACCCGAGAGCAAATGAAAAAACTTATGAAACAACCCAAGCTGGGTATCAGACACCTTAGGTGTCCTTAACAAGACTAAATCCCTGACATGAAAATTTGAATGGGTCTTGTCTTGACTACGCTTTCTTTTGAGCCCAGCCTTTTTTAACTGGCGGGTGGCAAACAAAATTAAATTTTCCCTCCCGATTTCCGAATCTTCAGTAAAAATCATTTTTGATTTCATCGTTTCCGGAACGGTAATCATCGAGAGACAATTTTCCACTTCTTTTAAAAACGCTATCGGGTGATCGGCGTCTCGAGCGGAGAACACGGGCTTCGTCAATGACTCACTTGATAACGTCGCCGTTGCTACTGGCGTGCCGTTATCCTTCAATGCCTCAAATTCCGCTTCGAGCGATTTTACCCTGCGTTCGTCTATTTCGACGGCATTTTCCTCGTGCTTTTTAAGATTTGCAATGTCATTATAAGAGCGTTCTAGAGCGTCTGTGCGCACCTCTAGGTTTTCAACTTGTGAATCAACCACCCTTTGACATTCATCGCGATCATTTTTCGCGATCTCATTCACCTTTTCTAGGCAATGAGTTTCACCATTGTTTAGTTTATCTTTAATTACGGACTTTTCCTGCCGTAGAATATCATGACAACTATTAACTTCCTGCATTAGAATATCATGACAACTCCTAACTTCCTGTCGTAGATTATGATTAATTTCCTGACGCAATGCTTCAATATTTGTACTCATCTCAGAGCGCATGCTCTGTATGGCTTCATTATTTGTACTCATCTCAGAGCGCATGCTCTGTATGGCTTCATTATTTGTACTCATCTCAGAGCGCATGCTCTGTATGGCTTCATTATTAGCGTTAAGCTGAGCGCTCATATTTTGTAACATCAATAAGATTGTTTTATTAGACACATAATCATCATTAGAATCGTGACTCGATTCGGTTCGGCTGGCTTCGCCCCCCTCGTCACCTTCACGCTGTGTTTTACTTTGCCCATTCACGCCGGAACCCGGCGTATCTAACAGCATTCCCCGGAATGTGTCAGTTAAATCATCGGTTCCCGAATTCGCGCTCTTGTCGTCGGAGTCGTCTACTTCGTTCGCGACCTCCCGATACACGGTAAACGCGGGTGCCTTATCGTCGGACGTATTCATAATTGGATCCCCTTAAACAAAAGGAATAAAACAAAGGGATACCCCAACGACCCGTAGACCACCATTCATCGGCCACAACCACCAAAAAAATAGAAAAGAAAACCGACAACGCAATGGTACAAGAAAAACACACAATCGGATTCAAACTTGAGAATGGATTGCCAATGGCGTGACACTATAACTAACAAATGGTCGACTAACCTGAACCCAATTACATAATGATCACGAGTTCGCTCGTGGTCACGCGCATTCATATGGGTGAAATGCACTAATAGCTGACGCGAGCGCCGAATGATCAAAATGTGCCAATACAGTGGCATCGAAAACGAACATTAAAATTTAAATGCAAATCCCCTCGTGATCGAGCCCCGCGTTGTTGGGCGCCAGATGTGACGGTACGCGCCCAACACGCCGTTTGATCAAAACGTGCCAACCTCGTGGCATCAAAAACGAACATTAAAATTAAATGGCAAGTTCTCCCCTGATCGAGCCCCGCGTTGTCGGGCGCCAGATGTAACGGTACGCGCCCGACACGCCGTTTGATCAAAACGTGCCAACCTCGTGGCATCAAAAACGAACATTAAAATTAAATGCGAGTCCCCTCGTGGTCGGGCCCCGCGTTGTTGGGCGCCAGATGTGACGGAACGCTCCCGTGAGCCATGCACCGTCGAACTGAGATTATTATCCGAGTTCTTAATTTTTCGTAGGTTCTGGGGCTCGCGGTCAAGATGGGAACTCGCGGCATTAAACACAATGGCACAGCAAGGGGATGAATGACCTCGTACACAGCGAATGACTGTCATACAAAAATTTATTAGAGAAAAATAAATGAACACTTCTGTCCTTAAACGCTAATGAGGGATGGAATAGTGATGCTGAATTGGGCGAGACATCAATGATACACTTGCAGAAATAAAAATGAAGCAAATATGCCATACACAAAAAGAAAGAGAAATCTTATATCTAATAAATGAGGGATGAGATGATTGTTGGGGTAAATGAACAAAAATGGACAAAAATAACACTGTATACTCTCAGAGATTGCTATGACACGGGCACTCGAAATCTTGCTGCACTTCAAAGGCAATTATTAGTAATGTTCGTCGTTCTACTTTCAAATGTTACATGCTCCACGTTCTGTTCGATCAAAAATGAGTCTGACGTCAACCAGAAGGGATGACGAGAACGGGAGAATCGTGATACAATTAAAAATATGGTCTTCAGACCGAGAAAGAGAGACGTGAGTTTGTGTCAGAAGCCACATGAGTATTAGGATGACACACGTGCACACTGGGGGACTTTCTTCGTACAGGGCGCGTGGGCTGGCTGGAGCGGGGGAGGGATCGGGATTATTTCCCCGTCCCGGGAGAGGGTTTAGAGTACTTAAGTGTCAAAGACGGCGGGTCCGAATCCTGGCCGCCGGGTCACGATGCGTCGATCGCGGGGAACCACCTCCCGCAAATCCTTGGACGATGTCGTGATGTCCTGACGAAAAAGCAAGGACACTTTTATCGTGTCTCGCTGTACTCCACGCTTCTCTCTCCGCACGCCCTTCCCCTGGTCGCGTTGCCCGACCTCCGAAATTGCCGTAGCCCTCGTCTGCCGCAGCCCCGTCTTGTCGCCCCACCTTGGCACTGTCACAGCTGACCTCCGTCTTCTCTAGCGGAACAACTGCCGCTTTCTCAGGAATCCAACCCCACATCCCACAATACCGGGCCTTATATACCCATTACAAAACAAAAGACATGCTAAAGTCTAGCAGACAACATAGGAAAAAGAAAAGAAGGTAGCTCATCACCCGCTGTTGCCGCGCGCCAATATGAATCGGGGAGAAGAGATGGACGCAGAATGCGCCGTGACGAGGCTTTTCGTCACAATATGGTTTTCATTGAAAGCTATAACTGTTATTATATTTGGCGAGTTAGTGTGTTCACACAAGCTTGAAAATTTTCAAGAATCGACCTGATAGCCTACATTGAGGATATTTTTAGTAGCAAGTCAAGTGATGAAATAAAATTATGAATTGTAAATATGAATAAAACACGGAAAATTTGGGCTAATGGTAGTAATTATTTGCATTAATTGTTATTGTTTTCGTAATGTCGATGAAGCAAGCTTTTGCTTCATATATTAAGCTCGAATGTTAATTCCTAACCAAATCACTTAACTAGTTAAATATTCATCACTTATGCTACTATTATTTAATTAAAATAAAGCTGATATAATTTTATTTTTGGCTATTATTCCATGTTTCAATGCTTGATTAGGTTACTTTAACCTCAGAAAAACAATTCGACATCGCAATGCGCACGTTTTCTGGTTGCAATACCGAATTGCTCGGCATCGAAGACCGCGTAATATTATAGCAAGCCTACCGGTTGCAATTCGCCGTTCATAATAGTAAATAGCAACGGGCCTATGCTATTCTGAGAATTACGTCTTCCGGTGTAGTAAAAACACGAATTGCAACCGTTCGTAATACCAAATAGCATAGGCGTTGCAATACGCTATATTATAGCAACATCGGTTGCAATAATGAAGAATAGCATAATGCTATTCCATCCATAATAGCAGCCTATATAAAGTACCATGAGCATATTAACACTTAGGAGGCTATGAAGTCAAACAGTTGACAATGTAAATGAAATACCAACCAAATACTCCTCTTTCAGGTTCTTTCCCAGCTAACAATAGCAGTGAAGATTTCTCATGATTTGCACCGGATAAGGTCCTCCAGATCTCATTCAAACGTTTCGACAAGCAACTTACCCATCGTCTTCAGGGATTCAAGAACCAAACGATTTAGGAATCCAACCTTGGATTCCAGAATCCCTGGAGACGATTGGTGAGTTGCTTGCGGAAACATTGGAAGGAGAAATGGAGGACCTTACCCGGTGCAAATCCCGAGAAATCTTCCCCGATACCTCTGACCTCATTGGGTGCACCAAGTGCTAACAATTGGACTTCACTGATTCTTCAGAAATAACACTCCAATTCTATAGAAAAGTTTAAGGCTCCTTCACTCCAACATTGTTTGAGGAATCTTTAAGTGCAACCTTTCCTTCTTAGGAGGCACTCATGCAACTGAAAACAGAATAGATAAGCTTTACACTTACATTTGCACATGATAAAGCACTCAAAAAAGCAAATTCTTATATGCAAACATTTACCAGGTGATGGTGGTTTCAGTATTCTGTCATCATCAGTCTCCATGGATGAAGAATTACTTACATCAGGATACTTTCAATTCTTTTTTGTCCTTTTCCTTTCCCAGTATTTTTTAATTTCAGCGACTAAAATGCCTCCATGTCTGTTCTCCATCTTCACAAGTAGCCATCTCTGTTCAATAGCGATGGCTGCCACTACAGTCTCTGGAAGATAATTATGATAAAATGTCACCATTAGCCACACATTTCAAAGCATGCAGTCAATGTCAAAATTAACTAAAATAAAAATATTTAATACTTGGCTTAGAGAACTAGTAACATGTACAAACAAGTCAGTGCTCTCACACACACACACACACACCATGAAACAACCCCTTTGAATACATTTAAAAGGCACCCTGCCCTTCCTAGTCAAAGATGTTAATCCTCCCTTTAATCTAAACAAATGTTCACAAATATTGTTGCAAACTCACCAAATGGAGGCATGCAGAACTTTACGCCCAAGATTCCTCACTGAGTCGAGAGCCATTTTATGACCTGTGACACTGAAGACCAGTTATAGCCTAGGGTAATATTCAATAATCTTATCTCCATCCAATTTCACCCATGAATGTGCAAAAGCCTGCACTGAGAGGCCAGTAAATTTTTTTAAGTGGAAGAAATATTAACACTTGCCAAGGCATCCTGAAAAAAGAGGAAAAAAAAATAATGACTATGAGGCGTTCACTCTTCAGTTACTTAAAAACATGAGATCATAAAATTCCATTGAAAGTAAAGTTAATTATTGTATATGAAGACTAGTTAACAGTGATGCATTAAATGATTGCACACTCCAGCAATTGAGGAAAAATCTCTGCGATTCTGCTAAATTTTACTGCTCAAATCATGACTATGAGGCGTTCACTCTTCAGTTACTTAAAAACATGTGATCATAAAATTCCATTGAAAGTAAAGTTAATTATTGTATATGAAGACTAGTTAATAGTGATGCATTATAAATGATTGCACACTCCAGCAATAGGGAAATTGCATACTTTTTATAAACAGTATGCTGATATACTACAGTAAACACTTAGTACCGCAATGTACTTTTTTCCGCTTAAAATTCAGTTTTTACCCTAGAAAATGACTCCCAAAAGTCTCCCGAGTTTCGCGGGCTAAAAAATACCGCCCCCACTAATCTTTGGCCGTGACGTCATAGTTCAGTAGGAGTACAGATCCAAGCCCAGTAACTGCAGGTTTGGAAGAGCCACGTTACGTTTAAAGGATAACATGGCTGAAATAAGGAAAAATTACAAGTGGTGCATTGTTCCTCTGTGCAATAACACCCCAGAAAAAATTTTCGTCTGCATTCCCACGGAGGAAATTAGAAGAAAAGCCTTGATGCATGCCGTCTGTCGGGATGAGCGTTACGGAAAAATAAGAGTATAATAAACGGAATGATAAACCCGTGTGCTATGTGAGCGAAGATAACTTTAATATTAATAATATATCCATATTTCATTGACTGAATAACTTGAAACTGAGATTTTTCGATAATTCGGCCGCCGTAGAATAAAAACTCAACTTCACAACAAAAATCAAGATAGGTGTTTCTCGATGGTTATGATGGACTCAAATTATTTATGGCACTTGTTCAATTTCAGTTACGGAAGGACATAGAAAATTCCATGATGTTTAAAATCAAGGGAGGAAATATGAAAATACAGAGCAACGTTGATCCTCATGCATTCGAGTGCCAGCCAAGAAGACAGCGTTTTCTTCTATACTGTCGGCGTCAAAATGATGTGCCGCAGTACTTTGCAAATTTATATCCTGGCTTCACTGCATGCTATAATAATGAACTATATGTCATTTTAAAGGAAATTTTATCCTAAATTCTGATTTATTTTATTAAAAAAATTGAAAAATGTATAGACACGGCCAGTGCAATATAAATGACTCCGCGCACCGAAAAATTAGCCGTTTTGTCAACTTCATGAACTTTGCAACTCAACCTAAGGAAAACTACTACGTCTACAGCATTCATCTTCCACATTAATTTACACTCGTCAGTGCGGATTAATAAAATGGCTTTTGGGTATTTTTAGAACTTATATTTTGTTATAAATTAATGAAAATATTTAAACATTAGCTTGTCCCAAAGATAAAGGAAGTTGTAGATGGAAAAAGAATGGAATCCAGAGGTGGTCACAAAAAATGAATCGCAGCATTCTTTGATTTTATTCTACGCCGGCTTGCTTTTCAGAAAAAGTTGAGTCACAATGAGGAATGTTCCGCGGCCCTTGATTTGGAAACTGTGGAGATAGAGGAAGACGTGGATCAGCAATTTCCATTTAGTTGGTTGTCAGGATAAACCAAGGATCCATTTAAAGGCTGTTAGGCCATCGTATAAAGATAGGACTGATGTGCAACTCAGGGGAAATGGGATGTTTGAGGGAAAGTCAAACCCAAAGTTGTCCAAAGAATGTCCAGTTCTATGTTGCTCTTTCCCAGTTAAAACTAAATAGAAATTGGATTGGGATGATATTTTCACCACGGGTTCCAGTGATAGTGAGAGTGCAGGTGATCATGGTCATCGTCGAAGGTCATCCCTCAAGGATTTCCGATACGGAATTTTTAAGTGACAACCGATCGCAATGACGATGAGCTCGCCTTTAGAGTAGGTTTCAGATATATCGTGAGAAAAGCTCCCAAAATGTATTAAAGACTCTGTTTGGAAAATATTCCAATTTTAATGTTACTTTAGGAAGGCCTTCTAATTACAAAGTAACTTATTAACACCTGAAGACGTTGTATTTATTATATTAATCGAAATGCGAATGACCGATTTTTTCTGCAGAATAGGAAGTGGTTTCGGGGTTTTGAGTTACAAGATGGTAGATTGTGTTGGAAGTTCGTCTATATTATCGCTACTAAATTGAAACATTAATAGTCTGGCTTCCTCAGAGCTTCCTGTCGCCCTCCAGGCAAGGTATTTTTAAGTTGAAAGTATCATCGACAGCTTCGAGGTGAAAATAAGTTCACCGTAAGACTCTACCGGACTGCCAAAAGAATACACACATCACATGAGTATACGCTTTCGCCAATATTATACGCAATTCTCACTTTGTTATGAACTATAAAACATTTCAGATGCACATCAGCTACCTTTCCATTTCTCGGCATCGACTTTCCGCGCCGACGAAGTCTACAGTTTCACTAAAGTACCTTATTATCATGATGGAATCAGTAACAGGAAGCTTGCTAGGATCAGCCTAAGAATAACCATATTCCTTCATCTTTACGCAATCTATCGCTTTCAATGGAGGAGAAATAGATCAAATAATAGCCCTGAAGTCACAATGAACAACTCCGATACGTCTGCACTTCAATAAATGAATCATAACCACGCCGTCGCATGTATTCCAGTGTGCAACCTCTACTATGGCCGTGCCGCCGTCCGCCGTGCCTCCTCGTACTGAACTATGACGTCACTTTTCTGCCAGCCAATCATCGGGCGTTTTCGCTTCTCACTTGAATTTGAAAATTCTCGTGAACTTTGATGCATTAAATATCGCAAACCACGTCATAAAATAATAAAAAAACTTTCACCGAGGTATGCAAACATATATTTTTATATAATTTTGGGGCTATTGATTATATCTGAAATATATGCAAGTTCCCTATTGAGGAAAAATCTCTGCGATTCTGCTAAATTTTACTGCTCAACTCAATATTTCAAGAGTTTTTGGTAGGGGGTGAGTTCTCACCAACGTGCAGTACTGAACAGTTGCACTCCATTGAATGAAAAACTTAAGCGTTCCATCGTGCACCCACAAACTCGCAGTATGAGCACCCACCAGACATACATCGATCCATACAATAGAAACACAACAGAACTAACTCAATGGTAATGAAAACTTAAGTGTACTGTTAATGAATTTCATAATGAACGACGGTAAACAGAGTCTAGACTTACCTTTCACGAATCCTGGCGGAATACGGTGGTTGAACTCTCGAAGAGGCTTTTAACTTGCACTGCCCTCGCCAAAGCCAAAAAAACTTGTAACCACTGAACACTTTTTCTCACTAAGAACACGATTTAACAAGAGTTAAAATCACTCGCGAAAACTTACGCTAGTGAAAATTACAAACGAAAATTCACGTCAGTGAAAATTAGGAATACAATAAGGTCAGAGTACGACGGGTGGACATGAAAGTGATAATGGAGAAGCTGAAACCACGTTAAGTTTGACGGATGAAGTAAATGAACAATTTATGTAAAATTAAAATTCTTGAAAAAATCTTTTACTAAAGGTTTGATGAACGAAAACCGTCCCTCGACCATTCAAAAAGGAGAAAAGCATCACGACGAACACAAAGCATGAATTCACATATCAACAAAGTTATGTACCAAAGTTACTATGGCTACCGGCAACGGCGGATAACGGGTTCTTGTTCTTCCCAAAGTGCATTTCGCATTGCGCGCACGATGGTTTCGCATGGCCTCGCCGCCTCGCTGTCGTGAGCAGACGATATGATCGAGCGTAAAATTTCATGCGAAGGAGGAAATCGTAATGGTACAGCCTTTAATTATCAATGGTATTTTATTAATTTCACTTCGCCGATAATAAATATCCAGAGAATCGTCAACCTTGAGAGACGCTTATTATATTATCTCCATCTTTATCCATCGCCACCGAGTGACTTGGAGACATATTAATTAATAAATCCACAAAATCGTCGAATAAATACCACTTATCCCATAAAACACATTATGCAAAGTTAATTGCGTAAGTCGTGAAACCTTTTATTTCTAGCAGATCGTTAATTAGAGCGAATGCATTCACATAAAATGAGACATGAAGCAGCCGTCCAAACTGAGCAACTTCACGGCAACGCGTTGCCGTCATGTTGATATCATCCACGGCGCAACGTCAAAGGATAAACTGTTGCCGCTTCGTTGTCTTGGACGTTTACATAAACGTCGGCGAGTGTGCTGGCTGGGATGACGTGCATAGGACTGACAGGATTGTGACTGTACTACCTTGACCACAATAAGGAGAGGGCTTAAGCCCTCATAGCTTTACATACATGTACCAGTATAATTGGCATTAATTGCAGTAAACAGCAACCTTTGTCATTGGAGGTATCCAGTAAATACGTTGAGAGAGAGAAAGCGTCTGCTTTAATAACTTTGGGGCCAATAACAATAAACTCCTCATAGATCTGAGGTTCAAGATCGTGGAAATGCTGCCTCAAGAAAACAACAGCATGGCAGCAGTCAAAAAAGAGGGACGGAGCGACAGAAAAGTTTAAATTATATGCTTGTGAAGCAAGGTTCATGCATATTGAAGGCTTTCGGGGGCAGCTTCATTATAATATGATTTGCCAAGCAAGCTTTTGTAGCCATTACAGACAGCATCATCAGGCGATGAAACATAAAAAAAAATTCATTGCCCAATGATGCACTCTGTAATGGCCACAAAAGCTTGCTTGACAAATCATAACACGCAGATGCCCCCGAAAGTCTTCAATACGAAACACAAGAGGTGGCTGGAAAGATGATAAAATGCTTCGTGTGTAGGTGCCCAGCCAGCACACTCGCCGACGTTTATGTAAACGTCCAAGACAACGAAGCGGCAACAGTTTATCCTTTGACGTTGCGCCGTGGATGATATCAACATGACGGCAACGCGTTGCCGTGAAGTTGCTCAGTTTGGACGGCTGCTTCATATCCTATTTCATGTGAATGCATTCGCTCTAATTAACGATCTGCTAGAAATAAAAGGTTTCACGACTTACGCAATTAACTTTGCATAATGTGTTTTATGGGATAAGTGGTATTTATTCGACTATTTTGTGGATTTATAAATTAATATGTCTCCAAGTCACTCGGTGGCGATGGAAAAAGATTGAGATAATATAATAAGCGTCTCTCAAGGTTGACGATTCTCTGGATATTTATTATCGGCGAAGTGAAATTACTAAAATACCATTGATAATTAAAGGCTGTACCATTACGATTTCCTCCTTCGCATGAAATTTTACGCTCGATCATATCGTCTGCTCACGACAGCGAGGCCATGCGAAACCATCGTACGCGCAATGCGAAATGCACTTTGGGAAGAACCCGTTATCCGCCGTTGCCGGTAGCCATAGTAACTTTGGTACATAGCTTTGTTGATATGTGAATTCATGCTTTGTGTTCGTCGTGATGCTTTTCTCCTTTTTGAATGGTCGAGGGACGGTTTTCGTTCACCAAACCTTTAGTAAATAGATTTTTTCAAGAACTTTAATTTTACTTAAATTGTTCATTTACTTCATCCGTCAAACTTAACGTGGTTTCAGCTTCTCCATTTTCACTTTTCATTTCATTTCACCTTCATATCCGATTATTATGTCCACCCGTCGTACTCTGACCTTATTGTATTCCTAATTTTCACTGACGTGAATTTTCGTTTGTAATTTTCACTAACTTAAGTTTTCGCGAGTGATTTTAACTCTTGTTAAATCGTGTTCTTAGTGAGAAAAAGTGTTCAGTGGTTACAAGTTTTTTTGGCTTTGGCTAGGGCAGTGCAAGTTAGAAGCCTCTTCGAGGGTTCAACCACCGTATTCCGCCAGGATTCGTGAAAGGTAAGTCTAGACTCTGTTTACCGTCGTTCATTATGAAATTCATTAACAGTACACTTAAGTTTTCATTACCATTGAGTTAGTTCTGTTGTGTTTCTATAGTATGGATCGATGTATGTCTGGTGGGTGCTCATACTGCGAGTTTGTGGGTGCACGATGGAACGCTTAAGTTTTTCATTCAATGGAGTGCAACGTTCAGTACTGCACGTTGGTGAGAACTCACCCCTACCAAACACTCTTGAAATATTGAGTTGAGCAGTAAAATTTAGCATAATCGCAGAGATATTTCCTCAGTTACTGGAGTGTGCAATCATTTAATGCATCACTATTAACTAGTCTTCATATACAATAATTAACTTTACTTTCAATGGAAATTTATGATCTCATGTTTTTAAGTAACTGAAGAGTGAACGCCTCATAGTCATGATTTTTTTTCCTCTTTTTTTCAGGATGCCTTGGCAAGTGTTAATATTTCTTCCACATAAAAAAATTTACTGGCCTCACAGTGCAGGCTTTTGCATAGTCATGGGTAAAATTGGATGGAGATAAGATTATTGAATATTACCCTAGGCTATAACTGGTCTTCAGTGCCACAGGTCATAAAATGGCTCTCGACTCAGTGAGGAATGGGGTATCTTGGGCGTGAAGTTCTGCATGCCTCCATTTGGTGAGTTTGCAACAATATTTGTGAGCATTTGTTTTGATTAAAGGGAGGGTTAACATCTTTGACTTGCAAGGGCAGGGTGCCTTTTAAATGTATTCAAAGGGGTTGTTTCATGGTGTGTGTGTGTGTGTGAGAGCACTGACTTGGTTGTACATGTTAAACTAGTTCTCTAAGCCAAGTATTAAATATTTTTATTTTAGTTAATTTTGACATTGACTTCATGCTTTGAAATGTGTGGCTAATGGTGGCATTTTATAATAATCATCTTCCAGAGACTGTAGCGGCAGCTGTCGCTATTGAACAGAGATGGCTACTTGTGAAGACGGAGAACAGACATGGAGGCATTTTAGTCACTGAAATCAAAAAATACTGGGAAAGGAAAAGGACAAAAAAGAATTGAAAGTATCCTGATGTAAGTAATTCTTCATCTATGGAGACTGATGATGACAGAATACTGAAACCACCATCACCTGGTAAATGTTTGCATATAAGAATTTGCTTTTTTGAGTGCTTTATCATGTGCAAATGTAAGTGTAAAGCTTATCTATTCTGTTTTCAGTTGCATGAGTGCCTCCTAAGAAGGAAAGGTTGCACTTAAAGATTCCTCAAACAATGTTGGAGTGAAGGAGCCTTAAACTTTTCTATAGAATTGGAGTGTTATTTCTGAAGAATCAGTGAAGTCCAATTGTTAGCACTTGGTGCACCCAATGAGGTCAGAGGTATCGGGGAAGATTTCTCAGGATTTGCACCAGGTAAGGTCCTCCATTTCTCCTTCCAATGTTTCCGCAAGCAACTCACCAATCGTCTCCAGGGATTCTGGAATCCAAGGTTGGATTCCTAAATCGTTTGGTTCTTGAATCCCTGAAGACGATGGGTAAGTTGCTTGTCGAAACGTTTGAATGAGATCTGGAGGACCTTATCCAGTGCAAATCATGAGAAATCTTCACTGCTATTGTTTGCTGGGAAAGAACCTGAAAGAGGAGTATTTGGTTGGTATTTCATTTACATTGTCAACTGTTTGACTTCATAGCCTCCTAAGTGTTAATATGCTCATGGTACTTTGTATAGATTATCACTTTGAGTCTTAAACTTAAGTTATGGTACCATCATCACCTCCTTGTTGATATTTAATTTTATGATAACTCTGGGATATACTTAGAAATTAAAAATGCTGTGCCACTATGTTCAATGGTTCTCAGCAATTACCATAGATAATTAATTATCTGGTCATCTCATTTTTCAGATTTTATTTCATGAAGGAAAGATCTTCGAACATCATCTTTAAGAGCAGTCAGAACAATCAAATGAGGACTGGGCTTAACAAAAGTAAAAAACAAGTGTTCTACCCTAACATAGAATGAGTTAGCTGTGTCTTTCTGTTTGAAGGGACACTCAGAAAACAAGAAGTGCATTTTAGCTCCATTATAAATGTCTCATTTGGTAAGTATTTTTTAATCATTGGTGCTTTCGATTTACTCTTCCCTTATCTTGGAATACAGTTGAATGAAAAGAGCTTTTCAGCATATGTTCATATTTCATATTCAGCATAATATCTAATCCAATTATGATTACCTTGCAGGGAGTGTAAAAGCCAAAATAAGCCTGATTTGATACTATCAGTGTGAAAAGAAGCATCAGGGAATGATCCCAGGCCTCAAAATACAGAGCAGAGAAAGGGAATAAGAAACGAGAAAGTGTTCTGAAAGGCAACTCAAAGGGGATCTCGAAGAAACATGATTCTTCCAATTTGCCTATCTCAGAACCTGTCAGTGTGGAAAGGCAGTTTTGTTTGTAGTCTCATAACATGATTGTGGGATAAGGTGAGGTCAGCGACTGATCACTGTTACGACAGACACAGCTATGTCATTAATGCTCCTTGATTTTTGCCTGACAAGGGAGAAGGAATGTTTCTTCACCTTCTTAAATGCCCTATTTTTTATGATTTTTCAAAATGCCAAATGCTGCTAGGAATAGGTCCAAGTTTGGTTGAATAGCCTTTCGTATAGCTGAAATAAATTAATTTTACTTCATTTCTTTCCTGTGAACCTAGCTCAAATGCTATAGAATGCCCTACCCTTAAACAGCTCCATGGAGTGGTGAAGCTTACGTCTTATTCCATATATGGAGGCATAAAATGCTGCAGGAACGCTAGGGTGTGTTAGCTTGTGGTGATCTGCTTCCTTATTGTCATAGAACACAGCAATTTAATAATAGGGCATTCATAATAGGGCATCGTGCTTGCTATGGCAGTGAACAACTGAATGTGTACATTGTATGAAGAAAACTTCTTTAAAAATAACATTTCCTAATTACCACATGCTAATGTTCCCTGTCACCACAACCTTGAATGTGTATGTCCTTGTATGAAATGGCTGTGTTCCATGGTAATTAAGTAGTTGACCACTAAAATGAGAGGCCACATTAAATAGTGCACACTGGTGTTGCTATTGCATTTCATGCCTCCGTGTTCGGAATAAGACTTCAATATGTTATGTCAAATATAACTTTACAAAACATTCCCCTGCCTGATAGGATCTGCTGCAACAGAAAATTTGAAAGTAAATTAAATCTAGACTCCAAAAAATTGAATGCAAGTTTCTGTTAAGACCTCAACCCTTACTGGGTGCTTTCCATTCATTGACACACGTCGACACAAGTCGACTTGCGTCGTGGATTTCGTGTTCCATTCGGTGTGTGTCGCCGACTGTTGTGACACAAGTCAACAAACGGTAACGCACAGGAATAGGAGAGGTATAAACAAATGCCGCGAGCCAACACAAGTCGACTCATGAGTCGCATGAATGGAAAGCACCCACTATGTAATTAATGATGTAAAACTATAATTTGTTTATTCTCCTATATTGATATTGGAGTCATGTGTGAGATTGATATTTTTCGTACTGTTCCTCGTGGGGGATCTATTGTGCTTGAGGCTTTAACATAAATATTGCTGTAATTCTATAATTTCCACTTGAAAATGATCATGCTATCTTTTGGTTAGCATTATATTTTGTTTTGTATTGATGGAGACCTATTTCTTTCCATTTTCGGTTATGAACTACCCTGTAGCTCATTGTTTTTTCCAACTGTCATTTCCCCAGGTGGGGCTGCTCTGATTACAAAATCAGTTGCTCTGTGGTGTGTTAGGTGCTTTTGATATCATTGCTGTTGTGACCTCTTAATACCGTTTGCTTGAATATCTAATGGATTTTAATGTTTGCAGCGAAAATAAAAGTTTATTTTCAAAATTCTGTCAATGATTGATTTCTCTATTAAACCCAGACCTATCAATTATTATTTGAATTTATTGGAATACCCCGCCATGGTAGCAGTATCAACGTGGTATCAAAAAATCCCGCTAGATGGCACCACAGTCGCGATGCTGCCCAGTTAGTTCTCGAAAGTGCCGGTAGGTGTCCCTTGTGTCTGTGACGTCACCGAAAAGAAACTGTTGCTTTATCGTTGGCGACATTTAACGGCATTTTTGCCCCTTCGTTGCTGCCTCGTTGCCGTCATGTTTATAGCAACGTATTCGGCCGTTTCTTTATCGTTGATGGAAAGTTGCCGTAATTTAAGGTGCAACGTCCTGTTCTGTGCTGGCTGGGATGTTTGAGTGCTATCAGCTATTTTTTGGTTTCATTGTATTGTTATGAAGTTGCTGAGATGCTCTACTTTTTAATTCACATATCAATGTTTGACCTAGTAGTGTGGTTGCTATTCAGTGCTCACGTGCCTATTAATGCATTGCATTCACAACTGTCCTTTGCTGATTGTGTTGAAGTGCCCCTGACTGTCAGTTGGTTTAATTGCCTTGCATGGTTATGCTGGGGTGTGCTGCCATTTGCTTCATATGCATGTGATAAGCAAGTTGTCTGATTGCTATTCGGTGCTCACGTCCCTATTAATGCATTGCATTCACAACTGTCCTTTGCTGATTGTGTTGAAGTGTCCCTGACTGTTAGTTGGTTTAATTGTCTTGCATGGTTATGCTGGGGTGTACTGCCTTTTGCTTCATATGCAAGTGTTGTGGCGAGTTATCTGATACCTATTCAGTGCTCACGTTCCTATTAATACATTGCATTCACAACTGTCCTTTGCTGATTGTGTTGAAGTGTCCCTGACTGTTAGTTGGTTTAATTGTCTTGCATGGTTATGCTGGGGTGTACTGCCTTTTGCTTCATATGCAAGTGTTCTGGCGAGTTATCTGATAACTATTCAGTGCTCACGTTCCTATTAATACATTGCATTCACAACTGTCCTTTGCTGATTGTGTTGAAGTGCCCCTGACTGTCAGTTGATTTAATTGTCTTGCATGGCTATGCTGGGGTGTACTGCCATTGGCTTCATATGCAAGTGTTGGGGCGAGTTATCTGATAACTATTCAGTGCTCACGTTCCTATTAATGCATTGCATTCACAACTGTCCTTTGCTGATTGTGTTGAAGTGCCCCTGACTGTCAGTTGATTTAATTGTCTTGCATGGCTATGCTGGGGTGTACTGCCATTGGCTTCATATGCAAGTGTTGTGGCGAGTTATCTGATAACTATTCAGTGCTCACGTTCCTATTAATGCATTGCATTCACAACTGTCCTTTGCTGATTGTGTTGAAGTGCCCCTGACTGTCAGTTGATTTAATTGTCTTGCATGGTTATGCTGGGGTGTACTGCCATTTGCTTCATATGCATGTGATAAGCAAGTTGTCTGATTGCTATTCGGTGCTCACGTTCCTATTAATACATTGCATTCACAACTGTCCTTTGCTGATTGTGTTGAAGTGTCCCTGACTGTCAGTTGATTTAATTGTCTTGCATGGCTATGCTGGGGTGTACTGCCTTTTGCTTCATATGCAAGTGTTGTGACGAGTTATCTGATAACTATTCAGTGCTCACGTTCCTATTAATGCATTGCATTCACAACTGTCCTTTGCTGATTGTGTTGAAGTGCCCCTGACTGTCAGTTGATTTAATTGTCTTGCATGGCTATGCTGGGGTGTACTGCCATTGGCTTCATATGCAAGTGTTGTGGCGAGTTATCTGATAACTATTCTTTGCTCACGTTCCTATTAATGCATTGCATTCACAACTGTCCTTTGCTGATTGTGTTGAAGTGTCCCTGACTGTTAGTTGGTTTAATTGTCTTGCATGGTTATGCTGGGGTGTACTGCCTTTTGCTTCATATGCAAGTGTTGTGGCGAGTTATCTGATACCTATTCAGTGCTCACGTTCCTATTAATACATTGCATTCACAACTGTCCTTTGCTGATTGTGTTGAAGTGTCCCTGACTGTTAGTTGGTTTAATTGTCTTGCATGGTTATGCTGGGGTGTACTGCCTTTTGCTTCATATGCAAGTGTTGCGGCGAGCTATCTGATAACTATTCAGTGCTCACGTTCCTATTAATGCATTGCATTCACAACTGTCCTTTGCCTCTGACTGCCTGTTGGTTTAATTGTCTTGCATGGTTATGCTGGGGTGTACTGCCATTGGTTTCATATGCATGTGATAAGCAAGTTGTCACATTGCTATTCATTGCTCATGCACCTATTAATGCATTGCAATCCCAACTGTCTTTTGCTCAATGTGTTCGAGTTAGCAATATTTCTTTCCTTATCCCTGAATGTGAGGTTATTTAAATGCCTTAGTATATTTTCATGTTTTATAAAATTTCGAACGTAAGGCATTGAAGTGGTGATCTATTGTTTTTCAGTGATCTTTTTCAAATGTTAATGTTGCCTTGTTTTATGAATGTATTACTGTTTTTTATCAATAAAAATTACTTAATGTTTAATTACTTTTGTTTTTTTTTATTTAAAAGAAACAAAAAGTTTTGTTTTTCAGTATATTCGAATATTAATATTACTGTATATACTGGATGACATATTTGAATACCCAGTTTTGCCGCTCATTGTCAGTGCTGCCATCTATCGGCAGTCTCGTACACTTTTTTAGGGCTGCCATCTATGAAAAGCACTGTACTACGTCGACTAAGGAAAAAGCGGGGTGAGGTGAGGGGAGGTAAGGTACTTCCTCTTAACATGGCAGTTCACAATGGCTGGTTGAAGTCAATTCTGTTTCGTGTGAACAAGAAGTTCTCATTGTATTTGTGTTTGATATTAAAATAACGTTACCACTATCTAGAAGTCAATAATTTCAACACTCCCCTTTTGTGCATAGATTTTTTGTTTAATTAAGGATAAAAATGCAAATGAAAGAAGACATATTTACCCGTTTAACAAAGAAGTCAATGTTTAAAGTTTGTTCGGAAAGTTCTCAGGGCTCTACTGTACGTTGGTTGAGACTTCGCGGTGTTCGTGGCATCGACGATTAATTCCATCGATAGAAATCGATAAATATATATGTCGATAGGTCGACAGAGAATGATCGATGCCTGCAGCGACCGGCGTAATCGCGTGCAAGAACTTGCAAGAACTGCTAGCTCCGCAAGGACGTTATGGTTGTAACATTCCAGTTAGTGTAATGCAGTGGTCAGAATTGGAGTGCACGAAATTGATGCCATAAGCAAGGCTCCATCTGTGGGAGAAGTGGTTTTTTGGAATGGCGGAAACATTTATGATTGTACTTCTCGTCCCATTATTGGTTGGAGTTTTCGTTAACCTCGCTCTGCATAAAATAGAGGAGGGGCATGTTGGTGTCTATTATCGGGTAAGCTCTTTTTAACGCTCTTACGTAGTTTTTTCGCAGTTTTTTTCCTTAGTGTTAGTATTTCTTTATAATTATTTGGGTTCTAAGTGAATTCATTAATTTTGATTATAACATGTGTATCTAAAGAGTTGCCCGATGCTCTACGTACGTGGGATTTCTGTAATAAGGGACGGGAAGATTACAGAAGTTTACGGTTTAAATTTCTCTTTAAATGATTTTACTGCAGTGGCTGAACACGTACGTATGCCAGGTCGCACTGCTCGCTAACACCCACTGAGAACTTTGCATAAACATTGGTCATTTAATTCTGAATTGTCGTTTTGCAAGATGTTATATTAAGACGGTTTAAATTCTTTCACCGGTCGGTGATCTCATTTCAGCGTTTGAAGTATAGTTATCAAAGGAAGTTCGGTTGAAAGACAGGTAAGATTTGTTGATTCTACATTTTTTGGGAATAGGGAGAAATAGAAATAACAGCATCTACTGCCGACGAGCTTGTCACTTCTGTGATGAATTCCGTGTTTGCTAAGGTAGTTGTTAACTGGGTAAGCGCATTTCATTTTCAGGTTATTTCATGGCAGATATCGTCAGGTTAAGAGTAGAATTGCTGTAGATAGGAATCATAAATTGGTTTTAACGGTCGAATGAGTGGTTTACAGTTTTCCATTACTGCCTGCTGACTTGCCACTGGCCTTTGGATTTATTATGTCCCAACCAGTTTTTTTGGATGACGATAGAAGAGTGTGGACTACTGCGATCTCGTGCTGTGTGTGGGGTAGTAGAATGGGAGCTGATTTGGTTTGACCTGTAGCTCTCATTCAGTTCAAGTGATGAATTTAATATGAATAGATGAAGTTACAATTCACAATTCTCATGTATATGGATGTTATCATTGATGAAACATTCATGTTGTCCAAATTCTATAAATCGCCCTCAACTGTTCATTATCATTGAAATTTGATCAGTCATGCCATTTTCACTAAATATACTCCTTTCATTACGTGAATTGTCGATTGCGTGATTATCTATTTTCCTGAACATGGTCGTAAAACTTATTTAAGTACATATTGCTCTAGTAATGGGAAGAAAGCTCCGCATTTATTAATTCCCTACTTATTTCCTCCTCCTCATTCTGTGGATTATGGTGCTCATTGTAATGAGAAGGCAGGTAGTGGGTCGATTATAACGTGTGTCTTCCATCACCAATCTGCCCCTGATCGTCTCAACCCTCATTGAGCTAGGCAATGACCGGCGAACTGCTTTTTTTCTTTTTCTCAAAAATTTCATTGCGCCATTACTTTGCTTTTTAGGGCAAAAGGAGCTCTGGGGGTGATGTCTCGAGGTCTCTATGAACACAGATAGAATTATTGGTGCATGCAATTAATGATGCAATTGTTATTTGTTCATACATAACTCAATTGTAGAAGAAAATGTATTTTTTAAATGTATGATATGAGTGCGCCATGCAATCCACTTGCAATCTTATTATTTGTCATATAGAACTCTATACCAAGGTGGCAGTGCTATTTCTTTGTGAATTTGAGGTCTTAGAACCTGGGTTATGTACAGGTTAAAATGAAATGTTAGTTTCATTTCAACCCTGAAAATTTTTAAAATAAACCTGGTTATCCAGTTTCAGTTTGTTCTGGGTCAAGTCAGCTCATTTGCATTTGTTGTCACAGCAATCTTTTAGTTTGTGGAACTTGGTGACCATATTTCATTAAATTTTTGAATTTAGGAGATGGCTTCTTTCATATTGTTCTAGAATAATGATTTTTTTGTGAACGATCATAGTTTTTTCTGCTTGCATTGTTCATCAATACCTGTTTTCATTTTCAGGGTGGAGCTTTGCTACCTCATACAAGTCAGCCAGGGTACCACATGATGATACCTCTTATCACTACGTTCAGATCAGTTCAGGTTAGATAATATATATTTATGCATTCACAATTGTAGTGATTATTGCTCTAGTGATATTTTATTTGTAATGTATATCATGTGGTTCATGAGAGAATGAAATGGTGAGTTAATTGTAGGAAAATACTGCTAGTCTAGCACATGCTTTTAGATATAGCTGAAAATTCTGATTTTTGTATTAGGTTACTCTTCAAACTGATGAAGTGAAAAATGTACCTTGTGGAACAAGTGGGGGAGTTATGATATACTTTGATCGGATTGAAGTTGTGAATGTCCTCAGTGCTGCTGCAGGTATGGTCAGTGATGTACTGGAATATATATATTTAACCTATGTTTAGAATTGTGATGAACTAAACAGTATTTTAGAGTATAAAATTCGAAGAATCAAGCAAGATGGAGTGGAATTGATTCATAATGAAACACTGACTTGCAATTTTCCACAAAAATAAAATTTAATTCGACTCGAGTTTCGATGTTACTACATCATTTTCAAGGTACAACTGAGAGAGGAGAAATGGGATGGAAGGTCCTCAAGGAGGTGGCTGGAATGGGTAGAAGTGCAAGGCGTGGGGGGGGGAGTGGAAAAACCAGAGGAGGTAAAAAGGTTGGAAATTGAAGGGTTTTTTCCAGGGTTAACAAACTTTGAACATAGAAATGAAAGCATTTGAATACACGTGGTGGTCTTCTTATCTTCGGGTGTTGTTTCCGAGGGCCATCGGTGAATTGTGTGGAAGGGGGGGGGGGGAAAGACGTCTTCTGTGCCCGTAGGCTGCCGTGCGGATTAGTAGGGGGCCTCGAGGACGCGTTCTTCTGAGGGTGGGGAGTGGGGGGTCGGCGGTTAAATGATAAATTTGTTTCTTTTGATGTTCAAAACTTATTCCCTTCAGTCCCAACCTGTGAAGCACTCACCTTAGCCAAAGAAATACTATCTAAATCAAACATCCACCCACTGATCTTAGAAGAGCTATATCAATTAATGGAAATCTGTGAGGAGCAAAATTATTGCCGCTTTAACGGACAATTCTATAAGATAAATGAAGGTCTAACCATGGGATCACCACTTTCGCCCACACTAGCCGAGATTTTCATGGACCACCTAGAAGAAAAACTATTCAAGTCACACCCACAGTATTGCCAAAACATTTTCTACTGGTTCAGATACGTCGATGACATTTTGTGCTGCTGGACCGGCACCAACAGACAGCTAGATAGTTTTCTCCAGCTCATTAACCTCTTCCCTACGCAGGGCTTGATTTCACGGCCTGAATTTTCTGATGCTAAAGAAGGAAGGCTGGATTTTCACGGCTTGAATTTTTCGAAGCAAAAGGCCAAAGGCCGTGTTTTCATGGTTTCGCGGTCAAGAATGCCAAGTAGGTCCCAACCGCCATTAGGATCCCTTGGCGCGAGAGGTCCGACCCTTTCCTATTGTCCGTGTGGGGATTACCTCGGCCCATTCCGGCTCTGTGTCCCACTCAAGGAAGGTGCTCATGGTCACTTATTTGTTTATAAGTTAAAATAACTAAAAACGTTCATGTTGCATTTATTGAAAATCAATGCAAGGAATTACATTCTGTATGTTCTGCTGATTGGTTCCAAATTTTAAACGGAACTCTAGCGTTCATATTAACGGAGTTGATCATCATCTAGAACAATTTTTGGAGACGCTAAGGTTAGATGTTTAATTGTTATTTTTATAACTTACTAGCAAGTTTATAGGAGCGATATTGTAATGATTTACATCTAAAAATATACGTTACTCTGTTAGCTACATTCTAAGTGTACATTTGCGGTAAAATTCGATAGAATATCCGATTTAACTTCTATGAAAAAAAGCCCTAGTAATGTAATAAAATATGATTCTCTCAGTTCTTTGTCGTGAGCCAAAATGACAGCGACTATTTTGAATAACCTCCTACCAACCTTTGAATACCAAGGTATTATAAACGAATTTCGCTATAAATACTGATTAATGCATATCCTAAAAATTCGTAAATTTAATGTACCAATAGGGAATTTTTTACGTAGACACATGTTGTGAGAAGCATTCCATACCATTGCAGGAAAGAGCACTGCCCTACCCAGGTAATTACTCTCATACCTTGGTTCTCTGATCAGGTTACATTTAGGTGGTCTGCCCTGTACACCTCACAGGCTTACTTCGGGATACATTAGTGCATTAACGTTTTCTTGGAAAAACTTATTACCCTCCAACTGGCACACCCAAGAGTATATTGGTGCAAGTATCCTCCTACTGAAATATGTCTGTGGAAGATGATAACCTCATTCTTCTCGGAATAGCTCATTTTCTTTTCAAAATTTTCTTGGCGTGTATTCAAATTTAACCGTAAATGTTCTGTATGCATTCCCTTTCCTACTTCTGCAAGGATTGTCTTTCAAATGATGTTTTGGTGGAATTACATTTTTTCTTGGAATTATACAGCCAGGATTTTTTTCTTGAAGTGCCTTTCGATGGTTCCTTAGAGCTATCGTTAGTTTTGCATACGTTCTCGACGTGTTCAGAGTAGGGGTGGACGGGTCAAAATTTTAAGGTTCGGGTCGGGTCTCGGGTCGGGTCGTATCCAATAATTTGATCATAATTTTTTTCTTGAAGCAGAAATGTCAAAAAATATGTTTATGAAGGCCAATAAAAGGAAATAAAAATAAACAATCTATACCTAAATGGTAGATTAGTTTAAGTGTATTCACTCAAAACAGAAATGCAAATGCATATCTGAAACAGACTACTACAAAAATAACACAAATAAATACAATACTAAGTTGGATAATGAGGTCAAGGTAAAACAAACATCTTCCTGTATTTCCTGTAAATATATTCCAAAGGCAATTCTTCCAGTGCACTCAATTTCAGATGGGCTATTATTAAACTCAATGGCCCATATTACAAATGTTTTAAATCAATGACAAATATACACAAGAAATATTTTGTTTCCATAAATGTGTTACTCTTTAATTACAAAAGGTTAAAGAAACCAAAAACTCAGTCTTAAAAAAATAGAATGATAACTGATGAAAGCTAATAACAATTATCACTATCCATTAATATTTGCCTTATAATAATGACTTATGTCTAGTTATTTACTATTAATTACACAATCTATAAATTATTAGTTTTTTGCCAGAAGTTAGAAATATTAAACCTATTTTTTTTACACTAATAATACAAAGGATGAAAGTAACATGAACAAATTTGGTAACATATACATACATATATATATTTGATAACATAACAGTAATTTGGTTTCGTTTTTTATGCTTTCCGTATGGAAAATTAAATACACCGAACCCTTCTGGAGTTTTGTAAACAAGGGGAGTGGAACGCGTTTGGGCAGGGGTAACATCAAGAGTTGTTATATGAACGGGTAGATGGAAGGAAAATACTCGTTCCGTATTCTAGACTTCGCAGATAGCCGCTTAAAATAGGCAAAAATGGAAAGCATGGCTATTTTTAGAAACTTATCCTCACATATATAATTTTAATGAACTTAAAAATAAAGCTGTTAATATTGATTCCACTCCAGCCAAAAACTATCCTTTTAAATCAATGTTAAACATTTCTAATAAAGATATCAGCTGCTGAGATAAAGTCGTAGTCGCATTGACAACAGCATTGGCATCTGCAACGGCCTTTTAAGAATGGGTCGGGAGTCTCCTTCATCTATGTCTCCGTAAACTAAAAGAATGATATAAATATCATCATTTACCTTCACAAACCTTAAAGAGGTTAGGCTTTAAAAACTTTTCAGCCTAACCTGGTGCCTAGCCGAGAAGTTTTATTCGTTATCGCAGGTGCTAAAATGGATAAGAAATGGAATATATGCCGTATCCCATTTGTCAAGTTATTATCGATCGGAAAGAAATAATATTTCAGCCCAATAACGCATATATAATGTTCAGCTGAAAATATGGAAGTCAATACCAATCACCCGTGAATATTTCTTTATAGTCCCTACTATTTCATAGTTCAGTGACGGAGTCAGACTGAAACGTAATTGGGCCGGCAGTCGTCACGACTGCCTGTCGCCACTCCTCGCTACTGCGTAGATATTAGAAACTACTTTCTGCCTTTAGCGCCCTTAATTGATGCTAGCCTTCTAATGTCAGCTAGTTCTGATTATTGCATTCTAATATAAAATAATGTCTAACTTTTACGTTACTTAGGTTTTCTTAAGATCGCCATTTACATAGGAAATATTCGCTGGCTTGTATTTTACGACTTTTTATGCCATAAAATGTATGAAATATGTTATATTTTGAGAGCGCTGTCACAAATGATGGCCATAATCAATTTAAAATGTTGCTGGGGACAATAGAAGTTATAAAAAAGAAAAGTGAAATATTTTTCGCGATGGATAAAATTCTCGCGATTTTCGACCCGACCCGATTTTGACCCGAGATTTGAAACGGCCCGACCCGAAGGTCGGGTCAGGACGATGACCCGACCCGAAAATTTCGGGGCCCCGTCGACCCCTAGTTCAGAGTTACTTGGACGAGTGGAGCATTAGGCAAACTTGCTGGACGGGAATTTCCTTGCACTGGGAAAATGTCCAGGCTAATTACAGATCAATTGATCCTGGAAATACTCACCAGAAGTGTTAATGAAGATGAGGATAGTGACTCTAGAAACAGGTTTTTGTTTTTTTTTCTTATTTCGAGCGTAAAATTAATTTATATTTATCTAAGTGAAATTGCTTTATAAATATAATTTTGCAATTTCAAACAACAAATTTGTTTGATTCAAGTAGTTATATGAGAATTTTTCGGGAAAATATTCTTCTTAAAAACTTCGAAATGTTTCATTCCCATGTTTTCAGAGAACTCGTGGAGAGCAGACGCGGATGAGGAGTGTGGATTTGGGCATCATGGATATAAAATTTGTTAATATCATAAATCGTAAATACCTAGAAGTATGCTAGGAACATTGAAAGATTTCATTCCCTGTTAAAGTATTTTTTGGCCTATGATCTAATGCCCTTTTGCTGAAAACCCTAAAAATAACCGTAGAACTTCGTTTAAAAGTTCTATAGGCATTGCAAAATGAAAGGTATACATTGATGAACTGACATTTAATGCAATAGTAACAATTAAAAAAAATTACAATCGAACTAGAAACAATAAACTGACCGCAAAAGTACACCGTGATGGGCTGCCTGCGGGAAAAGGGTCGAGGATTATATTTGCCCAGTTGCCGGGGAAAGGGTCCGGCACTCCGCTAGGAAAGGTCATCAAGTGGAGGGAGCGACTACCTGGACGATTCGTTGCCGAGAAACAACTCCGTACGGGGGGAAAAAGAAATTCTCGAAGCCTTCGTACAGCCAAAAGCAACTTCCCGTGAAGGAGCCCGGCCTGAAAAGGTTAACTCACTACATAACTCTATAAAGTTTACAATTGAACAGGAATTTGACAAAAAATTAAATTTCTTAGATTTGTCTGTGGAAATTCAAAAACAAAACCATGTCTTTTCAATATACAGAAAACCTACTTTCACAGATCAGGTCATCCCAGCGGATTCATGTCACCCTATTTCACACAAACTAGCTGGTTTTCATTCCCTAATCCATAGATTAATCAACATTCCTATGAATAACAATCACTACCATCAAGAATTCCTGACCATCCAGTCAATAGCAATTAACAATGGATACAGTGTGGAACTCATCGACTCTTTGCTTGCAAAGAAAAGACGACAACAATCAGTGAACCTCAACACCTCTCTCTCCCCACAGCAGACAAGTGAACCCCGTAAATGGTGCAAAATTCCCTTCATCAAAGATCTCTCCTACAAGATTGCCAACCAAATCCCTAAAGAAAAATTCAGAGTTTCCTTTTACACCCCCACAACATTATCCCTACTCTTGTGTAAACACAAAGACCTATTCGAAAGTGAAAAACTGAGTGGTGTATACGAGATGAAGTGTTGCGAGTGCCATGCGCAATATATAGGTCAGACAGGAAGAGATTTCAACACGAGATTCAATGAACATAGGAAGTGCATCGCCCATAGTAACTCAACTTCGATGGTGGCCAAACACATCATTGAGAGCGGCCACAATCCAAACTTCACAACCAAAGTTCTCCGTAAAAATACCAAAGGGAGGAAATTAGACGCCTTTGAACAATTAGAGATCCACCAACGTAAACATTCCCAGGTTTCCCTTCTCAACGACAACCTCTACCTTTCAAAATCGCCCTTGCTTTCCATTGAGTTCCAATAGTGCATTTCCCAGAAGTGTTACAATCCCTCCTCCCCCCCTCCTGTCGCCCACTCGACGTGAATGAGATCCCACAAGAACCATAGAGTGAATCCTAACCGCCGACCCCCCGCTCCCCACCTACACACCCTCAGAAGAACGCGTCCTCGAGGCCCCCTACTAATCCGCACGGCAAGGTTCTTGGAGTAAAGGTTGCCTCATTCGCGACTCGGGCTCCCATTGGCTTGACGTCACTGTAGACCCAACTTCCAGCGCCATTTCAAATTCTAGCCTTTCCGCGGGCCTAACTGCTTACCGTAGCGAGTTCTTGAAGTTACCCTCTAACGAACACCATAAGCCGAATTTTAAATTGAATGCCGATTTATGAAAATAATGATGTTAAGACTTAAAAAAAAGATTAATTCTTGTATTCAGACGCTATAATTTCCTGATGAAGTGATGAAATGGGATGGTGTGCGAGTTAATTCCATGTCCACACTTCCTTCCTGTAACTCTCAAAACACTGTTTTCCTTGCTACTCCCGCAATATAATTTAAACTTAGATTAATATGGCTTGGAGGTTCCGCCACTTTTTAAATAGAAATTATGCTCGTTTTCATTCCTCGCCGGGCTTTTAAAATACATAAGATAAAGAAAATTATGCAAGAGGACATTGAAATCCTTTACTTCAATGGGAAGAAAAAAATAAGCATATAGAGTGATAAGAGTTGTAAATTTACCGTTATTACCATTTTCAAATCATTCGTAATAGGAATTCAAAGTGATACGTTATAGGAATTCAAAGCCATACGTTAAGCAAAAAATCATACAGATGAAACGGAACTAACTTCAATATTATGCTGAGAGAAATAAGAATTCCCCTGTAAAATAATTTCTAGAAATGGAAAATGAACCACACACAATTGCCATTATCAAAACAGCACCATAGTTGCCCACTTGAGTGGAGAACAGCCTTCGAATCAAAGGACTCTTCTCTATCTTAAATCCCACAGAAAGTTTCCACTGTAGCCTTTGGTCAAAAACCTCAAAGAAAAATGTTACA
The DNA here is from genome assembly GCF_921293095.1 of Ischnura elegans. Lineage (NCBI taxonomy): Eukaryota > Metazoa > Arthropoda > Insecta > Odonata > Coenagrionidae > Ischnura > Ischnura elegans. The sequence continues at coordinate 112,255,747 of NC_060259.1, read as the reverse complement.
TGGCACCAAAAAGCACTGCAGGAAACAAATTCGATTATTTTCAGTGACAATTGCTGAAACAAGAACTTAAACTAATGCATACCAGCTATTTGGTCGATCATAAGTCTGTAGTAGAAATTTAGCTCCAAGGTCAAGGTTCATTTTGAAGAGGGTATAAATAATAAGACTCAAGAATTTGTGCAAAAGGATTTACTGAACAGTTTTTTAAATCTTTTTAGTGGCACTACCAAAGTTGCTCTTCTTCGTTGCATTTTTTGTTCAAACATTTTATTCTTGTGAAGACCCTCTGCCTGGCGTAACATTTAATAATTGCTTTGTCCAAGTTGGAGACGCAGCACAGAACATTGGTAATTTGTCGAATTAGTCCTAAATAGAGGGTAGAGTCTACTTCATTACAGTTTGCAGGTAAATATTAACGCGAAAGAGTACAAAAAAATTTTATATGGTTTGACTCAAGTCAACATTCATAAGTTTATATAGGCTATTCTTAACCAATTTACTAGTTCGAGAGAAAATATTATAATTAAAATTAACGTAATTTTCTTTTATGTGAACTACGATTTACCGTATAAGCTTGTGTAAGAGGCGCACACGTGTAAGAGGCGCACCCCTATTTTGAGGATCGAAGCTATAAAGAAAAAAAATTTTGCGACATTTTTTTTATCCTATCGTGCGGTGTTGCAGACGTATGCCTGGAATTTCGACAGTTATCGAAATGTCCTCTTTCAGTACTATTTGAAAGAGGAAATTTTGATAACTGCGGCGGCATAAGAGGGAGTAGAAAGAGTTCCGATCCTCTCTTTGCATACGCCATCGCTCTACGTTGCTTTTTCTGCTCACGAACAATTTTGTTTAAAAGCTCTCACAGGAGTATTGCAATAGAATTGCAGCCGTGGAAAATTTTAAGGCAAAACACGACAGGCAAATGGCATGAGCTTAACCAAGAGATTGAACAACAATCGGGGCAATCTCAGCGCCGTAGGATAATAACCACGTCGTAGATTTAAGGCCCCTTGCACACGCACCGATTTTGGACGGCCGGTAAAATATCGGCCGTCCACATTCCAATAGTGAACAATGGGAGAGCATTGGAGCTTGCACACGTACTGACCACACGCCGGCACCGGTAAAATGCCGGTTAGCTGCCGGCTATTGTCACTGTGGATCACGGACGCCGGCTCAAAAACTTAGCAACGTATCGTTTGACTGGTAAAAATCCGGCGTGTGTGCAAGCATCGCTTCGCCGGTAAAATATCGGCCAATATTTTACCGGCCATCCAAAATCGGTGTGTGTGCAAGGGGCCTAACAGAACTACACTCGGCTCTCCATCAGCTAATGCCCCTGCCGTTTTTTTCCTTTCCGAGACTCCACAGGAAAATATCAAGTTACAGGGGAACAATGGAAACGTGTTTCATCCCTACCCCATTCCACCAACTGACCTTTTTCGGTCTACCAGGTTCAATTCCCCGAGTTTCTGGAGGTCAAATGCTACGTGAGTCACCTTCTGAGCTCGAAGATATCTCGATATCTTTCAGCAATTGTATGACACGCACGAGGTTCTAAAAAGAATTGGACCTAACGCGACGTATATCTTACAGCATTTAAGTTTTTTGAGCTCTAATTGATTGACACAGAGATTTATAGCTAAAATAAGGCTACTAATATTCAACATAGACCAAACAGCACAATTTTGGAAGAAACAAGCGTAGCATAAGCGCATTCAAAAAAGACGAGACGGACTGGAAACTCAGGCAACGCAAACTGCGTATATCACATTGCTGCGCCTTCGCCCCTTCGCTTTAAAGGCAACGATGTCACATGCAAGATCGGACGTGTTCTTCCCTTGCTCCTTCGCTGGTAGCTTTAAATACGGAGGGGAGGGAGCCCTCTTCCCCTCGACCTCTCCTTCAGCGCTCTTCACTTATAAGCATTTCCAATTTCTTCTATCCACCATTAAGTCCAACAATGAGCACACTCGTTCGAATTTTTTCAACCGCAGGTTTTGACACCAATATTACTATATACAGTATAAATGCCACGGGATGCCCACTCGTGGCAATAAATTTAGCGCGCGCTCTGGAGCGAATCACCCCGCGCGATCTTTTCAATGTTCACCTCTGGGGTACCGACGTGACGGAGCCGGCTTGCAAGAAATTCAAACAGGAGCATTTTAAAAATACGTCACTAAGGGAGAAACTCCCCTGCCTGCCGCTTGATTTTGACCCAGGGTTTCAGATGACTGACTCACGCTGAAAACCAAGGCCACTCAGTTCCCCTTGAACTTGCAACTGGTGAACGGGAGGGGGGGAAGATAAGAAGTTTGTGTAAGAGGTGCACCCCCATTTTCGGCTGCAATATCTGGGGAAAAAAGGTGCGCCTCTTACACGCGCTTATACGGTAACACTCGATTCCTTATAAATATTTTTATACACGCTAAAACTTTTCTGCCCCTAAATTAATAAACAATTTTTTGCAACTGTGGCCTCGAAAATTTCTCAATAGCTCTCAAAGGCATACGAAAGGACTCAAATTTACAGACTTAGTATGTATTAGAAATTTGTTTACCTGATATCTTACCATTGGCACACGATGTTACTCATTGCATACGAGGTAAACGATGAATTTGCAAAATAGTCCCTGCATGAATGAGTGCGCAAAATATTAAGTTCAATTTGCATTAAAAGGGAAGAATTCCTGATTTTCCAATGCAATAGGGGCATCTAAGTTCTTGATTACGAAATCTTTAGCATATCCACTTAGTTTGTCTGACTGATTCACGTTCACCACTTTTTTCACATGTGTAGGGGGCGAGACATGGTCAATGATTCGATTAGTTAATATATACAATAAAAAGATTTTTCAACTTAAGCATCCGCCTGTGATATGAGAAATTCCGTCCAGCTTTCTTCGTTTTCGACAAGCTGTTGGAGCACGTTGTCACAGTACAACGGGAGCCTGGCATATCCGACGATCAAAGGCGCTCTTCACCCACAAAAAGTTTGTCTTATGAGTAAAGGATTACAAAGACGATTTCCAGTGAAATTGCAGGAAATGTGTTCAGATTCACGTTAAAAACAAGGCGGCGCAAGGTCTAAGGAACTTATTCTCTCTCAATTTCTAGCGCGCAAACAATGAAATGGCTATGATCAGCTGGGATACAGGGTCTACAGTGATGTAACGGGACTTCTGCTGGCGCATGCGCAGTTGCGAATGAGGCAACCTTACTGTCTAAGAACCTTGTCCGCACGGCAGCCTACGGGCACAGAAGACGTCTTTCCCCCCCCCCCCCTTCCACACAATTCACCGATGGCCCTCGGAAACGACATCCGAAGATAAGAAGACCACCACGTGTATTCAAATGCTTTCATTTCTATGTTCAAAGTTTGTTAACCCTGGAAAAAACCCTTCAATTTCCCACCTTTTTACCTCCTCTGGTTTTTCCACTCCCCCCCCCCCCCATGCCTTGCACTTCTACCCATTCCAGCCACCTCCTTGAGGACCTTCCACCCCATTTCTCCTCTCTCAGTTGTACCTTGAAAATGATGTAGTAACATCGAAACTCGAGTCGAATTAAATTTTATTTTTGTGGAAAATTGCAAGTCAGTGTTTCATTATAGTATTTTAGAGATTGCACTTCTCTCATGCCTTCAGTGCTTAAGCATCTCATGCAAGAGTTTTGGTAAAGAGTGCTAATTTTAGGTATTTTTTGCACTATGCACGGAAATAAAGCCTCTTAAGTTGCCTTGATGCCTATTTAGAGTGTTTTTACAATTTTGCACAAATTCTGAATACCTTTATTATGTTTTTTTGCAGTTTTTGACATTGTCAAGAATTACACAGCTGACTATGACAAATCACTGATTTTCAATAAAGTCCATCATGAACTCAACCAGTTTTGCAGTGTGCATAACCTACAAGAGGTTAGTGTTACTTTCATGCATGCATTACGGAATACAATCTTAAAGAAAGTGTATAATGCTGCCTCTTTATTCACATTGATGTATTATATGTTTTATAAGATCTCTGTAAAATAGGGAAAATGTATATTGAGGAAATGCTGAATTTAGCTTTCACTGTGTTGTAGTAAAATACTTAAGAGGAATTGTGTCCATGATAATGGAGTACATAATAGCAAGCAAAATTCTGACATTTTGCATAGGTCTCTATTCTAGGATCAAATGTCTTCAGTGTGAATACTAAAATAAACAGATCAATGATAAATAGTTTGGTGACTTTCATCATCTTTCTTTGCTAGTATCAATAAGTCTCACTTGTATGTTGAGTGCTTGTTGTTTATGCAAGTATGTGCTGTGAATCCCCATTTTATACTTCTTAAGAGACGGCTTAAAATATGTTGATTCTAGGAAAGTGTAATGTAGAGGCCCACTGTTTGTATGAGGTATTGGCTGGATCCATGGACCTTTTGCACTGTAAAATGATTCCCACTTCTCCTTTTGGACATTTTTTCCAAGATGTGGAGGATGAACTGAAAATTAGGCAAGGCTGATGATTCTCTGTTTAATTGCATTTATCTCTTGCCAGGAAAAAATGTAAAAAATTTTGGACTAAATGACTATGCTATAATAGTATAATATTTCCAATGAAACAACTTTAAACCTGTTGACAATGAGGTATGATTTAACATTTGAAAATACTGTTCTTGTGTAACATAGATGAGGTCAGCAAAACAGACTTCAGGACATTTGTTTATTTGATCTACTGCTTCAGTATAGGAAATTTGAGTAATCACTTTTGTGGTTTTTGTGTTTTTACCAAGAAATTTCATTTTTTTGTGTATTCCAGGTTTATATTGACTTATTTGACCAGATAGATGAAAATTTGAAGACTGCTCTGCAAAGAGATTTGAATGAGATGGCTCCTGGCTTGTATATTCAAGCTGTTAGAGTCACCAAACCTAAGATCCCGGAAACTATTCGGAAGAATTATGAACTGATGTACGTTAGTATTTATATCCTTTGTAAAATTCATTTAACACGTTGCGTAGGGTTGGCAAGATTTCTCGTAATTTTTTTCCCAAACGTTCCGGACGGATGACGAGGATTCTCGCCATTTAGGCACTTAATGAATACTATTTAAAATTGTATAGGTTGATGCGCCTAAATGACGAGAATCTTCGTCATCCGCCCGGAACGTTCAGTAAAAAATGACGAGAATTCTCGCCATCCGTACGCAACATGTTAATATCCTAAATTGATAATCAACCAGCAATTGTGATAGAACTTTACGCCTATTAATTTCTGTAGCCTTAGGAGCAACTGTTTCTGAAATAGACTCATCTTACCAGGATACAGTATATACCTCTTTTCCTTCGGTATTTCATATTTGATGGACATCTCACCCAAAAAATATTTCTTTTATTAGTCCTCCCAATCTATGTGTCTCCTTAGTGCTTTTCTGTAAGGAATTTTCCGGTAATACCATACTTATTTTTTGATATGGGTCTAATTCACTGTTTTAATTAACTATCATCAGCATTTCCATTCTCCTTGTAATTACATGTGTGTTATCTATGATCTAGTACTTTCTGTGATCAGTTTGGCTGAAAATTTCTCAGGTTTTGTAGCAGGTCAAGTATTTCATACCATACTTAAATGTTTTGATTTGCCACTCCATCCATTCAGTATCATTGAGTAATAACTCATATCTCTCTCCCCTACTGATGGTGGGTGACCTTGAACACACTCGAGGCCCACCAACTCTTGTATAGAGCGTTCCACATTTAGTTGACAGTACAGGCCTTATGGATAACAGTGTTGCCAAGCTTCCGCTCCGCCAGCAGGCATCCTAACAGCGTATGCAACCACACATAATAGAGCGCCAAAATGGTTTAGTTCAAAAAGGAGTTCTGGATCGCACGAAAGACAACGTAAATTAAGGAATTTTTTAGCGTAAATTACAATACCTTTGCTGCAATATAAGAGGGAAAGTCTTTTGTTATTTTATGCACGTACTTGTTCAATGCACAAGCTGAATAATGAATAATCTGTAATGTAAAAGAATAGCAATAAATTGAAGGATAATAAAAATTATCACCACTCCTGAATGAGACAAAATTTCTATTCCTTACATATTATGCAATATTTTTTGGCTCTGGCTAGTATTACATGAAAGGCGATGTTGTATAAGACGTCATCAATCTTTAATTTTTCAAAATTTTCCCGTACTTGTTTTATTGTAAATTTAAGATCTCTTTTCAAGCTGACATCTTCAAAGCTAATTTCCTTAATGTTCTCTTTCCTCCACCTTGTAGTAGGCAAGGATTCCAATTTCCTTGAGTAATAAGAGGCATTATCTACCACTATAATTGATCCTTCGGGTAAGTTTGCAAGAAGTGAGTGCTCAAACCATCTCTCGCAACACTCGCCATCCACTTCTTCATACTCATCCATTGAGTTCTTTTTGTACAGAAACACATGCGATGCTCCTTTTATGAACCCATTTTCCGTTCCTGCGTGTATAATTGCAAATCGTCCTCCTCGGGAAGTGGGGGCCAAGCCCAGTATTTAGTCCAGCAAGGAAATCTTGTCGCGGATTTTCTAAGTGTTTGTTTCGCAAACTAATGTTCACTATTTGTCCAACATTAATCCAACTTTCGCCTGTGAATACACTCGTCCTGTGTTCGCGACAATATTTTTTTAGCTGCCTTAAATAATTAATTGTGCCACCAACGAATAATATCATCTCTTTCAATAAGGATGATTCTTTTCCCCTGCGTTCGTACACGAAGGCTATGTCCAAAAGAAGACTATATAGTGTTGTCCTTTTGTAATCTGGGAGAATACTATCCATATTTACCGAGTTTAAGATGGATTTCAAAGTCGGAGGAATATTTTTCACGAAGGATTCATGTACCTTCCTTCTAATTCCCGATCTTACCAAACCGTCGAAAATCACTGCTCTCGAATTTTTGTAAGGCTGTCTAATTTCTTTAGTTTTTGAAGGAGTTACCAATGGACCACGGGAGCTTTTGTTTCTCACTCTGTAAATAGTGAACTCCAACACCCAGTAGCCTTTGAAGCTTCTCGGCAGGCCTCACTAATACTGAGTGATTTCCTTAAGTACGAGAAGACTTTGAGCACCAACTGTCTTTCGCGGCTTATGAGCTCCTCACCTTTTCTCCTCTTCTTTGTATCGGACATATTGATTGGGCGTGTTACAGCAAAGATAAGTGTAAAACACACTACACAATTCTAAAATTCAGCAGACCACACAACACTTGTTCACTCCAAAAATATGCAATGACAAACTGAACGCCTTCGTAAATTCTTTCCACGGCCCCTTCGGCTTGGGTCGCTTTTGGTGTAGGTTTTATGGTACCCTATGAAAGGAACTCAGGAAAAATCCAAGCCCCCTTTTGTAAAAGGCGTGCACTGGATGGGGTAGTGTTTCGCACAGATTATGAGATATTCTTTTTCTTGGTTTCCACGATGGGACCTAAACACCCAAGGCGAAAGCATCTTATTTCCAAGCCACTTGCTTACTTTCGTGTATCAATGTATTCAGATGAAAACACTGCTGTTACGACGTATGAGTATTCTCTGTTTAGGATATCAAACGAATAGATAAATACATTTCATAGTATGCATTGACAAAAAACTCCTTTTCCGCCTGAGAATTTTCCCTCTCGGCACAAGAAAAAGCAAGAAGCCCGGCCCAGCGGCACCGAAATATTTTTTCTTAAGATCAAAACCTTGTAACTCACTTCAGAATTGATGTAAGTTAATGATTTTTTCACCAAAAATGACCTTGTAGTTTTCTTCACATTTGATACGCAGCATATAAGGACCTACGACGTAAGAAACGTAAGTTAGTAAGCGACTACTTTTTACCTTGCAAAAATCAAAATTTTTTGTCCTAAAGGGTGTTACGTCGGCATAACAACATTTTAACTCAATATTTGTACAATTGGTGAAGACCTTCAAGGAGAAAATAGTGTGCAGAATTTTTTGCAGAAGATTCAATTCAATACAGACAATGGTCATGCAGATATTGCGAGAAGAAGATAAAGTAAAAAAATACACGTTTCTTACGGAAATTTAACGAAATGTTTTTTATAGCTTTTGTTATAATTTTTATCGAAAAAATATTGGCACGAATGAATGCAGCATCTCTTTCTACATTAGAATGCAATTTTTAATCAGTGCATTACTCAACATTAATTTTCGTGCTGTTATTGACAACACCGCGCTCCTGGCCTTATGGAGATTAGCATGGGAAACGATTCTCCATAAGAGCCCATACTGTCAACTAAATGTGGAACGCTCTATAGCCAATCACAGGAGAGTGGTGGGTGAGAATATGTAGGGTGCAGGTGCAGTCTCTCTGTGACTTTCATGCAGCGAACATCACTCTCCAGCTCGCATTGTTCCCAAACTTAAATTATGGAGATTGCACTCGTTCCACCTCTTGTTTAGTTAGGTATTTCCACAGGCTGGCAATGATGGTCGGCTGGATGGAGGGAAACGGTGAGGTGGAATGGGCAGCACTTCTGATTGGCTACTAGCTCTGTACCTTTCAGCTGCCAGCAGTTGGGAAAAAGGGTAGAAAAACATGGCATGAGGTTATTAAGAACCTGATTTGGTGTAAAACCTGAGGAATTTTCACCCTTTATCACTGTTCAGTGAATACAACTCTTGTTTGCATATTTTTGTTGACCAACATAATTTGTTGCAAATTGAACTAAAAACTAAAAAGGTAGTGCTGCATGTGATTAAATTTCAGAAAAGGTTGAGGCAAGTGAATTAAGCAAACTGATACAAGGGTGTTATTTGCTATACCGTGCATTTCTCTGTGTGCTCCATGCCTTTTCAGCGAAAATGCGAGGAAAGTAATGTTATGTTTGCATGCAAGTAACTAAGATTTTTCCCGTAGTTGCATAGCCAAAAATTGGGGATGGAATGATGCATAAAAAATTACAGAATCACAATTACTATGCCTGTAGGCAGTTTATGATTAATATTCATCAAATGGTTGTTTACTAAAGGATGTAATGGTACGGACCTATTTGGTTAGGCGTCAAAAATAGTGGTAACCGGGTGGTGAAAATATGTATTGTCATGCCACAGAGCCACAGTGGGTTGAAATCAAAAGAAGCTGGCCAATAATTGCTGTAGTCTGTAAGTTTAGTCAGATTAATGAAAATTTTTGCATATTGTGTACTTTGAAGATGTAATGAAACTTATTTAGGATGATTTAGTCCACAGTATTGTTAAGGAGGGTGATGAAAAAAAAAGGTTAAGTGATGTGGGAACCATTCTTCTATTGGTTACAACATTAAAGCTATCAAATAGCTTTGTAATTGGTAAATGATAATTTAAATTGTTATTGGGTCTTTAAACTTGAAATTTTGGTCATTGAAGCATAATAATATACCAATGTAGTCTGAGGTTTCAGGCAAGATGGAGTGGAAACTTGACATAATGAAAAATGAAAAAGCAGGAGCAATTTCCACAATTTTACAATTATTAATACAGAAAACTCTCGATTATACTGTAACCGTACGGGCGCCTTCCCCCCGGTACACTGAAATATAAAACTAATGTGCCAGGCTAGCGTCGTCGGCAGTGGGCCGTGAAATAGGTTCTCTATGAAACACGTGACAGGTATAGGGGTGGACGTACGGAGACTCTAAGTTTGTAACATAATCATTTATTGGTCTAATAAATACCTCTTTTGCAATTAAATTTTTGCAATGACCGTCGAGAACTGGATTCTAGGGAACAGTTAGAAATTTTAAAAATTATTGAAAATCAAGATAGTACCCTTATAAATGAATACCTCTACCCATCCTTTTCACCTATTTTGGCGTCTGTTTTAAAATTCATCAAGTAACTAGGTAACAACAAGATTAACAACAAGATAAACAAATTATAATTAGCGCCTGATGATGATGATTACTCATTGAAACCCGGGTCGCGCTCTTATAAAATAAGTGGTATAAGTAACTGTTTATATCCAGGAAATAATGGAATACCACATAGTTAACCAAGAGTTAGTGAATTTTGCTAATAAATACCACTCGTAAAAAAAAACAATGCCACAAAGAATCAATTCATTACACAAAACCAACCAAATCATGGGCTGAGCTCGGTTGCGGGTAGATTACGAGAGCTAAAGCACGGAAGCATAAGCAAAAGTGCCGTTGCGACCCAACAAAAAACTACAAGGATGGGAAACCCATGCTTCACCCAGCCCACCCCCAATTCTGCAATCAATTTTTAATGATCTCGTGCGAGAGAGTTTACCAGCGTGGGATGACCACTGGGAAGTCGATGACAGGTCAGGTGGTATTGGCTGAAGTTCGGAGGCGCCGGGAAGTAGATTACAGGTCAGGTGGCCCAGGCCGAGCTCTTTGGAGGCACCGGGAAGTTGGCTACCGGAACGGCGTGGGTGTCTTGCAGCAACTGTGTGTCCACCGGCATAGCATTCCACCAACTTCCTCACTCCTTGGCAGTCAGCGATCGAGAGAGAGAGAGCTCGCCTGTTTCCTCCTTGCGGTCACCGCTCTCCCCTCATTCCCCTCTTCTCCTGTGCCTTTATCAGCTGACTTCCTCTCCGCCGTCCCACTCTCCTCTCCCTTCCCCTCTCTCTGCCGGTCGCTCACTCACGCCGGTCTGGCCTGGTAAACTCTACTGCGCATGGGTTTTGTCGGGGGTCGATTAAGAGAGGGCCGACAAAGTTCTTTCGGGGGGCAGAATGAATCACGACGTAGGATATCCACTCCAGGAATCCCGACAAATTTGAACTCTTTAAACTGGCCGCGTTTGACGTAATCTCCCGCACGCCAAACGAGAATGAGGTCGTGATACCGATCGTCACAATGGGAGTAATGGAGGGAGATATGTTCGACACGTTAGTGGAAGAACAGGAAGTCGAAGTTGATGTTAAGGGAACCAAAACCAAAGCGTTTTTAGATACGGGTAGAGAAATGAAAGCAGTCAATAAACAGGTATTGTTGGATTTGGCAATGGGAGCGATAAAAATGGAGGTCATTGCGGTTGTTATTTAGCGTTTAGTCAAGCCTTTGATTTTGGGAGCAGATATTTTTCAAGAATATGGAGTCGGCATTGATTTTCGAAGGGATTGCTTGACGTTGAAGTCCGGGAGTGTTCCAATAGTGGATGAATTGGAGATGCCCCTTAGCGATTATTATTTTAGGGAATCAAATAAAGAAGTCAGTTTAATGAATTTAAGGTATAGGGATTTAGAAATGGGGCAAGTAGTAAATGGAAACTCCAGGCTGTTACCGGAAGAGCAATGTCAGTTGAATGAGGTGGTAAATGATTATAGTCAGTTATTTAGCGAGGCTCCAAAAATTGTTAAGGATTACGTGCGGCGCGTTAGGCTGAGCGACGACACACTTAGGAAGGCGGAGGGCCGAGACGGAAAAAGGTACAAGGTTTGGGTTTCCGATTCATTGACAGAAAAACTAACCAAGTATTTTCACACCAAATTTGCACGTTTTGGACCTGACAAAATTGCTCGGATAATCCAGGAAAATTACTACTGGAAAAATTTTAATAGATTTGTACGAAAATGCATAAGCAAATGTGTCGTGTGCCAACGTACCAAGCACTCAAATAGATGCTATAGCGGTCCGATGGAGAACATCATTCCGATGGAGAACATCATTCCCCGGGGTCCTAGGGACTTAGTGGCGATAGATTTGTATGGACCATTACCCAAGGCAAGGGGTAACAAATTTGTAATGGTAATGGTGGACGTGTTCTCTAAATTTACTCACGTGGTTCCGTTAAATAAGCCAAATGCATTGAATTGTAAGAGGCAGTTCAAAAAGTTTTATATTCCCTTGGGGGGAGTGCCTAAAAGAGTGTTGACCGACCACGGAACCCAGTTCACAAGCGACATTTGGCAAGGTGAATTACGAGAATTGGGGATAAAGTGTGTATACTCGTCGATTAGGCATCCCCAAAGTAACCTGGCTGAGCGAGTGATGCGAGAATTGTCTCGTGTTATGCGAGTATATTGTGATAAAAAACACGACAGTTGGCTTGAATTGCTACCCTTTATTAATAAATGGTTCAACGAAGTGACCCATGAGAGTACTAAGATAACTCCATACGAAGCGCACTTTGGTGTCAAGCCGGTGCGCGATTTTGAGAGTGTGATAGATAACCCTAGTGAAGACAAAGTGCGTCCTGAAGATATAGTTCATATGGTGTGAAGGAATTTGACGTGAAGTGGGGAAAAGAGGAAGAAGAGACAGAGAGAGACTGGACAAATGTTTCACATTGGTGATAAAGTGTTGTTAAGAACACCTCAAGTATCTAATGCTCATTTAAAGCTGTTTCATAAATTTTTTCATTTGTTTACCAGGCCATTTGTTATTAAAAGAATGAGTGGTCCTAATGCTTGTGTTTTGGAAGGGAGTGGAAAGGAAAAGGGCACTTATAATTTTTTCAATTTGATACCATATCGTGAATAGTGTGGCAGGAACACGAATCATACCTGCTGCTAGATTGAAATTTTGTGTTTTTCTTTCATGGTTGATGTGAGTATGAGTGGTAAATTTAACTGTTCATTGAGTATTAAAATTTTGTTCATGGTTATATGGATATAAATAGTGAAATTTTTCATTGAGGAAAAGGGTCTGTTTAAAGTTGAGATGATAAATGATTATTAAGAGGACGTGGGACATAAATTTTTCTCCTCCCTCGAGGCCGTCTGAGTTTGGAGATAGTTCTCTTGTCGGCCGGTAGAGTCGTCTCAGACAATCCATCCTTGCCTCGGCGTTTTTGACTAGGGTTTATTATCTTCAGTGTGTTCCTCTTTGAGGGAATGAGGCGGGCGTGGCTTCTGCTAGCTCTCGCACCTCCTCCTCTCTCTCACTTCTTCCGTGGCCGTCGCCAACGGGAATTCACTCGCACTCTTGGGTGTGTGTGCACCCTGACAGTATCGATACTCGAGGGTCAGTTACCCTTTCTCATCAGAGCCCTTTTACTTTCAGCATGGGTTTCACTTTGAGTTTTTTTATCCGTGTTCATGGAAAGCTTAGAGCACATGGACGCAGAATTTTGCAGTGCGCTTCCGCGGAAGTCACGGAGGAAATAAATCCGCATTCGCTGGAAGGTGTCCTCGCCTTTTCGTAACCGGTGGCCCTCAGCCCCACGTGCACATTTTTTGGTCTCTCGGGCCAGGTCGCACTCATGCTGTGAATCTGACATACTTAGATACCTAAATAAAACCACAGAAAAGAAACTTGGGAACGAAAAATATCATTTTTGTAGCATAAAAATAATATTCTATTTTCCTATTGAATTTGTATTTTTATAGTACTTACTTATTCAGACGTTAGGAATCCGAAAAGATTTCGTAGTGGAGTTGCATCAGCTGTAGTGATTGGAAAACCTTGGCGACAAGGTAAATATTGCAGTATAATCAATAATACCAATGAGGATTACAAAATAATGTTGGCTTGAATATAAGATACAACTTCAATTTCTGCTTATATCGGATATGTCACACGAATGACAACGAAAATGCTGCCCTTATGGGCTTTGAAAAGTCCTGATGAAATCCTGTTTCACTCGCAGGTCTTTTCGTTCGAGGTAATTTACAGTTTCTGGTTGCTTTTCTGTATGGAGAGTTATCCGATGGGGACAGGTTAGTAGTTAAAGAAAAGAGTATGTAATATCTGTTTTTAAATTATTTATTTTTAGCTTTTTTACTAGGCAACTGTCCTTCCCCGTCCTTCTCCCCCCTCTTTCGTTTCCCCGCTGAATTTCTCCTCTCTTGAGCTGCCAAATTTCCAGGAGGATTCCGAATCGACATTGATCGGGAGAATCTCGGATCAACAATTTCGGGAAGCATACACTAAATGTAGAATTTTTTCAATTTTTCCACCATAAATTTTCTCCAAAAATCGTCATCCCTTTCAATTCTCTCCACTTTTAAATCACATTTGGTCCATACGGCAAAGATACAAAAGTCTCGCTGAGTGATGTGAAGCTGGCCCTGAACTTGGAAGAAGTAATTATGCTTCTGGTTAATCTTCATTTTATCATTCTTCATCCAGAAGTTTACGTTTCCTTTGTTGACTGCGTCTTCTACAGTCATCTCTGCTGCCGATGACGGACACTTTATTTTGACTATTCCACGATCACTAACAATTCCATCAGGAGTAGCTCCAAGGAAAGGAAATTCTTTGTCGACATATGTCGCATGGTTGAATGGAAATACCTTCCTTTAACTCCAATGCTGTGCGAGCTTTTTCCTCATTTATCCTTCCATATTCCAAGTGAGGAGAGTCAAAATTGCTGTACATAACTGATTTTATAAAGTTTTCACAGCCAGTGTGCGGAAGCATTTTACATACGCGGCCAAAATTGGAAGCAGTGAGCATCTTTCTCTGCATTGTGACCCACTGATTATTTTTTCCTTGCCCCACTGTTTGCCTTTCCATTTCCTCTATTTCTTTTTCGGTCCTTTGGAGGGATTTGAGGAAAAGCCGACACTCATCTTCAAATTGGGGGTCTGGCATGTCCGGTCTTTCAGAAAATGGCCCGTAATCAGGGTCACGATTTTTTCCCAGACGACTGAATATACTTCTCTTCGATCTTGGCACACCTTTCCTTCTGAATGAAGTTGAAAGCGCCTTATCACTTTTCCTCTGAAGGGACTTTTTGCAGTGGTACCCTGGACTTACGTCGCATACATTTTTATAAAGCGAGAGCAATGGGTTGCCAGAGTTAAAACTCACAAGTGCTCCGTCACATCTTCCCTTATATGAACGGGAGAGGGCATAATTGACTCTCTTTCCACCTATGTATTTTGCTATAACAGTGTTGTAGTGTTCTACTGGATTATTATCCACGTCGTAAATAAGGCTTCGACTATGACGATTTATGTTTTTAACAATACACATCATTTTTCCTTCACCCCACTTCTTTTTCACTCTGGAATGTAGTTTTTTTGATCACTTTTGTCTTTGCCATCTCAAAAATACCCTATTTCTTTGCATTTCTCATGCTCTCCAAAAATGTGGCTCGGACTATTCAGGATATCCCTCTCGAGTAGTTGAGTTTTTTTAGGCTAGGGTATATCCTGAGATTTTCGGAACTCAACAGCTTTTGTCACTGCAGTTCTAAAGCGCAAAACATTTTCTGCTATCAATTTCCTCTCAACTCTGTCACAGATTCCTTTGCTACATGTTGTCACAAGTTCCCTTATCTTGTTACAGTAGTTTCTGAGCAAGTGATTACGGCATTCAATTTTCTCCACTGACAATAGTTTGTAGGGTCTCGCATCGAGGACCTTTTTGTAAACGCTGGAGTGGCCATCTGCAATGAGTCGCGCATATCTTACACCATACATTTCTTCACTCTTACAAAACCCCTCAACAATGGCTGCAGCCTCCATACTGGAAGAGCTCTGATGTGAGCTCCAGTTCTTGAAGCAGTTATGTTCTGGGGCTTCTTTACCCTTAGAATCAGCCCGGGCGCAAGTTGTGCAGTATTTGTTCTTCACGGCTATGAAGAGAACCTTTTTGGTGTGGTATCTGACGCCCTGAAATGATGGCGCCCTGAAATGTAGAAAAATTATTTTTACATGTACGCACTGGGCGATAGAATGAACTTTATTCGAAAATGTTCCCTGCCTCCACGCGCATGAACCTCACAACTTTTTAGCAGAAAAAGCAATAAACATTTTGGTGAGAAAATTAAACTTATCATTATGTTTTCTATATAAATAATAATCCTTAATCTTACGCATGTATTTCCGCAAATTCCTTTTTAAATTTTACTTTGTTCATGCGCTTATAACAAACTCTACCTACGCCGGTTACCGACGATTTTTATATAAAATAAGTTTACAATTACAGGAATTATTATATAGAATCAAGATAAATTTATATACAAAGGGGGGTTAGTGGTGCTTATGTTAACACCTAGCGCAACAAATTCCGAAGAATAAATAAAAACTAATGTCATCAAAGAATGCTTTAGAGGGAGCGTCTTCATTGATTAATATATATGACAGAAATAGATATACACCCAAGTCTCGTATAGCGCAAGGGATGCGTTCCTTGGGGTCTTTGCGCTATACGAATTTGCGTTATACGAGAGCGTTTTAACATTGGGAAGATAGGGATGTGTTCCTGGTAGCATAGGTCTTGGGTATTGAATTTCCTCTAAAACATCTATATTCCCATAAAAAGCCTTAGAAAACATTATTTATATAAATGTTTATAGTTTAAAACATCTTTAAAGATAGTATGCCCGCATTCAAAGACTTTTATTCACGTTAAAAAAAATTCTTACGTGCTTTTGAAATTCCCTCCTGTCGTGCGGGTAGGCTAACATCTGCTATCTCAGGGGATCGTAATGCGTTGCCGGCAGTTGACGATTTTTCAAACTTGTCTGAAAACAACTATTGTGTCACCCAGGCCCTTTTGTCGCTCATCGAAATGACAGGAAAATGCTACTTTGAATGCCATTCCATAGCTAGCGGAGTTAATGAATGATAAATAATTTTAATTTGAAGTCATCCGAGTCATTAGCAGCTACGTGAAACAGTCTTTAAATGCCTTGAAACCTGACCAAGGTTTTCCTTCCCTGAAAATGAATGAACGAGATTGCATTCTTTTCCAAAACAATATCGTCTCGTCAACACTAAAAACTGGTTGAGGGGGAAAGAAGCCACTTTCAATCACAGCTTGGAGTTCATCAGAAAATGCTGCGGTGACTGCGCTATCAACACTTGCAGATTCACCTGATATCGCCGCACTGAAAATACCTGCTTGCCGTTTAAATTCTGGAACCAACCGGAGCTTTCACTAAATGTCTCGGAGCGATTACCACTCTCGTCTTTTTGTCCTGATTCACTATTAATTTTCCGTATGTGTAGACCGCTTGGTTGAAGTTGGTGCGGCTGAGGTCACTTATGTTTTAACTTCGTCTTTATTCAGAATAAGGCATCGTGCGTTTAAACTTCTGCACAATATCGCTTTGACCCTCTCCATTTTCAAAGCAATTGACCTCTTTCAATTCCTCTTCTAGGTTTATAGTTTTTCTTGATAAATTCTTGATTTTTCTACGCGCATTCCTATTTTTTGCCATATTCTCTTGGTTTTTACTCTGTATGGCTCTATCTATATCACCTTCCACTGCTGAACTGTATTCCTGAGACGCAGAAGGCCTGCGACTGCGGGGAGGGAACGAAGCCATTGTGTTTGAGACTATAGCGGACCCTTTTATGTGTTGATGCTATTCATGCGCCACTCGGCCACCGCTCCTTTTCTCCCCCGTGAATACCGATGACCTTGAAGGCTTCAGCGTAGACGGCGTAGACGCTCTACCTGGAAGTCAATCGCCCGATAACCTATGACGGCAAAGATACGTCTCAAACCGTATTGCTGAAAAAAAAATCATTTCCACTAAGGTCTGTTCACTTTATCTTTGCGGGTGAGCTGGTGTGGCTTAGCCGAGTTGGGGTGAGAGGAGGGAAAGTTTATCTACACGTGACTTTCCCTCTGCCAATCAGCAGACAGTAGGCGTGGTCTAGCACTTCGGAACGTCAGTCGCTCTCAGACCTCCGTCATGTCAACTTCGTGAATCTGCTAGCTGTGTTGCCAAATCCTTTTCCCTTGCACTCCCCGTTTATAAAAATGTTGCGCCTATGTATGCCTTTCACCAGCGGTCTCGCATTTAGCGGACAATATCCTGGCTTCTGAGATGGGATTATTCTCAATACATTGTATGCATTGTTTCGCCGCCGGGCCAAAAATATCTGTGGCCACGTGTGAGTCACACCTTTTCAGTGAGACACAAAGGCGGCTATGTACATTTGGCAACGTTAAGGTCGCTCCTGCTCTCTCTCTCTCTCGGTACTACCCCTTCCTCTTCAGCGAGGCCCCTCCCACTTCAGCGAGGCCCTCCGAGAGTGTCCGGGATCTCACGAAAGTTGACCCGCAGAGATAAAATGAACAGATAATAGCCCCACGATTACTTAATGATCTAAATTAACTCATTCTGTTAAGGAGACGAGATAAATTACTTCGGTAGGCCGGCCATCTGGACCCAATGACGAGTAATACTTTTGGCCATTGCGCAGCAATGGATTTCGATTAATATATAAACTAAAAAGAAGATTTGAGGCAAGCAATAATATTAATATGCGTAAAATGATAGAAATTTCGTGTATACTTAGCGCAAGTTCACGTTTTATCACGAGAGCGTTTTTAGATTTTTGATTAGGCTACACTGCGTTGCAATGTTTCCCCGAGGAACGAATTTGCGCTATATCGAAATTGCGCTAATCGAAATTGCGCTATACGAGACATGGGTGTACTAGATCATGGGATTGAACTTGGGTGAAATTATTCTTGAAATGAATTAGTTCTGTTGGCCATCGTATTCATGTTTTTTTTCCTTTCTTGAGGTTTTGGTTTCAAAATTAAATACTATGCCTGGCCAACTTTTCGCCTTTTGTTCATAGCTTCATCTTTATTCATTAGTGAATCAGCCTATGAAGATAGAGCTATAAAAATATCGCGAAACATTAGCAAAGCGCAGTATTTTAATTTGTGACCAATAACCTAAGAAAGAAAACCCCAAGCAATCATTGAATTATTATTATCCTGTTGATTCTACCCATTTTATATGACGGGTTATATTGCATGAGCGATTTCTCGCCGACTCCAAGTTTAAATTCTTAAAAACATGAGAAATGGTAGAACTAGAGAAAATTCTTTAGAATGAAATTTATGATTGATTTCTTCCGCTTTAGAAATATATTGAATGACGAAGAATCAGAAATTGAGGAAAGGTCCATGCATTTATCATTTCAGTTTCAACATGTCTTAGCTTAACACACATGTATAGCTTCAACCAATGAATACTCACCACTCCAGCCAATGACGAGTAGTTGCTGCGGTAAGACCTCTTACACCAGCTCCCGTCAGCAATCACGGTAATGAGAGGTACACCATCCGTGTCCACTTCCCCATTCATTATTGCATTCAATGCTTCCGTCTTCGCCGCCGCCTCCATTTCTTTCGCAGCGGACGTTTCCCATCCTTCGCAAACTTTATCGTGGTATTTTTTATAAGTTTTCTCTGACATGACGGGTATATCCATGGCAGAAAATATGTCGTCTAGTTGGGAATAGCCACCACCTGAAGACATCACACCAGACACAGCAGCGAAGTTAACGTCAATAAAATTGGGCTAACTGTCTCCAGTCCATATATTTTCGTTGGCATTGCATACTCGGCAAACAAATTTTAAACATGTTCTCAGCCCTAGATGACGTTCCCCAACAAGTAACAAATCACTAAAAGAGCACTTAAAAGGAGAGTGATCTATTGATTGTATTTGACTCAAAAAATAATGCAAATCTACGATCCTTCGACCCAACACTGATGGAACCAGCGGTTCCTCGAGCAGTTTATCTGCTTCGACTAAACTTTCCAATGAAGAATGCAGATCTTCGGCTGAGGATTTTGCCTTAAATAAGTCAATAGGAGGCACTGGTTCCCCACGTAGCTCTGCTTCTTCGATCAAACTTTTTGAAGAGTACAAATCAGCCGCCGAGGATGTTGCCGTATGGATTGGCGGATAATCGCCAACATCTGATTGTGAGTCTCCTTCCATTTCACTGTTATTTGATTTTCTGTAATTATGATTGAAATAGAAAATAATTCAGAAAATTAAACTAGTAATTCTATTCAGGATTAAATAAGCACGTATAATTCCTCAATCTCGATGAACGCGACTTTTTTCCTCATAGCAAGAACTTATACTTTACTTTCGTTCTTCCCTCCACTTGGCTAGGTTTTGACCCTTTCTTCGTTTTCTTGGGGCAGACATATTTAATTTTTTATCACTTCACCCCTTTTTTTGGCGTTGTTTGGCAGTCGGCATCTGAATGATTTCAAGCACTGTTGCACGAATGCGGTGGCAGACACAGAAGACGTCAATTCGTTCCTTGTGTCCCTCATGCACACCGGCCACGGAGGGGAAAATTTCCCCTCCCATCCCTCATGCACACCGGCCACGGAGGGGAAAATTTCCCCTCCCATCCCTCTAGGACCTCTTTCAAGGTCTTTGCAACAGTCTAGACTCAGGGAATAGCGTTTGAAAGTAATCCGTTCTATTTCTGACAGAGCGCTCGGGGCGAGAGAAGTGAGAACTAAGATGACTGCCGCTGTCGTTGATGCCCGTTTTGGGACCGAAATCCCTCATAACTCTCGTTTTTCATTCCTTAATTACGCACTTATCTGAAAATTATTGGCCACGAGAGTTGCTGTGTTAACCACAAACATCTGACTAAAAGGTGATGCGTAAGCATAAACGTCATTAATGGATTCAATATTCCACAGAGATTCCCTAAAATACCCATTATTTCCAATAGCGCCTTGCATAGTTGTATAATTTTGAAAAAAACAAAAATAAGATGCCGACTTAGCTACATACTTTTCCTTGAATATATCGAAAACCGCATGCCTGCACAAGCAAAATCAACTGTATGAGAACGGAACGTGTAGAAGCATGCAATATAGGGGTGTACTGCGTCCTCTTAAAAAAAATTGTTTCACGATTTAACTATAACTGATGCTATGTAAATGTAAATTGAGGTAATTATTGATGGTGTTGTTTTTTTTGTGACCACGAAAAGTTAAATATAATTTAGAAATGTAGTTAATGATTTGAATGCATTCTTAATTATAATGCGCTAGAAAAAAAAATGATTTATTAATGTCTTTTGCGAATTTATATTTGGTCATGTGGCTGGCAGGTTGCCTGGCAGCTTTTGTTGTTTGAATAATTAATCAAAATAATGTTTTTTTTCCCTCTTTTCTATCTTTTGTTAAAACGGCAGAAAAACCATTATTTTCGGGGGGCTATGTAACAACGCAAGGTCGTTGGGTGGTTGTGAGAGCGAGGGCATGAGCGGTTAAGGGTTTGTTTTAAGATGAAACCCATGCGCGATAGAGTTTACCAGGCCAGACCGGCGTGAGTGAGCGACCGGCAGAGAGAGGGGAAGGGAGAGGAGAGTGGGACGGCGGAGAGGAAGTCAGCTGATAAAGGCACAGGAGAAGAGGGGAATGAGGGGAGAGCGGTGGCCGCAAGGAGGAAACAGGCGAGCTCTCTCTCTCTCGATCGCTGACTGCCAAGGAGTGAGGAAGTTGGTGGAATGCTATGCCGGTGGCCACACAGTTGCTGCAAGACACCCACGCCGTTCCGGTAGCCAATTTCCCGGTGCCTCCAAAGAGCTCGGCCTGGGCCACCTGACCTGTAATCTACTTCCCGGCACCTCCAAACTTCAGCCAATACCACCTGACCTGTCATCGACTTCCCAGTGGTCATCCCACGCTGGTAAACTCTCTCGCACGAGATCATTAAAAATTGATTGCAGAATTGGGGGTGGGCTGGGTGAAGCATGGGTTTCCCGTCCTTTTAGTTTTTTGTTGGGTCGCAACGGCACTTTTGCTTATGCTTCCGTGCTTTAGCTCTCGTAATCTACCCGCAACCGAGCTCAGCCCATGATTTGGTTGGTTTTGTGTAATGAATGGATTCTTTGTGGCATTGTTTTTTTTTTTACGAGTGGTATTTATTAGACCAATAAATGATTATGTTACAAACTTATTCTCTGTACGTCCACCCCTATACCTGCCACGTATTTCATAGAGAACCTATTTCACGGCCCACTGCCGACGACGCTAGCCTGGCATATTAGTTTTATATTTCAGTGAACCGGAGGGATGGCGCCCGTACGGTTACAATACGAAGCAGGATTTTACGAAGTTTTCGATTATACGAAGTGATATTGCGGTCCCGGCGAAAAGCCTATGCTAAATACGGCGCTATTAGATTATACGAAATGTTTTGAAATTACGAACCTCGGCTCGGTCCCCAGGAGCAAATAGCATTCGTTTATACGAACTATGGCGAAACATTTGTCAGTAAAACTAGTTACGCCGGCGTAGTTAGCTAAAAAAAATCAGCGCTTCCAACTGTGGTCCATCAAAAGTGTGAAATCGTAAATGATAGTGCAACTTTGGAGAGAAAAGGTTCGCCTATAACCTCACGGTGGGAATTTAAGGGAAGTAGGGGTTCAGTTAAAATATTGCAACTGACATAATGCCCCTATTTACGTGCCTATTTGTAAGCATCGCATCGACAATACTTCGTAGTTTAAAATGTCAGGAAGGTCTTGCGGAGTATTTCGTACACTCCTACTTAACCCTTTGCACTGCTGTGAACGTACCTGGTACGTTCGCAAGGCAGGCTGCTGTGAACATACTTTGAAGACTACTTGACTACTTTTCACCGAAGCACTTCGAAGAGTTCCTAATCCGGGACCCTTTCCTCGACGAGCTCACCCTTGCTGGCCCCTCTCCTCGACCCTACGAGCGGGGGCCTCTCTCCCCAAAAGTGACCACTCTGACTGCATTTTGAAAATCTATCAATCAATGCCATCATCAAATAATAATTGTTTGCATCGCACTCCTGCCAATCAGGCAATCAAGTTCGTCTCTGAACTGTGTTTCTGCGATGAGAAATAACGATTTTATTAACTTTGCTAAAATGGCCAAGTTAATAAAATTGTTATTTTTCATCGCAGAAACACGGTTCAAAGACGTACTTGATTTCCTCCACTACAATCGCAAATTGCTGGAAATTGGACGGATTCCCTTTGATAGCGCATCATGAGGATGTTCTCGAGGTTGGTAATTGATACAACGAGCCTACTAGTTATTCTACCGCTATAATATCACGGCTATGGTTGATTAGTTACGTTATACCTTCAGGAAGCTGCAGCGGATGAAATTGCGGAGGAGATTAGAGGCTTGAAAGATGATTTTGAAAAATACTTGGACTAAGCAGGATGAGTACAGCGCAACATCAAACGATTATATTGCCCTAGACGATGATATCCAGGCTTGTGACAATGCGTCGTATGAAGCAGCGGCTGGGACTAGTCATAATAGCAGTGACGACGAAGATGAAAGTGAGGAAGTAATTTCACCAAATAAAAAAGAAGTATACTCTGCCCTCCAAACATTAAGATATTTTGATCTGGCTAACGATTTAGATCCCCAATTTAATTCCCATTTATGCAAGTGAGAAACCAAGGTGGAAGCGGCGATGGAGAAGGGCAAAAAGCAAAAAAATAACAGATTTTTCTGGGTAATATCTTTTCGTGTATATATTAGCCTTCCTGAATAAACAACTTAAATATCTTAAATATTGGGCTCTATTTACCACCAACTTATTTTTCAGGCTACTCGTAATGAAGACGCACTTCTAACTCTAACCATGAACTTCCTTCTCGCGTGCCTCCCCGTTTTCCCATGCCGAGAGATCTTTCTTTCCAAAGTCTTTGTTTACTCCCTCCTGCGGCCTTCTGCTGATCTTGCTGACACCCACCTTACGCATCCCAAACCCCTCCTTCCCCAGCATTTCCCATTCACTCCCTCCCTTTGGTGGCTGAGCTTCAGTGCGTCGTAAAAAAATACGCCCCCCAAACATAGACTGAGGCAGAGCTGAAGGCCCTTTCCATACCCTTCTTTTTCCTGCCCCTTCACCCCTCGTTATGCTGACCACACTTCTTTCCTCATTCCACTCTTATTCAACCCCCTCCCCCCACTGGGAACTTTCTCTGACTGTGGAGAAGGGCATGGTTCATCTTTCCCTGTAACAGGGGTAAGTTTTTAACCGGAGAGAGGCTGAAGAAGTATCTTCCACTATTGGGGATATGGTGCCGTGCTTATAATTGTCTCTCTTCTTGTCTGCTGACTTTTCAATTGGAATTATTTTCTTTGCTCTTTCCACACTATATAAGGCGGTTAGGCCCTCAGAGTATGGTTAGGCCGGCTGCCGCTAATATTTCCGTGGGTGCTGGAAACAAATATCTATCTTACACTTACTTAATGGTTTCTATTCGCTCCTAACCACAAATCGATAACATTAAATTCGTATAATAAACTTTGCAATTCATTATTTGATTACGTTTTCTAAACTGGTCGGGAATTTCTTAAGCGATCATTGATATTGAAGTATGTGCATGAAATGGGAAATTTATGGTGGTATAATTATTTAACGATCTTTCACAGCATAAATCGATAACAAAAAGCCTTTTCTAAAAATTCTACCGTGAACAACCACCGAAAATATTTAAATAAGGCCACTAAAGACAAAAAAGGGCGGAAGAAACAAATGCGAACATTTTTTCATGACTTATGAAAAAGACTTGAAATTACGAAACTCGATTTTACGAAGTGCCAATTTCCCGGTCCCACTGACTTTGTAATTGAGAGTTTACTATACTACCGGCTTCGCTTTTCAGCATCATGAGGTACAAAAATATCAAGTGCGCTACGCGTAAATAGGAAAGGCAGGTGGGGGTGGTTCCCCGCCTTCCCGTCTTACCAATAGTCAATATCAATAAACATAGAAACACAAAAAAAAAGAAACACACGGGAGATTAACTTGGAAGCTTTCGAAGTACTACTGACTTCTTTCTCAACCTGAGTAATGCAATTATTGGTTAATGAAATGCATTTACTAGAATAAAAACGTGCTGCTACATGGTGATGGGAGTTTTTGTATTCCAAGTGTGCAATGTTGTGGCACTTAATTGAATGAATCTGTGATTGACTTTCGTCTACAAGCAATTTGTGTTTTGTTACAGGGAAGGTGAAAAGACCAAGCTTTTAATATCAATTCAGCATCAGAAGGTTGTGGAAAAAGATGCTGAGACAGAGAGGAAGAAAGCTATTATTGAAGCGGAGAAAGAGGCTTCGGTGGCTAAGATTCAATTTGATCAAAAAATAATGGAGAAGGAGTCGTTACAGCGAATGTCTCAAATTGAAGGTATGTTTCAAGCTCTCTATTCTACCAATAGCTATTTCAAAAAGAGTTTATCTGGAATTATGTCACAGAAATTGAGTTATCATACAGGGGAGCCTGGATCTATTGTTTATTAAGGGGATGGATAAAAAATGATGAATGCAGGAAAGTTTGACAAGGCTGCCTTTGGAGCAGGAAAGGCAGGCTTTTGGGGAGTAATTGTGATAGCCTTTAAAGAATTCACACCAGAATTTACCAGAATTTTTTAATCTTATGGGAACACTTTTGGTAGACTCTTGGTTTGACTATTATGTACAGTGCAACCTCGATAAAACGAGACCCCACGGTGCTAAAATAAACACTTGCTATAGCAAGTTGTCGCTTAACCAGAGGTGGAGCAAATAATAGCCAATATACCTATTGCAAACAGTTATACAGGAACAGGATAGGTGCGGCGACAGAGAAATTTCTATCCGATAAACATAAGCATAAATCCAGATGAAAGGTGATGTTATTTTGAATCACTAAATCTCCTTATTTAAACAACAACTAACTATTCAAACAATATATAAGCACCGTACTGAATAAAAATCATGCAAAGCATTGCTTAGTCAATCATTATGCTAATGCACAACAGGCGAAGCCATTTTTCTATGCACTCAATTAGTGCATTTACGTGATCATTCCATTATTTTGGTATTTTGTACTGAAAATTCAAACAATAACTGATAAAACTGTATTGCGGTTATTTAATGCCTCAAATGTCGTTGGTGTATGTTTATTGTTCCCGTACATCAACATTTCATTTGTTTCTGCAAACAAAAACGATGAAAGGTTGTAGAACGATCCTGCCCCGGAAGACTTATCATCTAATGTAATATCTTCATTATCTATGATAAAAAGTTTGCTAAGCATGCAAAATGATGTGATTAAAATTGCCGTTGTTTCAAAAAAAAGTTCCTTTTTGAGTGCTACGCTCGCGATGTATTTGAAATAATACACTGAGTGTACCACGGCACTGCAATAAAAACTATTTGAATTAAAATTTGTTACATTAGAAAAGTTATTAACGTGATATTATTTCATGAAAAAATATAGCGCAGATATTATGCTGATGTCACTTAAGTATAACAAAAGCAAGCTGCGACGAAAATAACACACATGGGTAATATATGCGACAAAGAAACGGAAAGGCATACGCATCTGATAGACCCTAATGCCAACAAAACTTAACACGTTGCGGACCGGGTATTTAATTCCAATCTAATCGGGTAGGACCGGGCATTTAAAGGAGCTTTAACCTAAATGACACTGATACACGAAAACCCTCATAAAATGTTCACTTTTTAACGTATTTTAATAAAATTTGAAGCGTTTTACTTACCAGAGGTGTTAGTACTTGGGTTTTGTATGGTATTTGGTGAAACATGCTCCTTTGTGCAGGGGAACCTTGCAGAATCCACAGATATACCGAGTTTCCTTCCTAAGTTTATTAGCAGAACAAACTCAACACATCCGCGATGGATATTTCTTCTTCCCATGCCCCACTATGTTCTCTAGAGTGTGTTTCATCATTCCCCCTGCTAGCCGGGTTATACTGATGAGGCACTTGCTGAGTTGGCCTTTCTATCTCGCCCTCTGTGTCATCATCGCTGGAAGACGCACCTCTTCCCTCCTCACATTTAGCCCAGCCTTTGGCGACTTCCAAAACAAATTTTTTGGAGGTCAAATGGGTAGAAGTGTTCAATGTTTTGTATGCCACAAAAGAATTAAATAGGGCACAGTTGATCAACCACAGCACCACTTTTTTGTCCACTTCATAGTTTTTCTTAGTACTGAAAAGTAAGCCAAGTACATATCAGCTTTATCTACTCCCCCCATGTACTTACTGTTCTCCAAAATACAAATCGGTTTTTTCTGTATCCGTCCCATCCATCTGTTTCACTTTCCTTCGCCCATACTCAAGTTATGGATTGTGGAAATCATCCTCACCTCCCTCTTGTCCTTCCACGCTAGCTGCAGAGCTTCCCCCCGTCTACAGAATGTGTAGTCACCTTTCTTCTTACTTTTTATTTCATGCCTAAATTCAGTTGGCACGGATGGTTCCACAAACTCCATTTTTTTTTCGTTAGAAGATTTTCAGCTATTTGTACGCTATTCTAATACAGTGCAACCTTGATATAACGACACCCCACGGTGTACTAATAAACACTCCCTATAGCGAATTGTCGCTTTACCGGAGGTGGAGCAAATAATAGCCAATATACCTTTTGCGAACAGATATACAGGAACAGGAGTGGTGCGGCGACAGATAAACATCTATCCGATAAACGTAAGCATAAATCCAGACGAAAGGCGATGTTTTTTTTGCATCACTAAATTTCCTAACTCAAACAATGACTAACTATTCAAACAATTTATAAGCGCCGCACTGAATAAAAATCATGGAAAGCATTGTTTCGTCAATCATTATGCCAATGCACAACCGACGAAGCCATTTTTCTATGCACTTAATTAGTTCATTTACGTGATCATTCTATTATTTTGGTATTTTCCACTGAAAATTCAAAAATTAATTGATAAAACAGTATCGCGGTTATTTAATGCCTCAAATGTTTCCATTGGTGTATGTTTATTGTTTCTGTACGTTATGCGGCAGTGAAGTGAAATAATGCGTTACATTTGTTTCTACAGGTGAAAACGGTGGAAGGTTGTATAACGTTCCCGCCTTGGAAGACTTTTTCTATCAAATAATGTAATACCTACACAATCTACGGTAAAAAATTTGCTAAGCTTGAAAAATGATGTGATTAAAATTGCCGTTGTTGAAAAAAAGTTTCTTTTTGAGTGTTACGCTCGCGACGTATTTGAAGTAATACACCGAGTTTACCACGGCACTGCAAACGAGTTAGTTGTTCTGCGAGTTCTTCCAGCGGCCACCAGGGGATGCTCGGCTACCCACGTGACAAAAGAGAGCGCCAGTACGACTCCGACCACTGACGCGAATAGTTCACCCTTGTAAATCCGCAACGGAGAATAAATACGTCCATCCGGGCAATTCACGCTGAGTATCATTGCTTCGTACATCCTACATCATCGCTAAGGCGCACTACCTACCTTTAGAGGCATCATTGCAAGAAATACCTCATACTGCAAGGGTTTTGTCGGGGAGTTGTATGTAAAAAAGTTCCGTTTCGTCTATGTTATATGACGCGGGGAATACTTCTAAAGATACTTACGATCGGAGTCCTTTCTTCCACGACTTCGGGTTTACACCGCAGGCATGACCAGCAATTATGAGGGGAGATAACGCTTTGGTGCTTCGCATTAGTATAATCAACCTTCTGCACTCTTAAAATTCTCGATTCGCAATCTATCCCTGAAATGTTCCGCTTTAGGCTTGGGCGTAGCCCCTTTCTCAGAAGTTCCCGCAGATTGGAATGGGCAAAACCACCCGAACAAAGCTACTTATAACTATTCATCGTCTGCATTCCTTGGGCGCTTCTGTGTTTTTATAATTTTGCAGAGCGAATAGGAAGATAAATTAATTTCAACACTCTCATATTACTCCTTTATTTTTATTTTCTCACTTAGACATGTTTGGTGTTTTTTTGGCCATGGTGACTGCCATCAAATGCTTTCTATTCACGCAACTCACGGACGTGCGGGTATGCTGCCGACTGCTTTCTGCCGTCCGAGGAACAAAAGAAGATGAAGCATTCACGAATGCTAATGCCACAATATTTTCACCAAAATTAACTACTTATTTATCGAACAACAGTTAACCACATAAATTTGAGACTGAGCACTCCATTAACTTCATATCTAACAGATCGCTAGAAATTATAGAGGTTAAGGAGTCTTGATGAAAGTCTTCCGGCGGTGAAACCCTCGCTATGGCGAGAGGCAGCACCAAAAGGGTGTCGTTAAAACGATTTTTTTAACACGCTTATTATAGGGTCAATTGACGGTGCATCGGCTATCTCTCGTTATAGCGGGAGTGTCGCTATAGCCCGTACTCGCTTTAACGAGGTTCCACTGTAATTATCTTGGAACACATGTTGCCAACGGTGTAAATACGGATCTAAAAGGGTCAATATGGTTTCCACTAATTTTTTTCCTTCAGCTGTGTATATTCCTATGCTGCAAATACTATAACCACTTTCACTCTCACACACCATTCGCACCAATAATCCGTACGTCACCAATTTCCCTGGATTGCATGTTCTAAATCTTAGTCTTCCCCTCCAAGGTATTACTCCTTCGTCTAGGGAGAGATCACATTTAGGCATATACACAGTTTTAAATTTTTCTAAGAAATATGATGGCATTGGTCTAGTTTTATGTCTATGCCTATCGGAAGATTCAGAATTTGATTCGTTATCACTGAAATGCCAAGAATTCCAAATTTGTTCAAATCTGTTCCTGCTGAGCAAATTACTAAAAATGGGTGTATTGATAAATTCATCAGTGCTCCAATATTCCTTGATTGAATCTTTCCTGACTTTTCCCATCAAAATTATAATTGCTAAGAAAACTTTCATCTCTCCCACCGTTACATTTTTCCACTTCCCAGTTTTCTGCAGAGACTTGTATCTGGGTCATTCCATGTCAGTTCACCCAGGCATGACACCCACCGACTCAGATTTTAATGAAATTTTTGTCACTAGCTACTATCACCTATCTAATGACTAGAGGTCTGTGAAATTCGCGAGACGCGATATGCGAAATAACGGGAAGTAACACAAAATAATGTGAAATCTGCAAATAAAAACGAAATTTTGCATTTGTGTGATTTTAGGTGAATTAGCGAAACAATCACATCTAATGAGTTTAATAATAATCTATTAAAACCTAAGCCGTCATTGTTTAACGCTGCGGACGTTCATTTGCTCTATCTTATTACAATTCTAAGGTCAATTGGCTCGTTTAGTCTCGCGCATGAAGCATCCGTGTAATATCGTGCACTGTAGTGATTTCTCCACCAGAATTTGCCGTTAAATTTATCACAGCCTCTTTCTTCGATTCCCATCTATCAATCCTGAAATATTTAGAATGCTTTAGCTTTCTCACCTGAAGAATTGGATATTATGAATTAAAAATGTGCGGAAAGAAATTAAATGCGGCCGCGAAAGAGTGGAAATACAAGCTCACGCGCCCGGCACTCGTCAATGCCGAGCAGTAATTCCTGTGACTCATTGCAACATATTAAGCAGCCCACACACATGGGAACATGGCTCGCCGAACTTGATTCGTATGAACCAAGTTCTCTTGTGTGTGGAGTGTAAACAAACCAAGTCCGTCATTTTTTGTCACGAATGTGGTCTTCCATCGGGATAGAAAACATTTGTTCGATTTCGCTGCCTGGGCGCACCAAGTTCGTCCGTGTGTGGAAGACGCGAATCATTGTTCGCCCATTTTGTCTGTGGAGTCGCTGTGGAACGGATGGATTGTCGTATTAAAGTATTTGCTTTTTGATTCAGCGCTACAATGTCTGAAGATGAGTGACAATTTTATGAACCCTTTGTTTTTAACAGACTTTATTGAAGCCTACAGGGAGTATCTTGGTTTGTGGAAAGTAAAAAGTGAGGAGTATAGAGACAGGAGTAAGTGGGACGACGCATTAAAAAATCTGTTGCTGTTGACTTGAGAGACAATTCTGGGTGCAGATATAAATTTTATAAAAAACCGAATCGAGTCACACTGTTTTCTCTTAAAAAAACCGAACTCATCCAACACAATCACAGCAGCTGCCGACTTCGAACAACTCATCTCATCTGATTCCATGGACAGACTGACGAAATGGCGAACCGTTGCTCACATTTCCCTCCATTTTGTGCAGAGAGTGACGTCCACGAACTTGGTTCCCATGTGTATGGGCCGCTTTCGACAGCATTATTGGAGAACGTGTTGCAGAAAAATCTTGAGTGTGGGTCTAATGTAACAATTCTGTTGACTTAAACACGGCCGCTGGCTGGGAACGGGCAGCCGTTCACGGCATGGCCCACAGCATGGCAGAGAGTCGTCTCGTCTGAAATCGGCCTGACGTGACTTGAACGGTGGCTGGCGAAAAGTCGTTTTGTCAGAAAGCGGCCTCAATGTAGCACTGCCTGTATTTCATGCCGTAGACTGCCGGGCCAGATTGGGTGCCGTGGTGACCACGGCACCATGCCATTAACTGCCGTTTATGCGCGATTCGATTGGTTTAAAGACATCCATAGACACGTATGATTATTTGGAAGCAGGAAGCGCTAGTAGTTGGGGGATGGGAAGGATGGAACAGAAAGGATAGGAGGAGAGGGGGTTCTCCTTATTAGCGGACGGATCATCAGATTCGGCTCTCCACTAAGCTTCAGAGCAAAAAAATATCATTTCGACATTGGCCAAATCTAATATTCTTCAGTAGATGTTTCAGGATTGATACATGGGAAATATTTTTTCAAGTTTTTTTGCATCCGATTACTTTTAGTTATGTGTGCTTCTCTCACTGCCTTTCCTGACCGATTGGCAACAGCTGTAATAAAAACTAAGCGATATTGTTGTATCTAGCTGCTGTCCTACCTTCCCTCAACACCTGGGTGAGGGGTATCGAAAGGGAACCCACAACTTGAAACATTTCGGCCAATTTGTAAGTTATATAGTACTATAGCAGGGTTCCCACTCAACCGCGAAAACCTTAAAACCCTGAATTAGCTGTGAATTTTGTCTATCGTGAAAAAACCTGGAAAAAGCCCTGAATTTCGCCATGTAACCTTAAAAATATCTCAATATTGATAATAATACCATGATTGCCTGATCAAATTCGATATGTTAATATTGTTTCATAGTCAGGCACGCGCGGACTCTTAGTCTACGCATTTCTCTACACACGAATATTCGAAGTGCTGTAATTGGTCCGTACTATATGACGACGCATTGACTGATATTTTCCATTTTAATGGCAGAAGTCTATTATTTAGTCTAAGGGTTTCAATTTCAGTGATAGCTTGGGATGGACATGTATTCGAAAAAGGGCAAATGAAATAACTTGCATTTCTAATGGACCCAGAATGAACCATTTATGAAAATTATCTGATTTGTAACTCGAAGTTCGGTTCCCACACAAAATTAGGGCACATGCCATATGCTTCGAAGTATGAGTTTGCCATTGGAATTTTACTTAAGGAAACATTTCCACGGCAACTAGGCTTTCAATTTATGGCAATAGCTCTCAATAGACTACGCTCACCTCATTTGAATTTATGATTATAATGAAGTAAAAGTGAAAATAACGTGTTTCAGCAGGCATTTATTTTGTCTTTATATATTTAAAACCAAGTGCATTATACAGTGGAACCCCGATCTATTGTACCCGCATTGATCGTTTTCCCGCATTCATCATTCGCCGTTCCTGATCCCAATTAAAGTTCCTCGCGGTCCCGTCGTATAATTTCCCTGCATCCATCGTTTGACGAAAATGAGACGAAGTGCTTACATCGTGTTGTTTGTGGCTAATAATGACAGACACCCCCAAGAGATTGAATTACTATAGGGAGAAGCTGAGTGTCGTGGGATAGTTGCATTAGCGCATTTCCCAAGATCCACTATCCCCCCTCCACTCAGAACTCGCCTCCCTCCCTCTGAAGCTTTCCTCTTCTCCGAAATAAAAAAAAGGTCTCAGCTCGCGCAGGTATCGTATTATGAAGACCTTAGCTTCGAAAAAAATATCAAGTTACACGAGAACAATGGAAACGTGTTTCGCGCCCCCCCTTTTCTCACCCACTGACCTTTTTCAGCCGAACTGCTTCGAAGTTCCCAGTCTCTGGAGGGCAACTGCTGCATGAATCACCTATTATCCCAAAAGGTGTCTTACAATGAATTTCGGCAATTGGCATTATACTTTTATTAGAATGAAATATTTGTAAAGTGCACTTGAATAAAAAAAGAATGAGACCAAACACGATGTACTTCTAACGCTATTTAAGCATTTAAAACAAGAAAATAGTTGGAAATATACAGTGATGATTTCTGGCGAAACTCGATATCCTCGTAGCTGAGCTTCTTGGCAGTTAATGTGGCATTTTTCCGAAAACAGGATATCAGGTTATTATCAGTTATCAATTTACGTGTTATACTATAAGTCTCACTTGTAAGAGTTACTGTTGAATCTTCTCAGGATATTTTGTTTCTCCCTACTAACAATCGGAATTCATCTACTCATCTGGCGCTACGATAATTAGAAAAGAATGGGTAAGTTGCCTTCTCTTTAGAACAAAAAATTTCATGGCGCAGTCATATGTTTATGCTTCACCCTCTGCAGTATGTTTGCGAAAGACGTACGCGATAGCATCAGTTCCGAACTTCACCTTGCACGAGTGGTTCCGTACTTTCCAGGGTTGGTTGACTTCAAACTAGCAAGTGTTTTTCGTGTGGGTTTAATAAAGTAAGGTGTAATTTTTTAAAATTTTATTATTATCCGTCTTTAGACCACCGCCCTTCCGAAAATACCATTGAGTACTCTATAAGATGGACTTAAAATAATTGAATATGAAGAAAAGCATCCGGGATAGAAGCGCTTGAATATTGGATAACACCTCGGGCTGTCCGCTAGCACATGACGGTAGGGGTGGGGTAGAGCGAGCTACCAGGTGAAAACAAGAAGTGGGATGAAGCTGAGGCTCAGGCAGGCGTGCCGCTGACGATTAACACAACAATGTTCACGCTTTACACATGGCCTAAATTACATGAAAAATATATTTATAAGGCGGGAACATTACAAATAATTGACTATTTTTGGCCCATATGATCCGTCTCACAACCAATCACTTCCCCGGCGAAAGCGGTTGTTCTAGGCACAAAATTCACATTGCTCTCGTGAGTACGTGTACTGGAAATGGCGTTTGATGGATTTTTACATCAGAGAGAAATCCATAATAGCGTGGTAAATGCAGAGTGGAGAGCAAACATTTTTAGTGAGGTGGCGTGTTCCTTTAGGATATTTGAAAGAGATATTATTCGAATCAACTACATGACTTAAGTGTCTCGATAAAGTACTAGTATTCCTGTAATTGGCTAAAATCTTCTTTGAATCCTTTGACAAATATCATAATTACACGCCAAAATCCTGCGTTTCCTGGGACATAGGCAACCTATCCAATCATTCCCGCATCGATCGTTTTCCCGCATTCATCGCTTTTTTCGCCCATAACCCCGAAAAACGATTGATCAAGGTTCCACTGTATTTTTATGAAATTGATTTTTTGATTTATTACATTCTATAAACAATTTAATAAATATTTTCCGCGATCTCAGGAAGATTGGGTAAGGGAATTTTGGTTCATCATCATTAGTCAACAATCCTAAGATTGATTTGACGCAGCTCTCCATTTCTCTCTCCTATCCACTAATCTTTTCATAGCTACATATTTATTCTCTTTTACATCCTTTATAACCTGTCCTATATTACTCATTTGGGGCCGTCCCTTGCCCTTTTTCCCATCCACTTGTCCTTCAAGGATTGTCTTCATCAGACCATCGTGCCTCAAAATGTGGCCAACTAAGTTGTCCCTTCTTCTGCTTAATGTTTTTAGGAGGCTTCTCTTTTCTCCTACTCTCCTTAGCACTTCCTGGTTACTCACACGGTCAATCCATTTCATCTTCATCATTCTTCGGTAGCACCACATTTCAAATGCTTCCACTCTCGACTTCTCTGCTGCTGTCAACGTCCAAGCCTCGCTTCCATAGAGAAACATACTCCATATGTAGCATCTGATGAATTGTTTCCTCACTTCTATGCTGGTATTTTCAGCTGTAAGAAGATTCTTCTTTGTGTAGAAAGCCCTCTTCGCCTGCTCTATTCTACTGTGTATTTCTTTCTTGCTCTGTCCATCGCTGGTAATTCGGCTTCCCAGGTAAGAGAACTCGTTCACCTCTTCAAGCTTATGCTTTCCTAGGTTGATGTTTGTTTTAGCCTCCTCTCTTTTGCTGCAAACTAATATCTTAGTCTTCTTTTTGTTGATTTTCAGCTGATATCTGGCCATTGTTCTTTCCATGTTTGTCAACGTCTTCTTCAAATCCTTCTCTGTCTCGGCTATGACTGCTATGTCGTCAGCAAATCGCAGCATACTAATTTTTCTCCGTGGATATCGACACCCGAAGCTTTCTGCTTGATTTCGTTGATGGCTTTCTCTATGTAAGCATTAAAAATTAAGGGGGAAAGCGCACAACCTTGTCTCACCCCTTTTCTTATTCTCGCTTCTGCACCACTTGGTCCACATTTGATCACAGCTACTTGGTTTTTATACAAACTATGAATAATTCTACGATCATTGTAGAGTACGCCGATTTCTTTCAAAATTCTAAGCATTGAATTCCATTCCACGTTATCAAATGCCTTCTCTAAATCAACAAATGCTATGAAGGTTGGTTTGTTTTTCTCCATTCTCTTCTCTATGATCATCCTAAGAGCCAAAATTGCTTCCCTTGTGCCCCTGCTTTTCCTAAATCCGAATTGGTCCTCATCCAGGAATTCTTCTGCTCTTCGTTCAATTCTCCTGTAAATGATTCTTGTCAGAATCTTCGACGCATGTGTCGTCAGGCTTATGGTCCTAAATTCTTCGCACTTCTCAGCTCTCTTCTTTTTGGGTATGGGAATGATGATGTTCTTCTCGAAGTCACTAGGTAAATATCCTGTTGAGTACATATCGCAGATAGTTTTATACAGTTGAGTTAAGACCTTTTCTCCTGCATTTTTTATTAACTCTGCTGGAATGTCATCTATTCCTGGGGCCTTATTCTTTCGCAGGTCTCTTACTGCAGCGTCAAATTCCGATCTTAAGATGCTTGCTCCAATGTTATCCTTTTCAACTTCACTTTCCTCTTCAAGAACTTTTGAGCTAAGTTTGCTCCCGTTGTATAATTCCTCCAGGTATTCCTTCCATCTCTCGGCTTTGTCTTCGTTTTCAATGAGAATGTTTCCATTCCTGTCCCTTATGCTATTACATTTTGTGTTTCGTTCCTTGAAATGGTTCCTCACTTTTCTATAGGCCGCTTCCTCTTTCCCTATTGCGAGGTTATTTTGTACGTCCTCACATATGTTCCTCATCCATGCTTCTCTGGCTTTCTCTATCTCGTTCCTTATTCTCTTGTAGCAAGCCTGTCCTTCCTCAGTATTCATATTCTTATACTTTCTCCTTTCTTCAATGAGGTCTAGGATTTCATCCGTGATCCATGGCTTTTTCTTAACACATTTTCTTATCCCTAGAACTTCTCTAGCGGCCTCCTGAAATCCACTTTTTATGGTAGTCCAGTTATTCTCAACTGAGGTTTCAGACTGATCTAGTCCTATCTTGCGCTCCACTACTTCTTGAAAGGCCTGTTGATTTTTTGGCTCCTTAAGTTTCTCTAATTGCCTGGTGTTCTTTGCTGATTTCTTCAATTTCTTGAATTTCAGATGGCATTTCATCATCACTAGATTATGATCACTGTCGATATATGCCCCCGGGTAGCTTTTACAGTCCTTTATCTGGTTTCTAAACCTCTGCTTCACTAAAATATAGTCTGGTTGAAATCTTCTTTTGTCTCCTGGCATTTTCCATGTGTATCTTCTTCGCATGTGATTCTTAAATAGTGTGTTGGCAACCACTAATTTGTGTTCTGTGCAGAACTCTAACAGCCTTTCTCCTCTTTCATTTCTATTTCCTAATCCATATTTTCCGGTTATTCTTCCATCCTGGCCTTCGCCGACGACAGCGTTCCAATCACCTAAAACAATCAGGTTTTCTTCACCCCTTACCTTATTGATTACTTCCTTTATATCATCGTAGACGTCTTCAACTTCTTCATCCTCGTAGTCTGTCGTGGGCATGTAGACCTGTACCACTACGGTATCTACCGGCTTAGTCTCTATCTTCACCATAACTATCCTTTCATTGTACTGTAGGAAGCTTTTCACACGCATTCCGGCACTCTTTCTGAGCATTATCCCAACCCCAGCATTACGGTTCAGGGATCCTGTGTGTATAATCCTATAGCTTCCACTCCAAAAGTCTCCCTCCTCAGGCCATTTCATTTCGCTGATTCCTAGCACGTCGATATTCAGTCTTTCCATTTCCACTTTAAGGTTTTCTAGCTTACCGCAAGTCCTGAGTGATCTCACGTTCCATGTACCTATCCTCATAACTTTATCACAATTGACCGATGTACCCTCTCGGGTAGTCCCCGCCCGGAGATCCGAATGGGGGACTAGTTTACCTCCGGAATTTTTTACCTGGGAGAATTTCATCATGTCAGACAATTTAAAGTTGGAGTAGCTGCGCCTCCTCGGGATAATAATGTGGTGGTTTCCCCTTGCCTTCCACATCGCAGTACTACAGCCGTTAAAGTAAATGTTACCACGCCTGAAGTGCAATGAGTGTCGCTGTACTGACCATCGTGATCTCCACCTTCACTCATATGAAGAAGAGCTGCTGCCCTCTCCTCCGGGTGATGTGAGGCATAATTGTTGGCGGCCTCTCATCGCCAAGTCACGGTATCTTCACAGGTTTAGTGTATCATTTGGATGGCCTATCTCACCCAAGGATAGACCCATACCACCTCGGATAACCGCCGCTTTTTGTCCACGACTGCTTATTCGACAAGTAAACTTGCTTATATCACAGCTAACCTCTATATCTGGAGGTTGACCCACCATCCGCAACCCGGTGGACGCACTCGGTGGCTTAAAGCACAGGTGCGAGGAAATTTGGTTACTGTGTGGTAATAACAACGTGCGCAAAAAAACAATCTCTTGGCGAGGAATTAAAAGAGGACTTCCGGTGTTCAGACGGAAGAAGGTCCTAAGGGCATTCGCATATTTAAAGGAGGCCATGGCACTTGGTGTCCGGGCAAGAGTGCGGTTGGGTTGGGCCTAATTGGCCCTGAATTTTCCAAACGTTGACGTCATAAAAGATTTCACTTTTCATTGCTGCGTTTACATTTTCGGTGTATGTCGCGTACGTTAATTTTTAGGTAATTTAGGCCGGTGATTGTCCTATTGTTGACTTATAAACGGACCATGAATTTGACGACATTGAAACCGTGAAAACCTGAAGAAAAAAACTGTGAAAACTTGGAAGAAAAACCGTGAAAACCTGGAAAAAACTGTGAATTTCATTATTTAGGTAGAGTGGGAACCCTGTATAGTTATACTGTATCTACCCAGCACTCAATTTGAAAACACCGTCGTGAGTGGCTGTGTTTTTCAGTAGGACTGTTTTTTTATCATGGTGTCGTGATCGACACGATCAAGGAGGGAGACTCGAGTGGCTGCGTCTCCCGGAATTGGGTTTAGGGCACCAAAGAATTGAAATTCACGCGAATCAAATCACAGAGAAGTTTAATGACTGAGGTTTGTTATGAGTTTACAAATGTAACTGCGACGGGCAGGCACACCCCGTCGCTTTCGTGTCTACCCACAGACTGCCCCAAATTCCTGCGCTCATGTCGTCAGGGCACCGGTCAGCATCTCCAAGATCAGGGGAAGGGTGGCTTCACTCGACCCACCCTAGGAAATGAGCAACTCATCTTCGTCAGCGAGACAATGACCATATGTCCAGAAAATTTAGTCGTTTGTGACTGGTCGAGGAGACGCTGGCCCCAAGGCCTCGACGACCGATGACCCAAATTTATAAGCGGGAACCCTTGCCTTCGACAAATTTGATGACGAGACGACAGTACTGTGCTCAAAGGATCGTCTCGCAACCTTGGGACAAAGACATACAATGCACATTGGAAATATCTAACCCTTCATCATACACATTACAAAAAATAAATACACAATATGACACACATTCATTACATCTCCCCCCATATGAAAGAGAAAGGACCTCCTATCTTTTGGTTCTTTCTCTTGCGACTCAGCGTCAGGAACCAGCTCGTTCAGGAAGTGGCTCGCCTCGAGGTCCTCTGTAAGTATTGATCTGACGTGGAGGTTAATTCAATCTCCTCCGCTAGGTTGGATAACTGGTCACTAGAAATGTTTACCTTTGTTATTGTTACCTTTAAAATTACTTTTGAATGTCACTTCCTTGATGCTACTACAGTTACATCGACAGTCACACATTCCATGCAAGTTATGGTCATTAGATTGGCCTTGAGGGCCACAACAATCACTCATTTTCGTCCAATTCAGTCTGCAACGTCTTATTTAATTCCACAAGTCTAAAACACAGTCAGTAATATTAGTTTTGTCTTATTGTGACATTCGCTATTCACAATCCTCCTTGAAATGGGAGGACTGAACCACAAATTCCATCTCTCACAACCACCAAAAATTGGTCACTCTTTCACAATTATTAAATTCATAGTTATTTAGTCTGCAATAGTGTTTCTTAGTAATAGACAAAAACAATAAGGCTTTTTTATGTTGCACATAAATACACTTCAAATTTGTCACCACTGTAAAGGGGATCACTTAATGCTCTTTCAATATAATTTTTCTGCACTGCACTATCAAGGATATTCTAATTGATCATGCCAACACATTGTCACTGATGAACACACCAAAGAAGAACACAACAATCAAAGAGGCACACTCGTGTAGGTCGCACTCAAGGGAAAGGGTAGGGTAGGGGTAATAATAGTTCTTAGGGAATGTCCTCCCCACCGGATTTTATTGTCCTCTCTCTAAATTATCTAATCACCCTTCGCCCCTGAATAACTTGATTGCAATGCAGTCAAATCGCTTGAAGTGATTCGTTTCCTAATACTAAAATAGACATTCATACTGTTACTAACAGGCAGGTCCAGTCATGCCCATCGAAAAAAAAGAAAAGATTTGTTAGAAAAATAATTTTAACCTATTAGCATGTACTTTCACTTGTTTTCTTTTTTGGCTTATGACTACGATAACCCCTTCTACTTTTTCTATCACATATGGTCCTATCCATTGAGCAGATAATTTCCTTGATCTCCCTCTTCTCACCGATTCATTGAATAAGAGAACTCGATCACCCGCTTTGAATAACTCTACGTTGGTCCTTTTATCGTATTGAACTTTATTTTTCTCCTTCGCTCCAAGAAGATTCTCTCTCGCTTTCTGATAAGATGATTGTAGTCTGTTTTTCATCTCAGCTACGTAGTCATCATACATGTATTGGGATGTCTGCGATCTCATTCTCAGCTGGCTGGGTAGGTTGGCTTGCCGTCCAAACATCAACTCGGTGGGGGTGAACCTCGTGGCCGTGTGCGGGGTCATATTGAACACAAAGGTGGCGTACGCAATCCATTCATCCCAGTTACTTAGATCTTCAGCGATGAAATGCCTCAATACTCGGTAAGCGTTTTATAGGTCCCTTCCAAGCTACCGTTACTCTGAGGCCGAAAGGATGTAGTTTGAATCTTCTTTATTCTCAATAGGCAACACACTCCTTTGAACAATTGACTTAGAAAATTGGCGCCTTGACCTGTTAACACATTCCATGCGGCCGACAAAATCTTGGGTGTTCCGGGTGACGGAATTTTTTTATTTTAATTTCCAATAGATTTCGGTTTATAATGATTACCTGGATATCTAAAGTTGCCGATAACATATGGACAATATATATTTTTAAACTTTATTTTTCGTGACATCTTAAGATGTAGCCCGCCATGGCGAAACAATGTACGTATGCAACAGGCAATACACCAATACCCGCAAATTCTATTTTTCAAATTGCAACAAACCCCTTCTTATTCTAAAGTTCATTTCAATTTTAGTTACTAACATTAAATAATAATAAGTACTGGATATAATTTTGACAGTTAAACTGCAATATTTTGTGAAGTATTTTTAGCTTCCTGCATATCAAAAACAAAACAAATGATTAGAAACACTAATGGTCCGGGCAATGGTCTATTCGGTTATCTACAGCAAACTTACATTTTTCCCCGCACATTTGGCAATTCACAGTAGAGAACCCGATTGGCTAGGTCCTTCCAAAGTAATACTTCGAGGAAACCTTAGCTAGGAAGCAATATAAGTCGATGAAGAAGAATATACATTTTTCTTCAATTTTTTTGATTCCAACAATTTGCTGTAAGCTTTCTCTGCATGACCAATACAATGCTTTTTTGAAAGTAAACCATTACTATTATACATTTTTAATGTTTTATTTTAGTTTAAAGTAAAATACATTGTTGTAAAAATAAATATAGCCCTTATCAAAAAATAGCATACAAAATAAATAGTAACTTTTTCATTACACTTAAAAATACATATTCATTATTTCTCTGGCATCTTCCCATGATATTCAATGAAGCAGGGACGAAGACATTATCCGGGCTCATCCGAACAATCTGGGCAGAAAGTGGTGACGGTCTTCCTGACTCCTTTGGTGTGACAAACGAGGCATCGCTTTTGTTTCCGTCTATTCCCCCCGTCGGCAGGAAAGAAAGCGGGAAAATGATATTCGGGGGGCTTCGGTGTGGATGTACGTGAGGTAGGGCCTGTTTGTGCTCCTATCAGGGATCGTATTAGCTCTATGCGGAACTCGTACAGTGTTTTTTTGTGTCCATTATATTTTTGATACAATAAGTAACTATTTATATTGATCAACTGAAAGATGTGTATTCCTAATTTCCTATACCACTTGACCGATTTATGCTCACAGGGGTAATATGCTAGCATATGGTTGCCGTGATCAATGCCTCTCATAAATTTGTTATACATAACTATCGCCTCCGGTTTTAATTTCACTATTCCTTTTCCGTTTGGGACCTCAAGCAACTGGCTCCCATGCTCGGAGGCGATGACCAAAACGTCCCGTTTGTCCCTCCATTTCAAGACGCAGATGCCATCATGACTCCACTGCTTTACTATTTCACCCTTCTTAATTTTTTGGGACACAATTTCCTTGGGATTCCCTGCTCTGTTTACCCGCAGTGGGCCTGTTCAATATATTTCCTTTCCCAGAAGTTCTCTAGACAATTGCACACTGCTGTAGTAATTACAGTAAACTCTTGATTTTACGAAGTCAGTGGGACCGGAAAATTGGCACTTCGTAAAATCGAGTTTCGTAAATTCAAACCTTTTTCATAAGTCACGAAAAAAATGTTCGCTTTTGTTTCTTCCGCCGTTTTTTGTCTTTAGTGGTCTTATTTAAATGTTTTCGGTGGTTATTCTCGGTATAATTCATAGAAAAGGCTTTTTACTATCGATTTATGATGTGAAAAATCGTTAAATAATTGTACCACCATAAAATTCCCATTTCTTGTTCATACTTCAACATCAACGATCGCTAAAGAAATTCCCGACCAGTTTAGAAAACGTAATCAAATAATGAATTGCAATGTTTATTATAAGATTTAACAGTAATAAATTTGTGGTTAGGAGCCAATAGCTACTGTTAAGTATGCAAAAGATAGATATTTGTTTCTGACACCCACGGAATTTTAGCGGCAGCCGGCCTAACCGCCATTTATGTCGCCCTCTATCGCTCAGTGACGAGAAAAAAAGAAAATCAAGGGTCTTAGCCCGTTTCCAAAATAACCTTCGTAAGTTAATATTTCGAGTTACTTCGTATTTTCAGCAGAATGTGCTCTATTTTCACTGAGATTCAATTACGATCATAAATAACGTAGGATGTGATTATCTTCTGGCGAATATTTGAAGTAAATTCTGTTTGAGTTCTCCGTCCGACTACTGTGTTCCATCATCTTCGCAGACGTTGCCATAAAAGACTTAATTCTTCATCAGGACTGTATTCTTCATACCGGGTGTGAGGTGACCTGTTCATATAGTATGCTTCTCTCCTTTTATGCCGACAGGAGCAAGGTTCCAACCGGAAAACGACAGGAGAAACATCTTACAGTATCGGAGAAATATAGATAGAAACGTTATTATCCACATTGATTGTTTTCCTACAAGAGACGTTTTATCATTTCTCAATGTGGTTAAGTATTGGTTCGCTAGCGTGAATTCCCAAAAAATGACACGCAAAAACCTGTACCGTCACCTCATTTAGTTTTCGTGTTCCTTTCTCCGCCGTATTGAAAGTTAGGCAAAGGATCATTGACATAGAAAAAAGATTTTCTTAGTTTTTGCACTAAAAAATAGTCGCGCCATATCGTAAATAAATATAGTGTGGAAAGAGCAAAGAAATTAATTTCAATTGAAAAGTCAGCTGAGAAGAAGAGAGACAATTATAAGCGCGGCACCATTTTCCCGATAGTGGAAGATACTTCTTCCGCCTCTCTCCGGTTAATAACTTCCCCCCGTTGCAGGTAAAGATGAACCATGCCCTTCTCCACAATCGGGGAACGTTCCCAGTGGGTGGGGTGAATAAGAGTGGGATGGGGATCGCCTGAGGGAAGAAGTGTGGTCAGCACAAGGACTGGTGAAGGGGGCGAGACAAAGAAGGGTGGGGAAATGGCCTTCAGCTCTGCCTCAGACTACTTTTGGGGGCCGTATTTTTTTGCGACGCACACAAGCTCAGTCTCCTTAGGGAG
The DNA here is from genome assembly GCF_921293095.1 of Ischnura elegans. Taxonomy (NCBI): domain Eukaryota; kingdom Metazoa; phylum Arthropoda; class Insecta; order Odonata; family Coenagrionidae; genus Ischnura; species Ischnura elegans. The sequence continues at coordinate 112,212,466 of NC_060259.1, read as the reverse complement.
GGAGTGAATGGGAAATGCTGGGGAAGGAGGGGTTTGGGATGCGTAAGGTGGGTGTCAGCAAGATCAGCCAAAGGCGGCAGGAGGGAAGGGACGGCTTTGGAAAGACAGAACCCCAGCATGGGAGAACGGGGAAGCGCGTGAGGAGAAAGTTCATGGTTAGACTTGGAAGTGCATCTTCATTACGAGAAGCCTGAAATATAAATTGGCGGTAAATAGAGCCCAGTACTTAAGATATTTAAGTTGTTCATTCACAAAGGCCAATATATACACGAAAAGATATTATGGCGCGGATTGCATGTATCAACGTCCATTGCGGGATGTTATTAATTTCTGTTCCCATTTATAAAAGTAGCAAATAGATTTGAAAGAATGATAATCATGAATAAAAATATCTAAATCGATATCCAAACGCACATGAGCAAAATAGATGAATGTATACATACCGATCCATCGCAAGTAATACCGCTCAAGCTTCTTCCGGTATAGGACTTTAAAATCCTGGATAATGCCTTGGTCCAAGGGCTGGGACTTGCTAGTCGAGTTCGGGGGTAAAAAGAGGACTCGAACATTAGCCAATTTTAGATCTTCCACGTATTTATGAACGGTGGCATTATCCATTATTAAAACAATTTTGCTGTTCTCTCCAGAAATTTTTCTCTGTAGACGTATAACCGTTTGCTGGAAAATTTCTCGGGTCATCCAGCTGTTTTTATTTGCATGGTAAAAAACGGGGAGGGCTTCCAATTTTACATGTTTTAAGCAACGTGGCCTTTCAAATTTCCCAATGACAACGGGCTTATTTTGTCCGTGCCCGTTTGGTTGACGCACAGCCCCACAGGCACTTTACTCTTTTTTCCCCCCATGGCACCTTTGCCCTTTGAAACCCAGGGTTGCGTCAGGTAATGCATTAAAAAATAGCCCAGTTTCAGGGGCCAGCGAGGGTGAGCTCGTCGAGGAAAGGGTCCCGGATTAGGGACCCTTCGAAGTGCTTCGGCGAAAAGTAGTCAAGTAGTCTTCGAAGTACGTTCACAGCAGTGCAAAGGGTTAATTAGGGGTGTACGAAATACTCCGCACGACCTTCCTGACATGTTAAACTACGAATTATTGTCGATGCTATGTTTACGAACAGGCACGTAAATAGGGGCATAATGTCAGCCGCGATAGTTTAACTGAACTCCTACTCCCCCTAAATTCCCACAGTGAGGTTTTTGGCGACCTATTTCTCTCCAAAGTTGCATTATCATTTACGATTTCGCACTTTTGATGGACCACAGTTGGAAGCGCTGATTTTTTAGCTACTTACGCCGGCGTAACTAGTTTTGTTGACAAATTTTTCGCCGTAGTTCGTATCGTCGCCGCTGTCACCTAAGAAAACTCCGGGGCAACGGACGTCGCATGAATCTCAACTTAACAAACAACGGAATCAGCAAGAGGACCAGCAACCTGCGGACGATGAAGAATTTAAGGTCGTTACCGCAAAGAAGAAACACGCAGGGCAGAAGAAGAAATCAGCCCAAATCATAGGAACTGGCAAATCTGACGTAAATGGTGCTACGCTCGGCCTCCGAGCGGCAAAAAGAACCATGTTCGTCTACATAGGGCGCCTAGACAAAGAGACGCCCAAGGAGGAAGTAGCAGGGCATATTAAAGATAAGTTTTCTGTGAATTGCATTTCATGTGAGGCTATTGAAAACACTAAAAGCGCCTACGGCTCATTTAAAGTTTGCATCGATCAAAATGACTTTAAAAAATTGAGGGATCGATCCCTCTGGCCTGAGGGTGTAATTGTTAACAAATTTATATGGCCAAAAAATACTGCTAATGTTGCTAATATCGACGCTAATAAGTCCTGACTAGTGCCTACAAAAGCTCCAATTGTAAATCGTGGATTATCAATCACATTTGTAAATATACAGTGCCTACGGAATAAACTCTCACAGCTCGAGGTTAGCTTGACGGCCTCCGAACCGGACTTATTGTGCATTTGTGAGCATTGGCTAACGAAAGAAGAGATGAACGTGGTTAAACTAAAAAATTACAACAGTGTGACGTCCTTTTGCAGGAGTGACCACAAAAACGGCGGTTTGGTGATATTCTCTCATGAACGCTTAAAATACAATTTTAAGATCATAAAGGTCCCAATGCTTAAAGAAAAAATTTTCGAGTGTGCAGCCAGTTCCTTCAGAACGGCAAATGGTGAATTTGTGGTTATTGCAGTGTATCGTTCACCTTCAAGTGATTTTAACGAGTTTTTAAAGAAATTAGATGAACTTTTGAACTCTCTGTTCAGTCGCAACAGAACTATTATTTTAACAGGTGATTTCAATTGCGATTTCAAAAGCGACTCAGTGCAATCCAGTGACCTAAGAAGTGTTTTTGTTTCTTATGATCTAAAGTGTTTAATTCATGTTCCCACACGAATCACTAGCACATCCTCAACAGTGCTGGACAACATAGTTACTAACTATGATGTTTCCAAAACTGCGTCATCTGTGACAGACCTGGGCCTATCTGACCACTGTGCGGTAGAATCCTATTTCTATCTCAGTGTGGAGTTAGATGACCCTGTATACATCTCGAGGAAATTTTTCACTAACAATAACGTGCAGTATCTGAATTTCTTGCTCTCGAAGGAAAACTGGGGTGAGGTTTTTCATGGAGACTCTGTTGACTCCAGTTTCGACAATTTTTATGAGAAATTTTGTCACCTATTTGAGTGTGCTATTCCTACTGTGAGATGCAAGTTAACTGGTCAGAAAAGAAAAAAGGAATGGATAACACCAGAAATAATTAAGCTCTCGAGATTAATGAAAGACATGGCTTCAAAAAAAAGTAAATCCCCTGAAGCACACTTGGACTATTTAGCTGCTAAGAAATCATACAATCACATTATAAAAGAAGCTAAGAAGTCTTTTAATGACGACAGGATTACAACTTCCAACAATAAAACTAAAGAGACCTGGAAGATTATCAATGAAACCCTAGGCAGGTTGTCGTCTAAGTCTCTACCCAACCTTTATGACAGCAAAGGAAATCTTATAACGAAGGGTCACACTGTTTCTAACATAATTAACGAAGTGTTCTCAACTGCTGTAAATTTACAAAATTCCATTAATATTTCAATGGAGCAAAAAAAGCATTCAGAGAGCTACGTAGGCGGATCATTATACCTTTATCCCTGTGATGAAAGAGAGATTTTGTCTTGTCTTAAGAAGGTTGGAAAGAATTTCACCCCAGGTATAGATGGCATACCCGGAACTGTTCTTCTAGACTGCAGTAAACACATCATAAAACCTTTAATTTTCTTGATTAATAAATCCCTTAGTAGTGGGATATTTCCTCGGGCATTAAAAATATGTAAAGTTGTCCCTATTTACAAGAAAAAAGGTGATATCAATGACTTGGACAATTATAGACCAATCTCACTCTTACCTCAATTTTCTAAACTGTTTGAATTGGTTTATTCACATAGGTTAATCACTTATCTAGAGAAGCACAAAATTTTGACTAACTCTCAATGGGGATACAGGAAAGGTAGATCCACCGAAGCTGCACTCCTTGATAGCTTCCATTTCATATCAAATGCATTGGACACGAACCACAAAGTTCTTGCACTATTTTTAGATTTTTCTAAAGCTTTTGAAATGGTTGATCATTCTATCCTTTTTCAAAAATGTTATAAGGTTGGAATCAGAGGAATTGCATTACACTGGTTGACATCCTATTTAACAGGGAGGACACAGAGAGTGGAAATCACCCTGAGGAACAACAATTATATATCTGACCCCTGTAAAATCACAACAGGAGTACCTCAAGGGTCAATTTTAGGTCCTATCCTATTCCTGTTATTTGTCAACGATTTACCATCCATCAGTGAAAACGCCAATGTGAAATGTATTTTATATGCTGACGACACTAATTTCATTCTCTCTAACAAGAATTCGGACTCCCTCTTGAATGATTCACAGCATTTAATTGATAATATATGGAAATGGTGTAATGAAAACAAACTGAATCTAAATTGCAGCAAAACACAGGCTCTCTTCTTCAACCGACTAAACACTCACAACTTACAAAATTTGTCTCTAAATTCCTCTGATATATCCTACACCTCACATACTAAATTTTTAGGACTACACATTCAGCATTCAGGCAGCTGGTCCCTCCATGTCAGCAACTTAATTACCAAACTGAATTCTGCCATTTACCAAGCAAAATTTCTCCGAGATTCTGTCTCCATAGGAGTTCTAAAATCCATTTATTACTCCAATTTTCACTCCAAAGTGTCATATGGTATAATATTTTGGGGATCATCTGTGAGCCTACTAAATAAAGTTTTTTTAGTACAGAAAAAGATGATAAGAAGCATGATGGGAGTCCACTTCACTGCTCCTTGCAGACCTCTATTTCTAAAATTAAACATCTTAACTGTACCATGTTTGTATATTTTCAGCACAGTTGTAGTTGTAAATAATAACCTTCATCTCCTCATGTTCAATAATAGCATCCATTCATATGGTACTAGAAATAAAAACGCTATCCATGTAAAACACCACAACTCAAGGATATCCAGCAATAGTGTATTTGCAATGGGGACAAAAATGTATAACTCGCTCCCTGAGAGCATCAAATCTACCAAATGTAGCAATAGCTTTAAAAATAAGGTGAAAAAATATTTATTAATGAAATCTTTTTATTCACTGAGAGAATTTCTGACAGACAAAGTTGCCTAAGTGAATTTTATTTTACTGTATCTTGACGTACCCTATACAATTACTAATTGTGAGCTATTGTATAACTTACTTTGTATATTGTCTACCAGGGAAAATAAATTATTATTATTATTATTATTATAAACGAATGCCATTTGCTCCTAGGGACCGAGCCGAGGTTCGTAAATTCAAAAAATTTCGTATAATCGAAACTTCGTATAATCGATTAGCGCCATGTATTTAGCATAGGCTTTTCACCGGGACCGCAATATCACTTCGTATAATCGAAAACTTCGTAAAATCCTGCTTCGTAAAATCAAGAGTTTACTGTATCCAAATAAACAGAATGGCCAAAACCCTATCGGCCCTGAAGTTGTTTATGTACTAAATTTCTTACGTGCCCCTGCCCTCCTACTTCCTTATCTGCAGACCAAGTGTATACCAGCATTCGAGTTACTATTCCGGATGATTCCGTTAACAAATAAATTTTAATGCCATATTTATGACGTTTTCCTTTCATGTACTGTCGAAAAATCGGACGGTCTCTCCATAAAACCATTGATTCATCCAACGATAAATCTTTAGCGGGTGAATAAATGGCATGCATTCTACCTTGAAAATGATTAATCAATGGCCTGATTTTGAACAATTTGTCCTCTGGTAGAGGCTCATTTTCCGTAGGATTTGCAGCGAAATGAAGCGTTTCCAAAATGCCAAGAAACCTATCCCGAGGCTTGTACCATGAAAAGCAGGTTAAATTGAATAAATCATCCTTTTTCCAATAATCCTGGATTCTATTAAGCCTAATTGTTCCCATGTGGAACAATAAACCAAGGAAATTTTGAAATTCGTCTCTCGACGTATGTTTCCAGTCGGCTATTCTGGCATGTGGCGATACATTTGCCGATTGAAGCATCTCAGCCTGCCTGTTGGTTTCTGAAACTAAGAGGTCGTAAAATGCCTCATTGGCTATGAGGTCAAAATAATCGCATGGGTGATTGCCAGCAGGGGATTCCTTCAACCCGGGACAACCAGTAAATGGCATCCGTGTTATAGCAGGCTGCTCATTTTTCCACATTTCACAAAATCTATCGGTACCTGAGGGGTTTGGTGCCACGGTTTCAATGATGGAATCAGTTGCAGGAATATTGGTCCTGTCACGCTCAGAATCTCCAAGGTCCTCGTCCTCGCTCTCATCTTCGCTGTCGCTGATTTCAGAATGGAAGTCTTCCGCGCTTTCCTCCCATAAATCCTCATCTTCTCCCGAAGAATCTGTCTCAGATAGTAGCCTCCTCAAGTCGTCTTCGGTCAATGTCTGTGTTAGGGCTCGCGAAGGATCATTCTTTGAACATCCTAGTTATTGATTAAAAAAATTATTTAATTATTGCAAAAAATAATAAGATGTTTAAAATTGAATAAATTTTCCAAACTGCACTCTTAGATTTTGAAACTCACCGGAGACAGATGGTCCTGTTTCTGCTTCAGTTTTCTTGCCATTTTCATCTTCTTCAAACTTTCTCGTTCTCCTATTTCCTGCTCCTTATTATACGAATATAAATACATTATTAAGATATTTATCCTACTGAACATGAAAGAATGAGTGTTGAACACTTACCAGAATTGAGCACGGCTGTGGTGGTATCTTATGAATGGGAGATATATTTCTTACTGTGCATTTCGAACGCCTACAGTCGAAAACACAATATCTCATGGCAGCACGTATGTAAGCTGAACTCTTGAGCTGAGGTGCAGAATCAGAATGCCATGTGGTAGGATAGAGCACCATTCGCGACTAACATTTGAAGGAAGCATGTGTGGAGTGAGGGTAGTAATGAAACAATGTTTCAACCTCCGGGAGTAAGCCCCGGAACAGAGAATTTTCCAGACAATTTGTAAAATGGACTCTTCATTCGAATGGACGGAAGGGGACAGGTGAGCGAGGTATAAGAAACAATGTAAGACCTCCTGCGGAGGAAGCTCAAATTATCATGTGCTGCTAACATTTTATAAACACCGGATTGGTAATTGTGTGCTGCATTGGAGCGGAGGAGCGAGGATATGTAGCAATTTTGGAGCGAGGAACAAAACTCACCATGAAACTTATATTGACCAGGTGAAACACCTATGAGTTCCTCCCTGCCCGTCGTTATATCAACACACGAATTTCACGCAATGAAAACAAAGAAATAAGAAAAAAATACATGAGGTGACGAAGAGCATGACCCAAAATATTGAAAAAATTGCGAAAAAAAAACAAAGATAAGAGGTAGAGGATATAAAAGAATTCAGAAACGGATAATACCATTGAAAAGAAGAAATCTTAATTTACTAAATTGCGTCGAAAAAAGACATTCTGAATCAAAACCGAGCGCGAAAAAAAATAATGAAAGGATGTACTACTGATGACATCTTATGATGTCACCCGCCACCCATGGAAGACATTCGTGACATCTTATGATGCCACCCGCATGGAACGTGTTAATACCACCTGCGGTATTCCGAATTTCAACACAATATTCTCCAGGAATACTTTAGCTATTGTTTCAGCATCCTGTTTTTCTATAGGAAACGCCAACGTGTACTTTGAAAGCTCATCTTGGAAGGTGAGTAGATCTCTGTTGCCCCTCTGAGTTACAGGATACGGTCCGCATATATCCAGGGCACACTTTTCCATGACGGTCTCCGGCGTGCTCGTTATCTCCATCGGCATTCTCGTTTTCCTATCACTTCCTTTATTCGTCTGGCAAGTCTCACATTTCTTTATGTAGTTTTTCAGGTCCGTCTTCATACCTGGCCAGTCAAAATAGGTCTTCATTCGTTCGTAAGTTCTCGCTACGCCTTGATGACCTCCTAAGGGCGAGTCGTGGAACTCTTGGAAAATTTCCTTTTTCTTTTCTTCGCTTAGGCTGCCCCTCTGCTTCACTGTTCTTCTCTCTTCTTCTTCTTCCTCTCCTTCATCTTCTCTGCTGATGGTTGTCTGTTTCCCATTCTTCGAATTCGTCTTGCATTGCTTCTAAGCCCTTCCCCTTTTCTTTTACTTCATTGCTCTGCGCACCGATTTGATGAATGCGGCTGAGAGCATTGGCGTTTGAGGTTTGCGTGCCTTTTTTGTACACAACTTGATAATCATACTCTTCTAATTTGAGTCTCCAATTCATTAGTCTCGAACTCTGGTCTTTTATGTTGAAGATTGACACCAGGGGTTTATGATCGGTGACGATCGTGAACTTCCTGCCGAAAAGATAAGGGCGGAAGTACTTTGTTCCCCAAACTATTCCCAATAATTCTTTTTCGACGGTCGAGTACTTTTTCTCAGCTTTGTTGAGGGTTCTGCTGGCGAAGGCGATCGGCTTATCTCGCCCAGTTACTCCTTGCGACAGCACGCATCCGAGGGCTTCGTTACTCGCATCTGTGGTTAAGATGAATTCCTTCGAGAAATCCGGATACTGGAGAACTGGCTCATGAGTTAGCATCTCTTTTAATTTCTCGAAACTGTCCTGCTGATCAGTGCCCCATTCGTACGGCGTCTTTTCTTCAATAAAGCGTGCAGTGGCTTAGCTATCGCACTGAATCCGGGGATGAATCTTCTATAATACCCGGCCAAGCCAAGAAACCCTTTCAGTTGTTTTGTGGTCTTAGGCTCCGGGAATTCCTGCACCTTCTCCTTGTCAGGGCGCACGCCATCCTCAGATATTACATGTCCCAAATATGTGACCTCTTTTCTCAGGAATTCACACTTATCGGGATGTAATTTCAATTTGTGATCTCTCATTCTCTGCAATGCGTCTCTCAGTTTCTCGTTATGATCAATCAGGGAGCTCCCATAAACAATAACATCATCTAGATATACTTGGCATTTCTCTCCTTGAAGGCCACTTAATACGGTGTTGATCAATCGCTGAAATGTGGCCGGGGCTCCTTTTGCTCCAAATGGCATCCTGAGGAAATGGTAGTGATTATTTGGAGTGCTGAATGCCATTTTCTTGCGATCTTCTTCTTTCATTGGGACCTGATGATATCCGCTAGCCAAATTTAGGGTTGAGAAATATCGTGCCTTGCCAAGTTGGTCGAGGATCTCCGAAATGTTAGGTAGGGGAAAGGCATCTCCCACTGACACGTCATTTAGTCGGCGATAATGTATCACCACTCTCCATTTTCTTTCCCTAGAGGCGTCCATTTTCTTCGGAATCACCAGTATCGGAGAATTCCATGCGCTATTACTCTCCTCAATAATGCCTTCTCGCAGCATTTTCTGCATTTGATTCTCCACTTCACCCCTTAGAGCCTCAGGAATACGGTAGGGCCTACTTTGAATAGCTTGGGTGGGCCCTAGGCTTGGAGTAGGAATTGCATGCTCCACCGCCGTCGTGCATGTGGGAGAATCTCCTGGGAGGTAGAAGACATCACTATAATCTTTCAACGTCCCTACGAGTTCTCTTTTCTCTTCGGCAGTCAAATGATGTAGTCTAAGAAGAGAGATCATTTTATCCCTTCTGTCAAGTGCCTTTTCAACCCTTTGTACTTTAGGTGAATTTACATCTCCCCTCGAATCTACTCTAGCTAATGCGACAACTGGGGTAGGAATTTCAGTCTCAACTTCTGTGGTATTCACTATGCTGGTGATGCACTCTCCATTTTTACTTATGGTGAGCGATTCCACCAAATAAATCCCAGGGTATACCTCTCGCTTTTTAATTACTCCTTCTCCCTCGTTTTCCGTTGCACATTTTACCATTACCTCACTTCGTGGGGGCAATCGCAGGCTTTTAAGCCATGCTCCCAATTCAATTTTATTCTCACCCAAATCAAACGCTATTTCTGCGTTCCTCATTTTAACTATTCTTTGGGAGTAGTTGATTTGAGCCCCCGTAACTCTGGAGAAATCATTTCCCAATATGCCATCACAATCTACTGCCAATTGATCATCCACCAAGTGAAACAAATGATCCTTCATTTTGTCATGCGTCATTAATTTTATCTTAGTGTGTCCCAAAGTTTCAAAACTTTTATCAGTGACTCCTTTAAGAGTCATCCTATTATCCGTGAAATACTTAGTTCCTCTTTTCAGCGAGGATGCCTTTACTAGACTTACGTCTGCCCCAGTGTCAATCAACATTGTAAGCCGACCCCTTCGGCTTTCTAATACCTCGAAAGTTACGGTATTTGCCTTCTTATATCCCACTAGATTCACTCCCCGTATTTCGGCAATGCTTTTCAGAAGTCCCGTGCCTCGTTCCTCCAATCTGCTCCCTTTATCTGAACCTAAATCTTCCTTAGGTCTCCTGGGGGCCCTGCAATCTGTTGATGCATGCCCCAAACGGTTGCAATTGTAACATTTCATTCCCATTTTACAATCTTTTGCTAGATGCCCCATACGATTGCAATTAAAACATTTCATTTCTTAAACAACTCTAACATGTTCCGCTTCTTCCCTTCTTGACTTCAGGTAGCATTTATTAGTCGGGTGCCCTTGCTTCCCGCAATTCTCACATTTAATTGCTCCCTTGTATATATTTTTCCTCCTTTCTGCACTCGAAAGTATAGCACTTTCTTCCTCCAGGGCCACTTCAACAGCCTCAGACAAATGAATACTTTCCCCCTTACTTCTTACAGTCGTTTGTATTTGTTCATTTTCGAGTCCCTGAACAAAACAAGCTTTAACCAAATGACTCACAAGCGAAAGTACTCCCGCTAAATGCTTCTCCCCAACTACTTTCGCGCTCGCGCTCCGTAGATTAGTGTGCACGTCGTCTATTCTACTGGCCCAACTTGCAATACTCTCTTGAGAATTTTGCCTAGCTCCAAACATGGCACAAGCATGAAAATTGAGTGTTCTCTGCGTAGCATAATTTTCTTCTAATATGGCTCGAACTTGCTCCCACGTATCAGTTTCCTCTCTTATCATAAGCTTGGAGCGAGCATCACCCGTAATCTTGGCTTTAACAAATTTTAAAAGCTTCGCATAGTCTGTGGGTCAAAAGCAACATCTACATTCTCTATAAATTCTCTCAATCTCGTCTTATCGCCATCATAAGGCTGTGCGATTAATTTCATCGCTTCCATTATGGTGCAATACGATTCTGCACTAGCGCTCACATTACTCCCGTCTTGAGGGGCCATTTTTATAATATAATGAATTATGGGAGAGGGATAAGAGGATTTGAGTGCGACTTACCACTTAGCGGCTTTCTTCGTTCTCTCTATCTCTCGGCGCCCTGCCGTCTCGTCCCTCTCGTCCTTCTCTAGGTCGGTCTACAAGACAGGGGCTCCTTCCACTGGGACTTCCTCTCGCGGCCCCGCTGCTTGGCTTCTCCATGCAGCTACTCAACCAAACCTTCTCGTCACTCGCTTCTCCATCCGGTCTGCCGGTACTAGATCTAATTCGCTGCGCCCGCACCCCACACACCTGACACCAATTAATTTCCTGTACCCAAATTTATGAGCGGGAACCCTTGCCTTCGACAAATTTGGTGACGAGACGACTACTGTGCTCTAAGGATCGTCTCGCAACCTTGGGACAAAGACATACAATGCACATTGGAAATATCTAACCCTTCGTCATACACATTACAAAAGATAAATACACAATATGACACACATTCATTACAATGGTTCCAGCTTTAAATATTGAACAAAGGAAAGGAATTTTAAAATGCCAAAAGCTAGTGATACTGCTCATACCAGGGCAGGTGAATTCAGCTCAGAAGGATTTTATGTGAAAGACAGAGTATTACTGTGCAAAGTTTGTGATAAAAGATTTGAATTTGAAAGATGTGACACGTTGTTGCTATCATTTGAACACTCAGTCAAAGGAAGCGAAGGAGGACCTTGTTGTTGCTACCACAGAAGCATTTTTAAAGGCTTTATTTAGTGTAGAGAAATTTGAAAATCCCAAAATTCTGGAATGACTCTCAAAGTATACACATATAAGGTAGTGGGGATTTGCCATTTGCGGATCGTATTCACCAAGACTACATACTTGAACCATTCATATACCATGAACCAATATAACTTGAACCATTTCCTTCGTTTAGTTTTATCAGAAATTTTGTACAATCGAAACTGTTAAATGTTATGTAAAATGCTTAATAAAAGTATAAGTATTCACGATACGTGTATCATAAAATAATAAAATGCCTATAAACATGGAAAATTTGTAGCATTATAATAACACCGCCAAGATTTTTTATAACACCAAATCACATGGTTTTAAAATGAATTTTAGCAAAAAATAAAACCACTTTCTCGGACCTCTACTAATGACCCGCAGAGTTATCATTGTGCCGTACATCTTATACCATCGCTAAGGCACTCTACCTACCTCTAGAAGCGTCATTGCAAGAAATACCTCGTACTGCAAGGGTTTTGTCGGGGAGTAGGTTGTAAAAGAGTTCAGTTTAGTCTATGTTATATCACGCAGGGAATACTTCTTAAGATACTTAGGATCGGAGTCCTATCTTCCACGACATCGGGTTTACACCGCAGGCATCACCAGGAATTATGACGGGAGATAAAGCTTTGGTGCTTTGAATTAGTATAACCAACCTTCCGAACTCTTGAAAATCTCGATTCACAATCAATCCCTAAAATACGCCGCTTTAGGGTTAAGCATAGCCCCTTTCTCAGAAGTTCCCGCAGACTGAAGTGGGCAAAACCACCCAAGCAAAGCTCCTTTTAACTCTTCATGGTCTGCATTCCTTGGGCGCTTTTGTTTTTTTTTAATTGTGAAGAGTGAATAGGAAGATAAATTAATTACGCCACTCTCTTATTACTCCATTATTTTCTTGCTTGCACGTGTTTGGTGTTTTTTGGCCATGGTGTCTGCCATCAAATGCTTTCTATTCACGCAACTCACGAACGTGTGGGTATACTGACGACTGCTTTCTGCCACCTGAGGAACAAAAGAAGATGTAGCATTGGCAAATGTTAATGCCACAATATTTTCACCAAAATGAACCACTTATTTATATCGAACAACAGTTTACTACATGAATTTGAGACTGAGCACTCCATGTTAACTTCATTTCTAACATATCGCAAGAAATTACAGAGATTAGGGACTCTTGGTGAAGGTTTTCCGGCAATGGAAACTCTCGCTATGGCGAGTGCCAACACCAAAAGGGCCTCGTAAAAACGAATTTTTTTTACATGCTTATTATAGGGTCAATTGATGGTGCCTCGGCTATCTCTCGTAATGGTGGGGCCTCGCAATAGCCTGTACTCGTTTTAACGAGGTTCCACTGTATATCTTTTAAATATCCTCAGAGAACATGCCATCTCACTAAAAAATTTGCTTGCCATCTCTGCATTTACTCTTCTGGATGGATTTCTGCCCGATGTAAAAATTGGACAAAAACTTGCAAATGAGCAAATTGTAAATTAAGAACATACTGGAAATAATGATCTAGTATGTATTACTTTTGGCGAGGATACTCTATTACAACAGTGCACATTTTAAACACTATGTTTTTGAGAGAGACCATGCAGTCTTCTGTTTCTTGGTCGAGTTCTGTCTTAATTGAAAAAATGATTTTTTGAGACTTAAAATGTTTTCACCATCCTTGTTGTTTGCTCTATATGCAATGAAAAATGCTTTTGATTTTTGGAATGGTTCATAGGCTTTAATAATAAAACTAATAAAAATGAAACCTGACTTCACCAAACCCAAACTGAAAGCACTCACTGGTTAGAAGTCCATACTGGAAAGTACAGAACCTCTCCTTCTAGGTGAAGTGCAGAACTGATGCTATCGAGTGTGTGGGGCTGACTGCCAAGGGTGAAGCATGACTATGACTGCTGTGCAAAATTTTTAGTCCTCAATAGAAGGCAATTTATCCACTCATTTCTAACTAACCAGCACCAGATCAGCATGTGAATTTGAATGGCTTGTAGGAGTAACAAAATATCTTGATAAGATATCCCTTTGTCAGTGTCTCTGACAACTGAGATTTATAGCATAACTCATAACTTAGTTACCTGATATTCTGTTTTTGGGGAAATGCTGGCTCAACTCCCAAGAGGCTCGACTGCGAGGAAATCAGGTTTTGCTAGAATGCTAAGTCTCCGTCATATCATGCCTTAAATGACACATTGTAAATACTCGGTTTCATTTTTATCAAATTATGGTTAAGGGAAAATAATTCATCTGCAAATGATCAACGAGGGGAAAAATTCTTAGGGAAAGATAGATGCGGGGAAAAATTACATTGTCTGAGTGGAACCTCATTTGGGACCAGGAATGACAAATGACCGATGCAGGAACTATAGATCAAGGTTCCACCGAATACAATTATTTCGTGATGTAGAGGTGAACACTATTGTGTCCAGTGGTATATATTGCAGTCAGCACATTTTCATGGGGTTCAAAAGTATTTGCAGACATTGTAGATTAGATTAGATTGAAGATAAAGTGGGAGAGCCAAGCTCCTGCGGCACTCAGACCTAAGGGGTCTATTGTACCAACCACGGATGATTGATTGCCCATAGAGGCTTATGTCCTTAGTAAAGGCCTAGAGGTCCCCAATAGGTCCCCATCTCTTACTTTTATAAAAGGTGAGCCCAAGTGTCTATCTCGAGTCCTCATGATTGCGTGTCACTTTCATATTATTCTCCCATCTTGCACCATCTGCTTTTATCTGTGATTATCACACTTGATTATCCAAATGTATCCCTTTGATTTTTCTTTCTCTCATCTGAATTTCCCACGCTTTAGCTAACTGGAGATGTAACCTTGAACATTTTTCTTGCTCTTTTGAGCCCATGAATTGTAAGGTTTTGCATCTGTTAAAAAATAGATTTCTTTCATTTGATTGACTTGTGCTACATTATGAAATCATTTTTCTTGCTGTCTAAAGTCCATGAATTGGAAGGTAGTGAATATATTGACTATTTTCATTTGGGTGCCGTTCATCATAAAATATCGATGGCTACCCAAATTAAACTCGCGGCTGAGCTTAAAGCCACCGAGTGCGTCCACCGGGTTGCGGATGGTGGGTCGACCTTTAGATATAGAGGTTAGCTGCGAGATAAGCGAGTTCTCTCGTCGAATAAGCAGTCATGGACAAAAAGCGGCGGTATTCTGAGGGGGTATTGGGCTACCCTTGGGTAAGGTAGACCATTTAAAAGATACCAAAACCTGTGAAGATACCGTGACTTGGCGACTGGGGGCCGCCAACAATTATGCCTCTCATCACCCGGGGGAGAGGGCAGCAGCTCTTCTTCACATGTGCGAAGGTGGAGACCATACTGGTCGGTACAGCGACACACATTCCACTACGGGCGTGGTAACATTTACTTTAACGGCTGTAGTACTGCGATGTGGAAGGCAAGGGGAAACCACCACATTATCATCCCGAGGAGTCGCAGCTACTCCACTCAATTTATATAATGACATGATGGAATTCTCTCGGGTAAAATATTCCGGAGGTAAACTAGTCCCCCATTCGGATCTCCGGGCGGGGACTACTCGAGAGGGTACATCGGTCAAACGAGATAGAATGTTTCGGATAGGAACATGGAACGTCACATCACTTCGTACCTGTGGTAAGCTTGAGAACTTGAAGGTGGAGATGCGAAGAATGAACCTCGATGTATTAGGCATCAGCGAAATGAAGTGGCCCCAGGAAGGAGACTTTTGAAGTGGAAGCTACAGAATGCTATAATGAATGAACAGAAGCTACACACGGGATCGCTAAATGGTTATGCTGGAATAGGCATAATGCTTAGAAAGAGCGCCGGGATGCGTGTTAAAAGCTACCTGCAGTTTAATGAAAGGATAGTAATGGTGAAGATAGATACTAAACCCGTAGCTACTGTAGTGGTACAGGTTTACATGCCTACGTCAGATTATGAAGACAAAGAAGTAGAAGATGTCTACCAAGGTATAGCGGAAGCTATCAAGCAGGTAAGAGGGGAAGAAAATCTTATTATTTTAGGTGACTGGAACACCGTCGTCGGCGAAGGTCAAGACGGAATAATAACTGGGAAATATGGGTTGGGTAACCGAAATGAAAGAGGAGAAAGGCTACTTGAATTCTGCATGGAGCACAGGCTAGTGGTTGCCAACACTTCATTCAAAAATCCCCTGCGAAGAAGATACACGTGGAAGATGCCAGGAGACCGTAGAAGATTCCAAATAGACTACATTCTAGTGAAACAAAGATTCAGGAACCAGGTGAAGGACTGCAAAAGTTATCCAGGGGCAGATATCGATAGTGGCCATAACTTAGTTATGATGAAATGCCACCTTAAATTTAAAAAGTTGAAGAAAGCCGTGAAAAACATATGGCAGGTTGAAAAATTGAGGGAGGTTCAGCATCAACTGGCTTTTAAAGAGGCTGTAGAAAATAAAATAGGGGAGGATACGACCAACAAACCAATGGAAGAGAGTTGGAAAACCATTAGAAGTGGTCTGCAGGCGGCAGCTGAGGAAGTTCTTGGTAAAAGAAGAGTCATTATGAAAAAACCATGGATCACACAGGAAGTATTAGATCTCATTGAAGAAAGAAGAAAATACAAGGCTGCGAAAACCGAGGAAGGACAGAATCGTTACAAGAGAATAAGGAACGAAATGTGTCGTAAAGCGCGGAAGGCTAGAGAAACGTGGATGAAAAGCATTTGCGAAGACGTGCAAAACAATCTTAAACATGGAAAAGTAGAGGCCGCTTATAGGATAGTGAGGAACCACTTTAAGGAAAGGGGTGTAAGATGTAATACCCTTAGGGACAAAGACGGAGAACCATTGATTGAAAACGAAGAAAAATGGAAGAGATGGAAGGAATATCTGGAAGATTTGTACAAAGGAAGTCGCCTCAGAACGAATGCTATCAAAAACGAGAGGGAAGTGGATGCCGATGGCATGGGAGCCCCAATTTTAAGATCGGAATTTGATGCGGCTGTAAGAGACCTCAGGATAAATAAAGCGTCTGGCATTGATGACATTCCTGCAGAACTAATTAAAAATTCAGGAGAGAAGACATTGAACCAGCTATGCAAAATCATTAGTGAAATGTATACGACAGGTGAGTTACCAAAGGATTTCGAGAGGAACATTATAATCCCTATTCCTAAGAAGAAAAGAGCGGAGAAGTGCGAAGATTTTAGGACCATTAGCCTTACTACACATGCGTCAAAGATACTGACAAGGATCATCTATAGAAGAATAGAACGAAAAGCAGAAGAGTACTTGGATGAGGACCAATTTGGATTCAGGAAAAACAAAGGCACAAGGGAAGCAATATTGGCCCTAAGACTGCTCATAGAAAAGAGATTCATTCTTAATAAGTAAGCCTCACCTCTTTCTAACCTCACAAATTCAAATGACCCATGGTGTGAGCGAAGAAATTTTGGACTAGGTAGACAGACTGACAACAATTCAGTCTTCGGATTTCATTAGACTGGAGAAAAAATTAGCATGCTAAGATTTGCTGATGACATAGCCATTATAGCAGAAACAGAGAAGGATTTGAAAAATATTCTGGTTAATATGGGTAGGGTAATGAGTAGATATCAACTGAAAATAAGCACGAAGAAAACCAAGATCTTAGTATGCAGCAGAAAAGAAGAAGTCAGGACCAACATTAAAATAGGGAGGCAAAAACTGATAGAGGTGGATGAATTCTATTATTTGGGAAGCAAGATAACTAGTGACGGGAGAAGCAAGAAAGAAATTATCAGCAGAATAGCCCAGGCGAAGAGAGCATTCCACCAAAAGAGAGACCTGCTTACAGCGGGAAACTTAAATATGGAAGTAAAGAAACAATTTATAAGAACCTACATCTGGAGTATGCTCCTATACGGAAGTGAGGCATGGACAATGACCGCAGCGGAGAAAGCAAGGATAGAGGCCTTTGAAATGTGGTGCTACAGAAGAATGATGAAAATCAAATGGATCGACCGAGTTAGTAACGAGGAAGTCCTAAGAAGGGTAGGAGAGAAGAGAAGCCTCATGAAAACCTTAATAAGAAGACGGAACAACCTTATAGGCCACATCTTGAGACATGATGGCCTGATGAAGACAATCGTCGAAGGACAAGTGGAAGGCAAGAATGGAAAAGGAAGACCCCGAACAAAATATATGGAACAAGTAAAGAGAGATGTGAAAGAGAAGAAATACATAGTTGTGAAAAGATTAGCTGATAAGAGAACTGAGTGGAGAGCTGCATCAAACCAATCCTAGGATTGTTGACCAGTGATGATGATGACCCAAATTAAAATGTAAGAAACAATTGGTATTAGGGAAGTGTGTGTACTCAGTAATTTTAGCCGAGTTATTGGTACTCGACTCTAGTGATTTGAGTACTATTGCTAATTTTGAGTCGAGTAGTTTTGGTGACAAAGTTGTCTGCCAACAGGAAGTGCTATCATCTAACTCATTAAGAATATTGTTTCCAAATTGATAAACCATTCTATTGCCTATGCGTTGGAGTATCAGCTTGCTTTAATGTGTAGCAGTCTACTACTATAAACACTGTTTCACACAGGACACATCATTGTGCAATCTGATGTATGTACGAAGGCACAATCAAAATTGTATTATGTGAAGCGGTGAATTGCTAGGATGCATGCGGGAATGCATAGATGCGAGATGGCAAAATAGCCCCTGCTATAATTCCAATCTTGCATTCTCGCAATGTCAGTATGTTTTCAGTGCTAGGCCTGCACAATGAGGTGCCCTGTGTAAAACAGCCTTAACTGCCCATGTGGCTGCCAAATACCTTTTCATCAGTGGCAGAGCCTGACCCTTTTTGGCAATGGAACTATTTGAGACGCATCAATTTTCATTCGTCACCTTATTCTGACTCAATTTCCATCAACGTTCCTAATCATCTTTTCCTTTTTACATCAGGCTAAGTGTTCAGAAGAGAAAATTCAATTGGGGATTGGAAAAATGAGAATATGTTGGTGCATGCATTGTTATGTTACCTGGTATAGAAATTACCATGCTGAACTTGACTTGATACTCGACTCAAGATCAAAAAGTTCTTCTTACACTTCCCTATTTGGTATGCATGTGGGCATATTCCCTCTCCAGAAGTTTTACCACTTTATTATTCTTCAAGCAGGCAGTACTTTGAGCTCCAACACCTACGAGTACATTCTTTAAAGATTGCAATGGTACAGAGAAGAAGAAAGAATCTTAAGGTACTCCGATCAGTGACTAATAGAGGAGTGAATATCATACTATGAAAATATGAGAGGAGTGAATGTGATACAAAAAAGTACTAATGCATGTAGAAATGACATTTTTTGTCATGAATGTGTATATTTTTTATTTTATTTCCCATTTGTGGGAGAAGAGTTTTTTAGAAGAAGTGTTCTTCAGACCTTTGGGTTACTGCTTTGCTGCTAAAGTTTCAATTACAATTTCAATTCAGTTAAAAGTAATTGTGTAAGGTATCATACAAAAATGCATTTGCGTACCAATATCCGCATAACTTAATCTCACATGAGGTCTCTCATGTATTATTAAGGTACATGAGAGACCTCGTGTAAGATTAAGTTACGTTCATGACATCTCAGCCAAAGAGACCACTCGAATCATCCACTAATTTTTTCCTTGCTCACACCAAAGCAAATAGTTAGTCGTTCTGTTATCATCATAAAGAATATTATGCAAAGCTAAAAAACAAGCTAGCTGCCGTAATCTTTTCAAAAGGTTACAGATCCTTCCCCTTCCTTGTATATATATTTATTATGCTGTGATGTTAATTAGAGAATTTAAACAAAAGTTGTGCCTTACCTTGAATAACGATATTCATGATTATCATACAAGAAGTAGAAATGAGCTCGCAGTGAGGCAACAAAATCTTTCTCTCTTCAGTAGAGGGCCTATCAATATGAGTATTAAAATTTATAATAAATTACCTAAATCAATCAAAGACGAAATCAGACCTGGCCTTTTCAAAGCAAAATTAAAAAAATATCTTTTAGATCATTGCTACTATTCAATTGATGAATTCTTTGAGGATGCCTCGCAACTAATGTAACATATGTATATATATATATATATTGTGAGTTACTTTGTATTTTTGATTTGATTTTTATGTTTTCCTGACGGGTCCTATATATGTATATTCATATCTTTTCTGTGACCAATAAAATATTATTATTATTATTATTATCTTTTCATCTTTGTAGTGCTATTTTTATGGTGTCAAGGAATTAGGTGGCAGTGTGTGGAAAAATAGCCCATTTCTGTCCATGTTAAAAACTTACTGCTGTTTTCTCGAATTTATTATGCATTTTAATCTCTACTTTCAATCACAACAAGCTGTATCACTTAGGTCACCAGATTCACCTGGTTTTCTCTGGAAGTGGATTGTGGTACATGCTTGAAATTTTTTGAGCCAGCCATTGCTAGCAATGAAATCTTGTAATTTACTAGCAATTTTCGAGGCTTTTTCCTTTATTAGTGTACAACTAACTGGATTTTAATGAGGCAATTATGTTTAATATTTTTCAATCTGGCAATCTAAAACCACTCTTAAACAGGCAAATTTACCCTCCATTTACATGCATTAGTACATTTTTGTATGTATTATGTTCACTCATATACATAGTTTTATAGTATGTTATTCACTCTCCTATTTGTCAGTGATTGTGATTGGAGTACCCTATTTTAAAATTTTTAATTTTTTTTTAGTTGTCTTTTCACTTCATCTTTAGCCCACAGTTAGGTTACTTTTGTGCCACTCTTCAAAATTTTTAAATTTCATGTATTTGTGGTTTCCAAAAATGTAAGAAATCCAACTAGCCTTCTCGCAGGGGCACTTTCACTATTTTGTTCCTCAATAATTTCAGCCCTTCCTTCCTACTAAAATTTCTTCTCTTTTGTATCCTGACTCAAATTGGTTCTTGCTCAGTCACTCAATTTTAAGTGTCACTGTTAAATAACAAAGTAATGATGCAGCTCATCAAATGGCTTGCTGAATCATTCCTCAAGCTTGGTTCGTGTGAGGGTGGAATCTGAAGATTAGTTGGACTGCAAATTTGTTTCCAGCTATTTACTATAGAGTGAGTGAGTCAATTGTGCATGGCCGTTGTCCTTTGCATCTTTGCGTTGTCTACGGCTTAAGCCTTAGGAAGATATCACTTGCATGGAGCTTAGTGGATAATTGGGACAAATACTCCAAGCCAAACCCCCTTGAGGTATTATGAAAATGTAAATTAAGGTACGGATGGAAATTTTTGATATTTTCCTTCCCCAGCATCTAGACTCATTGAAATTGTGAATGATGACCTGTGCTTAATTCATTTTTTTTGCTGTGTTTTTATTTACTAAACTGAGGGAAATTTCATTCCAAGTGGTGGTCTGCATGAGGGACTACTAAATTACATATACAAATATACAAATAACCTATGCACTCTACAGATGACTCCTCAGGATGCTGGTCTTCGTGAGGCAAGTGGAACTTGGAGTTGTTGTTAAGAGAGTCTGAGTACCTCAGTTTTTTTAGGAATGAGGATGTTAAGATAAATATTTTCAAAGTCACATCCCATTCTCCATTACCTTTATAACTGCACACTATATTCCTTACTCATTGTTATGAGTAATTTTCATCTATATCATCCTACAAAAGCCAAGGACGAGGGTTGTTATCCATTCATAGCATTACTATAATGCTTTTAAGCAGTTACTTATTCACCCGATTTTAGGTGGTTTTTACTCACAGTATGGCGTAGTAGGGTAGTTTCCTTCATCAAAGAAAACGAAAGGCATTGATTGCGATTCGTTGCCCACCATTACTGTATTCATAATACACAAATTATTTGGTTTTAAAAATCCCAGTTTAGACGAATGGCAGTGGTCAATTTTATCCTCATTTGAAAAAGGCCAGATTGGCGCCCATGCGATTCCACTCCACGTGACGTCACAGGGACCTAGTTTCTATGCGAGTAGATAGGAGTTTTACATCGTCTGAGATTACCAATGCATGCATAAGGCACAGAGCTCAGGGAAACATGTCTTAATAATCACCTATTAAAACTGGCTAAAGTTGGAAAGTTTTCTTCGTTTGATAAGGTATTAATAATCCTTATTTAAGCCAAGCACTACCAGCTAGCAGGGTACTCTGCTACCTGCTAGTATCCTGCGTCGTATTGGTGCTCAAAGCCTCGCTCCAAGGTCACCTCACTTGCGGCAGCGGGAACCAGAACGACGTCACACGGAGTTTTCCCAGCATTCATACTTAGCCATCGCGTTTTTGCGTGCTTGAAAATTTTCACTTTTCTTTTAATCGCGAAAAATAGATATCATCATTTAAAAATCTAAAAGCGTGAAATACGTACTCCAAGAGTAATAATCTTTCAATTTAGGCAATAAAAAGATAATAGGAAACCACCCTATTTATATGCAAAAATTTAGTAAATTGTCATCTAGAGTTATGTACATACTTGAAAATGTCATCATAGAGATACATTGTGTCGCAGCTGCTTATTGGTCCATGATTGCGCATCAATCCAGTTTTCTTATTACTATGGCTTCAAAGATTATCGCAGGGGCATGTTAATAGTTTTTAAATTGAAGTACGTAAAGTGCAGTTAATGACTGTGGTCTTTGAAAAACATTTTCTGATGATTTGAGACCAGTGGCGCTGACTTTATGGGGCCTGAGGGGGCTTGAGCCCCCTCAAAAATTTGTTATGGGTGTGAGGAAAAAATGTGCCAGGCTTGTCGATTTTCCCCGGAGTGTCCAGATATCGAGATTCGAGTTATCAGGGTTCTAATGTTGTTCATATGGCTCTTTTAAAATGCTTAAAAAACTTAAAACTCACTACTTATAAAATTTTCCTGGGCAAGATCCCCGGTTTGGGCCCCCCCAATATTTTTTGCAAGTCGGCGTCCTTGTTTGAGACTTAAATTTTATCCATAGGATTAGTGCAAGATATGTATATTTATGTGGAAAGCCAGCCCAATGACAATTCTAATTTCCCTTAGCAGTATTTGGGTGAGGCCCTAATGCCTTTTCTGCCAGTTGAAAGCCATGAGAATCTTTTGTGCATTTGGTTTAGTTGTTTAATAGATTCGCACCTTTTTTTGAAACAATTAAAGAGTATTTTTGTGTGGTGAAAACCAAAAGGGTCATGACTGGAAAGGTTGGTTCATTGAGGGGATTGTGGTCTCAAGGGGATGGATCTCTCCCAATGTTCTCTCTCCTAAAAGAGCTTTGAGCCTTGGATTCCCCCTTCTCCCTTGGCTCATGACAGCCTTGCCAAAGGAGTATGGCAGCTAGGTATGTTTGATCCTCAGGGTAGAGAATGATATAATCTGTAGGCTATTATGCACCACATAGGAATTAGCTGAATGAATCATATTTTCTATTAGTTAGATCACAAAGAACATTTTCTTTGATTATTTGCTGCAAAGTTTAGTTAATCAGTTAATTTCCCAGAAATGAAGTTCTTGAAATCAGTTATGAAACTATGTTTTGCTGGAATGTATGTACATACAGTAAATTCTTGATTTTACGAAGCAGGATTTTACGAAGTTTTCGATTATACGAAGTGATATTGCGGTCCCGGTGAAAAGCCTATGCTAAATACATGGCGCTATTCGATTATACGAAGTTTCGATTATACGAAATTTTTTGAATTTACGAACCTCGGCTCGGTCCCTAGGAGCAAATGGCATTCGTTTATACGAACTACGGCGAAAAATTTGTCAACAAAACTAGTTACGCCGGCGTAAGTAGCTAAAAAATCAGCGCTTCCAACTGTGGTCCATCAAAAGTGCGAAATCGTAAATGATAATGCAACTTTGGAGAGAAATGGGTCGCCAAAAACCTCACTGTGGGAATTTAGGGGGAGTAGGAGTTCAGTTAAACTATCGCGGCTGACATTATGCCCCTATTTACGTGCCTGTTCGTAAACATAGCATCGACAATAATTCGTAGTTTAACATGTCAGGAAGGTCGCGCGGAGTATTTCGTACACCCCTAATTAACCCTTTGCACTGCTGTGAACGTACTTCGAAGACTACTTGACTACTTTTCGCCGAAGCACTTCGAAGGGTCCCTAATCCGGGACCCTTTCCTCGACGAGCTCACCCTCGCTGGCCCCTGAAACTGGGCTATTTTTTAATGCATTACCTGACGCAACCCTGGGTTTCAAAGGGCAAAGGTGCCATGGGGGGAAAAAGAGTAAAGTGCGTGTTACTGTGGGGCTGTGCGTCAACCAAACGGGCACGGACAAAATAAGCCCGTTGTCATTGGGAAATTTGAAAGGCCACGGTGCTTAAAGCATGTAAAATTGGAAGCCCTCCCCGTTTTTTACCATGCAAATAAAAACAGCTGGATGACCCGAGAAATTTTCCAGCAAACGGTTATACGTCTACAGAGAAAAATTTCTGGAGAGAACAGCAAAATTGTTTTAATAATGGATAATGCCACCGTTCATAAATACGTGGAAGATCGAAAATTGGCTAATGTTCGAGTCCTCTTTTTACCCCCGAACTCGACTAGCAAGTCCCAGCCCTTGGACCAAGGCATTATCCAGGATTTTAAAGTCCTATACCGGAAGAAGCTTGAGCGGTATTACTTGCGATGGATCGGTATGTATACATTCATCTATTTTGCTCATGTGCGTTTGGATATCGATTTAGATATTTTTATTCATGATTATCATTCTTTCAAATCTATTTGCTACTTTTATAAATGGGAACAGAAATTAATAACATCCCGAAATGGACGTTGATACATGCAATCCGCGCCATAATATCTTTTCGTGTATATATTGGCCTTTGTGAATGAACAACTTAAATATCTTAAGTACTGGGCTCTATTTACCGCCAATTTATATTTCAGGCTTCTCGTAATGAAGACGCACTTCCAAGTCTAACCATGAACTTTCTTCTCACGCGCTTCCCCGTTCTCCCATGCTGGGGTTCCGTCTTTCCAAAGCCGTCCCTTCCCTCCTGCCGCCTTTGGCTGATCTTGCTGACACCCACCTTACGCATCCCAAACCCCTCCTTTCCCAGCATTTCCCATTCACTCCCTCCCTAAGGAGACTGAGCTTGTGTGCGTCGCAAAAAAATACGGCCCCCAAAAGTAGACTGAGGCAGAGCTGAAGGCCATTTCCCCACCCTTCTTTGTCATGCCCCCTTCACCAGTGCTTGTACTGACCACACTTCTTCCCTCAGGCAATCCCCATCCCACTCTTATTCACCCCACCCACTGGGAACGTTCTCCGATTGTGGAGAAGGGCATGGTTCATCTTTACCTGCAACGGGGGGAAGTTATTAACCGGAGAGAGGCGGAAGAAGTATCTTCCACTATCGGGAAAATGGTGCCGCGCTTATAATTGTCTCTCTTCTTCTCAGCTGACTTTTCAATTGAAATTAATTTCTTTGCTCTTTCCACACTATATTTATTTACGATTATGGCGCGACTATTTTTTAGTGCTAAAACTAAGAAAATCTTTTCTCTATGTCAATGATCCTTTGCCTAACTTTCAATACGGCGGAGAAAGGAACACGAAAACTAAATGAGGTGACGGTACAGGTTTTTGCGTGTCATTTTTTTGGAATTCACGCTTGCGAACCAATACTTAACCACGTTGAGAAATGATAAAACGTCTCTTGTAGGAAAACAATCAATGTGGATAATAACGTTTATATCTATATTTCTCCGATACTGTAAGATGTTTCTCCTGTCGTTTTCCGGTTGGAACCTTGCTCCTGTCGGCATAAAAGGAGAGAAACATACTATATGAACAGGTCACCTCACACCCGGTATGAAGAATACAGTCCTGATGAAGAATTAAGTTTTTTATGGCAACGTCTGCGAAGATGATGGACCACAGTAGTCGGACGGAGAACTCAAACAGAATTTACTTCAAATATTCGCCAGAAGATAATCACATCCTACGTTATTTATGATCGTAATTGAATCTCAGTGAAAATAGAGCACATTCTGCTGAAAATACGAAGTAACTCGAAATATTAACTTACGAAGGTTATTTTGGAAACGGGCTAAGACCCTTGTTTTTCTTTTTTTCTCGTCACTGAGCGATAGAGGGCGACATAAATGGCGGTTAGGCCGGCTGCCGCTAAAATTCCGTGGGTGTCAGAAACAAATATCTATCTTTTGCATACTTAATAGTAGCTATTGGCTCCTAACCACAAATTTATTACTGTTAATTCTTATAATAAACATTGCAATTCATTATTTGATTACGTTTTCTAAACTGGTCGGGAATTTCTTTAGCGATCGTTGATGTTGAAGTATGAACAAGAAATGGGAATTTTATGGTGGTTAAATTATTTAACGATTTTTCACATCATAAATCGATAGCAAAAAGCCTTTTCTATGAATTATACCGAGAATAACCACTGAAAACATTTAAATAAGACCACTAAAGACAAAAAACGGCGGAAGAAACAAAAGCGAACATTTTTTTCGTGACTTATGAAAAAGGTTTGAATTTACGAAACTCGATTTTACGAAGTGCCAATTTTCCGGTCCCACTGACTTCGTAAAATCAAGAGTTTACTGTATATATTTATATTACATTAGTTTTAGGTATATATGTATATTTGATCAGTTTGGCAAGTGGGATGATCTATACAGTGGAACCTCGTTAAAGCGAGTACGGGCTATAGCGACACCCCCGCTATAACGAGAGATAGCCGATGCACTGTCAATTGACCCTATAATAAGCGTGTTAAAAAATTCGTTTTTACGAGACCCTTTCGGTGTTGGCTCTCGCCATAGCGGGGGTTTCACCGCCGGAAGACTTTCATGAAGACTCCTTAACCTCTGTAATTGCTAGCGATCTATTAGAAATGAAGTTAATGGAGTGCTCAGTCTCAAATTTATGTGGTAAACTGTCGTTCGATAAATATAATGATGACGAAACAATGCTTTGCATGATTTTTATTCAGTGCGGCGCTTATAAATTGTTTGAATAGTTGGTCGTTATTTGAGTAAGGAAATTTAGTGATGCCAATAAACATCGCCTTTCGTCTGGATTTATGCTTACGTTTATCGGATAGATGTTTATCTGTCGCCACACCACTCCTGTTCCTGTATATCTGTTCGCAACAGGTATATTGGCAATTATTTGCTCCACCTCCGGTAAAGCGAAAATTCGCTATAGCGAGTGTTTATTAGTGCACCGTTGGGTGTCGTTATATCGAGGTTTTACTGTATGTATTTTCTAAGCAAGGCTTGCTGGTGAGAAGTTAACTTTCTATCAATAATAACCTTGAATCCTATTCTGAAGGTAAATCTGCAGCATTATTAGTGTGCATAAATTACGTTTATAATTTGAGGGAACTCAGTGGCGTAAAGCAGTGAGTCATTTATGTGGAAAATATTTGTAACTTGTTATTCTTTCCAGATGAAATGCATGTTGCCCGACAGAAGAGCCGTTCTGATGCTGAGTTCTATCAAATGCAGAAGCAAGCTGAAGCAAACAGTATACTTCTGACAAAGAGCTATTTAGAACTTAAGAAATATGAGTACATATCTTCAAACACTAAAATATTTTATGGATCCGAAATACCAAAGTTGTACGTTCAAGGTGGTTGTAGCACCAAAGAAGTTGATATGGAAGATACGATGGTTGAGAGAAATGTTGCTAAGTCTGATGTTTCCCCGGGCCATCCAAAACAGAATTAAAAAATGACTTTTGTGGTATAGATTAACAAAACTTTTAAGACTAACTTCATTCCATCAATGTTCAACTACCATTTGCCTCTTGTGTTATGTAAGACTGTATTTCAATATGATGACTGATTTAGCTGAAAATGACTCCCGACTATCCTCAAGAGTCATGCTAATTGTTGGGTTGTGTGTGTTATCCATCAGAAACCCCAAATTCAAAGCTCACTGCCAATGACACATTTACTGGGAAGTTTTTTTGATCACAATGTACCGAGGCTTATTCCATGTATGTGTCTTTTGGAATACATTTTGATTTTGGCTATTGGTCCTGTGTGTAAGTTAAATTTTTAATTTGCGTGACTGGAGGATAAAGAATAGTGGCTATATATTCGATAAAGACTTA
Organism: Ischnura elegans; assembly: GCF_921293095.1. Classification (NCBI taxonomy): domain Eukaryota; kingdom Metazoa; phylum Arthropoda; class Insecta; order Odonata; family Coenagrionidae; genus Ischnura; species Ischnura elegans. Next base: position 112,184,748 of record NC_060259.1, on the reverse strand, counting down.
ATAAATACATGTTTAATTAAATTTGGGAAGGGTGTGGATTTGATATTGCAGTGTAGCAATGAGTATTGGAAGCTTTAGAAATGAATAGCATGAAAATGTGTCATTATAATCTGGTGGATGGATTGTGAAGCCTTGCCAAAAATGTAGGTGCTCATTTGTCAAATGAGGTGGATTGATCCGTGCAGTCAGGCTTGCAGATGTCTGGACAATTGGGCCAATATTTTTGTTAATAAGGTTGAATGGTCTTGGGTTATGGCTCTTGCAGTTTTCTTTGACTTATGAATTTGCTGTTTCCAGGATTTTCTCAGGATAATTAGTGGTTTTCAAAAGATTTAAATTTTCTAAATCTTCAATTTTTTCTCATTTATTAGTGCCATTTTTTGTTATAAACTTTTTGTGATATTTGGTGTGTCTGCCTGTCGTTTCAAGTAAAAACAAGTGGTGCATATTTTTCTTCACTCTGACAATGGCACATTTTTTTACTGTGCCAGCAAAAATTTGTTTGTGATTGTAATATTTTTACCCTGTATTTTTGAGGGTATTTGGTATTGGTACACATTTGTTTTTTTGTGTGTATCAGTTAAAAAAATAAAAGTGTTTCCCACAATTGTCTTTTTTCCTGTTATACACTTTTGTGTGTATTTTCAATCTAATGCAAGCAGTAATTAGTGAAAACCCTGTACAGGCGGTCCTCGACTTTCGTACACTCGACTTTCGTACAATTCGCACTTTCGTACGTTCAAAATTAACACCTTTTACTCGACTTTCGTACGCTAAATTCGGACTTTCGGACGCTGGTCCGTAATTTTTTTTAAATTCCCGCTATGTTTATTGCGCATCCCAACATTCAATTATTTCAAATTGCAGTATCGGCAGTATATGCGAACAATATGAACGTATATAATGAAGGAAATTGTTGGTAATTGACTCTGATCTAGGTGATTTATTTGGGAGAGAGACTGCCTGCTATAGGCTCCTTTATCAAGAGAAGAGGAAAGCCTTCATTGAAGATATTTTTCAAAAGAAGTTGACTAGACATCATTGAATAGCTTTCAATAAAACTATAGTGAGACCTTCTTTCTAATTGTGTTTTTTCGTTTGAGTGCTGTTTAATTCATGTAAACCTTCAGCAACGATATTGCACGAAATATCACCCGAATTTCGTTTGTATTTTGTCTTTTTTGAATAACATGCGGAATATACGCGATCACGAATGTCACCTGCCAAATATCGAATTTTGGTGTAAAAATTAAAAGGTATCCAGAGTGCGGGTTCAACGAATACATTTTTTTATGCTACTTGATATGTCCTTTTATATATATAGTGGACGTAATAAGTGGAATGTCAACTTAAACGCCAAGAGGAAGTTTCACTCGATAGCCAACGGAGTTCTTGTTTTTTAAACTTATATTTGCATTTTCTGCGTATTTTAGAAATAAATTAGATGATTTGAGGAGTTTTATTAATATATTATTAAAATTAAGTCAATTGAAATGAATTCCGTGAAAAAAAGGTTTTAGTACGTAAATTCCGCTCTTTTGGAACGTAACCCCTAATTAGTATGGAAGTCAATGGTTCGACTTTCGTACAATTCGACTTTCGTACAAGTTTTCGGGAACGCATTGTGTACGAAAGTCGGGGACCGCCTGTATATGTTCACCATGGTGTACTAAGCATACTTGGTGCCTGGGGCTAATTCATGTGTGATACGTGAAGGTTCAAGGTCCTATGAGCTTCAAGTTGATTTTGGCACCCAGGGTGGCTGCCCTGCTTGTTGAGGTACTGGAGATACATATTTTGTGTTAGCCTTGAGTGTCTACAACAAAGAGTTTGGGAAACTGATCTCTCATCAGTAGCCCTTGAAATGGCTTGTACTGTTCTCCATCATGTTAACATCTTGGTAGGTGATAGTTTTAACTTGGTATCACTTGAGGAGAAAAATTCTTCATATTTAGTGACTAATTAATATTTTAATACACTTGAGTTTATGAGTTGATATCTCCTAAAATTATTCTTCTTGCACAAGTATGCAGCCAAGCTTAGTTCCATATGGGCCTGCTTAGTTCATGGGAAGTCAAGAATTTTGATGAGTAGAATGTTTGAAATTTTTTTAAACCATCAAACAACGTTGATTCTTCAGAATCCTCACTAAAAATACACGTCAAAATTCACCTGTATGCTGATAGAAGAAGTAGGCAAAGAGAAATAGGATGAATGTTGGCAGCCTGTCGTTCTGGAGGAGGAAGGTGCCGCACTCACTTTATTACTCGTGCTGCTTTATTAACTTCTAACCTCATTGCTCTCCACGGAGGCCTGTGTGACTTATTTGGATAGAAGCATTCCACTACTGTGCTTGAGAATCTTTTTGCGGTATCTGAGGACTGCCGTGGGTTGCGGCCAAATCGTGAGAAATTTTTTGAATACCTACCAAGTGCTCTTGCTGCCTTTAAGCAGGTAGTGAATTACTTGCTTACTTCAGTGAATTATTGTGGTATTACTGTGACCATGTGATGCATGGCTCATGGAAATGTAAAAATCTCTTAAACCTGCAATTACTTTCTTTTTATCCTTACCAGGACTGATTAGAATATTATTTGCAAATTACGACCCTAGTATTTGTAATAGTTTTAAATCCTACTCAAGGTTTCACTGAATTGAGCTGACTTCACTGAATTTCCTTCTTTGTTCATTTATTGACTTTGGAAGCATTCAAAAGTCAAAGGTATCTGTGAGCAAATGAGCTTAGTGTCCTCAGCCATACCAATGATAGAAGTCCAAACGTTAGAGGCTGCTTCTGGAACTATCTTAGGGAATGGATGAACCGTTAGCAGTTCCATTTGGCTGCTTTGACTGTACCTCAATGGTAAAGTTAGTAAACTACCACCCTTGTGAAGTAATAGCGAGGTCATATGTTGGAGAAATTTATCCTTAACCTTTTATTAAAATAATTTAGTAAACAAATTGACACATTTTAGTTTCATGTTGCTATTGCTTAATTTTCAAGAACTTGGTCATACTAATGTGCCTTTGCATTCAGTCTGAATGTTTGTCTTATACTGGGTTCGTTTTTTAGGTAAATATTGTCAGAAGATGACGGAGAGTCATTGGCGTCAATAGGGTAATGGAAAGCTTGGAATATTTCTCCAGGATACATTAATTTTACTGATTTTTTTGTAATATCTTTGATTATGATATTGCAAGAAGAGTTGATTCAGTAATAAAAGTTTTGGTCATATTATCATTGTTATTGTAGGTAATATGTACTGCTATTAGTGGTGTCTTAACCAACTTGAGTTTTAATAGAATCCCCTTCAGTACCTTCTGTAACTATCTTACTTATACTTGCCTCTTTATCAGGTAAAGCATTTCTTTCTCTCTTTTGGATTATTTGTAATCATAACAGCAATTTATCCTTAATGATCTATGTAATTTAGGTGAATAGAAAAGAGCAGAATTGAGGGATCAATGCCAGTAATTCTATAACTCTGTGACTGACAAAAAGTGTGCATTGAACTCTAGAGCTAGGGAAGAGTTTTTATCAAAGATTGCTTTATGCTGATATGTAATTAGTAGAGTGTATAGTGATGTAAGGTGTCAATTGCACCTTTAATCCAGATTATATTACGAGTTGTGTGTTTTCAGGAGTAATGCATTTAATAGTCAAGAGTTCTACCCTGTCATTTTTCACTCGATAATAAATTTATCCTTTGACCATTTTTTCGTCTTACCTCTTCCAAGTTTATTTACTCTGCCTAGAAATATTTTTAACCCCTTTTTGGCCTAACTGCGTTTGGGACTTTAATATGTCTTCGAAATTTTTAAACAGTGTCTGTTACTTTTTACTTAATAAGACCTCATACCGCCAACTTATGGGTGTAAGAAAAATAAAATCTTACTTATCCCTGCCTATCCAACATATGCTGCAACTCCACGAAGTATGAACTCATTTGTGGAAGATGTGAATGGCCTGCAATGGGTTTTTCTCTTTTGTGTATGCTGTGAGCATGTTGGTGTTTGGCATCTACTTTCCCTTATGGTAGTAGTGAGTATGGATGCCCTTGAGGGTACATGGCACACAGTGCATCATTGAAACTTATGTGGGGGCTTATAAAATTATGTTTAGGTGTTACAAAAATGAGCATAGCATGATACATTTTTATTAATATCTGTTGAAATGATGAAGAATGACACCAACACAAATAGTAACCTACCGAAATATGGATGCATAGTGAGACCATTGATCACTCCGATAAGGCGATGCAGTGTTTTTGTTGATTCATTGGGCATCTTCATCTCTCTTTGGTCTTATCTAAGGGTGCGTTCATGTAAAACATTGGTTACGAGCACCTTAAAACCAGCAGCTTGTTTCTGGTGTTAATAATTGCAGGCAATTATTTTGGCCTTTCACGTAAAAACCTGGGAACCAGTTCTAGTCCTCAGTTGTCAAGATGTCTTCGTCCAGTGATGATGAAGTTTTTTTATCAGAAAGCGTCGAGTTTAAGCAAGATAGGAAGAGAGTAGGGGAGCATGATATTAATATCAAATAAAAGAATGTAGGCGAGTACCACCATCTCTATCCTAAGTTGAAGCGTGACAAAGCTAGATCCTTTTCATACTTGAGAATGGAATTAGAGATATTTTACTATGTTCTAGAAAGAGTTTATGGAATATTATCAAGGAACTGGAGAAATTGGAACTGGTGAAAGTCCCTGTCCACGCTCTGCACTGCACTTCAGTCCTACATGGTTGGAGTCTGCCGGTGTTGTAGGCACTGGAAATAATGTTTCAAGCATTCTGGTTTGCCGTTCGGCACTCACTGCCAGCACTTTCAAGTTTGGAAAAGCTTTGTGTGTGAACAGACACACATAAAACAAAGCAAACTTTTAGTAGTTCCTATTGGCGCTTATTGGTGCTGAGCCGTTGACGCCAGCAACGGGCATTCCACGTGAATGCACCTGAAAATCAAAGAGGGATGAAAATGAAGATTCATTCTTAATAAGTAAGCCTCACCTCTTTCTAACCTCACAAATTCAAATGACCCATGGTGTGAGCGAAGAAATTTTGGACTAGGTAGACAGACTGACAACAATTCAGTCTTCGGATTTCATTAGACTGGAGAAAAAATTAGCATGCTAAGATTTGCTGATGACATAGCCATTATAGCAGAAACAGAGAAGGATTTGAAAAATATTCTGGTTAATATGGGTAGGGTAATGAGTAGATATCAACTGAAAATAAGCACGAAGAAAACCAAGATCTTAGTATGCAGCAGAAAAGAAGAAGTCAGGACCAACATTAAAATAGGGAGGCAAAAACTGATAGAGGTGGATGAATTCTATTATTTGGGAAGCAAGATAACTAGTGACGGGAGAAGCAAGAAAGAAATTATCAGCAGAATAGCCCAGGCGAAGAGAGCATTCCACCAAAAGAGAGACCTGCTTACAGCGGGAAACTTAAATATGGAAGTAAAGAAACAATTTATAAGAACCTACATCTGGAGTATGCTCCTATACGGAAGTGAGGCATGGACAATGACCGCAGCGGAGAAAGCAAGGATAGAGGCCTTTGAAATGTGGTGCTACAGAAGAATGATGAAAATCAAATGGATCGACCGAGTTAGTAACGAGGAAGTCCTAAGAAGGGTAGGAGAGAAGAGAAGCCTCATGAAAACCTTAATAAGAAGACGGAACAACCTTATAGGCCACATCTTGAGACATGATGGCCTGATGAAGACAATTGTCGAAGGACAAGTGGAAGGCAAGAATGGAAAAGGAAGACCCCGAACAAAATATATGGAACAAGTAAAGAGAGATGTGAAAGAGAAGAAATACGTAGGTGTGAAAAGATTAGCTGATAAGAGAACTGGAGTGGAGAACTGCGTCAAACCAATCCTAGGATTGTTGACCAGTGAGGATGATGATGATGGCGTAGTCATAGCTTTTTAACCGTAGTTAGCTATGTTTTTTGTTCTGTAAATGTGATCTGGGATGTGCTAATGCTATGGATGGATCTATATCTGATTTTAATTAAAGGTATTATACCGGTTTGGGTAGGTTTGCTTGTAGAATTTGACTAATCACACAGCCTGCTCCCCATCTCCAAAGCGGACTTAAGTCTTCTATTCTCAGTAACGACTTTTCCCTTTCTTTTTATCTATAATTTATAATCTCTTCCTCCTCATTTCTCGTTTGCCTTGCGTTTTTTCTCTCTCACACGGTTTTTTAACTCGCCGCTAAGGACTAGCTTCGTCAATGGAAGTCACCATCACCTTTGTCAATGATATAAAAGTTATTCATTAAGTCATTTGCCGTTCCACGGATATAGGAACCTTATTACAATACCTGCATGCCTCAGCAATAGTGCTATATATGCCTTTTGCGCAAGCAAGTACACTCACTAAAATTCAAATCAACACTAAGGTCGCATAAGATTAGCCGATTGAGTGCGGAAAAGAGAAAGTTTCCAAGGAATATGATGCTGTAGACGAAGAGGAAAGTGAATTGACACACATAATCTGAAAGGAAGATAGTGGAATCAAGTAGAGATAAGCCCATGACTACAACAAAAAAATATGTCACGACCTGGACGTTTACTTCGGTCTTTCTAATGTGGGTACATCACGATCCAACTACTCATCAGCTAATCTTACGCTAAACGAATATAACTCAAGTGTTGATTTGAATTTCGGTGAGTGTTCTTGCTATTTTAAAGCACTTCATCTGAGACATGAAGGAGTAAGTATCATGCAATCAGGTAGTTCTCATTTCTTCAACATGAAACTGGGAATAGGCTCCGTATTTATATGGGAAAAATCCTGAGAAAGACTTCGGAGTGTTGAATATTCTTGCCTTACCTTTTATAAGGCCTTTGAAATGTGGTGCTACAGAAGAATGATGAATATCAAATGGATCGACCAAGTTAGTAACGAGGAAGTCCTAAGAAGGGTAGGAGAGAAGAGAAGCCTCATGAAAACCTTAATAAGAAGACGGAACAACCTTATAGGCCACATCTTGAGACATGATGGCCTGATGAAGACAATCGTTGAAGGACAAGTGGAAGGCAAGAATGGAAAAGGAAGACCCCGAACAAAATATATGGAACAAGTAAAGAGAGATGTGAAAGAGAAGAAATACGTAGGTGTGAAAAGATTAGCTGATAAGAGAACTGAGTGGAGAGCTGCATCAAACCAATCCTAGGATTGTTGACCAGTGAGGAGGAGGATCATGAATGAGTACTTTTCATCAAGTGGCTCTTCCCTGTCAAATGGAAATGGTGTCGATACCCCTAAAATCCAATCCTTAGAAGCTCTTGTTCTGTTCAATGACTCAAATTTTTAGTTTAACCGCATAAACCCTGACGTCTTGCAGAATTTTTTACCAAATGCCAAATCAAATTCCATTGTAATTGATGACATTACGGTGAAATGCCTGAAAGCATCATCTGCATCTGAGTTTCCAGCTGTACTTAATATTTTCAATTCGTATCTAGCACATATCCTGCTGTTCGGAAATCATCTTCGATTCAACTGATGAGTTAAGTTAAAACTCCTACTTCTCCAGTAGATTATCGACCTATATCTATCTTCTGTACCTCTATAAAACGTCTAGAAAAGGTAATTTATGCATAGGTAGTAGATTATCTTACCAGTCATCAGTTATTCGACACATTTCAGTTGGGTTTTCATAAAAAGTACTCGATACAGACAGCCTTTATTTAAGCCAGTGAAGATATTAAGTACGCTGTTGATAAAAAGATGTTGACTATATTGGTCCTGTTTGACTTTAGTAAAGCCTTTGATAGTGTAAAACATGCTCTTCTCGTATTACAATAAGAAATCTCAAACTTTCAAATTCATCCCTCAACTTGTTCCTTTCCTACTTAAATGGACATCGTTAAACTGACAAAGATTCTAAAGAAGTCATGTCCAACTGAGAAACAACATCTAGAGCAGTACCTCAAGGTCCTGTCCTTGGGCCGGTTTTGTTCTCGAGTATAAGAGACCTTCCAAATTGTTTTACATACATGATATTTGCAGATCAGAATAAACTTGGTGAAACCTAATAAGGTAAATGAAGACATATCCACCATCGCATCCTGAGCCAAGCAAAATTTCCTCGTGTTAAACTCCATAAAAACTTAATAATATTATTATCGGCATCTGTTGAACTCGTGTGTGAGATTTATATTTAATCAAAAGCAAGATAAACACATTCCCCCATGCTTAAAAGGCTCTCCTGGCTTAAGTCAAGGAGAAAATACATTATGGCTTGTTTCATGTTCATCTCCTCCATACTTACTAACTTCCCAGTGACCCATAAATGCTGACCGGGGTAATTGTTACATTCTGGAGCTGATTCATTTATTTGTTAATTGATACATTTTATGTTCATATAGTGTCAGAAGAAGAAATTTAGTTATTTTTTCATCTTTCTGTATGAATAATTTGTCTCTCCTAAATCTATTGTTAATTGATTTATTTATGGACATGTTAATGTTCATTTAGTGTTAGAAGAAGGAATTAAGTTTTTTATGTTGCTGTATGATTCTTTTGTTACCCCTATTGTCAGCTGAGTTAATTTCTTTATTTATGGATGTGTTTAATGTTCATTTAGTGATAGAGGGAGAAATTCAGTTTTTTCATATTGTTGCATGATTCCTTTTTTACCTCTCTGCCCATTGTCAACACACAACATGTTTTAAAGGATTTGAGAATCCGAGAATAACAAATGAATTTACATATTTTATTTATTTCATAGTCTATCCAGTGTGTGGTGGTGTTCAACATCTTTTTGTACTATTAAAATTTGGTCGAAAGGGGTTGCGAAGTTGATGTTTGTGGCAGCAGAATGCGTAGCATTTATTTAATGTGTGCTTCTATCGAAAGGTAGCACTGCCTGGAGGAAGACCAGAAGAGGACCCTTGGCACCTTAAGATATCGGGGCTAAGGATTTGGTGCCCTTAGCCGAGGAGTAATGAAAAATTTGTAGCGGGGAAATGAGTCTCATGTTATTGTGGAGGGTATTTCAGTCACTAGAAATGGGGAAGGGATGAGCTGTTGACCCTTGGGGCTCTGGACACCACTTAAGGCCTGTTTACATGATGCATTAACTCGTACGAGTGAATTTATGATTGCATGAACGATTTTTGTGGACCGGAACATAAAATGTGCAAATGTATGCATCAAGTTAGAACAGGATCTATATTCTGCTCATGCATTCGCACTTGTCGGATGGTTACACAGTGCATTTTGGTGTTCATACATATTGGCATTTACTCATATGTGTTAATTTATCGTGTAAATAGGCCTTAAAGTAAGTGACTATTTTTGGTTTCCCTCTTTCATGAATTTCATCCTAGTGATGAATTATTGATAAGTGTTACTCTTCTATTTGTTAGGGAAAAATAAGCAAATGAAGTATTCTTTGTTAAACTAAAAATTTCAATCTTCCAAGTTAGATTTATTTTGAAGAAAAGCAGGAGCGAACACTTTTCTTTCTTACTGCCCCTGTCAACTTTTATCCATAATAATTCTGTTGGCAAACATCCTAATATGTGCATAAATAGTAATTTTTGCGTGGTGCTTTGAGATTCATTATCAATGGTCAACAATCCTAATATTGCTTTGACACAGCTATCCACTCATTGTAAGTTCTCCTGTCAGGTCATCTTTTCACACCTATGTATTTCTTCTCTTCCTCATCCTTCTATACCTGTTACATATATTTTATTCTTTATTTTCCTTTTTCTTTCTTTTCATCCACTTGTCCCTGGACAATTGTCTTCATAAGGCGATCACTACTCAAGAAATGGCCAATTAGGCTATTTCTTCTTCTTATCAAAGTTTTCATCACGCTTATTTTCTCTCCTACTCTTCTTAGGACTTCCTCATTTCTTACTCAGTCGATCTATTTGATCCTCATCATTCCTCTGTAACAAATGAAAGCCTACACCTGTGGCAGATACATTTGGGGAGCACAGGGGGTGTGCACCCCCCCCCCCTTGTGGGACTGCCCACATTGCTGAACATTGCAGGGATAGCATTTCTTGAATATGTTTTTAATCAGTCTATCATAAAACTATCTCAAATTTTACATATTACTTGATTATTTTTAATTACGACAAAAATATAATACGGTAATAATATAATACGATACGGCTACAATAATAATATAATACGATATAAATAAAAAAGCGACGCAAGGCCACCATAGAAAACCAGAGTGATGACGATGGAGAGGCAGAATCGTCAAGGAAGCTATATGTCACCATCCCTTTCATTGCTAGAACGTCAGAAAGGATCGCCAGAATATTAAAAAAGCATGACGTGGTCACCAGATATAACTGTGTGACCAAGATAAGAGACTTCCTCCCCGGGCCCAAGGACATCATTCCTCAAGAACTGTACGAGGGGGTATACAAGGTGCCTTGCTCCTGCGGGAAATCCTACATAGGGGAAACTTGCCGCTCCATGCATGTGAGGATCAAAGGGCGACCAAGAACAAACAATGTCAGCTCTCTGCCATTGCCGAACATGCATGGTCGGAACCTGGCCACGACATCAAATTTGAGGAAAAGAAACTTTTAGTTAAGGAGTGCCGATACTTCCCAAGACAAATCAGGGAAGCAATAGAAATTCAAAAAACACCATTGAATTTCAATAGAGAAGATGGATACTTCCTTCACAGCGCATGGAAAAGAGTAATCCAAGAGAGAGCCAATCAGAGAGAAGCGCCCATTCAGACAGCCAATCACAGTGCAGCTCCCATCCAGCCTACGGGATATAAGCGAGGCAGAAACCGACAGCCGACCTGAAGACGCTGGCAGGATAGCCAGCGAAACTGTTGTCTACGAACAAGCTGACGCGGAAGGAAACCCTGAAGAAATGCAGAGATCAAACCATCGCCGCGGAAACCTATGTTCTAACAGATAAAAATATAGGTAGCTCAAATATCTTTTGTGTCCCCCTTAGGTTTTTTCTGTATCGGTTACTGGCCTACACCCTTGCTATCTCCACTGCTGCCATTGTCCATGCCTCACTTCATTACAGAAGCATACTCTAAGTGCAATAGTTTCCTTACTTAAATGCTTTAATTTCAACTATTAGTGGATCTTTATTTTTTTCTAGAATGCTGTCTTCCCCTGGGCTATTTTGCTGACAATTCCTTTCTTGCATCTCCCATCGCTAGTTATCCAGCTTCCCGAAAAGCAGTATTCATTCGTCTCTTCCAGTTTTTGCTTTGCTCTATTTCAATGCTAGTCTTGATTTCTTCTCTTGAATTGATTTCAAATTGCACGCACGGTTGTCCCATTGGAAACTTATTTCAAATACGTTTCATTTTGGTAGCTCTATATGTGGCTTCCCATTAAGATTTACAAGTTCATCACAGAAAAGTTTGCAAGAGCAACCAGTGTGAACTCCAGCTGCCAATCGTTTGCTCCATGTGTTGACTATTTTCAAGAATTTTTTTCTCTGCAATACCTAGGTACTAAGAACTTTCGAAATGCGAGTATTAGAAATAAGTGTTGGGAAAGAAATAAAAGCCTTTGTTTATATAAATTACTTTTTGTAATAATTTATTTTATTGAGCCCAAGTAGTATTTACTACATTAATTGGCTTTATATTGACAATAAAAACCTCATATTTCTATGCGTAGCACAGTGCTTAAATTTCTCTTTGGCTATAAGTATTCTCTATTGAGAAAAATGTTAAACTTATGGTAACAATTTTAGCCAAGTCGTGCATTATGCATTAGCTAGAGAATTCCTTGAGTACGGAGCTATACTCTAGCTGTAGTATTTTATTCTTTTTACATCAGTTGTTATGATTTTATTGTTACGTTATCAATTGAGATGTTGGATGGAATTTAATTATAATAAAAGGTTAGAGTTAAGATTTTTAATCCCCTCCAATGAAGAGGCTTTGATTCAAAAGTATACACAGCATATTTTAGTCAAAAAGCCTAAAGATACAGAAGACCCAATGTTTCATAGGGTATTAATACATAGAGAACCAAAACCATGGCTAATTTAAGCATTCTTTGTACTGAGGCTGGCTTCAGCAGTCATGCACTTGGTCTTGTATTTAAGTGAGTCTAACCCAGCATGTAATGGAGTATCAAGGTACAACATAGTGTCACAAAAGATACTTCAATGAAAACTTATGACTTGAAAAAAACACTGAATCATTTTACCATTAATATTGATAGTGCACACACTCTCTGTTACATACATGATAATCATTTCTTATAGGCAGTAGTTTGATGATTAAAAAAAATAGTTAGCTATATTTACACATTAATAATTGGAATATGATGGCAATACATGAGGCTAGTTTAAAGCTTGGTTCAGTGGTAGCATGGGTTGAAATTCCATTTAATGTCCAACTCAACATGTATTCCAAGCTATTTACTTTCAATACTGTTTGAATTTCATTGATCTCTTTTCAAACATGAGTTTCTTCCAGCTTTCATCAAGCTCTATTTTTTTATCTTTTTGTGTGTCAAAAAACCAAAGGTTGACCATGTGGTGCAATCAAAGTGTCTCCATAATGAGCATTGGACCTAAGTTTTGTTATATTTTAATCTGTAAAGTACGTAAATGTCATCAGGCAGCAATTAAGCCTTAATTGAATGCTCTGCATTTTGAACCATATTTTATGACTGGTGTGGAATGAGGTTATGTTCAACTTTTGCAATCCTCTCACTAACCATAATTTGAATGAAATGTTTCTGTAAGTGCTTGTTGGTATGATGATGATACATGTAATCTGAAATGGTGAAAGCATATTTTTGGGAATTCTATTTCTGGTTGGCTGTCATATTTAGAGATTATTAGGTAGTCTAATAGTTAAAAAATTAACTAGCTTTCTAATTCGCTCCAAGCTAGAGCGTTTTATGACAATTTATTCATCATTTGCCAGCATAGAAATTTGATGAAGTCGATGAAAATGCAGAAGGCACATTAATGAAGTCATGTTAGAATGATTGCCTCACGCCCACATTTTGTGAATATTAAATTAAACACACTCAAATATTTTTATTAACAGCATCTAAAGAGACCTATTTTCTTAAAAACATATTATTTAGTGATATAAATATTCACTATAAATGCATGGATTAAATGATGGCTGCAGTATTATCCAAAACTAGACCTTTCAATTAGGATACCTAAAGTTTGACTGGAAGACTTTCGTGATTTTGTCATTTTTTGAATGCCTTCAAATTTATCTGTATAGATTGAAAAATAATGAAGTGGCTTTACACCACACAATACTGTGCTGCTTTAAGTTTGGTATCTTTGAAAACATTTAAAATCAATTTTATGCTTGGTAGATAAATAATGAAATCGATGAATGATATTCACTGATTTATTCCTCTTTTTTAAGACATGGGAAATATATATTCTGAGAGATTTTTCATTATAGGGCATAGGGCATTTATATTTTATTTACAACCAGGTGGGATTCAATTTGTAATGCACATGCAGTGTAAAGTAAATTTCATCTGGGTGGACCTTGTGATGACAGTGATTCATAATATCTTTGAGGGATGATCATTTTGTATACTAAAGGGGGTAATTATTTACAAATAATAGGCTGTCAATTAAATTTTTTATTTTTCATTGATTATTGTATTCTACATTTTGAATTCTTTCTTAATTTTGAAATATATCAAGAGAGATAATGGAATTGGTTTTTGTGAATTTAGGCTGGCTACTATGCTCATGATTTTTTTGTGTAGCTGTGGTGTTTTTTCTATCACATTGGGAATGTGGCCTTAGATTATCAACCCTGTATGTTGGTGATCAAATTGTGATGTGTTTAGTGATTGCTTTGAGTGAATTTATCAATACCTTGGAAATAACCTTCATAGTCCCTCTTCAAAATATTATTTAAAGGAAGCCAATTTATGCTATTATTTACTGCTCAGTTCAGCAAAAAACCTCATTGGTAAGAAAAAAGGCAAATGAATTATTAAGTAAATTACTCATTTGGGAAATCTTTGTAAATCTTTGGTAAATCTAAATTACTCTTTGGTAAGTCTTGAGAATCTGCATCCTTCATTTGTCATCTCTGTTAGTGGTAATGCTGTAGGAATGAGTGATGAAAGTATTTGAACATCAGACGCTTAAATGTATTATGGAGTGCTGAGATTCAGTGTTGTTTACAGAGGCAATTCAGAAATATAATAGTAGAATTAATTTTATGGCGAAATTGATTCATGTATTATTTGAATAAATTTATATTTTGGTTGAGAGATATCATGGAATAGTATTGGTCTCCATTGAGGCACCTATCCAAACTGTAGTTAATATAAATTCTTTTATTCAGTCCAGAACTGAACTTCATGAATTTATGTTACTTGCAAATTTCTCTTAGACTCTGTAAAGACTAATCTATTTAAACATCAATCTATTATGTATGTACCTGCAGTGATAGGAGAACCTGTTATTAACTACTTAAGAAAACATTTTAATTCTAAGTCTCACAATACAGTGTGTTTGATTTGAATTCTCTGTTCTATAACCAAATGACAGTTCTGCAAATAGTGTACATTAAAAAAAGCAACTTTGTCATGTCCAATCATCATGACTCTCTTTCTGAGGGGTATTTGCTGTAGATGTATTACTAAACTGTGATTTGTTGGATGGATTAGAAACGAAAATTTTCAAAATCATTTGTAGTAATTATTTTTTAAACTTAAAATACAATACTTAAGTTTTATTATTTCTTGAAACACATTGTTAATCAAAACACACCACATGAAATCTTTGTTAAGGAGAATGAATTATTTTGTCGAAAGTTCTTATGAATGGTTCACAGTATGTACAAAACATACTTTTTTCTACCTCCTTGTACTGATGCACATGTGGACTCATTATCCACTTAAAGTGCTGTAATTTCTGCTGCTTCTGCCGTCATTTTCCCACGAAGAGTCGCAACATCGTCTTCTATTCGCACAAGCAGCTTCATTTTCTGAAAAATGAAAGAAATTTTGGATTCCGATGATTCATGTTTTAAAAAATTAAATCTAGTCTGGAGATTGCATGTTCGTTATTTTGGAATTATGGAGGAATGATTTTTTATGAATTTATGCATGAATGTTGAGTGAATTTATAAATACATATTGGGGCATACTCATTTTTGTAGTGATCGTTTAATTTAATATTTACCTTCTCTTTTCCATTTCCAAAAATGTATTTGTGAATGACTGTTGAAGCCAAAAGTTGGTCAAAATAGAGGCATTAGAAATGCATTTGTGATTTCTGTCTGTTTAGCTATACCCTATTGGAAATTTCTTATAAGTCTTACAGAATTCTTATAGGATTCTATAAGTCTTACAAAAATTCTTATGAGAACTCTGCATTTCTTATAGAATTCTACAAGAATGTTGCGCGGGTCGCATAACTTTCAGGTTTTTATCCAGCAGGCGTGTCACCATAACTTATGTTGGCAATTGATAATTATTTAAGGAATTCTACATAAGATAATTTTTGTAAATTATATATAACTCTTTTTTAAGTAATGTTCTGCTAATTTTCTGGTGTTTTCAGCATGGTATTTGACATAAATGGTCCCAAGAAGTGGAGGCTTCTTTA
Organism: Ischnura elegans; assembly: GCF_921293095.1. Classification (NCBI taxonomy): domain Eukaryota; kingdom Metazoa; phylum Arthropoda; class Insecta; order Odonata; family Coenagrionidae; genus Ischnura; species Ischnura elegans. The sequence goes on along the minus strand of NC_060259.1, from coordinate 112,169,150 downwards.
TTGCGACTTGTTAGCATATATATATCCCTGAGGGCTCATGAAAAATTGTAGACTTATAAGATCTGTCTGTTTCGAGTCTACAGATAACTTAACCGATGGAAGTTCGATATGGGCCACGAATAACCACGATGTATACTACGATTGCATACGTTGCAGGATACAGTTAACATGGTTCCCTAGCAACCTAACAACCAAACCTTGTTAGGTTGCTAGGGATTGCTTTTATATGTTAATCATTCACTATGTCTTTTTGATAGCAGTTTAATAAAATAAGTTGTGTGCTTCTAACCAAAATAAGGCATTGACCTCATTTGGTAAGTATTACAAAACTGGCATTCCTAAAATTATGTTACCTTAAACAGACAGTTTCGTTGAATTTTAAACTTTTCATCATTAATTTAGATAGATATGTATATTTTTTCAGATTGTGGCATATGTAATATAAGTGGAAATTTTAATGAAAATAGTGTCCCAATGGACAAAGTGAATGTTTTAGTCGTCTCTGAAGAGAATGAGAATGGATTTTGTATGAGTAAACCTAAATAACATCTGCACAATTATTATTTTATGGAAAATACATAAACTATTATTCTTAATCAGTGTTTCTGTGATTCCTATTAATTTCCCTAAATCTTGCACTTATTGTTAGCCATTTTCTACGTATCCTTTTCTCCAAATGGCATCAAATTCCATTTTAATTTGTCTATTTCTTTCATTAACTATCCAAAATTGCATGTAGAGGTCATTCTCTCTGGTATCTCAAATAAACATTGCTGATATACATTTGATTTATCAAAATTTCCTTTTCCTTCCCGTATAATTTCTTGAAGTATTCCAAGTCGAACTTGAATTTTATTTCATTTGCTTCATCAATTTTACAGGTTAAATCATATTTCAAGTTGCAATTCCTGTATCTTTCATTGCATAGTGATTGCCCAAGTCATATTCTATTATCAGTCCATCATTGTAGGCTATCATTGGTTTCATTGATTTTAGTTTCTGTTAGCATGTGGGGACATTAACCCTATGCAGAACCCATGACCTGAAGGACCTCTATGGTATCTTGCCTTGTCTGGCCAGTCAGGTGAACTTTACAGAGCTTGAATTTCCTTGCTTGATGTACACTAATGATAGACATCTACATTTGGTTCATGGGAAATCATTTGGTTTGCTGTATACCAGATATAGGCGTCTACATTTGGATTAAAGTAGGTGTAATGCTAACTTTGTACTCTCAGGTGGGATGTATATCTTATGTAGCTTTTTATATAAATTTGCACGAGTGTTTTAAGCATGATGATGTGGTGTTTATAATAAATATTTCCATCAGAAAATTTCTTATAAATAACATTTTTTATTTGATATTTATAAGAAATTTTCTTATAAGAATAGTCCAATAGGGTATATGTACTTGGGTTGCCTCAACAAGCTCACCTTTATCATCACGTGGGAACAACGGTTGAACGTCAACCAAATATAACAACAGGATGAAATTTATTTGTGTACTTGGTGCATTTAACACCTTCCTTTTACTTCCTGTTGCATGTACATGAATATCTTTCACAGTAATCTATAATGTAGCAAGGTGAAAAACACTACCATTTAGAAGTGGAAATAAAATATAGAAAGTTTTTTTTGCCATTTTTATACAATTGATATATCATATATATTTTTGTTATTTTGCTTGAGATATGGGCCCTTACTGTTTGGAAGTCTCCAGGTGTCTTCATCCAGAGGTAGATCATATATCCAGGTATGCACAACATGGATGACAGAGCTGTCACCCATCCTAAGAAGTGACTCCACCAGGGATACTCATAATCTAAGTATTTGATGGGCTTCCACTGCACTAGATTGAAGATGAACACTCCCTAGGAAAAAATAGTGTAGGTACTGGTAAGATTAGTCAGATCATGATTTCAACATTTATCATAAATATTTTATTTCACCTTACTAATTGAGGGCATAAAATGATTGCCCAGTGACTCTTTATGGTTGGTAATTGAGTGAATACTACATACCACTGATAATATCGCAAAAAAGAGACATTGAACCTGCACTTTATGACACTAATCAGATTGCTCTTCATCTTTTGAATCTTTCTTTCACTTTTTGCATTCACAATAATGATTTCTTGAAAATTAAGTTAAGATCCCAATGTTAGTGAGTAAGTGTAGGTCCTTTCGCATCTTTTATACTTTTATTCTATTGCATTTTACTAAAATACTGTGGGCACTTTAAATAAGAGTGTCACTGTCTTTGTTCAGGAACTTTGAAATTGATGCAGAATTCTATACTCACAAAGCAAATCAGAGGTGTTGCAATGGTCCAACAGAATTTCCACCACATGAATGGGTAGTATCCAATCATGTCTTTGATTCCATCATAGAAGCGATTTACTCCATATGCCCAGGAAATGGCAATGCACTCAAAAAATATGAGGAAAAGTAAGCAGAAACCACTCACAGCATACGAATCCAGTATTTGGAACACATACATACCACCCTAAAAGAAAAAGAGAGCATTTGAATTTATTAATGGGCATTTCATTCAGATTCCTGAAGAAGTAATGTGACCATATGCACATCTCAATGACAATTTTGCTCTTAATTTTTTCCTTAACTTGTTCACAATAGAATGAAATAGACATTAGCATTGAGTGAATTTTTTTAGGGTTTTAAGAGTGGAGTTAAGGAAAATTCTTCTCCTACTGATGTTTAAGATCAGTGTTGGAACATGGGGGTGAATAAAGCTAGGGGCTTATAGGAAAATGATTGTCTTTGTTTTTTAAGCTGGATACTGTGCCCATTTGAGATTCATAGCCATTGTAGTACTCCCAATGCATATACAAGCAATATTGTGCCAACAAAATTTTAATGTCAACTTTAGTTAAAGTAAAAAATATTATGGGGTGTCCTCATTTAATTACTTAACCTACCATCACATTTATTTTCCTCCCCCTGTACCCAAAAGATTTAATGGTCATCATGAAGAACAGACTACATATTTGTAATGCACCACATAAATTACTGCCTAGTGTTCACTAAATATTTTTTTCAAAATTTGAGCTGGCATTTTTAGCTCTCATTTGATTTTTTTTTCGAGTCTTCCCAAATTTATGTTAGGAAAATGACACGCTAATAAGATTGAGGGTGCACTAGAGGTAGTAATTGAAACTTAAATAGGTTTATCTGAACCATTAGTGTGGATGAAAAAGAGATGCAATATTTCTGAAAATGAAAATAAAATGTAGTGGGCTGAATTACCTTTGAACAATGACCTTGAGTAATGTCTGGAAAGCCCTACCAGAGCCGGCCTTAGGGCGGGGCGACCGGGGCGACTGCCCCGGGCCCCGCGCTTTGGGGGGCCCCGCGTTCGTGAAAAAAAATTAAAATATACGATAGTTTGAAAACGCAATTTCAACTATTACTGTATTGTTAAGTCCGTGCAAGACAAAAAATAATATTATGAAAAAGGAATAATAATGCAGTAATTTAAAGTAAAAAGCGCGCTTTTTATATTTATTTTACGTTATAATTTTATGAATAAATGTAATTAAAAATTTGATTTGTATTATACTATTTTGAACTCAAAGGCGTGATGGTATCATAACGGCGTAATTACGAAGTCTGAATTTGGTAGGGGAACACATACTTAGCCAGAGAGTGGTAGGGATTCAAAATGCTCGAGTTTGTAGATGGGGTATAGAGTTTAATATTTTAAGTGAAGGGCCCCGCACTGAAGGTTCGCCCCTAGCCCCGCACCTGCTAGCGCCGTCACTGAGCCCTACTTTATGCCAATAGGATAGAATGAAAGTGATTTTTTCATGTCTAATGATTAGAGGTGTGTACATAGTTAACCAAAATTTTAACTTAACCTCAATTGAATTTTTCATGCAGTGGAAGCAAGTGACAAATTCAATTGCAATCCACTGAAAGTGCATTTTGCTTTTTGTTCTTTTAATTTATAATTCAATTGTTTTTTAATTTATTGTGTGTGTTCATCCAATGATTTGATATCAGATTTCCGTTAGTGGTACTAGTACCTACTTCCTGAGTTTTTTTCTCTCATAGAATTAAAAGGGCACAGAATTATTTTGTCATGCTAAAAGTGCGTTTTTCATCTTATTCTGGTTATTAAATAGCTGATGATGATCAGTAATACTTACTCTATTTTTTGCATTTATTTTGTGCATTTTAACAATAGGGTGGTTTCCTATTATTTTTTTATTGCCTAAATCGAAAGATTATTACTCCTGGAGTACGTATTTCACGCTTTTAGATTTTTAAATGACGATATCTATTTTTCGCGATTAAACGAAAAGTGAAAAATTTCAAGCACGCGAAAACGTGACGCGTAAGTAGGAATGATGGGAAAAAGTCCGTGCGACGCATTTCTGGTTCCCCCTCCCGCCTTGTGAGGTGACCTTGATCAAAGCTCTGAGCGCTGATAGGACGCAGGATGCTAGCGGGTAGCTGAGTACCTTGCTGGCTGGTAGCGCTTTGCTTAAAAAAGGTTTATTAATACCTTATCAAACGAAGAAAACTCTCCGACCTTAGCCAGTTTTAATAGGTGATTATTAAGACATGTTTCCCTGAGCTCTGTGCCTCATGCATGCATGTACCTCAACGATGTGTAACTCCTATCCTCTCGTGTAGAAACTAGGTCCCTGTGACGTCACGTGGAGTGGAATCGCATGGGCGCCAATCTGGCCTTTTTCAAATGAGGATAAAATTTGACCCTTGCCATTCGTCTAAACCGGTATTTCAAAAACCAAATAATTTGTGTATTATGAATACAGTAATGGTGGGCAACGAATCGCAATCAATGCCTTTCGTTTTCTTTGATGAAGGAAACTACCCTATTGTTCAATTTATTCCGATATGCAGGAATTTATGAGTCTTTATTTAGCAATAATTAATTTTTGAACAAAAAATAAAAATTTGGCATGGGTTTCTTTGGTTAGTTGATGAATCTCTTGTCTTAACCCTTGAACGGCTAGCGTGCCCATATGGGCACAGCTGCAGTGGTCTAAATAATTTCGTATAAATTCTGACCCAAACATTATAGAGCATGCTGTTTTCGCCAAAAATGATTACAATGTATCACTTTATTCGGTTCGTGTGCTTACGGCCAGCATTTATACCAGCAGTTGACTGTGGCATTACAAGTATTCTTACTCACTCTGTTCGAGGTGGCAAAAGAGGAAAAATGGCGAAGTGTCTTCAGTAAATGCGATTTTTTCCCTTTTTATTTTTTATACTCGGCTAAGTATTTAATCTTATCCTCATAATGAATGCTGTCAACTTCGGTTTCTTTTGCCAGCATTGTGATTTCTTTCGTATGAAACAAGGAATTTGAATTTATTTTAGGGTGATCCCATATGGGCACGCTAGCCGGTAGCCGGGGGTGTCTTTTTTGGCTGGTGTCCTTCGCTACAAACGTCATTATTGGGTCTGTTATCAAATAATTTTGATGTAAAACGCTAAGTTGCTGTCAATCTTTCATTTTTTTCTTATGTCACTCGATTTTAACGACTTCAATATTTTTTGCTGTATTTTTTTGTAATATTTCCATTAATTTTTAGTACAAAAAATACATTTTATACTATTCAACACTTTTATTCATGGTGCTTGCATTATACTTTGCTCAACTATCTAGTATGAAGAATGATACGGCTATTTTCTACCACTGGTATACATACCCAACAATCAAGGGCATGGTGGAAGGGTGGATGAGAAAGCTAAAACTTGATGAATCCATGATAAAATATTTTGGCAATCATGGCTGCCAACAGTTCATACGGGGTGAACCTATAAGTTTCGGCTTTAAAATATAGTGCTTGAATGCTCCTCAAGATTACTTGGTGGAATTCAGCATATAGCAGGGACTGAGTGCTGAAGAAAAAAATAACTACCATAAATTCGTAGGTAAATGCTCTTTGTATTTGCTTATCATGTTGGACAATTTACTAGAGCAAGCGATAAATCTTTTCCATTTATTTTGACAATTGGTTTACTAGCTTTCCTCTTATAAGTCAGTTAAAATCTCAAGGATGTGAGAGTACTGGAACAGTTCTGAGAAAAAGGATACTCAAAGGTCGAAAAATCAGCTAGCTAAGCAGCCCCGCTGCTCCCATGCTTTTGCACGGGAGGAAAAAGGGAATATTGTTGTTGTTAGATAGAATGACTTTTCGGTAGTGACTGTCAAGTCACCTTACCAATGTGTACACCCACTCAATAAGGTCACGAGATTCCCGCGTGTTACCTCAAAAATGGTACAAGTTAGGCAGCCAGCAGTGGTCTCTAGCTACAATATTTAGATGGGCGGAACTGATCTCACGGATCAAAATATCAACAGTTACAGGCATTTTATCAGAGGAAAAAATGGTGATGGTCCACATGAAGCTATTTCCTTGATGCCGTCATTGTAAATGCCTGGATCTATACGGAAAATTCTGGTTCAAATATACCACAGTAAACCTTTAGGCGAGAGATTGCACAAGTGTTTTTGTAACGAAGATGTACCTTTCCCAGACCTGGTGGTCGTATTTAATATTCCCTATCAAGTGCAACTAATCATAGAAAGTCTGATGACATAAGGTATGATGGCAGGGATAACCAATTTGTCCCGTTTCATTAGACGCCAATGTTCTTATGAAGAATATTCTTCCCGCGCGCGCTCAGACTCAGGCTAAGTGCCCAGGTCTTTGCCTTCAATGAAATTCTAACTATCATACTCGGCAATTAAAAACCCAATATATAGTATTCAAAGACTCTACCAGCAATATAGGACTAATTTTGTAAATAAACTCATCGATAATGTGTTTTTTTATTCAATAACTGTTTTCAAATCTGAGTTTTAAACTGTTAAGATCTTTGGACAGCCAAAAAATGTTTAAACCGAAAAAATATAGTATAATGATTTGAAATTACTTCTAATTGCCAAATAAAAGAAGTATTATAGGTAAATGCGAAAATATATGGCATGTCACGCAGTAAAAATAAGAATTATAATGGTTCGAGCGATTCTTCTGCAGAATGCAGACCGGTGGCCGGAATGGCTAGCGTGCCCATATGGGCACACCCCCTCTAGCAAGAACGAATCGACAGAATTTTAAAACAAAGTGTTTATCTGAATCCTTGGGAGGTAATTAAGCAGTTTTTAACGGAAAAAAAATAAAACTCCGAAAAAAAACTCCGCTGTTTAAGGGTTAAAATCTTTCATGGATGTCCAATAATGTGCTTGCATTAATTTAGTTGTTATTTTGATTTATATATTATTATTCCCCTTACTCCATGAATATCTCATTCAAAATATTTGCAGTGAGATTGAAATATTCTCCATGTGTTCCCTCTTGCCTTTTGCATGATACATATAGTATATTCTATTCCCCTTGGTCGTAACTGAAGGTTGATCACGGGGAGGGTTTCTTTGTTTTCAAGGAGCTCTCCTATGACTTTGGCAATCAGGAGTGTCAGCTCTGCCTGAAACATCACTCTGACTTGTGATACCTTCCCTCAGCATTGCATCTTTATCCATTTGAAAATAGCTACTCTTGTTTTATAAGGGCACTTATTCAAGAAATGAGGGTTACTCCAAAATTTACCTGGGATACACATGAAAGACCTATGAGATATGAGAGGAAGCAGACAATAGCAATGAATATTTCCTTGCGACGTCGTAGAAGATGAGGCCATTCATCTACCATGGCTGTGATGAAACCTTCCATGGTACAAAACTGGAAAAAGAGGACATGAGAAATGTTGCTTTACTATCTGGCTCAAAAGGTCATATTTGTTTTGAAATACCATAGAGAACAAAGGAAGCACTTAAACGTAAGGAATTAATGTGAAATATACCTGGCTGTCGAGGCCAATGAATAATAGCATGAGGAAAAACAAACAGGCCCAAAGTGGTGAGCCTGGCAATTGAAGTACTGCTGATGGATACGCTAGGAATGCAAGACCAGGACCTGAAATGACAAAATTGTAAGGATTCTATTGAGTCTGAAAACACTATAGTAGTCGAGAAAATTTAGGAAAAAAGCCATTTATTGTAAAAAAAATTTGTTAGTCAGTATTCATTTAGGAAAATACTAATCCAGGTGAAAAATTATTTATTGCTCTTACTGTTCACCCATGTTTTAATGTTTTTTCCTGCAAGATTTTTTTCCATATGGGTGAAAATATGTCATTATTGCGTAGTTATGCATGCTATTGATGTTAAAGGGTACTGGCAGTTTTTCTTCCACGGTCATTCATTCTAGACTACCATAATAATTTCTGGTGGAAGAAGAGAACACGGAATTCAAAGTTTATTAATATTTCGCAAGTCAAACCTAGTGTTTAGTGCAATAGTCATCATAGATTTCTGTCAGATGTAGCATTTTCCATGTGCACACTGTAAAAGTTGCATTGCTTTGACGATTCCTTATTATATGAGATATTTGTGGTTCCTAACATCCTTATTTCCTGTGCACATAACTTGGAAGTAAGGAGTTGGAGCTATTTGTTTATCACTAAGTGTCATTCAGTCTCATGAAAATTATTCATACAATGGCAATTGGTAAATACCTGAGGCGGCCACTTCAGCGACAGGCTTTTGCTGTTCGTGCGCCATGAAACCAACAACTGAGAAGATGACAAATCCAGAAAATACACTTGTACTGGAGTTTATGGAACAAACTATCAGAGCATCCCTGAAATAAAAGAGTTAAATTTAAATATTTCCAGTCAGCAGTTGGAGCTGAAATGCAATCTATAAGCTATTTGTTGAAATTACAGAACTATTGGTATCAGAGCAGAAAATGGAGGGGTTTGACATTGTTTAAGATGAAAGGAAGTTTGCTTCTAATGAGGATGCTTTCTTACTTGTAAACGTTATTGTTGAATTTGTTGTAACTCCCAAGGGCTACTAATGTTCCCAGGCCAAGCCCATAAGAGAAGAATATTTGTGTGACAGCATCAATCCAGACCTAAAAAGATGAGGCATATTTGCATGATTTAAGCACTATTTTTTACTAATAAATTGGTTTTTCTATTTTAATTCTATGTCTATACAGTATGGATCTGTTACAGCAGATATGAAGTAATATTGATTTTGATTTTTACAATTATAATGTACTTTACTAAACAATGGTTGACGGCGGCCAAAAATTCTAATATAAATTTCCCCAATCATACATGTTGTCCATCCATGGGCGATAAATACATTGTTTAATACTCTGAACCACTTGCTGAAATGTCTTCTATTGATGTATGCCCTTGTTGGGCTATCTAGTATAGTGAGTCATTACTTGCTATTTTCCTCCAGATATTTTTATATGGAAGAAATTACTATGGATAAGATTGGTATTTTGGTGTTTTCACATGGTGGCATGGATGGGAGTTGTTTGAGATTTGCAGCACAAAAGCTATACACTCTTGTGTATATTTGTGACCAGATAATAATTTTGATATGGTTAGGTAAATTATCCGTGAGGCAAAGGCACTTCTCATATTATAGTGAAACGCTGATATAGGCTGCCTTGAATGGCCTGTTTTCACTTCATTTCACCTTGAATCCACCTTATATTCCCTTGCTATGGCTCACCTACCAGGTAAATGCCTATGGATGCGTGACATGTTGACTGCATAAAGGGGTAAGAAGGTGATGCAAAATCTATGCAAGCATGTTGTGGGTGGCAAGTAGAGAAGCTTATGTCATTGAAGTACTGGCACTGATACCTTGCATTGCATTTCCTTGTAGGACCTTGTGTTCGCTCCTGAATATTAAGTATTTCTTTTGGTTTTTTTCTATTGCAATGACAGATCGCTTCTGTATATGTACAGGTAACATGTCATCCATCTATATAGCTACATAGTACTTTTTGTAATGATGGAAAATGATGTGAGAGTAGGTCATACAAGGCTGCTCATCTCATCCGTTTTCCCCTGAGGGAATGCTGGGAGATTCTGAGTGGGCCCTTATGAATGATCAAGCAAAAAATATAATGTGGCTGAATTTAGGATAGATACCCAAGTAGCCACCCAATATCGGGCTTGTCACTATAGTGGCATATCCTGACAATGACTCTAGGGTCTGAAGTCTGCAGACTTTTATGGAAACAAATGGTGGATGAGACCCTCCAGACAGAGATTTACCATGGAAACTTATATTTTTGGAATTGTCTTTCAATCTGATTGGACTCAAAGACTCTCTAAGTTCATGAATATCTTATTGTTAGTTGCTGATATCTCGTACACGCTAAATAATTAGTTTTATGAATAAAATGCTCTTGGAAAATGTGGGAGGGTTGGCAATGTTGGCTATGTCTCTTAGCTGACCTCAGTCTCATCCACATTTGATTTCTTTACTTTTTTACTTCACGGAACCCTGATAAAAATAAACTCCACCATGGTGGGTACAGGAAGGGTAGCATCCTTCATGGTGGGTAGTTACCCTTGCACGACCCACGCCCTATCCACCATTAAGGGTAAGGGAAGGATAGAAAAATCCTTCGTGTACCCTTCCTTGGAACTCCTTCCCTTACCATCCGTGTACCCTTCCTCTACCCACCATTAAGGGTAAGGGAAGGAGAGAAAAATCCTTTGTGTACCCTTCCTTGGAACTCCTTCCCTTACCATCCGTGTACCCTTCCTCTACCCACCATTAAGGGTAAGGGAAGGATAGAAAAACCCTTCGTGTACCCTTCCTTGGAACTCCTTCCCTTACCATCCGTGTACCCTTCCTCTACCCACCATTAAGGGTAAGGGAAGGAGAGAAAAATCCTTTGTGTACCCTTCCTTGGAACTCCTTCCCTTACCATCCATCTACCCTTCCTATACCCACCATTAAGGGTAAGGGAAGGAGAGAAAAATCCTTCGTGTACCCTTCCTTGGAACTCCTTTCCTTACCATCCGTGTACCCTTCCTTGGAACTCCTTCCCTTACCATCCGTGTACCCTTCCTCTACCCACCATTAAGGGTAAGGGAAGGAGAGAAAAATCCTTCGTGTACCCTTCCTTGGAACTCCTTCCCTTACCATCCGTGTACCCTTCCTATACCCACCATTAAGGGTAAGGGAAGGAGAGAAAAATCCTTCGTGTACCCTTCCTTGGAACTCCTTTCCTTACCATCCGTGTACCCTTCCTTGGAACTCCTTCCCTTACCATCCGTGTACCCTTCCTCTACCCACCATTAAGGGTAAGGGAAGGAGAGAAAAATCCTTCGTGTACCCTTCCTTGGAACTCCTTCCCTTACCATCCGTCAACCCTTCCTCTACCCACCATTAAGGGTAAGGGAAGGAGAGAAAAATCCTTAGTCTACCCTTCCTTGGGACTTAGCATTTATAACTGAAGAAAACATATCGTGAGAGTGTCTCCTCAGCTACTTTCACCTTCTAAAGAGTATTGAGTTCCGTAAAAGAACGTAAGCAGTCTTTGAAAGCAAAGATAGACGGGCTACACAACTAATCTTTAAAATTTCCTTAAGGAAAACAATAATATACATATTCAGTGGCGTAGCCAGGGGTGGGGTCCGGAGGGTTCGGACCCTCCGCCCCCCCGAAGTATAAAAACACAATCGTTTTCCTTCATAAAAGAAATCAAAATATTGAAAAATAATGCATTTAAAAAAATATTTCTTTGACTATTGAAGTTTTTTCGATTATGAAAAGTGTTTGAATAAGTTGAATCCCAAATCTTACTATCCTGTTTTTCAAAACTTTCCCCACCTGGTTTTGGACCCCCCCCCCCAAACGAAATTCCTGACTACGCCACTGTACACAATAGTTTCTATAATTGTGTGAAAAAAGCTCATTTTGAAGTTCTTCCATTCACGTTTTAGGATGTAACCTATTTGTGTGGCTGACAATGAGACATTGCTAGAGTGATGTTCAGTATTTGAATGCCGATCTTATTTTCTGAAACGAAATAGGTGTCGTAGAAAAAAGTCACAGCTTTCTTCCTCATAGGCCCGGGTGCGATTTTCATCTTAAGATTTTGTAGCTTAAGTTCCGTTGAGAAGCCATCTCTGTCAAGTACCTCGATAGCCGAGGTTATTACATCACTCGTTCATGATCCTCTAATGTGTAGGTCCTGGGTTCTAGACCATGTGCAGGCTAATTTTTTTTCTGCCCTATAACTTTAGAAATCACTGTTGCAACTCATCCCCATTCGTTTAATTTAGTTTATTAGCGATTTTTTAAATTTTTATGTTAATTTATGGATTTTTAGTTTTTATATTAATCCTACCCTTCCTGTACCCTCCATTGAGGCTGGCCAAACCCTTCCCGTACCCTCCAGGAAGGAGAGGGCTTACCCACCAATGTTCTAAAATACCCTTCGTGCACCCTTGCTGATGGGTACAGAAAGGGTACACCTATCCTTCCTGTACCCTTGCTGAAGGGTACACTTATCCTTCCTGTACCCTTCATCGAGGCTGGCCAAAACCTTCCCGTACCCTCCAGGAAGGAGAGGGCGTACCCACCGATGTTCTAAAATACCCTTCGTGTACCCTTGCTGAAGGGCACAGGAAGGGTACACCTATCCTTCCTGTACCCTCAATGGAGGGTAAACCTCGACTCCTTAATGGAGGAGTTTATTTTTATCAGGGAAGCGATGCTGTGGGATAGTTGTCAAGTTGGATAGTGAAGTATGTATTATTGCTTGCATTTGACAATATTTTTAAAGTCAGGAAATGGAGCCAGCACATTTTTAAAGATGATTGATTTAGCAATATAACTTAGCAGAAGTGCATAAAAAGAAAATGTAATTTTATTATAACATTTACTGATAATTTGCTCACATGTTTCTCTACTTTAAGACCCTGGAATAAAAAAGGGTATTTACCTAATAATAATTTCGGATTTAAGACCTTGGAATGAAAGAAACACACCCATGCAGACATTTAAGCTATTGAATTATTTTTCTTCACAGTTCTCATAGGCGTTTTTTGATTTATACAGAAAATCTTTGTTGAAATTTATTAAGATCAAGATATAGTCATTGCCGTCAAAGTTTGACTAAGCAGTGGTGCACAAGTTCATGTTAATAGCCCCTTATGCCCTATACAAATTATAGCCCATAACCCTTACGCTGTTATGCCGCCTTTGGGATTCCCTACCCTTTTCCCGAATCGTTTTTTCCGACGACCTTTTTCCCGATTTTTTTTCCGAATCCATTTTTCCCGAATAACCTTTTTCCCGAAAGCTTTTTTCCCGAAACCCTTTTCTCCGAAACATTTTTTACCGAACACCTTATTTCCCGATTGTATAAAAAACAAGCTATTTATCGTAAAATTCAACAAGTGGGACTCCAAGTCCCTTACATTGACCCAACAGATAGAACCCTCAAAACGACAGTTCATATGATGGCAGCTATAGCGTTTGTTCCAGTTGAAGACGTTGAAACAACTTTCGACCTTCTAAGAAAATACGCGGATAAAAATATTCCGACTTGAGCCAATTATGAAATATTTTCAAGAAACATACGTTATTGGTGTAAAAGCTGTTGGCAGACGACGCGCTGTTCCTCCTCGATATCCTCCTAGTCTATGGAATCAACATGAAGCTACAAAAGCAGGTTATGCAACAACAAATAATGCATCTGAAGGTTGGAATAACAGCTTTAGGTTACTAGTCGGGAAAAACCCCCCGGATTTATACTCTGTAAAAGAGCTGCAGAAAGAACAAGCTGACACAGAGATTGCCTTGATTGAATTAAGTGTTGGGAAAAGTATCAAGGGCAAGCCAAAAAAGAAATGGTACGACGTGCACGAGAGGCTGAAATCGGTTGTAGAAGAATATGAAGATTACAAGAACGATAGGAATTTTCTTGAATTTCTTTGAGCTATCGCGCACAATATAATTTTCTAAAAAAAATTATGTATCTTGTGTATGAATATATATTTGGTTATGAAAAATATGAACTCATTTTCATACAATCGGGAAATTAGGTGTTCGGTAAAAAATGTTTCGGAGAAAAGGGTTTCGGGAAAAAAGCTTTCGGGAAAGAGGACGCGTTACGATTCGGGAAAAAATTCTTTCGGGAAAAAATTCTTTCGGGAAAAAGGTCGTCGGAAAAAACAATTCGGGAAAACGGTCGGGTACGCGCCTTTGGTGTTCATCCAACATAAGCAAATTATGTTAATGTGAGAATAATTGTCTGCATACCTCACCTATTCTTCCCTAAAATCTTATCCTTCCCTTACAGAAGTTCCTTAGCACACAATAAGCTGCATATCATTTTCTTCCATAAGAAAGCCATAAGAAACAGATAACTCCAGAGGTGCCCACTCCATGGGGCCCGAGGGGGCCCAAGCCCCCTCAAAAATTCGTTATGGGTGTGAGGAAAAACTGTGTCAGGCTTGTCGATTTTCCCCGGAGTGTCCAGATATCGAGATTCGACTTATCAGGGTTCTAATGTTTATCATATGACTCTTATAAAATGCTTAAAGAAATTAAAACTCACTACTTATAAAATTTCCCGGGGCAAGATCCCCGGTTTGGGCCCCCCAATATTTTTTGTAAGTCGGCATCCCTGATAATTTGTAGGGTACTTACGTCAGAGTCACCAAGTCGTGACATATCTGGTAAAATATAGAATCGGATCCCCTCTGCTGCACCAGGCAGAGTCACTCCTCGAATGAGCAGTACTGTCAGAAGGAAGTACGGGAAAAGGGCAGTGAAGTAAACCACCTGAAATTTGTGTAGAAATATTGAGTCAGTGTTGATCTGTGGCAGTTTGTTTTAATAAGTAAGATAAGGAAAAGATGAAAGGGAGAACCTTTCCAGTCCAGCGCACTCCTTTCCAAATGCAGAAGTAGCACATGACCCAGACCAGGAGGAGAGTGCCCACCAACTCCCACCGAAGGCCACCAACATGCTCCACGCCTTCCGTGATTTGAAGGGCCCTCCGTCTGAAACATTATAATGCCATGCATTTTATGGCTTTACCAATGACATTACAACTATTCCTTTTCAAGCATAAATGCTCTTAAGTGCTAAGGGTTACATTGGTCTTTTTAACCACTCCATTGAAGGCATGATATCAGCCTTTCTGAAAAGGCCCACATTTAACCTTACCTGGTCAGTTTACTTTAGATACTGATTTTAAAAAATTTGATATCATTCTGAGTATTATATCTGCAAGAATAAGAAGCTTAAATCTATTAACATGTGACACATTTTTAGGGCAATGGACGTTTTTATTTGTTACATTTATATGTATACATTTAGATTAAAATGAGTTTTCAAAAAATATTTTTTCATTGTGCACATGCATGTTATTTCAATTTTTAATGTTATCTTGAGAAATAATATTTTGAAAATATAAATTTTTTGTGTTAACATTTTCTTATGGTAATTATAATTATTGTTTCTTTCTGCCTCCAAAAATAATTAGAGCTTAATAAAGCTAGGAGGGAATATTACCTTGCAAGCATAGGGAAGGATATAGAAATTATCATGAAAGGCGTTGCGGGTTATTTTTGGACGCAATGTATTTGTGGTGAAGGCTCAGAGATAGGAGTTTTAAATGTAACAGTTAAAAAAATACTAGTTTGGGTGTGAAATTCTGAACTAGGTGTTGAATGAATGCAGTTATGGAGGGCAAGTGTAGACAGAGGGGATATTTCTTATATGGATAAATTTTTATGGGCAAAATAGCATGTGAAGGTTTTATTTTGAAAATATTTTAATTTATGATGACTTCTTGAGAAATTGCAATTATGTTTAATGAAGACAGCAGGACAGGGAAAATGGTTACTACCTATTCACATTAATTACGACATGTCAGTGCTTGGGATGAACAAAAGGTGGATGGAGGGACAATGGAGAGGATGAGGAGGATAATCCAGTGATGGCTTGCTGAATGGCAGTGGCTTTTTGAGTACATTAGCAGGGCTGGGCTTGGCTGGTCAGTTATTATCTAAATGCATAAACTGGAACTTGTTGGAAGATACTCTTGGCATTCTGAGTTTGTCGTGTACATGCCTTTGTGGGAAAATTGCATATTTGTGATTATATAGGCTAAAGTATGAATTTCTATGTTCCTGTCCATGTATGTATTGACTGTAGGTTTATATAGGGTTTGTTGATGCTTGAGTATCCCTTGATTGATGTCCCTGCAATGGATACAAGCTTGGGAAGATAGCCCTTGATTTTTTGACCAAAACATGGAGTTTTTGAACTGTGACCTCAGCATTTCCTATTTAATCCCTTTTTATCATTTTAATGCATGAGGAATGTGCACTTCTTGTCTGAAAATTTTTATAATTACAATTTCCCAGTGCCCTAGCCATAAATTTTCCAATGTGGGAATGATTAAAAATATTGCGCTGGTGTATGAGAAGCACTATTTTGAGAAATATTTCTACGGTTTCATAAAATTGCGATTCCTAGATATTGGAAATAGCCCTCTGGCAAAATCAATACAAAACTATAAAGTTTCTTGACAGCATGTATTTTAATGATAGCGTGGGAGGAAGGGGAGAGAATGGCTTTCACACTTTCGCTCTCGCCCCCCTTCCATCCCACGATGGCTAATTCACGCTCGAAAGTTTACATTGATGGCTAACATGCTTTTAATGGAAGAAGCGACAGCAAGGCAAATTGCTGACTACGGGATGAGGCTAGATGATTATAATAAGGAGAAGAATAATCGTAACTCACGAGTTCTGTGCACCATGGGGATGAGCATTTGGAGTGGTCAATCCTACATGACGATCGTGAGGAAACCCGAAGTGCTCCGACACTGGTCGCTCAACCATAAGCGCTACTGCTGCTACAGTCCGTTTAAAACTAGGTATATGTGCCCAGCCTTCGGTTTTGGGCATGGAGTATTTTGGAGAAGCATCGATACACATGGATCTAGGTCAAAATGGCCATTTTTGCTCGGCGTTCGGCTCCATTCGACTTGACTTCGCCTCACCACACCCACCTTCCCTCCACTCGCATCCAACGAGTTTTGACCGGACACCGCGCTGTGTTTTCAAATCTTACAATTGCCCGATTTCACCTGATGAGAAGTTAAAGCGTGTGCGCTTGCTCCGATGGGGAAAGCGAGTAGCATGTGAGAAACACGTCCCAACCCAAGGTCGTAGCTAGCGGGGAAGGAGGCAGAGTTGTAACTCCTCCCCGTTCCCCCGAAATGTTTGAGGAAAGGTTCTTCCTACGCCAAGTTTCACTCCCCTCCAGCAGGTTCGATTCCTCAAGTGAACTCACTCCCCGTAAATATTTTTACGGCCTGTTTGAAAACACAGATTCGAGTATTCCATGTGTTCGTTCGGCATTTCCCCTAATAGCTGCGATAGTGAGCACCAAGTTTCACTGTGGATCGAGTCAAGTATGTGAGGCCAGAACACTATCGTGGAAGAGTTGGAAGGTCAGTTACCGGAAGGACTTTGGTCGTGTGAACTGTTCCGTTCGATGAAGGAAAGGTCCCATTTCTCAGTTAGTTAGGTATTGTTTCAAGGAGTCGGCATTGCACGAAAGAAACTTAATCGGATGAATTTGAACGATACCACACTCGGCCGAAAGTGTGTGTTGCGTCTAGGTAATTGAAGCTGTCATTTAGTTTCAAGCATTCGAATATGACGAATATGAGACGTCCTTCGTCGAGTGGCAAGGCAGGAAGGTTGTGACGAGGGAACGACCTCATCGTCGGTTTTAGATTGTTCAGTGAAGAAATTCAGTCGAGGCTTGAAGCTTTTCGAGGTGGCAGTGCGGGTGCATTGAAGACGGGTAGGAGTGTTAGAATATGAAGGGAATTGGGATTTATCTCTCAGGACTAGTGGCAATGGGATATAAAGATATGGTGTTTTGGAGGTAATCAGTTCTGATTTAGAATCTGGAAGCATGGTTCGTTATACTTAGGTTGGTAGTTGGAGGGGAACAGGCAGCTTAGGTTATTTGTGCCATGCGGGAAGCAAGGGCGGAGAGAAACACGGCGTCGACATTAGCGCACTCTCAACCAAATGTGAAAAGCGGAGCTGAGCCTAACGCCTCACCCGACGGATGGAGAGCTGAACTTCAGTTTCACGTAAGTACAGCACTCGAGCTGGGATCTGGCAACCTCTATTATACATCCACCATAGCGGTACTCTCTCCTTCGTTTTTCCCTTTCAAATTGTTAAAACATGAGTTTTCGTGATCATTTCAATGTCTGCTCGCGTCATCAGAGTTACATAAACAATTCTTATAACTTACAAGGAGAGTGTCACAAAACTGAGTCTTAGATTTCAATCAAACTTAGTAGTGCTGTTGTCCTTCGGGAGCTGTCCACGAATCATTCCCATGTGGGGTTATATAACCAATAGTTTAAACAAAAACGCGGTTAAACAATGATAGGCCTAATTTATTCCCTTAGAAACATACCTTATGCGAGGATGAAATGTAGCTCGAAGGTTACGGGGTAAGACTCTTAACCTGAAGTCCTAGGATTGATTGTCGTCGACTTTTTTTCCATAATTTGTTTTTGCTTTTCATTTTACAGAAGCCTGCTATTCAGCATTATTTGCACGATTTTCACTGAAAAAATTTTTTTCTGCGTGGAAATCTTTTTCTGCAATGCGGCAGTGCCTGCTGTTTTTCCTTGTTTTCACACGGATGCCTACCTTCAATAATGTTATTACCGTGTCACAACATGAAGTGTTTTTACTTTGAACCTGCATTTGGCTCCTTTTAATTTGCAATATGGACTCACATTCTTCCAATTTAAGCCTAATTTTTGGAATTGAATTGCTTTATTACGTGACATTTCAGCACTACACGCATTAGTAAAGGAGAATGATAACCGCGTAGCTATATGATTTACGCATAAAAATGGTTAATTTTGTTTCTAAGGGAATATAGTATGCCTATAAATGCTTAATCGCGTTTTTTGTTTAAATCATTGGTTATATTACCCCATATACCCAGTTTTGTGACACTCCCCTTGTTAGATATGCGAGTGAGTTTTAAAAGGGTAATGCGTAACGGAAAAAGACAAAAGACGACGACGTGCGTCCTCTTCAACGTTATTCTTCCTAGGGAGAAATTCACATCTTGCAAATTTTTTTCCGAAATGATAGATGATCTCAATGAAAATTACGTAATGCATGCGAGTGCTCTTGTTGAATTTCTGCGTTTGATTGGTGTAGTGAGCTGAGTGGTGCACGGCGAGCGTGCAGGCACAGGGGCGGATCCAGGATTTATTTCTGGGGGGTGCACAAGCAAGGCCGTATTCAGGATTTTGTTAAGGGGGGGCACAAGGATACTTCGTGATACAAAATGAGCGCAATGATAATGGGACCGTATTAAAAATCTTGCATATTTTTGAAGGGGAAGGGGGGGGGCGACGTGCCCCCCCAGATCCCTATGGGCAGGGAGGTACTTACTCCCAGAACTCCTTCACGGGGTCTGTGAGCTCGCGGACCGACACGTTGTTCTCGTTGACGGAGCAAACGCGGTCGAAGGCCGTCGAGTTGAACTGCGACTCCCAGCACGTCAAGTTGCCACGCTCGTACGCGCTCACGCAGGTGTGCGTGTTCCAGTAATTGGTGCACGTCCGCCATGGCAAATCTGCAAATGTCATGTGGAGAAATAATTCACTCTTGGAGTCAATAACACGATCATGAGATGGATTTGTGATGGGAATTTGGATTATGGTCAACGAACGTTCAAGGTTATAACCTTTCTGAGATACCCGAAGCCCATACGCAATGATAAATTTTGTTCTTGTTTAATCAAGGTCATTACTTGGTATGACCTGACGGATTAGAGTCCCCTATTCCCGTCCACCCTTGGGCTCTCACGAGCCACTTACCTGGCGTAGTATCACCTAATTATTCTTGATTGTAGTCAATTGACCTCGAAAGTGGGTGAAAACACTGTCTTTAACTTTGCCAAAATATGAAAATTTTGCTTTTATATTTTACTCCGTTTATATACGACTGGTAACATATCTACTCATTATTTTGAGTACCTGACTAAGAATGAACCCAGCAGTGACATATTTTTGTTTTTGAGTATGTTAACAGAAGTATAATTAAGAATAACAACCAGGCTTAAAATACCTACACTTGAATGACGTCATTTTCGGCCTCATTATAAAAATTAGATTATTAACTTTTCTGTTATTTAGATAAAACAATAATTAGGTTAAGATGATGTGTGGACGTTTTTAGCCCAATGGGGTACTTCGTAGGCCGTTGGCTACAATAAGGATCAGCCTAGGGATTAGTGAGGGTCCTTTCGATCAGGGATTTCTTGGTGGTTTGGACAAAGGTACAGTGAGTGCAAAAAATATTCGGGCAGCTCTTGTTTCCAACCTCTATTGCTGTTTTGACTCAGTTGCACTTATTCTTCTGACTCAGTATGACTCTAGTATTATCATTGACTGCTCCCGTAAAGGTTCACAAATTAAAGAACGAAAAACTGGCACTACTTTGCTATAAATTTAGTCCAATAGATGAATACGCAAAACTATCGCGCGAAAGAAGTATTCGGACACACGGTGCACGTGGATTTGCGCGCGATTCTAGGAGTGCGCCAGTGTCGCTGTAGGGGCCCCACGCCTCCTCTTGGCTGTGGCGAGACGAGACGCATCTTTGACCGAGCTGCGAAGTGAGTGTTGACAAACATGAGACGAAAGGCAACTGATGAAGACGAGACGCATCTTTGACTGAAAATGAGCGAAAGTTCATTTTTAGGCTTCATGCAAATTACAAATCAAATAGCTAAACTTGTCGGACGAATGCCATAGTCATAGTCAATTATGAACGACGTTGTAATTCTGTTCGGGAAGACCAAGACTATTCTAAACAAGCGCCGAAGCGGACGTTTACGGAAATTGACTGACAGTGACAACCGATTCATCGTGCGGGAGATCAAGGACCCTAAAACTAGCGCTCCCAAGGTAACTGCTGACCTACAGACCTACAAGTTGTTTTCACCCTATGGAAGGGATCATGGACCACAATATGTCCATCAACATACATAAGCAGAATTTGTTAGTTAAAGCTGAGAAAAATGGGAGTGTGAAACAAATTTATATTTCAATAAGACAATGATCCCCAACAAACGGCAAATAATACAAAGCTGTGGATCGTGTATAATACACCCAAACAGTTCAACACGTCTCCACAATCACCAGACCTCAATCCGATAGAACATCTATGGAGTATTTTGGAGACACAAATAAGGTAAATACACATTTAAAACAAGAATGACCTCAAGACTGCTAAGTTAGAAGAAAGGAAAAGAAATACCCTCTTGAGTCACATCAAGATTGGCCCATTCAATGCTAAATCGCCTTCAGGCAGTCCTGGAAGTCGAAGGGAATTCCTCTAACAATAAGTACTGAGTATTGCGTGAATTGTGTCTTATGAATTAATTTAATATGAAAATTTCAGGTGTCCGAATACTTTTTGTGAGACACAGTTGAAGTGGTTTTTCTTTTTTATGTTTCGAAATTTTATATTGTGTTGCTGCAGTGTCAGTGTATGCATGAATAAAGAAAGTGTATGGAACACACTGATAATCACTTCAAGCCAGTAACAAACGTGCAACATAGGGAAAATGTAAATTTTAGCTGGAAACAAGAGCCATCCGAATACTTTTTGCATTCACTGTAATATCCATATCATAACCATTGGAAGAAAGGTAATCAGTCAACCATTGCCATTCGTTGATAAAAAAAAGTATCTTTGCTACCTTTGGAGTGGGTAGGGAGTGGATTATTTTCACAATGGAGGAAGCGTGGAGTAAAACTCATGGTCGGAATCAATTCATAGCGATGAGCAGTCATCGGTGTGTGCCACCAGAGCATTCCGCGTCCTTTTCGATGCCTTCTCAAGCATGTGAGGATTTGAAGGGTCTAAAATGATCTGGGGTGATGCAGCGGAGAGCACCACGATGAGTCGTGGAGAGAGAAGGCCGCTGCGGGAGACTTAAGGGCGAGTATGAATTGGGTGCTCCTGCAACTCATGCGACACGGATGCAAATGAGCACAGTGCTGTGTCGATCGGAACTAACTGCTTCTCTATCCCCCAACATTCGCGAGGGAAATTTCTCCTTGATTTTTTCCCTCGTCTTAAACCGGACTCTCTAACATGTCTGTGCCATCTATATCTATCATCCCCTCGGGCAAGCGGGTCACTTTGATGTCCGACACAATCCCAACCTCCTTTGAAATCCCCAACAAAATTTAATATTTTAATCAAACTTTATAACTTCTTTGAAATTACAACCTCTCGATTTTGGAGTTCTCTAGCATGAAATGTAAAAACATCTCCATCCCTACAGTCATTCTATCGCTATATTGAGAGCCGTAATTAAGTTTGTTCTATATTTTCGCTTTGCTAAAAATATCTTCTTGTGATTCACTGTTCATTATAGTTTCCGTAATTTCTTTTTAATTTACATCTAGTGCGTATTTATATTGATGTCCCCTTGATCTTTTTTATAAGCGACTCGAATATGCTTTTGAGTAGAATATATTTTTTTAAAGATTTGCTCTTTTGAGTTACCTTCGAGCGTAAATAGAAATTCACATATTTAGTACGCTTAGAATTACATTAGTGACTAAACCTTGAAGCACCCCACTTGGCGCCCAGGTGTAGTGACCAACATCTGTCGCCGAGGAAGCTGTATATCGCACAGGATCCTAAGAATCATAAGTTTGCACAGCTTTTCAATGGTATAGTTTGCTTTGCTTTCTAATATTTTATACTTGACTACATAGTGTCTTAAACATGTGCACTTTAATGCGGATGGTCATTTAATATACAATTGAGACAAATTTGGGCGTCACTCACCTGCTCTAATGGACATAAATAAATAGAAGATAGCCCACGCTAGGATGACAATATAATAGATGTTCATCCAGCATGACATGACGGCTGCCGCGTAGCCTATGCCTATAATGGGAGAAATGAAGAAGAAAAATTAATCCACTCACTGAAATAATGTAATTATAGTTCATTTGAGGCTCGCCTGTACTTACCTTTAAATATTGGTGCAATTTTAAACACTCCCAACCCTCCAATGGTTAACATTTGCCCCAGGGCAAGCTCCATGAAGAACATAGGGATGCCGGCCAAAATGAGTGTAAGGAAGTAAGGAATTAAGAATGCACCTGTTAGGAAAGTGAAATAACATATCAGGATAAATTTGTTTCTCATATGTGATTGAGGTCGTTCTATTGCTTAAATTTCGCCCATAAATACTTTGAATGTGGGCCCTTCACGACCTATTGATAACTGTTACATTTAAATAATTTAAATGTCATGAAAGTAGTGAAACTCTAACCGAGCATCTTTCATGAGCTATATGCATGCATCTGAACTTTAACATGATATTTTGCTTTGCCCCGCGCGCCATTATGTCCTGCTGGCAAGTTGTTTCATTAACTTTCATGGCCCTGAAGTTCAATTCGTCTATTGATAAAATTAATCATTACAGGCTTCCACTGGTGGACTATCAATATGGTCAATCAATCAAAAATCTATCAATATAGACAATCATTCAGTCAATCTATTTCCAACAGTTGGAAATTTAACCGGTTTCTTTGCATTTACCTTAATTTACTTATGTAGTAGCGAGACATTTCTTTCGGGAAAAGTCTGTTAAAAATTGGGTGCGTCGAAGACATGGTTGCAATCGCATTTTTTTCTTGCCTCCTAAGATCATATCGGATACGTCCTATGCATGGATTCACAGCTGCTTAATTTTTATTTGACTGTCGTTCCAATTTGACTCGGCTGGATTGAAAGTAAAAGCGCACCTCGATGGTTATCAATGGTTCCCATGGGCCAACCGTCCGTGGTTACGTGATGCGCGTCAGCATGAGGATCCGGGGAAGTTGTTTGTGGGGTCGCGTCAAATCGCTGCAAGGCTGGACGAGGGAGCGCGCCCCCGCCGGCTCGTCAAGGGGACCATGACTTACTCCTATGCCCTACTCGACTGACGGATTGCTGTACCTGAATAGCCCATCAGAAAACACTAAAGCAGGGATCTAGCAATCTATGAAAAATCTTTGCCACCGCCAGGGTTGCAACCGGAACCCTCAGGGGGGGAAGCCAACCCGTTTCCCCCCCCCCCCAAAGAAACAGATTTTCTTTCCTACTTAAATTGTGTTTTGGATTCTTCCATTTATTAGAAACATTCATCACAATGTAATAATCAGATTCTCAGCTGTGGGAGAGACACTCACTTCCTCTCCGAGATTAAAGGGCTTATCCCAAAGGGATTAAGGGTTTAATAAGGGGGTTGAGCGTGCAATGCACCAATCGTATCTGAAATATTGAGAGTTACTCGGGCGGAAGAACATTGGAGGGAGCTGGAAAGCAGATGTATCACATACTTCTCTGTGGCTGAACAGGGGCCGTATTCTGTAACTCCGAACCGATCGGTGCGGCACCGATTCGTCGGGTGCGACGTCACACCGACTCCCGGTAAGAAGTCGTGTGATTCTGTACGAACCCGGTCGGTGCGGCACCGACGAGAGGACGGGAGATCGTCGGTAGCCGTACCGACAGCAAAGAGGTGTCGGTACGGCCACCGACTAGTGGGTTTCATGAATTCCCCGGTGCGCATTGTACGTTTTATTTTGTTTTTACCTCATCACCGAGTAAATAATGAGGTTTTCTCCAATGTTATCTTTTTCTGCCCCTTCGAATACGCCTCTATAATTCACTGTGTCATCATCTATATTAATTACCTTGACAGAAATATAAGATAATGGTTAATAAAAATGAGGTTTGCTAACATATAATGACTCTCTCATTTATGTTACCGCACTTTCACTCGCTTGTAATAGGCTTTATTTCTCTCTATCATCATTTACTTGCTCCTTTGACATAAAAAAGATATTTTTGATTAAATATGAGTTTTGCCGCCATGTTATCACTTTATCTCACTCTGAATAGGCAACTATTATTTCACTCAATCATCATTTGGCGTTTCTCTCGGCATAGAAATAAGATCTTTTTATTTAAGTATGAAGTTTGCCACAACGGTATCAGTTTCTTTCATTTGTAACGGGCAACTATATTTCATTTCATCGTCAGCCATTGATTCCCTTGACGATAAAAGAAGATATTTGTTAATAAGTATGAGGTTTACCGCAATATTATCATTTTCTCTCACTTGGAATGCGCAACTTATACATATGTATTTCACCCAATCACAATTTATTTACTTCCTCGTCATTACACTTCTTTTAATTGCACCCAGCTCCATATTTTTATAACAATTTCCTAACTTGTTCCTCTAATATTACATTTGCATTTGAATCCTACGTTCACGTTCCATGGTATGCTATTTTCGTCTGCTACGGTGCCAATGGCATAATCTTCCGTTGATAACATTTATACGGAACTTACTTAATGACAACTATATTACCAAATCATGAATAAATAGCATTATACGGAACCAATATTTAAAAAAAGAAACTACGATCTCAAGGATAGTTTCAATAATTCATTCCAGCAACAACAATCTCCATCACATACAAACTTTATTGTGATGTTGTAATATTGTTTCCTTCGATTCTGTAGGTACAGCATTACTACCACACATTATATAAGCATTGTTAACAACTTACCCAATATCGTTTATCTTAATCTAGCAATAAGTCGTAATTTCCGCAAATAAAAAGATTGAGAATGATGACAACAAACTGTGCCAATGAGTCTTCACTTGTTTTTACCCTTCTTTCATTGGTGGAGACACGTGAAACTTCGGATATATTCGGATTTTCCCTGTTTGGGAAGGAAGGGGAACCGTACCGACTGGTTTGAAACCGACGACCTTACAGAATCGCTGAAAGTGTCGTCGTCGGTGCGGAATCCGTTGTCGGTACGGTTTGATGTCCAGTCGGTGGGCTTGAAAGGGAAACCGACCGGTGCGGCACCGACGAAATACAGAATACGGCCCCAGAGCAGATTGGGGTACCGATACAACGTCCCAAATGATGATGGAAACTTGTTCCTAGCAATCACTCGTGAAGAATATTCATCTTAAGAGCTACGAAACTCTTCGACGAGTGTGAAATACAGATACGATCCTGATGAAGGATCGAGCGCCGGACAAACGTGCCATGACAGCCATTATTTCAGCGTGGCAATATTTTTCCTTTCGATTTCTTATATAATATGGATTATGTTTTGATTCCATAGTATTTATTTGTCTAAATTATGATTAAAGGAGATGGCTGTTGGGGTATCCAGATTCATAGAACGAACGGAGCGTGTGCTCAGTGAAGTGATCGTTCGTTTCAATATGCTCTAAATTTAAATGCTGGAGATTTTAGCCATCGATAAAACAAGGAAAAAATATTTAACTTATTTCCTATCGAATTCAATTTTTGAGCTGGTTTAGGGAAAATTGGCATGCATATTTAAAAAATTGTAGTTAGTTTTCTTCTACTACGTCAAGTTTTTCACTATTCCTTGTGTAATTGTGACCACACACTGCTATATTGAGCGTCGATTACAGGAGGCATCATTGCTCTCCAATTGGCTGATATTCACCTTATCCGACTGTTGCCATTGACTGTTGTTGGTGACTGACGCCATTGGAGAGCAGCGACAGGTGCATGGCAGTCTAGTTACGGAGGAGCAACGAGGTTGGAAATATACGGAGGCGCTGTATTCGAATTTTAAGTGTGGTCAGAATTACGTCATCTTGGTTTGAAAATTTTCGGACTTAGTCTCAAACAGTGTACTTATATAATCAAGTATTCTATTCCTTATAACGCTTCTATACTTGCTTATATCGCCTCTGATTTATAAAATGAAAATGCAACAATTACTTCCTGATTGTCGTCGAAGTTTTCCGATCGTTAGTCATACTATTGTGTGTATATTAAACTGTCCATATAGTCATATCGTGGTGGCACTACATCGTCGTGAATATACTTCCGTACTATTTTTACGACCGGTCCGCTGTCGTAAGATTTCTATTGGCTGTAATTTTATTAATTGCCAGTAGAAGTGCAGGGGAATGGATATTTAACACTTGTAAAAATGTTATTTTCGGCTAAGCTAGTTGCACAGCGGAACCGTGGTGATTGACGATAATTTTTCCTTGGGAAAAGATATTCGAGGCATATTTTCACAAAGTCTTCTCATACTGATAGAAAAAAGGTATACCTTGTTTGTTTGCGAGATTTTATTTTAACGAAACTACGATCATGACCAAATATTTCACCAAACAGTTAGCATTGACTCTTATGGGATTATCAATGTTTTGGTGTCAAAGTGGGCGTGGCTATCCTACCCAAGCACCCCCATTCCTGCCACACTGCGCTCAACGCTCGGGACCAGTGGTCAGCATGTTTAAAAATTCCTTGCGTAGGAGATACTATAGTGAAACACAGGCACGCAGCCCGAAATTTTGCCTGTTGTGCGGGTTGCCGACATGGATTTTTTTGTCAATTCATGCGCATCTGTACCTTTGTAAAAATTAAATAATTTTGTATGTACAGTACATAAAGTAAGTAACCCTTTAAATTCCTTCATTTTCAAATTTTGTATTGCGTATGAAACAACTTGAAAAGTTGACGTGGTGGATAAAAACTGAGGTAATTTTTTTATGCAGAGGCCTAAAGTTAGTCAAAAACAAGTCGTAAGAAAACAAAATGGCTATTCCCCGGTGTTACTTATACCATTGCTCTAAATTGATACCGTCATCTCTTATTTTGAACGTTAAAAACTCCAAATCACGGCAGCTGTGTAGGAATCGAAATATTTCGTCGCACCTTCACGCTTTTAGCTCGAAAGAGTTACTCACCCTAACTACATAAATTTGCACTTCAGACGTAACTCAGGCGTAGCTCATCGGTTGGATAAGAATCAGCGGAGCATGAAATACCTTCTTTTAGCATGGATCGGGTAAGTTATTTTCAATTTTTTTCTCGTACGGTGCTTCGGCTCATCCATTAGAAATACATACAATAGGCTATGGTTATAATTCTATGAATGTAATAATTGATTCCAACTGTTTGGTGGGTATAGAAATTAAGAAGTGAAGAGCTGAAAAACGAGGAAAATTAGGAGTTTCTACATAAAGAGACTAAAAGTGGGCATTATTCGAAGATATTCTAATGTTTTGCTGTCATAGCTGAAAAAAACTTCTCTCAGTTTTTTCAATATAACATTAATTAGATTATTATTAATGTTATATCGAACATTTGATAGTAAGTTTGGTCACTGATAATTATTAAGGGTAAAAAATAAAAATATAATTAATGACAATCATTAAAATGTTAAAAAATTAAAGGCCAACTATTAGTTGATAAAACAATTCAACCCATATTTTGTTCTTATTTACGGATTAATGAATCAAAATGTAAAAGTAAGTCACTTAACGTCATCTAACGTTGATCCTTCCCGTAAACTGTGGCAACGGAAACTTCTTGTTTGCGAAAGGCGCCATTTTTAAAGAACCCCTCAAAGCGATATTTTTTATTTATACCCTTAGTGAACTCTACACTGGAAAAGTTGATGGAATCGTTGCAACTAGCTTCAACGTCACTGCGCCATCATAAAACGGTCATGTCGTCATCAACCACAGCACTTGGTGACGACTCAGTGACTTAGGAACCAGTTTTAGGCAACAGCAGGGACATTAAATGTATGAGCCTGGACTTTGGAGACTCACCGCCGCCATTCCTGTAGCACAGGTAGGGGAATCTCCAGACGTTGCCGAGGCCGATGGCCAGGCCGACCACCGAGAGGATGAAGTCGAGCTTGGAGCCCCAGGTTCCTCGTTCGGGGAGCGCGGCCTTCCCGCCCCCCTCGGCCACCTCCCCGCCGCCGCCGCCGCACTCGTTGAGCTCCATGGGCCGCAGCTGCTTCTCGTTCACCCCCAGCGACGTTTCCCTTGTTTCGGCCATTCTCTGTGTCTCCGGCTCACTCGCTCATGCCCTGCGCTTGCTTCCGATCACTCCCGCCCTCCTCCTCCCTGTCAAAACAAGCCACATTCATTAGTCATCAAAAGTCATGCCCTCCACCTTACCATGCTAAATTTCAATCAGCGTTGCTGTATTGTGATACAAAACCAAAAACTTTGTTATTACACACACATTTATTCATCAAACCCTGGTTTCGACGTAGCACGTCATCACCAGCTACAAATCATGTCGATGAAATGCAAATGTAAATTTATGTGAATTTGAAAGATTATAGAATTTCAATGACGCTGATTGGCTAATTCCACGAATTCACCAGTGCGATGGTAGTTATGGAAGCACTTTTAAAAGGTAATCATGGTAGGATTTCCTACGTTATGTGCGTCATTCGCCACTTCTTGCGGCGGGAACATGTCCATGGCATGTGCGTACCCAGCAAGGGGCAGCTGCCCCCCCCCCTCCTAGAAGCAAAAATTGCAAAAGTCTTTAAGAAAAATCAGTACTGAACTGAAACGAAAGTATTCAACACATGTTCTTTAAACCCACGAAAAATGATATGTATTAGTATAAGATATGTAACTAAAATAAAACTATTTTTTCAAGGAAATAATCTCATAAACTAATGTCACAACTTGCCTTGCCCCCCCTAGATCATGGCTTGCCCCCCCTAGTTATGATGCTGAGTACGCCCTTGGTCCATGGGGAATATGGCCGTCACAAAAAAGATCTGACTTTCTGGGGGGATTTCGTGTGTCTAAGGCAATTGGTGGCATTACTTTGGAGGCGATATCAGGAAGACTATCGACCAAAAATATCGGGGTAGGGATTTCCGATAGGGGTTGGAAACCCCCAACAATCTGCGCACAATCGTCGAAGTTCGGCATTTTCGTAGCGAAACAAGGCACTGTCTGTGTGTGGAATTTTCATGGACGAAATGACTATCGTTGGTGGTTCATTCCAAAGAAAGCCTTGTCAAAGCGCCCAAAAGGCAGCCCCAACTTCAGACTCATTTGGTGGTCATGCGTTGGGGAAACTTGCTCGCGTGGCTCAAATCTTTTCCGCTGAAGCCTCGGTAAGATGGGTTCAAATTGACGCTGAAACCAGGGGCGTCATGGTGCCGGAACCGCCGCAACGCCGTTCCGGCACTGGTTAACACAAATTGTAATAGTCAAATAACAGTTTTATCAATTTTGGTGACCCAAAATATGTAATATATATTCGTAACCAATACAAAAAAATGTAATGAAATGCAAATAATAACTTGTAATAAAAACGCACAGAGTAATATTTCAATTCCAAAAAAAGTTAAGGGAAGTGCGTTTTGGCACTGCTAATTTTGCCAAGACGTCACTGGGTGAAACCTCTTGGATCTTGGGAGTATTTTTTTTAGTAAACAATGCTCGTGGTACGATTTCGTGTTTCAAGGCGTATTCATAATTCATTCATGATCAATCACAGTCAAAAATCCGAACATTGCGATGACGCAGCTCTCCAGTCACTTATTCCATCAGCTAATCTCTTAATACGTAATTAGCTCTTTTGTTGTACCAATTTTTTCTCCTGCTACATGCATTTCATTCGGGGCTATTCCTTGCCCTTCATCCTTCCCACATGTCCTTGGACGATTTGTTTCTTATATTAGTCTCGGCTCTCGGGCGTTTCTCCTCGTTGAGTTGTCCACAGGTGACGACACTTTCTCCAGCATTCCTACTGGCGTCTTCAGGTCGGAAGTGAAGTTGAGAAGAAGCACTTCTGACCTGAAGACGCCGGCAGGATGGCTGAAGAAACTGCCGTCACCTATGGACAGCTCAACGCGGAGGAACGCCCGAAAGCCGAGACTAAAATGGAGAATACCGCGGAAACCTTAGATCTAACTTAATTGTTTTTTATCAGACTTCCGGGTGTCATATTGCGGACGATTAATTTGTTCCGCCATATTCTCTAGATTTTCAAAAGAATGATCTGGTACTCCTCTTAAGACTTCCGAATTGCAAAACTAAATCTATCCATGTTTAGCTCGCAATTTGCGATGTGATGGTACTTCGTCGTAAAGGCTAATAGCAGGTGATTTCAACCTTGTGGAAACTGTCCTTTTCAGTACGAAATACGGCTACACGGTTGTAACACGTCAATTTGTCTAATTGAAGTGGAACGAGAATTGCAACGTTTTTCCTTTTCCGCTCTCACATGGAAACACCGAACTCTCAGAAGCAATAAAAATTATTTCGCGCTGTACAAACGGAGCCGTGGTGATGGAATGGAAATTTTCTCTAATCGATTTATTTCTATCTCCCACTTATTAGTTTGCCAGTATGCGATGTTGGGTATGAAAGGCTATATTTACAATCGTATGGGAATGAAATGAGTTTGCACATGGAAATAAAAAAACGCAATCGGAACAAACAGGAGTTGGAGTGGGTGGGAGAGAGGGGAGAAGAGTACTCCGGACATGATGTGGTGTTGCGCTAAATACTGTCTGCTCGAAGAGGGTCTCTGGATACGCAAACGGTTTTAGCGTACCAGTGTCTAGAATAGAGGCAGCAAGGGTTACGAGGATTTAAGGAATTCGCAAACCGACGTATGGGGGAAAGTGGGTTAATGGCTCATTCATCGTGGAAAGTTATTCGGGAATTCCATCGGGTCAGGTTCTCCAACTCCATCACGGTCGACGTTTCTGTAATATACAGTGCTCGTGTTTGGCTCATGTCATGTGTAGCCCAGGGGAGGAGCGCTGTTTTGCCGAAGGGAAACAATGGTTGACTGTCCATCATGGCATTGTGCCGTACCGGTCTCGTGTATTAAACAGAGGGTACTCTTACTCGTGAGGAAACCCTTGATGACGGTCACCGTGGCGTGCTGTGAAGATAAATGGATATATTTGGCAGATAAGAATGGGCCTGGAATGATAAGAATCCAAGTACCTGTTTCATAATATCGTCACAGTTTTTACAATGGAGGTACTTGAAACGAGAGGCCCTCTTCGAATGACTCTACCTCGCCTTATGGCTCCATCAGAAAAAAGCAATTTTCGATATATTTTTCATCGAAATTAGTGGAGAAATTTGGCGCGAGTTGATGAAAAGTAAGCTGTCGTGTATCTTATGAACTAATTCCGTCCAGTTTCCAGAGTTTAGATTGTAAGACATTGATCATGGAAAATTAATCCGCCATTTAGTTGGCGTATGTTTTTTATTGTAAGGTTTATTTTTAATTAATTAATGATTTTTATTTGATATTAATAATTTTTGCATGGAGCTTATGGAAACGCTTTTGCGTAAAAAGTTCTACTTCTTCCTTAACTTACCTAGCAGGAATTGATCGATACTTGATTAGAGCTTTAAGCTAATTATTTTTTTATTCGAAGACTATGGGCAGTGCGTGTAAAATATTGATAAAGTAATCAATATGTGCTTTATTAATGTGGGTTTTGTAGATATTTATAAATTTAATTTCGATTGGAACAGTCATAGATGGCATTTTTATCGGCGGTTTCATAAGAAAACGAGCACTGTATATTACAGAATTACATGAACTTGCTTCCTCATATTGCATAAAATATTTACGTGCTATTAGCTCAATGCTATTGTTTTATTGTACGTAATATATAATTTCTTAATTTATTCGAGAAAGGAGCTTCCACGAAGAAAAAATCTCTGCCGCATGAAGTAATCATTACTTTTGGAATGATTACATATTATTATTAATTATACACTAGGTATCCCGTGTGAAAAATTCGTAATTTAACGCTACCAGGGAATAAGTATGTAAAGGAAACGATGCGATTGGGTTTTAAATAGAGAAGAAGTGGTATCATAAAGTACTTTCTTTCGATTTGTTTTCTTGCAAAAAATTACAAATCTTATGAATAAAATACAGGCAAGAGAATCTGGTACCAGTAGGCACAATCATGACGTCTGTTACTGAGCAATGGCACGGAATTTACAAAACTTCTATAAAGACAGTATTAGTAACAATGTTATCTGTATCTGTAGCTTTTTGGTTTTTAGTTTCTTTTACATAAACATATATATTATGGAAAGTGCGAACTCTAGAAAATGCATTTCGTGCTATTTTCTTTTTTTGTTGTCAATTTCCGTTGATAATAGTACTTGAAGACTTTCAACACGATATTTTTATTTATTTGTGGTACACGCTATCATTTAAGTTTCTTACACACGATGTCTCTTTTAGAGAACGTTTAACGCTCTTTCTACTCCTTAGATTAAAAAAAATATTTTTGGTAGATTATTTTACGTTTTTTAGTTTAGTTATGGGTTTAACGGGTTTTAAACCTTTTTTCAAGTTTAAAATAAAAAAATGTGCGGAGTCGACATACCTCAAGCAATTTATCGACATGGAAAAACAAACTTTTAGGTCAAATTTATCGGTAAATAGTAAATTTGAGATTGAGATTATATTTTTCGTCAGAAGCCGATGATTTAACGCTTGAACCATTATAGCCCAATGTTGCTTCTAAGTGACATCAAAAATGCATAAATTTTCTGCCTAATTCAATTAATATTTAAACTACGTGCTTGTATGTGCAGAAAAGTTTAATGGTGAAAAATGTAGCTTCCACAATAATAGGGTAGTGTCCTTCATCAAAGAAAACGAAAGGCATTGATTGCGATTCGTTACCCACCATTAGTGTATTCATAATATACAAATTATATCGTTTTAGAAATACCGGTTTAGACGAATGGCAATGGTCCATTTTTATCCTCATTTGAAAACGGCCAGATTGGCGCCCACGCGATGCCACTCCACGTGACGTCACAGGGACCTAGTTTCTATACGAGTAGATAGGAGCTATACATCATCTGAGATTACCAATGCATGCATGAGGCGCAGAGCTCAGGGAAACATGTCTTAATAATCACTTATTAAAACTGGCTAAGGTCGGAAAGTTTTCTTCGTTTGATAAGGTATTAATAATCCTTATTTAAGCCAAGCGCTACCAGCTAGCAGGGTACTCAGCTACCCGCTAGCAGCCTGCGTCGTATCAGCGCTCAAGCCTCCCTCAAGGTCACCTCACAGGGCGGCAGCGGGAGCGAGAAATACGTCACACGGAGATATTTCCCGGCATTCATACTTACCCGTCGCGTTTTCGCGCTCTTGAAAATTTTCACTTTTTATTTAATCGCGGAAAATAGATATCGTCATTTAAAAATCTAACTGCGTGAAATACGTACTCCAGGAGTAATAATCTTTCGATTTAGGCAATAAAAAAATAATAGGAAACCACCCTATTATGATTGAGTAGAAAATTTTCACTTTTTAAAAATGAGAAGTCATGAATTATAATTTCTCGCAGAAGCAGGGTTAGAAAGGGTCAAAATGATACCTCGTTTATGACTGTGGGTGCAGTATTAACGGAGAATGCACGGCATGAAAGAAAAATACCTTTCTCTAATAATTATTGCATTGCATGAAAATCGGCCCTGACACCATTCCTGCTGATGCTTATGTAAAATGACCTCCTAAATCCGAATATGAACTCCGTTTTTTTCCATCACCCACCATTTTCGGGGGAGCTCCCCCCCTCCAATTTTTGTCACTTTTCGGTCATTTGGAGGAATTGAAAGGATTATTTTAGCATTTAAATTTTTTCTAGGGGTTTTGAGGGGAGAAAAATCCTAAAAAATTAATATTTATGGTAAAGAGGTTGATTTGGGGGGAAATAGTCTCTGTAAATTGTTTAAAAGCGCATTGAAAATGATCAATTTTGCATTTTTTTTCGCAAATTTTCACGTATTTAAAAAAATTTCCAGCTTCCATTTCACATCATCCTCCCCCGAATGATAAAAATATATAACAACTAGAAACATCAGTAATAATAAAAATATTTTTCTGCATAGCATAGCAACAACAATTAAAAAGTACAGCAATGGCTCGGAAGATTCACTTTACTACGATGGCCTCTCCCGCCTGTCCCGATCAGGCTTGGACGGCAATTCTCTTGCTTTCGCAGCTAAAAAAAGGAAGTGTAATACTTTCTTATTATACGAATAATATAAGATTGAGATTTTTATACTCTCATTGGAGTTAGAAAGTATTCTTTATCCTTAATCATGGAGTTCCACAAAGTATCAGCCTCTCAAATGAATTATGTACATTGAAGTTGTCGTCACCTTCCCTCAGTATACCTCTAATGATCGCAGAGTCAACTCTTTCGGTGTTCTGGATAAAGGTCCTTTTTTCAAAGTAGTTTAAATTGTGCAAAACAATAAAAGTTGTTGTACTGCAGCTTTTTCCGAGTATATGTCAGTATGTGGGCTTGAGTTGTGATTATTACCGTGATTTAATGTCAGATTATATTACGCGTGTGTAAAAATCATCCTCATCGCTTCAGCTATGTATGCGGTGAATTGACTTAGACATCGCAACAATAACCTCTTTCTTTAATTCTTAAAACTGGATATAAATTTTACTCTGGCTGCCAAATTGGCCGTCAGGGCTAGGATTAAGCTCCAAATGTTTGCTGTACCACTTGTTACAGTAATTTGACGAAATACTTGGTCAAACTAGTATTGCTTCCTTTGTGAATAAAACAGCCGCGCCTGAGAAAAAATTACATCTTACGGAACTGGCCTCTGCGAGAAGGCTTCACAAATGGTTATGAAAATGTCGCTCATGTTCCCCTAGTTCCGACAGAAAATGTTCACTTGCAACCATTGCACATCAAACAAGGGCAGATGAAATATTTTGTGAAAGCAATCGACAAGACAGGAGCTGAATTTCCATTTTTTACTTAAAAGTCTTCGTTTTAGTGAGGCTAAAATAAAGGACGAAAGTCGTGGACCCCCAGAATAGGAAACGTTCCAAGATTCGACGTTTATGAAACACCTTAATCAAGAATAGAATTGAGCTTACCTTAGATTCTGAAACGTGTGTTAGAACTTTTTGGGTGACAATGAAGTAGTGATGGGCAAAGTCGATCATTTTAGTGATTCAATCATTTTGACTCGAATCACATAAATGATTCAATCAATTGATTCAATCGATTGATTCAATCATTATGATCGAAAAGACTCAAATGAATCAAGATCGAAAAGACTCAAAGGAATCAAGATCGAAAAGACTCAAAGGAGTCATGATTGAAAAGACTCAATCAATGGATGTAATAAATCACTTTGAATAATCGAATAAATACTGCCTCATCTGCGAAGAGCATTGGTAACGCTGACTGCTATCCATATTATCATTTCATATACTATTTTGATTGTGAATTCCTAGATGAGTAAATTAGATTGCAAAATTAAGGAAGTAGTGTCATGAAAATATGGGCAGGCAAAACTGCCTCAGTTTCTTAACACTGATAGAATAATTTCTAACTATATATCTCAAAATATAACAAAAAATACACCACACACTATGCATGAATCTGATTTGCAGGATAATCTTATGAACGGCACAATAAAATGTTAGCAGCTGCAACTTCTACTTCTTAACGTTCTCCTACAAGAGTCATCTTAATATTTTCCTTTTACGTTTATTGGTGTTATTAATACTGATAACCGCTGGAAAACTTATAAGAAAAAGATTACAAAAGTATTCAGTTCTTTATAACATAGTATTAAATTTTATCACAACTATTTCTGCCCTGTCGAAAAGAGATCAAGCATCGATCGTTCCAAATTTTGAAATAAACCGGAAACCGGGATGATTGATATGAAACCGGAAGTCGGAGTGATTGATGATTGACGATCGACTTGTTTAACGAAATGAATCATGAGTCATTTGATTCACCTAGTGATTCAATCTTTTTGATCGAATCGTTCATGATCGACCCATCACTACAATGAAGTGATGATTATGTCGCCCATGTCAAGGAATTGCTGTCAGCGTATTAGGCCATGGGGTTTAACATATCACTAAAAATGCATTTCCTTCATTCACACCTGGACCTTTTCATAGAATATTTTGGAGCAGTTTCAAATTAACATTGGGAACGGTTCCATGAAGGTATCACCAAAGGGGAGGAGATTTTCAGAGAAGTTGAATGCGGGCATGTTGGTATGTATATTAGGCCCACTGCTGGTTTTTGTATGAGAAACTTCTACCTCAGTGTATAAAGGGAAATCAAATCAAATTACTTTTGTTATTCATCGTTCTTCGCATTTGTTATTTTTCTCTTTGTTGACGCACGTGTGGTATTGAGGGCGCCAGCGTGATAGCGTACCTTCTGAACTGTTGGCACAAATTTTCATTATTTTTTCTATACCGTGTTCTTAAATATTTTCATTATTGCTAATATGAGCTGTTGATATATATTTCCATCATTTTGGGATATTCCGGGTAGGGGAAGAATGGGAGCTGAAAAATAAAAAAATAGGTGAAAAAATTGCGAAAAAAGGAAAGGATGATAATTTTTAATGCGTTTTTTTAATCATTAACGGAAACTAATCCCCAAAATCTACATCCTTACCATTTATTATCATGTTTTAGAACTTTTCACCTATCAAAAACCTAATTAGAAATATAAATGCTGATATAATCCTTTTCATCTCTCCAAATTATTGCAAAAGTGATGAAAATAAGAGGGGGGGCTTCCCCCGAAAATGGTGAGTGATGGAGGAAAACGGATGTCATATTTGGATTTAGGAGGTCATTTTACAAAATAATGAGCAGGGATGGTACCAGGGCTCGAGAAAAAATTATTTTTTGCCGTCCAGTGTAATGCACCTCTATGATTGGTCAAATTTACCTCAGGAAATGCAATGAGTTGGCTCACATTCTAAGGGTGAAAAGTATCTCTATAATGGAGTGGGAATTATTTTCAACTTTTTAATTTTCGAATTGAATAGACATTTTCCATTTAATGTAATCCGTCGTTTGAAACAGGAGAAATAGTGGAGAGTTGAAAAGTAATATTGAAATTATATGATTGATTCTCTGTCTTATTTTCACTGGATAAACGATAAATGTCTGGAACACCATGGAGTACCTTGACAGTGAGATGCAAATTTAGAGACTGGGATGGAAGGGTCCAAACGTGCTCGTGGTATGCGGCTTGTATGGGCATGACATCAACCCAGCGTAAGGAAATGGACGAGGGGACACACCAATTAAGATCAATTAAAATATAGTGAGGATAACGGTAATTGTGAGCCACTCGTAGAACGCCTCATTTCATTTAATAATTGGAATGGCTTATGCGGAGGAAGATAGAGATGAAAGATGGGAATATTTGGTGTCGTAAAAAAATTCAGTGGTCGCATTTTGCCCAAGTCAGAGCATCCGCTCGTAAGCGGAAGGCATGCTTGTGGGGGGAGCGCAGTGTCATTTGGAAGTGGTGGCATTGAGCGTGCAGAGGAGATGGATGGATATGAGAATGGTGGCTCGCGTCAAAGAGGCCTGAGTTGTCGTGGTGGGAGCACGCGGCAGGGCTGACATTGAATGAAATCTGATAGTGAGGAATTCTTCTCACTCGCCCACGCCATCACACGTTCCCCGCAATGCGTCGCCACTTCGCGTGCCTTGAATTGCGAGAATTGAAGCCTCATGGACACATTCTTCATGTCTGCTTGTCATTTTATTTTAGTAGGACTTCATCGGCCCTGATGATGATGGAAAAGGATTTCGTCGAAACGTCGGTAGCGATGGAATTTGAGGAGATGACCCGGTTGAAATCCCGAGAAGAATTGACTGCAAATTGCTTTTAGATTCGGGGCTTCACTCGACATCGCGCTTGCTCATCAACTCCCGGAACTCGACCTTTCGACGCATTGTATATTTCTGCCTAGTCATTTCGACATTTCCATTCTTTGGCACTCACCTACTATCGCTATCACAAATTAAATGAACGAGTTGCGTGAAAAGTGACGTAGGTTACGTATTACTGCAATGATGTACAAGTCGGAAGACTTTGATCAGTGGTTATTTGGAGGATTTGTCCGTAAAAGTTGAATTCATATTCGTTTTGGCAAAATTAATACTTGCATCATCGGAAAGTTTGGCATCGGAAAGAGTATAAAGATATTTTTGTAACTAATTGCAGTTAATAGGCACTGAAAACCTTGAGTACTTTAACTTAAACTAAGCGTTCACCAAGAACACCTCGGCAACTTTCCAACTTTAATAAAATAAAAACACTCAAGTATAATAATGGATATCAATTATATAATATTGCAGAAAGCTTACAAAATGCCATATAATGCCGTTAGAGGAGAAACATTCGGAAAACGTTGGAACTGAGCCGATAGTTTTAAATAATACAACAGAAGATAATTACCACTTTGTATGTTAGTAATTAGCCCTTCTACAGCACCTTCGTTTTAAGCGTACAAATTATTCTGCAATTAACATAATTTGCTTGTGCCTGTATTACCATTGCCAAGCATACGTGCTTAGATAGCAAGATAGTTCTTCTAGAGACCTCACCTAGCTGTTACCATTAAAAAATTATTTTATGTGCATGAAGGAAAGGGACTGGTTGTCTTGGGCGAGATGTTGATGGACCGTTTCATTAGAAATGAAAGCGATGTTGCAAGTTCCATGGAAAAAAAATATTCAATACACGACACGACGCGTTTTGATGCTTTAGCAAAGAGTTTAAAAAATATGAATTCCATATTTTATAGTACATAATACAAAGCAGATTATAGGAAGCCTTGTCTGATCAATTTTTTTTTCATTTCGCTCTTCCTCCCCGTATCCTTCTTGACTTATCTAAATTACTAGTGTCTCAGTCTTTCTCGGGAATCTTCCTTCAATTTGACTCTTGATTTTGCTTCCCACGCAGTTGCCACGTCTCATCTTTGGCCCTCGGTGTTGTTTGCCATATGATGCCCCCTTTGATTATCTTCCCTTTCCCTTGTCTTTTGAGCACTTCCTCGCTTCCCAATTGAATGTCAGTTTCCAGCGCCACATCTCGAATGCTTCTATTTTTATGATGAGCTAATTTCAAGGATCTGATTCATAGACTTCTTCTGCCTACGATATGCATTTTTTTTATGGATTCCTTGTCTGAAGTCATGTGCTCTTCGAGCGGAGTCACGGGCTTTTTGCCATCAAGGCTATTCCACGCTGTCGCGTTTCTTACGCCCCAAGTGTCGCCTCCTTTTGACGTGGACTTCGGCTGATGTATCTATTCCGAGTACACGTAAAAATGCCTGAAAAAACTTTGAATTGCGTTCACTGCGGTTTACCTCGTTTTCTGCTGCGAGAGTGATTTCATCGGAGAAGAGCATCAAGTTGATTTTTTCTGCATTTACCATGATTCCTCCGTCTCGTTGTTCTTGTTTTTATTTCGTCGCTTTCTTCATGTAGATATATGTTTATGAATGTTGGATATCGGTCCTTGTCGACTCCTTTTATAATGTTTTCGTCTGTTATAATTCCATCTGAGATACATATCATATCCGTTCCTCGAATAGCTGGTGGTTATTTTAAAGCCAAGTTTTTCTATGCCGTATCCCTTTACATGTAACTCCGCATTATTCCTTTCCAAGTTATCCAAAACTTTCTCAACATCCACGAGGGTTATGGATGTAATATTTTTCTCACGTGGATAATTGGCTGTACCAATACTCTACGGCATAGCATGGCCTAAGAATATTTCTCTCCTGTTTGTCTTAATAGCCCTAATTTTTTCGCAGGTTTCTTGAATCGTTCGATTTTTATGCCTGTCATCCTCGTATATAATTCTGGGGTAGGTGTGTGACACCAGGCCCTTGATTTGAAGCTCTTCGCGTTTCTCTTCTCTTGCCCTCCACATTAAGGGCACTATTTTGTGTCTCTGGAAATCTTCTGGTACCTTTCCTGATTGGTAGTCATCTTGAATAATTACATATAGTGTTTGTTTCACTTTTTTCTTTGTGGTTTGATTGCCTCCTCGCTGGCATTATCACTCCCGGACACATTTTCTTCTTCACATCTATTGTCCCTCTCCTGAATCCACTTCTTAGTTTCCCTAGGGCACAGTCGTCCTTCTCCGCTTTGTTCAAGTGATCCACGATTTCTTCTTGAGGTAGTTTGCGTGGGCGCAGCTCTTCTATGCATTGCCCACGCCTCGATCGTCATTCAAAGTGTTTCATCCGAGTCTCAAATATTTTTTGTACATGCATATTTTCATATGAAGTGAAGTTTTAAATGCGTGAATCCAAGGAAATCCACCGCGACCGTTTGAGTCGTCATTAATGGAATCGATTTCTTGATCCTTGTGCTCTGTCCGGCTATGCTGTGATACAGCGACCGTGCAACCGCCGAGCGGCTCCTTAGTTTCCCATTTGGCAATTTTCAGTCCATATCAAGTACAATCAGCAAATAAATAATGACTCATTGTATACAATATTGCTCTCTTATGTTACATTTATCAAAGTTAACCAGATGTCCCCGTTCAACTAGATCTGGTATATCTTTGATGAATCGAAAATAAATAAATTTTCACTTCGTAAATGCGACATAACTTAACCTTTTTGGCATAAAAAATAACGTATGCCGCTTGGAGACAAAAAAATTTCTTTACAATTTGAATATTTTTAGGACAAATGGTTGAATTTGCATGTGGATAATCGATCCGATAGCATATATTAGTGGAAAACTGACATGCTGATGTAATATGATAACTGAAGTCTCATTAACAACAGATATTGGAACCAATATGGAATTGTATTTTTTAAGGTGAAAGTGGATAGTGGTTTCCAATTTTTAAAGCCGTAGACAGCTTTTCTTTGACGGCGGCGGGAGAGTCCTTTCGTCATGAAAATAAGTATAATCAATTCAATAACACGTTTCTGTTTCTATTGGTCTGGCAGAGTTAAACGGCATTTTTGGACGACTGCATAGCTGTAAATATTATTTTACTCAATTGTAGCAATGTTACTGCCGACCTCCTTCGGTTCAGATGGCTCTCCATCGAAGGTAAAATTGTAAAGAAGTTGAATTCTCCATCGGGGCAATCATCGCAAAGGTAATAAATACTGGAGTTCAAGTAGTAGTGACTACTCCCGGAGAAGTAATACGATTTCCTTGAAACGTGTGGGATCGCGTTGAATTGCTTGCATTTTACAACTAGAATCAATAGCGTTGTGTTTAATTAGCTTTTCAAAAGCAATCACTTAATGTGACCGAGATATCAACCTACATATTTCGAGCCCCTGTTGTGTTCTTTATACCTTTATTCCAGCTAGAATAGTGGTGAGGCTGGTTATACCAAGGAGATACCCATAGAACCGTAGGATGATGCCGCGGAAGATAAGGGGTGGTAGGACCATTTCTATCTCTGGTTAGTTATAGTTATACCAGTGGCGGGGGCTCGCGACCCCCCCTTTCGGGGCCGTCCGCATTGTCTAGCATTGCAGAACCACAATTGTAACTTTTTTATATCATAAGATGGAATTGTCTTGTATGTGTGTAGATATAATCAGTTTAAACGAAACTTGCTTAAACTTTGCGTGTGACTTATTTTTTTTATTACGATATAAGTAAATTAGCTCAAGATATCTTTTGCGCCCCCCCCCTTGAGTTTTTTTTCTGTATTCGCTACTGAGTTACACGAAGAGTATGACAGCTGTCCATTATCGCCGGAAATAGGGCTTTTTAAAGGTTACATAAATAACAGCGGTGCTTACGATTGCTAGTGTTCTATAAGAGTGTGTAATTGATGAATCTTTGGCTCTCTTTGAAATAAGTATTCGTATGCAATTTGACTTTCCTTATTGTAACAAAGATTATTTGCACTTCGGATTTTTTTAAACGCCTAACTGCATGAATTTCTAAATACGAGCCAAAAAATTATTCCTTATAA
This sequence comes from Ischnura elegans, assembly GCF_921293095.1. Taxonomy (NCBI): domain Eukaryota; kingdom Metazoa; phylum Arthropoda; class Insecta; order Odonata; family Coenagrionidae; genus Ischnura; species Ischnura elegans. The sequence goes on along the minus strand of NC_060259.1, from coordinate 112,126,524 downwards.
AATATATCCAGAATCGCTTCAATTACTGCATTTTATTAACTTTTTCTGTTATTTTTTTAATTTTTAAGGAAAATTTGAATATGTAACAGATATGATACATGGTAAAGGACAGCTTTTACATTAAATGTATATGAATCACATATGATACACATACTCATTGAAAAATTCTCATTGGCGTCCGTGTCTTTACTAATTACTTTCTTATAATGATAACATAATTACGCTGATTACGTATAAAATCGTTCTGGCTTGATTTGGTGGAAGTTCGATATGTCCATGATGAAAGAAGGCAAATGGTAATTTCCACACTTTTTTACTCCAAAACTCAACCACCGACCTGTTGTCAACCCGTTGTGTCACTGTCAAAGTGAATTCCCTTGAAAATGACACAATATGTGCAACCTGGGTCGGTTGCCGAGTGTTGGAATTAAAAAGTGTGGGAATTACCATAAGTGTTCTTTCATGATAGATATGCTGATTACACTAGAGATAGCTTGGAAGTCATGCGGAGAGCGGACTTCCTTCTACATAATGAGAGGCTAATCACCTTTAAACCTGCTGACTGCTTTGAGAACCACGGAGGAGTGTAGCATATCTGATACATAATGCGTTGGAGAGGAAGAATTGTGCACTTCAGAAATAACTGGCAATTAGTGTAGTGCATCATACCTAGATGATGAAAAATGCAGTGAGGGGTTAAATGGTCATTGCGAATATATGAATTCGGCAATGCGTTTTGGAAGTTGTTAATATTCGTAATGAAAGAAAATATTAACTCCACTCTTATTTCAGTGTTTACCCGTAGTACTAGTATAAAATTTTCATTATTTAAATTATTGAAAATCCATTAATGGAGTATAAATAATTTGAATTTCATAAGTATGTCTAGGATTCATTGGTAGTGATTCGTTTGAAATAAGACGATTTATTTGGCTGCCTTATTCAATGCATGTTTTCTTCTTCACGATTAAGTTTTCGTTTCATCATTTAATGATTAGGAATTGCACGTAACGGTTATTTATGCCTGTAGGAGAAGAGAAACGGATGAGTTGCAGAATGGAGACATTTCCCTGATTCTGGTGCCGGCTCAATTTGTACGTATCCGATAATTTAAATGAAGAGTTTTTCACCGCCGACTTAAGTTCTCTGGTGGTTAGCCGCTTTGAGAGAAATAGCCCTCGGTGTACGCCCTTTCGGGAAGGCGGGGCAGGAAAAAGAAGACTTATTTGCTTGTTGTAAGGCAGCATTCATTCGTACTCTGTTCTGGTCGATATAATTTCCATGTGTGTTTGTATCCTTTGCGATTTCAACCACTCTAAGCTTTGTTCAATGTAGTGAATAATGGTGATTGATTTCGGCTTTTTCTCATGGGAATGGAGGCCGTGGAAGTGCGTGACGTCATCTCCTTGGATTATTTCGACTTTCATTTCATCATCCACCATTTCTAATCCAATTTTTCGCAAAAAGTGGTGCGTATGGTAAACAATAGTTGCATTCAGGGTCATACGGATCGCGACGCAATACAATGTTCGGGAATCGTGCACTGAAGAACATACCTTCTTTGCTGCAGCATTTGCATTAAAATTTCCCTTTTTCTTTTGAAAATTCTGTGGGTTTTTTCAAAACCGAAGAAATACAGTCGATTAGGGATTGAATTAGGTATTTCTGTGTTTTTATTTCATTATTTAACGAAATAATCAGGAAGTAATTAAGTGGTATTTGTGAAAACACATAGAGCAGTCTCTATTGAATGTGAACCCTATTTAGCAATTTTTGCTCAGTGATGTCGCTTCAAGAAATGAATTTGACCTTGGGATGATATGGGCGGTAACTGCTGGTGCCCTATGGTCTAGATTAAGGACTTAATCTAATGTCCATATTCAGAATAAAGGTAAATGAACGTAAGATGGTGCTCACTCTGAAGAAAATGTTCGGTGTAAAAACACTAAAAGAAACATCGTTAAGTTATACTGATTTGTATTTACGAGGAAATATGATCGCAAAGAGTTCGCTTACTTGGATAATATTACGGGTACATGCGGAGCATCATGAAGTTTCACTCCAACTGCGAGGAAAGTGAAGAATGACACCAAAAAACCATGTCTCCTCAATTTCCTGTCAATATCGATGATTACTTAAACAGCTCAAAATATGAAAAACGTAATGAATTAAACGTCGTCGACACCCGAATAAGTTAAATTAGTCGCGGTTTTTCAACTCGTAGCGCGCATAGGCGAGGGAAGTGAAGAATGACACCAAAAAACCATGTCTCCTCAATTTCCTGTCCATATCGATGATTACTTAAACAGCTCAAAATATGAAAAACGTAATGAATTAAACGTCGTCGTCACCCGAATAAGTTAAATTAGTCGCGGTTTTTCAACTCGTAGCGCGCATAGGCCCCGCCACATACAAGAAGTCAATGTTACTCTCGTCGCCTCTAAAGTTTTTCATTTTTCGTCACAGCACTTCAATAATACCCAAAATTGAATTTTCCGGCGTATCGATTTTTAAAACGCTAGTATTTATCCATTTTGTACCAAAAATCGCAAAAAGGAAGACTCCACCATTTTGTCACGTAAGGGCTCCCAAAATCACTTCAAGATCTCTATGACTGACTTTAAACAAAGAAAAAGTATCACGTTAATACAGGATACCATTCCGTAGCTCATCAAAATTTTCCAAGCGTAGGCATGTCCTTCATATGTAAGATTTTCCAAAAAAAAACTGTATACTATCATTCCTTAGAAAGTGTTGATATGCTTGCATGCCTGTAAGTATACAACGGCGCATTTCAATGGTAAATAGCACATCTTCCATTGACTGCCGACCATTTTTGAGGTTTGTTGTTGAGTTTCAGGAAGCTAACTCGAAAAACTGCGTTTTCTAGTTTTGTTCGTCTTTTTTGTTTATTCTATCCCACTGTGCGCCGTACCATTCACCGTGGGAAAATGTCTCATTTACGTTAAAAAAACGCCATTACGATTTGTTGCGTCATTTCTCCGCTGCTTGTGTCTTTGATTACTCATGGTTATATTTTGGAGCTTTTATCGAATGTGTCAAACAAGGAAATGTTAATGAAAAAGTATTGGCAAAGAATAAAACTTAGGATTAACACTTAAATTTCGTGTAAATTATGTGTAATATGCATTGAAGACATGCATTTCGAAGCACTTCATGGATACCTTGACAGAATAGCAATAAATCACTATTTCCGTTTTAAATTTAAGAGGGAACTACCATTACTGTGGCCTCAAGTGAAACCTAGTCTAGTCAAACCAAATGTAGTGCAATCAAAACTGAGCTTTTGCGTTGGCAGTTTGCGGGAAATTACGAAAAATTATGTTTCACAGTATTCAAAGTTCGAGGGGACTCCATTAGCTTGAGTGCAATGTTTCGGTTTCGTATGAGAAAGCGATCTAGAAAAAAGAATTAGATGGAAATATAATTTCCAACCGAAATAAAAATGTGAACAAACGCTATCGTCAGAATTAGCCAATCAGACCCTTTGCGCGATCTCGGATTTTTCCACATTGATCGCATGCTCAGTAGCAGAAAATCGCTCTTGGTGTCTGAGATGGCAATCGTTGGCGAGGGTGGTGGAGTGGCGAGAGCAGAGGCCCTTGTGTCACGAGCGCTTTTCAACACGTAATGTCCCTATTTATTTAAGCACGATTATTTAGGACCAATTGGTGCTCTCAAAAATTAAACACGCTGGAAAAACATCAACCATGGCCTGCGTGGTGCGAGTCCATTGAGGCGGGACATGAGCCCAAGACCTTTGGGATTGCAAGCAGGAAATGGACCCAAAGCGGCAAGGAGGCCAGCCGGGAAATGCATTAAGGCGGCGAGTACTCTTTGCAAAAGTCGTCCACCCTCATGTAGTCCTTAGCTTTGACCCTTCTGCAGTGGTTCATGGTTTCATGAGCGAATTGTGTGAGCTCCCCTCCGATTTCTGAGCGACCTGCTCATCGTCACTTCCCTCTCGCCGACCGTCAGCGGCGATTCAACCGAGTGAGCGTCCATTGGTTGTGCTCTCAGCAATTTCGTCAGTGCATTCCAGCAGCTTACAAAAAAGGGTATGACGCTCCAGTGATTCGTCTGTTCATTTGAAGGCTTTTCGTGGCAACGCGTACGTTTAATATTATGTCATGGAAAAAAGCTTTACCACCCTCCCATTCTTTTTTTAGTGAAGTTTATCAGTTGTGAGAGTTATTTTAGCTGTCTATTTGTGATAGTGGTTTATAGCCCAATTTTCGTAGTTCACATTTAATGGTATGGAACTATTCTGAAGGGGTTTGAGTTATGTCGGTGAATACGAGGGAGCTTAACTGAAGTTTTCGTAAATTGGAACGAATTCACGATTGGAATAAATTTTATCCAAACGTCCCATGAGTACATTCGCATGCATTTGATGTATATGATCGAGTCACTAGAAATGCTTTGTTGTTTTGCTTCTATTTGGGTGTTCTGGGGGAAGGAAAGTGTTGACGAAAACTGTGCCGCCTTTAGCACCCTGCGAGATTGTCGATTCTATTGTCTATGATTTCGCGATATTATAAACCTAAATATTAAATGTATACCTAATGGTATTTGGCAGTCGTGCCAAACCGATACTGTCCATGTCCCTCATACCACATTTCCTTGGTCGCCTTTTTTAATTCGTAAACACAATTAATGTGTTTCTAGTTACGTTCTTTTTCCCCATAAACAGTGATTTCGAATCAGCTCAGTTCCTGTTGAAATTTACTGAGGTATTATATTATAAGTTAATGGAAATTTGAATGCGGCAATGTACAATGAGACTGCCATCTTCGAATGTGTACCTACAGCTAAAAAACGAGTTAGGAATGACTATTATGTCAGAATACACTATTTACATATCTTCCAATGCTATAAAATGTTTATATTGTCGCCATTTAGCAGATATCTTACCGATGTAAACAACATTGCTTCCTGCATTTTCTTAATTCTGCAAATAAGGGTCTGTAGAATCTCGACTAAGAAGGCTTTTCGCCACGGGATTTATTTTCTCCCGAAAATCATAACTTCTGTTTTCCCACTGTTCAAACTCATTTTCAAAGTTGATTTTTTTATATTTTTCCTCGGATGGTTCATTAAAATATGTGCAAAATAATTTCAAGAGGAATCAAATTGCAAACCCTGAATGCAAGTTTCATCATGTACTAATAACATGCGTCTACATGCTACTGATCCGAGTCTCATCATTTCGAGACGCATCTCTTTATCTCCTCCCCTCGCACTTTCGTCATCTTCCGTGTCTACCGTAGCGTTTTATGCGGCAATAAAATGCGCATTACTACTCAAAGCCATTAGACTTTCAGCGATAAAGAAGTCGGCGTCAATTATTCCGACTCGCACCTCTCGCCGATGACTGAGATTTTAAACGTATTTTTCCTAGAAAGAAATTACTTTCGCGGTTTACTCTATTGTATTCCAATCCGTATTCCTTTAAGCCTACTATCGAGCATCTCTTAGAGATGAGGCATCTGTGGCCTTCCCGAAAATGTCGTGGACATTAGGCCGGCCCTTATTTTTCAGAATTGCGAAAAGTTATGTTTTCCTAGTCTCAAAATGATCCAAATGAGGTTCATAATCACGTGTTAAAATTTGGTTACTTTAAAATAACGGCAACCCGTGCCCCAAGGGCCCTAAGTATTGAGGGCCCTCAATTGAGTTTTTTGGAGCAGAAAAAGTGCTATTTCTATGTGAAACGTGAAAGTAAATTCCTTTAGATCCGATTTTCTGTTTGTTTTGACCTATCTGTAAGCGTTTAGGAGATATCGTCCGTCGTTATACAATCCGCCCCACAGGGCGCCACCCCGCACTACGGCGCCGCTGAGGTACGGCCCGCACCACTACTAGACACTTCCCCTCCACCCCCTCTCCTTCCTCTACAAAGTCTTTGCTCCCACTGGCAAGATCTACCCTCTGAAGAAATGTGCTTACGTTATAAATAATTTAATTGCCATAACAATATTTCCAATGCAACTGATCAATTTATTTTCACAGTGTCCATGAATTTCAGTAGATATCAACCAAAATAAAATACATTTTCAGAGTACCTCTAATCTTTCAGTGATACCCCATATTTGGCAATTAAAGTGTCCTTCCGCACGTTAGGGGTTGTGCTTCGATGAAAATTCACACTTAGTAATAAACTTTGAAAGCTCTCTTCCTTCTACGTGATTGACTTAAACCTTGAATTTTTTTCACCCCTCTCTCTGCACAATCATTTACCACTTGAGGGCCCCGAATAATTACAGCAATAGTACCGCTCCTTGCAATGTCAAAAAAATCATCAAGTTTTGTTACGAAAGATTCTCTTCTCTTCATATCCACTGTATTTCGCGCTCTCTCTTCATTTCGTCGCACGTTCATCCATTCTTTGCGTAATTTTTCTAACTTTGCAATCGCTTTTTTCCGTAATAACAGGAATTCTCGTTTTGTACCATGGATGAAACGAATTTCTTACGGTTTATCTCGCACTAAGTCTCATGCTTTTCGAACCCATTAGGTGATATAGAAAACACACAGTACTATTCTCACTATAGGTAACTTTCAGCCAAGTTTTTCTTCACTTTCTTTTCCAACCAGTTGAATTCCTTGATTTATTCTTGATTTCATGCCTTTCCTTGTTGGCCTATTCTTAAAATGAACGTCACGTGTATTCATGATAAACTAGTTATTTCACCATTTTTCTCTTTGCATCCTAAAAAACTAAGCACTTCCTATCCTTTGCACACTATACACTAGAACTATCTATCCACTGTCCGTGAACTAACTGGCTCGTTTCTTCTTCCTTGAATATTTCTATCTACTGTTGTAGCCTTGGAAGCCCTGCTCATCTCCTTCATTCCTTTATGATTCACAGACACAATTTTATCGCATGCTTATAATATTTTGTACATAAAGAGCACTTTGAAACTTGCTGGAATGGTTCGCGGCCGTATGGTGGCAACAAATTAAGGTTTAAGGGGTCGGTACCTAGTGCATAGGATGGCACCGAAGGGTTAAATTTGAAATTGTAGGCTTAAACAACATTAATCATTACACAAGAGGAACAACCTGTTCAATTCTGTACCACTAACAAATATTGTCATCAGGAGGGAAGTCTTTGCCAAGGGAGGAGAGGGGGTGGAGGAGAAGTATCTAGTAAGTGGTGCGGGCCGTAGGTACCTCAGCGGCGCCGCGGTGCGGGGTGGCGCCCTGGGGGGTGGATTGTATAATGACGGACGATATCTCCTAAACGCTTAGAGATAGGTCAAAACAAGCAGAAAATCGGATATAAAGGAATTTACTTTCACGTTTCACATAGAAATAGCACTTTTTCTGCTCCAAAAAACTCAATTGAGGGTCCTCAATACTTAGGGCCCTTGGGGCACGGGTTGCCGTTATTTTAAAGTAACCAAATTTTAACACATGAATATAAACATCATTTGGATCATTTTGAGACTAGGAAAACATAACTTTTCGCAATTCTGAAAAATAAGGGCCGGCCTAGTGGACATTCATCCAATACGATCAGGTTTCGGTCGACATGTTCAAGAGAACTCAGTTCTACCTTTCAGATACAAGGCATGATCGGGATGAGCGAGAAACCCGTCTAGCTTTTGGGCGATGAAGAGCATAGGAATTATACTCTGTGCAAATTTCCGCCGCTAATCGATGGTGGGGCCTCTCCCTTTCTTAGCAGACTTTCTCCCTTAAGTGCAATCTGTTCAACTGGAAAAAACGATATATAGAGACAGCGACTTTTATCTATACCTTGAGTACATCTACCGAAAATCGTAGAAATTTCTTTCCTCATAGGGAATTTTTTACTTTCTGTAGAAACATTAAATTATGGTTTCGCTAGTATTAGTACCCGCCCGCCTCTGTGACGGTGCGGGAATCCTCTTCCCTATCCTGTCCCAGGAGGCGTCGTCGGGCTCCTATCGCGGCGGCGCCTCCCTCCTTTTTCCTGCAATGTCCTCCCCCTTCTGTGGTGCAGAGGTGAAAAGCTAGCGCTTACAGTCCCTGCCCCAGGGGTGTAACCCCGCGAGCCCGCCCTGGAGTCTCGTTTCCACTGCTTCATTGAGGACTTAAGTTTCACCTTAAAATTGTAACGTCGAGGTCCGATATCGATTGAAAGTTATTCTTATAAACGAAATTGTTTGTCAGGGTCATCGACCGTAGTTACCGTGCTGAGACTTCTAGGAGTTGTCAACCAGGAGTTCGGAGCAAAGGAGGGGAGAATATTTTCATTGCTCACGTTGAACTTTTTATGAAGGGCTGGAAGGCGAAGTATATCGGACAATGTGTGTATAGCTATTTCCTATCGAGTTGAAGATCGTGTCTTTGGATTGCGTTTTGACGAAAATTGACACGGTTCAATATCTGAGAAGCTAGATTATTCATAGAAAAGAAGGTATGAAGAATCTGTTCTCTTGAGAATGTGTCCCGAGTAGTTGTTGATATAGAAGGAATAAGAGTGGGACAGAGGTCTGCTGATAAGAGTTTTCTGCTCATTGAAGAAGTCAATTCTACAAAGGTCACCGCAAAAGATAAGACGTCGTAGGTTTTCATTTCGTATCATGATGGAGCATACAACTGTTGTCATTCAGCCGTAAAAACAAGTGCTCTTGGTGTATTGCATCGTGCGCTTGGTGGTGGAAACGCGGATCTGGGTATGAGCAAGTCACGGAATTAGGGGCGGTTTATTAATGTCTGGTTCGCATTTACCTCAAAGTTGCTTAGGCGTTACCTTAACTTAGGAATTGTTTGAACTCTAGCAAAGAAAATTAGTTTACAATATCGTTCAGTTGAATTGGATCTAAAATTTAAAAATTGTCCCACTTACCTTTTCACACTCCGTCAATTTAGAAAGTATGAGAAATGTCCTTAGTGTCGCGTAACCGGGGTTGTAAAACTCACAATTTTTTGGATGTTCATAATATAAAGACGCGGGTTTCTTTGGCGTTCTGCAGTAACGGAATGGATATATAATAATGTATGGCTATCATTTTTACGTTGTAAGCGAAAAAAATCTATCGTGGTCGACCGAGACTTGCAGATTCGTCAGAATATCTTCCAATTGTATCTTTGGTCTTTTTTCGATGCTCTGACGGCAAAGCATGCGACGAAGATATTAAAGAATGGCTTGCTGGCCTTGGTGGTCTTTGCATTCCTGGATCTTCCCGTGCAATTGAGACTGACGTAAGCATTTGAGCGTGGCGGTGGCTGGCTCGCGTTAGCTCGGCCAGCGAAGCGTAAAGCGGCTCGAGCAATTCAGTTGGCCTGGGGGGGGGGGATAATCTAGTGAGCGCCATTGCGTGAACAGGGCTCATCGGAAGTGAAGTGACGCGGCGATCACTCACACGGACCTCTCCGGTCAAGTCCATTGGATAAATTCTAACGTGCCAAAAATGTAGGTTGGAGTCCAAAATTGAAGGGCACTTCCAAATATCTCTCGATTCATTTTCCTTTAATGACAGAGCTAATTGTTTACTGGAATCTTCGTTGTTACTCCTTACACCGGAGGCAGGTTATTTGTATAATTTTTCGGATAGTGTTTAATATCCGTCTTTATATTAGTTGTATTGTATTATTTTTAGCATGGAGTGTTCCATAAATGAAAAAAGTTAGCCCCCACTATGCCATTCTTATTTATAAAGGCAGGTTCGTCTCGGATCCAACATGTTGCTTCAGCAAGGACAAGAGTATTTCGTAATATAAGTTTCCAAATTTAATTAAAGATTGGTCATATAAGGCCCTTGGAACTCCTTACGAACATAATTTTACCTTGAGAACAGAGCGTGGTTTAGTGGCAAAATCTAATGGAATTCTAACATCAATAAATTGATAATAAATTTTAATTTGTTATAGTTTTATCCCGGCACAAATACATTTTTGTTGCATGTTTTACCTGACTGTAATATCAAACTAATCTCACGTAGTTACGCATTTAAGGTAATGGGAGGCCTCAATTAATTAGTCAGTCATTCAGATTTCACGATGTGAAATGGATGTAAATTAGAAAAAGCCAACCCAGAGCTGTCGATTCTCTTGCTGTCGCTGCATTGGAAATGTGGTGAAATGTTTATTTGCTCTCAGGGTCATAGCTCGTTTGAAATCCGTGCGTAGGCATAAAAATGTTACACCAGAAAACGTTTCACTTCACTATCATTGATTTTTTGTTCTAATACCCTTAAGTTATGCATAGCGTGTCAATTATGAAGTAGTGATTGTTTCTGACATTTTACCCCGCACCGAGTGCTCTTGAGAATGCTTTCAGGTTTTTATGTAGGTGTGGAACACAGCGTCATGTAGTCTGTAAATATACGTCTCCCCTTGTAAGTCTGTAACTTACAAGGGGAGACGTATATACCTACGTGCCTTGCCTCGCCTTTGTCAATGCCGTATTTTTTATGGTATTAGGATTGGCTATAATTAATTTATTTTCATACGGTAGGTACGTTCAACAAGCCTTTTATAATTCCAAAATAGCGCATTTTATGATAATCAGTTAGTGTAGTGGTTAGCGTCTTCGACTCTAACCTCCGGTGCCAGGGTTCGGGGTTTCGTCAAAACAGTGTATTTTGCAGTCATCATTTTTATCACACGGTGAAAAATTATTAATTAATATTGTAATTGTAATTAATTAAAGGCAGGATAAGATTTTTGTCATCATAATGGCGTTTAGGTATTTAAGCAGTATCATTTTGAACGCGTAAATATGACGACTGCACTAACAAGGGTTGGTGTACGCTAAAATCCTAATTTTGTGTATTGCTTATACTGAACCACTTCTAAATTAAAAACGAAAACCATTTCTTGTGAGAACACATGGCAATAAGGCCGATGTAATAAAGAAGGGTACAAAATGAACATGGATTGCCATATCTCTCGAACACTAGTAATTCACATTCCTCCAAAGGGAGTTTACTTACAAAGTTCCTATGTAGTAAAGGAACCATTCCGAAATATCATTTCAGTTAAAAGATTGAATGAAATAAAAGCTGATTATTTAAAATCAACAATTACGCCAAATGTGTCTTGTGCTCGCCGCTTCCCAAACTCTTCCGTAGCACTTCCAGCATAATAATATGAGGACCACCTACAAAAGTGTCATTTCTTCGAAAAAAGGCACTTTTATTGCTCCCCTTTAATTTTTTCTGTATGTTTTCGAGGAGGGTAAAAAGTGTAGTCTTCATATCTCCGCGTTCGAAATGACACTGCTTAGTAAATACCTAAACGCCATTATGACGATAAAAAAATCCTCTCGTGCTGAAAATAATATTTTTATAAACTTGTCGCTGTATGATCCAAATGAAGGCTACGAAATATATTGCAATGATGATGCCCCAAACCCTGGTCCCAGAGGTTATGAGTCGAATACGCTATACACTGCACCAAATGACCGATCTGCAGGATTGTTAAAAGTACTGCATGAAAATTAATTAATTACATCCACACTAAGGCCCATTTTATGGAACCACCACTAGTTCCGAGATGTGTTCGGCATTCCGAATGCCATAAAAACACGGCATTGAAAAGGGCGGAGGTGTACATGGCCTTGTTAGAATAATTTTCAATAGTCTCGAATGCAATGATCTGGATCGAGCGATTAGGAACCTACGTCATAAATAATCGCTTTGATCTTTACGAGCCGGAAATACTCAGCCACGGGTGGCCGATTCATGGTTTTTCCCTTTTTATTTTGACCGATTTATCCAATTTCAAGTGTACAATGCTCGTTGAAACTTATTTTGCTAAGCCCAAATCGTTTCTGAGAAATTATAAATAGGCTTCTTTTCAATTTGTCAAAATTTTCAGATGGCCACGAGTGACAGTGGAAGGTGAGGTTCCCGTCAGTGGAAGGAACTTTTGGGGCCTTTATGAATGTATCATATACGTCAACCATTAGAAAGTTTTCGCTACAATTCATTTACAACTCGGAGAATTGTTGTAACTTCTGACTTAATTAATTAATTCAATTCCGATAGTAACATTCAATAAATACTCTTAAAATTCCATTCTTGCTAGTGGATTATTAAACTATGAAGTCCCATGGCCAAGAAGTAACACAAAAATGTGTTTACTACTACTAAATGGCTACAATTATTGCATTTTGAGAATAAATATATCTTTTGGAGGATTTGGATAGAACATATTTATTGTTTCGGGTGGTTTCCAGAAATAAATCCGCTCACCCATATGATTAAGCGGTTACGTCCTCTCGTAATACAATGGTAACTGACATGTCAGCCTAATTTTTTTGTAGCATTGCATGCTATTAATAATACGTACTTGGCAGAGAGAGCGAAGAAGTAATCACTGGGGAATTAATTGGTTTAATGCGAGTTTGATAGATTGTATCGACTGTCATAATTTGGGGAAGAATACGACTTTTCACTCCTATTTTTGAACACAGCCTTGTAAAACGCTGTTGGAGAAGCCCAGTAAGTGAGAACTAGTTCATCAATGTGGCCGCTGACGGAGGTCTCGTCAACTACTATTCGCATGGGAGGAGAAACTGCCAAAACCAACACTCAATCATTCAAAATGCTTCGAGTGGCCGTCAAAATTAGAAGGAAGAGAGCACTGGGTACCATTGGTAATTACACTTATTAGTTATTTGATTGGGCGGGATTAAAGTCGCGGGAAGATTTTGCACGCCTATTTCAATGACCGTTCGAATGAAAGAACGCAATGAAGTCCATTCTATGTTTCTCCCTTTCTTTAATAATAATAATGATATAATAATTCGTCTTTATTGGGCGAGATTGAGGCTAGGATTCCCATCTTCCATCCAACCCCTCGTCATACATGAAATATTTGCAGATGCATGCATTATCGAGTTACTCTTGAAATTAAATGTAATCAAATCAGAAGAAAAGAGACAAAGAAGTATGCTCTTAAAAACAACATGAAAATCCAAAGTGAGCAATTTTACATTTACCTAGGGAAAAAGATGTGGATAAACGTGATAAAAAATCTAAGGATATTTAATTTCGTCCTGGCTGGCAAAAAACACTGCGGGAAAACGCGCTCACGAGAAGTGGGGCGTGAAAAACCTGCGAAAACCTATTGAGAAAGAGCTGATGTAAACATTGATAAACATTCCTTTAGGTCTCTGTGGTAATAGAATTCATATAACTAATCTCAGTCAAACATTTAGTATATATGAGAGATGTCGATAATTAAATTATCGAATCTATCGAATTAAATACCATTTTCAAATCAAACGCATCAGATTGCAATTACTATGCCCACTAATCCTACAAGCTCACCGCTCATTGTCAGGTTACTGGCATGTCACAAATGCCCACATACATTCTTATTTTCTTGGGCTCTTAAATTGCTTCCTGCAGTTGTGCTTGTGGTGTTATGTATCTTAATTTACATAATACCCGCCAAGCTGTCTCTATGGGCCTGTGGTGGGGGTGTTAGAGCCCAATACGAAAATTATTTTTGCTGTCGATTTTGGTGCTGCTTAGAATCGCTTACATTTATGCTATAGTATTTTATTTTCCATGGAAATATCGAGATCTAATAGCCATTCGTTCAATAATATATCTATTTTACTTCATTCCTTCTATATTGGCTTAGAGTACAGCATGGATACATTATTCATGATTTTTGTCGCACGGGGAATAATTTGTCTAAGTTCTTCAACCTATCAGAGGCTGACCCACCATTCTGATTCTCCTTTGATGTGCTGCAAAATGTCTATTAGGGCTGATTATCCTGGGATCCTATGATGACCCTATTCTGGGCACCATCAGTTTTCAATAAAGTTGCCATGACTTCATTTTATTTGGGTCGTGGATTGACTCCTCTTACCCCAAATGCTTACCACAAGTTTCCCATAACCTCTAAATGTTCGCAGGCCGATATTAGCACCTAAACTTCGATCCGGTCGGAGTCAAGTTTGTAAATTTTGGGAAGCATTTTTATAGAATTTTTTGGATGGTGATAATAGAATAGCCTCATTTTTACTCTTTCCTTTGAGAATATATTTTTCAAATTTTGTGTAAAAACTCTTGCATAAATTTTGCTAAGAAATTAGTAAACAAAATTAGAAGGATAAAATTCAAGGGCTTTGCCGCCAATACTCTTTGTGCGTGTTCCTCTAGATAGGATTGCAGTTATTGTAATTCACAGATGTACAACAGCAATTTTGTGAGATCTATTAATAAACCCATTCTTATTCCTTGCAATGAAAATGGTATTGGTCCGAGATGGCACTGTTTCAAAGTCCGATTCCGAACCACTTTCGCGGTAAATGACGTCGTCTTTCGCAGGTAATCTTAAGTTCACTGCTCATTCGGGAGTCGAGGCCGTACATAATGGCCATGCTTCTTCAATGCAATGAAAAATACTTCCCCTGGGTCTCAGATTTTGATCATCATTAGTAATAAGGCTACGTTTCCAACACATCCGTACGGTTCTGCGGAATAATTATGGCAAATAATGAATATTTTCATTTAATCGAAATAATCCGTTTGTCTCTGTTCCTAACTATCTCTCTTGTCCTTTTTCATAAATTATCTCTCATATTAAATTCTTTATCTCATTTATATATACGTCTCATATTAAATTTTAGCCTTTGTGTGAAACCTCGGGTACGTGTAACATATAAAATCGTTTTAGGCTTGACTTGGTGGAAATGCAATCTATGATAAAAACTACAAATTACCACTCCTAGTATAGTGGAAATTACCATTTGTAGTTCTCATTGTGGATGTGTTTAATCGTTTAGAAACGTACTATTTCCCATGCATTTTCTATTTAAATGTTTAGAGAAGCAGTTCAATAACTTTTCTTAAATATTCTCAAACTCATGTCGCGTCGGAGAAATGCGCACATCACATCACCACCGATATTAATAATGAAACGTGGTATAAAATCGTTTCAACTGATCATCAATATCTTGGACAAAGATTTATCTTCAATATGCTGAAATACCATCGCTTTATGACAATTAGAGATATATATGGATAAGTAGGATTGAAAGCTTTGTTTGTGGCTAAGGTGTGAAAAATTACGGTACTCATAAATCGTATCATGAGCAAATATATTTTTTCCCGGTTGGTTCTTGCATGAGGTACTAAGGCCTTCAATTTGAATCTAGTTCATTGTCTAGAAGGACAGAAATTTGTATCGTTAAGTATCATCCCGAAGCTGCATATTGAACTACTTTTTTTTACGTCTAACGACACTATCTTGTCCTCAAATTTGTTTCTGAAAAGTGTTCTCTTAGCAAAGAATATGACAAAATTCAATGGTTTGGATTCCTGCGCCGATAAGAAATATAACAATAAATCCATAAAAATTAAGAATCTCATTATTTATTTCTAATTAAAAAATAGAAAGAAGAAAATTATGCGAAATAGAATGATGGAAAGAATAAAATCATGCGAGTACTTCATCTTTAATTTCTAAGTGAAAATTAAAAATCCAAGGAAATAATTCGCGTCGATGGGAGCCTACGCGTTCACCGATAGCCTATGAATTCAAATCGGCTGCTTAAATTTGCCTTTTTCGAAGATTGAATTGTTTGGGAAAAGTTATACGGTAAAATATTTCAGGTTTTCCCGGTGGATAAGATGATATTGAAATGTTAAAAAATGTGTAGCTATATCTCAGTAGACCGCCGTGGCTGTAACTCCAAGATATATTTAACTGTGGGTTGGTGAGACAGCAGACATGAAAGTACACTTTGGTATCAAATTATATATTGAATAACGAGAAAGATAACTAATGGAACACCTGCTTTCTTTTTTTAAACCCTACTTAATTACGTAAGTATTCCTACATTTGGAGGGAATTGATTGTAAAGACAAAACGGTAGATTTACTTCAATGTCGGCGTATGGCTCATTGAAAACCAATTCATGCTCACTCCGGCCTCACGCGAAGGAAATCTTCAGAGAGTAAAGAAAAAAGAAAAACGTTTAAGAAACGGGCTATGAGGATAAGAAAGGCATTTCCCTCGTTCTGCTTTTGTGGCATCGGTCTGAAATAAATTGTACGACCGGCATTGAAGCTTATTTATGTCCGGAAATTGAGTCGTTCAGTGAACAAAGGTCATCCACGTGATTCGGTGGCATAGATCCGTGGCCACTTCATTTCATGTCTTCGTCATGTCGGTCATTTGGCAATATGATTGTATATTTCCAACGTTTAGAGGAGGTGTAGGGACTGTACACGATTATGTTGGAAACTCGATTGGTTTTTATCTTTGTGAATGACATGATTCATGTCAAAAATACTTCTTATTTTTGACATGAATCATGTCGAATCGATAATATGAGCAAACATAATTAGAATTGTAAGAGTTATTCCCCTTGAACTGATAGGACTACATTTAATTTATGGTCTCATTGAGGTGCACGCATATGTTGAATCACTCGCGTCACTGATGGTGTTTTGTTGTGATGCTATTCTTTGATTACAGCGAAATGAGAAATTATCAGGTTAATTTGATGGATTTTCTGTTAAATTATTGGGATTTGATTTCGGTGCCTTGATAAAGATTAGCATTATTATATTTGATAACTTACGCGTATTAAAAGCAGTGTTATTGACCGTTTAGATGAAAGACCGGAGCCCCTTTCCCTCTTTCCATTTCAGGTTGTGGGCTGGAATATGATGGGCATTATTTCAGTTACTTATACTACTTTTTTAAAAAAGTGGCATAAATAACGGCTATCCACCCAAGAAACCTTAAAAGGGAATACCACACAGTTAGAAATGAGAGAGTGAATTTTGAAATTATTTCAATGGGTTGTCACTGTTAGTGGTTGATTCCGAGTAGTTGGCAACGCGATCGGAATTTGGCTGTTCGAAAATTTTATTTCGACTCCTCAACTTTAGGGCTCATCTCGTCGTCATAGTGAAAAATTTAAAACTCCCCAAATTTCGATCATGTAGAAAACCACTCGGAATCGACGAGTCTACGTGATAACCGGTCGGAATAATCCAGATCTGTGTCGAACACTTATTGTTAGTCTAACTTCCTTCCTTTAGGTATTGCCATGGCATGCTTGAGATCCCTTTTTGTTGCAGGTTATCTTGTTTTCCTTGATCCTGCTCTCTCAAGTTACTCAAATGCATGGGGGAAATCTGCCTTTTCGATCGGTGGCGTGTCTTCACAGCGGTTGTAATGGAAAGGATAAGGTGAGCACTGAGAGAAATGTCAGTGTGTGCCCTTCAAACTTCATTGATCCTGACAGTTGCAACGAGTTAATCCGTGGTCGTGCGTGGTTTCACTTGCTTCTAGGCGTCCTTTACTTGCGAGCTTGGGGGTGAGGTCTGCGAGGGTGAAGTCATGGGGAGCGGCGACAGTCATCGCTGCATCGCATTCGCGTGGAAGTGGTGCCGCCGAGGTGGTAGGGTGTTTGTGGGAGTAGCGTCAGTCGAAGACCCGCGACCATAATCACATAGCTCAAGCTAAATTTGAGCACATATCTGTTGGTTGTTAAAATCTACTCTCTTTGAGGCTGAATGGCAGGGTCCCTGGGTTTGAATGTGGTGGGGGAGCTAGATTATCTTTGGTTGACTGCCTGCCTAGTGAGTCATTATAATTATTGCGTGCGGATTGATGATTTTTACTAGCGAACTTCGGTGAAGACGAGTCCCCGTAATACATTGTTCCGTAACTCGAGTTTATCGGGCAGGGAAAGAAAAAGGTATGACTAATAACTTATATAGCATAGCAATAACTTATATATAACAGTCTTTCTTATGTGATGTCTTTTCTTTTTGTAAAAGTATAATATCGCGCATTGTAAGGCTCACTATTCATGTTTAATGGAGCCGTCTCTGTTTTCGTAACATAGTCACATCTTGATTATTTAAATTATCTTGAAGATGTAGCTATATTACGAAACACGGGTGGCATGAATAGACGGGTCGAAGCAATGTGCATTTGAGTATGACATGTGCTTGCGTTATTTAAGTTGCGAGTACTCGAAAATGGCACTAGTGCGACTTTCAAATGATGTTCATGTGGGAGGAATGACATCGCAGTGTAATTGGACCGATACAGTGTTCATGGAGACGAGGCGCTAGATCTCACGACCTTCTTTGCACTTTGCACAGAAAGCATATTTTTATGGGAGTTTTATGGGCAATTGCTGTTCATTACCAAGGTATAAAACGAAATTATCGCTTTTTTGCAGCAGTCTTCTATTTACATCGATCGTAATATTTTCCTTTTTTCATGCCAATGTAGGTTGTTAGGTGCGAACTTCACTCCATGCAGCTCTTTATTATGCTTCCTTAAATCCTCCGACGAGACATACGAATTAGAAGCACTTAACCGGTTATTCAAAAGAAGACATTATGAAACAGCAATTACATACCAAAATAGTTCAGGTCGTATCATTTTATGGGTTGCTATAAAGTATATGTACATATTATAATATTTCCCGATTTCCTATTCGTTATTACATAAATATTCAAAGTGAAACGTCGGCGTTGCTTTGTATTTCCCATCTATGACCTCCCTTCCTCGTTTTTGTGGTTGGCATTTGGTATAAAATTAAGGGTCTATATTCGAACGAATTCGTACAGTGGACTCCAAAAATGAGTGTACAATCCTCACCACCGCAATGTTCTCAGATTCAAAGTTCTGTTAGTATCAGTGTCACATGAAACTCCATGGAGCGGTAATGGAGTAGATATTTCTCGAAAGAACAGATTTACGCTGAGAATCACCTTACCTCAAACCAGCCTCAAAATTATAACAGCCTTGGAGATCCCCACCTTATATTCCATTACGGGGTACTTTGTGTGAAGTGGTAGACGTATACTCGAAAAGTCAGTATAATTTATGAAGTTTTCATAAAAAGGTGTGAAAATTAGTACATTTTGGTACTTAGAAAGGGTGGGAACCCCATATATACGCAAGCTAAATCGAAGAACATAAATGATTGTGGGCTGACAGTGCACATCACCATCAGAGTCGTCTGTAAACTCACGCCAGAGTTGTCTACCGCGGAGGATTGAGATATTTTCCGTGGACGAAGCTGTGTTGATATGATTACGCGCTCGAAAACGACAATAAGGAATGTGAAGAGCCTCATGGGGTGTGTGAGTCGTTGTCACGAGTGCAAGTTTCCGTGAATGCGTCACGCGGAAGTTGAAAGTGATTGGAGGAGCTGTATGCACCCTACTAATTCATTGGCTGACGCGCGCGGCCACCACGAGAGCCAATTGGGACACGCGCACGCACGCACGCTTTTACGAGCATTTCAAATCTTCCGACAATTAGGACGGCGAGTACGTGATAATCTATGGGCTTGAAGATGCTAGCGGAAATAATTGGCTCAAAGGAGAATGGAGGAATTAGTAGCTTTTTTAAGTTTGAAGTGACGCTGGAGGGGTCTGCAGCTACGTAAATTGAGGTTACATAAAATTCAAATTCATCACATGGGCGTACCCAGCGGGGGCAGGGGGGAGCAACTGCCGCCCCTTAGGAGCGAAAATTAATTTAGTTCTAAATAAAAATATGAACAAATTTTCCTTTTGAAGAAAAATGATATTAGTGTATGACATTGGACTAAAATAAAAATCATTATTTTTTCAAACTAATAATTATGAAAACTAATAAATTGCTGTCACAATTTCCTTAAATTTTGGGTTTAATTAACCTTTTCTGTGCAAAAAGGTTACAACTTGAACAACCGCGGCTAGTTTTGCTCCCCCTTGTTTTATTCTGGGAGCGCCCAAGATTCATCACGCTCGAATTAGTACTGACTAAAGGACGCGTAATTTTCAACTTGAACTGTTGTATTTGCGGTAATGTTCAGTAATTCACCGGTGACATTTATTCTCTGGGATAGATACACTAAAAATTAGCGGTGTCTTAGCAAAATGGAGAATCATAGAATTGCGAGTCACTAACGGCGATTTGTCGTAATGGTCTCTCCATTATCTAATTACGAACAAAGCTTGGTTATGCTAGAAAAATTGGTGAGATAATTGAATCTGTAAAAACCCAAGTGATGGTCATCATATTTTCTACGATTGGGCAGATTACCGAATTAATACATTCAGGTACTTCTTGCAAGCGAATTGGCCACTACTTGTGCTACTTGGAAATGAAAGGCGCTCGAGGAGTGTGAATACGGCTCGCAAGTTATAGCCGTCCATGTTTATTAGCAATTAGGCAATCAAAGAATCCTGAAATTACCATACGGCATAACTATTTGTGGCGCCTAGGAATTTCATAGCATAAAGATACATTAATGGAGCTATTATTCCCCGCGAGTATGATTGAAACTAGGAAAAGGTATCGGTGAGTAGTTATGGTGACTTTAGTTTGAGGCCCTAGTTTCAGAGCTTCCATAATTTGATTTTTCGGAATAGCTAAGTTGAGATACCAAAGTGAGACAAGAGACTGGAATTCCAAATGCCATTTAAGTTAGTCGGAAAGTATCTCTAAAACAGATTTTTCGATATGCCAAAGATGATCGAAAAACCTGTTTCGAAGAGATTCCCCTGCCAACTTTAATTGGCATTCGGATATCCTGTCTTCGGACTTATCCATTCGATTTTCCTTTCAAGGTAGAAAAAGAGTCATACTTTGTGGTCGCGGTAGCTAGTGTTCATTCACTCTGACTGCAATAGAATCAAATGATAGATTGCTTTAGGTAATGACGTTCGAAAGAGTGATTTGAAATACGTCATCCTTTGTCTTCTATTGAAGGAGGCGGTGTCGTCTTAGCTAGAGTTTTCTCTAAAAGACATAATTATCCCTACTGGCAATCGCTATTGATATCTTTATCCTTTTGCGGGATGTTCCAGGGATCTTAGGGACCATTTTGGCGTGATACTCACGCTATTATTGGCTTTCCATTTTTAAGGCCTGCGTTTCTTGCGCGAAATTTCCAGGGATTTTAATCCGTTTTCACGAAGGGGGGTTTTCTTGTAAATCACCGAAAATAAGAGCCATAGACGTCTCGCCGAAGACGCGGAGAACAGCCCGATCCCCTGATAACTGAGAATGAATAATTTTCTACACCAAGGCACGTGGCTTTGTATGATGGAAAATGAACCTTTACTTTTCATTTGATGCAATGCTCACAGCGATAATAATTAATCACTCTACATATCAACAGAAATACTGTTAAAGAGTGGAAAAATTTTTCGGAAAGAAGATACTACGATACGGTATAGGGACCGGGATTTACCCATTGGTCAGCAAGGATAATTGTCTCGAGCGGCTGAATCGCTTTGAAGAATTGGAGGAAGGGATGCGAATTGGTCACTCCTTCCTCTGAGTAATATCGACAAATCTGGGAAGAGAAATCGTGAGACACGCGCGTCTCGTTGGCGTTGGGGCAGTAGCAGTGATGGAGACGGAGGAGAGGAGACATTGTCATTATTGCTGAGGGGCAAGGCGAGCGGGAGCAGTTCCTAAGGTCCCTAGATTATTTTTGCTCTGCTAACACTCCAACTCCAGCTACTTAATGTTGCCACAGCAGCAAACTACCCAAGTTAACCCGATGAACTTATACACTCTGCACACCACAGATCGATAATATATCATATTTATCGGATTATAAGACGCATTTTTTTCGTGATTTTGGGGCCTCAAAATTATGGTTTGGCTTATGCTTGACGTGCGGAATGTGTGACAGAGAACTTCATTTAAATAGTAAAATTGGCGGATTGGAGAAACTTAGTTTTCAGATTCACACAGATGCCAGCCTAACACACCTGAGCCACGGGTAAAGGAAGAAACGACGCTAAAAAGTTCAAATCGGCGTTTAAATTTGTTGTGCGTTCAAGCTTTGTGCCGGAGTACGTGGCGAGTGGTCGTGGTAGGGTTCCATTAATTTTCAATTGAAATTCATGGTTCATGGCGGATAAATTTCCCATTTCTCTATCAAAATTCATGGTGGACAATAGTGCTAACAATTTTGAAAATGCGGAACTAATGTGGCGCGTTCTGAATATGCTTTCAGAGCATAGATTCCAACATTCTTCTCTTTATTTGAAAACTTTCCCAGGTAGTTCCTCTAGTGAATTTTACGCTGTGTATGTAGGTGGTCAAGTGATTGAATGAGAAATATTGGGCAAGAGTACTGAGACGGAGGACCAAGTAGTGCCCTCTGGGTCGGCGGGCATCTTTCAATTGCTCAAGTCGCCAAAAGCTTTCTCACATTCCTAGAATAATTAGTTGAAGTGAAGTGACGTAAGTGAAAATATCGGATGACAGGAACATCCGGGTCCCAACTGAGGTGGGAAAACATATGTATTACTGAGACCGGAATCACGGCTAACATGGCAAACATGTGCTGTGGGAAAACTGCTGCTCGGTGGGTGGCAATGGAAGAGACAAGGCACGCGCTGCTAACTCCTACTCTCGTCCCCGTCGATCACCGATCACAAGTCAATGAAGACACCCGCGATACCTTTTCCGACTGAAATTGACTTTAGGGTCTGCGCCTGCTTCTTACGGGTCCTTAAACGGTCCTGAGTGCAGGGTTGGCGCGGGTGGGCTGCCGCGCCTCTTCACACCCGCCTCGCCGTGAATTGATCACGCGCCTCTCATCAAGGTTGGCGCGTGGCGTGCCATTCCATGCCACGCGCCGCCCTCATTTCTCAAACTGCACTGCCCTCTCGTGCATGATGATGCGCGATTTCAGCTCACTGGCAGTCGACGTCCGGCATCGATTTCCTCCGTCGGAAATTCAGTTTACTCGATCTGGGAACACTTTGTCAGTACTCGCGCGGTCATGAAGGTTGTGTATCGAAAATAGTGAATTTGAAGAAGGTTCTTGCACATATATTTGGATGCAATACATGCAGTATGAATTATTTACTAGTACATCAGTGGCTGCTTATTTAGTGGGACCTGCGGACCTTTAGTTCGTAGTACTAGAATACCATTTGCTCTTTGCTTTTATATGCATTAAATAATATATATCTGTAAGATACTTCATGTTCTTATATTGAATTTAAATAGTCTGAAATTGCTGAATTATTGGGGATAAACTTGTGTATTGCTTAGGGAAGATTTTACATTTTTATCGGTGGTGAGCGTCAGCGTTATTTAGTCAAATTCTTGTCAGGCCTTGGTACTTGGAACATTCTCTTCTGTAAAAGCGGCAATTTCTCTGTTAGCAAGCCATTTCATGCAACCACCCCATCATCAAGGCTTTTTTTGATTTAGTCATAGGAAAATGATACGTGCGTCGTCGTTTTTCATGGACATGTAAATAGGTTATTTCCTTAGTATTCTTTCTTAATTGTCACGTACTTCCAGTGTCTAAGATTTGATGTTTCATATAATAATTGCTTATTTAAAGTTTTATCCAGTAATTTTCCGTTCCTCACATTGATTCCTATAAACAAATCAAAACGCATTTCAGGGCTCTTTCTAAATAAATAATGCTTAGTAGAAAACATTTCCAAATAGCCTTGACTCATCAGGCGAGCGTTAAACTATGAAAATTCAACCCCCGTAGCTCCATATGAGATGCTCACAAATTCATTTTAATGAATGAGTCAACTTTTTTCGGTAAAATTAATAATGATAATAATTAAAAATAAATTTAAAGATTGTAATGTTTGGCTCGCATTGTTCCTTTTTTTAAATAGTAATTGCTCTTAATTTTTTGACCGATCGAAAGATGAAAAAAAAATCCTATCATATGCAGGCCCATTATTTTCGCCGAAATACTGACGGCGACTATAGTCAATTCCATGCATTCGGTCAACTCCATGCATTGTTGGATTACCGCTTGATTTCCTGCGCGTATCCCGGCAGCCTGTCGCAGGAGGTTCGCGCCACGGCTCTCCCTTGGAGTAAATGGCTGGGCTCTCCGAGGGAGCGTGTGCAAAGGCAAACGACGAGGCAAATGGCTTTACGGGTCAGAGTGTCTGAATCGCAGCGGGGGAGGAGGATGTGGGTCCTCCAAAGAGCCTTAAGAGCGCCACTTCCGCCGCTCGGGGGCAATTTGATCGCTTGCCATTCAAAGAAGAATCCACCCCCGCCCCCGACTCTGTCGTTCGGTCTCAGTGAATTGGTGTCCGAACCACATGCCCTCCGCCACTCCTCCAGCCCACCGACAAGCACCGCTAAATGACTTTAAACGCGTCCGGGGTCTGAGCGATACTCGAGGGGTTCCTGAGACCCCCAAGAAAATTGGGGGAAGATCCTCACCGCGCCTTGCCTTCGCCTGAGCGATTCGCTTCTTGGGTGCTTGGATTCCCTACGGGCAGCGGTCGTGAAATGGCACGACTCATGGCCAAAAACGCATTAAAATTTGAATATTTAGTTTTCGCGGCGTTTTATTGATATCTCCATCTCCTCTGGGTTGTGTTCGCCGATTGCCGAGCAAGGAACCGTGAGGATAAATACTCTCTTCATAACTCCTTGACGAGTCTTCTGAGCAAGATTTGAGACAACGATATACTCTGCTTGCGAATGGGGGCCAAAATGTACTGTAGAAGGCGATCAAAAGCATTGAGATGAGTGGACGTGATGACTTTGGTTGCAGATGAGCGAAAGTGTGGTTGCTTTGCAAGTGAAGACGTAGTGGAACCCAGAAGATGTGGAGATAACTGTGGAAAGGGGTTGGCGCAGGAGGGGCGCGTGCGATTTCGTGGCGATCTATTTTCTGAGCCCTAACTTGTTGCGTGGGTGCCCTCGGAAAAAGTGTGGAGGTATTTTGGCATTCCTTGGCACGTCAGAATGGGATTACACCTGTCCTCCCGTGCTCCTCTTGGCCTTCCGGTCGTAGCGGTCGCGGCCGCGTGCCTTGAGTCAAACCTTTCAGCTGCTCCCGAGGCATCAGTCTGGACCACTTGAGACATTTTCCAAACTGTGCCACGTTTGCAGGAGTCGAGACCTACTCGAGGCTTTCTCGTGGATAATCAGTGCGTGCCATTGATACTACATGCTGTGACTTCTCGGACGAATCTGAGTAGCTGGTGCGTCATTGAATCTCAACGTGGAGCGCTTCTTTGAGGACGTCATTTACACATTTTAATACCAAATAATTATTATAAAATGAGTTTTATCACTTACACAAATGTTATTGGTTTGTTTTAAATAGCTTGGAAAGGAAAAGCTTTCAGCCCAGCTGGTTGCTCATTATTTACTTGTATTTTCGTAAGAATCAAATCTCGATCTAATCATAATTAATGTCTATATTGGAAGGATAATTCATGCTAGTGAATCATTATTGTATTCATCATGTAAGAATCATCATTAATTCATTTTGTGGTTGCTTGCTGAAAGCACTCGATGTCAAGATAAACGCTGAAGGGATGGTGTGCAGTATAGAAATTATGGGTTAAATATCGAATTCTATGAAAAGCTAATGCAACGTTTAATTTATTATATTCAATGCAATTCTCTTTCCGCTAGGATTGGGGAAGCATATTAAAAACATATTTTCCTAATCCACAAGACAAGTTAATTATTTTAATATTTTTTCATTCCAAATTGAACAAAAAATTTGAAAAATTAATTCATTTATTTAATAATTGTTGTTATATTTTCTCGAACCAGTCAGGCTGCTATGAGTTATGATGCACGGCATTTGAAAAATTATCGTCTCCGCTACTGTGTGATTTTACATGTATCGTTTGTTGGTGAGATAGGATTCCTTTTCTTTCGTCCTATTTTTTAAAAGAACACATGTTATCCGAGCATTTCCTTTCCATCTTAAAAATAATTTTACTCGTTCTTGCTCTATTACGCTCGCTTAGCCCTCCCATATTTGCGTAAATAAAGAAATTAAGTCTAAAGCTTCGAGCAGTAATTACTGAAGTATTTATCGTTGGTGAAAAATACAACTTGCTGGTATACCTCCAATGCATTTTTTATTACTTCAACTGAGGTTTTGGCTCTGATCAAGTAGTATGTGATTACGTCATCTCTATGGCTACCAGTCGAAATCTAGGTCTGTTTAATGAAAACTTATTTTTGAAAAATTTTCTTTGCTTTCCTTCTGTCATAAGAGCGGCAAACAAAAATGATGAAGTTGCCAAGGCAGCTTTCGGATAATCCTCAGTCTTATTTCTTTCTCCGTCGTTGTTTCTCTCCGTCTGTGCTAATCCTCCTTCCGAAGCGCTCTCTCTGCCACTGGTCAACTATGTCCCGAGTCGGCTCGTGAGAAACCATGGCTTGGAGCGCAATGGCTTTGATTGCTGGCTAGTGCACTTGAAAACGAGTCAAGACGAGTGCGTGCGTGAGCATCTGAGCTGCTGAGAATTTGCTAATTATGTGGAACATAAACAGATACATTGCTCATTCTATTTGTTTCTTATCTGTAACGCACGCTCGCATGAATATAGTATACGCAACGAATTTATTTAATCTTGTGGAGTCCCAATAACCAGCTTGCCAGCTGTCTCGCGGGTGTTGCAGCAACTTATTATTTCTATGGGAAGAATATTAGTGAGTCATGGCGCGATTCCAGGAGTGAAAATTGAGGGAAAGGGATGTGGGACGGGTTAAAGGCAGATTTAGGAGTTTTATTTTTCAGGTAAGGTGCAGTGTCGTAGTCCCAAAGACATGTCAGCAGGTTATATTCGGTTTTTGCAAAGGATTTAGCGAATTTGTGTATGCTGGCCTTTAGTTCTCGAAGGATCGGGCCTTATTTGTGTGTTGCTCATGAACCACGCGGCTCCGATGGTTCTTTTTAAGATTACGTTCTCGGCTGTTTTAAGTTTTTTAAGGGGCGAACTCTTCTCGGAAAATCAGCCAGGTTAGGATGGACATTGCTGCCAACGTTTCGATATCCTTCTCTGCCATCGTCCTCAGGGCAAACTGGCACTATCGAAACGTCCATCCTGACCCGGCTTATTTCCCGAGAAGAGTTCATCATCATTGAAATGATTCAATTACACTATACGTGCATGCGTATGTAATTTATGGATTGGAGTGAGTTCAAATGTAGTAGATCAAATTTCAGCGAGTGGAGATTTATGCTTTCATTATTTCATAACACGAGAATTTTGCGTTTTTTTCGTTACATCGATGGAAACAATGCCAAGAGAAACATTTCGCGAGCGGCACCGTCGGCGAGTTTTGGAAGTTTAGTGCTCTCGACAATTGATCGTTACTTCTCTGGAAGAAAATGATTGGTATTGGAACCGAGATTCTGGAGCGAGATGGAAGGTTCTTTGTTGGCGTTGCATTTGGCGGTCGGGATGGAGATGGCAAATGACACGGCCGCTCCCAATGAGGACAAATGAATGCGCTTGGCCCGCCCGAGGATGTGGCGGGAGCATGAATATTCGGTTGTTTCGGAGGCATTTGCGGCGCCCGCGAGGGTGCCGTGCGCTGGATGCGGGAGTGTCGGCCGCAGAGGCGTGGCGCGGCGAGGGCTTTTCCCTTCTAACGAGCCGCGTCCTGTTCAAAAAGCCCCCCTTCCCCCATATCAGAACCAATAGTCGTCCCCTCTCCCCCTCTGCTCTTCTTACCCGTTGAGACACGTTAGCGACGCCTCGCGACTTACGCTGTATCCTGTATCACATCCAGCAATGCCATTGTTATTCGTCCATTGGAGAAAGCTCCTGAACTCGTAAAGATAGGACCTTAGCATCAACGATACTATAATCTCTGCTGATAACAGGTTGCACTTGCTTCGATGCTTCATGGGATGTGCAATTGTTCGCCTATCGTTTGAAGCAAAAAACCTTGCGGAGAATTCAGGATCCAAGTAACCACCCACGGATGGCTACCGCGAATGTATGTCTCTCCTGTGATTGTGGCTTCCAGAATTGCATCTTAACGAGCGGTGGAGGAAGGTGATTCGCAAATATGAGCCAGTGAAAAAGTGTTTGGCCAAGTTTTCTGACGGAACCGAATAGTTCAGATCGGGTGGCCATGCTGCTTCCCTCTCTGTGTTTGTTGTAACATTTAATGGCTTTACACCAAAAGTAGCTAACAAGAAGCTCTAGTACCGATTGTGCGGTACGGCATCGTTGGTAGGTTCAGACAGTTTTCTCTGGAAGCCATTTGGCTATCGAGTATGTAATGCATCGATAATGGTGATAAATGAGCGCATTGAATTATTACTAGGTAAATCATCGAAGTTCGTATCACTGATGTCGTTTCAATGTTATATTCCGCACATCTAAGGCATTCCAGATTGGCCGGGCATGTAACCTCCATATTTAGTGGAACTTTCAGATTGATCAGTTGAGTACCTGATAAGGAATCTCAGGCGTATCGATACTTAATAAACATACGGAATGCAATTGAATTCAATTTTGCCTCGAATTCGGACGGAAGTCATGTCAAACAGTTTCCAAATACTTAAGAAACTAGCATATTTTTCCGCGCGTTGCTGAATGGCTTTTGGGCCCCTCCACTAACACAGCATATCACAAGAACTCCTTCAATGGTACCTTTGAAGTTTCTGGAAAAGGGTTAAGTTCACAAATGACAAAACGACTTCGTTTTCACCCACGCGGCAAGGATTTATTTTCTTGGTACGACATGTTTCAAGAAACATGTCGTACCAATATTTACTTTTGCAGTTTCAGAGAGGCGTATCACCTTGCTATTGGAGAATTGCATTTTAATTTGCATTGCAATAAAAATTTATCAGTTGATTTAAAAAACCGAAAATTACGTCATATGATATTTATAAACAATTTAGCCGAAAATTATTAAATTTAAAAATCGGCTCTCTGTAAGGCAAGACTAATGTTCTTCACCTCATGTTAGCATAATAGCGTCGTCACCTGGTGCTAAATTGAGGGGTGAAAACATCTTAGAGCATTAAGAGGATGTCGCATTATTGGTGATGATTAATTAATATACTAAGCTGCTATAGCTGAAATTGCTTTCCTCTTTCTAAAATATATTAAATTCTATATAAAATGTCTAATTGATAGTGTGTTTGGGACATCTGAACGTTTTATTGAACATATTGAACGTAATCGTTGTTAAGGACTCATATGTTCGCCCTTATTTTTTAGAGGTGCATCATATTTTGATATTATTAACGACCTTTCTGTTAATTTAAACTTATTAAATAATTTAAGATGCAAGATGAAGTTGAAGAAAGCTCTTCTCCCTCTACAATGTGATCCAGAGAAACGTGTTGGGCGTGTTAAAGCTAATTGATAAAGAGACTTTTGCGTCAAGTTAACTGTAAATAATAAATGAATGAGTGTAAGAATGAGTTATCTTCGACTATCGCTCGGCATTTTCTTTAGTCTATATAATTATTTGCCTCTTTCTTGGAAGTTTTCCCAAAACAAAATTGGAATTGTACGAAGTAATATTTCTTGAGGGCTTAGAAACCAATGTGGCCTTCAGATATTTCCGTTGTTGGCTGATGTTTTTGAAGTAAAATTTGTATCTGCAACCCACATTGCAACAAATTTTGTAAAATTGATATTTTAGCAATGTTTAATCCTAATGTGGTGAAATATAAAGCGAAATCCTAAGTTGTTAATTTGTGAGATCTAGCTCAAGTACGTGATCACAGTATGATTGGGAAATTGTATGGTATAGTATTTAGAGGAGGCAACCGATAGCTGAGGTCAGTTGCGCCGTGATGGAAGGGGAGGGTGGCGTGGAGAGTAACCCGGCGTCGGTGTTAGCCCACTCTTGACAAGAGGTGACTCCGTGCTATCCGACGGACGGATCGCTGTGCTAAAGCTCCACTTAGCACTCAAGCAGACATCGGCCTTTCTTCGAAGTCTCCATTTGAATCTGGACCCACTGGGTGGGAAGTAAACACACTGGCTACTTCACAAAACCGATCCGTAATTGGGATCATGTTCGTTTAGGAAATCATAAATACAGAGAGTTTAATCATTGACATTTTTGCATTCATTTCTTTATATTCTATTATCGTGTGAAAACAAACAATTATTTTCTATTTTTTGATTCATTTCATTATTTATGATTGGGGAAACTCTGTTGGGTAATTTACCCGAAAGGTACGACTCCATTTCTTCTGAGTTGATCAATGTAGAATGTTTTTTCCGTCACGCAATGGTTTATATTTGAGACGTTTGTGCGAATTCATCGAACTCCTTGTCCAGGATAAGTCAATTTCATTTAATTGGGCTAGGAATAATTTTATTTTATTTTATTCCCAAACCACCGAATACAGCTCATGTTGGCCATTTTACATCGGGGTATTCAACAAATTTAATAGTTAAACGCACACGAACAACCATGCCCTGGGCAGGGGAAACCTACCCAGGCGGGACTCGAACCCGCGACCCCTTGTTTGGCAGGCGAGGACGTTACCCCGCCGCCACCGAGGCCGGCGATTTGAGCCAAACATCCAATGTTTAATTGTGTGAGACAATTGATGACGATTATATTCCGCGATTGTTTTCGAGAGTCAGTTGTCCGAGGCAAGGAGCTTTAATGTGATCTGCTCACCTATAAATATGTATATGTCTGATATAAAGCATATTCTTGGATATTACTCGTCTAAGTGGTGACATTTCGGCGTTTACTTATGAATCTCTGTTTGGGAGTTACGGGTGCGTCGACAACTAATGTCATTAGCAATCTCTGTTCATGAATTGATACTAGCATGCTCTTCCATACCCGAAGCTTATATAATTTTGAACAGCCACTGAAATAGTTCTTTAAATAGGGAGTTGTTGTAGCAAATGGCAATATAATTTAAGCTGATTCCGATTATTTTTCCTTTGGTCTCTCAGGATATTTCATGGCTGTTACTTTTTCTTTTATTGAGATAAACGGATACAGCCAGTGGCGGATCTATGGAGGGGCTAAGAGGGCTATAGCCCCCACTTGGATATCCAATTTACACTAGATAGAATGGCAATTTTTGTTCGGACCCCCACTACTGCTGGGAGTTTACCCCATACTTAGCCCCCCTTGTCTCAATCCTGGATCCACTACTGGATACAGCCTTTGCTAATGCTAGGCTTTCCCACAAGATGTTTCTTGTGAATTTGTCTTTGGTTTCTAATGCGGTTAATGTATGTTTGTGCTTAGACGTATCTTTGGAATAACTTACCGACATTCTTAGCACTGAGGATGTCCCGACTATTCTCCCGTAACAATCTTGGCATCATGTGATCGGGCGATATCGAGATGGAAAATGTGACAAGAGTTCCATTGGATTCCCGAACAAGAGGTTCTACGGTGTCCAGTGGCGTAACAAGGAATATGGTTGGGGGGGATGGAGGGGTCTAGGGGGCCACCCTACCCCCACCTCCCCAGGCAACAGGAATGTTTTGAAAACTGACATGACAGGAGATACATTTTAAATCATTTTGGCACTTAAAGTTTGCGTTTCACTAGTAAGTCTGCCGTAAATCATCACAGCAGGGAAAACATTAGTATGTACACTATAAAATTTTCTTAGGCTTTTGGGGGGGGGGGGATTTATCCCCTCATACTCCCCATAGTTACGTCACTGACGGTGTGAGTAGAACCACTGAATTTTTTCATGGAAAGTTCCGCATTTTTGGGGACAAAGTTAGTTTAGATATAGGGTCGTTGGTATTGTTAGTCCCGATTTCGCCTTTTCGGCCTGCCTTCGGAGAGCCAATTAACGGCCCGCACGTAATAGAAGTCCCTATTTGCTTCGATTTGCTATTCAGCATTTTCCGTTTTAGTGCGACGCGCTTTACCTGCACCTTTTGCTAGAGGATGCCGCAAGGTGTGAAACAACTCGTACTGAAGTAACAAAACGCCGTCAAGGGGCACGCTGCA
This sequence comes from Ischnura elegans, assembly GCF_921293095.1. Taxonomy (NCBI): domain Eukaryota; kingdom Metazoa; phylum Arthropoda; class Insecta; order Odonata; family Coenagrionidae; genus Ischnura; species Ischnura elegans. The sequence goes on along the minus strand of NC_060259.1, from coordinate 112,094,823 downwards.
ATTGCATCCTGTAAGCCAATGATTATCAGGTGCTACTTGAGTCCTGCTTTATTTTATTCAACTTGATTACTTTTCTTTCCCGTGATCATTCGTCGATGACCATTCTGACATCGTCGTCGGGCCGCGCTGTATTCCACGCGCCGCGCGGGCGACGCGTGATATTTTGGTGCAATCCCGGGATAAAGAATGATCCTAGGTTTCTCTGACATATGGTTCCGTCGAATTGTTCGCTGATACCTCGCCGGGTTAAAGCGTCTACGGTGGTACATATCGGCTCAATATTCGTCTGAAGACTTTCACAATGTATTCGGATTTATGGGGTCGACTCTGTTTGTGGTACGGAATCAATAAAACTCTTCACTAGGGTTGGACCTGATTGGCTACTATTTCCATCAAATTTCACGCCTCACTCAGGATAAAATTACTAGTTTTGCTGGCATTGAATCATTGTTCGTGATACCGGGTTGAAGTATGATCACAATTGCTCGATGAATATAGTGGTAATTATGGATTATCTGCTCGAATGCTTTGCTCGCACCATCTAGTTCTGTTGTTAATATGGTGGCAGATAGATTTTCGGAGTTTTTTGCTGGACAAGAATCCTCAATAGATTTCCAGAAGCTGTAGCAACATCTGGGAAGATAACGAGGATTCTCGCAAAACTTGAGGTCTAAACTAAGAAACAGCCTTGGACTGTAGCAGCGACTAGGGGGAGGGAGATATTCTAATTCGTGATGAGAAGGCAAAGTACTTATGCCTTGGTGTGAATCGGAGAGCAATGGAGACCAGAGCAAGAGAGTGCCGGCGCCACTTCCAACTCTGTTATCCAGAGCAAGTCGGCGGCCATGGCGGAGCGCACAATTCGGGAGATGACTCCTCGGCGTGAATATAGAGTTGCACTCTCAGAAGAGATGTGCTATAGGGACCGAGGCAGTGAAGGTTCACATTTATTTTAATAATATTTCAATGCATTACGGATTTGTGTCAATTTTAAACGCGTCGGTAAACCCACAACGGAATTTCGCTTCGATTTCTTCTTTTTTCATAGAAAAAGAAGAAACTGTCATCGAATTAACTGCCACCGTCTACTAGAACAGACGTGGGTGAGAAGAAATGAAATTATGGTGTGAGCGGCATAGAATGACAAGGATTCCGCTGCCCTAGCACATAGCATCCTATTCTTATATGCGAGGGAGCGATTCGCGGTGCGGGCGCTGAGTGCATCGACACCATCAACCTGGAAGACGTTGGAGAAGTCACACGTGCGGAGTGGGCGCGGCCATCCGGAAATAGCGGGCGCAGGTGGGTGGGGGCTGTTTAGAACATGGTGCGTGTGTTTAGAAGCCTCAGTGGCATTGCCGCTCGCCACTCCGCTCCTCTCCAAACAAAACAATGCCGCTCTTTCTCGTCTCGGTGCATTCCTTCGGGCGGAGCGCGGAGGCCAGGGCGCGGACTGCAATGGATGCGGCAATGTTGTCGTTTTTCTGAGGGAACTCCTCTCGTGTGGCTATTGAAATCACCTCGTTCAATTCTTTCCATAAATGGCGTCAAATGGCAGCTATTCCGAAATAAGGAAAGCATCGCTCGATGCGAGATGTGTCTCGGTCACACTTTGCTCCTTCCCGTGGGGAATTTTATCATTCATATTTCGGCTGCACCTATTATTGAATCATCGCGAACAGTGATATAATATCTTTGTCATTTATTTTTATAAGCCCTATCCTGGCTGATGTGCGTATGAATAGCGATTAATGTTACGGTCATTACAAAAAGTGTTGTTACAGCAGTGATAACACTGGCATAAAGTACATTGAAAAGGTATATTTTTAACCAAATACAGGTAAATCGCTACGATTTTTTTGATTTTTTTGGGGAGTCTACGTCGAATGTGCTTTCCCTTGCTGGGTTAGCAATAAACGCTCGAAATTTCTCGTATGACGATCTAGGCATGAATTTTCGGAATTGTCGTCTTTTTAGAGTAAGGGAGTTCTCTCGATCGCTTACGACTTTTCGGGATACATTGAATCAAATGTAAATATTAATTCCTCTTTATTTTGGAATCCTCCAATGCCTATTGCCAAGTTTGCGGCATGTTGGTGGGGAGAGGAAGCGAGGGACATTAACTCGAGCGTTTCTCGAGCGAGGTCCACGTCCTCCGTTCCGCGAGAAATGTGCGCTCTGGCTTTTGCACTAGTTTCACGCGAAACATTGGCTCACTGGAAGACGGAAGATGATTCGCTGGAAATTATTTCGCGGGGAGGGTCGCTCCTCGGCGCGCCTCCAATTTGCCTCTCCGCCCCCGCCCCTTGGTTAAGAGGACGGGCAACTTGGGTCGTTCCTTGTCACCGTCGTTATCAGCAGTCGGCGTCGCGGAAATGTGTCAACCCTTCGCGTCGACACGTTTAGAGTGAAGGGCGGCCGTAGGGCGACGATGAACCCAATGCGGTTTCATATCCCAGAATCTGCGTCGTTTTTAATGCGAATTTGACCAAGCTAGTGAATACTGCGCAACATGTATTTCTGCGATATCCTTTATTTTTAATTCTCTGAGGTCACTTCATGCAGTAGTTACACCAAGTATTATCCTAAGTTTCGATTAAAAGATGGCCCAAGGTTTTCTTACGGTGCTCCGGGAAAACAAACGATGCGCTTGAATTGGTGCGTGTGCTACTGGTATCGCGACTGGGATAAGTTCGATAATTGTGGTGAGTGGAGGTGGTGCGTGGCTCGGGGATACGTTCAGTGCGCCAGTGTGGGTGGGATGTGTTGGAATGGGGGGGGGGAGGGGTGGCGTGGATGTCATCCCATGAGCCCTTCCTTTCATTCAACCAATCATTCGTTTTACGCCCTGCGACCCCGATACTTCCCTCGCCGCATCTCCCCTTCCTCCCCCCGCATTAAGCACATTCGCATCGGCCAGACCCAATTGTTCAGCCCTGTTGCCTTCGAGCGTGGAAATTCCGAAGTGCTTGCGAGGACAACTGTTGAGCGCGATCCCCTCGCGGCCACACGAGGGGGCCGCGGCCTGCACTGATATGTAATTCATCCACGCTAATAGCCTCGTTCCACGTGATGATGAGGCTATTTGCAACCATGTAACATTCCTGCGACGAGTTAAGCGGCATGCACAGAGAAGAATATGATCGCTCTCTTATCGTGTCTAAAAATTCAAAACAAATGCATATGTCACCCTTATTTCATATAATGCACCGATATGTGCTGAAGGCCAAGCAAATCAATTGGAAGGAATCGTTGTGTTGTGAAAACGTTTTTGTACAAAATATTTCACTGAGGCAAAATCATTCCCTTTGACCCGTGCTCGAATAAGGATTCCCCGATATTTTGCCGTGTTTTAATCAATTTAGCATCCTCTTCATTTGTGGATTTCCTATATTTGAAGCACACGGTTATCAGCATCGGTCAAAGCACTCGGTGCGTAAACGGAGGATCCTTGTTCCATCCCAGGTCAAGATGAGCGATTTATCCTCTATGAAAAGTTTCGCACTTGGCCTGCACTTGCGGTTGACCCTAAAAGAGACCACCGCTAGCCAGTCCGCGGATTTCCTATCATATGTAACCTAATATACCCTCGCATGTCGGTGTCTAGCATCTTTGGCTAGCACTCTGAATGAGCGATCATCCAGCTTATTCCCGGTTGCCTTTGGAGCTCATATCTATCCAGAAGATAGCCTGTTAGTTATCGATCAGACTTCCGATGCAGAAGCACATGTAGCAAAAATTCTAGAGACAGCAGTGACTCGAAGTTGGTTTGAATCCTTTCGGCGAAGCATCTATCCGTTCTCTGGGAGCACCACGAATTATGTTCAAATTTTCCCGCCGCGCCGTCCTGCTTTTCCCGCCAAAAGGCGAACGATCGAATGAAACGCGCGACTCGGTCGGCGCGATCTTCCTCGAAGACTCACTGTCTCTCTCACTCATCTCACTCTCACCTGATGCGTGTGATCCTGGTCCGCAGCTGTCGCGCTGGTCGTCTCTCTCTCTCGCCTCGCTCTGCGCTCTTCACTTGCTGCGGTGAACGAGAAGCTGCGCCCACTAGAAGTGTCAGAACATGGCGTGGAGGGACCGACTGCTAGCTCGGAGCGCGGCCGACTGTGCGTGTCAACGGGTGCGGCGCCAACTTTTGTCTCTGCACCCAAGTGGCAGCTCGCGGTCCAGGCGCAGAGTGAGACTTGGCGGAGGCGCGGAGTATGGATGGAGGGGAGGCGCGGGCGGAGGGAGGGGCGCGGTGGGGCCTTTGGCTGCCAGTGGGCGGCAGCGGGCGGTTATGAAACGGCTCCGAATGGAGGAAACCCATAAATCTCTTGCCTCGCAGATCTCCGTGTTCCGGCTGCCAGCGACGGATTCTACCTCGTGGATCCCTTCCCACAGCCCCCCTGCGCCACCCCACCCCGCCCCCAATGACTCCATCCCGCCTTATGATTTTTCGGCGTGGGGCACTCTCCGCCACTCCCCTACAAGGGAAATCCGCTCCGAGTCTTGCCAGAGTGGTCTCGGTGTTCAAGGTGCCCACTGAGGAAGCGATCGTCCTTCTCACCCCGCCCCCGTCACCCTCTCACCCCCTCACTCCTTCTCGCCACTAATTCTAGTCCTTATTGAGGAAAAAATGGCATGCAACCTTCACTTTTGACGTCATATCTGACTTTTGAGAGCAAGTAGACTTGTCTCCTGAAGGGATCTGCTTTTTTACTGCTTGAGCACTTCTCAGCAATATAGGAAGTAGGCAGTCTCTTTGTGATAGTTTAGCGCATCCCAATTAAAGTTGGTATAGTGGGTTCGTCAAGAACTATGGACAATGGCAAAACTTGCAATATACTGGAAAAATTATTATTTAAATAAATAGAAACAAAACGAATGATATATGACTCAAAGTTTGCTTGTATGATAAGTAATAAATTAAAATTGCATTTACTAGGCCAGAGCGTTTCAACAGCTTTATGATACTGGTTGGGGTGGTCACCCACGTCACATTCTAACGATGCACATGTTGCGCTCATTATGGTGCTGCTCACACTCCGAGTGACACTAGATTGCAAGGACAGGTATGCATTGAGAGAGGGGATGATGTAGAGAACGTTTAAAAATGATTTTAGTAAGCCTGGGAAAGTAAGGAGAATTTTCGGAAGAGTCATTTTTTTACTTCTCACTTATTTTTGTGTTTCTGTCGGATGTAGTGGGCCATGTCTGAAATTGAATACTCTGATCATTGAAGACACAGGGGAGAGTTGCCTGTATTGTACCACTTTTTACATTTTATGTCATGTACCTAAAATAATAAGGTACACGGTGATTGGTGTTATTTCATCTTGTTCAGTGTGATGTAATACATAGAATTTGATAGTAAAATTTTTCAAGTCACACCGTTAAAAGCAAAATATTTCTGAATTTATAAATATCTGTAAGTGGTACAATGTAGGAAACTGGTCTCCTAATTTGTAATGGTGGTTTCCTAAATTGGACTACACTTTTACTCTTACCAATTATTTGCCCAAAACTGAATAAATCCATCGCAGTTTATTTCAATGTTATTAATATAAGCATTGTACTGTAACTTCCTAGTCAATACATGAGTTTTATAGACATTATAGAAAAACTTTTTCACTCTTTTTCACACATCCACACTTTTAGCATGAATCCATATATTGCATTACATACACCTTATCATATCTTTCATTTTATTTTCCACGCAAAGTTCGCGATACCATTCTATCGCAGCTCCATCCCTTGGTTTCTTTGTTGATTTCACTGCAGTGTCACCAATACAATTCCTTTTTAAGGTAATTTTGGATGTTTGGTCTTCTCTTCCTTCGATATTCTGAGTTTTTCCTTATATGGACTACTCCTCAACCCACAGGCTCCCTGTCCAGGTCTTGGAGTTCTAGTATAAACTATTCATGCTTTTATTTTTGGAATTGGAGATGCAGTAAATATGCTGCTACGGCTAAATGTAGTTCCTCTAAGATCCACTTTCCATATTTTCTTTTGGTGCTAAAACTGTGGCTCAAATTAGATACTCACGATAAATAACTCATCAATAATTAATAACATTAACGATAGCACATCAACTAAAAATATCTTTACAAAAAACAGCTATATCATCATTTAATAGTACGACGGTGTCCTCAATAGGGAACTTGCATATATTTCAGATATAATCAAGAGCCCCAAAATTATATAAAAATATATGTTTGTATACCACGGTGAAAGTTTTTTTTACTATTTTATGACATGGTTTGCGATATTTAATACATCAAAGTTCACGAGAATTTTCAAATACAAGTGAGAATCGAAAACCCCCGATGATTGGCTGGAAGAAAAGTGACGTCATTATTCAGTACGAGGAGGCACGGCCATAGTAGAGGTTGCATACTCGAATACAAGCGACGGCGTAGTTATGATTCATTTCTTGAGGTGCAGACGTATCGGAGTTGTTCATTGTGACTTCAGGGCTATTATTTGATCTATTTCTCCTCCATTGAAAGCGATAGATTGCGTTAAGATGAAGGAATATGGTTACTCTTAGGTTAATTGTAGCAAGCTTCCTGTTACTGATTCCATCATGATACCAGGGTATTTTAGTTAAACTGTAGACTTCGTCGGCACCGAAAGTCGATGCTGAGAAATGGAAAGGTTGTTGATGTGCATCTGATATGTTTTATAGTTCATAACAAAGTGAGACTTGCGTGTAATATTTTCGAAAGCGTATACTCATGTGAAATGTGTATTCTTTTGGCAGTCCGGTAGAGAGTCTTATGGTGAACTTATTTTCCACCTCGAAGCTGTCAATGATACTTTCAACTTAAAAATACCTTGCCTGGAAGGCGACCGGAAGCTCTTTAAGACTGGAATCTGAGCGAGCCAGTCTATTAATTGCTTCAATTTAGTAGCGATAATATGCACGAATTTCCAACACAATCTACCAGCTTGTGACTCAAAAACCCGGAAGCCACTTCCTATTCTGCAGAAAGAATCGGTCAATCGCACCTCGATCAATATAATAAACACAACGTCTTCAGGTGCTAATAAGTTACTGTTGTAATTAAGGATTTCCTAAAGTAACATTAAAACGTGAATATTTTACAAACAGAGTCTTTAATGCATTTTGGGAGCTTTTCTCACGATATATCTTAAACCTACTCTAAAGACGAGCTCATCGTCATTGCGATCGGTTGTCACTTAAAAATACCGTATCGGAAATCCTAGAGGGATGACCTTCGACGATGACCGTCATCACCTGCACTCTCACTATCACTGGAACCCGTGGTGAAAATATCATCCCAATCCAATTTCTATTTGGTTTTCACTGGGGAAAGAGCAACATATGAGGGAACTGCAAATTCGATCCACACATGTCTTCTTCTTATCTCCACAGTTTCCAAATCAAGGGCCGCGGAAAATTCCTCTTGTGACTCAACTTTTTCTGAAAAGCAAGCAACGGCGTAGAATTAAATCAAAGAATGCTGCTATTCATTTTTTGTGACCACCTCAAGATTCCATTATTTTTCCATCTACAACTTCCTTTATGATGCGTCTCCTATGCATTCTCACAGCAGCTGTTTGTTTACCCGGCGCGGCCCCGTTTGGCAACATAGCATTAAATAGCTGATTAACATTCACAAATATCAATATTTTTATAGATTAGGGATCATAGAAAAATTACAAATAAATTGAAAGTGTTTCTATCAGTTTTATTTTATCTTTCGGGGTAAACTATGGGACAAGATAATGTTTAAATATTTTCCTTAATTTATAACAAAATATGCGCTCTAAAAATACCCAAAAGCAATTTTATTAATCCGCACTGATGAGTGTAAATTACTGTGGAAGATGAATGCTGTAGACGTAGTAGTTTTCCTTAGGTTGAGTAACAAAGTTCATGAAGTTGACGAAACGGCTAATTTTACGGTGCGCACAATCATTTATTGCCCTGGTGTGTCTACATTTTTGAATTTTTTGTAATTAAACAAATACGAATTTAGGATAAAATTTCCTTTAAAATGACGTGTGGTTCATTATTATAGCATTCAGTAAAGCCAGGATATAAATTTGCAAAGTAAAGCGGCACATCATTTTGACGCCGCCAGTAGAAGAAAACGCTGTCTTCTTGGCTAGCACTCGAATGCATGAGGATCAACGTTGCTCTTTATTTTCATATTTCCTCCCTTGATTTTAAACATCATGGAATTTTCTATATCCTTCCGTAACTGAAATTGAACAAGTGCCATAAATAATTCGAGTCCATCGTACCCATCGAGAAACAAGTATCTCGATTTTTGTTGAGAAGTTGAATTTTTATTCTACGGCGGCCGAATCATAGATAAATCTCAGTTCCAAGTTATTCAGTCGATGAAATATGGAAATACTATTTACATTAAAGTTGTCTTCTCTCACATAGCACACGGGTTTATCATTCCGTTTATTGTACTCTTATTTTTCCGTAACGCTCATCCCGACAGACGGCGTGCATCGAGTCTTTCTCCTAATTTCGTCCGTGGGAATGCAGACGAAAGTTTTTCTGGGGTGTTATTGCACAGAGGAACAATGCACCACTTGTAATTTTTCCTTTTCTCAGCCATATTCTCCTTTAAACGCAACGTGGCTCTTCCAAACCTGCAGCTACGACGTTACTGGGCTTGGATCTTGGACTCCTACTGAATTATGACGTCACGGCGTAAGATTAGTGGGGGCGGTATTTTTTAGCCCGCGAAACTCGGGAAACTTTTGGGAGTCATTTTCTAGTGTATCAACTGAATTTTAAGCGGAAAAACGTATATTGCGGTCCTAAGTGTTCACTGTAGTATATCAGTATACTGTCTATAAAAAGTATGCAATTTCCCTATTGTATCGGTACAATATAGGAAACTGCTAGAGGTACATTATACGCAACTCCGACATTTTGTCTTCGTTAATTCCTTCCAAACTAGCCATAAGAGATAAAGAGTCGTATCTTAACGAAAACCGAGGTTTATATTTTCATACTAATGTAATACGTACTACAGTTTATTTCCATTTACCTTATTATTGCTATTCCCTTAGCCACATGGAGAAGAAATTGCTTAAAAACTACAAAATATTTTATTCTTTCACACACAGACCATTCGCGAACGCACTAAGTATTTCGGCATCAAGTATGACCTAGTTGAAGCTGCGCACGTTAGAAGTCTCAAGATTCCAAGTCCTTCGGTTTTACCGAGGTGGTATAAATTTAGAGACGGTGCAATACAGGCAACTCTCCCCTTTCTATTACAATGCAAGGCAATAAATGTAAGGCTGGCGTGCAGTCTCTATGAGTCCCCTCTGACCCCAGTCTAATTTTTCTATTAGTCGTGAAAGTATCTATGTTCACTTTAACTAGTTTAATCGCACTGCTTTCATTTGAACTCGTTAACTTCACCTGTTTACCTCTCTGCTCATGATATCAAATGCTTGCGGTTTATTCGTGTGTCGGTAAACATGTGCACCAACTTCCTCTCACAAGGAGTGTTTGTGACGGTACATCAAGCACTCACGGGCATCATTCTCTTACGTAATCAAGAAACGGACTGATCCATTCACTCATCAATGTGAATTTCTTACTAAAAACTAATCTTTACCATAACCGTGACAATTTCATAATTTATTCATACTCAATTAAACGGCGCATTAAGAAATATTTTTCCGGCCAAATATTTTTCATAGATGTGGCCGGCCCTTAGACCATATAAGAACTAGACCCGCCATTCCCCACCCCTACCCATATCTCGCCGTGTGGCCAACATCTCCCCTCCGCTCCCTTCCTTCCCCGCCCACTTTTAAAGTGATGTGACGTCACGGTTGGGACGCTCATCGTCGTAGCGCATGGCTACGAATGGGGATTCACTGTATCACTGCGGTATTCTGACCATTTTCTTCGCGATTTTTCAATTAAAAGTACTAATATTTATTGCTTTATGTACGACAAGTATTCTCTCAGCCATGGTTGGATTGGTGAACTTACAAATAAAGAACAGTGGCATTTTTCGGTATTGGCAGCGAGGAAAAAATATTGTGGCAGTAAAATGAAGACAAAGCCCTTTGTAAACTTCCGCAGATTTTTTTCTTATCTCGTTAGCGATCTAGCATCATTCGGAACATCGTTATAAAAACATGAAATCTTGCACAAAAGTTGTAAACGGGGGGAATTTTGGAGAGGAAAAGGGTCATGGTGTAAAGAATTTGCCGGTCGTCCACGAAGTAACGCGGCAACGCCTTCGCATATAGTAATTTTTAAACGGTCAATTATGCGATGCAAATTGAACTGCGCGCTAGCGCTACTAAAAAGGGATGTCAACCAATCAGAATTCATATTATTTAGGTAAGTAATTTAGTTATTTCATAAATGCATAATTTTTTACCTTGCAGACAGCTCTCGTGTTATTTATATTTTGCGATGGTGGAAAAAGGTCTAGCGCCGGCTTTGCAAGTGACACCTACGATTTACGTACGCTACGGAAAATTCTGGGAATAAATAATACCTTTTAACATATTTATAATATGAAAGAAAGAGAGGATTGGATTAAAATAATTTTAGAGATAAATTTGTTTAAAAACAATCAATTATATTTAATTCATTGAATAACTTAATAAATATATTCTTGTAATTTTGTAAGTATGTACTTGCCGAGTTTTCAATGAAATTTTTTAAAACTATTTATGACATGATTTTATTTTTTAGATTTTTGTCATAATGCGTAACAAAAGAGGATGCAAATTCAAAGATCATTTAAGAAGTGAATCTCATTTTATTAAAAAAAATGCAGGAGAGATTACTTTGTCTAATGTGTGAAATGTAACGGGTAATTTTCTATTTTTCACGGCAGTAGGAATGATATTTCGCAGCACTTGGAGACGCAAGAGCATAAAAGATATTTAAATACTCCTGCATCTTCCTCCAAAATACAGAAATTTATAATAAAAACGAAGAAAAGATACTTGCATCAGCAGAAGAATGTCTTTCCAAGCCATTTTTCATAGTCATTCCTTCAGATCTAAGGCCTGTACATCACAAGTTATCAAATCGGTTTTGCAGCGCACATGATACACAACGCCGTTCAAACAGCTGCTGTTTTGTTGCCCACAGGTGTGGAAAATATTGTCATTAAAACATATTTCTACATTACACTGTGCGTCTTCAAATGCTGAAAGAATTTTGTGAAACTGCGGAAGTCGCATGTATAAGAAAATACTTGGTTACTGTAAAACGCGCTAGTTATCTCTTTCGTCAGCTGTAGATAGAATTTTTAAATTATACCACACCATGAATTCCTACTTTCTAAATCAGGCTTAATGTCCCAGAAGATAGTTTTGAAAAAGAATCCTCAAATTTAGCAAGAGTTTAAACACAATCAATCACCTTTTTTTAAAATGCTATTGAAGTTATTGAGGGTGATAAAATTTTGGTAATCGAAGTAGCGAATGAAGTTTAATATACCTGAATCAAAAGCGGTCAGAAAGTCAAAGCGGCCGACTAAAATCTCTATGACTTCGACCCCCATTATGACTTTCGGAGGTCAAAATAAATTGTTGTACGGATGAATGAACTGCGTAACCGACTTTGGCACCCTTCAATACCTATGGTTTGACACGCTGGTTGCCATGATGGCCAGACATTTAAGTCTATGACCTTTGACCCCCATTGAGACCTCGGTGGTCAAAAAATCAACAATACGGATCTATTAACTGAAAAATCGACTTTGGCACCCTTCAAAACATATGGTTCGAAACCTGTGTGTCACGATGGCCGGACGTTTACCTCTATGGCCTTTGACCTCCGTATTAACCTTGGAGGTCAATTAGTGAATAATAAGGGTATTCGGACAATACCAATGACTTGGGAGCCCTATAAAATCCATGGATCGACACCTTTGTTGGCATGCTATTCTTTTAGCCACCCTTATGACCTTGACGGTGACCTTACTCGGTCAACGGTTGAATTATCGTAAATGAAAGTGTTTTTTTCGGGTTTCTTGTGCCCGAAAACCCAATAATTGACACTTTGGCCAATGAAATGTAGACATTTTTCAATCTCGATTTTTTACATTAAAACCACAGAAGGCAAATTAAAATTTTTGGTTTGGACCCACATTGTGAGGTCAAAAGGTGAAAATTGTAAAATTTTGCTTAGACTCAACAAAAATTAGGACTTTTCCCCATATAAGTGTGCCAATTTTCATGAATATTGCTCGATGCAAAGTTACTAAAATTACGGGTTAAAAATGACACACGACCGTTGGGACAGTCTTAATATTCATTTTCTAGGAATGTCACCGTTAGGTTAATCTACTAGTAATAAGTAATATTTCTAAACTAATCTTTTTATGGACCCCTACCTTCATCCTATGTGAGATATCGTGATTATGCTCCACGCCTTCTTTCTAATCTCACGTAGGATTTTTCAAAATGCGTATTTTCAGTGTAAATACTAGGCTTCATTGTGTTCAAAATTGTGCTTCAAATAAAACGATTTATTTATTTTTATTGAAGATTACCGAGATCGCAATAAACTGGTTTTTGCGGAAAAAATTACGTGATACTTTCCAGGACCCCTTCTTTTAACCTAGAGGGGGCGAAGCCATGGTCTTGGGGGAGGAAAGCCATGGTCTAGGGGGGGAAGCCATGATCTAGGAGGGGGGGGGCAAGCCAAGTTGTGACATTTTAGCATGGAAAAGATGAATGAAACCAACATTATAAGAACATTATTACAGCGCTATATTAGTTTATGAGATTTTTTCATTGAAAAAATAGTTTTATTTCAGTTACTTAACTTATACTAATACATATCATTTTTCGTTGGTTTGAAGAAAATTTGTTGATTACTTTCAATTCAGTACTGATTTTGCTTAAAGACTTTTGCGATTTTTGCTTCCAGGGGGGCAGCTGCTCCCCCTGCCCTTCGCTGGGTACGCCCATGTTTACATATGACATTCTTAATCAATTTATTTAATACGATCGCTTCTCGCTTTATCTTGATTTATTTAGCTTTTTGCGCACAGTCAAGGCTATAAAATGCCTTAGTTCATCGTAAAAATATATTTATTAAGTGTATAATCATTTTTCGTGCCCAATATCGTCACTTTTCAGCGAATTTGCAGCGTATGAGCGTTAACATATCTCAAGCGCGCATACGGAATATCGTCTGCAGTCCCAACCGTGACGTCACGCTCCCTCATCCCACTCAATTCCCCGCCGTGCGATGTTGGCCACAGCGTTCCGCCCGAATGGCAGGTCTACTTACTTAAATGGTCTAAGGGCCGGCCGTATTCATAGTTTCCTCAGTAAGCTACTAACGCCAAGTAGCGTTCTAAGTAGCAGCGTACTTCAAAATGGTATTCTTAGATCGTTACTAATGGCTACTAAGCTTAGTATGCTACTATCTTAATAGCCAACTCTTAAACGCCCTCCTACCTTGACGAAGGGAGCTACTAAATATGGCGGACTGTTGTGGTTGATCGAACTCCGGTTCTATTTACATTAGATTTTTTTAACGCATTTGTGCCAAAATGGAACACGAAAATAAATTAATCTAGTCAGGCAGGCAACGCATGTAGTGTAACTGTTGAAAGGAATTGAAAATTATTTGTAGCTGCTAGGAAACTACGACGTGCAGGGAACTCGTGCCTTTAGTGTAAGTGAACAAAATTTGTGAAATTAGTGTACCCCTAAGTGAATGGATTGCATAGGCGATGAAGTAAAGAGTGAAGTGATTTGTGAGTGCATGAGCTTCGACATAATTATTTATTTTTTCCATATTGGTTTGATCAACCGTATATTTGATCATAGATATCTAATTGTTGCGAAGGGGATATGTTTCGTATTTGAAGTAGTTACTATCATGCTTTATTAGTGTTACGTTATAGTGTTTTAAATTAATTGTGAGCCAATTTTTCATTGAATCAGTTGATTTGGAATATACTGATTAAAAGTATCATAAAGACAGGTCTGAAATGTGCAGAAATGTTGACATGTTATGTGCGTTGCAGGGCTATTTGTGATATGATGAGCAATATAGAAGTACAACAAATTAGGTTAATAATGCTTTGTTTTTTTTATATTTACCACCTCTAGTAAACCATATTCCCCATGTCTCCGCGCCTCTACGCTGTTAATATTTGAAAAATTTAAATGTAGCGAGGCAGATTGTTGTCTTTCCTTAACTATAACATTTTAGGAGTTGTAAAATTTGGTTACTAATTTCTCGTACTTAGGCATTTGTAACGTTATAAATGTGTATCATTCACACATTTACCTTAACGTTATTTTCTTCACGATTCTTTTCTGCATTGTAAAATTGTTCAGATTTTTCGTTTCTACTCCGATATTGAGATGTACTTACTGCTATAACTACTAGTATGAATGTGTATGATACTGACGTTGCTAATTATGTTTCTTCATACTCCTCTCACATTAACCAATGAAAATAAACATCCGAAGTGCAAAAAAATTTGCACCTCAATGAATACACGGCCATTTGTACAAAATAACTGCATCTCAAACAAACAAATGCTTTGGTAGTACGCATTACTCTCTCCTTTCTCAATGGTATAGCATCATTTTTTGTGCACAATAATCTATAAATATATAATAGCGATGGATTTACGTCAAGTTATAAAATATAAATTTCGATACACTTTGCTCTATCAATTTCTTTTGTTTCATTGTTTTACGAATTTTCCGTGCCGCGGAGGAGTCGGATGCTGTGTTGCCATGCGTAGCCTAACGGGTCTATGAAGCAAAAATACTTCCTGGAGAAGATTTCGATATTGTTCTTATTAGGCATTGCTGACCTGGGTAGATATATGCTATCTTAATATATGTTTAATAACATGTAAGGAGAAGTTCTACAAAACAATTTCATAATACACATTAATTTAAGAAAATAATATTTAGCATGGGGCATGTGTGGATCGAAATTAGGATGGCCATTAGACGTTTACTGATACTTTTGTTTTCATGTGAATATAGAGATTTGGAGGAAAGAGTTGAGGGTTGTTGAAATAGATGCCGTTGCGGGGGATTGTTACGGTCTATCACGAATATTTTCTTCTCTATTTGTTTCAGAGAATCTATTTTGAGTCCTTTGCATGCTGTGGGTAAACTTTCTGGGAAAAAAATCACACTTATGTCTGGCATCAAGGCGGTGAGTCGGAAAAAGAGAGGTCTGGTCCCTGTTTATGAAGCACTTAAAATATTCTTTCGTGTGAAACATGAAATATCTTCCTATCTCCCCAACATATGAGGCGTTACAACTATCATTATTTAGGGCAAGGGATCTAATCTGGTCTTTTCCTTTTGTATCAGTAGGTATGTTCTTCCAGGTGACTTGTGCTCTGGTAATCAATCAAGTGAGGTGGTCCATAATTAGCGACAATTGGCCGCCCTCTAAATCAAAGATGATGCGTGAAGTATACCCTAATGAAATTTTATAGGTCATCTTTTGTTACTTCTTTACATTAATGACATTACTACCGCGTTCATGAGCAAAATATTCTTCTCTTGTTTGTAGTTCGGTACAGAGGAATTTATGGCTATCGCGATAGAATAGCAATAGTAAGGATCTGGCTACCATAAATGAGGTAAGGTGCGGTACTCAGGAGTTAAATATAAACGTTGAAGAATGTACGGTGATGAATTTTTGAGAAAAGGATATCCCTCTAATATGATGTTGCACCGCTAACGGAAATGCCGAGTCCGTATAATACTTAGTTGTCTACATTGCTCGGTATTTGTCGTAGGGTGAACACATACGCAAAGCATACGGGGAAGCTGACTGTATACTGGAATTCGCAGAAAGAATTCTCGGTAAATGCCGTAGAATAGTGAAAGAGATCAGCTACCTGATTCTAGTAAGGCCTCACTTTGAATATGACGCTAGCGTGTGATACCCTTTGAAGTTGGACTTATAATTGAAAGCAATAGAGTACAGCGAGATTCTTGATGAGTTGTTGCGTTAAGTAGTACAGCTTTTCCAATATGCTAGGCGAATTAGAATGGGAATATTCACAGGAGCGTAGAGCAAAGCATTTGCGCTAAATTTGCTAAGTAAATCAGGAGACGAGTCTCTCGCTAAGACGACTCATTTCATATCTTGGTTGAAGTTCACGCGGGTCATTGTAGCTGTTCCTGATGGTTTTCGGGTGTACTTCGCGTATTCGTTCGGTTCTTACTGGATGTTTCTTGGCCGCTGTTGGTCAATTTTTCATTGGGAATATTCTCAATGAAAGTGACCGGCAAAAACCGAGAAAATACGAAGAGTACACTCGAAAAATATCACCGGCTATCGCATTCCATGGATTTATTTTTCCGTTGCTCTAACCTCGCATGGGTTTACGATAGAAATTTCTAACCGTTAGCAAGTTTTGCGTTTCCATGAATGTGCACGTATTTTCATGTTGTTATGCGTAATATTTTTATGATCGTATAGTGTGCATAGGGGGATACTCTTGCGTGCTGCATGCTGGTAATTGGTCACCCCCTGCCAAACATTCTAGAGGTAGCTCGCAGTGTATTATGTAGATTTACACAAGGATAGACTCATGCTCACCCAAACGGTTTGGTCCTAGAAACTTCGATTGCCCTTGATAAACCTACCAATGTGCACACTTGAGGAAAATTCCCCTCGATATTTCACCGGAGGTAAATAGCAAACGTCTTGCTCCTAGAGAGCGACCAAGTGTTTCCACCCCAATCCCCAATTATCATCTCACAAATAGGTATGCTTTTATCAGTGATCAGTACAGCACTTTTTCCTCCAATTCTCCCCACCTCCAGCGTCATCACAATTTCCCATTTATCTCTGAAACACTGGTGAGCCATATATAGCATTTCCCATTTCAGCATAGCTCAAGAAATAGCATTTCTTTGATCACGCGCTGTGTTTATCAAACTATCAAAAATTCCCTCCAAACGTCCTTCACCGAGAAAGTGCCTGTGTCTAACTCCCCTTTTCGTTTTCTATCTTAACGAACCGTTTCAACAGCAATAGGGTTGTAAAATGCTTAATTATTTCACCCCAAATCAGAATTACCGATGTTCGAACCATTGTTGACCCATTAGCAGATCCAAAGAAATGTGAATCCATTTGCAAGCATTGCGCTAACCAGAGTGGCAATTGCGCTTAGAAGTTCTCAGTTTCTTTTAGAAGTTCTGAGTTCATGTGCTCCCAGCTGATTTTACCTTTCTTTTTACCAATTCGCTGCAGCCCCCTCCCACTTCCCCCCTCCCCCGTGTGGCCCGGAGACCAATCATCGCCGGAAAATACCTTCTGATCGCACTGCAACCCTTTCCCGTCCCATTATTCCGATTTATTCTGAAGCCATCCAATTCCAACGCTATCTTGAAAATAATTCCAACGGCCGAAAAATATATCGATGAAGTTATTTGCTTAAGTCTTTCGCAAATGAATGAGTGACAGAACACGTTAGAAGGACGTCTCAAATGACTGGTTTGCTATCAGAGCTGAGGAAGAGGGCGATGAAATTGAAGGAGATTATGGATAATGAACATGATGGGTATGGATGGCAGCATCTATGGGGTGTCCAACCGTGTTCGTTTTTTATGGTGACAAAAGTTTCGCCTTCGTTCCAGCAGGCGTCTTGAGGTCGAAATGGTGATGATCCGAGTGGTCCGTCTTGTATACGGTTGGAAATCCTAGAAGCAGCTGCCATACATTACGTAACACGGTGGAAACCTTCACAACAACTTCAATATGAGTATGATTTCGGCAAGGCTACATCAAAGTGTTTTCTAAAAGAGGCGAGGATGAGGAAAACACAAGAATTTTGCGGTTCGAAAGAAGGGCTTCGTGGAAGAAACAATAATCGAATAGTGAAAATAAAATATAGCAGCTGTGAGAATCATATTTGTATGACGAATTTCAAAAGATATTTGTGTCCTTTTCAAATATTCCTTAAACCAATTGAAAGCGTAGCGAAGCTTCTTTCATTCATGCATTTTAAGCATTTAATTCTTCCCAATGAGGAATAAATTACATGCAATTTACCAATTTACAACTTTTTGTTTGCAATGTATTGGAAATGATCGAAATTGTTTGTTTGATAAAAATCAACTTCCAATCATGTTGCATTAAAGCACGGTGCTCCACAATCGAGAGAAATAGAGGAGTTTTGTTCATTGACAATGGGCATGCTGATCCCAATTTAAAATTTTTAGAAGTCAGCAAGCGAATGCACCACAACGTTTCTCTTGCGGTGGAGACGTCTACGCCTCATCGTGTGGGTACGAAATGGCATGGGATGTTTCGCATTAAAATTACTGTCATGCAAATAAGTCACGTATCGCGTATGTGGTCAAATTGCCACAGAAATTATTGTTGCTTACATCAATTATTGCAGTTCAGAGTTCAAGAATTCAATTATTCTGAATTACCAAATGCGAGAGCACCCATTTCTATCTATGAGAGCAGTATTGTAGTGTCTCTGAATCGACGATGGCGCAGGGTATCCAGATAAGATCAACGTATCACCGAGTAGAAAAGGCTGAGATGGACGTAGTGGTAGAAGATATTTAATATTATATTCATTATTTGAAATTTGTTAACGTAGAATTAATTGCTTGAAGTTGCACTAGTCGTTTGAAATAGTCTACATGACAATTAAAAATGTTTTCCGCACATTAATCGAGTTATAGTTTATCTCCTCTTAAAGAATTCCTTTGGAGTATGTATAAATGTTTTGGTTTCTCAATGTTTTGGATCGATGAATTTTTTGAGTTTATTTGTTTTATTGTTGCTGATGGAAGGAATACGTGGAGGACCTGTATGACGGAATGAGCAGACCAGAGACTTTGACTCTAGAGGAGGAAAGTGCAGTGGAGGAGGATAATCTTGGGCCGGAGATATTAGATTCGGAAATAGAGAGAGCACTCCGTGATATGAAGGCTAGGAAAGCAGTAGGCGTGGACAATATACCGTGTGAGCTTCTGAAGAATCTAGGGAAGGAAGGTAAGAAAAGGTTTTTCGAACTAGTGCGCAGGATCTATGAGGAGGGATGTTGGCCGGAGGATTTCGTGAAGACGGTTTTAATTCCGCTTCCCAAAAAGAAGAAAGCTGTGGAATGCGGAGATTATAGGACTATCAGCCTAATATCGCATGCGGCGAAAGTGATGCTGAGGATATTGAACAGACGAATGGAGGCGAAGGGAAACGAGTATTTGGGCGAAGATCAGTTTGGTTTCAGAAAAGGGAAGTCAACTCGTGATGCAATAGCAGTAATAAGGTCCCTCGTGGAGAGGAACCTAGAATATGAGCAGGACGTATATGCGTGTTTCGTGGATTTTGAGAAAGCGTTTGATAGGGTGAACTGGGTAAAGTTAATGGATATTCTCAAGAGAATAGGTGTAGATTGGAGGGATAGACGACTGATTCGTAATCTGTTAATGGCCCAGACTGCGCAAGTGAGGGTAGCGGACGGAGAATCTGGGTGGGCAAGCATTGGCCGAGGTGTGAGGCAAGGCTGTCCTCTATTGCCGCTGCTCTTTAACGTGTACGCTGAAGAGATGGTAAGGGAAGCGTGGGATGAGTTAGAAGCTGGAATAAAAGTGGGAGGAATGATGTTCAAATCAGTGAGATTCGCGGATGATCAGGCGTTGATTAGCCGGTCAGCTAGGGGGCTTCAGGCTCTAGTGGATGATTTATACGAGCGTTGCGAGGAGTATGAGATGAGGATTAATCAGAAGAAAACTAAGGTAATGCGGTTTTGTAAAGCATCACGAGCGAGGAATGTGAGACTCAAGATAAATGTGGGTGGGGAAAAACTTGAGCAGGTTGAGCAATTCAAATATCTAGGCAGTGCGTTAGAGGAAAACGGATACAGTAGTAAGGACATAAGGAAGAGAATCGCATTAGCGAAGGAGGCATTCATGAACAGGAAGGAGCTTCTGAGAGGATCGTTGTGTAAGAGTTTAAAGAAAATGTTAGTGAAGAGTTTGATTTGGAGTGTAGCTCTCTACGGTGCGGAAACGTGGACACGGAGGAAAGAAGAGGAGAGAAGATTGGAGGCATTTGAGATGTGGGTATGGAGAAGAATGGAGAGGGTGAAATGGACGGAGAGGAAAAGGAATGACGAAGTGCTGGATATGGTTGGCGAGGAGAGGCAGCTTTTAGATGAGATACGGAGGAGACAGAAGGTATGAATGGAGTTAGTGCTTAGCGGTGAGTGGATGTTGAAAATGGGGTTAGAGGGTAGAATGTTAGGGAAACGAGGGAGGGGAAGGAAAAGAATAGGATTTTTAGATAGATTGAAAGAGAGTAGGCCTTACAGTGAATTAAAGAAGGTAGTGCTGGAAGGAAAGGGAGGCTCCCAGCTCACTTCTTGAATACTCCATGAAAACCTACCTTAATCGGTAGAATACTAATAATAATAAAAATTTGTTGCCAACGTCCCACATACTATCTCAACATTTGCAGCCCTGGAGACCGTCAGCAGCATATCACTGTCGGACCAAAAATAGTGTAGCGCGAGGCAATCATCTCAATTCAGTGTGACCTTTCCTGTTTCTTTGGTGCCGAACTAGATTTGTTTGTAGGTCACGTCCTTTTTAAGTGATCGGTAGCTTACACCAATTTTTGTTTCTATTGTACTTCTGCGTTGCTGAATGTGTAAGAACTTAACGAACCTAGGTGTAGATAGCGATGTTTTGTGGGAATGTATAATAGGTAAAATTAGAACAAACAATCGTTTTTGAGTCAACAGATTTTTATTCTTAAACGCTTTGACAAACTGCGTCATGTCAGCACTTTGAAAATGTCCAAATTTGTTGTATCCGGTCAATAATAAAAATCTGTGGAACGTACAAACGTTTTTCTCTCAATGTGTTGTTATGTGTCAGAACTTTTCCGCCAAAACTGTCTTCTCCCATCTGCTTACATAATTCATGAATGGAATAGTACTGTCGGGTATAGACTCCTTTGAGACGCCTAATGGTGAAAATTAACTTCGGTGGAATTTTTTTGGGTCGAGCGGCTTTAGATTTTTAACAATGCGAGCATTCATTCAGCGATATCAGCTGAAAATACTGGTGAACATTTTTCTTCCATATTTGTGTGGCGTTTGCCAATTTTAGGTCTCGATGGAATTTTGACGCTAATTATCTTTCTAGTACGTAATTGACCTGACTAATTAAAATTATAACATTTAAAAAATAATTGAGGAATATATTGTAGTAATTACCTAGTATAAAAAATGATTTTTTAATTAAGACCGCGTGAAAGCTTTTATTCGTGACTGTAAGTGAAATAACCTATAAAATATGTCTTAAGTACTTAGAAACTTAATATCGCCTTTCTTTGATAATGATTGCATGTAAATCAGTCATTTTAATCATATTATACATTACAACTTTGGGCAACGTCTCTTGCGTTGCGCTGTGGTACTGCTTCATGAATAACGCATCAATGAAAACAACTTCGATCTGCCCTTAGTTTGAATCCAACCTTGGTTTCGGCGCAGCATGCTATCATGAGTGGTATCATAAAAGAGGTGTGGACTAGCATCTAAGTCCTTTTAATTTGCGCTATCTTTGGATAATCTGTTAAAAATAATGGCTTCTTTTATTTTGTCTATGTCAATAAGATAAGGTCAGAAAGACGCTACTCGTGGATACTCAATTGATTTTGTTGTCAGTAGTGTGAGGTCACGGGCAGGAGTGCATTCATCTACATCTACATCTACATATTACCATAGAGTAAGTATATAACGAGTGTACAGCTGGTACACTTGCATGACAGAAGCCCATCAGTGTACGATTCGTCCAATAGGCCGGAAGAGAGTGCAGATCAAGGCTGGCGACTGCAGAATTTAGTTCTTTAACGACATTTTTAACAATCAAAAGCTATGAATTGCCATATTTTTCTGGTGCCGCAACAACTTACATTCTGAACATATTAAAAATGTTCCATTTGATATTGATGTGTAAATGATCACCGCGTAAAATGTATCTTTGGATATTTCGTATTTCGGCCCCTGGCAGAAGGGATTCATATCCCGACTGCAAGAACTCAAGCAATGAGTAAACCCGGGCGTAGTAGCAGCCGCTATTTGTTTTACTTTTCAGAACCTCAACTAAAAGTAAACCGACTCACGATTAAAACAAAACTTTCCTCAAATGACAATGCGTCTTGTTATTGACGAGACGACGATTATCACAACAATGATCAAATTAAGGTCTCAAGGAAAGACAAAACCATACATTAGATGATCCCCGGCCCCATACTTAAGACCAGAAGTAGAAACCTGGTGGAGCCGAAAGAAACCTTTTCATTTTCGACGTGGTAACAGAATGGGCTATTACTCATCCCGCTATGAAGTAAACAAATCAAGGTCACCAACCACCCCTATTCCCAAAAATGCTACCGCTGATGCATACCTCTTTGTGTTCGTTTGCTGCTGCGCGCTTAAGGATTCATTACCAAATACTTTTAAGCTTTAGTTACCAACTGTGGTGAAGAGGCTATGACCGTTGGCGAAAGGCAAACAGTGCAGTGCTTTTCAGTGTAGGGATCCAATCTCGCATTCCTATTTTATTATAATATTCCGGCACTTGGTGTTGTAAATAACATTTACACTTCACCAAAGTGAGGTATTTCCTAACTGAAGTTCTGAAGCACACTACTCGAAAGTTATATCATTCGATATGTTGATCGTTCAACGAAGCGATGAACATCAATAAGATTTATATGTCTCTTGAAGCGAAAACATCTTCCCTCACGGAAAATCTCTTCCTCGTCAAAACAACAGCCTCACCTCGCCAACTTGTCTGATGGCAAAAATATCTCCTTGGGAGGCGGGAGCTTTCAGCGTAGACCCAGGCCAGTAAGGAAAGCCTAACGAGGTGCGGCCATTAAAAATTCATAACTCCCCTTGTAATCGAGATAAAGTTACAATTCTTTCACCAAAAATTAATTTACAGTTTTGTCCAAATTTCATGCGCAGCATATATGGACCTATATCGTAAGATACGAAAGTTAGTAGGCGATTGATTTTTACCCTGCAAAATTCCAGATTTTTCGTCCGAAAGATATATAAACACACATAACAACGTTGAAACTGAGTTATAAACAAATTAAAGTTTACCAGTATGGAAAACAATGTGCTATAAACACTTCCTGCAAGTTTCAACTTTATACTAATAACAGTCTGCCAAAAAATGGATTAGGAATATAAACTCGGAAAAGTCAAGTAACTAGCCGAAATTCGAGAAAATATTTTTTATAACAATTGTTATAAACAAAATCGAATACTTAATGTCTCCACTAAATGTAGCAACCCTTTCTGCTTCAGAATATATTTTTATATTTGTGGAACGAGCAAATTTAAAAAATTGCCAAAATTGTTCATAGCCTTCTGGTTAATTGTTCTAGAACTACACCAAAAACGTATACGATTTTTGTACGTGTGGTGAGCTCTCTATAAATACTTACTCTACGATAATACCCTGCGAGCCACCTCTAGGGTGTTTGGCAGGGGGTGATCAATCACCAGCATGCAGCATGCATTTGGACTCCCACATGCACACCACACCGTCCAAAAAACGTCACGTATAATAACAAACTATACTACTATATGCTGTTAGAAATAGAATATAGACTAGAAATTCAGAAACATGCATTAAGTTTTACATAGGTTAGTAGGCTACACTACAAGTCATGCAATCTATTTACGAGTTATATTGCTGCCGTTATAATCTCTTATTGATCGTGGAAAAAATGACATTCGGAATCTGTCTGTTCTGCAATCTATCTCTCTTATTTTATTTATATGATCTGATCTTCCGTAGTACGTTGGCGTCCGCAAGATATGGTTAACTTCGTCAGAAAAGACACTGCTCTTGAATTTATCTAAAAGGTTTAGTCTATTTTTCAATCTACGGTCCGACAGAGATTCCCATCCGAGTTTATCTAAGAGGTCAGTTACACTAACAAGACTATCGTAACGACCTTTCACATACCTGGCAGCTCTTCTTTGCACGCGTTCTAACTCTGTTATTAAGCCTTTTTCATGAGGGTCCCAAACACTGGCAGCGTATTCCAAATGTGGTCTAACGAGGGAAAAGTAGCTAATTTCTCTCACTTTGTCGTCGCACTTTCCTAATATTCTTTTAACGAAACCCATTTTACAATTAGCTTGACCGGTTATTTCTCGAATATGTTTATTCCACGATAGAACATTATTGAGTCTAACCCCTAGATATTTCACGGATTCAACTGCCTTTAACTGGGTGCCCCGAATGATATAGTTACGCTGTAGGGAGTTATTCTTCTTCCAGAAATTCACTACGACGCATTTTTCGAAATTTATTTCTAACTGCCAAGCATCGCACCAAGCTTGGATAGCAGCAAGGTCATTCGTTAGTTCATCTATATCTTTGCTGGAACGGATTTCTCTGTAAACTACAGCGTCGTCTGCAAATAATCGTAACTTACTCTGCACTACTTCGCCAATGTCGTTTATATAAAGAAGGAATAGGAGTGGGCCAATGACACTACCCTGTGGAACGCCAGAAGTGACTCTAACCTCATTGGAGACTGCACCGTCTAATACTACTCTTTGGACGCGGTCGCTCAAAAATTCTCTAATCCAGGAAATGACATCTTCGTCTAGACCATAAGATTTCAGTTTTATTATTAACTTTCCGTGGGGTACTTTATCAAATGCCTTTTTGAAATCAAGAAAAATCGAAGGTGTTGCCGAAGGTGTTGAGGCGGACGGCCGCCTCGTGCCAACAAGGCGCGCGTAGATGTGGAGATGATGTCATAGGACCTTCGCTTTGAGGAGTAGGGGGCGAAGGGATTGGACGAAGGTGATCCACATCGGTGCCGCATCGAAGGGTTTGATCGAGGGGACTGCCCTGCCCCCCTGCCCCTCCCCCCTATCCACTGGCACCCGAACCCCTTGCCTCCCACCGCCGTCCCTCGAATCATTATCGTCTCGTCGAAAGAAGGAGGTTGACGTGAAAAAATTACATCACAGAAGTTTGAAGAGAAAACCACGAAATAAACATTCGGAAGCACTGTATTAATGGATATTGAAATGAACGGGAAGATTGGTGTGTGCGTGAAGTGCATGCCATGGACCGAGTCTATCTCGCCTTGGTGACTTGATTCGGAAGCTTTAAGCCTACCCGGCGGTGACGTACTTACCGGGTCCGGTCCCACAGGGCCCACACCCCTCCCGAAATGAAGAAAACGTGTACCGGCCGGCGCTGAGAGATATCGTACCACCTATTTCCTACTCATGCACACGTGATAACTTATTTTCCTTTTTTCCACTTAATTTAGTTTATTAACATATTAAAAATATATACATAGCATTGGCAGGTCTTCGCCTATCCTAAAACCGTGCCCATACCCTCCGTGCGCAGCACGTTGAAGGCGGCAGGTCTGTCCTAACGAGTCTATGAGTCTCTAAGTAAAATCAGACACAAAATGCACTTAAATATCACTGGCAATGCAGCGTCCTAATGATATGGATACAATTCAAACTAAACAGGCCATTGTACTTTAAATTCACACAGGCACTTGCACACATCACTCACTTACACTGCACATTTCACGTCTTCGCCACTCATCTGCTCCCTCAATTCTCTCATGCGAGCACCTGTAGAGAAGAAGGAGAAAGAGCAGCATCAGACAAGGTGATGGCAGGGGGTGCACAGGCAACCCTTTGCATTTATGTCCAGTATTATCAAACATCAATATCATACTATTTGCTAACAACTAGAATTAATTATATAAACATTAAGATACAATTTCGAAAAATTATTAAAAATGCAAAGTGAGTGAGTGTCATAATCAAATTCCGGGGGTCTAGCTGACGGCGTCCACCCCCGCGATACTTAGTCTGTCCTCTTCTTCACCGAGGGGTACATCCGCGTTCACAGAGACGTCGGAACCGTACTGCCGCTTTCCAGAGACATGCTCTACGTAGATGTCTCTCGTCCACTTTATGGCCGCTGAGACCATCTGACGTCGGAGTTTGGTCAGCCGGCCCCTATGAATCCGGAGACGACGGAGTAGAGCCTCGTTGTCGCGGTCCCAGCTGCCCAAGGCTCCAACGACCAGAGCGTCCAGGTGCACAGGCACCCTGTAGCCTCGACGAACCCGCATTCTCTCGGCGAGCTCTGCATATTTGCAGATCTTTGCCGCCCTCGCGGCTCGGAGGGCCTCTCGTCGGTTATCGAAGGGAACAGTCACATCCACCACGTGAATTGCTCCCCACGGAACTTCCGTGATCACGAGATCCGGCCGGAAGAGGGAGGGGTCGCCTCTATGAGCACGCACTATGATAGTATAATCTATCATAGTGCGTGCTCATTTGATATTCCTCTTCCTATGGTATAAGATCATCCGGGCATTCAAACCTCCGACCAACGGAGACCGCTGCCCCTTCGCTTGATGCACACTGCAATGGGGAGCTCATAATACCTTTCACTTTTCAGATATCATCATCACTGGTCAACAATCCTAGGATTGGTTTGACGCAGCTCTCCACTCAGTTCTCCTATCAGTTAATCTTTTCACTCCTACGTATTTCTTCTCTTTCACATCTCTCTTTATTTGTTCCATATATTTTGCTCGAGGTCTTCCTTTTCCATTCTTGCCTTCCACTTGTCCTTCGACAATTGTCTTCATCAGGCCATCATGTCTCAAGATGTGGCCTATAAGGTTGTTCCGTCTTCTTATTAAGGTTTTCATGAGGCTTCTCTTCTCTACCACTCTTCTTAGAACTTCCTCGTTACTAACTCGGTCGATCCAATTGATTTTCATCATTCTTCTGTAGCACCACATTTCAAAGGCCTCTATCCTTGCTTTCTCCGCTGCGGTCATTGTCCATGCCTCACTTCCGTATAGGAAGATAATCCATTGTTATTCATATTTTTTAATGAAAACATCTGTTCTATTGAAACAATTACACGTTCTAAGGTTTATCATTTTAGCCGAACCCGAACCCCCCCCCCCCCACCCCCGAACCCCGGTGCCATTGCGTAGCGAAAAAATCGTTCTTGAACAGAATGGAAAACAATTGGCGGACGATATGCGATTGTGGACGAAGTTCATGGAAATGTTTATATTCACCTATAAGTAAATAATGCGAATAATTTTTTTATCTAATTGCTTAAACGAATTCTACTCTAAAAATTATATAATCTTTGAAATAGTGCCCATCTCACGAGGTATTTCAGAAATTCATCACCCACCCGGATTCATTGGAAAGCTACAATTGCCGTCAGAAGTACCTTTGGCGAATCGCATCGCTCCCTCCGTTACCTCACCCCACTTAAACCAAATGCCACCCACGCTCTTCACCGATTGGCCGACTTGTTTTTACGGCTTACACGATCGAATTCCTTGGCAGCATTATAACGTCACCTCTTTACGTCATCTCCTCGGTCACTTAGCGTTTAATACCTCCTACATTATTACTTAAGTTAACTCCAATCTAAGACATCATAGAGTTCATTCAATCTGGATAGATTTTATGGCAAAAAATCGTATTAGAATAAATAATATAAATAGATTTTTTTCAATTTTGACGTGTTTTAGCGTCTTAATGCGGTGTCACAATCAGAATTAACTCAGCTTATCCTGATGGTGCCATTGTAATAAATCCAAAGGTTTAAGCCATTGAATGTCGTGGACAAGGAATCTGTTCATTTTACCAGTCAGTTTACAAACGCTTCATACTGTTCAGCACAGTGGTTAGGTGATTATGGACGTTAAATTACTGGTATTTTCTGCTTGTGCTAATTTGCGGTGTTCAAATTTGTTCATTTATATAATTATGAATGTGTATTCATTAACTAGCGTAATTCAAAGAAGAATTATTTTTGGCTTCATTTTTCTATGTTTCTGGATACTTTATTCTGCACATCATATTGTTCTTAACGTCATGGCACGTAAAGTAAAAAAAACTTGTTGGACTAAAGATACATCAAATCTGTCACACCTGCATAAGTATTCACAAGTCCCTCCTACCCTCGGATTATTTTCCTTTTCCATTTAACCAAATTATATTTCCCTGCGGATTTCCTCTATTACTGCAGTTTTACCACCAACGATCAATTACTTAACTCGGATAATTTTTCTTAAAAACCTGGATGATACATTGATCTTGTTTCACCGCGGAAATTCACCCGATTTTGGAGTTATCTTTATTGAGAATCGAGTGATTATTTTTTGCATCCCTGCGAAACTTCTTTAAACAGTTTAATGTCCATGGTTCATGAGTGACAAGTAGGATTAATGCCTCTGAAATCGGCTTACAGAAAACCGCGTGTACTGTGCTACAATATGGACAGGTAACTTAACAGATTAGTCAATTTATTCCTCGAGGAAATTCGCATTAGTTAATGATAAGTTGGTAATGTAATTGGTAGAATATCTAAATGAATATTGGAAACATCCAGTTCGGGTCCCCATCAGGCGAAGATATTTATTTGCGGATAAATGTATCCATTTCGCCCTTTTACCATTTAATGCTAGGACTGTTTAATGCAAGTAGTTTGGGATCTGTCAAAGTTTTGGATATAATTTCTTGCATTTAATATGACTTTCTCTGGTTCCTGAATAAGTATCCCAACCAGAAAATATTTCGTTGCCAGTTCTAGTTTAGGTTATTCTTATTCTGTGAGGATGCGTCGGTGGAAGAGGTTTCTCTTGTCGCGTTGACTGTCACTCACTCCAATGTGTATTGAAATGAATATTCCGCCGTCCGTAGTGTGTGCCAAAATGTCCCGCACCGCCTCGGGGCCGCACTGGGCTCCTCCTCCCAGTGCCTCCTTGGAAATGTGGTCATTTCACGGCAGTTTGGCGGAATGGTGTGGATGCTTTCATTGGTGCATATGGATGCGAAGCGGGGCATATATGTCGCACGGATGAATTCAATCATCATTCATCATTTCGTGGTCTCAGTGCACCAAGAACCCATTTGCGAACTCTCGGCTTTATCCTACACGCTCTCGTTTGGCCTAAGTACGCTCACAGCTTACGAGCGTCCCCGAAATGTTTGAACGAGGAAGCAAGGGCATTATTTTCAATGCTAATCCGCTGTGTCAAGTACCTCTGGTCACAGTAATGCAGTGGATCAAAGGAACAGGAGGAATTTTTTGTGACCGACAAAATGGCGATGAATCGCGCGAAAATTTTTGTGAGAAAATACACTCGATAGGTTTGTGCCTGGAACCTTTATATTTTGAGTGGCCATGTTTTCCGAAGCATATCCTGCGCGTGAATTGAATACATTGTAGGAGGTTTAAAGCTGTATGTGGGCTGTGATTTGACCGGGTGAATCGATATCTAAGGAGTACTACTTCTCGTAAACCCTTTCATTGTTTTGGAAATTGACACTAACGGTGACCAGAATGGTTTTTGTTCGTAATGGCTTCCATTTACGATAATTTACATTGATATTACTTCATTAGTAGTGCCAATAATCTCGAAAGGGAGTAAATATGGAAAATATTTTATTCGCTTTTAGCATCTCGAAGAATTCACTCTTACACGTAACACTCGGCACAAAATAAGATTGCTTCAAACTTGACAGTCTATGAATTCAAAGACGAATTCTTAAAATACGTTCGCCAGGCATCGCAATTATTTATCCTAAGGATGTTAGTTATACACATTGTCAGACCCACCGATAAAGTTGTAGGTCAGGTTTGAAGAGCATATTGTTATTTACTTAATAATTAAGTGATAATGTGCTGTATCAATGTATTTGATTTATTATGCTCGAAATTGTAAGCATTCTGCTCAAAAATGGTATACGTTATGTTTACAAACAATCATATCCGCAATGTTCTTTGATTTAGGGGTTTTCTAGCAACCAGTAGATAAAATAACATTTTTTCCCATCAAAAGGAAATATCCCCTCAGTAACTCTTGAAATTGAGGTTATTTTCAATTTCAAAAGTAAAATTTTACTTTTCCAAAGCTGGATAATGGCTCTGATGAATAAAATATCACTTTTCGAGACGTTTTGCGCTCACGTGTAGCTTGATTTCGTTTAATAGTTTCACATAATGAGTTTTCTAATAATGAGTGTCTGCATCTGCATGCGTCTTATGGTCTTCAGATGAAACTGTTGATGCAGGATTCCGAGAGGCCAACGCAGAGAGAATGCAGAGAGTATTCATGGAATTAATTTGAAGTAGTTACGGTCGCCGTGTTAACCGAATCCATTGTTTCCAATGCTCACCTAATTCCACCTAATGTTTCTCATCCGATGAAAATGGAATCCCTCGCTAATCCCCTTTTAAGACTCCATTTGATACTCTATTCAGCAGCGGAAATAAGGCGCCAAAAAGTATAAAGACTAAAAAACGGATCTGTAGAGTAAAAACTAATTACTTAACGAGTGGAAGGAAATTGGAGTCTTCCGGAAAGTCAGGGAAGAAATAAAAGGCTGGATCGGCTTAAATTATTCTGAGAGACAATGCGTGTGACGATGAAGGCAGTTGTCGGGGCACGAGTTTGCGGGAAGATCGGAAAAGATATCACGTGACACAATGATCAAGTATTAAGGGTGTATAGGAAAAGATACCGCAAAAATAAAAGTATGGGAAAGTGGTGTAGATTAGGGTGGAGTGCTTCGCTAAACCAACCGCAACACTGTGCACCCATCATTTCGATGCTAATACAATCAGCTACGAGATTTTATTGCAGGATTGACCGATATCAAAAAACGTTTTAAGTTTTACGATATCTCTAATCAACTTCATTTCAAGCATAAGAATAAGTAGCGGAAGTTTTCTTTGATGAAATATTTGACTAGTTTCTTACGAACTTAGAAATTCTTAATTTTTCTTGTGACATTAAACCCATTTTCAGGAAATTTTAGTGACATTAAAAAATATCCATAGTCCACTATCTATATCCTCACAAAATATAAAACTCGACAAGTTCTTCTGTGGTATACGTTTGTGTTAAAAAATTACTTTTAATTGAAATATGTTTATAACAATAATTTTAAAGTTTGTACATTGTCACATCAGCGTTCCCACGGTAATTTGAGCATGGAATCCAAAACGTAAGGCCATCGATCCGGAGTGTTAAGTTGTGACAGCGGAGAGAGAGAGAGAGAGAGAGAGAGAGAGAGAGAGAGAGAGAGAGGGAGAGAGGCATATCTGCCGATGACTGGCCGGTTCGAGAGAGGGCTTAAAAAACCGGGATGAAAGGACATTCGTGGTCAAACGTAGTGCCACTGGAATGATAATTTTTCTCATTTCCTCTCATATTCTGAAATTTTACCCAGTGCTTGTGATTGAATAAGCCTTTTCACTTCAGAAACAGTTTCATGCTTGCTCATTTGAAGATTTCCTCGTCCCTCT
Source organism: Ischnura elegans (assembly GCF_921293095.1). NCBI lineage: Eukaryota > Metazoa > Arthropoda > Insecta > Odonata > Coenagrionidae > Ischnura > Ischnura elegans. The sequence continues at coordinate 112,063,446 of NC_060259.1, read as the reverse complement.
TCTTTCATGGTAAATTTTCGTGTGCGGAAGTCGTATGCGAAAAGGGTTTCACCTCTACTTCTGAAACATGGCGTATACTTGTTTATGCTTGGGTATTTTCATCTGAGTTAATGTTTAACTACAGAAATTCAGGGAAAAGTTTCAAGTAGATAACTAGTCTATTTTGATGAATACTTAACCTCCCCTGAGTAATCCATTAGAGTTTTTAATAATAAAGTATTAGACTCCGATGCTAATATTTGGGTTATAATTTGAAGTAGGACACCAATTTTCAAATATTTAAGCCACCCTGAAGCCTCAAAAGAATCCGTCTTCTGTTTTCAAATCAATATTGAAATGCTCAGCTGTACTATTCTATTTGCAGTAATATTTTCCCGTGTATTACATTGTAATAACTTAAAACACTTCCACTGTATTGAAAAACGGAGCTGAAATGATTTAGTTTCATGAAAATATCGATGCCCAAATTGATCTTCAATAATTTTTTCTTATGGTCCCCGAAGCAATTAATCAATTTGGACATTATTATAGGCGATTATTCTTGTAATACTAATGCTAAAATGAAAGGTGTAAGTAGACCTTTGTGAGCGTCATAATTAAAAAAAACTTGATCTATAATCACATATGATCCTTGCTTATCCTTGTTTGAGTAAGAAAATACTTAAAAACCAGAGCTTGATGATGATAAATGTATTTGAGCTTAATTTTAACTATCTAATAATTTATATAACCTGGCATTAAGTGAGAATAAGAAAAAGTATTATCTACGATTTTTATCTATAGCCAATTTGGTGAGATAACGATAACTTCACAGATAGTGGGTGGAAAGTATTTGATTACGCGGTCATTTTCCTCCTATACCAGCGGAATTTTTTCTAGATCGAATCTGATCATTGGTGTTTAGTTTTTTTTTTCAAACCCGGAATTATTCCATTATTTTCCCGAAAGAATACATGCTTTGCCATACTGTCATATACGTGTCTTCTTTCTTGTACCTGAATAATTTACGGCAAAGCTTCTATCATCAACAATTCGACTAATTTGCTTTCATTGTCTTTCTACGTAGACTGGGTTACCAGTTCATCTTCAATACACATTTAATTTGAGCACCAATCATTTAAGTTAATGACTCAAAAGTTAGTGAAGGATAAATATTCAGCTCTGCATGACGCAAATGTTTTTGCAAAATACATTATTTTCAAAGGCAATGGCAAGATTCTGAACGACACAATTCACGAGCTAGTTGAGAAACTCTATCGCACCTCTATATTGGAATGAAGAAATTGGAAATAGAGCTAAAAACAGAGAAATAGTCGCAAATAAAGGTCATTCATCAAATTGAAAAAATAGATTCTCTTCACTTTTAGGTAAAGGAAATGTGTGACTAATTTTTATTTGCAAAATTTTGGTTGGTAAGTCTTTTGAACTTAAAAGGACAAAGAAGTTGTGATAAATTGGTTTGAAAATTAAAATTATTGTTTTATAACTGCATTTTTGTCGTAAAACTCCCCGCGCAATCAAAAAAACATTTCAATCAAAGTGGCAACTAAATAAACAGCAGAAAACGCTTACGGTAAAATATATCTTATTATTCGAAATAACCTTGGTTTATTGGCAATAAGAGAATAATCAAAATACTATTATCGTGTAATGCACTTTTGTCAGAAAATTTTAGCGTAAGCCCAAAACTCCTGTTCACTCAATCATTTTCTCAATGTTTCGGATAAAATAGATATACGGACGCCCAGAATTTCAAGATTGAAAACTCAGGGTCTAAGGGGCTCAATGTTCTCCTTTCACTCAGTTCTATCAAACTTCGCGAAATTTGTCCTCGCAACGGGAGAGGAAGCAGAGTCCGTGATGCATCGTGCATGAAGCTAGTGGTTGGGGAGACTGAAGTGGGGATGGACGACGCGAAATAGGTGTTCAAAATTCACTCTACCGTCAACTGCCGAACTGGTTATACAGGGTGGGAGTTAAATATCAACAAATGAGAATTCAATTGTAAGGCGACATCCGCCATACCTCATACGAGGGTCTACGAAGTTTTCAAGGCCAGAAAAAAGCGCACATTTTGTGTGCAACACCTAGTCATCCGTCACAAATTTTTGACCCGTAGAACCTTCGGTCCGTAGCTTGGTACTTGACCCACTACACCACCGGAATGTATGTGACCGTCGAGCGTGTTTAGGGAAGGTCGAAGAATTGAAAGAGTCACTTAGCAGTCGTCCTGCTCGGAAATGCAGCGAGCGCAAGGGATTCACCGCCGACACATGTGATCCGCATGCAGAATAAAATACAGAGAAGAGCGATGAAAAACATCATGGGCGAGCAATAACACTACGCATTATTTAATACGAATTAGTTCGGGAAACCCTAGAGACTTGGATACTACTTGCTAGGCTTAGATTTGTGGCATTGCACTGCATACGTATTTATAGTGATATTGGTGTGTTGCAGCCCTTGCCATTTTCCCCTTTCCCTCGTTTATCTCCCTTTCTATGCCCTTCTTCCTCCTCCTCTCCTTGATCTGTCCCTTGGCCTCCCTCTTGGAACTTTTCCATACATTTTTCCTTCCATAATATTTCCCACGCAACTCCTGTGTCACATTACGTTGTCAATTCACGGTGCTCTTCTTGGGTGTACAGTGACACTATCAGGTCTGGAAGCCGTCTAATTATTTTTTGAGAGACTCCAATTGCTCCAATCTCTCTCCTTCGAAGCGAATGTAGGAAGCAGATTTCTCCCTTGTGTATACAAGTATTTTGGTTTTTCTTTCTATTTATGTTCATATTGTGTTCTGAAATACTCTTTCAATCTTGGCCATTGCGTCCTCATTGCCTGCGATAATTGTTATGTTGTATTCTACCTCCCAAAAATCCAAGAGCTGGTCCTTTTCAATTCTTAAAGTAAAATTCGAATTTAATTTCCTGGAGGATTCGGAAGTGCGAAATTTGGATTGGGAATCGAGTGCGCTGGCCGCTACACCGCGGTGACTTCCCTGTGTCAGCAAACGCCTCGATTAATTCTAGGTTTTCCTCAGGTAGTTCTCTCCCTGTAATAGTGTGATATTTTTGAGCATTTTCTCACAGATTTGCAGCAATTTCCTTAATACCTCCCTCCACACGCCAATTGAGGCGGCTTTTATCGTGTATTATGGATGTAGATTTATTTCCATTGTCCGGGTTTATATTTGGTCTCGCGTCATCACTAGGCGGGCATCAAGGGAAGCGTGAGCGTTTGTTGAAAAAACCGAGGGCAGAATGGGCTGTGGCGTGCCGCTCTCACCTTCCCTTTCCCTCAAACCCTCTCAGCCGTTCTTGGGAATTCGGTTTTCCTTCAATGCAATAAAGCATTGCCATCTCAAAATTCCTTGCGTGTCTGCAGGTTGGAAGATGCTTTGAGAAATTGGCGCATGAAAAAAATACTTCGATGCCACTGTAGTCCAGTATTGACATTCCTCCAAATGAGTCCACCATACCGACCACTGCTCCCAGGATATCGACTGCTGAATTGCGATAGAGCTATTTCTTTTCTCCAGCAGCGACGTTGTGATATTTGGGTGTCCGAAAGGTTAAAGAGTCGTACTGCCTCAATTTTCGGGTAGGTGTACAAAATGCACGCCAAAACTAGTCGCGCAATATAAGTAAGAGTTTATCCATTTGGCCTAATTGCACACGGGGAAAGATTCAGTATTCCAGAATCAAGAGGGAGTATAAGTGGTGAAGTGCTTTTATACTTGTCGTAATATGTCTCCCTCAGAAGTGATTATTAAGAAATCCATCACTTATTGTGGATTGGTTGACGGAGAAATAAGAAAGTAGCTGCCGCTATTCTAAGGTCCAACGGCAATCACACATTCCCTTGAAAAACTGTTGCACTTGTCTGATCTGGAGCCCTCACGCGATTCTTTTCCATACAATTTGCAGAGATGATACTTTTTGGACTAAAATCATGGAAGGAAAATTGAAGTAATTCCACATGCGCCATCTACAACTTGTCATGGGTCACACGCGTGGGTGGAGGAGTTAACGAGTCGGGGGAGGGGGTGAACAGGAGAGCCTGCTCCTCGACAGTGAAGGGTGGGGTGTCGTTTCTCTCCTGCCAGAGGACTCCACTTCAGTCCCGGAAGAGGGAAAAAACTTTACATGAGGCTGTTAATGATAAGTCGAGCGCATTTAAGTATTCATACATTTTGTTAAAGTGCAGTACATTTGAGTTTTAGTCAAATTTCATCAAATTAATCGTTTTTTAATAACTCTTGTAGGAGACATTTTTGGACTATCTCGTCTGTTCTTGGAGAGCGGAGACTTTTTCTGACGAAAAAGACGTTTTAACGTCATGCGTAAATATTTGATGGGGTAGTTAGAAAAATACTTTAGTTTAAAAACGCAATCGGCGAACCTATCGCTCCATGCGGAATGACGCTATCGTTAGGGTGGAAACAATTTAAACCACTCGTTTAACCGTTTCAGAATCGTGAAGGAACAATCTCTCCCTTTTCCATAACTATGTCTGCACGGCCATATATTGAGTCATGAGGCCTTGATGAAGACAATCGTCGAGGAATAAGTGAATGGAATTATGGCAAAAACGTTTCACTTTTTGCCTTAATGGTTATGAATTGCACTTTTATGACATGACCTATCGGTAGAAAAAAATCATAGGATTAACTAATATTTATTTCCGTTACATCTTTTTTGCCGTTCAACCGTTCAAAGCTAGAGGTTCCATCGAAACTTGAAAACTGACACTTTGTATCGGTCCACGCAAAGAATCGATTTTCGCCTCAATAAGCACCACGAGCGTGCAATTAAGCATTTCTCGTTATTCATAATTGAATCATTATTATACTACGCTTAATCTGAAAGTAACAACTTTCTTTCGTCACAGCCTTGTACGACATGAATGAATCTTTGCAAACGGAGCCCAGATTTTCAGTGAAAGAGTCGTATTTCTTCGAATGTAGGTATTACGATCCACACTGATAATAACATGTTGCGCAAATTAACCATCAAGGAAGCATTAGGCACGATGTTGTCTACCTCATTGTTACAAAAATTTGTATCGCTCCTCGCGCATGAACCACCGAATAGAAAACATTGTCCCGCGTTCGGGTATCGATTTGGAAACATCATAATTTTCAATCTGCTCCCGAGGAAGTGACATTGTGAAAATTTGAATAATTGGTGTAATGTCCAAGCCAATGAACGGCTGGAATAAATAACCAACCAATAATTAGCTGATTACTTCCATTCGCACATAGAAAAATAGGTTTCTCTGCACCATTTTTCTGTACACGGAGAGTTAATATTATTTTCAGATTGTCGCACGTTACTGAGGAGTTGAATTTTTAATATCGAAATATGGGCCTGAAACATTTAAAGAGCGAGGCACCAAATTCTCCAAAAACCTCTCCTCATACAAAATAAATCTGTCCTTGCCCAAGATATGCATAGATTAAGGCTTCTTGGTTTAGGATAACTTCCTATACTCATATTTGCACAGTGATACTTCCTCAAACGTGATTGGTACAGCAAACACCTAAGATAGTGGGTTAATTGACCAAGATGAATCCCATGTAAAAGACGTTGTGAATGCACGGTATGAGTGGACAAATTAAGTGCAAGCACCAGGGATGAAATTCACGAGGAAAAGTAATAACTGCTGAATAGTAAAAGTTATACTGCATTATTGGCTGATATATATAATTTTGCACCCGACCGCACAAAGTCACTTATTTCATGCAATGATTTGCTCCAAATAAACGTTGAATCAAAAAATAAAATTGTATGGATTCCCTTGTATGGGTGTCTTCTTCGCAGGGTTTTCAATGACCGAGTCATTAAAACTAATTATATAAGCGAAGAAATCAACATGAGAGCACGAGAGTTGTAATTTACTTTAATTTTTGGATAGGTTATCGGAAAATAAGTGCCAAGAGATGCCGATTTATGAACAAAAGTTAAATTTTGCCTTATTTTGCAATGTGCCTCAAAAATTTGTAAATAAACCTTAGATTCAGTATTTCGCCAAAAAATGACAAATGTAGAGAGGAACCTAAACTATCTAAAAAACAATCTATCTATCAAGGCCTTTTTTTAGAGCATATAGGCTCGCATAATGATACGGTAATATACCATTCTTCCAATAACGTCATGATTGGCTGCAGATTCACTTGCGGTCATGTCTCTCTAAACTCAGCGACAGCTCAATTGTACCATGGATAGTTCAAGTGGCGCCTTCAAAAATGAGTGTTGAGACCTTCTCAAATCCACCTCACTTTAAATTTCTGTTGTTGTTTTCTACATGTATGGAACAACTCTATTGGAGATATTTCTGTATGCACGTTTAGTGGCATTATTTAAAATGTAATATGGTAACGAGGAACTGAAATAGTGGACTAGCTCCGCAATGAAGATCATGGCGTCGATAGGAATATTTCCTTTTTATGCCCTCAAATAAGCTATATCAGCAGAAAAAGGGAGTTTCAGATAAATAGGCCTTTTTATGCGATAAAAACTGCCTTAATATTTCATAATTTAATCAATTGGCGTTTTACACGTTGTTCATGTGAAATATCGTTCGAGGGATCACACGTATGAACATTATTCACCGAAAGATGTAAAACGAACAATTCAGTGAATTTTCCGTCATTCGCGTGATCATGCAAATGGAATTAGAGCATGTTCCAATTTTGCTTGAACGACTCTTTGAATGATCACTTGGAATAAGTAGTAGCGTCCATCTTGCGAAATGCTTCCACCTCAGCATTTTAGCCCCACGTAGTACGACTTTGGAAGCACTTTGACCTCAACAGTGGTAAATATATTTAATGTATGCTGTAAGAGAACGCAATTTCACTCATAGCAACTCTCTAAGGTGAGTCATTCCTTAAAACTATATAGGATTTTTATCGATGAAAACAACGTTTTTCTACGAGATTGCGTTGGTATTTTGTATAAATTTCAATCATTGGACTATAAAATATGATTGAAATGCAAAATTATGAGGTGTGACTCTCATGCAATGACCATATCTGTTTTTTTTATTTGCACGTTTCGATAAAAACGAGCAGTTGTATCATGTTTGCCCGCCATTATTGCCACAATATTGCCTTACTTCCATAAGTCAAGGGGGAAAATCCTGAATATTGCCCGTGAAAGTCACAATCTATTTCCTTACCCTGCATCGATAGTTCAGCAATATTTAATCCACTGGGGTTACCAATTTAGGCACTTACAAACCTTTAAATGCAGTTACGCGTAATTTCCCATGATACGTATTTGCACTACCATAAATTAGAAGGCATTGAGATAGCCTGTCCAAATGTTATGAAGGATGATCTAGCCCAAATTTTGGAAATAGTGCAGACTCCTTCCTTTTTCTCTTCGCGGTACCTTTCCTATCTTGCACAGGAGTGACCTTTGTTCGACTGCTTTGCGGAGGCTGTGCACGGCGTTGCCCGGCGGCACCCCAAACGTTAAAACTCCTCGCCGATCAGCCGTCGCCCTTGTAAGGCCCTCGCTCCAAGCTCATTGCCTGCGTTTTTTTTATTCTCCACTTCTTGTTAGGGCGTGTGGTTGGGCGGCATTGGCGCTTCGGCTTTGAATAGTTCGTCTCCTTTGAGGTAAGGTTTTTGTTTGCGAGACTGTACCAAATCTCTTCCCCATATTGAGTTCGTACTTCCTCTGTAATTTATCGAATGGGATAGGAAAGGACTTCGAATACCCATTTAAAGTGTGTGTTCCATAAATCGGCCGGTAAATGATTCTGAATGAACTTATTGGTATCCCAAGTATTTGAAAAAATAATCATATTGGGAAATGTCCTCAGCTTATTGTTAGTTAATACACAATACTTCTATTATTATTAAAATGCATTAGGCAATATTTCTTAAAATTTGATTCTGATATTTGATAAATTACGTGCTGTAGTTATTTAGTTACAATTAGGCAAAGAGACTTTTTTCTTTGGGAAGAAGATATCATTATCAATTCCCACTTAAATTATATCATAATTTTCTTTAAAGAGTTCTCAATCTTGCTAGTTGACGTATAATAACCGCACGATGGCAGAGCAGCCTGAAACAGTTGTTTCTTGGACTGGTGCCTTCAGTAGCACCAATGTTTACTTGGCCGGCACAGCTGAATTTACGAAATTCTACGTGATACTGTCGAGTATTGGTTTTATTTGGTCATGCCGTTGCCACACTTCTTCAAAAGTATATGAATCCGACAAGGTACCTGTGCGTATTAATGTAATTATAAAGTGTAAGGTTAATAACGAAACTTTCATTTGCTAGAATTTTTCAATGGCATCCGTTGCCCTTCAACAAAATATATCGTCAGCAGAGGTGCAAGCGCGCTGTTGTTATTACAAAGTTTTAGGCGTGAAATATCTCCTTCTCAGTGAAAAATATGTCTCTCTATTTTCAATTTCACCTCTCTTCTGATGAAGCATTGCCGCAAGATTATTCTCTCATGATTGGAGCGCGCTACATCTGTGCTGAATAAAAGCTTTTAATGAAATGTAGAGTTAATAAATAAATGCTTGAACCATAAGGTAATCCCTTCACTGTCACCAATGCAATCACAAGAACACGTAGATATCCTTCTCGTAGGATATATTTAAAGGTTTGCACTTAGGCCGATGTGGTGGACTGCTCCATATTTTAAGGGTGAATAATACGCAAGTATAAATATTTATGTCTGCATATTCTTCCATAAATAAATATGGAGACGACCAACTGCGATGCACTGAATCATTTCCGCAGTGCAACGGAACCGGCCGGCTCATTGAATAGTTGGACAAAGAGTGGCAAATTGTTTTTTAGCCACCAGTGGATATCGCATTCGTCCCTTGTCCCCCTATTTATAGCCAGCACTCAGCCGTGCAACAACCCGATTCATTGCAGTCTCTTTCCCCCTCTTCCCCACCCCTTCCCCCCATGCTCCCCCACGCCACTTTCCCCCCCTCTGCCCGAAATGAAGCCCCGCTCCTCTGCTTCCTCGTTACATTCTCCGGCTCCGTCACTTGGCCGCCCGCATCCCGGCCGCGTCCTTGAGTGAGTGTCCGGGCGTCTGCACCCGCCTCCGCGCCGCGCCACCGCCGTCTGTGGGAGCCGCGAGGGCGTACCTCGGGTCCTGAACTACCGCGCCGTCCGCTGCTACCTCACGACCTGCATTTCGTCGAGGCGGCGCGCGGGCGATATCCTAACGATGTCCTGGGGTTGTCGCCGCCGTGTCAAGCCGCTTCTTCTGAGCGACCCTCAGCATGCGGGTGTTTTTCTGACCCACCATGTAAAGGGCTCAGAATGAAACTAAATATGCATTAACGTCCTCATTATTATCTCCAAACCGACACAAATGATCGCAAAATTGTATTGAAACCCGGTAAACCGATTAGAAAATAAAATGTGTGGATTTAAAACGAAGTCAATTCCATTGTAACACAAGCAACTTCTCCAGAGGTAGTTTTATATGAATTTATTTGATATGTTATGGAGGGATTCTGTTATCGTTCACCTCGTCTGACGCCGTGCGTTGGCTGAATTAGTTTGCCTGCGCTTCTGCGGGTGGCCAATTCGTCCCGAATGGTGACTGCAATGCGCGGACGCCATGCGGGGTGGCGGGCTACGGCATGCACTGTTCCCTCACTACCAAGTATTCGCGTCGGGGCTGAAAATCCCGGCCGGAATCTGTTTCTCATAAAAATAATTTCGTAATATCAATTGGTATTCCACTACTTGTATTTTTGATCAGTGGTAGTTTCGTGGGGCCAACAAATAGTCAGGTATACTGGACCGAAGCAGCGCTCGAGAGCAACCCTTTTCTGAACCTTTTCTCGGGCTCCCAGAGATAAGCCGGGTCTTCGAGAGGCGGTCGTTACAGCATGAGGTTACTCTTGCCAATATGACCTGTCGTAGTACATTTTTACTTTACTAATGCCAATACTTAGAGGTAAACAAATACACCTATCGTACTCATTGCCGTTGAGCGATTAAATGCGTCTTAGGATAGAGGTTCTACGATGAGAAATAAGGATTTTACGAAAAGTGATCAAATTTACGCCGATTGCCTCCGCTGAATTGGCAACGCCGAAATTTTGTGAGGGGAGGGGGGAACGCGAAAAGCTCCTTTTTCTCCCCCCACTCCAATTTTTAGCTTGCCCACGTGTTCCAGGAATTCTGGTGACGAGGTTTCTCAAAGGTGTTTGGCAGGGCGTGAGTTTTCACCGACCTGCACTACTTCATTTATTCTTCTACATCTGCTAACTCCATGCGAGCAGCCTCTCGGGTCTTTGGCAGGGGCTGATCAATCACAAGCATGCAGCATGTAAAATAATCCCCACTAGCGCACTCCCCAATGGAGCAATGGATAAATAAAAGCATGCAATTTACATATACGTAATACCCCGCGAGCCACCTCTAGGGTACTTGGCAGGGGGTGACCAATCACCAACATGCAGCATGCAAGAGGACCGCCACATGGACATCGCACAGTCATAGAAATATTACCCATACTAGTAAAATATACTTGCATATTCATAAAAAAAACTTGCTGATGGTTAGTAATTCCGAGAGAAAATACATGCAAGGTAAGAACTATGGGAAAAAATATGTTATGAGCCATCCTAGCAAGTGACGCCATTAATCCTATCAATTGATTCAACGTTGCTATCCTTAATGGTACGAGGTAAGAATGACATTTTAAATCTCTCTGTTTTACAGTCTATTTCTTTTATTTTCTTCTCGTGACCACATCTACCATATTACGACGGTAAACGAAGGATATGATTCACGTCGTCTTCTTTGAATTTCCAAAGTATTAAGTTAAGTCTATACTTCGATGTACGCTCCTATAAAAATTCCCATACTAACTCGTGTAACATACTATAAACGCTGCACTTTTTTTCGTGACAACTCATCACAAATCTGGCCACCCTGCGCTGTACTCGATTGATTTCAGCTATTAGTCCTACTTACGTTAGCAGCATATTCTAAGTGAGGCCTCACTAAAATCAGGTAGATTATTTCTTTCACCTTTTTGGGCATTTACCGTGAATTCTTTTTCCCCAAATCCCAGTTTACGGTTAGCTTTCCGTGGTAATTAACGTATGTGTTTACCCCACGAAAAATCCCGGGTAATGGTGACCCCCAAGTATTTAACGAATTCGGCATATGATAATGGAATCCCGTCAGCGATGTAGCTCCTTATTGAAGATATACATTTTTCCCAAAAATTCATCACCATACACTTTTCAAGATTTAATTCTAACTCCCAAGTACTGCACCAGTAATTTATGGCAACGAGGTCCTTTTGTAATGCTAATGTATCGCTATGGTCGTAAACTTCTCTGTATACAACTACATCATCTGCGAAGAGGCGGATTTTGCTCGTGACCACGGTGGTAATATCATCAACGTAAAGAAGGAACAAGAGAGGATGGATAACACTTCCTTGGGGTGCATCTGAGGTAACTTGAATTGTATCCGAGCTAATTCCATCCAAAACAACCCTCTGTTCGCGATCGTTTAGGAAATCTTTGATCCAACCAATTACGTGTGTATCTATGCCGTATGCTTCCTACTTTTGAATCAGCTTTAAACTTTAGAGTTGTCGTCTAAATATTTCCCCAATATTTTTTTTTATTCACTCAACGCCTCCCCAAGTGTTTTCTTCGTCTCTTTTTTTAATTTTTTTAATCATTTTCACGCATATCTTGTATTATCTCACAAAGTGGCGTAACAAGGAATATGCTTTGGGGGAGATGAGAGGGGATGGGGAAGGGCGACCTCCCACTCACCCACCTTTAGGAAAAATTTGAAAAAATGATATGCCTGCAATTACATTTTACATAACTTAAGCTCTTAAAATTTGGGTTTCATTAAAAGGTCAGGTTAAAATTTACTATAAGTCAAAACTAGGCAATGGTTTTGAATATTGTTTATTTCTCTGAGGCTTTGGGGGAGGATCTATCCCCCTTATCCCCCCCCCATAGTTACGCCACTGATCTCACAAGTGAGTCCCGCATGTGTCTTTTTCATTTTAGCGTGAATTGCTCTCTGTCGCTTTAGAGATTTACGGACTTCAGCATTGTACCATCGCGGTTCAGTTTTCAAACGTTTTAATTTACTGGGTATCGTATTATCCACGGCCCCTTGCATAATACTAATGAACTTGTTCCATGCATCGTTTATCCCAAGGTTGAGAGTGGCGTCTTTGAAAACAGTGCATGAGTTCGACAAGTACTGCTTTAACCCCTCAAATTCGCCTTATATAATAAATAGACCCTCCTTCTCGGCACAGGTTTTCTATCGGAGACGATATATAACTTTCCATGCACTGCCTTGTGGTCACTTACACCAGCCACATCCTCAATTCTAATAACGCACTCTAGAATATTCGTTGCTAAGAGGTCTATTATGTTGTTACCCCTGGTAGGTGTATCTACTAGCTGAGTGAAGGAATTGGAATGGAATGAATAAAGCAAAGTTTCACACAGGTCCTTGTCTTTCTCTCCATTTTTGAAACAATACTTTTCGCAATCGATCGATGGAACAGTGAAATCGCCGCCAATTATGACAATATTACGATTTTTATTAGAAGTAAAACGTCTTATCTGGCTATCTAACTCTAAAACTGAATCTAGGCTAGAATCTACTGATCTATAATATGCGCATATAAAGTATCTCTTAGCTGTGCATTTGATTGAGCATCGAAAATGATTTCGGGAAGATCTCTCGGTCATGTATTTCATCCGATAGCCAACTTTCAGTTCCTATGATTACATCAGCTTCTGTTTTTAGAATTTAATGGTGGAAATCAGCAACTTTGTTCTTAATACTAAGGAAATTTACAACTACGATTGATAAAGCTTCTTTTATACGTGGTTTTGTAAACTTTTCTGATAGTTTAAGTTTCTCATCGCATACTGTGTCTGATTTTTCTGATTAACTATCACTATTTTGACAAGGGCTGTTTTGACGTTTTGAGCACTTTACTGCTGTTTGAACGGAACCTTTCACCCCATGATTTACCACATGCACACCACACGGTCATAAAATGTTACACTTTATAACAAAATATACTCGCTCATTCCTGAAAAGGCAATACTACCAAAGGTTACCTGACCTGCACTACTTCATTTATTCTTCTAGATCTGCATAGCTTCATGCGAGCCACCTCTGGGGTGTTTGGCTAGTGGTGGGCAGTCACCTGTGTGCGGCATGCAAAAGGATCGCCACATTCACGCTCCTCAATGGAACTATGGAAAAATTAAAGCACGGAATCTACATCTACTTAATACGCGCACATTCATGAAAAGGAAAAACCTTGCAGATCTTTGCTGTACCAGTTCAAACTTTGTTTTTAAGCGTCTTTCATGAGGATACGAAACACTGGCAGCGCATTTCAAATGGGGTCTAAGGAAGTAGAAGTAACATATTTCTCTCCCTTTGTCGTCGCACTTTCGTAGTATTCTTTAAACAAAACACAATTTACGATTAGCGTGACCGTTATTTCCCGAAAATGTATATTCCAAGATAGATCATTACTGATTATAACCCCTAAATATTTTACCGATTCTAATGTTTCTTACTAACTAGGTACCCCGAATGAAACATTTTTGTTGTGGGGTGTGTTTTTTCTTCATGAAATTAATTCATACGCATTTTTTTCAAATTTAACTCTAGCTGCCACGCCTCGCATCATGCCTGGATTGCAGCTATGTCATTCGTTATTTCATCCCTATCTTTACTGCTACGCATTTCACTGTAAACTACTGTGTCGTCTGCAAAAAGTTGTTGCTCACTGTGTACTACTTCACCAATGTCGTTTATTTAAAGAAGGAATAGGAGTGGGCCAATTACATTACCCTGAGGGACGCCAAAGGTGACTCTAACCTCGTTAGAGATTGCACCGTCTAATACTACTCTTTGCACGCGGTCGCACAAAAGTTCTCTTATCCAGGAAACATCTACAACTAGGCCGTATGATTTCAGTTTTATTATTAACTTTCCGTGGGGTACTTTATCAAATGTTTTTTTATCAATAAATATCGCGACTACTTGTACGTAGTTCTCTCCGGAGACTAAAATATCGTGGGCAAAAAGCGCTTACTGGGTTTCGCATGATCTACTTTTCTTTAATCCATGCTGAGTTCTCATTAACAAGTTTTGTGGGTCTAGTTGTATAATAACTGAGCTGACAACAATGTGTCCAAGGGCTTAGAATGTGATGGACGATAAATATATCAGTCTGTAATTAGATGGCTGTCTCTTGCCTCCACTTTTGAATATGGGCGTTGCATTGGCAATTTTCTAGTCATTAGGTACATCGTGTTGCTCAATGGATGTTATGAATATTAGCTGCAAGTAGGGGATAAGTTTTGAGGCTAGTTCTTTACAGACGCAAGGGCAATTTCGTCGGGACAAGGTGATCTATTGGAACTGAGCGAGTTAAAAAAAATCCTCTTCGTGCGCACTTATGTGAGGAGGCGGCATCTTTCGTATGCAGAGATGGCCAACTGTCTCGGGTGAGTCATAAGAAGACTTGGTGAATACGCTCTTGAAGTAGGAATTTAATTAACTGAACATTTCGCATCTGTTTAACACATCTCCATTATCATTTATTTGGGAACATACGTTAGATCATTTACCTTGAACATCCCTAACATAAGACCAAGATACTATTGGGTTATCCCGCATTTTTCCGGACCCAATTTTTCTTGATTTCAAAAAACGAAGAATTGTTAATAAAACTGAAATCTTACGATGTATATGATTATGTAATTTCCTGGATACAGAACTTTAGAGCGTTTGCGTGCAACGAGTAGTAGCAGACGGTGAGTAGACGAGGTTAGAGTAACTTCTGGTGTCCATCAAGGTAGTGTCATAGACCCAATCCTCTTCCTTCTCTATATAAACGTTATTGGTGAAATAGTAGACATTAAACTTCCACCATTTGCAGACGATGCTGCAGTTTACATGGAAATTCGTTTCAGTAAATATTGCGATGATTTAAGGAACGACCTTACTGCAGTCCAAGCATGTTGCGATGTGTGGATATTAGAGCTAAATATGGAAAAAAGTGCAGTAATGAATTCTGGAAAAAACCCTCCCCGCAGCAAATATATTTAATTCAGGGTACCAAATTCGGTACTGTAAACTGTATAAATATTTAGGAGTTAGAATCAATAATAAGACTATCGTGGAATATTCGGGACATAACAGGTGAAACTAATCGTAAATTGGGTTTTGTTAAAAGAATACTGGGAAAGTGTGACGGCAAAGTTAGAGAAATAAGCTACGTACCCTCGCTGGAGCCATATGTAATACTCCATCACTGTTGTGATCCTCATGAAATATGCTTAAAAACAGAGTTAGAACGCGTATTGAGGAGAGCTGCTAGGTACGTGAAAATTTCTTACTGTAGTCTCGTTATTGTAACTCACCTATTAGATAAACTCGGATGGGAATCTTTGTCAGACCGTAGATTAAAAAAAAGACTAAACCTTTTGGATAAATTCCAGAGCAGTGTCTTTTCTGACGAAGTTAGCTGTGTCTTACGAACGCCAATATACTACGGTAGATCAATTCATATAGAAAAATAAGAGAGATAGACTATAGAACAGACAAACTCAGAATGTACTTTTTCCACGATCGATAAGAGATAATGACGGCAACGTTAGAACTAACAAATAGATTAGATGACTTGTCGTGCAGCCTAATAACTTATGTATACCTTAATGCATGTTTCTGAATTTTATTATAATTTATAACAAAATGTGGTTGCATAATTTGTTAGCATGCATAACGTTTTTTGAACCGTGTGCTGTGCATGTGGGAATGCAATTGCATGCTGTATGATGGTGATTGATCACCCTTTGACATACCCCCTAGAGGTGGCTCGCAGGGTATTACGTAGATGTAAATTGCATGCTTTTATTTATCCATTGCTCCATTGGGGAGTGCGCTAGTGGGGATTATTTTACATACTGCATGCTTGTGATTGATCAGCCCCTGCCAAAGACCCGAGAGGCTGCTCGCATGGAGTTATGCAGATGTAGAAGAATAAATGAAGTAGTGCAGGTCGGTGAAAACTCACACCCTGCCAAACACCTTTGAGAAACCTCGTCACCAGAATTCCTGAAACACGTGGACAAGCTAAAAATTGGAGTGGGGGGAGAAAAAGGAGCTTTTCGCGTTCCCCCCTCCCCTCACAAAATTTCGGCGTTGCCAATTCAGCGGAGGCAATCGGCGTAAATTTGATCACTTTTCGTAAAATCCTTATTTATCATCGTAGAACCTCGATCAAAAGACGCATTTAATCGCTAAACGGCAATTAGTATGATAGGTGTATTTGTTTACCTCTAAGTATTGGCATTAGTAAAGTAAAAATGTACTACGACAGGTCATATCGGCAAGGGTAACCTCATGCTATGACGACCGTCCCTCAAAGACACGGCTTATCTCTGGGAGCCCGAGAAAAGGTTCAGAAAAGGGTTGCTCTCGAGCGTTGCTTGGGTCCAGTATACCTGACTATTTGTTGGCCCCACGAAACTACCACTAACCGTTCTTTTCAACCGGCTATTAACATTTGGAACTACTTGTAACCCCCCCGCGGCCGGCGTCGCCGGTCGCCCCCGCCAGACGGCTTCGCCGTTCCTCGTTGTGGGGCGGCTTCGCCGCCTTGGGGTTGAGAAGCCCCCCCGCGGCTGCTCCGCTTAGTCCTCATAAATGCTCTTCTCCACCGAGAGGGGTGCCCAGGGGGATTCGGGGGTTTTAATGTGTTATGCATGAGGTCACCAATCGTCCACAGTGATCATGTAGCTATGATTATAAAGGGTAATGCAATGCGGAGTAATAGTGGAGACAAGTACCCATAAAAGAAGACTTGATGGAAAGTTTTTCATTATTTTGCGGGGGGATCCAACGGAATACCGGGGGTGTTATACTTGTGTTAAACCAGTGGTCACAAATCGTTCTCATGAATTCCGTCCTGATATGTCCTAGGGGTCCGGAACAGTGGTCTGACGATTCTTTTACCAGGAGAGGCGATTTATTAGAAATTTTTTGGGAGGTTTTACGGGTTTATCGGGGGTTATAATAAGTGGTAGGGTACCAGTTAAATTGTGACGAAAACTACTCGGAAAGGCGATTTAAAATTTTTTAAATTTTTTTCGGCGATGTTCCAGGAGGTTCCAGGGGCTTTCTGGTATTTTTTCCCGTATGGTTTACGGTGGCTCGCCCTCACCAAATATTCCGGATGTAGAGCTCAGAGGGGACGGGTAGTGCGGCGTAATGCTCGCGAGAAGTTCCCAAATAGGAGACTTAATGGCACATTTTACATTTGGGGGGATTACAGGGGGATACCGGGGGTTTATATGTGTGTATTCCTGGCGGTTATTATCCGTTCACATAAATTCCGTGGGGATGAGTCGTTGGGGGTGGTGGAATAGTCACGAAAAGTACCCAAAAAGTGGACTTATATGCAAAATTTTATTTTTTGGTGGGTGTATGTGAGTTTACCGGGGGTTTATAGGTTTGTACTACCAGGGGTCATCAATTCCGTAACTATGGGTGGTAAGGGTGGGAAAAGCGATGGAATTATGACAAAAAGTACCCGAAAAGGCTACTTATATGCAAATTTTAATTTTTTAGAAGGGTTTCAGGGGGTTTAAAGATGACGATGGTAAATGGTATATGGTCACATCCATTTACTATCATATCTAAGAGAAGTTTCCCCTATGACATCCATATTTCGAGAGTAATACAATAAAAAGTAAATCTCTCCCCGGAAAAAATTAGTAGTGCCCGCCATTTTTATTTTTTCGCTGTTATATAGATTAAATCATTAGTTAAATGGTTATGCTTTTTGAAAGATAATGCATTATTGTATGTAACTACAAAGTTAGTAAGAAATCGGTTGGGTTGAAACTGGTAAAATCTTGTGCCAATCCTTTGGACATCCTAATTTTCGGTGATTTTCGGAATATTTTAATTATTTTCTGAGTAACGAAGGACGACGAAAGAAAATTGTTACCTGCATTTCGTAGACTATGTTATGAGCATATATAATAATTACTTTCGTTATCATACACATAAAATTAGGTCGAGGGGAGGAGAAGGGATGAAATTATTTTCGAAAAACCAATTTGTGGACGCCATTTTGGCTGCAATTTTATTAAAGAGAAACTAATAACATTACATACGTACGTGCCTACGTTTATCAGCTTTCAAAATATCCATCAACGATCCGTGTTACGCAAGGTTCGCGCGCAGTAAAATAAAAACCGAAAGACGGTCCCCGGAAAAAGCGCGATTTCGGCCATTTTGTCGTCCTAGCGACGACACCCGGCGGAAACTTCCGGTTTTCGGATTTTTCCTCCAAATCATTTTGGCTTCCCCGCACGCGTGCCAAATTTCAGCTCTCCAGCATGTCTGGAAGTGGTCTAGAATTTGTATCCATGAGTGAGTGAGTGAGGCACACATCCGGCTGTATATATGTAAGAAGAAGAAGAAGAAGATACTTTTCAACCCCCTGGAAATCATTCTACCTCATTTACACATACTAGAAGTATTTCTGAAATTATTTACACTTCTTTACACGTGGCGTGGCGTGCAGCTCACGAAATGAATACTGTTCGACTCACTAAAATACAAGGCCCGTATTTACAAGTTTCAATCATTGAATTACTGCTTAATTACTGTTTAAGAGGATATAAAAATAGTCTTATATTCCAATTGATGTTTATGTTAACTGTTAACGCTTTTAATTCTAATGTTCAGCAATAGTTCTTCATTTCATCAATGTAGCACAGGAAACATATAAAAATCCATGTGGAAACATTCGCGGAAAATTGTCAAGGAAAAACTTGGAACAACTCGGAAATTTGATGCCTGTAATCGAGTAGCTACAATGCAAAACCTTGCGATAGCTAACGTTCTCTATACTTGCAGAACAGTGGGGGTGATATGTGTCAAAGAGGTACACAAATTGCCGGAAAGAAAAGTGAGCTCTCGAGCGCTGCTTCGGTCCGGTATACCTGACTATTTCTTGGCCCCACGAAACTACCACTAACCGTATTTTTAAATACGACTACTACGTAGCTCAATGTTGGTAACTTTGAGGGTGACTGGTGTTGAAACCATTAGGGTCAAAAGAAAATTTCTGGAATATTACAGAGATTTTTTTAGAGGAATTTATCTATTGAAGTCCATAAAATGAAGGTAAGGCAGTGATTGCGGAAAACTGGAACATTTTGACTCCGGGAGCGAAAGGGAGGGGTTATCTTTCTCGACTGGAGAGGGCCTTTGTCACCTCCAATATCCCTCTTCGTGTGCATGGTGACGGATGACTCTCTTCGGCCTGAATTTGGTTCTTATAAATCAGAAAAGGTCTTAGTGGAAAATGGTGGTGTCTAATGCTTCCCTAATAACTCATGCAGCACGTCAGTGGTGGATTCTTTGCAGCTCAAATAATGGTGATTGCAGTATTGGATAGTACCGTGAGTTAGGTATATGAATATGTATTCGACGTTGAACTGGGTCATAAAATCGAGCACTCTCGTTTCAATGGCCAGCTCAACTAACGTGTTAAGGGTGTTTCCGACGTTAATCTTTCTTCCCCATCAATATTTGACGCGTTGCTTTTTCTCTCTTTCAGCCACAGGATTACTTTTCCTCGCGAAAACGCCATTTTCCGCCACGAAACTTTCTTCGCTGAAGGCCCGCGTGATATTTCATTGAGGTACCTGCTTGATCATCAGAAATGCAAGCCATTAAGTTCGTTGTATGAGAACTAATCGGATTTGAAGGGCATTGGAAAGACACGAAATACTTATTCGCAAGAGATTTGACTGGCCGCTATGCTCTCGACCCCCGATACGGTTCCGACCAAATATCTCAGGCAGTGATTCACATATTCTGATATTTAAGGTAACATTATGGGCAATCTGGGGTGAAACTGTATGATTAATCATCTAAGGCATTGGAGATTCTCCATCATGATGATGATAATTCGGTCAAAGCGGCTTTGATACTTAAGCCTGCAATGAAAAATTGGATAAAAAAAGTAGAAATTATGGTATCATATGTTTCTCTTCCTAAATACCAATGTGTACTTTATGCTGTGCCATTTAATTCCTTACATTAACGAAATTCATGTGTAAAAGATTAACTATATATGTAAGCATTTATTTTCACATCTTTACTATGGGGATATAATCTATCTTCCTCATACTATACTTGCAGAAATCGATATCGGCAAATCTGTTGGGGAGGAATTTGTAAGTAAATGCTTGAGGTTGTTCATGAAGCCACGTATTATTTCGGACTATTATGGGTACAATAATATAACATAATTTTCTGTTTGATGGTATAAAACTTTCTTTGCTCCTGTTCTCACCGTTTTCAATCCTGAAACTATGAAATACTTTTTGAACTACGTCGCCGCTGCGGAAACGTTTTACGTGAATTTTATGGCTTGCTAGCATAATTGGTATAATATCTGTCCGTCAGTTAATAGATCCGCATATAATGACAAGCAGGCCCTGGCTTAAGACCTCCAGGAAATTAAGAAATGAAGTGAAAAGTTGGTGCTCGAGTTAAATTTATAAAAACGGGTTGAGACGAACTTGTGGAAAAAGAAGCCAACCCCAAATATACACCCCCAAATATACACCACAGGACAGAATATGCTGGAAAGCTTAGGGTCAATGAAATACCTCGGGGTTGAGTAAACTGATGCTTTTACCCGGATCAAAAATCAGTGGGATGAATGGACAACCTAATCGAAAATTAGATTTAGCGGAAACAATTCTGGAGAAGATCGGTGGTGAAGTCGAGAAATCGGGCTATTTTTCACTCCTGAGGTCTCATTTGGACTGCTCTGCCGTTACATGGAGTCCTCACGAGGTAAATCCAATGAATAAACTGTAGCGCGAAGAGCAAAGATGGGAAAGATACGTTGAAGGTCGATACGTTGATGAAATAGCGGTAAGAATTCATTGAAACACTGAAGATGGCCAACAATGTCTGGAGGCCGTTTTAATCTTAGCATTTATCTAATGTGTAAGATCAAGGGTGAAATATTTGCAGATGGAGGGACATTCTGTAAGATCCGTGTTACTGCAATCCATTGAACGATGAACATCAAACCATGAAAATAGATTCGAAAAGGGAGAGCTTTAAAATTCATTCTTCCCATTTCACTGCCATAAAAAAGCCCTTTCGTTGCATACTTTAATTTTTCAGTTTTTTTACTTAATATAACCGTAAAATATGCCTGTTATTGAGCTATTCTGGGGGCTCTCTCATTCGTTATTGGCCGGTGTCGTATAGAACCGTTGATAGCTGCACACCGCCCGGGGGCGATCACTCAACTCAAATCGAGAATCGACAAACGCTTCGTTTACGGTTGGAAACGTAGCTCAAGTTGAAACGTTACTGGTACGGATTTCCTCACAAATCGATTAATTCTGAGCATTGTCAACCAAACAATGCTGATGAAACTCCAACGAACTTTACAATAGGCTAATAAATACTTAAGGAATATCAAGTACTGGCACATTATTCGACGTCAAGCTGTACGAAAAAAGAGATTTCACAAAGTAAAAGCGGTTGTTGGGTTATGGTATAATTATGTGATATTTATTTACGTAAACTTAAGGTTTTTAATTTCACCTCAATAACCATGATGAATTATTACTTGCAATTTACTTATTGAACTTCATGGGTGTACTTAAAGGTATACCTTAATTCGGGTGAGGCAATATTTTAGGTTGGTGCACCTATATTACGTGATGTAACCTAGTAATACATGTTACCATATATTTTACTCTCTTTTGAGCGTTGAGGATAAAGCGTTGATATATTTATAGTCCCAATAAACGTTTTATTTGATAGGCAAGCAAACAAAAATATAAGGGACTGACCTAGGATTCAATGTCAAAGAAGCATGTCAAGACATGATGGGAGCTACATAACGAGCTTGCGGTGGACGACCAAATAATTAGGAATATTTTTTCACCGTTACAAAATGATTATTCAGCCTGTTCATTTTCCGTGACGCGAAATATATGCGTGTTATACCCATCGATCAAGCACTCAAGATTCACTTTCAGATAAATAATTATTAGCGAACATCATTTATCAATAAACATATTTATGTGAATTTCTCCCACTTAATAATAAGTCTAATAGTAAAGTCTAAGGATACGTTTATAGCTTTACGATACATAACTGCATAACAAACAATAACTGGTGGACATTCACCGCCAATCTTTCACGGTCATTTTCATTTTTTCTCGTAGAGGCATTCTTGCTAAATAAAACTTAATGAAAACATTGTATGGAACGCTTTAGAGCACAGCATAAGCTATTAAGTACCTATAAGAAATACATAAAATCCGATTTCAATTATTTTAATCTAATTGCTTCTCAGAGAATATCAAAACATGTATTTTTGTTAAATGTTATCGTCTTTAAAGTTTTATAACTTCATTTAACACTAGAATGACGGCTGGCGTCATTTGACCCATTTTCAGAATTCAAATTTATTTTTCTCTTATTAAAATATTTTTTTAAATTTTGAAACTTTTTTACTTTGTTCATTTTGGTCTATATTTTGATAAATTAGTGAAAATTCAACAATAATGTTTTGTTTTAAATTTTTATGACGTGTTATACCTAGAAGGACGGCTAGGGGTCATTTGACTCACAACTGGTTTTCGCGCTATTTTCTTGCCCGTGGGCACTTTAGTGCCATGTATATCATATAGTCAGAAAGAGGCTAGTGTGGTAGACGATTTGCTTCATTTTGAATCTGGAAGTACCCGGTTCAATGCCAGTTTCGTCCCAAGGGCTCCCATCTGTATTCGAAAACCTATGCATAGCGACTTGTTGTGCACAATCTTTCCATATTTTTTGGGCAGCAAAGGGAAATAAAACCTTTTCAATCCTCGATTTGCGTAAATTAATGTAATTATGATATTTTAATTTTGTTTTATTTATTGTTCAATGATTATTGTATTACCCACACCGGAAAATCGTCACGTATTCCATGACTTTTTGTTCCGTCGGCCAAGATTCAGAGCTCTTAGAGACATTATTTTCAATATCGACTCATCAGGTTTACGAATAACTGTTTCATTTTTCTGGCCTGACGGCACTGTCACTTGACCTAGCCCCTTTGCCGTGTGTCCAGCATTAGTGCGGCCTGACCCCGTCGGGGTTTGGGGCGGGTTGATTGCATTCTGCGCCCTGTGGAAAAATCCTGTCTCTTTTTGAGAGAGCGGAGGAATTGGGTGGACTGTAAAATTCTATTGTAAATCCTACCCTTGGAATCCGCACGTAGGTCGGAGAAGAAGCATTACTGCAAGTTCCTGGAAGACACGAATCAGGATACGGTTGGCGGTTGAGTCCCTGCCTTTTGACCGGCAATTAGCGTTACTTCTGAAAATTTTGTCCTTTTGTATGAATTTCTAATGCTCTCCAGCTCTCTATACCTCCAATGCAACTAGAAAAGATTCTACCATAATGCGCTTTTCTCGTTTGTAGATTTTTTTGCATGAATATCAGTAGCGAGTTGAGGAAAAAAGTAAGAAGTCGAGAAATATATCAAGAGAAGAGAATCGTCGCGATTCAAATAGCTGTAGGGAATATTGAAGATCAGTCTGGAAGTGAATCGTAAACATCAGTTCAAGGACATTCTGACCAATCCATCAACAGCTGCGTGTGATGGATGCGACGAAGTCCAAGATAGTGAATCCAATGGCGACTTTGGCGTGATAGCAAATGCACAGCTCTATCCAACAAAATGCAGCTGTCCTTTTATGAGGTAAATTCCAAATAAACCAGACAAATTTGGAATCAAGTACTGGGTTTTGACAGAAGTGAAATGAAAATATAGCCTAAATGAATTTCCATATTGTGGCAAAGACGATGATTGGCCATCAAATCAAGCGTTGGGGAAATTAATAGTTACTAAAGTGACCGTAGCATACAAGAATTCAGGAATAAATGCAACTTGTAACAATTATTTTCCATCCATCCAGCTGGCAGGAAGTCATAAAAAAATGGAAAATTCTCTTGCATTCTTGCATGGACGATCTGAAAAAAACAGGCGTGACGCACAAATAGCCATGGCCCCTAAAATAGCCATGTAATCCATTCAACGAGAGTATTCAAAAATACCTTAGGCCATACTCTTATGTAGAATCAGGCAAACTAGAACAATAATGTACTTTCACTCAGCAGCATGATCTCAGATGACACTATTTCCGAAACGAATAAAAGAATACCAGAGACCATCCTATTTCATAATAAAAACAAAGCGGGAGTAGATATGATGGATATCATGTATCATTTTATTTACACGTCTCCAAATCCAACAGCCATTTCTCAACGGGCACAAAAAAGAAAAAGGTGCCAAATACCATCAAATTGAATCATTGCACCAATTTCCTTTCCATTTTCCAAATTCCTTTTCATGTGCAAATGGCTGGTGTCCCCTGCCACACGCTTTTAAGCGGCTTGCGGGTTAGTGTGTAGATTTAGATGTAGATGAATAAATCGTCTAATGAACGCATTCAGCGCAAAAAAAATATTTTGTGAAAACAGCGCTGAAAAAATACTGTCTGTCTGAGATTTACAACAAAGTAATATGTTTAAAAAATTTTAATGCCATTTTGTAAAACCAGTACCCCTATTGTTTAAACATGTAACACAAATGTTGTATTGAGTGTATGTATTTTTATTATTTGATTTGCAATCTACTACTACATATGGTTTAATTCATGATTCTTTAAAATAATTGTTATTGACTTTTGACGATGGAAATAATATTTTATAATGTAAAATAGTGTATTTAATGAACTGATTCAACAATTAATACGACCAAACTGAATATTGGTTGAAAATTAGGCGTTTTATTCCAAAATACATTTTAGGGGTCAAATGACCCCTAGCCGTCCTTCTAGGTAGCGCGAAACTCCCGTCCTCCTAGTGCTAAAGACTGAATCGTTACCAAGAAGACATCCTGTCTCCTCTATTGCCCTTTCTTCCGCGTCATCCTGGAATTGGTTTTTCTTCGAGGTCCAGGGTACTATAAGGAACGTCTTGCATTTCATTGGTCGCTACAATTTTCTACAAATTGTACGCCGGATTTTTCTCACAGGGGCATTGTGGTGGATTCATCCAATAACATTTACCGTAATCTTTGGAGGCTGTGTTTTCCATCTGGGCGTTCGCTGTGCACCGCCGCACAGTGGTCCCAAATCGAAAAAAAAACTAGCCAAAAGTCGTTTTTTCGATTTTTTTTCCAGGAACTTTTGAATCTTGTGTTCAGATTCTACAGGATATGGTTATTATTGGGAATTATTCATTGTTGTTCCATATTTTATTTTCCATGAAAATATACCTCATAAATAAACATCTCTGATCAAAAAGAGTACATTTTTTGCGTCTGTAAATGGTTTCAGTGGACGATACTTATTATTTACTTGTGCCGATGCTCTCCTCAAATTAGTCTCCAAAGAACTCCAGCGGAAGGTTATTGCACCCGGGAAATTTAATTTGGCATTTAAGTTGAGTTCATGGGAGTTATGAAATATTGTTTACGACATTTACATGCAATAAATAAATGCCTTCATTGAAAATTGTGAAAGAGAGGACCCAGTTTATAAGTGGTTCCAAATCCATTGGCCCGTTTCAAGGAGCTATGAAATTGACTGCGTCTACTTTATTGGAATTAGTTATTATATTTTTTAAACAATTAATGGAGTACAATAATTATTATCATAGTGTAGGGTGGTTTCCTATTATTTTTTATTGCCTAAATCGAAAGATTATTACTCCTGGAGTACGTATTTCACGCTTTCAGAATTTAATATGACGATTTCTATTTTTCGCGATTTAATGAAAAGTGAAAATTTTCAAGTGCGCGTAAATGCGACGGCTAAGTATGAATGCTGGGAAAAGCCCATGTGACGTCCTGCTGCTGCTGTGTGAGGCTACCAGGGTACGAGGCTATAAACTCCGCTGCGATGCCGGCTGCTTGCTGCCGAGCATGGCGGTAGCGTAGCGTACCCTGCTGGCAGGTAGGACTTGGCTTAAATGAGGATTATTAATACCCTATCAAACGAAGGAAACTTTCCGGCCTTAGGCAATTTTAATAGGTGACTATTAAGAGATTTTTCTCTGAGCTCTGTGCCTCATGCATGCATTGATAATCTCAGACGATGTAAAACTCCTATCTACTCGTATAGAAACTAGGTCCCTGTAATGTCACGTGGAGTGGCATCGCATGGGCGCCAATCTGGCCTTTTTCAAATGAGGTTAAAATTGACCGTTAACATTCGTCTAAACTGGGATTTCTAAAATCAAATAATTTCTATATTATGGATACACAAATGGTGGGTAACGAATCGCAATCAATGCCTTTCGTTTTCTTTGATGAAGGAAACTACCCCATTATAGCATAAACTTCCAAATACAATTTACTTTGTATTAGATAAAATCAAGCATGTGAGGAAGTTGAAAATGTTCTCTTGGTTCATTCACAAGGAATTGTTCAAAGATTCTCCAAAAATAAGTAATAAAATTCATTAAATAAATGCTTTTAAATAACTAATTCAGTTTTATAGGATGCATAATTTGTATTTGATATCGTGGAAATGATCTTAAATTTCATTGGCTTTCTTAAATTATTAATTGTTTAAACAAAATGTGAAATAACAACAAATTTATCGCAAATCCATAAAACTGTTAAATTATTCAGAATAAGCCGATCAAAAACTATGGAAATAAATCCATGCATGAAATATATACGGGATAATAACAGCGTTATTAATTTTGGCTAGCTTTTTTCGATTTGGGACCGTTTTGCGCGCCGCCGGTGTGGAACCCAGAGTTTCAGAACTGTCCCGCTGGAGTGCGCTATTAGTCGATAGGTTTCTTTCGTATGCCTTGAGTTTGTGTTCCATGCCCATATGGACAAAAGTACTAGCGTGACAGGAAGCGGAATGAAGAGAGCAGGGAGAGCTGCTAGCGCTTGGTCCCTAATTGCAGATGATATTGTGGTAGCATCGGAATGGAGTTGAGTGCATGTCGGGGAGAAATTGTCGCCCCGTGCCGCAAAACAAGAAACAAATAGAGGTGGCTCGCAGGCAGAGATGGTCATCTTGAAAAATAGCGAAACTTTTAAAAAGTAAAAAATTTTGAAAAAAAAACCTTTTCTTTTTTCACACGAGCTGAAAAAAGTTTATTTTCCGTTAAATTAATTTTGTTTTTTTTTCTTATCAAATTACCATTAAAATCAGTTACTTTTGCCACTTCCGTACCTCAATGGCTTATAAAGAACATGTTTTTTTTTAATCTCTGACACCATGTTGTAAAAATGTAATTTTCCTTTGTTTGCAAGGCTGATACATTGTCTTTAATATGCATGGAAGTTCCTTCGGATAATAATGTACTCCCCTCCCCGCCTAAGGAGTACCTATCGTCGTTAAATTTAAATTGCTTACATTTCATCTTCATGCAACGCGTATACCTGAATGACCTCCTTGAAGACCCTATTCACTTTGTACTGTATTCAATTCGCTTTCCTCCCAAACCGACGTCGCAATGCAAAAATGCAACAGAAGTCTATAATAATGTTATGCGATCAATAATAGAGGCCGCTGTGAATAGTCTATGAGACTGTTAAAAAGTCAACCCCATGAGGGTATCTGGGGACGATTTCGCTGACTACATAAGAGTTGGAGATGGTTACCTTAGAAAATATCAAGCTGTTTGAAACGTTAAAAAAATATTCTTTTGATTTGAAAAGAACGTGAAAAAAATGTTTATTTTTTAATTCATGATAGATGGGTACTCCCTTTTAATGCTATTAATTTAGTACCCTGCATGGCTTGTATTGCCTTTCATCAGCCATAATGGCCTATAAGGAACTATTTATACATGTTTTATAACCGATTTCAAAGAAAAAGTTGCGCTAGGCTTATTCTATCGTACTGTGGGATATTTGGTCGAGTACTTTTACACTAAATTCCCTGCTTGATGAGAGTAACTTAACCTTTTTAGTCAAAGTGCTTTGCATTCAATATTTTGGCTTCAGGGATGCAGTGATTTCGAAAATTGGCGGTTCACTAATGACCACTCATATTGCTGCTACTGAGCATAAAACAGTGCATATAGTTTTCCTCTTGAAACCACGTTGTCACACACATATTTCTCCGAATTCGGTGCTCGGCTTGAAGTTCGTATGATGGGTTCCTCAGCGCCGGTCTTCTATTACATTACAACGTTGAAGAGCATTAATGATGGGAGGAGGGGGGGCCATGAAAGAGGAGGACGGGGAGGGGCTCTGTGGTCCATGTCGGCTTTGGCGAATTTGCATGCACTCCATCCAACTGCAGTTTTAGACAACTGTTCATTTTCGAACCGGTAGATTTCACTGAAAAATTCATTTCGGCAGTTAGGTTCTGTTTTACCCACTACGAGACTTTTTCACTCTCTATCCCTACGAGATACCGATACCCTGCTCCGTTTGCTTGGATAGTATGAGTTCATGCGGTTCTTGCTGCCTCTCGTAGGCCTACTGAAGTCATCCAGATTCTAAAAGCACCTCGCGAATACCAAGCATTGCGTGACGACGCGACGGCCAGGGAAAGGGAGGAACAACGGAGCCAATCGTGGATCTTCCCATAGGGGTTCGTTGCTGACTTAGCACTCATATCGAAATTTCTTTCCAAAAGCTAAAGGGTAAATATGAATGTGATGAAACATGTGAATAAACTAATGGCTCTTTTACAGGTATAAATATATAAATAATCGTAGAAGTAGCGTATTTTTTTGTCGCAGCATTTTATTTGTGCGACAAAATTTATTATTATCTACCGTAAGACTACTTGAAAACCCCTCTTGGTTTTCTTTGCGATGCTAAATGTGAAGAAGGTATGAAAAATAAATTAATGGCATCGTATTCATCTATATAGAAAGGAAACTCACTTTCAGCCTTGAACTAGAATATTTTTCTGGCAAGAAATGAAGAAGTTTTGGATGATACGCTGCAAATAAGGGTCCGCCACTTACACCTTTGAGTACTTGTCATGAGAGGGTGCAGCCTCTGAGTTTACCCTGGACCTAAAGTTGACCTAAATAACCTGTAAATGGTAGAAAAGTATATTTTCAATTCAATTTAATGATTCATTTTCTTAGTTCTCTCTTTTCTCTACAAAATCGGTTGATTTACTTTTATGCTTTGTGTCTTTAATTCTGTCGCATGTCTCTGTTTGTTAAAACTAATTTTATTTTCTTTCTCAATTCCTTGTACACTCCTTACTATGAGAACTTTCTTTCTTGCATGACGCCCAGTGGCAGTAGGTATCGAGTGTCCAGTTTAACCAGATCACAGGTTACCTCTTTAAAAAGTTTTGCAAACTTCAACTTTACGCAAAGCTTCTAATATCTCAACAGCAACAATGTCACCTTCAAAAGCACCACCAACAACGCTCCTCATCACTCGCGGAGGTTGCTGTTTCATTGACGAAAGCGATCAAAGTAAATACCCGTGGAAGACTAGGAAGATAGTCAAAATTCTATAAGCACACGCCTGACACTACATTTGATATATTTTCCCAAAAATGTTGATAGATATGGAACGATATGATAACTGGAATATGTCACAAGATAGGGACAAGTGGCGGGATGCAGTATTTAATTAGTAGGAGTTTAATGCTGTGAATAAATGAATAACTGGGTCGTAAAATGCCGTCATCTTTTTTTAGCCAATTAACCGATATTTCGGTATTATTTTCAGCTTTCCAGAATATTTATTTAATTTTCAATACAGGTTGTTCTCGGTGTACAGCAAATTTTTTAGTATAATGAACTCCTTTTACTATGATTTTGAATTCTCGTGAATACTGTGAATGTGAAATTCTTCTTGATATATTTTAAGGAATGGCACATAAAGGCATAAAATATACTGGATAGGCCACGATCAATGATTTGGATATATTGTCTTTGGTTAAATTATTATGTTATTTATAATGCATATTTCATTATTTATAATGTAAAATTTCAAATTATGATTCAAATTCTACGCAGGAAAAATCTAAGAAACTTCTCGCTATATTATTTCTTTCCTTGATTGCCCATTAAATTAAATGGCCAAGGCAATACAAAGAATTTAAAAAATATTAAAACAGATACTTAAAATGCTACCTAAGAGTAACCCAACGTGCGTCCTTGTCTATTCGAACCTGCATTGCTTCTAGGGGGTTTAGAATCCAACAACAAGCAAGGAAGAGTATCACCAACACAAGTATATGTAACTCTAGTTTATATTAGTTTGATTGTTCTAAGATCAATGAAATCCTCTCAGAGATAAGCGTATTTATATCTAAACAAAAACTTCCTCTGCGCGATGCAAAACCGGATGATTCCCTATTATTCTTCGATAATACGTTTTTTATTTTGCATCCTTGTCAATATTTTTGTTAGCCAAGCAACTTCAACTACTCATAATTCCAAAATTATGTAAATGGAGCTGATGGAGATTCTTACATGAAATACCATGAAATGGCTTCATTATATATTAGTTCTTTATTAGATCTTTGACATAATGATGAGTTCCCGAGGCTTACGTTATTGAGATCACTGACAATGAGAAATGGCCTGTGATTTTACAGACGTCATATTCCTCATTGAATGCTATGATGCCACTACATATTCCAATATTTTATTTTGAAACTCTTTCTTGGAAAAGGTAGTGAGTCAGTTATTTTGTGCTCGGGACTAATACTAAAATAAATAAATGGATATTATGTCATTCCAGGTAGAAATAAAATGCAATTATAAAAAATCTAAAAGGGGCTTTTTATAAAAATTCGCCGTTTCAATACGCCCATCTGAAAAAAAAGAATGTTTTTTGTCTTCCGTCCCTCGTGGCAGGGCATCATGTTCATGTCTACGTTGTGGAAGACTCCTCTCTCTCTCTCTCTCTCTCTCTCCTTTGCCCCCCTCCCGCCCCGACCCCCTCTCCCACGCTCCGCCGAGCGCTTTGTCTCCCGCCTCGCCTTCCCCGTCTTTTCACTAGATTCGCGCGCCGTGAGCCCGCTCCAGCGTCTTTTTTTCCCGCGTCCTCTGGCGGCAGGCGCATGCTGACTGCTCGACTTTTTCGGCGCCCGCCGTGGAGCACAAGAACGCTGTTTGTCGATGGTTTGCCGTTGTCCTCCGTCATCGATTTGTTGATTCCCCTCCCGAGGAGTTTTCGCGAGAAAGGCATTCTGTTGATACTGGAACTCTTCAGTGTTTCGCGAACTTCTTGTGCTCTCTCGTGAGCGACCTTGCCTGCTAGATAATCCGTAAGATAAGGGGGCCTCTGAGTTGATTTGCGTTTCTGAAGAATCTTAAATTCTGGAGCGGAGCGAGTTAGGAGGTTTTTGGGTGTGCCTCGGGCATGGCTGCTTATTCATGTCTACTCTCCATGCTCTCGCAGAATTTTTAAAATTATTTATGTTAACAGAAAACGTATTCGAGATGTCGACGAGGAAAGTACTAAGCAGTGATTACTAACAGAATGTTTGCATATAGTTGATATATTTATTTTCTTGCATTGGTGTCGATAATTAAAATGCACCGTAATATACAAGCGTAGAAAGTTCAAAAATGTTTCTTTAGGGATACGTGGCTTGTATGTTTAGCCGGAGTTTTTGGGTTTGGAAGATAACTATGAGCCAACATATTATTGGAGTGGAGAACAATGGAAGCATCTGTTCTCGACTGCTATGGGAGGGGTGGACACTCCGATGATTTCCATTTTTGCTAATCTTCAATTTTGACTCCTTTGTCTCTTCCTCACAAAGGAAGAGAGTGAGGCCGTGGAGAGATGTAAGACTGGCTGAGCCCTAAGAGAACGATCATGGCTTAGGGGCTGAAATGTATTTCCAGCTCCATCTTTTGTATTCTTTGGAAACCTCCGTAAACAGTGATGTTGGATTTGTTGGCCAATGTGCAAGAAGTAGCAGAACCTCCTAATTCTCCATGTCGCATGAGAACACGTCATTTTGAATGACACTGGTAAGCTCTATTTTTGGTGCCAGTATTTTTTACGCTAACCTATGTGGAAATTGATCTCTTGAAACCAAATCTGGCCCTAGTTTTAGCGTAACAGCTTTATATTTTGAGATATTTGACTATTTTGGCTGAATTTGGCTATTTATATTGCGAGAAAGGAATTTGCCAATGATATTGGAAATAAGAATTAATTGATTGTTGATACTTAATATTTTTTCAAGGAAATTAAGATAGAAAAACCTCATAAAACATACTGGGAGCACGTATTTGTAACTTAACTTCCCTTGAAGAGAAGAAACGTAATGGGAAAGAGTAAGCACTTCTGAATCTTTTTATCTGAGAAATTCTAGAATGACTCTGGACAGAATTGGCTCACTGAAGGTTCCATCAATATTCTGCCTATGGCTATGTAAAAAGTGAACGTTTACACTCAAACTGCATGCGGTGTTTCTACAATTTTAAGCATCTCATGTACTAACTCTTCAAAATTATCAGATTTGTAACATCCCAGGAAATTTTGCACACCATCAGCAATGGGGAAGTTGCATGAAATTTTTTTCATCGAAATAATATATGATTCTTATAGCAATTTTCACCAGGAATCCATTTTCACCAATCAAACTTCTCGTAAACCATTGATTTTATCATGATATTCATTTAAAACAGTGAAATGCGTCTGCAAACGCGAAGTTAGCTCTGATTGTTGGTGACGTCATTTCTCCCTACGGCGTTTTCGTTTTGCATGTACGGCCGCAGAAGCTACAATGAAGCAGTCGTTGAGTAAGTGAATATTTCGGTATTTTTTTAATCCGTATTTTCTCTCAGACATTTTATGACGTTATTTAGTCACGTCAAGTATATTTTATCAATTTTCTGTATTCATAGAACAAGAATATATCGAATATTTGCGAAATGGAAGACGGTTTCGTGAAAAGGCTGTTGCGATTATCTCCCAGAGGTGTATTCCATAATGATGGCATTATATTTTAAAAGTAACTCAGACTTTTTGGCTGCAGAATTTAGAGAAGTGAAGGCTTCGCGGTAAATTTTTCTAGTTTATTATGCCATTACTGGACCAGCTTTTACCAATACAGTAGTAGCTTCTCGGCCTCCGTTGAAAATTTCTGCATGAAATGTTGATGCATCTAGTTAGTGCAAATATATGTTACAAGTTATGATTTTTTGCTTTCTGTATGATATCAGCATTATGATTCAGTATGTTGTGAAATGCTTTCTGTGCACAGATTTAAGGTAATTTTTCTGTACACATTATGCACATCATACTATGTACAGTTTTAAGGTGTGTTCTGTATGCATACTGTCTGAAGTGTGTACAGGTTTTGACAGGTTATGCACTTTTGGAGCCGCTTTTATAGTGGCTGCTTAACGATAGACATAAGCATAAGATAATACAGCTTTTAATGTTAGCTATGAAACTTCTATTAGATGCCTACAAAATAATTATAAGCTATTTAGCAAACGTATGACAAAATTCAATCATTTATGTTAAATAGTATCAGGTGCGCAACTAATCTCTCGCTGTTTTTTAAATGAAAAATACATCTTTATTTTAAAAAAGGTTATAAATGAATCATTCAAAGTATTTTCCGTTGCTTCCTAAAAAATTTCCCCATCATTGTCGCAGAGCCCGAATATCGTTATGGTAGAAGTGATTGTCTTTTAAAGCTATCCTCTAATCCTGCTTTTTTGCACCAAACGGTTGTCAATGCAGGAATGAAGGACAAGCAACTTGTATTCCCTGACCTGTCTTATTACTCTCTCCACATGGGTCCTAACGCTTTCTATTTGCTTAGTTAGCTTAACTTTATCTTGGGAGCTCTTTACATTCTTGGAAACTCATGGTGGTCTAATTAACTCCCAAATTTTACCACTGAATTAGTGAACAGTTAGTTTGAACGCGCAATCTACTTTTACCCCACAGCCTTTTAGAATTTGCTCAAGAAATCCAGTCTATGCGAATGACACTATCTATTGCCCGGCCACCATTACCCCTCGAAATGAAATTCTCTAAAGAAGAATCATATGATTTAATTTTTTTGATTGAGTTTAGATAGAAATATTTGAGCTATAAACAATTAATTGATTTTATAGTAATGTTAAAAATGATTCCTTTTGAAATAATTGCGTTTGAAAAAACATTATTTCTATTTTTCTTCACTATCAGCAGTATAATGCACTGATTAGTACTGTAAAAAAACGGATTTAGAGTTTCCTTCGCAATTCACTTTTTTACTTTATACCTATCGCAGCGTAATAAACTATGCGCAATTTGTTACATTGATCGCAGTAAAAAGAACTTATCCATACAATAGAAAATGTCACTCACTGCAGTGAGTACTGATCTATTTTTTTATGCTCCAATTCAGGTTAAACTTTGCCAAATTGGGTTACCTGGCTTTTCAATTTCTATTTCTAAACAATCAACAGTTGACTCTACATGCGAATGGGGTGCTCTCATAAAATTAAAAAGGTAATTTTTTTACATGTCTAGATAATTAAGTTAAATTTATTAACGTGTGCGAAATATGACTTCATAATTCTCAATATTCTTGTTGCTCGAGAGCTTCAAAGTTCTAAAACATTACTAAATTCTATTGCACTACAAGAACGCCCTGTGACGTCAGAATGCGAGTAAGGAGACTCGCTCCATGGTAATAACAAAACAGTAACGACAATAACAAACATTTACGATGATACAGATTCATAACTTGAAGAGTGTGTGAAAACAGTTGTGAATAGTTTAATAGTTTTACGGTGCGGGTATTGCGCAATGGTTGACTCCGAATTCGAAAAGACGCATTCTGGGAACATTCTGAAGGTAGATTAATTTAGTAATTTTCTAATACTCGTGGAAATCGCCGTAGATTAGGAGGATGAAAAAGTAATAAGTACTATTTGCTAAGACTGTGCTGCATCATCCAGCATGCATGCATTCTTTAAACCTGTCAATTATTCAGGATAAATATTTCACATGACTGATGGTGAAATTAGCATGTAAAAAAATAAATTTTACAGACAGAGTTACATAGGTTTTTCTAAAACTGGGACAAATAGTCGACTCTCTACTGGCATAACGTAAACTTATTGTTTACTGGACTGTGACATCACGATCAGCCAATATGGCGATGGGTCGTTTGGAGCGCAAGATTCAGAGATAATTTTCAAATTGGAATTTTACGAATAATGCGCAGGTTAGAGAAGAACTGATTTCACTGTAATTTGCAGCACGAAGGATATTTTTTTATCGCATAGTCATCCATTTTCAGTGGATTTCCCCATTGCGAGCAGGAAAGGGAATTGGCATATTAAGCAACATCTTATTTTTGTCAACCCAAAAAACTAGATTTTTCAAAAGACTAGCCACCGGAATAATGGAAGCAGAGAAATATCGTGCCGCTGTCGAGGGTGAGACATTAAGATCTTCTAGGCTAAAATATTGAAGGATTTGTTGAGTCTAATTTTCCTGAACATAGCAATAACAGGTAACCAAGTCTTTCCCGATAGCATATCGACAATGAAGTAATTTTCACAATCTACTCTTAAATACAATGCTGCCTTTTTTCCAAGAAAAACACAATATACTTGACCCTTTGGCTACATATCTCCCTCTCTGATTCCATGTCAGTCACTTATCATATTCATAGGAGAAGTAGCAGCATTGGCGGAAACAGGTTTCTTTTCTGAACACCAACAATTTTTGATTCTGGTTTCAATTGGCATGACTTTTCCTGATATCGACTTTCCACCACTTCCTCAGGTTGTATTTCCTCCTATGGCTCTAAGTCAGTTGATTGGAGGAGGTAGTTATTATGCATCAGTGAGTTTCTTACAAATTATACACTGCTAGGTAGCAAATATAGTTTCGAGGGAGTTCAGTTGGAATACTGTGCATGTGAATCAATTGATTTCGGAGAGAGGGAGGGTAGCCTACTGTATGCACCCTTTAAGTACTCTTATCATGATAAATCATTGACGAATTCAAAAAATACAATAATTGTAAGATATCGGGTACTACGAGGGCCGTCAACCTACGATAACTCAGCAAAAACAGCATGCAAGCGACAGGCGGGTACTGCGCGAACAGGGCAACTGCACGTCCTCCGCACCACACGCTCAAGTCATTTCTCAGCATAATTCTGTCGTAATTACTTAAGGTAAAGTGATCTTCACGAACAAATCCCGTCGTTTTCGTCGACAGATCGTTCTTCCTCTTCATCGCCTTAACCCACTTCTTTCTTCTCGCTTTATTATTCGACATAAGGACGAATATTTTATTAGAATTTCGAGATGTATTTGAACGCATTGGCACCACGCAATATTTATTATTCGATATTATAAACAGCACTTCACGTAGGTAAACATACCGTCTTCCTGGCGTAAGTATACCGCAACAATCTCGAAGCTCCACGCCTCGGACGTTAGCAACTATGTTTGGGGAGAAATGACGTCACTCCTCTTGGACACACTACTTTCGTTCGCACCCCCCACTCCTCCACTTTGACCTTTAATATCTTGAAAACTAACGCTAGTGTTGAAATTTCCCCCGGTAGATATTCTTTCCTAGAGGTTTACTACATTTTGACAGAGTTTTCAAAAAATGCATTGTTTTATGTGCACTGAATGCAAATGATTTTATCTCGCCTAACTAAAGGATTACTTGCGACGTTTTTCTCTCATGGGCAATCATGGTTCCTCCCTCCGACCACTTGCCTAGTGGTTTTCTCTGCTTCAGCTATCCTAAAGGCAGAAGAAATAAGGCTTTTTTAAACATCCTTTTTATTGTCCAAGGAGAAAGTAAAACAGTGTAACTCAAAATACACGTTTTAATCTTGTTAATGCGGGACGGAGTTGAAACATAAATTGAGAATATTAAGGATTATTCTTTTCTTGTGCCAAGAGATTGGGAATTAGAAATGGATTTTTAACTGCTGGTCCCCCCCCCCCCGTGATGCGGCTAAAATTCAGATGGTAGATATTTTGTCGAGGTAGGACTAATCCCATGTGGGTTGTGTATGGACGGAACTGTGAGGACAAAACTCCGTCCGCTGGATGGGATGTTAAATCTTTTTGTACGTTTCGCTCGGAGCATGCTAATGTCGACAACGGGTTTTCCCCCACTCCACCATCCGTTCCCTCGTCCATGTGACCTATGCCATCAGTCGCTTTCTGTAAATACTACGCCACACTTGTCACACATGTCTTTCCAGATTGTAGTCTCTCGCGTGAAATATGAATGCTAAAAATAGTGCATTTCTTGCAGTGTGGCAACAGTTAGCCTGAGATTTTCTATCCAAGTATTATGAGGCTCACCAAAATCATGGCATTAGTGTTTTCCGGGTATTTTTGTTAGTCGTTTTTTACGGTATGTATGAGTGCTTCACTAATCATTCACGTTCTCATGAGCAACACGCTTTAGCCACCATGTATCAATTAAGTATTTCGTTTGCTCAGTCTTTCGGTCTCAATGACGAGAGAGAACGTGTGACCGCCCCCAAATACCTCTTGCCCTCATTGCTATGAGGAAAAATCGAGTGTTTAATTGTTGGCACGGGGTGTGATTGATAATGGTATTCAACGTCATCGTAGGAATTCAAATGAACGATATTTCAAATAAATGTGAACGCAGCTTTGACTAATGTGAAACTAGCGTTTGCCAAGACTTTGGATTCTATGTACTACAAGGCCCAAAAGAAATTACGATTAGTTATATTTTAGCCACCTTGATGGCATATTATTGTCAAAGCGGACGAGGCGAGTGTCACAGGCACGAATGTTGCAATAGACCTCTCCACGTGCTGACGCTACCGCGCCGCGACGAGAATTTACAAAA
Source organism: Ischnura elegans (assembly GCF_921293095.1). NCBI lineage: Eukaryota > Metazoa > Arthropoda > Insecta > Odonata > Coenagrionidae > Ischnura > Ischnura elegans. The sequence goes on along the minus strand of NC_060259.1, from coordinate 112,025,509 downwards.
GCCACCATTCTCGTCGCTGATATTCAAAGCGATCCCAATTCCACGCAGGAATTATTGATGACATGGACTTTTAACCGTAATTTATATTCGTGATGATTTGGTATGTCGATTTCGAAGCACCACAGTGCTATATCTCGCGATGGCAAACATTATATAGTAAACTGAAATTATCGCCTTACTGCGGACATTTTTGAGTGCCTATTTTGATGCACCGCCATAAGTGGCAGCATAAGCTAACTGGATGGACTCAGGTGTCCTCTGTTTCGTCCCCTTGGTGACACAGCAGCATTTAGCTCCCTATAACTCAACATACTTTGGCATAGCGCGGAGTCACTATCGGATTATTAACCTTGAGTTGATGAAAAGGTATTGCGAGGAGATTGTGAAAAGCCCCTCATTACCGTCTGAAATGGGGAAGAATGTAGCGATGTAGTTTATTTGCTGCAAGCCGCAAGCAAATCAGCGCTAGGTGACGAGGCTATTACACATTTTGTCATTTGAAATGAATTTCAACAAAATTTCCCACAATGGGCGGGCATTGTGCAGGGGGAACTTTACGAAATTGAGGAAAATTATTATAAGGTCATAGGGAGCTCGTAAAATGCCACCGATCTAGTTGAATTGTTGTGAAATAATAAAATTTCAGAAGAATTTATAAACACAGACACCCAATTGGAGTTAATATAGTCTTCTTAATTTTTATCTATAGCTATCGTAACGCCACTAACAATAAGTGGATTTTCAACGAATTCGTGTATATATAACCATTTCCTAATTTTACTTTTTACCAATGGGCCTGCATTTCTACTTCACAACGATATTTAGTTGCATTGGTTTGGATACACTTTTTAAGAGGGTGGTGACCCTGCTGGTGAGAGTCATCACATTGTGCTCTGTGAAACCCATCTGTGAGGGAAATATTTCCTCTGATTCATCCATAATAGAATCGATCACTTCGATGCATGTCGCCATCGAGTCAAACCATACGAAATGTGGGAGGCATTTTCACTGAGTGGCAGCAGCTGACGTGCACCACGAGAAGACGCTCAATTTTTTCTCATTGCTAGTAAATGAAATAAACAGCTGTTATAGTGGCTTAAAATGATATCAGAATCGATTTAAATTCTTTGTGTTTTTCCTCGGCTGCAAAAGCGAATATTTTTGGTGATATGTTTTCTATATTTTCATCCTCGATAGCGTTTAATGTTTTCGACATCGAACGGTTATGCTGTGGGTACTTCACTCATTCGGAATGAAGAAGGATTTGTCGCGGTAGATTTCGAGGAAAACGGGGTCGTTGATATTAAGGGGCCTACATTTCAGCTGATGAAGCGTCCACAATAGCGGAATATGAACAATTCTACGGATTAAAATATATTATTTAGTAGAAAACAATGTGAAGGAATATCCATTTTATTGGCCACTTGAGGCTCTGCCAACGTCCAATGCCCATTTCACGGAAATTTCTTTAATGCGCTCTTTTAATTGTACTCAACTCGATTGGAAATAGGAAATACTTTGCTCTATGTTTTGGAAAACGTTTCAAAATCAGCAGTATATTGATTGACTCGTATGGGGATTCGCTAGTTTATGCTCAGGAAAAATGATGAAAATGAGTAAAAATGTAATGTATTTGACTATAATTCCGGTCGGCCGCTAGAAGTGTTATCACCCACAGCGCGTTTCAATAGGTTGACAAAAGTCGCTACTTGCATCACAGCGATCCAAACTTCACGGACAAAAAAGCTATGCTTTCTGTTCTGACAGGCTGTTTATCCAAATTTATATTCGTCATGATACCATTTGTCGCATTCAGATCTTTTCAATGCTTGTCCTCACGATTAAAAATACTCTACTTCTAATATTGAGAATAAATGGGCCGCTGCGCATTCATCGCTGCTGCGATTCGGACATTTTTCAGAGCCGTTTCAAATGCACGCGCGTGAATGCGCAACATGAGTGGAGGTGGTGCGGGGCGGCCTCGTTTCAGATGTCGCCTCGTTGGGAAGGCGGGGGTGGGTCTTATCTTCACGCCGCACACTGGGCTAGAATCGAAAAAAGCTGGCCAAAACCTAAAAAACGATTTTTTTGAGTAACGAAGTTAAAACTTCGCATACATATTTGCAAATATCTAGCCGGAATATTTCTTTCCTGTACCTTCACGTTAACAAAATATTTGAGGTCAAAGTTGAACAAATTTGGCGAAAAACAACCACCCTCGATTTTTTCTGAAAATAGCCAACTTTATCCTCGTGCAGTGGTTTCATGAATAGTTAAATTGGCATAACTATTAAATTATTTTAATTAACCCTTCTATTTCTTACTTTTGGAGGGTTTTCAAAGCTTTTGTTTCATCATAAACCATAGTTATATAACAAAATGGTGGAACCTGTTTTCAGCCAATTTTTTACGTAAACGTAGAGAAAAAGTAGATACTTCCGCCGACTTCGGCCAAGTGACTTATACCATGTCGTTCTATAAAACTTCTGCATCGTGAATCTAAAGTAAGATCTTGCACCAACTTGCAACCCCAAATTTTACATCGTTTTTTTCAATCGTGGGATAACTCTGCGCGCCGATTGAATCGTCCGTTCGCGCGTCGCCCTCTGCTGTGCATTTCCAACGCCACCTCACGGGTGCTCCCAATCATATGTGGCGAAGTGCCGATGGCCACGCCGCGGATATGGTGGTCAAAGCGTCGCCTGTGGGTATTTCTGTTTTCTTCGAAAACAATATTTAAGGTCAACAATGATAACTTTTGGGGTGAAGTGGTGAGCTAATTAGCATAACCGCCTTCTGGAGCGTACTTTCACAAGATCGAAAAACTCGTGGCAGTTGAAGCGCTTATTTATTAATTTTCTCGACGCAACAGATCATTTCGCACCGCCTCTTTCTCTTATTGTCAATAATTCTATTTTTTCGCCATCAGTTATTCCGCATTTTCTAATTCGGTCATGCGTAGAATTCTGCCGGTGCCTGCAATATTAATTTAGCAAAATATCTACGCTTTTTGCAGTAGTTTTGACTTCTTTTTAACATTTATAACTTAGTCAATTGCATCCTCGATAGTTATAAAAATATTATTCAGGTGTCCAGGCGTATCTGAGCTCAGCTACGAAGATTAATTATTCCTCCCTTTTGATGTTTATTTTTTTGATAAATCTTAATGAAGACAGTTTTGCTAAAGGCGATAGCTTGTAGAAATATCTCATGCCAATTGAAGCACGAGAAAAACTTGTCATGGCTTTATCTCGGTCGTTCCTTATCCAAAAAATGGTGTTTCGATCAAGTTGACATGAAGCGTACAAGTGGCGCCGGCGTTGAGGGAAGGCACGCCCGTGAAGCGCGCTCTGCGCACGCACGCACGTGATAGCGTTCGTGCTCGGGTTTCCTCGTCTGCTCAGCATTCAGCGAATGGCCATTCAGCATTCTTTTGGGCTCTTCAGGGGGGGCAAGAGATGCGAAGTGCTCGCAAAGGATCGGCTCACTTGCATTGCCGGATGCGAGCGTCCGTTAAGGCCCGATCCCCGCGTGTCCTCGAGTGGATTTATGCAAAATATCCACTTCAATCTTATCATTGTATGTCAGTCAGTAAAAATGTATGGCTGTGCAATCCATCAGGAACGTTCTGAATGACACACTCTTATTTTATCCTTATTTTTTACCTTTTCTGGGCTTTTAATTTTGGCAGGCCATTCATTGTAAATTTTAATTACTGTTTGTTTTAAATATTTGAAATTGAAATTGTTACCATTTTTCCGGATGAAAAACTTTTTTTACCTGGCTAGCTTACTAAAGATTAAAATTTTTACATCACATACAACATAAAATTGGCTATGAACATTTACTTACCTAAACGAAAGAATTATGTTACGGGAGTCATTTTGGAGGCAGAACTCATAGCAAGTATTTCAGGTGACTGGAATCGTGGAGGAGTCCCAGAGTTGTTTGAATTCCGATTTACCTGCAGATGTGTGTCGTGGGATTACGCGGCCGCCGAGCGTAAATTAAAAGAGTAAACGGCTGCTCGTCGCAATCCTCGTTTCAACCAGCGGACTCTATTTCCCCGAGTGCCCTCAGCACTGGCCATCCCCCTTGTTTGCGCTTCGCCTCCAAAAAGTCAATAATGCGCATCTCTGTACGGACAAAAGGATTGTTTCGAGTGGACGCATCGATGCGCGCGAGTTTTTGGCAGCATCGATGCGCATCGTGCCAGTGGCCTTTTTCGACTTTCGCTGCGCCCGCCCAGAGGGGAGTGCAAGCAGTGAAGTGATTCAAAAGCACATAAAAGTGCGGGGGCCGCGGGGGGCACAGCTGTCCCCGAGATTCGCCGCCCCCTTCCCCCTCGCAAAGAAAGGCGGGGGAAGGGGCGGGTGGCGAGGATTTTTTTAAAGTGGGGGCAGGGGGCGGGGGCCGTTGAGAGGGATAAATGATGCCAGATTTCCGGTCATGTGATCCCCGCGTCCCGCTCCGCTATTGCCACTTCCTTTCCCGAGGTGGGGGTGGAGCTGAATGGTGAAATAGAGGATGTGGTAGAAAGTGGCGCGGGAACAGAGCTGCCGCCGCGCCGACTTCATTTTCAAGAGCCGCCCCTCCGCGCCCCACCCCCGCCGCCCGCCCCGCCCCGCCCCAAGCCCCCGTCGGGAAAAAATCGCTCGCCGCGCCACTCATTAAGCCCCCTGAAGGTGGATCTCACTTTCCTCGTGCCCGGCTCGCTTGGAACCATCGCCCGCACCACTCTTCGATCCACAAGGCCTCCTTGCAACTGGCAACTGATGTGGGCTGCAGAAAGCGGGGGAAATGGCAGGCCAAGTCATCGGGACGGAGGGAACACATCATGGAATGCCAATTGGAGCGAAGGTGGATGAATGAGTGGCTCACTCATCCCAACCACTAGGCAAGATGTAAATTTGCTCATTTTGCCTTCGTTGCATAAATTTACGATGCCGCTAAAATGAGCGAAATCAGTGATAACATGATTCGGGATAACGGGCGCCTAGCATAATGGAAGGGCTAATGAGAGAATCATCAACAGATTTGTATGAATTGATGTATAATTTTAAATAAAAAGGATTAAAATATTCCTGAGTTCAATATACGTCGATATAAATACCAAATAATAAGCTGTTTTGAGATATTTAATAAAATAATAACTTCTATTTTCTCCCAAAAATTACAAAAAAGTTGAAAATATAATCTATCACATAATATATCCAGCTTGCTCATTATGGGGATATTTTGGCACCTTCCTTCGTAATGTTGTAGCCAAGGTACAGTAATTACGATTTAATAACCCCGAAAGATTTTTTTGCCTGAATCACAACGCGCGTGGCTGATTTTGTGGTTTATTATCGGAAAATATGCAGTTTATCACGGTTTAGGATTGTAAATATATTTCAATGCTTTTATAATAAAATGAATTTAAAAACTTTAAAGCGGTTGGAACGCTCCAGTTCAGCGAAGATGCTTTGGTTGTGGCTAAAAAAACTGCTTTCTCAAAAAAAAATATTTATTTGAAATTTGTAAACCAAAAATAGATAAACATTGTATTCGGACAAAAGCATTTTCATTTTGGTGGAAAATTCTAATTTGTAAACGTCGCATAATGGACATCATATGGTAGCTATTCAAGTTGAGACTTTGCTGAACGAGAACTAAGAAGGAAACAAATATAATTTAAAATTATATTAAGCCTAAATATTGTTATTTTATGTAGGAAAATATTTGAAAACTACAAGGAAAGAAATTTGGGCTTTGAATGGTATTTTCTTCGTAGGCCTCTTTGTGCGCTTGACTAGACTCGGATTCAGATGTTCTTCCTTAAACATGTATCTTCAGAAATTTTAACTTTCAGCATCAAATGTTCAATTGCAGCTTCGTGAACAGATTTGAAATTTGTAGCGTCATTTTCTTCTCCTCATTAAATGCGTGCAAAATATCGCACAGCAATCGTGGATTAGTATTGGTCGCTTTCCTGCCCCCATTACACTTTACTCTTGTCCTCTTCGCCTCATTCTCAGTTTTTCTTAAGCATATGGCCAAAAGCTATGAGGGCGAGGCAAATATGGCTTAACTGTGAGCATTTCGACTTAGGATAGCACTCTTAGTGCATTGATATAAGATATTATTCATCCCATTATTTTTTAGAAAATAATTTATGCTCAGTAGCGAAAAAGGACTGAAAACTATTCCATACGCAATCCTAAATTCCATGAACAATTTCACTTGTGGTGTGAGTGAAGGAGAGGGATCGCATGTCATTCCGTTGCCTAGCAACGTGCGAGATGGCATTTTAGACTCGTCTTCTCTGAGGACGTAATATGTTTTTTTTTAATTTCGCTCCCTCAACTCCAGCCCGGCGTTTGGCCGCCAAACTCGCCAAGAAATGCATATCCAAATAAATTCTGACTGTCATCACCATTGCTGTAAGCTACACTTTCTGACGCAACTTTGTATTTTTGCGCATTCCGGCTCATATGCATGGACAATATCGCTCACCAATCGACACTTTGCCCCCCCCCCCCTTGCTCTTCACCTTGTCATCTTCCCTTCAACTCTATTCCTGTCCCCTCCCCTCGTATTCGTTGTATTCATAATTTACCAATGTAGTGAATCTTCACTTTGCCATTGTTATTTTAATGCGATTTGGTTTCCACACGTCGAACATCATTGTGCCCCTGCTGAGCTACTCTAGCACTCTTCTGTTTTGAGGTAGTTCAGGGTCCTCCAGGAAATTGTTGTTTCATAATTTACCGCCTAATTTTTTTCTTACCAGTTACTCTTAAGCATGGCAATTTTATGACCATTTTTTTGCATCACCACTCCTAAAACTGATAATTTTTACCAGACCATAGCCAGATAGCCATTCTAATTATTCTCGAGCAGTTGACAGGTTCTTAGCATGCAAAAAAAATTATAAATTAATTGTTAGCAATTGGTTTCATCAGGAACATCCAAGTAATATTTATTGCATTACATTTATTTTCCTTTTTGGGTGTTTACATTTTTATGAGTGCACGCGACCTTTAAACTCTACCAATCGCGAAAGCCTTGAATTGAGACACTAGAATTTTTAATGTTTGCGTAGTTTGCTAAGCCGAAAGCCTTAAGTTGAGTGACAACAACTCTCTACTTATTCGTATTTCGCATTGATGACTCTTCTTCTTCCCATTTTCTTAGAAGTTTTGTATCCCACATTTTGTTTACACTAGACAAACTGTCAATGTTGAAGATAATTCTGACGATAAGATTTTGAATGTGAATTTCTCATGGTCAGGGTTTCCAGCTTAGTGTATTTCCTGCATTCAGTGGCTCAATTTGCTCGCTGTCTAGTCGCAATGAATGCAATTATGTTTAATTTGTGAGATAGACTATTATATTTGAGTAATAGAGTAACTGGGCGAAATAAGACGCTCTCGCTCGAAATAAGGAATGGGAATATTAAAGCAAACTTTAATAATAACAAAAATAATGACTACATTAACCTCTGGCGAGTAATAAAATGAAGTCATATGAAACCGTAAAATGAGAAGGGAATGTGTTAGGTGCTGCCGAAGCCTTTATTCTTGCACAATTAATGTCTGGATTTTGCGTCACATTGATTCGAGGCTTCACCTAGCCCACTCACGTGCATTGAATTTCTGATCCCATTATTACTGATCTTCGATTTTTTGCTTAAGCTTTCGCAATAGATTGCCTACCATGTGGATTCAATGCTATTAATACCTTCAGGCATATTTTGGTTCGTTTTATTTTGCTTTTTATTATTTTTAATCGGACTTCTTTTCCCAGAAATGTTTGGAGAACTTTTTCGCATCCTTGGCGATGTCTAGTATGAAAACCCATGGTCACAGCATTTGTTGAAAGGTGTCCTTTCTGTGTGTGTAAGAAATACTCTGCACACTTATTGCACTTCGAAATTTAATCGTACATAGTCAAGCATTAGTAGTCTAAATATTTTAATATTTTTAATTTTTATTCTCATTTTTTACCAGCTTTGCTTAAGTAGTCGCTTCTTTTAGACTATTGTTGGTATCGTTTTGGTGTTTTTCGATTTATTTTGGTATTTACTGTAACTTATTGTATGCTTGTATGAATTTGGTACTGTTATTCCATTATTATATATCAAGTGATAAACTGCAAAATAGAAGTAAACGATTTCTTTGAATCTTCAATATAGTGGCAAAACAATTAAGTTGTAAACGTGTTGGATGTTTTCTGGGCATTACTATCCAATTTGTGTTTTTAAATGTGAGAAATTGCATAGGAAAAGCTCTTATCTTGCCAATTTTCTTATTGATAGTGTGTATAAAATACGTCTCTGTATTTTGAATAAATGTTTTCAATCAATTCATTATCCACTGAAATAAAGATTAAAAGATATATTTCATTTCCGATATACTTAGAAAACTCGAGGAAAATGCGTAGCATAGAATATACATGATATACATTTCTTTGGAGCTACATTTATCGAATAGGTAAAAATCGAAGAGCATTGTATAAAGTTTATCAACTTCATGGGGTCAGCAATATTTTAATAAAACTTGTTAATAATTGCTTTAAAACTTTCTGATATTTCATATTTCTCCTGATACATTTCAATTTTGGTCATTACGCATTGAAAATCTGGCAGTATATTACTTTAATTGGAATTCACGTGCTTGAATTAGTAGCTAAGTAGCCTGAATAAGTCCTCCTCTGCCTACTATACACAAGAACACGGAAAGAATATTCTTCTCGAGTACGGGTTTCATATTTCAGTGAGAAGAATACTTACTCCTTTGCCATGATGAATTACATCGGAGCTCATTAGTGGAAATGGTGATTGAAAATATTTCAATGATTGAGGACGCAGATTGTTTTTATGTTTACATTCGTCAACATGGCCTCCTCACTAACTCGTTCGCCGAGAGAGCTGATTATTTTTTTCATAATAAAAATACTTATATACTCATATAAATATTAGTGTTATGTATTCTATAAAATTTCAAAGACGGTACCTGGCAAAGCGGTTATTTGCAAACTGTGCAAAGTCACTGCGGGGCCATTTCGGGCCATTATTGGCGAGAGGCGTCGGTTTGTTTCCTATTCAGTCGGCCCGTCCCTGCGCCCCTCTCGAGGTGCTCCTCCCTCCCTCTATGTCGGCGAAAGGAGAATGCCGCCTACACTCAGTCACTTGCCGCATTCAACACCAAGCGTTCGACAAGAAAAACAATGCAGGGTTGGTTGGCGCGAGTTGCTCATTCCTACATCTGCACACTGGTGAATCTCTTGGATTGAGATGGCGTTTCATTTAATGAGCGCAATTGCAGCTGTGATTGAAACCACTCCTCCCTTTCAATGTCATCACACCCCCCACCCCTTCTCATCCATCCCAAATGCCCTTGGACAAACATTCCATGGCAGCTGAATATGCCCGCCCTGCTGGACCGTTCATTCGGCCCTCTCAAGCTCCTTCATTATTACCAATGATTTTTTGATTGGGCATTTTAGGCACTTCCCAGCTTTCTCGCCGAAGCTTTTTCTCTATATTTAACCGTTCCCTCCATTGGCAAATTTTCTGCGACAACATGTGCTTTTGTGCCATGCGTGCAAATGCTTCCCTCCAATGCGGTCGTTCGCTCGGACTTCTAATCGCAGTTTGGTTCACAAATACGGCTAAATACCCGATAATATTAGCAATGACAGTGGCCAAAAAATTGTACTCCGCCACTATAATTGGTTCAGGTAATTTTTTCTGTATTTAGTCATTCAATTGCAAATAAAAATTAATCCTTGAAATTTGCCGCCATCTTGGTTGGGTCGTGGCGCAATTATAGCTCTGGTAGAGTCACCGATGTGCTTGCGGGAGGGCAATGGTTTGGGAATGGTGCGGAGCGTCCGAGTTCATGGGACTAGAGTGGCCAGGGGTGGCTGATCATTTCCCGGACCTCTTCCGGTAAGCGATTGATAACCGGGATGCTTCGCTTTCGATTTCTTGGAAAGTTAGCAGAGGATAAAAGCGATCGCAAATGGGCGGGTCTTTGAATCAAGTGCACCATATCAGGTGGAGCAGTTAAAATCTTGGGCGAACGAGCTAAAAGGGCTTTCTATTCTAAAAGCGAGCTCTCCCCTCTTCACGTGCCACTCTGCGTGCGGGGCGAATGCGTGGTGATCTCCTCAGGCGGTGCTGCGCTTCCCCAACAGTCCCATGCGCAGCGTGGCGAAGTAGATGATCTCGACGGCGCTCAAGAAGCTGAAGCCGAGGCACAGGCCCAGCAGTCCCCCGATGTTGGCTGCCAAGAGAGGAAGAAGATGAGCGTACCGCGCGCTCGGCACATTCGGACAAAAGAGTGATGACAATCACTTTCACAGCACCGTCAAATATCCACAATGTGTAAAAAATCATTTATTCATGCTGAATTGCCACAAATGAACTGACGAGAGTTTTGCGCTAGGACCTAGATGGAACCCGACTGCTCTAATACGTACTGGAGTTCCGGGATAGGTTTTTAAGTGCCTACGTATGGCAGGAGGATATTTTCGGTTCGTCAGGGTATTTGACTCTCTCTCTCTCGCAGTAATTCCACCCGAAAGGTTGATTTGCATAAGTTAGGTTAGGGCTCATTCTACAGTAAGTCGCAGACGCGTGATTTTTAAATGTTCAGGATAGGGGGCATTCCATTTCCCATGTCACCTCGCTCTTAGAGGATTTTGGCTTGAGGCTACCCGAAGGCCTCACACGGGATTTGATCCCGGGAGCCGTCGATCTCTTGGCCAGCGCTCAATCGCTTGGGCACACCGTGACCTAGAGGGTAGAGTGCTTGGCATATGATTGGATGGTCCAGGGTTGAAATCCTGGGTGAATCCTCCGGAAACCTCCGAATGAATACGCCCAGGGAAAGGAAAGGAATCTCTTCTTGCATGTGTGACAAATGAAACGCCTGTAGGTAATTCTGAGATATGCTCTACCCTCTCCTATCGCACTCAACCTGGGGGTTGAATCGGAGTGAGAGTGTGGGCCAGCAGCCATTGAAATATCTGTCCTCTGGTGGAGTGGCATCGCCCCATTAGGTTAGTGGTGCGTGAGGCGTTCAAAGTGGGCTGAAATCGAAACAAGCTGACCGAAACTAATATATTCATCAATTTTTAAAATAGGACAATACTTTCTTTCTGCTTTCATTGATTATTGTGGCCTAAAATTGAATTTGTTTTCATGTGGGAGAGTCAGGGTCCTCTGTAGTACAAAATGACGGACACCTTTTTACCCCCAGTTTAAAAGAACAAAGTTGCAGTGAACTCCAGTTGATGTCGTGGTGTAATGCACCTTAGCTGTCACTGAAAGAACTTTAATTGAGGTTCGAGTTTCCATATATAACCTTTAAAAGCAGTTTATCGCTGTATTGGTTCTCAGTATCGATTATTGAAATAAGGTTTAAAATTATAAAACTATAGGATTTTTATAAACTATATCACATATCTGTATATTCCATATATTTATTTTATTATACTTAATATTTAAGCTATATTTCTGAATCTGAAATCCAAGAGTCATTAAACATAGTTAGAATGCAGTTAAAAGTACTCTCCGGACGAATCAGCCTCGGTCTCGTTGCCGTTATCTTCCGACCCAATCTGAATCCATCAGAAGGAGAGATCGAGCTTCATTGCCTACTCTACCACGTCCTAAATCCAACACTTTTACGGATGACTTGGAGTCGAAAGTAAGGAGTGTTCGGAAAATATATCTGTACAATGAAGGTTTTGAAATTGTTTTCAAAACTGCCCCTGGAACCTCCGAATATCCGTTTTCAAATCCAAGAGACTCCTCTGAAAATTGGCTAATTTGATTCGTGCTGCTTTTTCAATAGACGATCTTAGTATAATAATTGTATGCACAGGTAGAGCTCGTCGTGCCATACAAATAACTGAATGAAATAGTTGCAGCAGTGGAAGAGCAGTACTCCCTGAAATCAGTGCGTTCATTGGAAGACTACTAGAGACGGCTTTCAGAAATAGTCAACAACCTTGGAATGTGCTGTTTATGAGTACCTAAATACAATGGCATGGCAACCATAATTTTATTTTCTTGATTATTTCAAACATACTGTGCAAACAAATATTGGTTCACAGTTTCCATCGATGAACTGAAAAAATAAATTTTTAGATTTTTGTTTTTCATGAAAGGGCGAGAGACTCGATATCTGCAATTTTAAAGGTTCGTTCAACATTCGAACATTCATTTCCTTATTTGGGCGTGAAAATCTATTTTTGACGCACTTCAAGTCCTATTTACGACCCTTAAAAATTTCTCCCTCGCCATACCCTCCAAATATTTTTCTCCACTCATGCATTCTTCATTACGGGGAAGAGGGTACCATGGACTACACTACGCTGCAAACGAGGATATGTTGACTCACAGTGAAATCATTAATCATTTAGCTAGTGCTTCAATAGCCATGGGCATGCGAATTTCAGGGTAGGGGAACCAGGTCTTTTCTCCGAGGCCCTTGGCTTCGCGAGGGTTTGTGTAAGGGCATCCGATGGCTCCACCCAGGAGGATGTGCAATGAAAATATTCGGAAACGCCGAGGAGGCATCAAAATCGGGAAGCGGAGACGTGTGAGTCTTTTAGAAATGAGAACATTGAATGGAACCATTGGATTTATAGTCGCCGCCGAAAGCTGGAGGAGAATGGGTTCGGGTTTAGGTATGTATTAGGGGGAGCTCTAATTTCCCAATCTGTTTCATTCGCTCCCGACCCCTTTTTTGTTAGCACATGAAGCGCAGTACTTTGTATATTTGTGCGCAGTGTCCTCACCAATGCCCTTTTTTGATGCCGAGTCAAGCGGTGCTAATGGTGCTAATGACTTTCGACCTGCACCCTTTCGCCATGGGGAAAATACATAGTGCTACCACGGAATTTGATCATTTGACTGTTAAAGAAACAGCCAATAGACGTTAGTTGCTGGTTGGTTATAGTGTGGTGAGTTACCAGAGGGACTCCTTACGAAAGAATTGTGGCGGCTTTTGTTTACATCAGGTGGTCGATATCGATACATTTTCATTGATTAATTGAGAATGCGAAAAGATTTGGACAATAATTTTTGATAGAGTTATTAAATTGCAGAGGGAATCAATTTTGCATACTTCTGCTTTTACACTTCTGGATTTTTTTATAATCCGATTAACGTCTTCTTCAAATACCGGACTTTAAAATGGGATTTCTATTCGTTTTTAAGACTATATAGCATAAATTTGTCGCTTCATCTATTGTGGCTGCTCTTTTATTAAAATTCATATTGATAGGTTTAGTGTGAATAACCCTAGCACACGGGTAGTCTTCTTAACATTGTCGTAAATATTAATGCTCTCACTTCCGTTGGAAAGGATATCATTACAAGTACTAACGCAATAGTGGAAATAAACTTTACACAGTTTTGATACCTTATTTACGACTGCTTTCACATCAGCCTTTGAAATGGGACTTCATTTCGTAGTTATGATTATTGAACGTATTTATTTTCTGAATTGGATGGATGAGGCAGATACTTTGTGGAGATCCATTATGAAATATGAAGTGAAACACTTTGCACTTTCCACATAAAATATTTTTATTACACACGAGTCAACATGTTTCACTGCACTGCAGCATTTTCAAGACTAACCAAGAAATTAACCGTACCAATATATATATACACAATTGCACACTCAATTGCTTTCTCAAATGTTGCGAGTGTGCAATTGTGTATATATATATTGGTACGGTTAATTTCTTGGTTAGTCTTGAAAATGCTGCAGTGCAGTGAAACATGTTGACTCGTGTGTAATAAAAATATTTTATGTGGAAAGTGCAAAGTGTTTCACTTCATATTTCGTATTTATTTTCTCTTGTTGTACTTTTTGCTCTTTTACTAAAATTCATATTCCATACATTTGTAGCATGATTATCCTTGGGACTCAGATTTTCTTCTTTACATTTCCGTTAATGTAAAGTGTTAATGCGTCCACTTCCGATGAAATATCATAACTCCTCTCCTTGATGAATATTACGTATTCAATGTCTTATGTCAACATGTGCGTGTTGGAATGTAAGAACCCCATACTTATTATGCCAACTTACCGTCATTGTGGAACTTATAAGACTAAGCATGCGAAATAAGTCGGAATAAAATGGAAGTCCTACTTCGTAATGGCGATTAAAGTTAATAGCGAAAAATAACCTGAGCTACGGCATTCTCCATCGCGTAGAAAATTTCAGTGAAAGAGTATGTAATAAATAATAATAACTTATACGGGAAATAACCTCTCGTCAGAATCCGTAAGTTTCAACAGCAGGGTATCTCAGATGATTGCCATTATTGCCAGGATGACAATTGCGTACTTTCCTTATGAATATGATGCATTTTTATGTGTTAAATATGTTACAATGCACATGATTTATTGTTTTTGTTGTACTTTAGTTTACACTTGCATTTAGTGCCTAAAAATATCATGGACGGGTGATCGGGGCCGCAATTCACAAAACGTGAGATTTTATTGACGACGGTAATGAATATCATATGTTAAATTATATATTTTTAAAGAACGTCAAGATAGAGCTGTACAATAGGGCGGATGGCAAAAATCGATTTTTTTCAAATCCATCTGGCCCAATGAAAAAAAGTTGTGGGACCGCTCAAAAATAAGGCCTGAAAAATTTGAGACCTGTACGTGAACCCCTGACCCTCGCTCAAATGCAATTTAGGGGGGGAGGGTCAAAATTCGAAAAATATAATATTTAATGGTCATTCCCTATAGATTTTGCCGAGTTACTGGCCTTCTGGGATAAAAATTTCGTGCATTTTGACGTATCTGTCACCGTTTAGCCACAAAATGCCTAATATGAGTCCGCGTCCGCGAAGAAAATATTCCAACGCCCACGCAGCGTCGCGGATACCAGAGCCGCAGGCCGATCCCTTCCCCTCCGCGCGCGCTTCTCCCCCTCCCACGCCTCTAATACAGCAAAATTCATCCCGCGCATGCTGCTAGGAGGTCGTTTATCTTTGATAATATAAATCAGAAGATGGTAGAAGGTAAAAAACGATGCGTAGTGAGACGACTTGTCCCTTATTTGGCGCCTCGTCGGCGTTAAACAAATCGATGTTACCAACTTTTAGAGAAGTGATGAAATATTTTTAGACCTGCGCACGCAGGAAAGGAGACTACGGTCTATGAAGACGCCTCTCGAGTGGCTATGAAGGTTTGGGAACTTAGGTTATGCACTTCTATTCCGGTATTGTCCGACAGCTGTGACTAAATGGATGAATAAGGGTGAAGGCCGCCGGCGTCCCGACCCCGCTCGCCTCTCCCGCGCCCCAAACGCACCAAAATTCTCACTAAGTGCGTCTTTCTTCGTTAGTCTTACTAATATTTGTTGTATCAGCATCGTCCAGTGAGGAACAATCACGAAGGAATTACTCAATTACCTGCTTTCCAGTCTGTATTTATTATGTTAGTGTCATTCCTCGTCTTTTGGTGCTGTCAACAAAGTTTTGGTAAATTCTTTCGCGAATCTCTCGTCTGTATGTATAATAAAAGGAATATTGAAATTCAAATTACAACTTTTATCCATAGATTTTTAAATTCCACAGCGCTAAGCCCAGATATAGCCGAAGGAACCGGAGTCTCTCTCCAATATATCATCAGCGGGTAGTCCTTTATGTCGGTATTAAAATCAAGCAATTAAAAAAATCTCGGATTGGTCGCCAAACGCATCCTTGCAGAAACGCAAATTGGGTTCCTAGATTACGCTCCCAACGTTTATGTTGCAAATCCAAGTCAACACAGTGCAATCAGCAAATAGACCACTGTAAGGGATGAAATACGATTTGATGCTTTCCCAGCGAATGATGTGGGTAAACTCTTTTCGGGGTTCAACAAAATTTATCCCTTAGGATGAGCCCCCAGTCGGAGCTTGAAATGTTGGCCATTATGGAAAAATGACCCCGGTGGGAATCCGGAGAAGAGTCTACCCACACTGCAAGGGATGTTGGAATTATGCTTATAGGAAAGGGATGATGCCTCCTTTTTGGGCGGTATTCGCTTGGTACCATCATAATCAAATCCTTTTTAATTCTGTATATCTAATTTTCACTCGGAAAGGAATCGATAATCGCAGATTTTATAACTTTTGCTAATCCTCCGACGGGAAAGGCAAACCTCCAAAAGTGGGACCCTGTTTCTTCAACTAACACCACACATTCCCCTCTAAACTTGTATTGGTAAGTCCTCTTCCCTTTTTTCATCAGACAAGAGTATAGCCTTTCATTCCAATAAAATGAGGCCCTTAGATGACACCTCTCTTTTCTTATTCACAGTAATTAGCATATTTTTCTGGAATTTGTTGTTGCTTGGTTCTTGCATATACCTCTATCACAGTTGGCAGACGCGTTTTCTCCGAAGAAGTTCCAATTTGAGGTTATAGTCCTTAATGTTTATTTCATGAGGAAAGTAGAGATACAAATCGGCTAATTTCTCGCCAGTTTAATTTTCTTCGGATGAATTGATGAACAAAATTTTTGATACTATTTTCCCGTACAAGAATTGACGATTATGACTCAACGCTCTCCTATGATTCCCTTTTTTCCTCAGTTGTCGAGTTTATTTAGGGTTCAATACAGCAGCCATCATCTTTCATTTCGTCAGATTGTCTCTCAAAATACTTCTTCATTGGGGGAACCTTATGCTCCTCAATGCCCTTACACGCAAAAATATCGCATAATTTAAAATGTTCCTTTAAAATTGTTTGAGTTTTATACTGCAATAAAACCCTACTTTTGGCCTCTTACGATTTTCCGTAAGTTTTAGTACTTCCTGTGGTACCGCTAAATCCATTTTGTCACATTCATAATGGAAGAGAAGCACGTCACCATAGTTCGCACACCTTCATAGCCACTCGAGAGGCGTCTTCATAGACCGTAGTCTCCTTTCCTGCGTGCGCAGGTCTAAAAATATTTCATCACTTCTCTAAAAGTTGGTAACATCGATTTGCTTAACGCCGACGAGGCGCCAAATAAGGGACAAGTCGTCTCACTACGCATCGTTTTTTACCTTCTACCATCTTCTGATTTATATTATCAAAGATAAACGACCTCCTAGCAGCATGCGCGGGATGAATTTTGCTGTATTAGAGGCGTGGGAGGGGGAGAAGCGAGCGTGGAGGGGAAGGGATCGGCCTGCGGCTCTGGTATCCGCGACGCTGCGTGGGCGTTGGAATATTTTCTTCGCGGACGCGGACTCATATTAGGCATTTTGTGGCTAAACGGTGACAGATACGTCAAAATACACTAAATATTTATCCCAGAAGGACAGTAACTCGGCAAAATCTATAGGGAATGACCATTAAATATTATATTTTTCGAATTTTGACCCTCCCCCCCTAAATTGCATTTGAGCGAGGGTCAGGGGTTCACGTACAGGTCTCAAATTTTTCAGGCCTTATTTTTGAGCGGTCCCACAACATTTTTTCATTGGGCCAGATGGATTTGAAAAAATCGATTTTTGCGATCCGCCCTACTGTACAAACTCTTAAAACGAAGTCCTGCAACACGATGTCTGACGACAGCGATGGCTTCCGGGTCCGGGTGACGATGGCAGCGGCGGGCGATAAAACTGGGCGGTGGATGAGTTTGAGAAATACGTCGTGAAATATACAATATTTTTGGAAGAATATTATCACTAATGAAGAATTCAGATTAGTCATTGGATTACTCAGGTTTTTGCCTCATTCACTTACGGATGAACATGAGAAATCCCTTGAAAATAGTCCAAAATCATATTTAGTTCGTCATTTATTCTCATCAGGATTCAGAAACGCATTTTTTGTCACATAGCTAAAATTATAAAAATTAAAACGTGTTATTTGAACAGAGGTTTCCATGAAAAATGTGAAAAAATAACAATATATAATTTTAAAAGTAAAAATCTCTTTGAAGCTACCCTTTCCGCTGTGCCTCAACCGATGGGAATCACGAAGCAGTGCTTCCGCTTGGCCGTAGGTTTAAATACCTAGATGATCTAATTCGTTGGCTGGACTATCTTAGTTGTTCTGCTTGAGGTTACTTGAAAATTAAAATAGATACTGGAGAGCAAGTAAGTAAAACAATAATTGCGTTGAAGATTGCTAATGAAGACGCATGGACCGTCCACAAGCGTGTTATTGGCGAGACCTGTCCTTCATCTGTTGCTTTCCGCGGTGAAAATTTATGCTGGAATGAATTCATCACGAGTTATCTCCCGGGTTAATTAATGCAGAGCCGCCCATGAGGGGGTGTATGGCATAAGTTGTGCCATGGGAAATATTTGGGGGTAGTAATAAATACTCGAAATTGAAAAGTAGACTTCGTTGATTTCCACTAATTTATTTTGTCCGTACGACATGCTTTGAACCATAGAGGTCATTATCATGTCCTGATATGGTTCGAAACATGTTGCACGGACAAAATAAATTAGTTGAAATCAACGAAGTCTCCTTTTCATTTTCGAGTATTAACTTCCACATAGTTGAGCCTAATACAATTGAACGAAGTAGTAAATACATTTGGGGGGATTTTGAAAATGAATACTACCAGGGGCTGACCAGGTCGGCT
This sequence comes from Ischnura elegans, assembly GCF_921293095.1. Classification (NCBI taxonomy): domain Eukaryota; kingdom Metazoa; phylum Arthropoda; class Insecta; order Odonata; family Coenagrionidae; genus Ischnura; species Ischnura elegans. The sequence goes on along the minus strand of NC_060259.1, from coordinate 112,006,902 downwards.
TGTCGGTAATCGCCGAGGGCCCCGAGCTTAGCGGGCCCGTCTATCGTGAAGCGTCTGTGACAGGCGTAATAAAAAAGACTCCAATTGCTTAAAAAAAGTTTTTTGCAATTATAAAATTCTACATTTTCGTTATTTGTTTTATTTACAACATACTTAGTGTAAAAATATTGTGTAAAAAATAATATAAAGGTGTCAGAAGATAAAAGAGATGATGCTGATGCTTTTTTGAAAGGGTTAATCGAAAAGTTATATCGTTATAGGTCTTTAGGATTTCAGTGCAGTTTCAAGGAAAAAATTAACTTATTAGATGATAGACCCATAATGCATTGTTAAATTTTGAAAGCAGTGAAATTCTCACTTTTCATAGTATTTTCTTTTACGAAATTGCTATTTTGTTGACTTTTATCTGTTTTTTTTTTAGAGCCCGAATAGCGTGAAAATCCATCACTGGACATGAAATTTTCTAAAATTTTCCGGGGAAGGATCAGTAGGAGGTAAGGAGGGTCCCATCATGAGCCCCAGCCGAGGGCCCACAATCATACCAGACCGCCCTTGAATACTACTTACCGGCGGGGTGGGAGTTGCTGCTTTTTTGGGGACGGCGCCATTAGCACCGTGGCCATGGCTCTCTTACGAGCAATCGACAATCTTTTCTGACGACATTTCAGCGGAGGACCTCCCCGTCTCCATTAAGGCTCTGGTGTGCTTCGTTTGAAACGTCCCCGCGAAAGAGCACCCGACCCGGATGGCCACCCGAGAATCATTCCCCGGGAGAAAATGAAATGCTATAATTCATGCTGAAATGACGGCGATGGGTATCTTATGTGATTGGCGGATGCATTTGTGGTGCGGACGTGGGACCTATTTTGGATGGATTTGGACCTCCGCTGGATGAGTGCCGCAGAGAGTGAAAGGGGGCGAGTGTCTCTGTATCCTTAGCAATCACAAGTCGCTACCATCCCACGCAAACGGACTGCCCCAATTAGCGCATTTCATGAACACCTCCTTTCCTCATGGTTTTTTTTTGACCAAGTGTGCGGTAGATGCGTTGCTGTGAAAATATATTGGTCCCAACATCGAAGCGTTTTCAAGGGAATTCACGAGTGCTTGGACCACTAGCGCCGCACGCTTCATGAGTTGCACGTGCGATCAGTGGCGGATCCAGGATAGGGACAGGAGGGGGGGCTAAGTAGGGGGTAACCTTCCAGCAGTACTGCGGATTCGAACAAAATTACTATTATATCTGGTGTAAAATGGATATTCAATTCCCACCCATGACCCCATTAGCTTCCACCATAGTTCCGGCACTGACAGCGATCTCTAAAGACCAAGTAGAGGTGGATTGGCTCTTCACGAGAAAATTGAATCGGCGTGACGTGGCTTTGGTGGTGGATCGACTGTCTCAATGGTGAAGCCAATAAAGAGCCCAATCTGTTGACGAATGTGATCGAAGATTCGTTTGATCGCATTGTTGCTCTTTAGTGTTTGTTGTTTCGTCCTGATGTCCTGTTTTCCAATCCTTCGAGCGTATTTGCATTTAGTCATTATTTGATCTTGGTCAAACCCTGGTGTGAAGAAATTTTGTGCTAATTACTTTAACTATTTAAAAAAACAACTGGCTTTCAAAATTCCAATTATGAGTTATAATTTCTGATCTTTTGCTCTTGGAAACGATTTTATAACGAGAAAGATCGCTTTCGAGGCGTAGTGGAAAGAGTCGGCATGGAGCTACCCTTAGTGTCAGTGATGTCGACCTCCGGTGTCTGGGTGGTATAGAGTTTCTTTGCACGGAAATTATGGAAAACTCAAGATGAATAATAAAAAAGTGCTGTTTTTCTACTCGTTGAATGACAAAATCCCCGTAAAAGCTGTATAGCACATCACAGGGAAGTGGGCTTTCCTAAAGGTTTCTTTAGCTTTGAATTTTAAAAATTTGAACTTGTCGGAAATATTTTGTGTGAATGATTACTACGAGATGAATGATGAAAGAGTAATCTGAAGTGCTAACGTTAGAAGCATGAGTGGTTACCATGTTAATTACTCCCTTTTATTAAAGCCAAGATATGACTTGGAATAATTGTTTTACGAAAAGTGCAGTATCTCCTTATAATTTATCCTGCTATTAGTGGCATAGAGCTGATATTTTACGAAAATATTTTTGTATTCGTAATTGGAGGGAGGCATGAAAAAGTTGAAGCCTTTGATTTTTTGTCCCCTTTATGCTTAAGAAGGCATTCAGGTATCCGCGTCAGATCAGGAGGTGTTTTTCTACTCGTCTGGATATTCTTGCTCCCTGCGTCATTGCAACGCTTAAAACCTTCTCACTAGATTGTGGTCGAAGGATAGGAGATAAGGATATGATGAGGTGATATGTGCGGGAGGTTGTATTTGGCCATGGGCACGATCGCTTTCGAGGTGCTGGCGTGCCCATCATGGTGGCTTGCGCGCACCAATCGTTTAGCATGGCTCTCGGCGGGGCGTGCCTCATTGCGAGCAGAGGGCCGTGCACGTCAAGTGGCCACGGTGATGCGGCGGCGTGTAAATATAACCCGATCGTTGCGTGCGTCGCCTGGGCTCTAAATCAGCCAGCAAGCTCCTATAGCGGAAATGCAGCAACCTGCTTCTAAATGCAGTGCGCGGCAGTTGTTGATGGCTATGGAGGATGATGCTATTTTGTCTCTCTCGAGCGCAAATGAAAGGGAAAACTTAGGCATACCCATTCAGACGGAATATGGAATATGTTTATACGGAATGTTTAAGGAAACTAATGATATCTCGCGGAACTAAGTTAAGTTCGCATTCACTGCCTGGTAGCAAAGTTCCGTCATTATACGTACAGACACGTGAGGGTTTGATGCGTGTTCAGACGTTAAACGCAATAATTAGACGTTGATGCTAGAGAAGTATAAGAAGAAAATTCAGCAAGTTTGCGTAGTAAAATATTTTGGGAGTCCAATACCACTAACCCCACATGTACCAAAAAATTTGCGGAAATAACTGTGTAAAAGTACATACTCGAAGCCATCAAAATATCTCGCGTAGTTTTGTTGGACTTGTTCCAAGTTATTACCTTGTGCTAAGTGAGAAAAAATTAATAGATTACACATCTATTGGGCCACTCCTAAGGAATCAGGGGTTAGAAATAAGCCTCTTTCTTGTTGAAAATAGCTTCAGTTTACATTAGAAGTACCTTCAATCCACAGGAACATTAAGGAAATGGATACAGACTATACCAAATCGCTTGTTCATTTAGGCCAGGCCTCGTGAAAGCGTACGTGATCGCACCAGTTTATAATCCTCGAGTGAATAGTGAAATCGTGTAATCCATAGAGTTTTTTTTAAGTAATCGGGAGAAAAATTGAACCCTTTTATTTTAAAGAAAATATTTGTTGCTTGTGGGTATGATAATGAAATAAATCAGCTTGATCATAAATGTTGATATAATTAGGTATGGAATTCAGCTGGTATTTTGTGATATTCCTTAAAATTGACTGTATGAGAGTTTTTTATACCTGGTAAGCCTCTTCTTAAGTTAAAGCGGGTCATTACATTTCTTTGTTTTCTTCGGATGCACCGCATGTATTAATTCGGCAATTGCCCGACGTGTATCACAGCTGCTGCTGGTGACTTGTTAGTACCACAGTAAGAATGAGTTAACTTTCCCGTGGAGGGTATCATAATTGTTGTCGGTGGGGAAGAGGTTGGAAAGGGTCGGAGCTTTCATCCTTTTTGTTGGAATTCGATACACATCTCATGTGCGCCTGATTTTGTGGCCAAATTCCCTCTTGGAGCTATCTTTGCATTTCCAACGCCTAGCGGATCAGCTGGGTTGAGAAAAAAAATTAACTTTTTCCATTAATTTTATCTTTTCGAAGTTAATCGCTTGTACCGAGGTTGCATTATCCTCTGCGGATGACTTCTGACGAATAGTGGCCTGGTGTTCTTTCGTTTGCTTGTCACGGAATGGCCGCTTCCGCCGATGAATTTCTTGCTTGGGAGGTTTGGTTAGGTATCTCGTACACTCCTACCAATTGTAATGGTACAACGTCTTTCCCTATCATAAGGCAATTTCGAATTTGTAACTCTGTTTTATACACATTTTTCTTTATCTCGTAATGGGTTATATTCGTTTTTCCTCCTAGAAGTTGCACTAGTCACTAATTTTGCAGGAACGCTGAATAAAGACATTGAAAACATCGGCATTAACTGAGTTGAATGATTGTATGAGTTTGCGCTGAGGTATCGATTGTTGGAAGAGGGTTTCATCATATTGGCTGGAAGATATCTTTCGAATAAACTTCTATATGACAGCTCTTCAAAACGCGGCCGAAAAGTGCAATATATACATGACAATAGTTCTGTTGTTTGGATGCACGACCAAGGAGATAGAAGAATTTTATCGGTTCTTACTTGTGAATCCTCTAGATGTAATCCTCTCTAGTAACAATTTATTTTCCTTCATCTTCCTGTACGGCTCTTTCTCTCTCTCTTTGAACAGAAATTTCTAACCCCTGATTCATTAGGAGTGGCCCAATAGATGTGTAATCTATCATATTTTCTCACTTAGCACAAGGTAATAACTTGGAACAATCCCATTTAAATCTACGCGAGATATTTTGATGGCTTCGAGTATGTACTTTTACACAGTTATTTTCGCATATTTTTTAGTACATGTGGTGTTAGTGGTATTTGAAAATCTAGAAATGCTTGCCCTTAAAAGAATGTAGCTCAAAGTGGCTTTTTGTAAACGGCTGGCCAAAAGAATGTTGCCAAGTTTACTTCAGGAAGTTACAGTCTCGGATATTGTGATAGTTTTGGTGATCCGACTTCGCATGTTTCGATTAGTGCATCAAATGGGTTTCCTTTTTTCATTTATGTTTGTCTCTGTTACTTGACCATCCTGTTCTCTCTCCGGAACTACTTGACCACTTCTTGCTATTTCCGCCTCCAAAAATTCATATTCGGGAAATGCTAAATTGGTATTATTTATGGATTGAACAACTGCGCCCTCATTTTCATGGGCGAGATCCACTTCCTGCTAATGCGGTATATTTGGATGCACGTGGGTTTACTCCATTCGGCTGATCCCTCGCCCTCACAAAAACCATCCCTCTTTTACCTTCATTATCCTATTTATTCCCTTTGGGGAGAATTTGCCATCCCATTGTTCATCCCATTGTTCCACCAAAGTGCCCATGAAAATGCCTCTATCCTACGCCTCCTTATGTAAGATTTTTCCTCGCGAGAGTGTAGGGGTATAGAATTCACTAACTCATTTTTAAATGTGTGGTATTATAAATGTAAAAAAACCTATTCCTCTTGAGCTCAATAGGCTAATTAACATACACAACCTGGAAGCACCAATCAGACCAGTGGTGTCGATTATAGGCGCTCCAGCGCACAAAGTAGCCCACATCTTGACTCAACCGATCTCGCAGCACTCTGCATTCAAATCTAAGTGCGGTATAAAAAATCGCTTGATTATGCGGACGACATCATATCTCCGAAGAACTCAAGGGTATTATATTTTGATATCATCAACCTTTGCACCACTAGAGGAAGCAACCGGCCTAGCAATCGATCTTATGGGGGCAGCCAAATCGCAAGGAAAACGTTGGACGAATTATCCACCCTTCTCAAAATATGTGTGGCACAGAATTATTTCAAGTTCAACGGTAAATTTTAACAAAATTAGAGACCTCGCTACGGGTTCAGCCCTTTCTCCGCTGTTGGAAGATCTTTTTTTGATTATTTGGAAGAAAATATTTTTAATTCAGGAAACATCCTGCTAGAATCTGTGATATACTGGTACCAGTACGTTGACGATATACTTGTGCTCTGGAATGGAACTGATCGGCAACAGGATATGTTCTTAAGCTTTCATTTCATCCCAGCAAATTCAAGATTCTATGACTCACGCAAACTTATGGCTTTTCATTCCATGATTCATCGTCTGTTAAACATGCCACTGTCAAAAGAAGATTTTAGGAATCATCAGTATCAAACAAATTGCTTTAACCAACGGTTATTTACATAATTTAATACACACATTGCTTTTAAAAAACTAAGAAGATTGACTATTGACCTGACGTTTTCGGCGGACGCGAATAATGAGAAGCAGTGGTGCACAGTGACGTACCTAGTGGCGGATACATATGGGGGGTGCAGCCCCCCCACCTTGCGGGGCTAACCGCATTGCAGAACCACAATTGTAACTCTTTTATATCACAAGATGGCATTGCATTGTGTACGCTTATTAACAGTTTCAATAAAAGCATCTTAAACTTCGCATGTAACTTGATTATTCTTCATTACGATAAAAGTTTAGGTCTCTCGAAATATCTTTTGCGCCCCCCTTGAGTTTTTCCTGTATCCGTTAGTGGCGTACCTCGATGGAGCTTATCTGAAAATGGCTCATCATTTACCAAGAGGCAAATTCCGCATGTCTTTTAAGCCTAATGCCACTCTCCGAAGGCTTCTTATAAAATGTAAGGATCCGATAGATCAATTAGACAGATGTGGAGTGTATGCGTTGAAATGCAGTGATTACAATGGCGTCTACGTGGGGCAGACAGGAAGAAAGTACATTTAAATGCTTATAGAGTTAAGGGAGATGATAAAAGTAATTTTGCTTTACACTCAATATGTAACTTTGATGGTGGTGATTTTAAAATGCTTATTTTACGATTATGCAGTATCCGCCGCGAATGAGATTGTAGGGAGCCGTCAGAAATTTAAAAACAAAATTATAACCACGATAACACTCCGATAAACAAATATCTTTACCCATCTTTCCCCTATTTTGGCGTCCGTTTCAAAATTTCTCTCTTCTTCCGTTAGGTAACTAGATGACAATAATGAGATAAATACATAATAATTTACGTCTATGGTTAATCATCGAAACCCGGGTTGCTTTATTTAGAAAATGAAGTGGTATAAGTAAACGTTAACTAACCAAGAAACCTTAAATGTGTAGGTCGCAGGTGTGTAAGCTCATTGAATAGTATTTTCTAGTCATCAGGCAAATGAAAAATGTAGGCATACAAATAGGATGGAGTCAGGGACAGAGCAATTGAATGGAACGGAATATACCGAAGTGGCTGGAGTTATCATTGCCCGGTTTAGCCTGTGAGAGGGGTGGTACGCCGGTAAAGTCCACGGAGGGGTAAGTTTTTTTTTACGAAGTAAGCCGATGATTAATTTTAAGCATTTGGAAAAAGCTAATAGCCATTGATTTGATGTACTTCTTCTTAACATTATGCAAAAAATTTACTCACGTAGGTCTGACATTTGTACTTGTCAGGAATAATATTTTGAAACAGTTTTTGCTCAAAGTTTTGCATTATATGGTTAGATGAAAATTTTATTGAAACGCTATTAATTATGTTAACTATCCTAATCTCAGTTTCTACTTCGACATAATTTACTCACGTCGATTTAATCTGTCCAAAGGGATATTAGAACAACAGATGTACTAATTTGAATTTATTGACATCTTAGAAAAACTTGAGTAGTCCAGTAGAAACCTATGTGAGGTGTCTGCAAAGTCCGTTGCATGGAGAAACTCTTGAATCGTTTATATAGGTAATTATGGAAGCTGCGGCTTGAGGAAGTGTACGAAGGCAGTGAGGAGAAGGCTTTTTTCATTCGTCGTAGCGTGAGACGCCGTGGAGGCAGTTGTTGATGTGTCGGCGCAAAGACGAATTATTCTCTCATTTTAGGATGGAAACCGAATCAAAACAAGAGGCAAAGCGCGTCTTTTCCAGTAGCTTTGGTTGCGAAATATAGAAGGGAAATTGAATGGACCCATTGGAGCCGAACCAATAGCTGAAGCAAAGTAAGGAGTCTACAATTTCGGATTGAAAGCTTAGAGTAAGTGTGTCTAACAGCCATCAAAGTGACTTTTCATCATCGTTGCCACTTATCGCGGAATGACTCTACTTATGTGGTTGAAACTTAACCGCATGTCGAAAGGTTTCGAAAATAGTATTCTCATGCCCAGCATGTTTCCTCCCACGACTGAACTCGTAGAGCCCTCGAAGGCTATCGTTCATACGATATCTATCATAACTTATAGCTTCATATGGGATTTTTTTGCGTCTAATGTAGTTTTGCCTTCATGATTGATCCTTCGTTTGCCATGACTGAAAGAAGGAGTCGGCGAGTGTGCTCTCTGCCCCATCGGAGACGTGGATAATATTCATGCCCTCCAGTGTGGTTCTGATTTACTCGGTTCTGCGATGAAGTCCTCCCTTTTCTGACCCCTTACTTCTTATCAAATGCAACAGGACTGATTATTTGTTTTGAAACTCCTTTTCTTTGTTTGGAAGTTCATTACCGTATGAAGACGGCATTTCCTTAAATACAAGTTATTAAAAAATGATTTAATTCACCAATTAGTCGTACTTGGTTAACAGTCCATAATAAATGCGGTCTCTAAATTAGGAACCAATTAAGAGACTTCATAGGATGGTATCGTATGGACGGGTTTCGTGCATCAAACAGGGGCTTAATGAGCACATTTGGCTTAGTATTTAAAGCAGAGGACTGATTAGGCTTTAGTACAAAAATTATTTTTAATTTTTATATTAATTATTTGTCAAAATATAAAAAAATAATCAGGTAATTCTTTTTTCGTGGTTTATCCTTGAACCAACCATGAATACATTCAGGTAACTGAACATAATATTTAACGCTATTATTTTAATAAATAAGTGCACCTACAAATTCCGAAAATTGTGATTTGATTCAAACGGAATGTGGTTGTCGCGTTATTCTTATTTAATGCTAAACTTTACCTCCTAATTGTTCCCATCCCCACCGTCAAATCATCATCATCGTCATATTCGACGGAACACAACTTGCCATGTCGAAACAGTGTTTCTAAATTGTATTGGTATAGGGGTAGCACCTGCGATTGATAGTATTTCGACTGCGATAAAATTCTTGGTTTGTATTTTGTAAATTGAAAATGGTGACCTCATTGACACCGTTAGCACATAATGAATCAGTCCTCAGCCTGTTATTTTGCGAGTGTCATTCGAGGCAATTGTGTGAGGCAAGTGCGTGTTGAGTGCGCCTCGTGGCGTGAGGGCCGTGGTGGCGTGTGAAGTGGCCGAGGAGCGCGACACGAGCAGTTGCGGTGTGGCAGCTTTGCTTTAGCATCCGAAACGAGCCGTTGGAACGGAGCAGGCAGTTTAGTGCAGGACAAGTGGATACATTGTTTGCGGCCACGGGGTTCATGGGCTGGCTGCGTGGTCATCTGGCTCGCGCATTAGGGTGGCCGTCGTCAAAGGACCCCTCTGTCACAGGTTATCGCCTTAAATCACAGCATGGGAATGGTCGATGGAATGGCGATATCGAAGTGTCCTATGGCCGATGACCTATGGTGACTCAAAATTTATAGCCAAGTTGAAGGGGTAGATACATTTTTCTAGCAGTTTTGTTAGTTGTGAGTATTACTAGTCAAAAAACTGAAAGATAAGTTTGATTGAACACTATTATCCTACCGAATACGTTAAAAATGATCAGATTCATTTTTGTTCAGTTTGTCTAATATTCGGCGGCGAAATTCCTGTTTTCCTACATGCCACGCGAAAAATAGCTGTTGACAGACGAAAAAATCACTTCCAAAATAGTTCTTTTTTTTGGAAGATTTTCGTTATATCTATTGGGTTGGAAATGGTGGGGCAAGCTTAAACCTCTCTTAAACCATAAAGTTCACAAGGGAATTAACATTTACGTACGTTTTTGCCATGAATAACAAGAAATGCCTATCTATCGTTCACAGTTACCCAGTTTTTATTTAAAAACCGTCCTCGTTAAATAAAACTCCATTTTTCTGATAGTAATACAATTAGTTACATATGGTGTATGTGTATTACAGTTTGATCGACATAATTTTTCCATCCATTGTTTACCAATGGAACCGTGTTTGGCGGCTTTTGGTGGAAGAGCACGTTTAAATGGAAAACTGGAAATTATTTTATTGTTCTCACATTATTAGCAAAAGTTGGATGTGTTCAACACTAAAAGACTGATCTAGCCTGTCATACGGTGATGATGAGGAAGTTTATTCGAATATTTTCAACTTTTATGTCTGGAATCTATATTCAATATATTCAATACTAATATTTTATTTTCTGTCAATTGCGGACTCTGTAGTGCTTCCAAATTTTACTGTGTGAAAGTCCTCCAATGAAATGCCGTCAATGCTCCAGCTTTTTCGAATTTGGGCAATGACCCCTGTGGCCTCACGTCCTGATGAATACACGTTATACCTAATTGATAATTGCTAGGCCTCCATAGTGGATTAAAACATCGGTAGAGGGTATTTATATTTTCATAGAGGTATGGTAATTAACTACATTGCCACAAAAATTATTTACTGTTCCCGAGTATGTTTTATATGCCTTTCTTTTTACCGAACAAAACTTGTTCCTTTAATCACGTGAAGGTCGTTGGGGGCACGTATGAGAAGGGAAGGGTTGGGGCACGAATAATGGGGCTGAATCTTCGACGCTAGCCCATGAGTAGGCGCTCTGAAATTTCGCGAATAATTTTTTTCGCAAATTTTCTTATAGGAGCATTTAAGTTGCTATGTGAACGCTTTAAGCCATAACAAGTTTTAATTATCTACGTTAGCGTTGGAAATATTTGACCGTTTCTCACTCTACTGAGATTTACATTTTCCGCGAAATTTCACATAAAAATACTTGAATTACTATGTTTTGAGGATCCCAAAGAGTAATGGAATTATTAATTTTTATATTTTGATTTTTGGTTTTATTTTGATTTGTATGTAAAAATGTCGTCGTCCCATTTCATATAAAAATAAAAGCTTACTTATGGTGCGAAATAATTGTTTGTTATTATTTACGTGGCTTTACCAGTTGTTATTCAATCTTGAGTACGATGGAGCGTGTGACCGTGATATGTGCGTGTGCCCCCCAGATCGTATATTCGGTGAGATCGGGCCAAATTGGTTTCGTAAAGCAGCAAATGTACTATGACTTACATTCAGTATTTTTCCCCTAATTCCATTCAAGTGACTGCCCTTCTACAGTAGTGGGTCTAATAACTGCGCTAGGTAAAGGTACGACGGATGTCTTAGAGGTTGGATAAAGAGAATTAATTGTCAATTGGGCTTCATCATTTTATTCAAAGAACGCTTCATCTAAGCTAAGACCGACTAATTACTCCTTGGGTGGGTAAAAGAGTAAGTTAAGGATAAACTGTCGAATTTTTTAACCGATTTCGAGCTTATTGATTGCCGCCTTTAGGAAATGACCTGAAGCGATGGTAGAGGGTCACCGACAAGGCGGCCCGATAGGAAGTAAGCATGTGCGTGCCCAGCGGGGGCAGGAGGGGGCAGTATCTATTATAAAGGATAGATCTCAGTAAAAAATCCATCAAATGGCGCAAACTGCATTGAAAAATATGCTTTCTATTCCGAGATATTTCAAAAACAGTGGAAATCGAATTTTCTATCTAGCCGGCCCTGGTGGGCCTCTAGTGGGCTGGAAGTGTGGGGAGTTTAGTCCTTTTTGATCCCAAATCCTATGCTCCAAGTCCGAGAAAAATCCCGGAGGGGGGACCTTTCACCCTCTTATTCGGCTATGCCCTTTGGGCATGGTCCTGTGAAGTGTTCATGGCCGACAAGTACTCTTCCTTTGTGTTCGTGGCAATCACACGCGATCGCCTTCTTCTGTGTCATTCTCGGATTCGTGGTGCTTGCGGAAAATCCTTCGGACCGGGACGGCATTCTGGGAGCTGCGCTGCACCCGATGGCCTCACGGAATGCAGGCTCGCGCAGTGACCCACTTCCCGCACCCAGCGGTGCGGGGCATCGTGGTTGCGTGCGGCTTGCGAAACGGCGCATTTAATCACTCGATCGAGTGGGCAGATTTGGGGGGGGGGGGCGGTAGGAGCCGTGGATGGCACTTACACAGGAAATCCAAGGCGTCGTACATGATGGCCCGCTTGTAGCGCATCACCTTGAAGTCCTTGAAGAACACGTGCAGGAGGGCGTTGTTCTTCCTAAAGTTGGAAAGGAAATCATGGAGATTAGCAGCAAATAGCGTCTTTTCCCTCCTCCTCATCACCTTTTCCTATCATCTCCTTCACCTTCTTCGCATGCATCCCTGATTTTTTCGTACCTTTGTGACCCTTATTATTCTGGTTATTGATTTCTTGAATGCAAACGTTGGTGTGGCTAGTTAAAGTTGAAGTTTAAATGAAAATTGTATGCCTTATTTTTGGGTGGAATGTTGGAGAATTTAAAAGTTTTCCGCCAAGTGGTTTTGATAAATTCACATCAACTTCCCTGATGGTTTAAATCTGCATGTCGTATTGACTCAGCAGTAAGTGGCTTTGCTTCGTGAATTTTCGCTATACGAGTAACTCGGTACGCTCTCGTGAACACCAGAACCAAGTTGCTTATACCAATGAAGAGATTCACCACAGTAATATCATAGCCGGGATTGAAGCGCGCATCTCCCAATCACCGGCCGCCTACCACTCCACGCCACCGTCGCCCTCTCTTCCCTTTTATCCTGAACGGAAAACCTGACATGAAATTCACCTTGTAAGAAGAAGGACTGGTGCTGTAACTGGGTGCATAATTGTTCGTAAATTTGGAGATTCAAATTCGAATCCCCTCAAAGGCTGATTTGTTCATGGGGGATTTTGTCCTTCGCGCTAATAACTTTGCACTGGTGCGCGTGGGTGCACACTAAGTTACTTTTTACGTACGTTACTTTGGAATACTGTCCTGGTTGAATTCCAACAAAGGAGAGTTTTCCACTCTGGTAGTGGCCTGGTAAGCTTGTTAGAGATTAATTAGTGTTAAGGCGGTGACAAGTAGTTAACAAACATTAGCATATGCATTAAAGTGAGGGATTCGGCATCTAATCCCGACTCAGCTAAATGATTTTATTGGTGAATTTCATCGTTGCTGTAGGTAAATTGCAGCGGTTTCATGTTCAATTATGGCAGTTTGACTGGAATAGCTTTAGAATAAAGCTTTTTCAAAGTATAACGCTGTTACAGCTAAATTCAAGATTACATTGAGACTAAAAGACTGCATTCTCGAAAATTTAACAAATGAATTATCGCATTCAGAGGTCAATTATTATCCTTCCTTTATATTTAACAAATCTGGCAATTAAGTGATTCCTTGTCTCCATGCACAATTGCACATTGGATGTCATGAAGACTCACAGAAGTGAGCCTTGTTCTTTCTTCTCATCCGTTAGCTTTTGATGTTCCGTGTTTGATGAGTGGGCCGTTTCAGGGGGTCGGAGGCGTCTAAAAAGAGGAGCACATTGTCAGTTGCCACATAGGTAATGATTTCGTATGCCGTCACATTTTTAAAATTCATTTTTATATAGATAATTTTTTATAGGGTCAAACAGCATATTCCAGTCTCCATTACTATGTGCCAGTGAAAGTAACCACATAGTTTACTTGCATAGTAAAATTTGATCAGATGAAGAGGGAATTAACTTATTAGGGAATATAAACTTAAAGTTTAAAGGCCCGAAAAGAATTTAACAAATTCAAGAGATTTAGGTGGGACATTATTCAATCCTGTAAAAATGTCGATGAAAAATCTAATGGGATAATCCGAGATGTCAGTGAATTCATAGCAAAAAAATTATCAGAAAGAAGATACTTAGTAGCCAGTGGTGTCATGGTGCCGGAACGCGCTGGCACTGGTTGAAATATGACTTAATAGTCAAATAACACTCTTATCAATTTTGGTGCTTCAAAATTTCTTATAAATACATTCGTAACCAAAACGAAAAAACATAATAAAATTTAAATAATAACTTGCAGAGTGCAACACAAAAACGCACAGAGTAATATTTCACTTCTGAAAAAGTTAAGGTAATTGCGTTCCGGCACTGCTTATTTTACCATGACGTCACTGTTAGTAGCCCAATAAGGAAAAGAACTCGAGAAATTTTTGCCAGAATTTTTAAATTTTATGCTTTTTTTTCTCGTTGAGTGTGAAATTGAATATTAATGCAATGAATTGAGTTATTTGATAATGCGAAAAGTGACTCACAATCACATTAATGTGATAATGTAACTTGATTTACTTTTTTCCTTCAATTTGAAAGTATTAATTGAAGTTCATTGTGCGTTTAATGTGAAACGAAATTAATATTCAGGCGTACAAAAATAAAAATCATCAAAAATAAATTGGCACCGTAACAAAAGAAATAATAATTTCAATTTGTTGGTAAGAACTGTCAACTGTTTTGTAGCATGTGGCTCTTTTTTTTCGGAACGTAGGGTTATGGTTATGGTAGTAAAGAGTCGCTCATTACAGAGAGTAACTCTCACTTGCTCATTGTTTCCACCATAAGGTTATCTTGGATATGTGAGGGTAGAGCTCACCCCCGCCTTGGCGTGTGACACTCACACGCCAAGGCATTGGAACACCTCCTTCGAGGCATGCACTTTGGGTGAGTCGGATGGCATCATCCGCCATCCGATCCCGGAACCCTTCCGTCTGATTCCAAACCACCTCTCCACGAGGCTTACACCCTTCCAATTAAAGACATAAGGTGAATAAAAACAGTGATTCTTCATTTCTATCAATGTCAGTCTATCGAATTCTGCGTGTGTACCATGTTAGCTAATAGTGAAAGATCTGCCAGGACTTGGAGATCAATATAACAGCCTCTTACTTTAAGTACACTTCAACATTAATATATTCTTTTCAAGGTCACGCCAAAAGGAACTATAAACACCTTGTAGATATATTTCCCGAATGTAATGCACCGTAAGAGCATTACTTTCCCTCGTGGCATGGAAATTCAATGAAACTTAATGTTCATCTACGCCATTGGCGATGAGAATACTAGTTAACAGGTGTGGGCAGTTAATTAGGCCCGAATTAGAGATTATATTTGAATAAAAATGAAATTTTGGAAGGAGCATTCTTAATCATAGATCTCAACCGTTTTCAAAATCTTTGGATCGTTTTGGTGAGCAATGAGGAGAGAGTCTGGCTATATATCACTCACACTGTGATTCAACAAGAGGTTTCGTTTTGAAAGGTGAGGAGAGAGCTCACCCCGGACTAGGCTACAAGGATGATAATTTAATTCATAACGTAGGTCCTTCGGAACGGATTTGCTATTCATTTTCCCACTTAACTCGTCTTACTTTGAAGACTTTGGGAGGCTTCGCTGGGGATTCGATCCCGGCCCTGCGGAGGAGCAGACTGACGAAGGGAGTGGTGGTGAGGAGTGGGCGAGGTGGCTACTCACGTGAGGTGGTCTTGGTCTTGGGCGGTGAGGGCTTGGAGTGCGGCCGGGTGCTCAGGCGACAGGAATCGCGTGGACGACACCTCGGCCTCGTAGCTCAGTTCGGAGCAGGCGGGCTGGCAGTCGCAAGCCTCGTGCCCACCTGAGAGCACTTATGCGGGGTCACACTCGCATCACAAGGCGAAGTGGTGGCGAGTGCAAGAGGTGAATGGATGGCAAGCTCGACACTGAAGCTTTGAATTTGCATCGTCATTCTTTTTGTCATGAAATGAAGGTTTTACTTATGAAATCGAAGTTTTAGCAGTAAGTTAAATTCATCTTGAATGTCCACAGGAAGGATTTTATTCAATGATGCGAAGCAAGTTCTGCAAATGTACACAAAACTCATGCCACCTCCAATCGGGATGAGGAGAGCCACGGCGCCGAGGAAATATTTGAGATAGCTTCATTGAATGAGCTCGGATACATATCCATTTGGTATGGACCGTGGTGGAAAAAAAGTTTCATGCTCTTCACTCATTATTTACATCCATCAATTCACCTCGTTCAAATGGAGTGCAAACATACCATTCCAGCAATTCCTTCTAAGCTAGTAAAAAGCGTGTAATTAAAACGTGCACAATAGTACGTAAAACTGGACTTCAAAAATGCATAAATCGCTGGTGCTCTGGTGCTGGTGCTTCAAGTGAACATCCTTGTGGGGTGATTGGTGGTATGAGGCAAAAACTCTAGTTTTTAGTACCTGGACTGGGATGAGATATGGTGGATTTTGGCAAAAATATGGTGTAGTCTAAGAAGGCTACCTAAGTCTTTAACTGATGAGAATGGATAAATGACGATTTTCTATGTGCATAATTCGAAGCTTTATCGAGGAATTATGCTCATGAAATATCATTGGATTACCGACCTAAATTAATTGCTTATACTTAATTTGCATTAGTTAGTTAACTAGAAGAATTAAGTCGAATTTGTCTACACTTGTGCGGACGTGTCCTGCAACGCCCAATGAAAATACCGTATGAAGGAAATGCTGCTTTTTACGGAGTGAGTTCTCACTGGTAAGTATTAAGTTTTCATCGATTATATTTTTTGAATATAAAGTGTGGAATTGGCATCTTTTTTATTGTTTTTTATTATTCATCTTTCTACATATTCTGCTACTTTGACGAGCGTGTATTATAAAATGCGATCTCTAGAATTTCTAAATTATACTGTGGTCGTACTGATATTTACATTTGGAAGGTTGCACATGGAGTAGTGATGAGTTATTGCTGCTGGTAATTTTTTCGGAAACTTTTATATCGTCAAGATATGTTTAATAATGCTGCGACCGTCATTTTATCATTGCTTTGTCATTTACCAAGAGCTTCCTTAATTTTCCTCGAGGAAAAATAAGGAAACTGTTGGTAAATTGGTTGAAAATTAAGGAAATTCTTTAGCCCTTTGGGTTTTAGTAATACCAATTTTATAAATGTATTTCTGTGAATTTATGAGTCAATATTGGCTCATTACGTGAGTCTTTATCCAAAGAGCCCGTATCTTGTCCCATGATTTCGTAGAATTTAAAATCCTGAGGTTTCCATGGGCTATATGCGGAGGAGGTAAGTCAATATATTAATAAAATAAAAGTGGCTACAATGTGCCAAGGCAGATAGAATTCAAATTCGGCAATTGATATGCCGCTCATGGTATGTTTCCCTTTGATTGAAAGATTTGAGGGATTACAAAGTATTGTTTAATTTTTCTGTGGAGGTGAACGATAGTGAACATGCTAAACATGCAATTCTGTTTAATTATTTGAGCTAACTACATCATTTTAATATAATAAAGAATGGCCATACCTTTAGTTGCAATGCGTCTCACACAGGTCACTGTGTCGTAGAAGCTACAAATGGCTTCCGTTATGTTATCCGTACTGCCGCTCATACCTGTCAACCAACCAAGGATGAATTTTGTTGCATTAATATTGTCCAACTTCAGTTACACTTATTTTCATCTAGTGCCCTCGCGTTGGTTCTTTTCTTGCTAAATACCCATGAAATGGGCTGATCTAATTATTTACTCAGATAAATACAAAATAGAGCATAATTATTGCGTTTTCAACATTTTATTCTCACAATGGAGTAAGTTTTATCGTTATTTACTCAAGTATACTTCTTAGTATTTCGGGTAATGCCTCTCAGTCTGCACTGAAAAATGAAATTTCTTTCCAGCAAAACCAATTTCAGTCAGACAGTTCGCAATGTGCTATTCGAAACTATAAATAAGTCCATAAAAAGGCATCAATATCTAAATATTTTTGTTATGACACTTATCCATTGATTCAGCGAAGGAAAAAACTTTTATTTCATTCAATCTGAAAAATCCATGATGAGGAAATCGGTTGGACTGAGTAATAATAGTTTCATCTATCTAATCAATGATTCCAGTTTAGTCATTTGACACTGCAGAAGTTTCTCATCATAGAGTAGGTTGGTAGGTAACGTATACATATTCATGTGATCTGGCCAAATTTTCTCAGCAGCAAACGCGCGGTTACTGACATTCAAACTTCAGGACAATTCTCTCCACTTAGTTTCTACCAATGGCGCTGCAGTCAACCCAGCCGCTACATCAATTAGCGTCCGACGCCGCGATAGTTCCCCAGCATCCCGACAGATGGCATTAGCTTACTCACTACGACTCCTGCTCTCATGGTCCGCTGGACCAGTCAGAAGTCAAACACAGAAATGTATTTTAGTTTAAAACTATAATACTCCATGAATCCGTAATTTTTTGACTGCTTAAGTTTACTTATTTCATTAATGAAATTTCCTTGGAACGACCAAAATAAATAATAATAATAATAAGCATTTTAAAATGCAATTCGATGAGAAACAATAAAGCATTTAACAAAATCCTACGTAAGGTAGCATGTAAACGACGAGAAAGCCATTGTATAATGTATTTCAAGAATTAACAGTGCTTATTTTGTGCTTAGTTCAATCTCACATCGTAACTTACGGCTATGGTAAACATTAAATAATAATGAATTATTTAATGAACACTATTTATTAAAAACCTACTTACCCTGTTTATCCATATTTAGCTCAAGTCTATATAAAGTCTACAATGTATCTAAGTGGTTTGTGCGAGCCTGTTCACTTTCTGCCGTTTTGATTGGATCATCAGCAAATTTGATGATGATTTACAGACTTGATGCTTCGCAGGAAATTCACACGGAAATGAGCGCAGTCGAGGGAAAATGAGTATTGTCGTGAGGAAAGGCATTTCCATATTTCGGCTGAATTATTTGAGATTTTTTATTCTATGCAGAGGACTCTTATTTGATAGGTAAATTAGAAGCGTTAAAAAAATGCTTCGGGTAAAATATTGTCAGCCACCAATCAAAACACAGAAATGAAATTCCCACTCCACTTTTTGTCTTAAGGCCTTATACCCGGACCTTTTATTACCGGATAATTCAATCAGTATCTAAGCCACCAAAATGTAGAAATTCACGCTGTTCACTGAGGCTTGATGTGAGTCTGCCTTTTACTGCGACCACGGAGCTGTTTAATGTCGGACCGGGCTTTAGCAATAATCACAGCAAGAAATGATTGCCATTGCCATATTTGCCAAAGTAAAGAGAGGTTGCGCCAATTGCTACCATCTAAAGGGCAGTGAGTGCTGCAGACAGCTCTCTATTTTTGTGACCTGTCCGTGGGGGAAGTCGACGATCACGTAGGGCAGCCCGTCCGGAGCACATCTCCTACAGCAGAGACCACGGCAACAACAACACCATGACCGAATGTGCTCTCTTATGTGGACGTGCTTCTCGGCAACCCACTCGGTCGATATATTCTATGCTTACCACTGCATTTCAATAAGCGTGGTCATTTGAAAATTGAAACCTACCTGTACTCTAGGCATGGGCGCACAGTGGTCCCAAATCGAAAAAAGCTGGCCAAAAGTCGTTTTTTCGAAATTTTTCATGGAATTTTTGGACCTTATATTCGGATTCTACAGGATATGGTCTACAAAGTACACTACTAAGTTAGTATTTTTGTTCATCAGAGCGGCTGCAGTGATCCGTCAAACATGGAGCATTCACCGTAAAAATCACAGTTGCGTGAAATCGGTCGAATTTGAGGAAGTTCAGCGTCATGCAGGACAACCTTTACGCGATATATTTGGCCAAAAACATTTTTAATTACAAATGTAAACATTATTACATAGTGGAACATAAATTTTATTCGGAATTTACTATGTTTACTATTTTATATATATTTTGTAACTTTTAGTGTTTTTTACCCGAATTTTCAAATAAAATGTACAATATCGTTTAGAAAGGCACGTGAATGCACGGTGTCTTTTGCACCAATATAAAGGGAAAAGTATATGCAACGCAGTAGTGAAGAAAATTTTTGCTACTAGTAGCTACTCCGACCTCAGCATTGATTTAACTATAATGATGCAATGCGCTGACGCGGGCGGCGGCCTGGCTGGTGCGTGGTAGGGCTCGAGGAAATCCAGTATTTATGGGTGTTATTCAACATTGCTAGATATTTTATTTCTACAAAAATATTTACCCTATGAATAAACATCTCTTGTCATACGTAGAACGTTTTATCATTAATAGTTTCCACTTGACCTTACCTTTTATTTACGCGTGCCCATGCTCTCATAAAAATTGCTTAAGGACTCGAGCGGAAGGATATATTTATGGAACGAAAGTTCGCAGATGTGCTTATAGTATAGTAAGTAAAACTTGAATACATTCAAAACAAAAAAGAATCCCTCAAATGCTACTCCACCCTTTCCTTCCGTTAGACGGATTAGTTTTCGCCCTCACGCGGCACATTGTCCCTCTGTTGCCTCCTTAGCGGCCTCCTCAACTGCATGCAGGGCAAACGACTGCCGAAAAGGCCTAGGCTATTGATTGCGCCCATCGGGAAAACACCGCTCTCTGTACACTTGTTATGAATTGCACTTTGGCCACCGGGGATGAACGGAGTAAGCCTTTTCACCTTTCTAATGTGATATTTCCTATAAAATGGAGATAATAGCATCGCGAACCTCACATTGTGGAACCCCCAAATTACTTTTATACATCGCTTGCCCGAAATTTTCTCGCCAAAACTCAGTTTTACTCAGATTTTGCCAAACGAAAGACGTGAAAGTTAGTTTCCTCAAGCGTGAAGATCGACTCATGAAAAAGTCGAGTATCCTCGAACTTTTTAAAGAAGACTTATGGGGTTGAAGAAGAGTACCCATAGTGTTTTAGTTCGATAACTCTGAAAATTTTCACGCGTCTTGAGATGCATGAAAAATTTCTTGAAAGTGGAAAAGGGTCCGTATCGTTTAAAAACCAATACTTATTGGATTGCTGCAGCAACAAGTTAGAGTTAGATGAGGACGTTAATTCAAAATTTATCCTAAAAAAATTGCGGAGAAGTGTTTTTTCTCTCAAATTATCTTCGCCGGTGGAAGGAAAAAAAAAGAAATGACAGGCTTTTTAGAAGAAATTTCGCTGACTGCCTAAATGAGAAGTTGAAATTTCCTCCGCCTTTATTTAAACGTCAGCCCATTACATCCAGTAAGTACAAGTACCGCCCGGGCGGTACTTGAAAAAGTACCGGTATTTTTGTGATGAGTATTAGAAGCAATAATAGTACTCCCAGTAGTACCGGCGAAAAAATACCGGTATACCGGTACTTTTATAATTGATAAAATATGTTAATAGGTTGAGATTTAACGCTTGTCTTACCCTAATTATCCGGTATTTCGGCAAATTATCGTAACATAGAGAAAGAATACACTGAAAAAATCATTATCTGGATTTTTTTACGAAACTTTATCGGAAAATACATGAAGGCTAGATTCTCTAATAGTAAGAAGGGTGATAGCGATGAAGTTTTTAAAGGCAATGATTTTGGTGCTTACCATTAATTTTTGGTGTTTTCCTGGCGTATATGAAGTGTGAGGTTCTCTCGGGAACTCTAATAGATGACTTGTTTTCCTAAAGCCACCGGTTTTTTTTTGGGACTCGAGAACAACATTAGAACGTCTTCTGCCGAGAACTCATAATGAAAAGTCTTCTTATTCACAGAGCTTACGTTGTCAGTCTGAGATTACCCAGTAAAAGCTCCCCTAATGTTAAGACATTAAATTTTATGATTTTACACAACTAGAATCGGTGTTAGTTATGGCTAAAATAGTGAGATCGAATAAAATTTGACGTTTAGGCCGCTGTTCCATTTATTTCAGAGAAAGAAATACATATGTGGAGTTCGATAACTTTGACTTGTCTTGCCTTTTTGAACAAATAAATATCTTCTATATCAATAATGATAACACTTGTCTCGAACTCACAGTTTTGTAAAAGTACCGTTAAATGATGAGAAAACAAGGAAGAAACTAAGGAAGGGGGACACATCTTAATAATTAAGAAGCAAAATTAATTTGGTCTTCTTTTGGTGCACTTGATTGGTTGTGCGTAAATAAAACGAGAAACGGATGAACATTGTTAATACATTAAAAAAGTTGATGACTATTGTAAACAAGCTTAGCCTATATCATGATAGCATCGCTATTTTTCAGTCTCTTCCTACGTTGATCAACTGTATCAGTGCCTACAACATCAGTTTAAATTAAAATAAACAGATGGTATTATTTTTAGTGTGCTTAAATACAAGTTGTGCAATTCAATCGTGTCAGGCGAAACATGATGGAACTCCTGCATGATGAATCAAAAAAGTAAAGACAATGGCAGGTTCCACAGTTAATAAATACTGCGACCGGTGTCGAATACATGGTATCATCATCAGGCACTTTTGATAGTATTGTTTCCACTTATATAGTAGTCAAGAGGGAGGAGGGGAAGTTAGGGGAATGGTTGACAGTGCAATGAATAGGGTGGTGGGGGTGGGGAGGTAAAGGGGGGGTGGGTAGCAGCGTCAAGTCAGGGGTCAGTAGGAATGGGAGGGGAGGTGGAGTATGTAGGCGGGGGAGGAAGGGTGGAGTGGTCAGGGTTGTGGGGGAAACTTAGAGGGGGAGGGGGGTATGGTTGAGAAAACACATTGACAATCGGGGAATTCCAAGAATAAAATTGTTCGCTGACTAACATGACGGGGAATTTTGGCCTCGAAGAATTTCTAGCTGCTCCAAGGCGTCGAGTCTGGCGCCGTTGCTGACTTTGTGGAGAATTTTTGGTTTAAAATTACTATCATGGCCACATTCTATGATATGTCTTGCAAAGTTCGAGGAATGGTTATTGTTGATGAAACATGATCGATGCTCTTTTATCCTAATGTCGAAGTTTCTTCCGGTTTTGACAACATAGGTGCCATTACAATCACGACACACAAGTTGATACACTCCGCTCCGCTTCATATCACTGATTTTGTCTTTGGTATTGCACAGCAAGCTGCCTAAGGTTCTCAAGCTGTTGAACGCTGGCCTTATCTCAATTTTCGGAAACAATTTGGACAGTTTCGATGATGTTTCGCCGAGATATGGGATTCTGCACCATTTCACTATCTCTTCTTTCACTTTTGATTTATATATTTCGTTTATGGCGAGACGTTTCACTTTTTTCCGGTATATTCTCTCAATTAGTTTTCCCGAGTACCCGTTTGACTTGGAAATTATTTGGATGGTGTTCAATTCCTTCTTCACGTTTGTGCTCGACATTGGGATCATGAGCAGTCTGTGAAGCATGGAGTGAATGGCAGACATTTTGTGGGAGAAATGATGCCTTGACGTTGCCGGAATTATATGGTCGGTGTGACACTCCTTCCTGTAGATTGAAAAATCGAGTTTGTCATTGCACCTTTTAATCACTAAATCCAAGTAGTTCAGAGTTCCATCTGTCTCAGTTTCACAAGTGAATATGATATTCTGGTCTATTTTATTTAGAAATGTAACAAAGTTGTCTAATTGCCATAGTGAGCCAGTCCACACACAGAAAACATCATCTACGTATCAGTATCAACAGAATACGTTCGTCACCAGTGGATTCTTAGAAGAGAAGACTATCTGTTCAAAATTGTCCATGCATATATATCCGCTAATAGAGGTGACAAGGGAGAACCCATGGCAAAGCCCTCGGATTGTTCGTATACCTTTCCATTGAATTGAAAAAGTAGAACGGTAGTACCGTTAAAAAAATACTGGCCGGTACTACCGAAGTAGAAAAAATTGTACTCGGTACTACCGAATACCGTTATTTTTTGTCCATGCCTAATGTACTCATACTGATCAATATAGAGACTTCTGTAACTAAAAAGTTATTCTTTATGAATAACTTTTAAAAAGGCCTTATAAGATGCCAAATTTTCTCAAAAGTACTGGGTATTCTTTTTAAAGAAATGAAAGCGCTAATTTCCTGTAATGACCTTGATTTGTTATTAATGAAATAAAAACGGTTATTCAGGCAGTTAATGGTAAAAAATCTCTGAAATTTCGTTTGCGTTCCTCTTGTCACCTATCACTCCTCTTATCATCCTTTATGCCTTTGACAAATCACAGCTCTAGGTAGCGGTGGATAATATTTTTTCACTTCTGTCGGACAAAGTACTTAGTATCCAGATTTTATTTGCTTTCACGAAATAATTGCGTTTCAGGCATAACGCATTAAATTTTAACATTGACTGTGTCATTTTTGCATGCGATACTTTTCTGTAAACTTAACCTTGAGTTTTTCAAATGAGTTTTCTAAGTAGCAATGTGCTTGTAATAATATTAATAACTATTAAAAGTTTTCTATGTTTGGCCCTGATTTACAAATTTTAAAGTAGGATATGAAAGTCATTCACAATTTGACTCACAATAAAATAATTCATTTCTCAATTGGTGGCAAAACGTATTATTTGTTAAAATTAAAAATTGATTCTAGTTAATTTTTAAATGTAATAATAATTGAACCCAATTTCTATTCTTGCTTAATCCCCGTTACTAATTATTATGATTGCCAATCTCATCTCGTTGAACAGTACTGGTCATTTTTGTGAATGATAATTGCTCTATGAAAAATACGTAATTTTGTTTACTTGGCTGTAAATAAAACCATTAAACTAAATTCGATGTAAAAGATCCCATCTGTTGTTAATTGTTAAGCTATCCAAAAATTTCTGTAAAATGTTAGTAGGTACTCTTTTATTTATTTGGGTTTTATTGGCTTAAAATGAAGGTACTCAATATAATATTGTGCCGAATACGATATTTTAAGATTCTGTGTAAATCATATTTTCTTAATATTTAATTTTTTTGTATAAATTTTTCGGAAAATTCGCAAAAACATCACCTAACTTTATTTAGACAGATTATATGTATATTTGTGTAATTGTAAGAAGAAATCTCAGTCATCGGTGAGACATTGATGTAGAATCATTGCATTGAGACAGATAAGGGGTCAGGGGCGGCTCCAGCCAGGGGGCGCGGGGGGCGCGCGCCCCCCCTGGGCGGTGACTGACGGAATTTTTTTGCTGCTTGCAATCTCCTCTTACCTATGCCAGGAAAGGCGAGAATGAAATGATGGCTCGTCACCCATTGTGCTACCAAGTATCAATTTGTGAAGCGAAGCGCGTGTGGCCGAAGTCACCCCATTCTACGGTACATACATTCCTATAGCCAGAAAGAGTTTTTCTCGAAGTTGAGATGTTCCGAATAATTTGTTTCACTATCGGCAGGCGAGTTTATTTTCTTTGTAGAAAATTTCTGCAACACTATTCCTTAGATGAGCTTGCCAGATATATGATTCGAATTTGAAAGTCTGCCACTCCGACAACAGATTCATCGGTCGTTTCCACTCGTGCGCACGGTCAAGCAGCACAAAGGTGGAGCGCAGGTATCTGTTTTGCTGGCCTGCTGTTTGAAGTTGGAGCTCTGTACAATTACGAGCAAAAATTGTTGAAGATTTCCTCTGGCGACACATTCTAAAGTTGAAGACTCTCTCTGAAACGGTTGGAGTAATTCATCAATCACACGTGAGCTTGGACAGTTGCATTCGTTTTGGGGTTGTATTCTTTTTTTATGTTATCAAACTGATTTCTCTTTCTTTGTGTACGTGTAGATCTAATTTATTTGCATAGATGTGCAAAATGGTGAGGTGACTAATAAGGAAGAAGCCTCGGCTAGAAAATGATTCAAAGGAACAAGATTCGACATCTCTTCCCGCGAATTTTTAAAGCATCAAGTAAACGTAATAAAACGATTGTTGATATATTAGGTCATCAAATGACAGGTAACTGCGAGACTAGATGGTTAGAAAGGCATAAATCTATTGTAAATTTAAGAGACGACTTACTTGATGTTGCCAAAGCTCTCGAAAAAGTGTCAAAGTGGGATGATTATAAAACGGCAACTAAAGGAAGATGTTCATAGTTATTAATTTGTAATTGTGAATTCATTTGAAATTTATATATTCTGAGTGATGTTTTGAGTGCAATTTATATTTAAAGCAGATATTTGCAAAATGAGACTGTAGATGTTTTTCAAGCTTAAAAATAGTTGACCAAACTTTTGAAGTACTAAAGGATAAGCGGATGGACTCTTATAAAATTTTCTCTGGAATTTTTGCAAAGGCTAAGAAAATTATGGAGGAAACAGACATTCAAATCTGCATTCCACGTGCAGCCAATCGACAAAAGAATCGAGCAAATTACCCGGCTACCAATGATGAAGACGATATAATCGCGTATTGGGAAAAAATAATCTTTATTCCTATCTTAGATTACGTAAATTAGGATATCAAGGACAGATTTGTTGGAGAGTCAATAGAGTGCTTCAAGTTCAATACACTAATCCCAGCTGTTTTCATGGAAATAAAAAATTCGGACTCTTTAGAAAGCATGCTTGAAAAATATATGATAAATATGCACCGTCATTGAAAATAAAAATAAAAGTACAATGTTAACGGAATTACATAATAAGATAACTTTTTTGAAAAAAAAATCCCGGAATTTAATGACATGAAACCAATGAAAACTGCCATGGAACATGTGTGCACATGATTGTATTTATAAATACTTGATAATAATCCCTGTAATAACTTCGTAAAAATATTTTCCAAGATATTCAAATGAAATGCGGCTAATGATTTTACTGTCGACTTCAGTTGTTTTTCTTGATCAATCATACAGTAGTTCCTGAAATCCAAAAGTTAAATACTTGTGGGTAAAATTGGAATTTAATATATTGAAGAGAAAACTTCATTTCGCCCGCTAAGCACTTTTGTCAAGGGGTATAAAATGCGAACTCGCATCACGTACCGTAGACTACCCTCTATTTATAAATGTTACACTTACGTCTGCTTTTTCTCTCTCAATTTTTGATCTACAGGGATGGGGTTTGCTGCATTTGGTGTGGATTCTCTGTTTTCATGATTTGATCATAATTGAAAGTGCATAAATAATACATGAGTCGTAAATTATACTCACAATTTTCCCATAAAATTGCAGAGCGTTTTTTTTTCTCGCCCTATTTCCCTCAACTCTCCATTGAAATCGACGACTCGAATGCCTATTCAAAGCTTGTGTCTCCCGGTTGGAACGAAAAATATACAGATCGTTTGAAATTCCACACGTAAATCGGAAATTACTTTTACAACTTTTTCCATAAAATAACGCGGGCTTTTGCAATTTTCTCGGTGTATTCGGTGCAATACGCTCATTAAAACCAAACAATTTGTACAAATTCCTTCATACTTTCTCAACTATAATGCCGAAACTCTTATCTTATTTTGACGCTTGTATGCCACATCACGAGAGAGAGAGTGGGGGGAGGGGGTAGGGGTAAGCATCCCGTCACGCCCCCCCCTCAAGGAAATCCTGGAGCCGCCCCTGTAAGGGGTTAAAGAAAGTTGAGAATGTTTCAGAATTTTGACTATGTTGGCCGATCATCTTTACTCCATGAAATCAAGGGTAATTTTTGTATTTGTTTCTTCACTCTGTAGGAAAAAAATGTAGCAATGGAAACGACGAACTATGTTTTATTAAAAGTTACCTTTATTCTCGCGTGTTTTCAGCGGAAGATAAGGTATCCCTGCGTATCTTATCTTAAGTTTAACCGAGGAACTTTTGACTTGCTTTGATGTCTTCCAGTACTTCCACATTCTTTCCTTATTCCAAATTTTCGGCTTCTTTGTCAAAAAATTTAAAAGCCGTGAGTTATTTTGTTGATGAAGTTGCATTTACTCAATGCATTAATGGAAAGAATGAATATAAATTAACAGATTCGTTATTTCACATAGCTCCTAGATCATGTTTCCGATATCTGAAAGAAATGAAGGGTATGAGACTGTAGTTTTTATATCTGATAATGTTATAAAAAGCAAAAAACGTGAGAGTGTATTCGAGGCATGGGTAGATTTTCCTACTAAGGTTATAATTAATCCCACGCCTTATGTAGTTTTGTAATTAATGTTGTGCAATTCTGCCGAGTGAAATAAATATAGTGAGGCAATATTTCTTATTTCATTAAAATATCTAAATTATTTCGAAACAGGATTTTATTAACCTTAAACTTGTATAGCGTCTTATTTTTTTTACATCTTGTCAGTAAAAAGATCTAATAGTTCCCTAGATTATCCATGAGGTGAATTCCTCTCCTGTTTTCTGCCTGTAGAGTCTCACTCTCTGACATATATATTTGCCGTGCCCTCTAGACTGTCGATTCGGCCTCCATCATGGGTGGGGATGCGCCCATCGTTAGCCGGTTGTGTACCATCATTTCTAAAAGCCGGTATGTAACTATGCTCCCACGAAGATTACAAAAGAGGATCCTCAAGTCTGCCTCTAAACGCGCTGTCATCCACCGTGCATTTAAATGGGCTTACGAAAGTCGCCGCTCGCGTGTCTGACGGACAAAATGGTGAGAGTTTCATGGCGAAATAAGGGCTTTGAAACGAAAGCTATATGCACGATGATGTGATCCATCAAATTCATAACTTTTCAGTGCTGTTTCTCGCAACTACAAATATTATACAGCAATATTTTGGATAAAAGTGGATCACATTACACTCATCACAGCACCGTGGACATTTTTGAAAACTGATTAAAATGCGACCGAAATGGTAGCAGAAATCAGCCTTATACGGAATGGGATTGGGTCCCCTCTATGCAACCCCTTGTATGCTCCAGTCACCGGTTGTGTGAATTGAGCGAATTTGTGGTGAAAACGCTTACTCTCTCTCAAAAACTCTAACTCGTATTCTCTCAATTAATACAATTTAAACGGGTTTCATTATTGTTTTGCCTTATGTTTTCAATTTACTGACTAACATAGAAGATAATTATGCCTAAGTTACCGCATTTTTAACAGTTTTTACTCTGAAACTTCCTAAATTTGCACCTTTTTTGGCCTTGACAGAAGGGCCATCATATTTCCTTTGGTGAAATTCTAATTACTGGCATATTCCTCTCTACCTGGAAATATTTTGCAGATCATGTGAATGTCACGAATGATAACGACTTATGATAAGTAAATTTAAAATGACTTATTTAAATTTTAAAATAAACAGAAAATGAAGATCTTCAATACAGAACTCAATAACAACTATAGGAAAGAAGGTAGCAGTAGCAAACACCCTTTCCTAAATCTCTTTTCCTTCCTCCATCCATAAAGCATTGGTCGCAGGAATAACCCCATAATTGGTCAAGCTTGAAGGCTCCTACGGTTTTGGAAAAACTATGCGGCATCCAATTATAATTTAAAATAATGTAACAAGAACAATTTTATCGCCGGTAGAATACGGTTGAAACACCACTGGCTTATTTTCTTTCACCCCGAAACGTACCCTTTCCATGCCCTCTCACACGTGCCCATATTATCTCCCCTTTCCATATTATCAATGCAATTGCTTCCCCAATGGGTGCGTTTCTTTAAGAGGACGAAGTTTGAATGCAAGGCCTGTCCAATGAATTCTAATGATATATATCACCCATGAATCACCAGAATTTTCATCCCTATCATGCGACACATAGTTTACCTAGGAATTTTATTACCCGTCAAGCGCCCAAGGAACAAGACTTAAGTTATTGATGGGCAGAGGGTATGATTCAAACAAAAAATAAGGCATTTAAAAGTGGGAATTTATCAGGCCTATGAAAAATTCAAAATTCACTTAAAAAATAAAATTTCAGGATAAAAATCTTGTGAATGAAGACCCACATACATCGTACCACTAAGCCATATGCCTAATTCGATTTTTATTTGTATCTAGGCACCACGGTAATATTCCGCTACCCATGTAATCCAAACCTCTTTTGAGAGACATTAAAGGATAGCCTTGCGTGGAACATATTGGTGGGAATGATAAGTTCACGGGAAAATAAATACAAGCGAGGAGAGGTTTGCTAATATGCGGTCTTAAGTGGTGGAGAGTTATCTGAACCAGAAGTGCGACGGAAGAACGAATTGAATTGAAGAGACTGATAGAAGAAATACGTTATCTAAATGTATTTTGTAAATTTTGTTCATTTATAACAACCAGATGAGGCTTCCTTAGAACTATTAATGTATTATTTTTCTGATCCTAGACTCTCCCATTTAGTTATATTTGCATGAAATATTATAGTTGGGTGCTCCAAGAGCATTGCGTGCAACCTTATGGCTATAATGTCCTAGTGGAGTTCATGCTTCGGCGACTAGCTTGTGATCTGCCCTCGTGGCTGGAAGAATATGGCCATGGGTGACGTGGGCGGGCACTCGGGCGTGGGGAGAGCTCTCGGAGTCAATGCGGATAATGTCGTCCGCGAGATACGCTGAATTGAAACCACATTAATGTCACTATATTATTACATATCTGGAATATGATCCAAGCCTCTTAATCTTATTGCCTCGTTCATCTTATTGCCTCGTTAATTGAATGACAGTAATCCGCATTTCGTCGGAATGGCGAGCTGATGCGATGCAAGAGCCATCTATATTTACTGACCTTTGAATTGAGTGTCACAGGTAACCGAATGCTGAGCGTGACTTGACACTCGGTCTGCATTCAGTTGACATTGCCTGTTTCGCTTCATTTCGAGGGAATGGACCGAGTGATGAGAATATCCACAATTCATTTACATAAAATGATCTCTGCATTATCTTCGGGTTTTTGCCGCGTCCGTTGGGTTTTGGCGACAACAGTGCCGCTGACATTGCAGTCAGCGTCTTCAGGTCGAAGGTGAGGTAACTCGGAAAATTGTCCGCCTTATACAGGCCTGAAAGCGAAAGCGGAAATTTTTTAAAAATCTTAACCGTCTTATATGTCAGCGAAACTGTTGTCGCCTAAACCCAACGGACGCGGTGGAAACCCGAAGAGAATGCAGAGATTATCTGAGAAACACCGCGAAAATCTTCGAACCTACATTTATTTACATAATACATAACCTGGAAGGCTGCACGATGTGCAGTGCACATGGCTAATGCAGTCTTAATTGACCTGTATTTTCATATGAGCAGTTTGATTTGGCATGTTTTCAATATTTTCACGTTAATCCTTGTGGAAGATCACAGTGAAATAATGATTACAACAACAATTTTTTAATCCTCACAGTTCATTTGGCACTACTGGTAACGACGAAATCGTGCCTTCATAAGGCATTTAGTTCCTATCACTTGGTACGTGATGATTACACGGTGGCGTCCATACCATTAGTACGAAACATAACTCAGTAGATTAAAAACTATTTGCTATTATCTTTATGTTGATGTGGCTTGATCATTTATCAGGCATTATTGTATCTCACAGACTTTTGGGGTTGGATTTGATGTAACACGCTAAAGACATTTGTTGGTGATTCTCTTCCCAATTTCTCATTAATTTGTACCGTGTGCATGTTTTATTTTTTTGGAAGCTTTCGCTTAATTGCTCTGCCATATTCGGGTTGGATTATTAAAAGTAAATGTAATCAGCCTTAGGATTTTCTGCCTGCTCAGCCTAATCTTTTAAATCAAACATAAGCGATTATAGGAAATTATATAGTGCTTGCTGCCCCCCTTTCAGACTGATTGGGCAGGTTTGGCTCCCACTTTAATGTTAAAATGACATGAAATAGGAAAGAATGCTTTCGACTAACCTTAAATATGCATTTTTTAAATCATGCTTGTAAAATGATGCACCGTAGTCGAGATTTTGTTCGAGCTTACTTGTTAGGGAGCGATAACAGTATCTATGTGGGAAACCAAAACGGGAAAATTTCGGATATACAAAGGTCAAAACCGTCAAAAAAGTGTAGTTTTGAAGAGGAGTTATTACGGTTGTATCAAAAATGTGTACAGTTTTCTATTGTTTAATGGCTACGACACTCTGAAGGTAATCCATGGAAAGACAATGAAGAATAACAGTATTTGGAAATCGATGAATTAGCGATTTTTAAGAGCTTGAGAAAGTGAGTCAAGTGCCTGTGTGAAATTCTCTGCGGTCAACTTCCGCGGAAAATAATGGGGGTGAATATATTCGTGAGTGATGCATGCGAAATCAGACTGCTGAGCGTCTGAAAACTTTTAACATTATTTTGAAACATTTATCCGTTTGAAGAGAAATAAGTACCTTGCCGTAAATGTGTGATTTCTTTACTTTTTCGTGAAACATGCTAATTAGGCGTAAAATATCCCATAATATAATGAAAATTGGTGAAATGAATGTAACGGTATGTACTGAAAAAATTTCTGGTTCTATTAGGGCAGCGTTAAAGTGGCATAAATTCTACGCGAAGTTTTGGATTCAAAACCTGGGGAAAATATTTCTTGGGTCAAATTTGGATAAATCCATTAGAGATCAAAAATGCTGTCGGAGTCTCAAGGAAAGCACCTGGCTGACCGGCCTCAAAACTAGAATTTCACACGACTGTGGTATAGGCCCGGGCGAACTCTAGGCGAACTTATCCTAGGCAAACTTCGAATGAAAATATTGAGAGAGTTTCATTAAATCATATTTCCTGGGCGGGCATAGTGCTGGAATCAAGCAAAATTTACCTGAAAGTTTACCAGAAAATTCGAAATATTTACCAGAAAGAGCGTCTCTTATCGCTCACCCAAACGGTGTCGTGGCCGGGAGATTTCCATCGTCGTTCACTGCGGCCATTTGCTTATATCTCCTAGGATGTGTTTGTGTTTTTTACTTGTCATGAATACGAATGCACTGTCTGTCTGAGAAAATAACTGTAGTGCTTTTGACAGCAAAATAATTGGCCCTTAGGCTATGATTTGAAAAGCCATGAGGTCTTAAGGTCGTACGCTATGCAGGCCCGCAAGCCTTTCAGGTAAGTGATATCGCTACGAGATTTCGCCTAAGTGATATCTCTACGAGAATATCCTTGACATTTTATTTAAAAATTAAGCTACTTAGCCCCTCCTCTTCGCTATATTTACCTTCCAATCAATCGGGGTTCAAATAAAGACCTCTGCCCTAGGGTGCATGCCTCTTAGGGTAATATTTTGACTGGACCGGTCATGTTTCTCCGTGAGGGAATGACACGGTATGGTGACTCCCATGTGCTAGTGCGGAGAAATAGCGTTACGGAGAAACCAGTATGTTTTGCACGTTTGCGCGGTGCGTTCTGTCCATGAATTACCCACCGTTTTTAAGTAGTTAAGGAATAAGCTTCATACCAAAATTTCTGGAGTTGTCTCTTGCCATAGTGCCTCTCATATCTGTAGGAGTAGAGAAATTTGTGCATGAGGCATTTAATCATGAAATTCTGAGGAGATTCAAGAACATAATGAGAATATGGACGATCATTGGGCCGTTAGAAAGGACCGCAAAAGTCGTTGAAAATACTTCGTATGTTAATGAATATGTCAGTTGCACTGGCACGATGTGCTGCTACGCCCAGGAAGACAGAACCACTATTATAACAATCTTTGTTATTCGAGACTTTTTTCTATCTACTTAGTATATTCTAGCTAAATGAGCCTAAAGTTAAGGCAAGACTCGGCCATTTATTCATTATGTAATTTAATAGGTGTGTGAGATAATGCTTTATATTCGTCGAGTGTGCTGACGAATCTCAGGACCCGAGGCTTTCTCTTTGACGCATTCATCTAAGAGTTTACTTACAGATCGGAGAGTCAGATGAGATTGGATTGTGGAGAGAGAAATGACGCATGTTTTTATTGTTTCATTGTAAAATATTCTAAAAGTTCTGCTGATGAGGCTCATTACAGATTAATTTTATATTTGTATTCACTTGGTTCAATTCGCCTCTTCAAACTTAACCGGCATTATTTTATCCTTATCGGGCGCTTTTACAGTATTTAGAATGCTGTTTTCAAAAGTGGTTCTGCTTCATTTCGCAGGGCAATGAGCCGATTTGGCTTGCTTGACTCCGCGCCGAGGTCACGAATATAGACACTGAATTTGCGACACCGCCGTTCATGTGATCCCGAAACATGGGCGTCTCCTGAAGCGCTGTCATGAATATCTTTCGATAGGATTCCCAAGGTGCCAGATGGTGTGGAAGCATTACTCGTAGTTATTTGAGCTTCCCTAGAAAATGGTCATATAACTTAGAACTGCCGAGTTCATTATTAATTCTGACTTTCATCTTTCTTATCTCCTTTCTGCTTAAAAAAAACAGAGCTTCTTTCAGCATATATCGTAAAAGTACGCGAACCACTGACGGAGTTCAAAGGCAAATGTTAAAAAAGATTCAGTGATTGAGAATAATTTCAGTAAAACGTATAGTATATATTTAAACTTAATCATCAATTATAAGATTCACATTCAGAGATGAATAACTTCTTTTCACCCATGCTTGTTGGCATGGCGTTGCGTTGCAGAGTTTGCGAGTGTTGTGTGTGCTGGAGTGCGGAATGAGCGGTCGGCGTGTTTCTTAAGGTCCATTGTAAGCAACGTGATTGTGAGCGCCGATTGTTTAGTGCTTACGAGTCTCGTGGAGGGGCGAGGAGGGCTGGAGAAATGTCCAGTATCCATAGTATCGAGAAAGAGTATCCAGTATTTACATTCAATGACTCGCAGCGGAATGGCTCGATGATCGTCCGTATGCGTGTTGGGCTTGCGCCACTCACCGGGCATGAAATACTCCTTGCATCCGCAGGCGCGCAGTGTGGCGTTGGCGAGGCACTCTGCGCGGCACGCAGACACGCTGTAGAGGCGGAAGTGCGCGAGGCGGCGCTCGGCCTGCAGCGCGCAGCGGCGGCGGTGCGGCGGCAGGGCGCGGATGCCGGGTGTGGAGCGCACCACGACGGGTCGCACGGCCAGCGCCGTCTCCGCGCCAGGCGACACCACCGCGCCCACCTCCCGCACCGCCGGCACCTCCGACGGACTATGCACCAGAACCTGCGAAAGGCGCTCCCATCAGCACTCGCAACATTCCGTCAGAAACTGCCATTACTCTGGCATTGTGTGCCCAAGCCACTACTTCCGGTGGAAATTAGCGGTACTTCTTAAGTTAATGATGATTCGCTGATGTTCACATCCTATTTTCAGAAAATAGTCACCTCGCAAAGCGTCTCGAGGAATCTAACACTAGAATTTGCTTGCATTAGATAACTAGTACAAAAATTACCAGTTTTTATAGTACAGTTATGGCTATATATAATTAATTTGTATGACGCTTAGAATACGCTAAACATTAGCTATAATAGACTGAAATGAGGCAGCCCAGAGGAATGCCCTTTTGGTATGCTTGTCATCTGATACACAGCAAAAACTAAACATAAATATTTAAGCATCAAGGCAATTTGGCAAGGCAAATGTTCATTGTTTCAAAAATATCAAAATCAATGCGCAATAAGAACAATATGGAAATCATGATGAGAAAAAAATGGAATTCTTAAGTTACCAAATCAAAGTTAAAGCAAAAGTTATAAAAACACTTTAAATAGAATACATTCAGTTGATGAATTGGATGGATGAGGCAGATACTTTGTGGAGATCCATTATGAGAT
Source organism: Ischnura elegans (assembly GCF_921293095.1). Classification (NCBI taxonomy): domain Eukaryota; kingdom Metazoa; phylum Arthropoda; class Insecta; order Odonata; family Coenagrionidae; genus Ischnura; species Ischnura elegans. The sequence goes on along the minus strand of NC_060259.1, from coordinate 111,971,740 downwards.
ATGAAGTGAAACACTTTGCACTTTCCACATAAAAAATTTATTACACTAGAGTCGACATGTTTCGCTGCACTGCAGCATTATCAAGACTAAACCAAGAAATTAACCATACCAATATATATACACAAATTGCACACTCTCAACATTTGAGAAATGGGGGTGGACCTTCCACCCACCTTCCACCCCCATTTCTCAAATGTTGCGAGTGTGCAATTTGTGTATATATATTGGTATGGTTAATTTCTTGGGTTGGTCTTGATAATGCTGCAGTGCAGCGAAACATGTCGACTCTTGTGTAATAAATTTTTTATGTGGAAAGTGCAAAGTGTTTCACTTCATATCACATTCAGTTGACATAAGTTTTAAACTGAGTGAACAACTCTGCTAGTCCTCATCGTCTTCTTTATACACAAATTGCGTTCTAATACTCCACGGGGCGAGGATGGTCTTCTCATCTGAAGAAACTGGCGTGTGGAAACGTACCCTTTACCTAGATGATCACGCCAAGGCGTTTAATACGTGTGGAAATAAAAGCTGTGGAACCACAACGGTTTTATTACCATTAATATTATAAAAAATGTAATCATTTGATAGGCATAATAATTAGATAATGAATGAAAATACTACAACATTTATGTGGCACAGTATATTGAACTAAGTAGCACGCTTTAAATTGATTCACAAGATGGTTCTGTACGACAGCTACGAGGAATAAATAACATTATTTAAGGTATTTATGTTTTAGGAAAATGGAGAAAACATTAAAGATGGCAAAAGAAGCAAATTTATTTTTTGAAACCGTATTTGGGAGTGTATTTTTTAAGGTCATTTCACGTCAATGCAAATATTTCGATCAAATATTGAGATGAGAAGGGACTAATAGGCTAGGGACATTGAGGTCAAATGACACATTTACAAGTATTGAAAGCTGAATTGGAAGCACGGATATTTCTGTAAGATATTAAATTGTCATTTTTCGTTCTGTTTTAGTTACAAACTGCTTAACATACCCTTGTTTGAAGCACGAAATTTACGTTTAATTGTCAACTTCAGACAGAGAATTAGCCAGGATTGGTATCGGATAATATTTGTCCTCTTATAGTCTCTCCGAATCCTCTTTTTATAATAATCTTATTGCCTGTGAGAGAACTCTTAACCATATCGTTGGTGAACTTCGGAGGTATGATAACATTTTATTTAGTTCGACGAGTTTGATATGGGTGCATGGTCTGTTCGGTCAGGCCGATGGTAACCGATTCGCTACGTTCCTGTATATTTATCTAGTTTTCCTATGATAGTCAATAGTCAATGGCTTTTCTTATGATAGGAATAAAAGCCTTTTGTTATGTTTTCCTTGAAGAGCTTCCATCGGTTACCGTAATTGCTCGAGACTCGTAGTCAGTCTACATAATTTGATTGTTTCAAATTTCGTGCTGTGCAACCATAATTATGTCCGGTATTACAAAAAAGACGTCTTGTGATTCCTCAAGCAGAACAAAGAAAAAATCTTTGACAGTACTATTGTTTTCAATAATATGTAGACACCTTCAAACCTATGTAGACATATTAATCCCATTTGAATGATGGGGCCAGGTCGGTAAAAACTATGAGGGTTGGCATACAAGGCATGGTACATTCATTGCTGAGACGCCACCAAGAGCCGACAAGGACAGACGGGGATTCGACTGAGATAGCGAAATTGGAGTGAAATTCCAGGGGAAAAAGCCCTCGAGGAAGGAGTACATTGAGGAAACTCACGCCCAGGCACACATTGGGCCGTGTGAGTGTTTTTGTTCGGGCTGAGTGACGAGATTTTCCTCTTTTAAGATTCACGTTATGACTCACCGTTTATGTTTTTCGGAGATGTGGTTTAGAACCCGAGTAGCTAAACTCATTTGCGGCAGTTGCGATGAAGTTCTGACGGGGTTCGAATACGAAGAAATCGTTCTTTTTTCATTTAAAATACTATAGTTTCTAAAAATCAATGCAATCAATACTATAAAATTCTAGAATTCTTGGACTCTAGAAAAATTTAGTACTGAATTCATGAAAACGGCTAAAAAAAATGAAAAAAAAAATTTATGAAAATGTTGACTCTTCTACGTCAATGCATTTATTTTTATGCTGATTAATTCATAATGATTTCACTAATAATAATTAATTAATCAGATTACAAATAAATGTATAAACGTAGTTTCACAATAATTATTTCACCAAAAATGAGATGAAATGAGCAGGGGAAGTGGCAGTGGTTGTATATTTGTGTCACAGTCGTTAATTAATGACGAATCTCCTCAGAGTAAACTTTCTACTCATCATGTCGACAATTAACAATAAATAATCGGATATACTCGAAGTTGAAATCATTTTGATAACCTTAGATAATGAGGGAAAGAGGTGTTCAATCGATGATCATATCATTCAAACTTCTAGTACTTCGAAACGTCACGAAATTATGTGGGAAGTTGCGCGATTAAAACACCAGTGCTTTCATTTCAGTGGGAGTACCTAACACAATTAGCTCTTAGGATCGGGTGGAAATAAGTAGGTGTATGAAATCTTTCACCCTAAATAATCCGGCGACTACTATAATATATATTAATAATTATAATAAATAATAACGGCGAATATTATTAATTATACACAAAAATGGATGTAACCCATGAATTTTAATTTTTAATCAGGTTTACCCATAGTTTTTCTTTAATGTATTCTTTTTGGGGTAGAATGGGTGCTGAATAAGTGAAACTATACAATTTTTTCAGATTATTAATATTTAGTGGTGTCATCCGCTGTATACGCAACTATATTTAGACGTCAAGGCATTGGTGCAACTAATTTTTCACATGTATGAGTCCGTCATCGAAACAAAAGTGATTCCATAAGTCGCCGGCATGGGCCTCTAGCGCCTCTTTGTTGTGGCGCCGATAGGTTACCATTCATTTGTCATAATCTCCCATAAATTCTCTCTGGGGTTTAGCTCTGGTGAAAGGACTGGCGATGGCGTTCTTACGTTTCTAGTGGTGAAATCAGAAGGTGAAGCTATAATATTTCCATGCATAAATATTTCGGTATGATTGCTCAAAACATTTTGAAAGTTGAAGAAATGGGATTTCCCTTCGGTCATAAGTGTCATATGACCGAATTTAATCATATCTATTGAGATATGTTATATTTATTGAGAATTTCCGATGCTATGAGTAGGAATTTTTCTTGACCTATATTTCTGAGTAATTAGCCGCTAGGGTAAGAAATAACGACCACTGACACATCCCCTGCTTATTTCCTTTCATTGTCAGCGAATGAATCTGCTTAGAAATAGATATGCTGACCAAGATATTCATCATTTTAATTAATTTTTTCGTTGAAAAAAATCAGAATTTAATTTTTCTTGGGTCATGTATGTAGATCTTGTTTATATTAAGAATGAAAAAATGATTAAATCGGACTCAAATCCTGCCAGAACTTCAGCCCAACTACCGTGCATGAAGTTAACCTACTCTGCTATGGAGCCATGTCTCCATAAAATATAAACGGTGAGTCCAAATATGAATGTAAAGAGAGGAAACACCAAATGTCTAGAGAGAGAGAGAGAGAGAGAGAGAGAGCTCTCTTATTTCGAAGCATAACCCAACCATTGCGATTTTTAAGTAACAACGGACGCTGTCGTAAAGCCGCAGCCAATCTGCAGCAAATAGCTGCGCAGTCACTCTTGAATGCACCTTTTTCCAATGACAATTAACGTCTTCAATTTATAGACTTTATGAAATCTCCCTTTCCCTCACAGTTTAGACTTTTAGCACGAAATATATCTCTAACAGAGACTCGTGAAATATAGAACGACTGCAACACTATTGCAAACTTGCTGAGCGTGCTGCACTGATGCATAGCGTGATTCAGATGACTGCTAATAATTGTAATTTGTCATTTGTGTCATTTATCATTGGATTCCTTTCAGAAAGAAAAATCTTTAATTTGACGAGAAAAAGCAATTTTTAATGGAACAGCTTCGTGAAACAGCGTTGGAGGTAGGTGGCGGCGGTCAGGAGGAGGGGAGGAAAAGGATATCGGGTTTGAATTACTGCGGGACGGATCTTCAACATCAGGTGATTGGCACTACTCATCGCTAGGGAGGTACAAAACAATTCAAATCTGCGCCGTAAAGGTTGTTTATTATTCCTAAATGGAAGTTAACTTCATCTGACTCTGTCACATTCACTAATCCCCTATTGGGTTGAGGTTTCTTTGATCAGCAGTGCGAGCGCTTTCGCTGGAGTGAAGCAGTCTCCAGCAGTTTGCGTCAGGACATTCCGCTCCTCTGCCTTGCATCGACCTTCACCGCACCGCATCGGATGCCATTTTGAAATTCAATTGCGCTTGGTCGATTGGTCGATTGGCTCACGCTTCCTGACTCATCCTTCATGGTTGCAACTCGCCCGCAGTGACTATTTTATCTAATTCATCATCATCATTAGTCAAGAATCCTAAGATTGGTTTGAAGCGGCTCTCCATTCCCCTCTCCTATCCGCTAACCTTTTCATAGCGACGTTTTTATTCTCTTTTACATCCTTGATAACCTCTCCTATGTAACTCATTCGGGGCCATCCCTTGCCCTTCTCCTCTTCCGCCTGTCCTTCTACGATTTTTTTCATAAGGCCGTCATGTCTCATAATGTGGCCAACTATGTTATCCCGTCGTCTGCTTAAGGTTTTTAGATGACATTTTAGAAGACTTTTCTCCCACTCTTCTTAGCACTTTCTTGTTACTTGCATGGTCGATCCATTTTATTCTTCATCGATTCTTCGGTAGCTCGAATTTCTCCACTCATAACTTCTCTGCTGCTCTAAAAAAAGCCTCGCTTCCATAAAGAAAAATGCTCCATATGTAGAATCTGAAGAATTGTTTCCTTACCACAATGCTTCTATTCTCAGCTGCAAGAAGATTCTTCTTTTTGTAGAAAGCTCTCTTCGCCTGCGATATTTTACTAATTATTTCTTGCTTCGTCCATTGTTGGTAATTCGGCTTCCCAGGTAAGAAAACTCTTTCGCCTCTTCAAGTTTATGCTTCCTGAGGTTAATATTTGTCTTTGCCTCCTCTCATTTGCTGTATACTAATATCTTGGTCTTCTTTTTGTTGATTTTTAGCTGGTATCAGGTCATTGCCTTTTCAATATATGTCAAAATCTTCTTTAAATCCTTCTCTGTCTCTGCTGTGAGTACTAGGTCGTCAGCAAATCGCAGGATACTATTTTTTCTCCGTGCATATTAACACCCAAAGCCTACTATTTAATTTCATCGATGGCTTTCTCGATGTAAGCATAAAAAATATCGCGGAAAGTGCAAACCCTTCTCTCACTCCCTTTCCTTTGCTTCTGCACAGTTGGGACCACATTTGACCAAAGCTACTTGGTTTTTAAACTAAACTGTGGACAATATTGCGATCGCTATAGAGAACTCCGATTTCTTTCAGAATTCTGATCATTGAATTCCATGCTACGTTATCAAATGCCTTCTCTAAATCGAAAAAAATGTTATGATAGTCGATTTACTCTTCTCCATTCTCTTCTCTATGAGCAGTCTAAGAGCCAAAATCGCCTCTCTTGTGCCCTTGATTTCCCTTAACTCAGAAGAATACGTGGATGATGACCAATTCGGTCCTCATCCAGGTATTCTTCTGCCCTTCGTTCTATTCTCCTGTAAATGATTCTTGTCAGAATCTTCGTCGCATGTGTCGTCTTGCTGATGATCCTAAAATCTTCGCACTTCTCTGTTCTCTTCTTTATGGATATGAGTACGATATGCTCTTCTCGAAGTCACTAGGCTAATTTCCAGTTGAGTACATATAGTAGATAGCTTTATAGAGTTGAGTTAAGACCTTTTGTTTTGCATTTTTGATTAGCTCTCCTGGAATATCATCTATTCCTGGGGCCTTATTTCGCAGGTCTAGTATTGCAGCGTCAAATTCCGAACTTAAGATGCTCGCTCCCATGTCATCCTTTCCTACTTCACTTTCCTCTTCGATAATTTTTAAGCTATGTTTGCTTCCGTTGTATAATTCCTCCAGGTATTCCTTCCCTCTCTGGGCTTTGCCTTCGTTTTCGCTGAAAATACTTCCATACTTGTCCCTTTTTTACATCTTGTGCTTCGTTCCTTGAAATAGTTCCTCACTATTCTATTGGCCGCTTCCACTTTCCTCTGTACGAGGTTGTTTTGCACGTCCTCGCGTATGTTACCCATTCACGCTTCTCTAGTTTTCCCCACTTTGCGGCAAACCTCGTACCTTTGTCTCTTGTAGTAAGTCTGTCCTTCCTCAGTATTCGCATTCTTATAATTTCTCCGTTCTTCAATGAGGTCGAGGACTTCATCCGTGATTCCATGGCTTTTCCTCAACACATTTTCTTCTCCCTAGAACTTCTTTAGCGGCCTTCCCAAGTCCACTTTTGATATTTGTTCAGTTATTCTCCACTGATTTCTCACACTGATCTAATCCTATCTTCCTCTCCACTACCTTTTGAAAGGCATGTTGATTTTTTGGCTCCTTTACTTTCTCTAATTGCCATGAGTTCTTCTCTGATTTCTTTAATTCCTTAAATTTCAAATGGCATTTAATAAACTCTAGATTATGATCAATGTCGATATATGCATCAGGGCAGCTTTTGCAGTCCTTTTATCTGGTACGTAAACCTCTGCGTCACTAAAATATAGTCTGGTTGAAATCTTCTTTTGTCTCCTGGCATGTGAGGCATAATTCTTGACCACCTTCCGTCGCCAAGTCATGGCATCTTCACTGGCTTAATGTATCATTTAGATAGCCTATCTTGCCTGGGAATAGACCTATACCACCTCGGAATGCCACCGCTTTTTGTCCACGAGTGCTTATTCGACAAGTAAACTCGCCTATATCACGGCTAAATCTATATCTAGAGGTTGACCCACCACCCGCAACCCGGCGGACGCACTCGGTGGCTTAAAGCGCAGCCGCGATTTTATCTAATTATGAAGTCAATTATCCTAGGAGGTCGCATCTACCTCGCTAAAGCGACCTCATTCCCAAACGAATCCAAAGCTAAAAAATCCTATTGTTTAATTGAATTGTCAACGTATAGATATTAAAAAAACCTGTATCTCAAAGCTGCGACTTTTTCCAAAGTATCGTCAACGAAGCAAACTTTCCGTTTAAAAGTTGACCACGGTCTAATATGCCTTGACGCACGGTTGGTATATGCCTTGACTTTACTTGACGGTGGTGGCGAAAGTTTGCAGCAAATATTGCGGCTGAGGAGAGGATGAAGTGCGATCGGTCGAATCGAAAGTGTGAATCGTTCTCTCGATACGTTCAGTAACACGGCGGGAAGTAACAATCCAGATGATCACACCACTTTTTCAAAGGGTAACTTTTGGGCAGTGGCGGAATTAAATTTACCATTTTATTCTAAGAAAAGGATTGGATCTGTTTCGCCATTACAATACGTGGTCCGATTTTATGGCAGCGTTGAGGATTACGCCCTCACCCTTGAGTCATGCATCAAAGATACTAGATCACCTTCGAAAGAATAAAACGAAGAGCAAAGGAATTCCTAGATGAGGTCCAATTCGGATTTTGGAAAAGCAAGGGTACAAGAAAAGAAATTTTGGCGCTATGGCAGCTCATAGAATAGAGGATAGCGAAAAACAAACCGATTGTCATTGCATTTGCTAACTTGGAGAAGGCATTTGATAACGCGAAATGGAATTCAATGCTTAGAATAATACAGAAGCAAGAATAGGAAGAAGAGTGACGCAAGAGTGTGCATTATCCCTCGTAATTTTTAAGCTTACATTGAAAAACCATCAATGAAATGAAAGAGACGGCTTTGGGTGTCAATATCCATGGAGAATGAATGAGTATGCTGCAATTTGCTGGCGATATAGCAGTCAGTACTGAGACAAAGACTGATTTGAAGAAGATTTTAACAACTACGGATTGGAAAATGTCCTGATATCAGCTGGAAATCAACAAAAAGAAGACTAATATATTAGTGTGAAACGAAAGGGAGGAGACTATAGGAGGGTAAAAATTAAACTAGGGAAGCTAAAGCTTGAAGAGGTGAAAGAGTTTTGCTACCTAGGAAGCTGAATAACCAAGGATAGGCGAAGCAAAAAAGTAAAATTAGAATAACGCAGGCAAAGTAGAGCTTTCCACAAAAAGAAGAATATCGTTACAGTTGAGAATACAAGCATAGAAGTAAGAAAACAATATATCACGTGCTACTTGTGGAGCATGTTTCTCTATGGAAGTGGGGCTTGTAATTTGAGAGCAGCAGAGAAGTCAAGAGTGAAACAATTCCAAATGTGGTGCTACGGAAGAATGATAAAGCTGAAATGGTGGGAGAAATAGAACTCTTCTAAAACACTTAATGAGATGACGGGACAACATACTTGGCAACATTATGAGGCATGACGGCCTGATGAAAACAATCGTAGAAGGACAGGTGGAAGGAAAGAAGGGCAAGGGACCGCCTCGATTGAGTTTCATAGAACTGGTTATAAAGAATGTAAAAGGGAAGAAATACGTCGCTATGAAAAGGCTAGTGGATAGGAGAGGGAAATGAAGAGCTGCGTCAAACTAATCTTAGGGTTATTGATTAATGATGATGATACTGAGGATAAACGGACTCGAAATTATAGGTTTGTTTTTCGGTATGTTTAAATGTTGTTTATGACTCCCAAATGAAATTGAATGGAACCTCGCAATATCCGCAAAGCTAGTAGTCCTTCATCTACGTAAGAAAACGGTATGCATGAATTTTCATTGAGATTTCCGCTGCGGTGGTTAGAAAATACGAAATATACATTTATATACTTTAAAATGTTTATTTGCATAATTTTTAATATCATTTTCATCCTCATATCGAAGACCAGTAGCTGCTATTGCGTTACGAGCGTTAAGAATTCCTCCAAGGTAGTGTGCTTCTGTAGAAGAAGGAAAGGGTGCGGGGTTAAATTTCCTAAATGCGGAGTTACATCGTTGGGATCCGCGCTCTTCTACTGGATAGGTGGTGGGGAATTTGGGAGTGCCACTTACCTCACCCTCTGCTCCATTCTACCTTCCCCCTCCCCCATTTACTAGCGATCGCGTTGCCCAGGGCTGAAAACGAAACGGAAGGCAAGGCCAGTGGACCTTCAACTGTTCCCTACCTGTAAGCAATATGTATAACAAACGAATATAATCCTATTCAAGGAATTGGTCTTGAATTCCACACAAGAAGCAGAAACGAGTCGGCTCTATGATTGGTTGTACTGCGATTTTAAGCATGACTTACGTTTCGCACCAGTGGGAGTGCGCCCGTGAATGTACGGTTTAAATATACATGAATTGCCATGATAAAAAAATTCCCTGGACCGCGAATCAAACCGCAAACTTTGGCATTCGAGCCACTGCGCTGATCACTACGCTATCTGGGTCCCTTATTTCCCAACGCAATTGTACCGAGGTGGCTTCGAAATATTACACCTACGATTTATGCAGTTTTTATGAACTCGCAAAGACTCGAGCTATTTTTCATTTCACCGGCCTCGGCATTCAATTTTCTTTTCCACTCAGCCTTTGAACATAATCGAAACCATTGGGTAACTCTATCACCGATCTACTCTATATGTGGGGTTGAAACCCAACTGATCACGGTTAGTTTCGAACATTTAAGTTTTCTACCTGGGAGTAACGTTTCTTTTCGGGTTAAAAATAAGCTCCGAGATGAATACCGTTTTGTACCGGGACAGGCTTTAAATTTTCGTTTTGTTCCTGGTCGAACCGACAAATTATGTCCATTTCATAATAAGGGGTGTTAAAACACTGTCGACAGTTTAAGGAACTCCAAGGAAAATGATGAAAGAGGATATGTCCATAGAATTAGCTCCATGGAGAAAATTAATATTTTGTAGTGTTTGAAGAACTGAATATCTAGACGTAAGTATTGGGAAAATACCACTGGTACATCGCTCGTTTAAACGACTTTTTGTCCAAGTTACCCGGAGAAAACTCGAAGTTATTCATTAGTTGGGTTCTTTGCTTGGAAATTTTTCTCGAGTAAGCGGCTGCCCCCAATGTGAGGAAACAACAGGAATGCATTATTCTATTCGTTTTGTCTCTATCGATATCGCTGGCGCTTGGGAGTGCTTCACTGTAGACACTTCTGACATTCGATATACTGGGCGCCCTCCCTGCCGCACCCAACCCTTACACACCTAACCCTCCCACGCCCAGCCTCGAATAAGCCGCGCTCGAGCGGCACCATTCAGTCTGACCTTGAATCCGACGGACGGTGAGCGCGGCAGGTAGTAATCGTCGAGGTGGGCGTCGAGCAGGAGCGTGAGGCCTCCGGAGACGCCGGGTGCAGCGCCTCGTCGCGGCACCTCCCCACGCTGCGGATTTCCGTTGTCTGGGTAGCCCGTTTCCGGGGTCCACACGTTCACCATTTCGCTTTCCGTGCCTTCTTCCACTCTGCAAGCAAAACTCGTAATTAAGTGGAATGGATGCAAGGATGGCCCCTCCTGCATGGAGCAAATGATAACAGTGATTTGGCAAATACTTTAATTTTGTGACTCAGGTGATATGGAAATTCGGTAATGTAAGAAGTCTAATCTGGAATCATAAGCTAGGAGTATTTTTGTAGTGGGGCTTGGAGAAGATAAATCAATTGAGTTTTGTCTACGAAAAACGGAATTATTAATGGACTAGCAGGACACTCGGAGTTGCTCGGGAAGGATAGTACCCAGAGAAGTGGGAAACTTGGAACGTGGAATACATGATAACATGGCAGGAATTTTAGGTAAAGGAAAAAAAGCAGGTATGATGAATGTTTACATATGTAAAAGCAAAAATTGAAAAAAAAACGATTTCTGTGTATCGCGCACGGAATCAGCTTATACAATTACCCAGATTCACAGCATTGATTGTTATGTGTATCCGTCCCAAAGACCAAAAACCTCCCTTGAACGGATATCCCAGCAAAAAGGTTTGTACTGCAAGGATTAATAGCCATGCATAGAATCGTTTGAGTTATGTTTTCCCTTTGATCGTGTTAAGAGGTGTGATTCCCATTCGCATGTGGTGGCACGATTGCCATTCGCATGTGGTGGCAGGATTGCCATTCACATGTGGTGGCAGGATTCCCGTTCGCATGTGGTGGCATGATTGCCATTCACATGTGGTGGCAGGATTCCCGTTCGCATGTGGTGGCATGATTGCCATTCTCATGTGGTGGCAGGATTGCCATTCGCGTGTGGTGGCGTGATTGCCATTCGCATGTGGTGGCAGGATTGCCATTTGCATGTGGTGGCATGATTGCCATTCGCATGTGGTGGCAGGATTCCCATTCGCGTGTGGTGGCATGATTGCCATTCGCATGTGGTGGCAGGATTGCCATTTGCATGTGGTGGCAGGATTCCCATTCGCACGTGGTGGCAGGATTGCCATTCGCATGTGGTGGCAGGATTGCCATTCGCATGTGGTGGCAGGAATACCATTCACATGTGGTGGCAGGATTTTCATTCGCATGTGTTGGCAGGATTGCCATTCGCAGAAGTTGTATGATGTAACGTCAGAAATGGCTATGAGTAAAGTATGCGTTGGTCGCCACCGAAATTATCACAACGGGGTTTGCTAGTATGCGATGCACCTATGTACCAAATTTGGTTGCTATCCGTGCAGCCTTATGGAAACGTATTGCGGACAGACAAACAGACATCCTCTTTTGTACATGTTGTATATACGTGTTAACTTGAAGTGGGAGCAGAGGTATTATCGTGCTTTGAAACCGTGAATTGGCTTAAAGCGTCAATCACTCGTTTAAAAAAAATGGAATTATTATGAATGATGAATTGAAGCTATGCGCTTTAAACTTTCTCTGTTAGTCCCACTAAATGCTTGAGTGTCCAAATAAATATGAACTATTTTCTGTTTTCCGCTATTTTCGATAGCCGCAGGCCACCTAACCCTGATTTAGGTGATAGTCATGCATGTAAGTATGTCGGTAATGATCATGAAATCTGGTGGCGTTCGAGTTATGCTCATTACGAATCGATAAAATCTTCATTGAACATTTTTAATGAAATAAAAAGAATCATGACAACAATTTTAAAGGGAAGAAAATCACTAAAAGTTCATTTTGAATCAAATAAAAAGATGTAATTGTTTTTCAAGACTTGCAGCTGTTAAATTTTTTAAGCTCTGCGGAAGGTGATTGTATGCAAAGGAGCTCAAATATTTACTACTAATACTGTTTGCATTATGAACGTTGTGGAGTTGAGGAATAGTGAAGAAATGACGGCGAAGCAGCGTGAATGATTGCCTGCAACCGGGATACTGCCAAACACTGTTGATCTCTTTCAGATCCAGGGGAGAGCGAGTCGCAGTGACCACAAATGTGCTTCCAAGTTTACTCCTTAGTTTAAGGTTGCGATGGAAAACGCAATGAAATTAATGTTAAATAATATCAATATACACCCGATGGTCTTGCTAACTGAAATTATTGTGGTATGACTCCGAGAAGAAGTTTTCATGCCCTTTGGACTGTGGTTTCTTTTGCACGATGAATCTTTCAACGAAATGCCTTCGACATTTTTCATAATCTGGCTCAGTAATAGTATCCATGGACATGAATAGAGTCGAAATGGAATGGTTAGAAGTGAAAGTGTGTCAAAAGAGGCCGTATGCTATGCCGTAGGTGAGAGTTGACTTGAACCATTTCGCATTGTGAGGCGAGGATCCACATTGTGTGTAATGCCTGTCGTTCATTCATGGAGGACTGATTGTTTGAAGGGGATATTATGGGCTGCTAGTCTACTCTTAATAATGAGTCGTCCTTCGAGAGGGAATTGCATGCATACAGCCCGATCGCAGCCGCGGGCGCAGTGGTAGCCGTCGTCGGTGGAGTTCGCCCCCAGCAATTTTCTGCACACGCATCTTCTAATTGACTCGCCTTGGGCGTGTTCATCAACCTCCGGAGAGCACATTGTTTCGGAGCGCCCCCCTCATCCCCCCCTTTCCGTGTCTTTTGGCCGAGATTCGGCACTCGACGGCATCGAGAAGGCGGAATGTGCGGCCCATGTGGTCGGCTGTGTGGGCCAATGTGGGCCTGATCCGGGAACGCAGTTTCATCTTTCATCACGGAATATGCATAGGGAAGTCGGTTAACAATGAGAGAAAGTTTTGGTTCATTATGATATTTACTCCTTTATTATAGACTTAGCACAGCAAAAATTTCCACCCTCCCTAATATCTCCCAATTTTTAATACTGGTATATTTAAATGACTGGCTTCCTGACACCTGGGAAATGTAGCATAAAGCCCAATTTCATTAGATGGGAACAGCCGGTGAAGCAGGCTATTTCCTTAAGCAAACCTTTTTCGTGTTAAGGATTTCTACCGCCTTGTCTCGTTCACTCGAAATCCAAGCAGGGGAACAAAGCATCGTAAAATTCGACTTTTGCTTTTGGCGAGCCATATTATATTTGGCGAACTGTATTATATTCGGTGAGCTATATTATATTTGACGAGCTATATCATGTTTGGCAATGACTATGTGGGCAAACAAGCCCATTCCTCTTTGGGCTGCCTTCCTTAAGTGGCAGTTGATTCTTTCGTCGTATAGAGTTCAAGACAATGTTGACTCGCTTACCTGCGCTTAATTCTCAGGTCCAAGGCGGCGAGTAGGATTAGGAGGCGTGTTAGCGTTTGAGACGGCTTTGTGCCTGTTGTGAGCGAATGTATTTGACTGTACTGTATGTATGGACTATAAAACCTTAAAAATAAAAAAATATAACTTTCCCTGAAATCTATCCATCAATATTTACGTTGAAACTATTTGTGATGATATTATTATGCATCAAAAATTAACTTGTATATTCTTGTAGGTGTACATTATATGCGGGAGAAACGCTCTTAGTTACAAAACTAAAAAATTGAGTTTGAGGGAACATGTCCACAATGGATTGGGAAGAAAAAGTTCGTTCAATGGAATTAGGCTCAACAATGTGGAAGTTAATATTCGAAAATGAAAAGGAGACTTAGTTGACTTCCACTGATTTATTTCGTCCGTACGACATGTTTCTAACCATAGAGGTTATTATCAAGTACAAGCCTCTGTCTATGACCTCTATGGTTCGAAGCATGCCGTATGGACGAAATAAATCGGTGGAAATCAACGAAGTCTCCTTTTCATTATCGAAGAAAAAAGTTACCCATTTCATAAAATAGATATATCGTATGACTAGGGATCTCGCCAAATGGCAGCATTTCCAGTTGACCTTTTAAAAGTGTAGTTGAATGTGATACAACGCGGTCACTATCCATCGCAAAGGGGCGGAAGAAGGGGTTTTGGTAGAGGAGGAAAGGTGTAGCGGATGCGCCGTGGTCATGTAGGAGAGGGGCCGTTGAGTGCAGAAAGTGTGGGCAAGTGAGGGTTGGGATTGCTGGGAAAGTGCGGTCGGCGTGAACTTAAAGTAGAGCCTGGAAAGGCTAGCCGCTTATTATGATCATGTGACGATCATCAAGACGGTCGAAGAAAACTATTATCAGATCACGCGCATGGAATATGAGGGAGCAATGGTCACACTAAGGGCCGGTTTTATAATGTCTGGTTAAACTGGAGTTTAAGCTAAGCGTCGGTTAAGTCCCAGAATTCTGTTTTATAATCGATGGTTAAGCCAAATCTGAGCGTTAAAGTGGTAGTCAAGCTAAACCATGGATTTCCCTCGGGTAAAAAGTTAACGTGAAGTTTAAATTGTTGAAAATGGCGGATGTTTTGAAATGCTGAAGAACCCTACGATAATACACGGAAGAAATAATCGACCAAGCGCAGCATCCTCCGTTTTTATCCGTATCTACGATATCAGCAATCAATTTCCAATATTTTTAGCACCACAATAGCAATGTAATAAGTGAAATATTTCCATAAGACCGGTGATATATCCGGAACGGACCACTATTCTACGGTATTCGCTACGAAATCCTTACAAACATCTCAAGTTTGATAATAATCACCATCCAATAAATAATATTGTCTATTCTATGGACTGCAGTCGGAGATCGTGTGCTAAACCCCTGAAAATGTTGAAGTTATGCAATATTTGTGCCGGCGTAGGAGTTTGTTATGATTTGTGCCAGCCAAGTGAGTTGATGAAAAATACTAGAATTACATATCGGAGGGAAGGAAGGAGGTGTAACAGGAGTGTAGGTATCTGTTATTACCTGGTTTTGCTGACTTCATCAACGATTTCAAAATGTGTCGGTGTTTACAAAGACAGTTTGAATTAGAAGAACAGCCAAGTTTCGTATTTGGCAATCGAAAGAGAGAAAAAGATCGTATCTACTGATTGCATTCTGATTTACTAGCATGTGATGTCACTATAGAATTCATAATTACTTCTGAGGATATATGTTATGAGGTGAAAGTATTTTCGTATTTCCTTTTCCAAAGGATGTTTGTCAAAGTACTACTATAAAAATTGTAGGTAAGTCCATTAACAATATTTGGTGTACGGCTTGGTATTTCTTGGAGATAAATATATAGGAATAAGTGAGGCAAGTGAAATATTGCGTGAAAAAGAAAGTATTTAGCACGTTTCGTACGTAATGTATACAAGATACTGTTTGAGTTTTCTTTGGAAGCTGAGAAAGGCAAATTGATACAACCAATACAGCTCGTGTGGGTAAAAAAGTAAAAATGACTGATTTGCTCATAAAATGGTATGATATATCAATGAATTTGTGAGGCAAATGAGCCTTTGGAGTGTGGAAGTTTACTAATTATTGTACGTTTTGTGACTAAAGTAATGACCTCTTATCCTTTTGATAGAAAAAGATTTGGAAAGGCACCTTAAGCAAGAAAAGTCTTCTCTTCTCTGAGCGTTCTAATGTGTAGCCTTCAACGGAAAAAATTGCGACTTTATTGCTTAAGTGCTGTTCGTAGCCAAACACAGGTTATGTACTATTAAAACCTCCTAGCAAATTATCTACCATCGAAAGTAGCTGCAGAGCTATAGAATCAGTGGTGCATCTGCCATCAAAAGTAGCTTCAGAGCCATAGAATCAGTGTTGCCCATCTAGATATCTCATGTTAAAATATAAGAGTGCCAATTTGGTTACCAATACTTATCTTATTTCAGGCTTGAATGTTTTAATATGGTGAAAATAAACAATTCGATACTTATCCTGAAAAAGTTTAATTTTATTCCATACATTTGAGCCTTAATTCAAGAGAATTTGGACCCTTGTACCTGAAGACTCATGGAAAATATGGAATATATGATATCAAAGCCAGATCAATCAAATAAATATTATTTTAACGTTCTTAAGCATTGTCTGCTAAGGGAATATATTTATTGAGGTTCTCAAGCATTTTCTGCTAAGGGAATGTTTGAAACAATCAGAGTCAGTTATATTTCTTACAATATTGAGCCAGCTGGGCTACTCTTGCTTGCTATTGGGGAAAGCTGTTGTCTGTGTACATATGTATTTGCTCATGAGGATGAATTTACAGGAAATGACTGCATTCACCACCATTCCATTCATTATTTTCTATGCTTATCAGTGACCACTGAAATTTTTTCATCGATAAGCTCTTTCAAAGTACCTTGTATGATATTGAGCAAGATATGGTGGAAGTTAGTAAAATAAAACATTGCAGTATTTCCACTGATTTTTATTATAATAAAATCAGTGGAAGTATTGCAATGTCTAATTTTACTAATGACTCTATCAAAGTCTTAAGTGGGATCCTTGGTATGGTTTCTTCCTAAAATATTAACCCTTACTACTACTTGTCGACGTTTAATTAACTAATATGTTTAATAAGTCTTCAAAGGATAAGTGAAGACATATTCCTATAACAGCCAATTTACATCACATATCTGGTACACTCGTTAGTTTCTTGGGATTTCAAACCCATACGTAGCTTTTATTAATTTTTTCATGCTCCATCCATTGAACTGTCACTAATGAGTACATACGTTCAAAAAATCGATTAGGTATAACATCATCAACACTTATAATCATGCATGACTTGATATCTCATTCCATTCCTTACTGTTATAAGTGATTTACTCATTAAGGTTGACATATTTCTTAGTAACATACATGGTTATTCCATTTATTCCAGAACCATTGTCTCCCTGCCCTTGCTTGTTACTCAAAATCCTTACCTTAATCCCTGTTGTTGGCATTTCAAGCTTGATGAACACTTCACATTCATCTCCTGCATTAATTCCCTTGCCTCATTTATCTCGTCTAGCACTTCCTACTTCCTTTTCCTCTGTCAATCTTATCTATACATTCCTGTATCTATACATTCTTATCCTCCTTCTGGGTCAAAAATACCAGTTCCATAGCAAACCTTACTCCATATATCTTAACCAGACTTCTATTTGCACTTTGGTCCTGTGATTTTCCCATTCTCCTCTTTTTATTTATTCCAAGGATTATCTCTGTCTCATCTGTCTCGCTGCGATCTGCATCACTAAAGATATATTTTAACATGCATAGCTGCAACGTATGTAATGAGAAACAGTCTATGTTCATGTCACATAGGCAAATTTTCTTAATAGATTTATGGAAGTGGAGTGGATGTAAGGGAAATTGCTTCTATGATCACTTCATAAATAGAACATGGTACGGTAAAATTCTGTGAGGAAGTCATACTATTGCATTTATGATAGTGGAAGCACATACATTAATTATAAGTGAGTGATGTCAGTGTGGTGCATTCAGAGATGACTTGGTACAGCAATCAAAAGGATTACCCCAGAAGTAGGTAGTAAAAAAAATTACTTACTGTGACTACATGTAACAACATAATTCTATTGAAAACTCATATCCCAAAAGACAGTTGCAATGAAGGAGTCATCATGATGGAGTCCTTATGCTTTGCATTTGATACAAATAAATTCTTTAAATGCTGTATAAATAACTGTATCTTTGTACCGTGACGGATCCATGGAGGGGGGGGGGGCTAAGGAGGGTATCCAATTTACTCCCCTTGGGTATCCACTTTACACTAGATAGAATGGTGGTTTATTTCCGACTCCCACTACAGCTGGAATTTTAACCTCACCTAGCCCACCCCCTTGTCCCTATCCTGGATCCACTACTGTCTTTGTATAATTTAGTAATCTGCTAAATATTTAAAACATGTTCAATGAGAGCTTCATATTTTGTGGGCTGAGAATAAAAGAAAATATCTATCACATATATAGTATAGTATTCATAAACACCACTGAGAGTTGAAAATTAATGCTTTCATTCTGATTAGATATGTTTTTTGACTGATTTTTTATAAATTGAACCCAGAAACTTTAATATCTTTGCACCCCATCTCTTTCCCTTGAATCTTAAATACAACACAAGCCTTTGCTGTTGATTAGATATGAAGTTAGTTATGTTAGCACTTAAAACTTATTCTTACACAAGGTTTGCAAAAATAGTATTAACATAAAGAATAGATCCCCCATCCCAAGCTATGAGCCAAAAAGAGTTGCAATATTTGTTACAGATGCATATTTTTATAACAACATGCAGCCTACTTGTAAAGTATGAAAGGTTTGCTGCAAACTGTACATTTATTTAATAATTGGATAGCAGGAGCCCTTGAAGTAACTGTGGTAGGGTTATGCATAAGTTATTCAAACTTTATTCATTCTTCTCTAATTATAATTTTTGACTGTAAAGCTATGTTCATAATCAGTGATTTCTGAACATCCATTCAATTTAAAATGGCAATGAATACATTCTCAATGGCATTACCATAAAGACTCACAGTCATCCCTATTACAATATCAACTACACTATTGACAGCCAGTATCAAAATATGTTTCACTTTATACTTCAATGGTAAGGGCTACTTGGTGTCATGCAATAGATTTTGGTATCTCTAATGAAGAAATTTAAACTTAGTTCTGTCCCTTATTGAAAATTTATTTGCCAGAGATTATGGATTTCATGAAACATATTGCTTCTTAACAGTATATGTATATATATATAATCATAAAAAAGATGAGATAATTTAAAGTTATGAAATATCTGCTGCTAGCTGACAATTATATGGCTCAATTCTTTTCGTGTCTGTAACACGAGTGGCACATGGCTGAATATACCTCCTCATTGTGAAAATTTTAATAAAACTGAAAATGCTCTATAAAAACTCAAAAATCATCAAAGGAATTACCATGAATTGATCATAACAATGACATCATTGTGACAGAAGCCTCGTTATCGTTTTAATGAACACTGATGAATTTTTCTATTAGACGGTGGTTGGTTATAAATTCTGTTATTTAAATTATAGCCATGGTGAGTACTTTGAAAACGGGAAAGGCTTTGATTATTCACAACTTGCAGGCTGTTCCTAATTCCGTAGGGAACGCAGAGATGATAATAAATTAGCGTAACGGCCATACTAACGCTAAGAAGATATATCTTACTGCAAAAGTATGATTAAAATTTATCGTCATTATGATTAAATTGTAGCCTCAAAATGTTCCTAAAATCGCTCTGGTGGCGTACTCAATAGAAAGCCATTTCAATTGGTTTCACAATACAAATGAGAATCTTCGTTCTCGAATAATAAGCACAAACAAGGTTAATCTACCACTATTTCTTGCAAAGGGACTCCACCTTGATTCAATCCATTAACAAATAGTAATTCATTATCTCCGTGTAATTTATGGTTTACACAATTAACACTTGTACATGCCAAATATTCACAGATCGAGGCAAGTATTTTTATTTTAACGACACACTGATGATTGACCATAAGATCGTCAACGATTAAAACCGAAAATATTGGCGTCATCTTCGTTTTCAAAGCTAACCATCACTTCAAAACAAACGTAAACAATTCTTTCACCACTCTCCAACTCGATTTTTTTCAATTTTGACTTTCGTCTGTTTCACTTTTCGCGATCAATTGTTGGTATGAGAATTACAGTAGCTGCGCTTTCCTCTCGTTAAAGTTCCCATCAGCCAACCGGCGGTAGGATTTGCTTTATAAAACACAACCTCTCGTTAAACTCCACGTTACCGTAATCTCCACGTCAACTTAACGTGAGGTTTAACCAGACATTATAAAACCGGCCCTAATAGTCGGTGCTAGAAATAAGGGCCAATGTTTTCTGCACGTCAAACGTGTATCCGTAGCTACAGACTACATGTTCATCAAGGCAGTGATTCGGAAACTAGCCCGGAGCAAATGGGAGATGGGATGTGCGGAAGTGATTGCGGTGGTTGGGTAGGGAAATTGACTCGAAAGCCAAGTCCAAACCCTTGTTGGTTTCCATCCGTGCTATACTTATAAACGGAACGAATGAATAATATGAAGACAACGAGCTTAACTCGGCATCGGAACGGGAGTGGAGTCAAAACCGCTGCGAATTGAAACTTAACTAACTTAAATCTGGGTTAAAATGTTGAAGTTGACTACTTTGGCTGTAACCCTTTCACTATTGATTCGTACGTGTGGACAGTGACTGCTAAGGGAGATCGAAAAATGGAGGACATGGTGGATCTCGATTCAATCTATTTAGTCTTGTTCACCTCTCTAAATTAACTGCTGCAGCATTTAATCTCGAGCTATTGCAGTATACTTAAATGCGCAACTCGTTTTAGTGTGACTACAATGTACTGTGACGAGATCACGGATTGTCCGAGAGCGTGGCTGATCTTGATTCGATCTATTAGCGAAGTTGAATCTATTCTCTTTGGACGCGGAAGGAATCGCTGGTTACGAATGTATTTTATTTATTTGTTTTAATAGTTGATTGTTCACCCGGCAGGAAAAACATATTACAGAGTAAACTTTTGGACTTTTGTATCCTCTAATCATTGTCAGCAGTCAATACCGGCCGAGCATAACAAACGAAAGACCCAACTAAATAATAATAGTAATAATAGAATAATTTAGTATGAAGTGGTACAAGCGTATTTCTAAGCCAAAAATTGAGTTATATGTATCAAAGATAAAATTTGCCATGAAAACATCATTTGACTTAGCCGAGAGAGCCAAATGATTTTTCAATGGCGTATTTCATCCTTATTTTATTAAAGTTAGCACCCGTGTGCGTGACTGCGTACAAAGCTGCTTGTTTGATTCAATGCTTTCCAAAAATTCAGTGTATTTTCTCAGAGACGTGAGGAGATGAAAATATTGATCCTTTTCCCCGTCTTGTTAATTTGTCGACCCCTGCAATCTCGAGACGTATTGGCGCTCTTGAGACGCATCTGTGTCAATGAAAGCTTCGAGATTTCGCAATTGAGCGACTACTGTCGCAGTCGATGTCGACATGTTGTGAAACTGGCTTAAGACATGAATCACGCTCTTTAAATATTACGAAAACCCGAAGTTTTGGTCGAAAAGAAACAGTTCGAAGATAAAAGTCGAGTCGCAACCGGCGCGCAATATACACTGTGTGTGGTTTCATTTAGAGCCTAAAGAAGATGCATTGCCACTGCTCAACCGATCGTATTTAGTCTTTTTCTGGTTTGAAACTAGCTTAAAACTTATGCTGCCAACTTTAAATTTTCAGGGTATAAAGTGTGCGCCTTTCCAATGACCCACAATAGGGGTGTTAACCTCAAACGAAAATACCCATTTAAGTAGATGATAACGGTGAGTTTTGGCTGGTAATTCATATTGGTGAAAAAATTTCTGCAATAGGTGCATTACATTTTCTTCAGTGCTCCGTTGAAATTTGTGCGCTTTTGAAACGGCCAGTTTCGGCGGGAAGTCAGGCTCGAATGGCTCTGACGTCACACACATCTACTTCGCTGACTGCACGCTTTCGGTGAACGCCGTTATCCGAGCCGTGCTTGAATTTGTGGATGCCGTGGTGAGAAATGCCTTCGGATTGTGGTTTTGTGATGGCTAATTCTACTACTGTGCCTAAAATGAGTGCTCTGATGCTCATTTTTTATCATGAATAAAAAGAGGTCAGGCAAGAAAAAAATCTAAATACGCAGTAATGACATTTTTAGCGCTCCGGAAATTTGAGGAGTCAAGCATTCAATTTAGGAGTCAATGCATATTAATTATGGTAGCACTGTTAAATATGTAAATCGTACTTATGAGTATATTTTGCATCAAATACTTAATTTTGTCACGATTTACTCAACCTTGGCTTCCATTTTTATTCGAATTATCCCCTAGTAAACGCTGAAATGATTCTCCAGGGGTACATTTCAGATTATATCACAAATCCCTGTCACGCAATGCTCGCTTTTTTTTAGTTTTAAAGGCTTTTGATAATTTATAGCCTATAAAAACTTAGGTAACAAAAGGGAACTAATACCGTAAAATAATCACCTTCGTTCGTCTCAGATTTGTCTGAATCATGATACGGAATGGCAAATTATTGTCAATATATATTTTTGTGAATGTTACTGTAAGGCCCGTTGCACACGCACCGATTTTGGACGTCCGGTAAAATACCGGCCGATATTTTACCGGTGAAGCGCTGCTTGCACACACGCCGGATTTTCACAGGTCAAAAGATAAGTTGCTTGGTTGTTGAGCTGGCGCAGGGGATCCGCAGTGGCATAGGCCGGTGGCAACAGACTTGTTACCAGTGCCGGTGCGCGGTCGGTGAGTGTGCAATCTCCCGTGCCCTTCCATTGTTCACCATTGGAATGTTGACGGCCGTCCAAAATCGGCGTGTGCTATGGGTCTAAGGGTTGAAAACTATTTCTGCGCTGCCAGAAAAGAATACGGCGATTCAGCAGTTTGCTATATCCAACTTAAAAGAGAGCAATATATATACACTATGAAAGGAATAGTTTGTCCTGAGAACAAAATCAGAAGAAACCACAGGAAAAATAATTTTTGTCACTTATTCTTCCGCCATACCCAGAGGAAACAAATTTTACAAATTCATTTGGTTCACAAGGTACTAATTACTTGATGGCATTACATTTTTATACTCACTCCATGTCAAAGCTTGATTTATTGGATCAGGGGGCTTTTGAATTTGAATTTCAAAACATTCAATTATATAATGTGCATTGCTGTAATTGGCTTGAAAAGACAAAGGTAGATCAAATTTGTTATGCTTCGGAAAAAATATTAAATTTTTTAAGCAATGTGAAATAAGAGGTAAAGTTGTGTGGATAGTAGAAGAAACTCGACTTGTCTTACTGATTTGTAATTGGTCTCCTAATCTCTTTAAGTTGTCATTTAATTTAATTTTGATGATGGTGATGAAAATGTCTCTGGTGGCAATCTTAAATATTCCGGAGGGCAAATCAATGACGTACATTGGATCATTAGGTATTCCTAAGTACCTCTTGGGGTAACTTCATTATTAAGTCAGTTATATTATTGTTTTCACCAACTCCAACACTCTCGGCTGAGAATGTGCTCGAGAATATTTCATCAATAAACATTATGTTTGGTCATTGTATGGCAATCTCTGGTGTATTAAATCTAAGACTAAGTTAGCATCAATTAACTTCGGTGTTCATTGAATAGTAGCATAAACATTGTTCTTAATCTATTGTAAATTATTTCCCTTCAAATAACTTAAATTAAAATTGTTTTCGTCCGTTCGACTTATTTTGGAAGACCGCAAGTAAAACAATAAATCACGTTAACTGACGTTGTAATGCTGGAATTTAGTAAAAATTTAACACTAACATTAAAATAATCTTCACAGCAATAATAAGATGTCTTGCCGTTGATGTTTTTGGTCATCTCGCATTGCTGCAGTTAACCATTTCCTTCGCACACGAGAATTAAGAGGCACAGCAATAAAACGTTTTCCCGGATTTCTTATTGTGGTAGAATTACAAAGCGGTAGAAAGCAATATATATACGCCTTCTTCCTAATTTCCTCCATTTTCACCCTCGTTGTTTCTTCTCTGACGCAGGATCACAGGTTTTTCGACGGGGTTGACGGGTTCCGCGAGAAGTTCGCTGTGTGTGACGTCAGCATGCCTTCGGCAACTATCGTGCGCTTTCGGAGCGTTTGAGCCGGCCCTCGGATTCCATACTTTTCGCTTAGCCTTTTTGGGAATAAATTTTTGAATGGAAAAGCACTGAAACTGCCGCCGGTATCCCCTCGGTGTGCACTTACATTTAAGACATTAAAAAAAATTGGTGAACAACCCTATTAAGACTATGTATATCAGTATTTTCTCCAAGATAAAATATTCATATTTGAGGTACAATTAAACATTGATGTGTCTTTTCATATATCCTGAGCATTTCAAAGCAATTTCGAGTCCATTTGCAAGCCAAATGATATTCTTTTCTGGAATTTTCGCATATTCGTTTTGATTGCCAGGGCTGTTGTGTGTGGACCACCAGTGCCTTTGGCAGCATACTCTACCGCGCGTCCCGCTGTCTGTTGAGCACGTGCGCGGGCAGCGTGTTGAAGGCGCAGCACATTCCGTCATCCGTGATCACTTCCCGGAACACGGCTGAGCAGTCCACGGTCTGTCCGCCGAAGCGACAGAGGCGCAGCATGTCCTCACACGAGGGCGAAGCCTGCGGGCGGCATCCATGAGTCACTCTGTTATGTTTTGCACACTCAAACGAGCTTTGTTCCATGAAACTATCTATGTCATCATGAATTAAACCCTTTTAGTGCCAGCCTATTTTTCCTATTAGTATGCTGAAGAATGCCAGGGCTTTTTTTTGGCTAATTTGTAGGCTTGCGCTTAAAAATATACATTAAGACTAATATGCTTTTTGAGAAGCTGTTTTTTTATTTCTTCCCAAAACTTAAGGGTATGTTGAAGCATGTCAGATTCTAAAGATATTACCAAAGCTACATGAAAAACAATGAATAAAAGGAGTGAGTGTAAAGAAACCCAGCCAATAGATCGGCCCGCTGGCACTTGTGGCAGCGCAGGCCGATGGATCGGCCCGCTGGCACTATAAGGGATAAGCTACTTCCACAAAGTTAAGCCTCAAGTGGTTATTATTTAATTAAGATTAATGGGCACTCGCCAAGGTTTTCTCGAGTCTTGGACGGCTTCTCAAGAAGATGTGCCACCGGGCGCGCCTCTTGTTGGCGTCACCCGTTGGCGTCTTCGGATATTTAAGAATCGAGTTGAACCCACCTCTGCATGGCCGCGTAAATATGTCATATATAAGTCAGGAAAATTATTGCATTACAACTTGGCAATGGTTTCAACAACAGGATTTTTATACAGCGAGAGCGCAAGGATCTTAATAGTTCATGTGGATTTTCGCTTTAAGTTTTGCTTAATTTGTCTTTTAATTATTATGCTTTCGATAAAAAATTGTCCCTTTTCTCTCTGGAATGAACCGGTGCACAGTGGGCGGAAATCGGAAAAAGCCGGACAAAATTACAAAATGGCTTTTGTTGAGTTATAGACTTGAAACTTCGCAGGAATACTCAAAAATGATTGAAGTATATGGATATGTACTTTATTTTGCATTGATCTTACCCGTTACTGTGATACAGAGGCTCAAACGTGAGCAAATTTCCATAAAAACTCCCGTCTTCAATTTTCTCTGAAAATCTTCCAAAGTAAGTAGATGGTGAAGTTATGGATGGATTCTTGCGGAATAAAAGACCACATACTCTGTTGGCATAGGGTTTTTTCTTTAATTTCCCGTAATCTTAAAGAACATTAGCGATAAATTCTTTCCGTGCAGTTACAAAATGGCGGATACTGTTTTTCAACAAAGTTTTACATTTAGGTAGGGTTTCAAATGGGTTTTCGGCAAAGTCACGCGGAGTAACTTATATGAGAGCATTTTTTGAAGATTTCTCGAGGTGTTTATGCAGTTATCTTTGAAATAAGTTTGCGTCGCCGGATATCACATTGATTTTTCGATCGCGCGGCAGGGTTCGTCTCCGCGCGACGGGAGTTGGATTGGCTGCGACGAGGTAAGGTTATTGAAGCTGAATGGGTTTTAACGCTCAGCATTCACCGTTTTTATATTTTGCTTCAAGACACCGATTCTCAAATGGCCTATGGTGAAGCCAGTGGAGGTTTTTCAGCCGAGGCAAGTGCACGTTTCATTGAAGTTCATTTCGTTTTCTTTGGATACGATCGAAGACCATGCTTCTATTAAAAGCGTTCAAACCTCGTAAAAGTGAGTTGTTTTCCTGGGACTCATACAAAATTACCTACCAGAAAGATACCAGCTGAGACTCTTACACTTTCTTTACTATCCGATCCCTGACCCCCAGGATTCTACCGCGAAAACGGTCGTTTATGACACCGCGGAGCGGAGCCTTTGACCGTCTTAACGGGGTATTTCCACGGGAACTTCTAGCTTTTTTAAAATGTGTATCATACCCTCAGTTCTACTTTGACTGCGGTGAAGGAAGGTTAAGTTATCTTGAGTGCGCTGAATTTGTGAAAGTGATTTGAATTGGTTTGTGGAGCGTAAAAATGTCAAACTCCCACGTTTCCGGTAAGTATGTTTTTGAATAAATCATTGAAATCTTTTTCAAAATAGTTATTTAGGTGATATTACTAATTTTAACTGAAAAATTTCTTATCATGCCTTTCTAAACTAAAATAAATTAAAACTTAAATTATCAAATGCCACTATTTTGATTCTAATCGATACGATATATCTAATATGTATTCAAAAAATCGTACGTGGCATTTTAGCGTAGACAAACCAACAGAATATTTATCGATATCAGGTTTACGATATTTTACATCTCCTAAGTTATTCATACCCCACACTCTTGCTCCGCATATTTAGCATCTCATGATTCAGCTGTCCGTCAGTATGTTGAAAACTAAAAACAATCGTTTTTCTTGATTTCGAAATGATTATATTTTCCTGTAGGATAATAAATTATATCGGCATTAAGATTAAGAAAATTTACGAAAATAATGTTAGCAATATAAGCATTACCTTTCCGTTAATCATTGTCAATAGTAAAGCATTACCTTTCCGTTGATCATTGTCAATAGTAACCAGAACTTGGTTGTGTAAATTCCAGAGTTGAAATCATTAAGGTCATCCACCTGCCTTTCAATATCATGTCTTTCTGATTTTGTAACTTCTTTTGTCTCTTTTTTCACTTAAAGCGAATGGGATGACAAAATCGTGTCGACGATGGCCGTGGATTTTTCCAGATAGTGTCACCTAAAATTGCAGAGCCTAGATGTTAGATGTGCCTCCGATGCAAGTTAAATTCTTTATCAACAGTTTAGAGATAAATGTTATTAACCAAGGGAAAGTGGAAATAAAACTTCAGTCGGTACCTGTAGCGCCGTTAATCAAACTAAGAGGTACAAGGGAACTCATGACTAGGAATATGTCTGAAGCATACACTTTTTGCCACAGTTGCTTATATTGAGAGTGGCCCGAACTTAGCCTTCCAAACCGTACTTAAAGACTAATGTGCATTTCACCACACATTTTAATTCTTTAGTGGTGGCTAAGCAGGCTATTATTCCCGATGCAGTGTAATTCAGTAGTACTTGAAAGTTTACTTCACATATGGTCTCAGTTATTTTAATTCCTTCGTTATAAGCTGCCTTTTTTGCGTGCGCTATTCTGTCATAGCTGGGATTCAATTCGTGTCCATGGCTCAGAGCTGTCCTACGGAAAGACCGATGTTGACTCTTAGTCAACTCAGAGGCAAAAAGTCAAATCATCAATGACAGTGCCTCTTCGACTGTCATCTCAGTGTAGACCTTTCAACTCGTCCTCCACTTTGAAAGAACTCTGTTGTAGTCCCTGAGTAGGGGTCGTAGTTGTTATTTCTGCAATAAGCTGAGCTGCTGCAGTATCTCCCTTCTCTCTCAAATTCACAGATGCCGCCAGAGCAAGCAGAGCAGTGGTAGTAGTAGTTTTTAAAGTTTGAATTTTTCTTCTACGTGATCTAACACATGAGGTGCGAAATATTTTTTAAGCCGCCCGGGAGTGCCTGGAAAATAAAATATGAATTTTGTAACATAAATCTAAAGGGAGAATTTTATTTAATCAATCAATTTGAGAGGAATAGATTTTTACAAAAATACAATACCAACCGGCTGTCATTGAAGTATCGGGAAAGTGATGCATAACAAATTCTGGAAATATTATGGATTCAGTGAACCAATTTTTGTGTCGACACAAAATTCGTTCATTGTTTTGAGAACTCTCTGCCCACTTAGGTATGGTCAGTAAGTCATTGAGAAATTTCATAGCATAAGGGTCTTGTCTTAAATTCAGCCTCCGCGTTAAATAATGCAGCAAATATTTTTTTCCTGAGTGAGTGATATTTTTCCCAATTTCAAAATTATTTTATAGATATCCAATCATGTAATAATGTGAGGAGACATTTTCTATTGAATGGCGGAAGGAGCCTATGTAAAATTTAAAAATAAACAATAAATTTGTAGACCTTATGGTTATCCAATGTCCTAATGAGCACACGGGAAGAACGTGTGGTAAATGTGTAGCAGACATCGGTAATCTATATGTCAAATTAGAACTGAGGGTATGCTGCACATTTTAAAAAAGCTAGAAGTTCCCGTGGAAATACCCCGTTAAGACGGTCAAAGGCTCCGCTCCGCGGTGTCATAAACGACCGTTTTCGCGGTAGAATCCTGGGGGTCAGGGATCGGATAGTAAAGAAAGTGTAAGAGTCTCAGCTGGTATCTTTCTGGTAGGTAATTTTGTATGAGTCCCAGGAAAACCACTCACTTTTACGAGGTTTGAACGCTTTTAATAGAAGCATGGTCTTCGATCGTATCCAAAGAAAACGAAATGAACTTCAATGAAACGTGCACTTGCCTCGGCTGAAAAACCTCCACTGGCTTCACCATAGGCCATTTGAGAATCGGTGTCTTGAAGCAAAATATAAAAACGGTGAATGCTGAGCGTTAAAACCCATTCAGCTTCAATAACCTTACCTCGTCGCAGCCAATCCAACTCCCGTCGCGCGGAGACGAACCCTGCCGCGCGATCGAAAAATCAATGTGATATCCGGCGACGCAAACTTATTTCAAAGATAACTGCATAAACACCTCGAGAAATCTTCAAAAAATGCTCTCATATAAGTTACTCCGCGTGACTTTGCCGAAAACCCATTTGAAACCCTACCTAAATGTAAAACTTTGTTGAAAAACAGTATCCGCCATTTTGTAACTGCACGGAAAGAATTTATCGCTAATGTTCTTTAAGATTACGGGAAATTAAAGAAAAAACCCTATGCCAACAGAGTATGTGGTCTTTTATTCCGCAAGAATCCATCCATAACTTCACCATCTACTTACTTTGGAAGATTTTCAGAGAAAATTGAAGACGGGAGTTTTTATGGAAATTTGCTCACGTTTGAGCCTCTGTATCACAGTAACGGGTAAGATCAATGCAAAATAAAGTACATATCCATATACTTCAATCATTTTTGAGTATTCCTGCGAAGTTTCAAGTCTATAACTCAACAAAAGCCACTTTGTAATTTTGTCCGGCTTTTTCCGATTTCCGCCCACTGTGCGTTGTGGGTGTTTCACCTTGGTCATGAAGTCTTTCATCTCCTCTCCAGGGATGGGACCAGTGGGCAGATCCATGCCTCCGGAGACGTTGCTGCCCAGCCCCATGAAGGCCGCAAGCAGTTGCGGTGACGGCGGCGGCAAGCTGGACCTGCGGAGCGGACGGCAACAAACAAACGAGGGCTTTGAGAGCGCTGCGAGGTGATAATACTCCTGGGCGTTGCATAAAAACGAGTGAGTTCATCAGCCTTTTTGTACAGGTTATTACGTGGAAAAAAATAGTAATTATCCTAATTGTTCGTGTTGTGCCTTTCATTCATGCAATACTATGCGTATATTGTCTTCCTTTTCTTAATACTATAATAATTGAAATGACATTAATCAGTCCTGTCCACTCCAGATTGTAATAGGTGAATTGGAACCTGATTTCCTCCTTGCTATTCCTCCAATCACATAGCTCATAAAAAGTGGGACAAGGAAATGGTAGATATTACCAATGTGCCTATTGAAATATCCATCTATTTCGTTCGTAACTTCGAAGATTACGTGATATTTTGCAGAATTAACGTGGGTATTTGTTAAAATATTTTCTAAATTTTCTCAAAAACTTTTATCACGGTATGCTGTGTGAGATTTTGCATTTATTGTAAACGAGACGTGAATTAATTTGATTTAAATTTAATGGGATATAGGTCATTTTGTGCTCTCTTCTTGCTTAATTTATGATAAGCGTCTGCTATGGAGAAGTTATTATTTTATTTTGATACAAAAACTCATTCATCTTTTAGAACTCATTCATCGGTTCCCCGATGTATGAGTTCTAAAATATCAATACACTTAGTTTGGTTGATGGAATGTTCATCTCGGGGGCTAGTTTCATAATTTACAGAGGTGTTTAGCCACCTATGAGTTAATTTTACTACTAATGGAAATGGATCGAAGCTTAAGGCTCGCAGCATAATTTAATATATTTAAATTACGTAAGTGGTAATATTTTATGGGCAGTGATTTTTATGTCTTCTACAGGCTCGAGAAAGGACGAATATCGGATACCAATGGTTTTTTTTGATTTGATGAGAATTTCAGTTGTCGGTCATAAAAATTGCGAAGGTTTCCTGGAAATGTGGAGTGTGGTGGAAGAAATAATGGCTATTCAAAATCTAACTAGGTATTTTAAAAGTAGTTTTGTATCGGATATTATATAAGATACTTTCTTGTATGAACGAATATTTCTAACCTCGATCACATCGTGCGTGTAAGTAGCTGGAGGAATTCATCAGCCATTTTGCACAGGTAATAGCGATTTTGTGTTGAATGAGACATGAGTTATATGTGCTTTCTTCCTGCTTACTCTAATCGCAGCTAACAAACACTTAATGTATCAAGTAGAAGTAAGAAGCTTTCAATATCTCTCTAGTTGGCGTCAATGGTTAAATTGTGGCCAAGTCGTTCATTCTGTGTGCATTGAGTCGTAATCTAAAGTCTCTTTCGTCTCATGCTTTGGTGAGTCGTTGAGGCTTGAGATGAAGTCCCGCAAAGCGGCGGTGCCTCGCTCGCGACCTGTCTTTTTCTTTGCCCCCTGCAGATTGCCACCCCTCCCTCCCCTCCCCTCAATGCCTTTTACCACTCAAGCTGTTTGCACAGGTGACGCCAAAAGTTGTACTCCTAATTGAGAATTTCCTGCAGGCTTTTGCTCCTCGCGGCTGTTATCTTTGTCCTCGCCGAAACATTCTGCGCTCCCTCAAATCCCGCTCCCGTGTTTGCACGACGCCCAGCCAAACAAAGGATTAAAACAAAATATTCGGATCGAAATCTGCGGCGAGTACATCGCATGCCGCTCCTACTCTCTTTCCTTTTTCCTTTGGCGCGCATTTTTCCTCTCTCTCTCTCTCTCCCCCCCTCTCTCTCTCCCCCCCCTCGCTCTCTCTCGCTCTCTCCCCCCCTCTCTCTCTCTCCCCCCCTCTCTCTCTCTCCCCCCCCCTCTCTCTCTCTCCCCCCCCCTCTCTCTCTCTCACTCCCTCTCCCCCCCCTCTCTCTCTCTCACTCTCCCCCCCCCCTCTCTCTCTTCCCCTCTCTCTCTCTCCCCCCCCCTCTCTCTCTCTCTCTCACCCGAGTCACACGTGTCCAAGTGCCGCTCCCGTATTACCTCCGTTTTAGTGGGAACTTCGTCGAGTAACTGACGCTGCTAGTGTCAGGAACGTCGGTGAATGTGTCCGCTGCCACCCGCTGTGAAAATCATCGAGATCCGTTCATTTTTGGAGTTTTTGTGGCATTTTTAGTGTTTGCCACAAACCAGCCGCTACCAAAATTTTTCAAAGTCCCCCCATTCCTTGGGGTTGGCTTTCTTCACCAAGTGCTTTTGTGTACCCCTAGTGCCTCACGTTTTACTACCCCCCTGGAAATTTCGTTTTCGTGAGTACATTTTTCCACCAATTATAAGTGTTACAAGTTTTCAGTTCATCGGAGT
Organism: Ischnura elegans; assembly: GCF_921293095.1. Lineage (NCBI taxonomy): Eukaryota > Metazoa > Arthropoda > Insecta > Odonata > Coenagrionidae > Ischnura > Ischnura elegans. The sequence continues at coordinate 111,939,834 of NC_060259.1, read as the reverse complement.
TTGTTTTTGTTATATCGTCAGTTATTACTATAAATCCGTCCTGATCGAGCTTGATCAGTGTTGCGGAGGTTCTCCTTCACCGAAATACATCCTGTGGAAGTGATTCTGTGCCATAGTTTTGTTTATTTTCACATTTTTGTTTTACGCGTTCGCACACGTGGCGAGTGTCGATCGTGTTTTATAAAATACGTTCTTTTTACAAATAAGTGCATTTCTGAGTTCTCCCTCCATTGCAGAATATTAGTGCGCCTTAGTTTTACTGTTTTGTGTTCTTTCTGTCTCGAAATTCGAGATATTAACGTAGTTATTGATCTTTTTCTCTGTTTTTGGCGATCGTCATTTGTTTTTGGTGATTGCCGGCTCCTTATCACCCCTACTTTTACACAGGTATTAGTGTTCCGGGGTGGGTGCCTTATTTACCAGTGTTAACGCGAGGTTTCTGTGTGAATTAGGAGACCCGTGATTCATTTTTCAATTTTTAGTGAGTATTGAGTTCAACCTTATTTCGTGTTTTTTCGTGGCCCCTTATAAGGGGTACTTTTTTCATTCCAAAGTTGTTGCCCCAGTGTTCCTTGTTATTTCCCTCTTAACCGGAGCCCTCTGTGGCTTTCCGGTCCAAAGTTATTCATTTTTAAAAAGTTATCTCAGTTGTTGTGTGGGACTTCGCCGCATCTCTCTCGTTGGCCTGAGGGTCCGCGGTGTCCTTCCTCTGTTATACCACTGTTCACCGGTGCACTGTCTTTGTGTCTGAGATAGTGCATTTTACTCCGGTCCGCTATGGCGAACCGGAAACGTAAGAAGAAGTCGACCTCCACTGGTGATCGCGATGGTCGTGTCTCGCAGACCGGGGGCGATTGTTTGCGATCCTTTTCTCCCTCAGTGACACCAAATGTCCCCGACACCCACCCTCCCCCTTCCAAATTTACGAAATGCTCATCTCCTCCCACGCCACCTCCAACCTCTTGTGCTACCTCTACCAATTCTGTTTCCCAGTCCGAGGATATGCCAAAGCCTTCCGACTCCAGCCCACCATTGCCTCCACCCACTCCCCTTATGGAGGTTAAGATTCAGCCGCCGCTTTCCTGCCCTGCTTCCTCCACTTCAATCACCGAGCCATCTCTTCCTGAGTTGACCCCACCTACGTCCGCCCCAATATCTTACGCTACAGCAGCCTCCAGTGCCAGCGGTTCTTCTACTCATCCCTGCGCTGCAGTTGGTGTTTTTCCCGACAAGCGTAATGCAGTGGTGTGCGAGGCAGCCGAGGGTGTACCTTTGGATTACTACCTTTTGTCACTCTTATCAGTGGTAAACCCTCGTGATATCCTATTCGCATCAAAGATTAGCAACAACAGGATCTGTATCTACCTAAGCAATCTGTCCCAGTGTGAAAGTGTTGTTACTGCTTCCCCTCTGTCCTTCCAGGAAAATTCCTTCAGGTTTCGGAAATATGTTACAGGAGCCACCCGAATTTTCCTTTCTAATGTCCTCCCAGATATTCCCTCCTCGATTCTTCATACCATGCTCTCGAAATATGGGCGCGTGGTGGGATCAATTTCCTGCGTCCGGGCCTCTTGTCGGGATCCTCGTCTGGCCCACGTCTTTGGGTTCAGACGTTTGGCTCACGTCGTGGTGGACGACCTGGCGGACCTCCCTTTTTCGCTACGCGTACCACATGCTGGGACCGATCATTCGGTCTTCCTAAATTTGGACGACATCGTCTGCACCATTTGCCGCAGAACGGGGCACCACCAAGCTCGGTGCCAGATGAATCGTGGGGTTTCTCCCACCTTGGCTCCGGCCGCTGAAGTGGGCGCAGTTCTTCCCACCCTCTTCACAACTACTCTACCGTCCAGTTCCGGCCATCCAGCTTCTCCGCCTACAGTGACTGCGGTGGACAGCAAGAGCTCCTGCCCTGTGTTCGCCGACAGTCATCCTGAACCCCCCCTACCTGATCGACCTTCGCCGTCCCTTATCCCGGGGATCTCGGATTCGTCGGAGACTGCTGTACCGGCTGTTTCTGACGCGGGGGGGGGTTCGGGGGTCTGTCAGGGAAGCTGCCAAAGGATCACCACCGCGGGGTCCCGGCTCACCCCCCGAAGTCGGGGGTGGGAGTGTGGTGGTGGAATCTGGAGATGGCTCATCCTCCAGTGATGACTCCTCCCCTATTGATGACTCTGACGAGGCTGACCAGACTTATGATAGCGATACCTCAGAGGGGGTACTATCAACTATGGTGACTCTGTTGAAGAAGCCTTGCCTTTTCTACCTTGCAAGATAGTTTCTAAAGTCTTAAAGGAAGTAGATGACCAAACTGACATCCCCTCTTATTTACAGAAACATAATATCGATCTTGAGACATTATATAAGACGATCAGGGACGAGTATTATTGTCTCCGTAGGAAAGATAAAGATTCTAAATATGGACTTCTAATATCAGGCCCTCAAGTTGCGTCTTCGTAAGGAGCTTCCCGTTGAAAGAGACGCTAAATTTTTATTCACTTTAAAAGACTCTGTTTCCTAAAATTTCTGATACACTAAATTTTTATTCTCTCTAAATTGACCTTTCTTTTTGCTATTGAACAAACCCAAGTAATTTCAGTTTTAATCCATCAATAATATTTACCTGTATTCCATTCAATGTAATCACTCTAATTTCTGCATTCCGGTTCCAGATCTTTTAATTACCTACTCTACATTTATTTATTTATTAATGTATGTGTCCATACCATTCTATGTATATCAACCTGTGCTGAGTCCGTGATGCACCCGGAGGCTGGGATACTACATCGGTGGAAGATGGGAGATCCTTTCCACAACTGCAGCCTCCTGACTTGACATAAAATCCTGGCATACAATCTATCTGGACTCGTTTATAAATATGACGAACTGGCCTACGTGCCAATATAATGTTTTTAAAAACTACCTCCTGTAAAACCTTGTCCCGGGGGAAGAGTGGGCCGGATTGTGGCCTAATCCGGGGCAAGTAAAATAAATAGCTAAGTCAAGTCAAGTCAAGTCTCTCTCTCTCCCCCCCCTCTCTCTCTCTCACTCTCTCCCCCCCCCTCTCTCTCTCTCACTCTCTCTCCCCCCCCCCTCTCTCTCTCTCTCACTCTCTCTCCCCCCCCTCTCTCTCCCCCCCCCCTCTCTCTCTCTCCCCCCCTCTCTCTCTCTCTCTCTCTCCCCCCCCCTCTCTCTCTCTCCCCCTCTCTCTCTCTCCCTCCCTCCCTCTCTCTCTCTCTCCCTCCCCCTCTCTCTCTCTCACTCTCTCTCCCCTCTCTCTCTCTCTCTCTCCCTCCCCCTCTCTCTCTCTCACTCTCTCTCCCCCCCCTCTCTCTCTCCCCCCCCTCTCTCTCTCTCTCTCCCCCCCCCTCTCTCTCCCCCCCCCTCTCCCTCTCTCTCTCCCCCCCCCTCTCTCTCTCTCTCCCCCCCCTCTCTCTCTCTCTCACTCTCTCTCCCCCCCCTCTCTCTCTCTCTCTCCCCCCCCTCTCTCTCACGCTCCCTCCCCCCCCCCCCCCTCTCTCTCTCTCCCTCTCCCCCCCCTCTCTCTCTCTCTCTTTCCCCCCCCCTCTCTCTCTCTCTCGTGGTGGTCGGACGTACCTCGTGTCGCTCCGCTAGTAAGAGTGAATTTGAGTGTTTCTGTTGCAGAATTCTGCTTATCTTCGTGTTAAATCCATTTGTGAAGTTCTGACGTTCATTTTCGTGCAAAAATTGTCCAAATCTGACCGTTTTTGGCCTTTTTAAGAGGATTTTTGTGTTCAACATCGGTCCGGTGTTACTGTCCAAACTATAAGTCCCCCTGTGCCCAAGGGGTGGCTTTGGCCCACATTACCGGTCAAGAATCTTACAGTGCTTTCCTTCGTACACCCCTGGTGCAAATTCCACCTCTCTGTGTCCTTTTTTACGTTCTTTACAAGTGTTTATTTTTTTGTGCTAAGTAGGTTTTTGTTTCGTTTATATATCGATCTCCTGAGGTAAATCCAACCTGACGGAGTTCGATCAGCATTCCGGAGGTCCTTTTACATCCTCCTGTGTACTATTATCTGTGTTGAAGGCCATAGTTTTCATTATTTTTGTGTTTGATTCTTTTCTTTCGTACGAACGTGTTGACGATCGATTAGTGAAAAGTTGAGCTAATATATGTCCCTGTGCTTTTTTAGTGCTTAACAAAGATACCTTTATACTCCTTAAACATCGTGTGATACTCAGAAGTGCAGTTTTTCTCATATTTACCCTTAATTTTGTCATTTAAGGGTCTGTTTACATTGTGTGTGCGATCGTCTTTTGTTTATGGAGTGTTAATCTCCTCATAAGGCAGTATCTTACAGTAACCAACTCATTCCTGCCCTATTTCTGTGCAGTTCTGTGCAATCCTCACATCTCTGCCCCGGATAGGGGCCGTGTGATACAATTTTCAATATTTAAGTGTTTCGTAAGCTCATGATGTCGATCGATTAATTAAATTTTGAGCTAATATATGTCCCTGTGTTTTTCTAGTGCTTAACAAAGATAACTAGATACTCCTTAAACATCGTGTGATATTCAGAAGTGCGGTTTTTCTCATATTTACCCTTAATATTTTTTAGTTAAGGGTCTATTTACATTGTGTGTGCGATCGTCTTTTTTTCTAAAGTGTTAATCTCCTCATAAGGCAGTTTCTAAAAGCAACTATCTCATTGCTGCCCTAATTCTGTACAGTTCAGTGCAATTCCCACGTATCTGCCCCGGACAGGGGCCGAGTTATACAATTTTTAATATTTGGGTGGTTTTGCCTCTGTTTTTGCCGGGCGTGTTCGGACCAGGCTCCGACCTTTAGGGGGCTCGTGATTCCCTCTTTTCGCCGTTGGATCTCTTCCTATTATACTAGTGCATAGGGAGGGTGCCAGGGTTCCCCCGGTCCGCACCATGGCGGACCTGGGTGTAAAGCCTGCGGACGCGGGGTGCTCGCGCCCGCCGTCGAGGGACCCCCCTACGACAGCTTCCGACGGCGTCGGGAACAACTCCCCATCCACTTCTGCTGCTCCTCAGGCAGCAGACCCCAGTAAAGTCAACCCCAACACCACCATCGCCAAGCCCCCAGCACCCTCCACCCCCCAACCACCAATGCCCCCTGCCCTCATGGCCGTTCAGATCCCCAAGCCACCAACTCCTCCGGCCCCTTCCACGCATGGCCCCGCCACTTCTTCCGCCTCCACCAACGACTCTAACTCCACCCCCACCACCACAGGAGCTTCACGGTCGTACTCGGCCGCTGCTCAGAGCGAGTCGATCTCCTACCACGAGACTCCGCCACCGGATGGAGACCTACCGGATAAGCGTTCAGCGGTGATCTGCGACATCATCGAAGGGCTTCCTCTCGATGACTATCTAGTATCCATGCTATCGGTGGTGGAGCCGTCTGATATTACTCACGCCGCGCGCATCAGCCACGGGAGGGTGTGTATTTATCTGAAGGGAATAGCATTGACTGAACGGGTAGTGAATTCTTCTCCTCTACATTATGGTGGGCGTCAGTTCGCGTTCCGGAAGTACGTTTCTGGGGCTACGCGAATCTTCCTTTCGAACCTAATACCTGACATACCAGCGTCGACTCTGCACCTAATGTTGTCACAGTATGGCAGAGTAGTCGGGTCCATTTCCGCAGTCAAGTCCTCCTGCCGCGACCATCGTCTGGTTCACGTGAAAGGATTCCGTCGCCTTGCAAACGTGGTTGTGGAAAATTTAGCGGTGCTTCCCTACGCCGTACCCATTCACCATGCTGGTACAACTCACATGGTATTCCTCAACTTGGACGACCACACCTGTTCCATCTGTCGACAGACGGGGCACCACGAATCTCGGTGTCATGCCGCACGCAATGTGGATCGTCATAGTGTGCCTACGGCCACCAGCGCCGGGAATCCCAGTGTGGTACCAGATAACGCCCCAGTCAATGTTACGATGCCTGAACCGGAAAAACCCGCAGAAGCTGAAACGGAAAGTCAAGGATCCCCCGAACCTTCCCCAACTAAACCGATCTCCGTGCAGGAGGAATCCGGGACGGTGACGAAGACCCCTAATGCTGATTCGCCTACCATGGAGGTCGCAGAGACTGCCCATAGGGCTCTAAAGTGAGGCATACAAACACCCCCCCGTGAAGCGTCAAAGAAGATGGCGACGGAGCACGAGCCTGACAGCTGCGACGACGATCGATTGTCAGTAACGACCACTGGATCCGATCGATCGGCCCCTGACATCGGTCAGGACGAGACGAACGACCCCTCCGAGCAGCAAGTCTTCGCCCGCATCATGCGGGATATTGGTACCCGAAAAGATAACCTAGCCTATCTCAAGTCGCTTAAGGTTCAACCGATGGCATTCTATCGCAAGCTGGAGGACTCCCTGGTGGATATGCCCCCAAAGGAGCAGCGAGGTAAGAGAGGATCCCGATACCGTAAACTTCTCCAGAAGCTCCGCGGGGAACTAAAATTATAATGGCGGGTTCTCGAGACGAAGAGATAACACCTCCAGCCGTCGAATACCTCCGTATAGCCCACGTCAACGCAGAGTCCCTCAGGGCGCACTGGGCAGACTTCAGTTCTCTTCTAATGTCATTCCCTGTCTCCGTCATGGCCGTGTCGGAGACACATCTAAAGCCACAGCATCCCGATGCCGCCTTCCTCATACCGGGGTATACCCTCCTCCGTAACGATCGGGCGTACAGGGGTGGTGGAGGAGTTG